>NC_086317.1:162862977-164125977 GCF_036172605.1 Pelobates fuscus | reverse complement strand
ATACAAACACACATGCATAAGGACATACAGACACAGACACATTCATAATGACATACAGACAGACATTCATACTGGCATACATACATTCATACAGACAGAGAGACAGACATACACACATTCATAATGACATGCAGACATACATACACTGACATTCATACACACATAATGACATGCATACAGATAGACATACATGCATACAGACATGCATACAGACATACAGACAGACATACATACATACATACATACATACATACATACAGATATACAGACATACATACAGACATACATTCATACAGACACTGACATCCATACATACACACATTCATAATGACATACATTCATACTGGCATACATACATTCATACAGACAGACAGACATACATACACACATTCATAATGACATGCAGACATACATACACTGACATTCATACTCACATAATGACATGCATACAGATAGACATACATGCATACAGACATGCATACAGACATACAGACATACAGACATGCATACAGACATACAGATATACATACATTCATACAGACATACATACATACAGACAGATATACATACATTCATACAGACATACATACATACATACAGACATACATTCATATTGGCATACATACATTCATACAGACACTGACATCCATCCATACACACGTTCATAAGGACATACAGACATACATACACTGACATTCATACACACATAATGACATGCATACAGATAGACTTACATGCATATGGATATGCATACAGACATGCATACAGACATACAGACATACATACAGACATACATTCATTCTGGCATACATACATTCATACAGACATTGACATCCATACATACACACATTCATAATGACATACAGACATACAGACACTGACATCCATACATACATACATAATGACATGCATACATACACACAGACAGACAGACATACATACAGACATACATACATACAGACATACAGACAGACATACACACACACACACACACACAGCTAATTTTCCTGTTTCTTACCTTGTCTTTGCAGGAGGGTGGCTGGGGCTGATGGGATTGGGAGTCGGCTCGCTCTCCCTCTTCATTGCCGGGCGCGCGCTTCTCCCGCGCGGAGTGAGCTGGGAGGAAGTGACCACTTCCTCCCAGCAGCACTTGCGCTGCGGCAGCATTTTATTTTTATGTTTTTAAAGGGGCTATACCACGGCCACACCGCTGACCGGGCCCCTGAAGATATCCCCCTGAAGATACCGTTATGGTTGTCACCCCCTGATGGCGACCCTGTATCAACCACATATAGAAGCTCATATAAAGTCTCTTGTGATTGATCACAGTTTTTTGGACCAGGCTTGGCTGACAAATTAGATTGATGGGAATTGATAAATTATATAATTGAGATGAAAATGATCACACATTTCAACACCAGAAATGAACGACTTAATGTAATATATATAAAATGCCAAAATACCAGAGTATTACAGTATGCAATGATACCTTTTCTTTTGGACTAACATAATATTTCAAAGACAAGCTTTCGAGAGTTTTCCTCTCTTCTTCAGGTCTGAAGCAATACTAATCAATTGGAGTTTAACACTTAAAACAACTGATATTAGAGAAGGGGAGGGACGGGGGTGAGTGGGGTGTCATAGATAGCAAAAGATGTGACTGAAAATGAAAGGCGCAGGTTGGCTGATTGGCTGCAGGTTGGCTGCAGGTTGGCTGAGAATAGCCATAAAAAGTAAATAAACAGAGGAGAGTCAAAAAGAAGAAAAAACACACAAAAAAAAAAAGAGAGAGAAAAAAAACACAAGAAAACAGCAGAGCGGGGCATGCAAGTAAATAGCTACATATATGTATGTATAGAAATTGATTCAATAAAGGTAAAGCGAGCATATTGAAAAATAACTATATAAGACATTAAGATGTGTGTTGATACAAAGTTTTGGTAGTGTGTGAGAAAGCCAGAATCTACATTAAGTCCTTCATTTCTGGTGTTGAAAAGTGTGATTATTTTCATCTCAAATGTCTTCCGTTCATGAGAGTCTTTGAAATTCCCTTTAAGAACTTTAACCCTGAGATTTTGGATGGAGTGACTAGTCTGGGTGAAGTGATGACCAACAGGGGTACAGTATCAGTTTTCCTTGTGGTTCTTGATTGAGTGTATGCGTAGATTCATTCTGAGATGCAGCTTAAGGTCAGTTTTTCTGGTATTTTGGCAACATTTCTACTGGACTAATATGGCTAATCCAATCTACACTATATATATATGTTCTTATATATTCTTTTTTTTTAATATATATAATCTAAAAAAAAAAGTGTATTATCTCCATTTGAGTTGTTGTTATGATATAGGATGGAGAAAGATCAACTTTGAAAAACAATTATAACAAAAAAAGTAAACTATCTGCAGCTGTCATATGTTTGTGTGTATCTATGATCTATAGCAGTGCTTGTCAGAATGCTATTATTACAAATCACCAGTTCCTGGAAATGCAGGTGTAGCTTCTATAAAAATATTTTTGCATCAAAACATTATCATAGCCCAACAGGAACAAATAGTGTTTTTTTTTAGTGACAGACAAATCGTGGAAGTTTTATTCTCTTCAAAACCTTCTTTCTTCAATAATCACGTCAGACATGTTCTCACAGCGAAGGCTACAATGTATCCCCAAACCCTTCTGTCACATTTAAGGAAACACTCCAGCGCCATAACCATAACTGTAGTGCTTATGGTTCCAGGAGTGCCTTGATGTTCTCCCAGGTTAAGTAATCATACCATTTGCAAAGGTTTGACCACTTACCTGGGGTCTGCTGGGCACAATTTGCAACCTCTTCTGGAGCTGAAGCTCCTGGTAGAAACCTCAGTTAGCTCTGTTATGCAGAAGCAGCTATTGGCTGTAAGGATCAGCTGAGCATGTTGTAGAGGGTCTCATTGGATCCTTTATAGACCTCCGTGTTGTACACTAACTAAGAAAATACAGCAGTGACATGGCTCCTGGCAGATAAGGAGCCAGAAGCTGAAGAAACAATATGGATGGACCCCAGGCCACTGCACACCTTGTGGGATGTCACCTCGGGGGGACTGTACGAAATATGCAAATATTGCTGAAGATGACAGAGGTACTTCAAACCGAGTAGCTTGTCTCTAGCTTTCAATTCCATCCTAAAGTTGCTATCATTACAGCAACATGTGACCACACCAAGATCCACAAGTTGAGCCCCCAGTTAGATGTTAAGCCACAGTGCTGGGAGGTAGTAAGTACAAGTCACTTACTTCCATCCTACCAATAAGCTGCACGAGAGAGCTAGATATGAAAGGGCAAAATGAGGGAGAGAGCTAGTCTCAGACCAGTTTCAGTCGCTGGATCCGAGGAAAGCCTTGCATTCAAAAGGTAGGAAAGCATTGTGTGGCGAGAATATGCAAATTGTGATCTGTGTGTATATGTGTCTCTGTGTGTATATGTGTGCATCTTTGTGTATGTGTCAATGTATGCACCTGTGTGTGTATGTGTCAGTGTGGGGGCAAAGAGACACACAGAGGGGCTCTTTGGGTGACAACAAGACACACAGGGGGCTGAAGAGGGACAAAGAGACATACAGGGGGCTGAGGAGGACAAAGAGATACACTGTGGGGCTGAGGTGGACAAAGAGACACACAGTGGGGCTGGGGGTTAAAGAGACACACATAAGATTTAGTAATATCACTGTCTCTGCCAGCCTGCCCTCTTCTTATAATGCATCCTGCTGCCATCACTTCCCCAGGTAAACGACGCACACGCACATGACCATCCACCTGATCTAAAAGAAAATGTTATTCATTGACACTTTGGGCCCAATTTGGACATTTCCACTTAGGGTTGTAGTCACTTTGGTTGCCAATGGTTTAGACATTAATGGCTGTGTGTTGAGGTATTTTGAGGGGACAGCAAATTTACACTGTTACACATACACATTACATTGTAGCAGAGTGTCATTTCTTCAGTGTTGTCACATGAAAAGATATAATAAAATATTTACAAAAATGTGAGGGGTGTACTCACTTTTGTGAGTTACTGTATGTGTAGTAGCTGCTATTGATTATCTGTTGGTGATATACACCATATAAGCACCTTTGTTGCACAGATCACTTTTCCATTTTTGCAACAGATGAGTATCTACTTTTCGCCCACATGCTGGAGTAGGACAAAAAAAAATTCTGGCATTAAGGCACTCTCTACATTGGCTCTGCCATTGTATTATTATCCAACTGAATGGTATTGATTTCATGTTTCTTGGATGCACGAAGGCAATCCTGATTGCGTTCATAGCTTTAGGGTTTCCTTAGTAAGAAATCTTCACTTTTATTCATTAACTTGTGACGGATGCCAACAACTCATTCATCTTTAACCAGGGCCAGTGCAAGGTTTTTTGACTACACCGTTTAAGATGCATTTTGCCGCCCCCTCCTTCTCGTTCCTCCCCCAAAAATAAATTTGTATTTGTGTGTCCGTTAATCCCCTCTTTTATTTCTTTCCCCGTTTTGTATTTCTTATCCTTTCTTTTGAATGTCTTACCCATTTAGTGTGTTTTACCTACCTTTTGTCTTACACTCCCCTTTAGTATATCATATCCCCCTACTTTTTCCCTTTCTTTCCCTCAAACCATTTGTGTGTCTCTTACTCATATCCAGACCCTTTTTGTGTCTCTTTCCCCCCTCAAGCTCATTTGTGTATCATTCCCTCCACCTAGCCCCCCGTGTGTCTCATTACCCCAGCTCCCCATATGTCTCAACCCTGAATCCTCCTCATGTGTCTCGTTACCCCAGCTCCCCATATGTCTCAACCCTCCAGCCTACTCATGTGTCTTATTCCCCCAGCCCCCTCATTTGTCTCATTCCCCCTGCCTCCTCATGTTTCATTGCCCCAGCTCCATGTGTCTCAATCCTCCAGCCCCTCCATGTGCCTCAATCCCCCAGCCCCTCCATGTGCCTCAATCCCCCAGTCCCTCCATGTGCCATTGTGCCTCAATCCTTCAGCCCCTCCATGTGCCTCAATCCCCCAGCCCATATATATGTCTCAATCCCCCAGCACTTCCACTCATGTGTCTCATTCCCCATGCCTCCCATGTATCATTCCTACAGCCCCCCATGTGTCTCAATTTGTCTTATTCCCCCAGTACCCCCCATACTTCACAATCCCCCTGTACCTCCCATGTGTCTTATTCCTCCTCCCCTCTTCATGTGTCTCATTCCCCTAGACCCCCATGTGTCTCAATCACCCAGACCCCTCCATGTGTCTCAGTCCCCCAGCACCTCCCCACATGTCTTATTCCCCCAGCCCCCCTCCATGTGTCTTAATGGAGTGCAAATTGCTCGGCTTCTGCCGGTCACCCCCAGACATTATGCCCCCTGAGCCGGTGCGCCTTAAGGCGGCATCATGGTAGTACCAGCCCTGTCCTTAAAGGAACACTATAGTCACCTAAATTACTTTAGCTAAATAAAGCAGTTTTAGTGTATAGATCATTCCCCTGCAATTTCACTGCTCAATTCACTGTCATTTAGGAGTTAAAGCACTTTGTTTCTGTTTATGCAGCCCTAGCCACACCTCCCCTGGCTATGATTGACAGAGCCTGCATGGAAAAAAAACTGGTTTCACTTTCAAACAGATGTAATTTACCTTAAATAATAATAATCTCAATCTCTAAATTGAACTTTAATCCCATACAGGAGGCTCTTGCAGGGTCTAGCAAGCTATTAACATAGCAGGGGATAAGACAATCTTAATTAAACAGAACTTGCAATAAAGAAAGCCTAAATAGGGCTCTCTTTACAGGAAGTGTTTATGGAAGGCTGTGCAAGTCACATGCAGGGAGGTGTGACTAGGGTTCTTAAAAAAGGGATTTAACTCCTAAATGGCAGAGGATTTGAGCAGTGAGGCTGCAGGGGCATGTTCTATACACCAAAACTGCTTCATTAAGCTAAAGTTGTTCAGGTGACTATAGTGTCCCTTTAACCCATAAAAGACTTAAAATACAATGAAATGGAGGAGGCACAACTGTAACAAAGATTTCAATAGTTCAGCATTTGCATATTTCCAAGCTATCTTATGTCAGTTAAATAGACAAGTACAAGGTCATGTGACTCATTAAGTAACGTGGGGTGATCACATTTTTTTTTTTTTTATAAGACAGAATAACAAGCAACATAATCAGGCTTGGCATACATGTCTGAACTGAAAACGTAAACTAAACTGAAAACTAGCTTGACATGAGGATTTTAAGGGTTTGTTAATTTCTCCCTTTTTTATTTATCTGTTTGTTGTTTGGTGTAAATAAACTTGCTTGTAGTATATTTTGTATGTGTATGCGCTGTGACTATTTTTGTTCATAATAAATGATCTTTCATCAAGTTTTGCTTTTGTCTGGTATCAGAATCATGTTAACGAAGAGGCTCTATAAGTGGCAAAACATTATTTGCAGTAGTTTAGAAACAATCAGATTATTTTTCTGGAGGGGAGGGTGATATGGGAAAAATGATCGTGTCTTTAATTCTGTAATAGATTGCAGATGTACAGGGACCCTCCTATACCCTCATTGGTAGCAGTTTGGAGAAGCTTACTTAAAGGAGCACTATAGGGTCAGGAAAACAAACATGTATTCCTGACTCTATAGTGTTAAACCCACCATCTAGTTCCCTGGGCCCCTCATGCCGCCCGAAAAAATGTAAAATCTTACTTGTATTCAAGTATGGAGCTGCTAGCTCTGGCTCTGTTTCCTTTAGACCTGCCCACTGCCTGCTGACATCCGCAGAAGTTGTAGCCTGATCCAATCACAATGCTACCCCATAGGAGTGGCTGAGACTGACAAGGAGGCAGATCAGAGGCAGAGCCAGCATGATTCAAACACAGCCCTGGCCAATCAGCATCTCCTCATAGAGATGAATTGAATCAATGAATGTCTATGAGGAAAGTTCAGTGTCTGCATGCAGAGGGAGGAGAAACTGAATGTTTGGATGCATTTTAGGCAGCCATGACCCAGGAAGGATCTCTAGCAGCCATCTGAGGAGTGGCCAGTGAAGTTATCACTAGGCTGTAATGTAAACACTGCATTCTCTCTGAAAAGACAGTGTTTACAGCAAAAAGCCTGAAGGTAATGATTCTAACCACCAGAACAAATTCAATAAGCTGTAGTTGTTCTGGTGACTATAGTGTCCCTTTAAGATCATCTAGGAAAGTTTCAAAGTCTTGTTTGAAATCTGTCCTGGTTCAGAGAGTTTTGCACATGCCTAGTGCTCTTTATGAAGGAATTTCAGGAATTTCCATTGCATTTTCATTTGTGCAGCAGAGCCAGCTGTCCATGAGGGGAGGCATGCTATAGGCCTCTCTATCTTGGAAGTAACACAGAGAAAGCACAGCATCAGCTCCTGGCCACTGTGAAATGTATAATATATTTTTCTCTCTCTCAATAGCTCTAATTACTGCCTGAGGACTGATGAAGCAAGGGAACTTACACCAATATATAATTACTATATATAATTTTAGGGAAGCCCGGAAATTACAAGGGCAGGGGACATTTCTGACACTGAGCTTTGTGCCGCTTGTCACTAATAGTTTTAATAACTCCTACTGCACATAGCCACCATCTTCTTTAAAGAGACCTACAGTATCTCACAAAAGTGAGTACACCCCTCACATTCTTGCAAATCTTTTATTATATCTTTTTTATGTGACAACACTGAAGAAATGACACTCTGCCACAATGTAAAGTAGTAAGTGTACAGCCTGTATAACAGTGTAAATTTGCTGTCCCCTCAATATAACTAAACACACAGCCATTAATGTCTAAACAGTTGGCAACAAAAGTGAGTACACCCCTAAGTAGAAATGTCCCAATTGGGCCCAATTAGCCATTTTCCCTCCCTGGTGTCATGTGACTTGTTAGTGTTACAAGGTCTCAGGTGTGAATGGGGGAAGGTGTGTTAAATTTGGTTGAAGAGGTGGGGGGTCAGCCTGTCAGTGCTTAGACCATACGCCGCACACTGCATCAAATTGGTCTGCATGGCTGTCGCCCCAGAAGGAACCCTCTTCTTAAGATGATGCATAAGAAAGCCTGCAAACAGTTTGCTGAAGACAAGCAGACTAAGGACATGGATTACTGGAACCATGTCCTGTGGTCCGATGAGACCAAGATAAACATATTTGGTTCAGATGGTGTCAAGCGTGTGTGACGGCAACCAGGTGAGGAGTACAAAGACAAGTGTGTCTTGCCTAGAGTCAAGCATGGTGGTGGAATTGTCATGGTCTGGGCCTGCATGAGTGCTGCCGACACTGGGGAGCTACAGTTCATTGAGGGAACCATGAATGCCAACATGTACTGTGACATACTGAAGCACAGCATGATCCCCTCCCTTTGGAGACTGGGCCACAGGGCAGTATTCCAACATGCTAACAACCCCAAAAACACCTCCAAGATGACCACTGCCTTGCTAAAGAAGCTGAAGGTAAAGATGATGGACTGGCCACGCATGTCTGTGGGGCATCCTCAAACGGAAGGTGGGGGAGCGCAAGGTCTCTAACATCCATCAGCTCTGTGATGTCATCAGAGAGTGGAAGAGGACTCCAGTGGCAACCTGTGAAGCTCTGGTGAACTCCATGCCCATGAGGGTTAAGGCAGTGCTGGAAAATAATCATGGCCACACAAAATATTGACCCTTTGAGCCCAATTTGGACATTTCCCCTTAGGGGTGTACTCACTTTTGTTGCCAACGGTTTAGACATTAATGGCTGTGTGTTGAGTTATTTTGAGGGGACAGTGCTCCTTGCAGTGTCCTAGTCCCGTCAATATAGTAATCTGATGTCTGCAAAAGGTGAATATCGGGACTGTCCCTCTGAATTTGGGATGGTGGGAGGCATGTTTATCTGTATTGTATTGAGTACTGTGTATTTTATAGATATCTTTATGTTGTGCCCAGCTTGTTTTATTGTATGAGCATCTCTGTATTATGCTCCACTCTCTGTATTGTATGAATATCTCTGTACTGTACAGGGAGGGGTAAAATTCTAGAGGGAGGAGTCTGGTGCCCCAACTTCTTAATACTTCACCAGCCACCACTGGTTGTCATATTGACAGTAATTAGAAACAGATTAACCCTGCATGTTTCCTGCAAATGTTTTCAACTGCAGGCTTCAAAAGGTGGGCAAAATGGCACCCAGACCTCGTCGTTGAGATTTAGTGGTCTGCATGCTTACAGTGTTGCTTCCTAGTGACTATCTAAAGTCAGCAGAATTAGGAACGGGGTTGGGGGGGGGGGGGGGGGAGGGACAACGGGACACGGGTCTGAAATCATGACTGGCCTACCAGACTAAGACTGTTGTTGGAGGGCATGCACTAAATAAATGGCATACTTTATGTATACAAGGAGTGCAGAATTATTAGGCAAGTTGTATTTTTGAGGATTAATTTTATTATTGAACAACAACCATGTTCTCAATGAACCCAAAAAACTCATTAATATCAAAGCTGAATATTTTTGGAAGTAGTTTTTAGTTTGTTTTTAGTTATAGCTATTTTAGGGGGATATCTGTGTGTGCAGGTGACTATTACTGTGCATAATTATTAGGCAACTTAACAAAAAACAAATATATACCCATTTCAATTATTTATTTTTACCAGTGAAACCAATATAACATCTCAACATTCACAAATATACATTTCTGACATTCAAAAACATAACAAAAACAAATCAGTGACCAATATAGCCACCTTTCTTTGCAAGGACACTCAAAAGCCTGCCATCCATGGATTCTGTCAGTGTTTTGATCAGTGTTTATTCACCATCAACATTGCGTGCAGCAGCAACCACAGCCTCCCAGACACTGTTCAGAGAGGTGTACTGTTTTCCCTCCTTGTAAATCTCACATTTGATGATGGACCACGGGTTCTCAATGGGGTTCAGATCAGGTGAACAAGGAGGCCATGTCATTAGATTTTCTTCTTTTATACCCTTTCTTGCCAGCCACGCTGTGGAGTACTTGGACGCGTGTGATGGAGCATTGTCCTGCATGAAAATCATGTTTTTCTTGAAGGATGCAGACTTCTTCCTGTACCACTGCTTGAAGAAGGTGTCTTCCAGAAACTGTCAGTAGGACTGGGAGTTGAGCTTGACTCCATCCTCAACCAGAAAAGGCCCCACAAGCTCATCTTTGATGATACCAGCCCAAACCAGTACGCCACCTCCACCTTGCTGGCGTCTGAGTCGGACTGGAGCTCTCTGCCCTTTACCAATCCATCCATCTGGCCCATCAAGACTCACTCTCATTTCATCAGTCCATAAAACCTTAGAAAAATCAGTCTTGAGATATTTCTTGGCCCAGTCTTGACGTTTCAGCTTGTGTGTCTTGTTCAGTGGTGGTCGTCTTTCAGCCTTTCTTACCTTGGCCATGTCTCTGAGTATTGCACACCTTGTGCTTTTGGGCACTCCAGTGATGTTGCAGCTCTGAAATATGGCCAAACTGGTGGCAAGTGGCATCTTGGCAGCTGCACGCTTGACTTTTCTCAGTTCATGGGCAGTTATTTTGCGCCTTGGTTTCTCCACACGCTTCTTGCGACCCTGTTGACTATTTTGAATGAAACGCTTGATTGTTCGATGATCACGCTTCAGAAGCTTTGCAATTTTAAGAGTGCTGCATCCCTCTGCAAGATATCTCACTATTTTTTACTTTTCTGAGCCTGTCAAGTCCTTCTTTTGACCCATTTTTCCAAAGGAAAGGAAGTTGACTAATAATTATGCACACCTGATATAGGGTGTTGATGTCATTAGACCACACCCCTTCTCATTACAGAGATGCACATCACCTAATATGCTTAATTGGTAGTAGGCTTTCGAGCCTATACAGCTTGGAGTAAGACAACATGCATAAAGAGGATGATGTGGTCAAAATACTCATTTGCCTAATAATTCTGCACTCCCTGTATTATATGATGTGGCATTATACTTCAATGCATGGAAACATAATGATATGCACAATGAATCCTACTCACTCCCATACACGGAGAACTTTCAGATTTTGGGCCCATGTGGTGGAAACTTTTTTATTCTTTCTATACGTCTTATTTTATCATTTTCAAAAAGAGGCATGATTTTGGCTATTGGATGAAATGATTATATACAAAGTTTGTTACCACAGTACGAGAAGTACTGTGCTTTGCATAGTGTCCCTAACAGATAAGCTTTGAAGAAATATAATAAATATAAATAAAGTGGTGATTCAGAAAATGATTTTCAGTGCATAACAAAGTAAGAATCATAAATGGACCAAATATTGTGAGGCTTTTTTTATTTTCTTTTTCAGCTGCCGTCATATTCTGTGTTTCTGTGTGTTTAATTCCCAGCAGCATTGCAGCATGTTAGTGGAAGGTCCTTTTGTAAATTAGAGCATGTAGCTGGAAGGGTTTTGTGATGGGTAGCTTTTTATAGCTCTTGTGCGAATAGGGTACAGGTTGTCCTTGGCATTTATTCCTTTCTCTGCCAGTTAAACCTTTTTAGAGTCCTTCATGAATATGCAGGGGAAGAGCGAACATGACATGTGGGACAGCAGACCAAGTAAAACAAGGGGTCCCAGAGCACTCTCTGTTTTGGAAACCTGGATAATAATTTATACATTTATATTATATTAAAGGGACACTATAGTCACCACTACAGCTTAACATAGTAGTGCTGGTGTCTATGTCATGCCCCTGCAGTGTTAGCACTGTAAACACAGTCTTTTCAGAGAGAATGAAGCTTTTTACATTGCGGCCTAGTTACGCCTCTAGTGTGTCACTAGAGGTGCTTCCTAGTCCAGTGTTGTACAGTGTGCATGGAGAGGCTGAACGTTCCCTAAAGAGATGCATTGGTTTAATGCATCTCCATAAAGAGATGCTGATTGGCGCTGCACTGCATTTTGCTGCGTATGCGCAATCACTTCCTAATGCTTTGCTATGAGAAAGCATTAGAGCGGCTGAGATCATCAAGATTGAAGATTTCAGTCATGGAGGCAGAACCAGGCGAGGTCAGCCATGGCAAGACCTGCATGGCGTGGGAGAAAAGGTTTGATTTTCACAGTGAGAAGACACTGCTGTCCATAGGAAAGCATTGAGAAATGCTTTCCGATGGACTGATTGAATGCGCACGCGGCTCTTGCCGCGCATGCACATTCGGCAGATGACGTCGGAAGAGGGAGGAGAGTCCCCAGCGCTGAGGTAGCCCTGCGCTGGAGAAAGGCAAGTGATTAACCCCTTATCCCCTCTTGAGCCCGGCGGGAGGGGGCCCATGAGGGTGGGGGGGGACCCAAAGACCCTATAGTGTCAGGAAAACGAGTTTGTTTTCCTGGCACTATAGTGGTCCTTTAACATTTAACACAATGTTGGAAAAGAATGGATATTAAGGGTATTGAGTCGTATAAATATATAACGCTATTCTTCTGTTTTTCAGAAAAGCAAAAATTCCCCAATTAAACATTCCATCCCGATTGTATTACTCTTTCTGTTAAAAGGAAACCAAAACTTATTTTAGACCACATTTCGGGTTATATTTGACAAGTAGTTATGTTTCTTGTTGTGTATGTTTGTTTTTTGTACTAATTGAATTCTATTAATAGTGGAATAGGGCTATTTTCAGTTGGTGGTAGGGGAATATCTGATTTGTGACTAATTTCAAGAAACGGGAGTTGAGTAGGTGGTATCAGCAATACAAGCACCTGGGTTCCAATGTATATTCATGTCCAGAACATAGTTAGTTTCAGTGTACATAAAATAAAAATACTAGCTAATAGAATTTGGAAGAATGTAATGAATCACTACAACATGCATTTTGAAAATGTCAAATATTCAAATAGAAGAGGTTTTTTTGGGGAGAAAATCTGTAGATTTCGACTGGTACTGATAATAAAGGAATTTCAGATAAAATCAAGATCACTCAAACATTCTTTGACAAGAGGGACACGGGTACAAATGGTCATCTGTTGAGATAGTTTGTGGATAGATCTCCATCTGCAGTATTTCACATGTTTAATTCCTAGAAAGGTTAACTCATCTTTTTATCCTTCAGAAGCTAATACATGAGGAGTACATGGCAAACTAAGCCTTGCTGTAGTGGCTATGTTGCTTCCAGGAGTAATTCCCACGCCAATGCTCAAGTCAGACCAGCGATTTAGGTTTTGCCAGTATCCCTTCTGGATGAGAATTTGGAAATACCTAAATCTTGGACTGTTGGTGTGCCATCGAGGACTAGGCTGGGACCCACTAGTTTAGAGTGACCACTTAAATTGGGTCATAATGATATTACCTTGGGTCAAGGCATCTAGCTTTAAGGATATTTCCTACATCTAAAATGAAAAGTTATATTCCAATTTACAACCACTACAGACTGTAGATGTTTTTGAATAGTTTGATTTCTTCACTGGGGTCTATTTTGTCTATTTCGTCTCAAGTCGGGGTCTGTTTATAGAAGCCTAACCTATCCATTCATATTATTATGCACGCTTATCTATCTACTAGTAGAACTTTAGTACAACCTGCAGATGTGCAGCTTCAAAAGTGTAAAATGCAGGATGTGCAACTCCACAAGAAAAAGTTAATGTAAGTATATGTAGTCTAAAAATGGTAATACATCCTTTTATTTATTTTTTTATTTTTTTTAGAGCTGAGGCTCGAAAAACTTTTTGTGCATGGTAACACAGGAGGTTATCTGAAATGTAAACAGAATGTTTTTAAATATTCCAAGTTACACATAAATAAATGTGATGTTAAGACAATGTATGTCAATTTGCTCAGATTGTGCCATGTTTTCATGGGGTATATGGGGAAGATTTATTGAGATAGGTTCACCGAGAAGTCCAATTAATCTCCAGCATGGGGAAATTAGCCAGGCTTCCTTTCAACCTGGAAGACATATGAATTTAATCAAGAGCTGCAATTATTTTGATGCAACTTATGTTCTATAAGAATTCCAAATTATTATTATGAACATAATAGTGACCATATTTCTTACAGTTCTTCATAATTATACAATAGCATTGTTTAACAATATTTAATTCATAGAAAAAAATAAAGTTGACAGATACAGGAGTTGATGAAGACCCTGCTCAAGAGAGCTTACAATCTAGGACAAAGGGTAAAGGAACACAAAAGGAAGAACAATGTGTCATGTGGTGGAGAGGCTATGATGCCTACGTCTAATTAAGCTAGTAAAAGTGGTGTGGACGAACCAAACAGTAGAAGGAGAGAGAGTGAAATGGACTATGAAACCAAGTGAAGTGTGAAGTGATGGGAAATCTTAAAGGACTGGTGACTTTAGGAAAGTTTAATAGGATGAAGTACGGTATTCCATAGGAATGGTACAGTCCTTGAGAAATTCTGTTGATGAAATGTCAAAACAAGCAGAAGAAAAAAAGGTCACACACAGAGCAATGAGAATGAGAAGGGGTGTATTTGTTAATTGAAGAGGAGATTTAACGAGAAGTGGACTTGTTGAGAGCTTTGTAAGTTAGTGTAAGCAGTTCAAATTGGATCCTGGAGTTAAATATGAGATGGGCTCAACTTACTATAGCAAGAAGCTGGTCAGCTTAGTACACTCCATTTATTAAATGGACATTGCAGGCCTAAAAACATCTAAAAACTCACAGAGGGATTGGACAGGCACAAACAGAGATTATTGAATAGCTTTATCTAGCAGCTCGCAGAGCATTAGCCCAACACTGGATAAAACCTGAGACGCCCCCAATCTCACTAGTCATATGAAAAATAAGAGATAACTATCTGATGGATAGAATGACAGCACAGGTCTGCAACACTATGGCCTCTTTTCAAAAGGTATGGGCCCTATGGTAGCAATTTGAGGAGTGACATACATTCAGGGACACTGACGGAGGGGATTGGAAGGGGAGACGGGGGACGAGCCCTCACCTACGGTGCCGAGCAACCCACAGGTATTCCCACGCATAGTGGAGTAAACTGCACCCGCATATAGTACAGGAATGGATGTCTGGGTACTCTTGCAGCAAACTGATCCATTGCCTGACCAACGTCCTTGGTCACCAACATGGGATGGCAGGCTGGGGTCGCAGTGGAAGGGGAGTGGGAGAGTACTTGACGCGTTACAGCTTGGACCCTCTTGGAGGAACCAGGCCTGGGTCATAGCTGAGGGCTCACAAAGGTGCCTCGGACAGGGGAACCCTGGGGGATCCTCGCGAACACAGTCAGTGCCACCGAGCCAGCCATAAAGTAACGACTAGAGAACCCAATACTATGTTTACCAGATTGCATAGAGACTAGACCTGTATCTCTTAATCTACCTCACTTATGCATATCCTTATACCTTTTCTATATATTCATCTGTTTATGTTGTATCTATAAAAGATAAAAATATGACAGACGACAATCATATTCACTTTGTTGCATGGCTTTTGCACAAGCCACATGCCAAATGTTATTGTACTGCTGCTTACTCTGTCATTATATAAATAAAGAATTAAAAAATAAAATTAAAAAAAATATCTAAAAATATATTAATTTCTGACAACTGCATATGTATGTATGTATATGTATATTTCATAGAAACATAGAAACATAGAAACATAGAAACATAGAATGTGACGGCAGATAAGAACCATTCGGCCCATCTAGTCTGCCCAGTTTTCTAAATACTTTCATTAGTCCCTGGCATTATCTTATAGTTAGGATAGCCTTATGCCTATCCCACGCATGCTTAAACTCCTTTACTGTGTTGACCTCTACCACTTCAGCTGGAAGGCTATTCCATGCATCCACTACCCTCTCAGTAAAGTAATACTTCCTGATGTTATTTTTAAACCTTTGTCCCTCTAATTTAAGACTATGTCCTCTGGTTGTGGTAGTTTTTCTTCTTTTAAATATAGTCTCCTCCTTTACTGTGTTGATTCCCTTTATGTATTTAAATGTTTCTATCATATCCCCCCTGTCTCGTCTTTCCTCCAAGCTATACATGTTAAGATCCTTTAACCTTTCCTGGTAAGTTTTATCCTGCAATCCATGAACCAGTTTAGTAGCCCTTCTTTGAACTCTCTCTAAGGTATCAATATCCTTCTGAAGATATGGTCTCCAGTACTGTGTACAGTACTCCAAGTGAGGTCTCACCAGTGTTCTGTACAATGGCATGAGCACTTCCCTCTTTCTACTGCTAATACCTCTCCCTATACAACCAAGCATTCTGCTAGCATTTCCTGCTGCTCTATTACATTGTCTGCCTACCTTTAAGTCCTCAGAAATAATCACCCCTAAATCCCTTTCCTCAGATGTTGAGGTTAGGACTCTATCAAATATTCTGTACTCTGCCCTTGGGTTTTTTTTTGCTCCTCTGGTAATGTATTGAACTTGAATCATAGAGTATAGTGATTGCACGCTGTGTAAATGATCACACAGTCAAAGATAATGTTAGAAGGGGTAAGGGTAAAGAGTCAAGGTTAGAGAGGGTTTACATCAGATTTAGATTACACAAGGTGTTTAGTGTTAAGAAGACTAACAGCTTGACATGGATCAAAGTTGCAGTATAACTGTTGTTTATGATTATTGAGTTTAGGGCTAGAGTTGGGTTACATTTAGTATTGGGATATGTTAGGTGTTACGTTTTTAAATAGAAACTATAGTGCCAGGAAAAAAAATATTTTTCATGGCATTATAGCTTCTCCCTTTGTCAAGCCCTCCCCCGTGGATCCCCGGCCACTTTTCTGAGTCCAGCGCCGATGTCCCTCGGTGTTAGCTTGGGGCCACCTTCTCTCCTCCCCTGCCAATGTCAGCCAGCAGGGAGACCTAATGCATGTGCATGTGCGGCAATAGCTGCGTTCGCATTAGTATTTCCCCATAAGGGGTTTTAGCAATGCATAGCGTGGGGACATCCAGCATTAGTTAGGCAACCCCCGGAAGTTTCTTTAGTGGCTGTCTGGTAGCCCCTAGAGGAGGAGCTAACCCTAGCAAGTAATTATTGCAGTTTATCAAAAATGCAATAATTACCTTCTCAGGGTTAAGGCACCAGGGATAATGCACCCAGACCCCTTTAATGAGCTGAAGTGGCCTGGGTGCCTATGGTGTCACTTTAAGAGGGGTTAAACACAGGATTAATGTAAAGGATTTATTTTCAGCTTTAGGCTTTGAGTGCTGGAGTTTGAATGGTTATTTACAACATATTCACTCTTCAATGTCTTCTATACCTAGCAGCTGTTATACAGTGTGCATCAATCCGAGCTTCCCCTGCTCGTCCTGTAAGTTATTTCTTGTGTGAGAGGCTGTTAGTGGGCAGATGGGAAGTGATCCCTTCCCCTTCCTGTCCAGTCTTACACACAGACACTGTAGGAGCTGGGACAGCACTAAGTTTTATACACTCAATAACTGTTCCTGTAGGTCTCCTATTAAGGCTGACTGGACTACTGAGGACACTGGTCAAGGATCCTGGTAGATATATCTCCCAACCAGCCTATTTAAGCCCAACACTGCACATTCTAAATGCTGAAAGCATGCACCCCTTAAAGGTAAGCAGGTGCCAACTTTCCTAATGGGAAATCTGAAACTGCTTGCATATGGACAAGAATGCAAATCAGGGTTCTATGGAAGAGCAAGACTGCATAGATCTTCTATAGTAAAGCGAGTTAGGCAAAAGCTGCTTGAAGCTCCACATTTGAACACATTTTGACAAAAAAGGGGTCATACATAAGACGTCCCTTTTTTGTTTATCTATCGTTTCAATGTGTAGGTGTCACGTCCTGCTCTGTTCTGTGGAGATGACTGGCCTTGGCTTCTAGTATCCAGTACTCTTGTTTCAATTCTTGTTTAGTTTGTCTTGGTTTTTTGGTTTACTATCCTTCTCTGGTTCTGGGTTCTATTAGTTCTGTCTTGTTTTCATGTTTGGTGTCTATCTCTAGTCTTGCCTTGTTTCTAGTACTGGATACAATCCTGCTGCAGAGCCTCCCTATTCAGCTCCTGGGAGGTCTGCTTAATTTCAAAGCTCCTAGTTCCTGGTATCCGCTTAAGCTGATTAAGGGTCTTGGTATGTGGCTGCACAAACGCTGGTGCTCAACACCAGGGGGCGTGCGGTTACCCTGCACCAGACCCTGCTAATCCACCTCCACACTGTGACTCCTACTCTGAACATCAGGCATACTGGGTCCCGGTCCTGCACCGCCGCCCGGATAGTGTCTGGGTCCCGGGCACCGGACTGCCACCCTGACAGTAGGAGCTTAAATAAAAATCCAAAGTAGTCTATATTATTTTTTTTTATGATTACATATTTGCAAAAATAAACTGCTGTTTTAAAAAAGGAAATTCATTTTAGCTTTGTTTCTTTTAAGAGGTTTAAAAGTTTGTTTTTTAGTACCCACACTGCCAATCATTACACAGTTAACATAGCTAAACTTTAGCCCCTGACAAAGGTGTTTTCATACACCGAAACGCGCGTCGGGCGTTAGCTCGTCACTTTTCTTCATCTCACTTTTTTCACTTAAGGGACACCTTTGCACTATGGGTATTTAGACCCTCTTAGGTTAACTTTTTACTTGATACAGTGCTATTCCCATAGTCAAGGTGATGGCACATTAGGCAGGATTCTCTTTCCAGACTAAGTTACAGCTTAGAACACCCTCAAAGTTTGGAGGAGACTAGGGACTAGTGTATAGTTTTTCTTTCTATTATATGCCTCAAAAGCATTTCACAGTCCGTAAATTAGTATCCACTCCTGGATACGACTTATGGGAAGGGGTAACTTTATCTGTGTTATTCCAGTCGTTACTTTGTAGCCTTTTTTCTCTAAGACTGCAACATTATATCCAGTTATACCCTTGCTTTGCATTTTTTGCTGCCTATGTGTATATATGGGAATTTCTCTCTGCCCTTGGCAAATTCATTACGGTATCAATTACCACTTTTAGCCATTTTCAGGGGAGATTTTCAACTGGTGATCTCATGCTATCAAACAAGGATTGATTATTTTGCAGGAGCACCAGTATAAGATATTAGGGAGTTTTTTACCCCCTATTTTTTCCTATTAATATACATCACACTACTGTTGGGATTTGTAGGTACAGACCTCCAATGTTGTCTAATACGTCACCTTGCCAGTATTAAAATATTTCTTATTTATACATTTATCCGGGTACAAGCCCTTCAGTGGGACTGGCACCACCTTCTGACCACAATCCTTGTCCAATTTCTCTAATACCTCTTTTTTTCCATCTTTGCAGGTGATTGGGCTAATTGGGCAACCCATTTGTCTATATTCAAGGTGTGGTCTTACCAGTGATTTATAAAGAGGCAAAATTATATTTTCATCCAGAGAATTAATGCCCCTTTTTATATATGACCTTAGTGCACTTGGCAACTGCTAACTGCTGGTTAGATTACACAATTTCATGATCACAAGTTAGTTTGACATGACCTATGTTTCATAAAACCATGCTTATGTTCCTAATAACAATGCTCTTTTTTTCCCAATTAATTCCTGAATATTTTCCCTTAATAACATTTCTAAAACTTTCCCAGCCACAGAAGTAAGCTCGCGGGTCTATACTTTCAAAGCAAAGGTTTTGTACCCTTTCTAAATTTAGGAAACACATCTGCCTTCCTCCAATCCTTCGGTACCATTCCTGAAAGAAAAGAATCCTTAAAAAAATACAAACAGAGGTTACTTGTTTACACACTTAGCTCCTTAAGTGCCCATGGGTGAATACCATCAGGCCACGAAGCTTTGTTTACATTATCTTTTCTTTCTTGCTGCAGCAACTTGTCTTGAGTCATCCATATAGAATTTTTCTGCAACCCCTCTATTTGAAAGACCCTGGATATCATCATGCAACGTCCAGCATCGTTTTACAGAATTAAACTTTGTGAAATAGCAGGAAGAGCCTCTAGTGGCTCTGGGTGTCTATAATGTCCCTTTAATAATTAAAAAAAATACTGACTTATATCTGAGACGTCAGAAGAAGGGAGTAACATCGCTATACAAATTGTGGAGGCGGAACATGTTTTCATTATGCATGAGCAGGAAATGCTAGTACAGTGAATGCATGGTGGAAAAGACACATGTTCCATGGTGTAACTCTGAAGTGAATGGAGCCACTATAACTATTTTTCCTAACAAATTTACTCTGGGTTTCCACAGTGTCTTCATAGAATACTAAAATTAGTTGGAATTAAAAGCTAGGTATTTTAGGATCCTTTTTTGGGGGATCTTTTTTGTGGCAGTTTTTCCGCACATATTTAATAACCTCCCAATGCTTTTCTCTGGAAACATGGAGGCGAGACTGGCATTGATTGGGAAAGGGTGAGTAAAAATTTTAAAAAGCGATCTAAAGGGGACCAGTCACGCAAACAGACACTTCAGGATTATAGTGTCAGTAATACATGTTTACAGGAATACACTAAAATCATTTATATATTAGAAATGTATTTTTTTTTTATAAAGTTTTTATTTTTATAATTACAAGAAAATCATTCACAATGTCAACAAATAATTGGTTCTTAAGTACAGAGACCTGTTAGTGTACAAAGATATAACAAAACATAGGATTATACATGGGATATAAAATTGACACGTAAACTTGCAGTAAAATATCAGATTAGAGTATCAGATTGGAGATTAATGGTGGTTCCGCTTTACTGGAGTGAGGGAAGGGAGTAAGCCCCCCTAGACCTAGGGATGTAAGTTATTGAGATTACTGATGTTTAATTAGAAATCTTATTTGTTGTTTATGAATCTTGTCCAAGGATCCCAAATTTTTGTGAAATATTGGTAGTTTTTGGAGATAGCGTAGGAGATTGCTTCCATTTGTTTAATACCTTCTACTCTCATAAACCACTCTCTGACGGTTGGGGCTTGTGTCTGTTTCCAGAGTTTGGGGATTAACTGGGTGGCCGCCATAGATAAGTGTTTAAACAATTCACGTTGTGTTTTTCGGAGACCTCGGGGAGGTTCCAGGAAGATGAGATGTATTGGTGACAAGTCAAATTTAGTGCCCAAAATCGTTTGAATGAGAGAGTGTATTCTGCTCCAATATTTGGCTATGTGAGAACATTGCCACCAAATGTGAGCATGGTGTGCGTCTGTGTACTGGCATCTCCAGCAAATACCAGTGTCTGTGTTGTGTATTTGTTTGATTTTTGCTGGTGTGTAGTGCCATCGGGTAATGCGCTTGTAATTACTTTCTTGGGCCAGGAGAGAGGTGGAAGCTTTGTGAGAGGACATAAATATAGTATGCCATTGTTTTTGTGTGATCTCAATTTGTAATTCATGTGTCCAATGTTGGGTGCAGGTCGGGAGTCCCGAGGGTCGTGAATCCCTAATCGCCTGATATAATGTAGACAAGATCTTTTTTGTGAGCGGGTGGGTCGCACAAAGATTTTCAAACTCCGTCAAGGTTCGATCACCTTTAGGCAGCAGATCTTGAGTTTTAATAAATTGTTTTAATTGAGTGTATTGCAATAATTGGTTCCCTGTTGGGTGTTCATTAGGGAGGATTTGTTGTAATGTCTTTAGTTTATGATTTGTGAGCACATCCCGCAGCAGTAGTGTGGTGCCGCTGTGGTAAGTATTGTAATTGTAATTCAACCCAGATTGTCCCCCTTGAAATTTCGGATTGTTGGTGAGCGGGTAAAGAGGGGACGGGTATGGGGAGATATCAGTAGAATTCACTAGCTTGTGCCATATCTGAGAGAAATGTATTTTGAATATTCTAGCAAGTCTTTTTTTTTTATCATATAAGCTGTTTGACCTCAGTGTCCCTATAGTCAAGTCAAGAAGGCAAACACTTATATAAAGTGTGTTTGTCTGCACTTAGGATAGAAGCAGGCTGTAGGTGTGGGTGGCCCATTTGTGTTTTATACCAGCATCATTGAATAAAATTCCTCTTTTGGGGTAGAACACAGGAAAAAGCAGACTGCATTATAGCATTTGTGTTAAGAAAACCGTGTACATTTTTCCAACACGTTTCCCCTTAAAGGGACATTATAGGCAACCAGACCACTTCATCTCATTGAAGTGGTCTGGGTGCACTGTCTATGTCTCCTTTAACCTGCAAGTGAAAACATTGCAATTTTAGAGAAACCACAATGTTTACATTGCAGGGTTAGACTGTCCCTAGTGACTGTCTTGCAAGCAGCCACTAGAGGTGTTTCCTGAAGTAAACTACCCTGAATGTCTTTGTGCTTTGCATCCTTGCAAAACCCCATAGGAAAGCATTGAAGGCCTAATGTGCGTGTGCCACTCGCCATGCATGTTAGTTAGGATCCTGAATCGCACTAACGTTGGAGGTGGAAGAGAACGATCATGTGCCTAGGGACCTCAACGCAGGAATCAGGTAAGTGTTTAAATAATTTGTGTAACCTTTTCATGGCTGGGAGCCACGGAGGCAGAGGAACACCGTAGTGTTAGGAATACAATTTTGTATTCCTAATACTATAGTGTTCCTTTAAACGCTGCATCTGGTCACCCAAGTTTACCATTTCTGTAAAAAAAATTAGGATAAATAATAATAATATCAAAATATAAAACCAGGAGGGTGGAGCCAGCAGCCAAACCGACTGGACATGTCTCAGGGAAGCTTTGAGACAGCAACCTAAAAATACCAATAAAATCTCCCTGAAACACACCACAACTGCACCCAAAGTGGGGGATACCACCAACCCACACAATGAGGCGCAAAAGTAAAAAATATCGTACAGACAAGCCGCCAACTATGGCCGACATTGACAACTTACTGTGGAGGCCGCAGAATCGCACAAGGCCTCACATGGCGCCTCTTTCTGATAGGCGCTCTGAGCGAGGTATCCCTGGCAGACCTGAGAGAGCTGGAGATACCAGGAGAAAAATGGAGAACCGACAAACCTCCTGTAAGGCCCACCGGTGACAGGGAGAATTCTGAAAACACTCTTGGACAAACTCCGTTGCACTCTTGCCGCAGACATAAATCTATTTAAGGAGGAACTGCACGGAGTGTCGGAGTGTCGAATGCGCCTCACAAGCGTGGAACAGTAGCTGACCAAGATCATGCACGAACATGCCCCACTCCTGCACCGCATGGCGGCAATGGAAGACCGCAGGTGGTGGAAACATTTTAAGGTCCAAGGCCTAGCCGACACGGTTACAGCCGCAGAGATCCCTCACCTTGTCAGGAGAATGCCTACCAGTCTCTTCTCATCAAAGCAGGCTAAAGCCATGCTGCTGGAGGGCTGTTTACGAATTCCAGCACCACCGACCAGCACCTCTAAAGTCAACAGAGATGTTATCACCAGGTTTCAGAACAGGCCAGACCGACAAGCCTTCATGTCTGCGGTATGGAATAAAAATCCCTTCCACTTCAAGGAACACTCCCTATAATTCTTCCCAGATTTGTCCAGGGCTACAATGAACTGGCGGAGGCCCGTACAACCCTTAACTACCACACTTAACAAGCACAACATACCCTAGAAATGGGGTTCACCAAGATGCCTCCTGATACCCCATGACACGTGAACTCTGAGGGTTCAAGAGGCCTCAGAAGTGGCCAATCCCTGCAGCTACTGGGGCTGCCTATCACCGAGGGAAAGCTACACCCACCGGAGCTCTCGACGCAACCGACAGCATGGGACCCTAGAGTTCGCCCATTCGTGCCTGCAGACCTGAGAAGCGCCTCGGCATCCACCGCTATATCTTGAACGCTTCAACAAATATATACAAAAATGCACAAGTTGTATAGTTAGCTTTATTTTTAGGTTCAATGCAATGCTTGTTTTTTTTTAGTGTACAATGTGTTCAAATACCATGGAGTTATGGCTTTTATAATTCTTTATTTTTGGAGTGCAGAGTTATTTTCAGGCATGAACAAAGACTTGTACAGTATAATATTTCACAGTAAACAATATAAGTAGAGGAAGGCAAGAGATGCTGCACTTTTTTTTTTTTTTTTGGTTATAGCAAGATAGGTACATTAGTAATACAAGATGCTGCAATAGTGATATTCAGTGTATGTAACAGTTGAACGTCATACTAAGCTGTGATATGTAGAGTTTAATTAAACATGCTTAAAACAAAGGGACTGGCACTGTGCAGGCTTGAACTTTGTGGCTTAACCGATCCCCATCAGCGGTGGGTTTGATGCCCGGAACAACAAGCGTTGGGGGTCCCCCCAGTCAGTGCCTCTCCAGTTCCCAGCCGGGATACATTCCGTGGGTTTGGTAGCAGAATTCCCCGGTACTTGTAGGTAGCGGATCCTTGTGGAGTCGTGCCGGGTATTCTGAGGCCTGTCGGCGTGATGCTGTCGCTCAGGTAGGGTTGTGGTTTCCACGAGGAGGAGGGGGATTTGAGTAGGTAGGCCTGGGGTTTGCTGCTGTGTAGTTAGTCGGCTCACCGCTGGTCTGATGCTGACCTGCTGGGGCTTGCATCGGCCCGCTCGCCTCCTCCTCCCAGCCTTCCAAGTTGCAATTTGGCCCCCTCCTGGAACTGCAGGCTGTGGCGTGGTGACCCGTGGTGTTGTAGCCGGTCGGACCTCTTCTGGAGCGCTCTTGTGGGCTGAGAGCCTGGCCCAAAAGTCGGCCAGCAGGCGGTCAAGCCGTTCCGAGAGTGGTGGTAGTTGGGATCCTCGCTCAGGCTGGCGCATGGCATCCGCCATGTTCTGCAGTGCTGTTAGGCAGAGAGTGGTGCTGTGTTGCTGAGATACGGACTGCTTTGCCGGGATATCCCTCACCGGCGGGGGGGGGAGAGTATACCAGGGAGACCTCCTGGTGAGTAGGCTGCAGTCAGCGGGGGGATCGGCCGCCTCCCCCGTACCGTCTGAGTAGGCCCTCTGTAGGCCTCAGGTCGATCCCTTGGGCGTTGTTGCCGTTTTCGTTACGGGCTCGCTCATGCCCTGTCGCTGTGGTAAACCCTTGTCTCAAGGGTCGAAATGCAGGTACTTTTAGGGCTTAGAGTCGTATTTTGAGTCGAAATCAGGCTTTTTTGGCATGGAGCTCATCCGATTTGCGGCCATGCGGCTCGGCTGCTAGGCTCCGCCCCCCCTTGTTTTTTTTTTTATTACTATATTATTATAGCAACACATATTTCAGACAAGTGTCCTAGGAGACACGTCCCATACTAATACTAATACATACTGCTGGCACTGGGGGTTTATTCCCCCATACTCTCAATCCCCCACCCACTTACCCTGGTTTTGCGAATTTTTGTTATAGCCCAGCAAAGTGGATATCAACCTCCTGGCCTGCAAAATGGGTACAAACCCTTTGAAACTCTCCACCTAGATAAGAGGCGCAAAGCCTTTACCACCATCACAAGTCTTGCAATCCCGATTGAGATGTTTTGATGCAGGTAGCAGGGACGGTTTCAGCTAGCCGAATACTTTTTTTTTTCTACTAAGTTTTTTTTTTTTTTTTTTTTAATTCTTTATTTTTGTTGTGCATAAGCTATTAACAATCAGTTGAGAGGTACCCCAACGGCATTCCTCCAACGCATAGTAAACAGTTTAACAGAGAGGTACATGCAATATCTAGCACAAATTTAATGTTTAAAGGTAGTTGAGCAGAAACACGGTAGAGAGTAAGCTTTGTTAACATTAAATTTTGTGTCGCATCCAATAATATCATTACCAACAGCGTTAATCTAGGTTATGAAAATACATATCTGGCTTACAGTTTCACAACGGCACGGACAAACGGTTATACTCGTGGTTTAACATTAGTTAGGTATTGGAGGGTGCTGCGCATTTTCTTCTATATACATTAATATCGCTTTGTCATATATTTATTCCTGCGCCGTATATCAGTAGTGAGATGCAAGGTTAGTTAAGGCAGATAACATAAAAACATAAGTGGCCCAAGATGGCATGGATTAACCAGGGACCGCGACCATAGGTTAGTGCGGCGTGACATAGGCTTATAATTCTTTTTTGGTCAGCACATTTTTGGATTTAGTTAAAGTAAGAGTAAAGACAGTGGGTATACATAACGTTTCAACTTGTCATCATATATTCTGTCTGTGGCGTGCGTAATATTTTAGAACATGTTTGAACAAAACGATAGGCAGATAGGAAGTGTTTGGTCCTGTCTTAGGTGAGCATGTCTAGCGCTGTTGTAATAGTGTCATGCATATCTTTTAATGCAATAAGAGCTAGCAGGCCAGTCCCTACTTCGTCTAGTGAGACTATGCATATGCCATAATGTGTTATCATTAGCTAACCTGTTGTGGTGAGAGGACATATACATTGCTGCCCCACTGGTGAGGCACTAAAGGGGTTGTGTAGGGATGGGGGGTAATGCTCGCTATAATAAAAGGCAAGGAGGTGGGCAGTATTATAAGAAAGTCAATCTTGGGTCGTTGCTGTAACCTCGGTGGTTGGAGGTGTCAGTCTCTGGGGCCCCAGATCGGGGGGGGAGTTTATCCAATTCCGGCTTTCGGCTGGTACCTTGAGCGTTCTGGAGGTGTATCAGTGGTTCCCCGCGCCATCTTGTGAGTTTTCTGCAGGTGCTGGGTCACTTGTGCTTGTGTTGTGACACTCTTTGTGCAGAGTTGGTCCCCGTGTTGTTGGGTGCCGAGCCGCTGGTCAGGAGAAATGCTTGGCTGTGTCCTGTGCTTTGTTGTCCCGGGGATTTTAGCCTGTGAGAGGGAGGGTGCACCCGATTTGCCTGCTGCCTTTTTCACGCTCTGGGCCCGCTGGTGTCTGTATTGCCGGACCGCCATCTTGGATGCCCGTGGTGTTTGTCTATATTGACTGCGTCTTGCAGTCGGCCGGATCCAAGCGGCTACCATTGCCTCCGCCTGGCGGTATGTTGCTCCTCTGTTCCGCAGGATGTCCCTGAAGCTAGTGCACAGGTAGTCAAAAGTCTCCAGAGGAGACCCGGGTGGTTGGGTGCAAGTATTCCGGTCTGTGTGCTTGTGCTGTGTGGCCATCTTGGTACCACCACGTGGGTCAGTTGCCCCAGTGTTGCTCTTGGCTGGATCACTCGATTTCCTTCCTGGCCGTTGTGACCAGTGGGGACCGGGATCTCCCCCGCCGGTCCAAAGGGGGGGGGGGTGATTTGTAGAGCTGTCGCTTGAAGGCTCTCTCACCGAGGTGGGCAGCCGCCTCGCCTCGGGTTCGGCTTCTGTAGGCCGCATTTGTGTCTCCGTCGTTCCGGTCTCGTCGGGCCCTGGGGTGGTATCGTTGGATTCCTGGGGGCACCCCCGATGTGGGTGGCGCACCCCTGGGTCGTTTTGGGCTAAGTAGCTGCTGCTTTTGCCCCAGATTATGCCCGCTTGGCCGGAGCTCGTGCGAGGCACGTCTGCACAGCTCGGTGGTTAAGCTCCGCCCCTTTCTACTAAGTTTTAAAAGCATGTACACCTTAGCATTGTCACCACTTTTACATAGTTACATAGTTACATAGCTGAAAAGAGACTTGCGTCCATCAAGTTCACCCTTCCTCACATTTGTTTTTTGCTGTTGATCCAAAAGAAGGCAAAAAACAGTTTGAAGCGCTTCCAATTTTGCAACAAGCTAGGAAAAAAATT
Source organism: Pelobates fuscus (assembly GCF_036172605.1). NCBI lineage: Eukaryota > Metazoa > Chordata > Amphibia > Anura > Pelobatidae > Pelobates > Pelobates fuscus. The sequence continues at coordinate 164,098,495 of NC_086317.1, read as the reverse complement.
CCTTCTTGACCCCAGAATGGCAGTCAGATTTATCCTTGGATCAAGCAGTTATTACCCTACATTGAAAGATTATATCCTTGAATATTCTGTTTTTGCAAGTATGCATCTAGTAGCTGTTTGAACATCTGTATGGACTCTGATAAAAACACTTCTTTAGGCAGAGAATTCCACAGTAAAAAAAAAAACCTTTCCTTTGCCTTAGACAAAATCTTTTTTCTTCCAGTCTAAGCGCATGACCTCGTGTCCTATGTAAAGTCTGGTTTGTGAATAGATTTCCACTTTTAACACAAAAAGTGTAGTGTATCCGTTTATTTTGCTTTAACACGGAATATGCAGCATTAGCCTGCAATATCTCCACAGGAGATTTGTTTTTTATCTTAACACTTTTTCACTCTTTTTCGGTGATCTTAAAAAGATGCAAATGTGCAATATATTCCATTTCGATAATATTTCCCTCTCTCTGTAGATGTTTATGCTATGTTCACACCCTGCGTGCTGACAATTCTGTTTACTTGTCTAAATGACAAAAATAAAGAATGTCAAATATATATATATATATATATATATATATATATATATATAAAACCTGGTACATTTACCTGCAGATCTATATCTTTTTATAGCAAAAATGAATGGTATTTGTTTTATTGATCTCAGAGGGATGAAAGGATACATTTGCCTACATAGTATTAAACCTGTCCCACTAAGATACTGCAGCTGGAGTAATATCTACTGTGCTATCAGCCTACTGAGACTTATTAAGTACCCTCTATAGTGAATGTTCTACACGTATGAAACTTTACAAAATAAGTTACTCTGTTGGTAAGATTGCCAAATGGATTTCCATATTTAACTTTTCCTAGACAGCCATTTCTTCGAACCGAAAGATGTCAAACAAGTAGCCTTGCATTTATCACATTTGACTAAAAATACAAAAAAAGCCCAAATCTAAAATCACCTTTCATATTAATTGCTGGAAGATGTTAATGTATTATAACAGTTAACAAATAAAAATAAAGGAAAGATAGCATGTATGGTAATTGATTTTTGCATATTATAAACATAGGGATTTAATTTAAAAATATTAAGACATGTTGCTTAGTTACATAGTTACATAGTTAGATAGCTGAAAAGAGACTTGCGTCCATCAAGTTCAGCCTTCCTCACACCTGTTTTTTGCTGTTGATCCAAAAGAGAAAAAAAAAAAACAAAAAAAAACCCCAGTTTGAAGCACAATTTTGCAACAAGCTAGGACAAAAAAATCCTTATTGACCCCAGAATGGCAGTCAGATTTATCCTTGAATCAAGCAGTTATTACCCTACATTGAAAGATTATATCCTTGAATATTCTGTCTTTGCAAGTATGCATCTAGTAGCTGTTTGAACATCTGTATGGACTCTGATAAAACCACTTCTTCAGGCAGAGAATTCCACATCCTGATTGTTCTTACAGTAAAAAAACCTTTCCTTTGCCTTAGACGAAATCTTCTTTCTTCCAGTCTAAACGCATGGCCTCGTGTCCTATGTAAAGTCCGGTTTGTGAATAGATTTCCACACAATGGTTTGTATTGGCCCCGAATATATTTGTATAATGTTATCATATCCCCTCTCAGGCGACGTTTTTCTAAACTAAATAGGTTTAAATTTGTTAACCTTTCTTCATAGCTGATATGTTCCATTCCTTTTATTAATTTTGTAGCCCGCCTCTGCACTTTTTCTAGTGCCATGATATCCTTCTTTAGAACAGGTGCCCAAAATTGCACAGCATATTCAATATGTGGTCTTACCAGTGATTTATAGAGAGGCAAAATGATATTCTCGTCCCGAGAATGAATGCCCTTTTTCATGCATGACAATACCTTACTGGCCTTGGCCACTGCTGATTGACATTGCACATTGTTGCATAGTTTGTTGTCTATAACAATTCCCAAGTCCTTTTCGTGTGTTGTTATCCCTAATTCGCTTCCATTAAGGGTATACGTTGCTTGTGTATTCTTTACGCCGAAGTGCATAACTTTGCATTTTTCAACATTAAATTTCATCTGCCATTTGAGTGCCCAGTCCTCCAGTCTATCTAAATCCTTCTGCAGCAAAGTAATATCTTGCTCACATTGTATTATTTTACAAAGTTTTGTGTCATCTGCAAACACTGAAACATGACTTTCAATGCTGTCTTCAAGATCATTTATAAAAATGTTAAATAGAAGGGGTCCCAGAACAGACCCCTGAGGGACACCACTTGCCACCTCTGTCCAGCTTGAAAATTTACCATTAACGACAACTCTTTGTATTCTGTTTTTAAGCCAATGTTCTACCCAAGAACAAGCATTTTCATCGAGACCGATTTCCTTGAGTTTGAACACTAATCTTTTGTGTGGAACTGTATCAAATGCCTTGGCAAAATCCAAATAGATCACATCCACTGCAACACCCTGATCTATACTTCTACTTACTTCTTCGTAGAACGCAATCAAGTTAGTTTGACATGACCTGTGCTTCATAAAACCGTGCTGATTTTTGCTGATAACCATATTCTTCTCAAGGAATTCTTGAATATTATCCCTAGTTGCAGTGCATCAGAATGTATTTTTTTATTTACTAAGATGCTCCAGTTTTAATAACACAGATGAGCACAGCAAACATAAAATAAAACTCAGCAAACATAAAATCATCCCATGAGAAAGATAATCTGTGCACCGTGCTTCTCTTATTTTTGTAATCTATGGTTGCCTTTGCTTATGTGGACACTCAAGTCATCTTAATCTGGGAATCATTGCAAACTGACCAGAGAATTGCACATTTTCAGACAAAATAGCAGGTTGGAAGTATATTTAATTTATTTTCCTATTTTTGGCATGTAAATAACAAGTAGACATGTACAATTCGTTTCGTTCCGAATGTGAATTCAGACGAATTTCGGGCAATTCAGACATTTGGATGCTTCCGAATGTCCGAAATGCCGAATTTCCAAAGTGCCAAATTTCAGAAGTGTCAAACCGAACTGAATTTTGGAAGTGCAGAAGTGCTTTGGATTTCTGAAAAGTGGCAAAACAAAAGAGGGTGGGAAAATCATGTGAATGATGACAGGAGTGTGGTAGGGTTAGGCGTAGAGTAAGGGGTAGGGTTTGGGTTATAGTTAGGGGTAGGGTTAAGGGTAAGGTTAGGTTTAGATGTTCCAAAACTCCAAAGTCCAGAATTGTCAAAGTTCCAAATTGCCGAAGTCGCGAATTTCGGAAGTGCCGAACCAAACTGAATTGCCGAAGTGCCAACAAAAAATTCTTACCCGAATTTCCGAACCAAACCAAATTTTTGGCCCATGCACATCCCTAATACCAAGTACCAATGCCATAGGTGTTTACTAATTGTAACGACACCCCAAGCATAAAAGGGGTTAAACCGCCGTTTAGTCGATCTTCCCCTTCCAGAGATACAGGCACAGCTACTGTAGAACACCAAACTCCCGAACTGAATACAAGGGAATGCTCCAAACTCCCGAACTGCATGCAAAATAGCACTCCAAACTCCCGAACCGGAACCTCACGAATAGCTGCTAGCAGACAAACAGAAACGCATCCAAGAGACTTACACTCCTGGCAATCAGTCTCTAACAGCATACAGTAAATCCCCCCAAAGACGAGACAGAGCTCCGTGTTGAGGGTCAAGCAGTGGTCTGGTTTAATGTGGGCTACTTGCAGGCTATATGCAGGTCTTCCACCTGGTGGACACTCCCCTAGGGGACCAGATGGAAGACTGGGACACAAACGGTAAAATGACTAATCACAGGCATACAGGGTTAAAACACTCCCACAGTACATTACAATCCCTCCCCCCTATCCTGGAGTTAATTGGGAAGTAATCCAATTATCTCCAAGGACAGAGGCAAAACTCCATTAACCACATGGTTACAGTAAAACACTAAAATACAATAAAATACATAATGTTACATTTGTCACATAAAATATATACATGTAACCCATCCCCAGATAGCTGGGATCTGAGCGCACAAAAGTACAGAATAGCGCTCAGATCCTATGCACACAGTCCAATCGCCGTGGAGTTAAAGTGTTCACAAAGTCTGTTCTCCATACGAATAGACTCCACGGGATGGCTATCTGGGGAAATGCTGTTCATACGGTTTAAACTACCGAATGAACAGGCATCCAGTTAAATGACCGACTGTAGAAGCTGACGGCTCAGCGGTGTTCGCGCAAATAAGTGTCCGTTTCCAGTTCCATAGTTTGGGCGCTGAACACCGCTGGCCATTCGGAACTTTAAAATGGCCACCGCCACGTGTTCGACAAACGAACAAAGGCCACCCAGTATTCGTCAATTAAGCTGCGGTTAACCGCAGCTTCTGGGAGGTCAATTGATGGCACACTCTAGCTCCCAGATGGTCCAGTCATTCGTTTGTTTGTTCGGTAAATTAAATCTACCAAGTGCCGGGCAGAAAGGCACGAACAAGCCTTTTCTGCAGGGGAAAAGAAGGCTTTTAAACATGGGGCCATAGTCCAGAGGCAACAGACGGGCAACCAGGCTTCTCCAATGCAATGTGGCGAGATTTGTCTCGTCACATCTCTCCCCTTTTCCATACAGACTAACAGGGTATCTGACCTCCTGCTGGTCAGTGCCCTGGTTAGTCCAGCAGCCCACCCACAAAGCATAAACAGTGATACAGCCCGCCCACAATAACTGGTTACTACACCTGGGTAGAGGAGAACTTTGTCCATGTCCAGGTGCCTCACTATGGCTGAGTGGTAAGCTGACTTGGTGGGTTGCTGAGTGGGCAGAGACCAGCGGTACTCTGCCCTGGTGCCAGCCCTACCACGGGAGTAGTCTGGTTGGAGCCTGGTTGCTGGAGGGGGAGACCGACTGTCTCCCCTTTAGATACACAGCCCTGCTGCTGGAAGGGGAGACCGACTGTCTCCCCTTTGGCTAAACAATCCTGTTGCTGGAGGGGGAGACCGACTGTCTCCCCTTTGGCTAAACAATCCTGTTGCTGGGGGGCAGGACCGACCATCCCTACCCCCTGTGCTGTAAGTGCAGAGACCACGGTCCCATCTGCACGGTTGTGGGGCTTACTGTCTCCCCCTGGTACGTTAAGCTGCCGCTGGGGAGAGGGGGGTAACAAGCTCCTCTCCCATATATACTTCCAGCCACAGGGAGGGAGACCGACTGTCTCCGCTCCCAATATAGAGTCCTGCTGCTGGGAAAGGAGACTGGGCTCTCTATTCCCAGTAGGACACTCTGCCGCTGGGGAATGGAGACTGTGCTCCCAATTCCCTGTAACACATGCTGCTGCTGGGGGCCAGGACCAACTATCTCTGCCCCCTGTAACTCAGCCTGCCGCTGGGGAATGGAGACTGGGCTCCCAATTCCCTGCTGTATCTCCCGCTGGGGAATGGAGACTGGGCTCCCAATTCCCTGCAATTCACTCTGCTGCTGGGGGACAGGAGCAACTATCTCTGCCTTCTGTAACTCAGCCTGTCGCTGGGGAATGAAGACTGGGCTCCCAATTCCCAATAAATCATACTGCCGCTGGGGAATGGAGACTAGGCTCCCAATTCCCTGCAATTCACTCTGCTGCTGGGGGACAGGAGCAACTATCTCTGCCCCCTGTAACTCAGCCTGCCGCTGGGGAAAGGAGACACTGCTCTCTGTTCCCTGCAAATCACTCCGCCGCTGGGGAATGGAGACTGGGCTCCCAATTCCCTGCAGGACCGGTGGAGAGACCTCGGTCCCATCTCTACTGGCCACCTGGGGTTCTTCCCAGTAACACTCTGCAATATCTGCCCAGCTGAATGGGTCTGGATCTGGGTTTCCGCTTCCCTGCTGAGCCTTCTCACTGGAGTGGAACAGATTTTGGTAGCCCTGCTCCAGCTCCATCTCTCGGGTCACTAGGTGGACCAGGTCTTGCTCAATCTCATGAGTGTCGTCCCAGTCATACCTGCTCTCCCTCCACTCAAAGAGATCACTGAACCGGGCTTGTGTAGGGCTCCCAAACGCGGGCTCTAAAAAAGACTCCCATAACAAGCCAGGACCATCAAACTCCTCTCCCTCTGGCTTGTCATGCTCGGCTGTCCAGGGCAGGTACTGTGCCCCATACCACCAGAGCGCCTGGTAGGCATCTTCCAGCCACATCTCCTGCCATACTAGGTGTTCCAATTTCTTCACCCATTCCTCCAGGGGCTGCTCTCCCAGGAAGGGCATCCGCAGGGCTACTTGCTTCTGTAACCGCTGGTCTTCCTTGGGGAATCTCTCATCCGTTGGTACTCCACAATACCCAGTGCCTGGTACCAGATGCCTTTGCGAACTGCATCTCGGTCATCCATGACACCCTCATCGTACTCCACTGCTGGTTCCATCCTGGTGCTGTCAGGGTCACTGTACTGGGACATGCGTTGACCTCAAATTGTAAAATCCAAAGAAATGGTGTCTCCTGTAGCTGTGCTTCTGGCTGTAGGAACGATCCCGCCGCTTGCCACCAATTGTAACGGCACCCCGGGCATAAAAGGGGTTAAACCGCCGTTTAGTCGATCTTCACCTTCCAGAGATACAGGCACAGCTACTGTAGAACACCAAACTCCTGAACTGAATACAAGGGAATGCTCCAAACTCCCAAACTGCATACAAAATAGCACTCCAAACTCCCGAACCGGAACCTCACGAATAGCTGCTAGCAGACGAACAGGAAAAGCATCCAAGCGGCTTACACTCCTGGCAATCAGTCTCTAACAGCATACAGTAAATCCCCCCAAAGACGAGACAGAGCTCCGTGTTGAGGGTCAAGCAGTGGTCTGGTTTAATGTGGGCTACCTGCCCGGTATGCACGGAATGGCTATCTGGGGAAATGCTGTTCATACGGTTTAAACTACCGAATGAACAGGCATCCAGTTAAATGACCGACTGTAGAAGCTGACGGCTCAGCGGTGTTCGCGCAAATAAGTGTCCGTTTCCAGTTCCATAGTTTGGGCGCTGAACACCGCTGGCCATTCGGAACTTTAAAATGGCCACCGCCACGTGTTCGACAAACGAACAAAGGCCACCCAGTATTCGTCAATTAAGCTGCGGTTAACCGCAGCGTCTGGGAGGTCAATTGATGGCACACTCCAGCTCCCAGATGGTCCAGTCATTTGTTTGTTTGTTCGGTAGATTAAATCTACCAAGTGCCGGGCAGAAAGGCACGAACAAGCCCTTTCTGCAGGGGAAAAGAAGGCTTTTTAACATGGGGCCTTAGTCCAGAGGCAAAGGGGGGCAACCAGGCTTCTCCAATGCAATGTGGCGAGATTGGTCTCATCACACTAATTATTAGCTAAAGGCACATTCCACTGCTGAAATAAAACCTAAATAAAAAAACACTATTTAGTAAATATGAAAAAGAAAACGTGCATTCATTTAATTATGTATTTAATTTTGGGTATATCTAAAACAGCTTGCAAAAACTACAAATTTCTTGTTGGCAGCCTTTGCAAACCCTTCCCTTCTAAGCCCAGACTTTCTCTGACTTGTCCATTTACAGAGTTCCCAATGCAGCTGAATGAGAAGTCTTTGTAAGGCAGGTGCTCTGTTCAATTGCAACCAGTTGAGTTTAGCTCCACTGAGCTAAACAAACCGGACAGTCAGGGGGTGTAACTAGGTTAAAGAGACAACTTTAGCTTAATGAAGCAGTTTGGGTCTATAGATCAATTTCCTGCCATTGAAAAATGAAATCACTTTGTTTATGCAGCCCTAGTCACACCTCCCTGCATGTGACTGTCACAGTCTCCCTAAACACGTTCTGTAAAGAATCATCTAATGTTTACACTTCCTTTTTTAAAATTCTGTTTAATTTAGGGAAAAAAATGTATATCTCCTGCTCCGTTAATAGCTTGCTAGACCCTACAGGAGCCTCCTGTGTATAATTTAAGTTCAATTTACAGAGCAGAAGATAAAAACTGTAGCGGATGGCATTGGGCTGTCCTAAAATTGCATTTATTCCTATGTGTTCGGTTGAATTTTAACATGTGTATGCAGCATTCGTCTGATTGTTCGGTAAAATCACTCCAGTTATTATGCGAGTGAAACTAGCAAACAATCAGACCACCCCAGGAGTAAGTGTGCCTCCAATTACCGTTCGCAACAATGTTGCAAACGGTTAATTGGCAGTTTGTGTAGTGGGTTCTTTGTTCTCTGGGTTGCCGCCATTCGGGAGACGAACACGTGGCGGCGGCCATTTTAAACTCCCGAACAGCGGTGTTTTGCCATTGAGTGTCTGGAACCCAAATCGGACACTCGGTTAGGCAAACACCGCTGAGACCTCCACACTGCCGCCAATTTGTGTACAAACTACCGAACGGCTTCCCGTTCGGTAGAAAGAACCCCACGAACAAGGGGATTTACCCGAAACCTCCCCAGGTCTCCTAACATAAGCCATTCGTATGGTTCATTCCCTTTTCTGTGACCGACCGCAAGGCCAAAATACATGGAACCCTTTTCGGCTGTTAAACCCAGCACGGTCGGTCTTTTTAGTACTTCCATAGATTTCCCGAACCCCTGGTCCGACCTAGGTGATTTTTGGATATGTAACATATAAAGGGGTACCCCTATGTTTAGGGGTACATCCAGAAACCCAGGGAATTTGTGTCTTGTATAATGGGATTATGTGTCACACTAAGAGGAGGGGATGTGTGGGTGGCAACTCGTGTAAGATTGGCTACTGTAATAATTATTGTAAATCCCTTCCTTGCATGGGAGAATGCATTAAAAGGAGGTTGTGTGGATTAAAAGTTAGTTCTGCTCCTGATGCTGTGTGTCGTCCAGTCATTGGGATCCATATTGGGATATTCGTGGATTACCTTGCTTGCTGTGATTATTATTCTATGGTATTTTATAACTTGTTCCTGAGCCTTACTGGGATATTTAGTGGAGTTAACCTGTGAAAGACCAGCTCTCCGCTACAAAAACCTTTAAACCAAGTTATATCTGTTTTGAAAATGATATGTAATGGCAGAGCATTGAGCAATGAGACCGAGGCATGATCTATACACTAAAAACACAAGCATTGCTCTATTAGGCTAAAGCTGTTTTGGTGACTATAGTGACCGTTTAACAGAGAACAGATAAATTTGGTACGCTTACAATGTTTGGAAAGGTTTTTGTACAGTCTTCAGTATGTGAAAGACATAGGTTCTGATATACTACACGATTGACTAAATCACATGCAGTCTTCCAAACTAAGCTTATGAATGCTATTTGGCATGACTTGCTGGGCAGCACTAACAGAATTATAACAAATCATTTACCACCATTTAATTTCCAGACTAGGAGCCTCTTGTGGAAAGTGGTACATCTTTGCCAACTAGTTGAATTTTGTTTGTGGACAATAAAATGTCACCAACCAGTATTTTCCGCTGATGTTATATTGTTCGCCACATTTCATAACCGCTGCATTTATTTCCTTGTTCTTCAATTTCATTATCTAATATGCAGCCATGTAATTAATCGTTCTGTAGCATAAACTGCAACATTAACACACAATCGGTGTCATGTACGGAGCATTTATTCAGTTTACAGAACCAGGAATCTTAGAATTAAGAAAGGCTGCTGTTAGCTAGGAAATGTCCAGATGAACATTTGACTCACAAAAAGCTTTAAATATGCTGTATATCAACAAAACAATTTTCTCAAGTACTAAAACACATGTAATAGTTTAAAAACATTGAAATAGACAGACAGACAGACAGATAGAAAGAAAGAAATTGTTATGGCTATATTCCATCTTCTGAGTTTCACTCACCTTTATTTTAATGCCACACTTTATCATTTTAAAGATACAGTCCAGGTTGGTGTTGTCCCCAATTGTATGATTTATAGATTGCGCAACCAAGAAATCTATCCCACGGAGCTAATGCCTACCGGAACCTCTGATCCTATAGTTAGGCTAAATTAAACTAAAAAAGTGCTAACAAATATAACCCAAGTGCATGGTGAAAATAATAAATAAAGAAACCGCCCGACGCACGTTTCGGTGTTTCAAGACGCCGCGTCGGGCGTTTTCTTTATTTATTATTTTCACCATGCACTTGGGTTATATTTGCGAGCACTTTTTTAGTTTAATTTAGCCTAACTATAGAATCAGAGTTTCCGGTAGGCATTAGCGCCGTGCGATGCCGAGGTAGTAGGGATAGATTTCTAGTAACGTTATGCCTTCAATGGGGGAGTGGGTATATAGGTCTCTGAATCCCTTATTGGTGTATTTTATATTGATAGAGAGACTTCATAGGGTTTTCTTGGCGGTCCGCTAACTCCATGTACCTTACCTGATTTAGAGCAGGTTACTAACTTAAAATCGCTGTTTTGTCTATCCTTGATAGTTTTTTCATACTTGGCTCCCGGCTACAGTACCTACCCACCTAGATTGCCTACTAGTAAGTAGGCTATGGTTTTTAGCTTTATTAATAAATAATTTGTATTTATTTTTGATTTATTAGTACATTTCCATAGGGTTGTACTTCTTTTTCTCGGCACGAAGAGAGAGAATTCGTTTTTCCTATATTTTCACTATTTACTATTACTATTAGGGTTACCCCCTATTTACCAGTACAACCCGGTGACTTTCTTTTCTCTTGACTGAGGGTTTTGGGGGCACAACAACTCATCTTAGCCCAACTACTGGGCAGAGGGGCAGCGTCTAACCGGACCTGGAGTCAATTTTTAGAATTGGATTCTCTTAAGGGATCCAATAGAGATAAAACATGACTGGTGTGAATGGCTTGGAGACGGCAGTGTAGTAGACAGCTAGTTAAAAAGCCCTTGGCGTTATAAGGGTTAATTATGTGGTGGCTGGCCAGCACTTGCTAGCCAGTTGACACATTAAAAAAAATAAAAATTAATAAACCCATAAATAAAAATCCTAAACATGCTGAGGGGGCTGTGATGAGGGGGAATAGAGGGCACTTTTGTGTTAGGAATACAGATTTGTATACCTAACACTATAGAATCCCTTTATTTTTATTGTTTTGTTTTTTTTAAAGATAAATATTGCATTTATATGTTCAATTCTGCAAAATACATGTACATACGGTGGTGAGTGTCAAATAATGAGATGGAAAATATGCAGCAAGGGGGAAAGAAAAGCCATATACTGTTTGTGGTATTAGAATTACAAAAATGTCCCAATCTGTACTTTGAACATTATGCTTAAAAATGTGAAAAGAATTGCAATTTCCATCTAGAAAACTGTTAGATCTATTAAGTCAATTAATCTAGACATATGTATATCTCTCAGAAGAGGCTCCAACAAAACGGGACGTTTATAACCTGCTGAGGAAGCTTAAAAAAAAAAAAAAAAGTGAAATGTGCCTTGGTCCAGAAGAGGTTGGAACCTCCTGTTAAAGAGAAGATTTGCTATTTTTGAGATGCTGGAACCATGAAATCTGACACGAACGATGCCATTATAGTATAGTAATGTAAAATGAAGGATCACAACAAGGTGTGTGTGGATCTCCTATTGAACATAAATTGACAATTTGGAATGTTGAAACCATTGTTTGTACGTAATCTAGTATGATGTCATCAGCAGCCCAATTTTTCACATGCTCTCTATAACTCAGCAAATTAATTTGCAAAAATATACCTTACTTTTACAGAATGCAAGACTGCATCCCAAAGTAGTCCACCACAAAACTCTAGTCACACAGAGACATGGATTAAAAGGACCTCTCCATCACCTGATGCTACCACTGGATCCTACGTTGCCTAGCATCCTGGATTCTGCTGAAAAATAGTGGATCTGGACACTGTTTATGATTAGAGATACTTATAGCTAATGCATATTGAGGATTATTTTACTCCCTGAGTTGGTGGCCCATAACCTCATTTTATGTTTTCTTTATGGGACCTAGATATTGGGTGTTGCCAGCTCAGATATGCATGATCCCATGTTACTGTTTCCTTTAGTGAACTGAACATTTGGTTTCCAACTTCACCAAACATTGAATAGTATCTCCAAAACTGATCTATGCAGAGCTGAATTACTCAGTAGGCGACCTCAGCCGGCCACCTAAGGCCCAAGGGTTAGGTTGGCCCCAGTTGCGGCAAATATGGTGCTGGTCATATTGGTCAGATCCCATCTGAAGTTCAGTGATTAAACTAACGTACTGGGGGAGGGTCTGTAGCACGTGGTGGAGATCACCATGTGTGCTATTACAGATCTAGCATGCCTCCAAGTCATGACGACACCTGCAATACATTTCTCCCTACCGATGGTGATATAGATACTCGCGCATTGGCAGGCGATGGGCATTGTGGCCTGTTACTGTTTCTCACTCAGTCTTCTCCCAGTGAGCAGAGTTTGCAATGGATGAAGGGGGTGTGACATCACATCTCTTCTGCTTCTGGATCAGGGAAAGCCCCCTCAGAGAATCACACGTGGACATCGGTGACCAGCAGCAACAATGCACATCTCCTGCTACTGCTCCTGCACCTATAATACCGACACTAGAGACACTGCGGGGTGACAGAGCCTAGAGCTTTAGGGTGGGCGCCCAATCTATCATTGTGCCAAAGGCCCTGGGTGATCTTGATCCTGTTCTGGATCTAGGCTCATAAGATTAATAAAGCCATAGTAGCTGACAGTGCTCATTTTTAGACTCATAATCACACATGACACATTGCACAGCATATACCATTTACCGCAAGTCACCCTAATTATTATTATTATTATTATTATGGTTATTATTGGCATTTATGAGGTGCCATATTTACAATATTATAGAGGGGGGAATTTAACAACAGATGAGGCAAACTATTACAAATGTTGACAGGATCACTAGGTTGAAGAATATCCTGCTTGAACGAGCTTACAATCTAGATATTCATCTACTGCCACTGAGACATACTTGTGTGGCCCCTGATTGGTGATGCACGTCTCCATCATTTGAGTTTTATGTTTGCCTTTTATTTTATATGTTTTTTAAAATCAGTTCTAACTACTATTAGCATTATCCACCTTTTTCAGTTGACTTTCTGGTCTGATGGCCATGTACTATATATATATATATATATGTTCTATATATATATATATATATATATATATTGTGCAGTTCTACCTTTTCCCAGACTGTATTCTTGTTTGTTTTCGCATTGAACAACCCAATATAATTTTCAATTGAAAAAAAATAAATATGTCTATGCAGGTGATTACGGTAATTTGATAAATCAGCTGTCCGTGATATGAATCTTGCCTGCATTAAGGAAAAGAGGCAGGCGTCCTGATGGCTCCCAGGGACACTTCATTAAGCAATCAGCTCTTTTAATGAAATATTTCTTTGTTAAAATATTCATTGATCTGCAGCTATTCTGTGCTGGGAGAAGCGAGAGAGGCAGGCATAGCGCAGTCCCTAAAGCTTTGAGAGCGAGCCATGGCTAGCACGCTCTTAAAACAGAGCATTGTGTGCCCCCGCATTCTAAAGAGGGTAATTAAGGCATTGGACCTTTTCAGGTGACCTTCAGGGAGAAGAAAGAGAGACCCCCTCACCAACCCCCTCCCTTCCATCCTCGTCCCCATTTCTCTGTCTGCTCTGGATTGAGAGCATAGCTTTTACTCTGTTGGATGGCAGAGAAGCTCTGTCACTAGACAGAGGGGAGAAATGTTCTCTAGCAGTTGTTACAAAAAAAGTGCTGACTTTATTTGGATTGGGGTAATTTTAGAGTGTTGGTTGAGTAAAAGACACTCTCTTCTAGACACTTGAAATAATATAATAATGCATCTTTATTTGTTTTGGATACCGGAATGTACTCTTGTTCTTTAACAGTTAAAATAATTTTTTTAAAGTTTTAGTGTTTTATGATTTTGGTAATAATGCAATAATCATATTATCATATATATATATATATATATATATATATATATATATATATAGCATAAACAGACTTCAAAGCAAAGAGTAACGTTGATATTCTATGGTGATCACATTATGCTGCAACAGTTGTGTTTTTAAATATTCCAGTATGTGTAAAGTAAGATTATAATCTTGGCAATGACAAGGAAATGTATTCCTTTACTATGGCTACTTTGATAGCAGTATCTACAACCAGAAGAAATAGATCAGGTTGAAATGGCAAAACTTAATTTACAGGGACACTTGAGAAGTTTTCATGTATTACGCTAGTCAAAAAAATCCCTACATGTCGCGTGCGGAGTGGATGTCCCACCTCGGACACAAGGGGATGGAGCCGCGACCAGGGGGAGGAGAGGATGGGGGAAGAGAGTGGCCAGCGCAACCTAAAGACCAACCCTAAAGGCACGCAAGTAGGGAACGAAACTCACGCAGATTAACCGCGTACTATAGCTGGCTGGTTCTCCAGGAACAACCTCCCTTAGCCCCAATTATAGGCTTCTACTTAGAGGAAATATATCTCAAGGTACCACACTGAGCCTTATTCTCATGAAAAATACTAACATAAGATAGGGGTCGGCGGGGAGAGCGACAAACCCTGACAGGAGACTTAAAAGGGGAAAACGAAGACATGACATTCACATATGTTAACTACATACCTACCTCTCAGGGCTTGCAATCACACATGCAGACAGTGACCAGAGAAATTAAGATTGCCCCAGCTACGTAAGGGGACACACAGCACACTCACATAAAATAACCTGGGAAATACTGCGAATTGAGACAAGGATGTTACCGCATTTCATTATTGTGACACGAGGCACGAGATGAGACAGGCGAGTTTCCAAATCATAGAGTTATAGTAAGACCTGCATGATTTTATTGCTATGTCTTTGCACTTCATTATGTTGCCAGTTTTGTTGAAGGATTTACGCGACTTGCGTGTCACAAACACAAGAGATGATGTATGTCCTTATGATCCACCAAACGAAAACAAACATATATAAATAAATAAATACAATATAAAAAAAAAATCGATACATGTCATATTTAAGGTCTGTGAGTTGTTTCTAAAATAAACGCCTCATATACTTATCTCTGCTCTTTTTCTAAAAGCTTTCCATTCTTTCAACTTGGATGTTGCCAAGTGGATTCAATACAGAACACATCCACAGTCAAAATATTTTAGGTGGGGGTGGAGCCTGACCTTGACAGGGAGCGGACTCCATTTTACCTCGCACCGTACAATTCTCCCACCAAAGCTTGTTTTTTGGGGAGCTTCATCGAGCAATTGAGAGCAGACTAACAGGCGTTACCCATGTGAACCTTGCCGCAACAACACATGCCATTTTTACACACCCTTAAGTCAAAACGGCAAAAACGCAGATCTGGGGCCTACTACCCACCTCTGAGCCTTGGTTTGGCGACTATACTCGATGGCCTGATTCCTCCCGGAACTCCTGAGTTGGGGTCCACACGCAGCACACCACACACAGCACAGCACACCACATGGGCCACGGGGTCTCAGAGGCCAACCAACTCACCAAAGCAGTGCCCAAGACAGGAGCCTACACCTCCGGATACCCACTGAAGGTCTGAACTTGTCACCACACAGGACTTTCATACCCTTGTGGCAGAAATCAAGGCTCTCTTAGCATCGCTGACAGGACAAAGGCCTCCTAGGAGGATATTGTGGGCCTAAAACAAGGACTGAATGCAATACAGGACCTTGTGCACTAATTACAGGCCTCTCAACTGGCCTTTTCAATCCACTACACTGCGCTTGACGACAGGTCACACCGTAACCACCTTAAGATCAGGGGCATACCCAATACGAGGAGCTCCCGCACTATATACACCACCTCGTGGCCTCGGTGTTGCCACCTAACCAGGCCAAGAAGTTTGCCCTGGATGGGACCTATTGCCTGCCGGGACCAGGAGGGGCTGCCACATCCATGACCTGAGATGTTATTGTCCGTTGTGCGTGGTCTCAGGACAAGAGACTCCTGCTCATGGCCCTGAGAGGCAAGACGCCGCTCTTATTTGAAGGTTTTCACCTCACATTTTACCAAGATTTAACACGAGCCACGTTTGCAATGGCAAATATCTTTGCACCCTGTCACCAGCCAAATGAGAGCTGCCAGGATGCACTACCGGTTGATGTCACCAAGACTCTTAGTGGTAACACATAAAGGGACAACACATAAAATCTCCTCTCTGGCCGAATCGTCGGCTCTCCTTCAACAGACACAGGTGGTCTACCGGGCGGCTTCCCACGAGACCAAGCGACCATTCCCCTCTCCTCCCTGCTCATAACCCGACCCTAACACCAGGGACTTGATTTATATAGAGACTGTCATACACCAGTGCGCTTCGAAGTTTAGTTTTTACTTTGCGTTGATATTATTACTGTTATATTTTGTTTCGCCCAGTCTCCATTGTCTCAAACAGAAAACACAGCATCTCCCCCTTAGAGGTTACGCAGTATCTGGCTCCTTGGTTTCGGAGCGATTTGAAGTTGGGTTTGCCTTACCTCATGGGCGTTTAGCTCCACACCTATGGGTGTCCTAGCTGATGGCCTGATAATTTACCTACTGGTATTTATGATCGTGTTAACTACCCGAAATGCCAGGTTTACCATGTCCGCTATACCCATTTCACTGGCTACTCCCTACTAGCTGTAAAATCTTCCTACATAAAATATTTAATGTTTGATTACCATGTCTCTGTAAATTCTACTGCTGCCTTGTCTTGTTATGTACCACACAGTACTTATGTTTCACTCATGCAACTGTACGCTATCTAAGCATTGACGTGAAAAATTGATAATAATAACAGATTGTCAAAAAAATATATATATGTACTTTAGGTTAGTGTTCATGAGCCCTTGATGACCCGCACACTGCCAGATGTCCGATTGACTAACCAGGTGTATTCGCTGTATCTGGGACATCACGAAGGTACCCTAACACATGTGCTTCTTCAGATAGGCACTGTCTTTGTTTGCCACTATGCTTTAACTTAGGTTTTCTCTTTTTTGTGTTAGTACCTATCACTAGCCCACATACCATGCTGTGGTGGCAGAATGGCTCATGGCTGCTAGATGTGACTAATTCTTCTTTATTTGTCATCTATTCAGGTTCTAGTGTTGACCTAAATGTTGTTTATCACTGTTTCCCTGTGTTCAAGGAAGCCATACTACTCAGCGGATTCCTATGTACAACCATACCATTAAAATTTACCAGCTAAAGCTTACTTTGTTCCGAAACTTGTTTAGTTTTTCTTTCATTTCATACTGAATGCCCACTGCAGCCACAAATCTGGAAAGTAGCTAGGCGTTAATCCTCGTCAGGCTCTGTAAAGCATCTCTTCATCTTGGGCCCTTGGGGTTCTAACCATGAGAAATACTTTATAGAATATAAAGATATCAAGAATTTAAAGTAATAATGTTTTGCTTTACTTCCCATAAGGGATGAAAATCTTTACTAGCCATTTAAAGGATCTATGATTGACCAGATGATCAATGGACATTCTTTCTAATGTTCGTAAGGTCACTATACAGAGGCTATTAAAGAGCTGGATATTTTAATTAGTTCTTCACAGTGGCCAATAAAAACTCCAGCAAAACCATTCAGGTGATATCTAAGGGGATTTGCTCCTTTCATATAGACATTGTGGATTCCAGAATCGTAAAACAAAACATTCTTTTCCACACTTCAAGCTCTTATGTGAAAACACAGGTGACAAATTATTTTAAAAAGTCAGCTGGTGAGTTTACGTAGAGGTTAATTTTTTATATTTTTATTCAACGCCAACCACCATGACCACGTCTGTTTTTAGAAGTGGTAATGTGGTAGGTATCTTCATGTGCAGTCTTTGAACTTGAAACATGACCTAGGCAGACCGGAACTCTGTACGTCCGTTGTCAATGCGCATATCATGCTGGTGACAGAGGTGGTTGTTTTCGCTCTTGCAGGCAGTGCGCCCGCAAAGGGAAGTATGATTCCCTTCCACCCTCCATATAGTCTCTACTAGCCCTCCCCACATGCCTCCATTTTGCAAACTTTTATTTTTTATTTTTTTGTATTTACCTCCCCTGTTCATCCTTCCCCTCATTGGCTCTGAGTGCCTCGTAGGAAAGGTCAAATGAAATGTCTCTCTTTGAAAACCATTTCATAGAACAGCGCGAGGGAGCCTGTGACATCTGAAGAGGTGTGGAAAGGAGCACCAGTGCTGGATTGCAAGTACGTTTTGCTGCATATTAAGAAGGGGGCATTTTTTTTAAATAGGTTGGAATAACCCTTTAATCAGTGAACAAACCAAGGTCATAAACGATCAGTCTTTACGTCCAGGAACATAAGCCAGGTTCGGAGATACTGGAGCAGAACGGGAACGCACGCTCAGGGGGCCCATCAGGTGGCCCATGAACTTAGGACCACCCAATGGCAAAATGTTTTCAGCCTTTTAATAGTGCAACCAGGACCTTGTAATTTCTGCAGTGGTGGAAGGAAGTGACAGACGGTGACTTTCTCTCAAATAACACAGAGCTGCAAAAGAGAGAAAGCAGGGGGTGTGGAGTGGAAGAGCCTCTGACTCCCAACAGCCTCAGCCAGCTGACTGGAGCCAACGGGAAGCCACCCTACTGCACAAAAAGTTAGGAAACTAATGCCAAGACGCCTGTGGGTAATTTGTTTGTAAATTCTGGATGAGTTTATCTGTGTTTCGACATCTTGGATAGAAGGGAGTAAGGGACTACAGCAATAGTAGTTTTGGGTGCAATGAGAATATGTAATAAGAGGACCTTGTTGGACCCCTGACTATGGGGTTAAAAAATGTCAAAGTGGAGATCCTCAAAGGAGTTGGGTATTGAGAACAAAGTGGTCTAAAGAATAATTGAACTGACGTCTTCCCACAATTAGTACAGGAATGGACATGTCCAAAATATGTGATATGTTGTACCTGAGTCCTGGCCACACTGCCAGCAGTTTGCTGAGGTTTCTGAGTATATGCGAGCTAGTAATTGTGGCACAAAGTACCAGTTTTGCAAATTTCCTAGTGACTAGTGCAGTGGGATGTTTTAAGGTTTTAAACAGCTGCACATTGCCATACCTCCAATGGAAAAGTTCATCAATACTTTTTTCCAATTCAACATGTAAGGGAGTTTGTCCAAAGATGATTTCTGCACCAACTGGCCATAGCATAATGACAATTACTTAATTAAACTGTTCTGCAAAAACAGAGAATATGAGGACTCTGAGAACGGGCCTTTGCTTACTTGTGCCAGTACAAAGAGAATCTATACCATTTGCATATGAAACTGATTCCACCCACAAAGGCAGCCCAAAGCCAGCAAATCCCTCTGCACAAGAGATACTGCAACCCCAAACGAACGTTTTAGCCTTCATGGGGGCTCATCAGCAAGATACTACTCTAATTCTCAAATTCTCTGTTTTTGTTGCAATGCATTTGCTTAGGCTCTCCCTAAGTTAAAGGGACAATTCAGATGTGGACCCCATACTCACTGTGCCTATCAGGTGGAAACTGGCCTGTTAAATGAGGTATTTAATTGGAGCCATGGAATGAATAATAGTAGTTTGTTAAGCCGGAAGGCATTTTTTTGGAATGTATTGAACAGTTTTGCCTAAATCGGCTTCACTTCAGATCAGGCAGAAATAGAAGATTCATCAGATTGTGCTTTGGTTGTGTCTTGTGCTAAATTGTAGAGTGAATGTATTAGAATTATTATTTTTGTAGGGTTAACTGTTTTGTTGCCCTGTTAGTCAAAATGGTATGGCATTTTTTGTTGTTGGGGGTTTGCCTTAGATTTGTGGGCTAGATATTTCCCTGCTTTGTTGCCCTGGCTATAATTCAGTTGATCTAATTTCCAGAGTGTGCACTCTGTAGACATGCAATTAGTTTTGTTCCAAATAAAATTTTGTCCAATTTGTCAGCTCAGAAGCGTGCAAATAACTAAATTCTTTACAAAACTAACTAAAAATTAACTCTGAACAAATAATTTATTAGGATAGCAAAGTAGGGACTTATCTACAAAACAATTGAAACAGCAAAATTATGAAAACCTTTTTTTCCTGCTCTTTCAGCTGTTTAGTAGATAGGTCCCCAATTTGGTATCTTTATGTGGTGTGACAGACCACCTTGTCCCTGGATTATTAAAGCTTTTTCCCCCATTCTCCTGTTTGTTCGGTTCCCTGTGTTCGTCTAAAAGTTTGTTTATTTTGTTTGAATACCGAACAAACCCACGAACTACCAGACCACCCGTATGCTGCATGTGCTGCTTGTTAACCTTCATCACCCCTGTCAACCCCTGGTTAACATTTGTAACCGCAAGGCTCTAAGCGGTTGGCTGGGTGGTCGCCGTTCTTATGTGCGAACACGTGGTGGCGGCCATCTTGAGCCGCGAATGCAGGCTGCGGTGTTTGGTCATCGAGTGTGTGGAACTAAAATCGGATACTCGACCTCGCAAACACCGCTGAACTACCATCCCCGCCTGCGTTCGGTTATATTCATACAAACAGACCACCATTTGGTTGGAGCTTACTCTCGAACAAGGGACACATAACAAGCATACAAACTGATCTCTATGTTTGGTATTTTGTGTGATTTCGTGCCCCCAAAAAACACAGACTGCTCATACCAATTTCATGGAACTTTTTTGGGCAGGAGCCTCATGTGTGGTTGGTCAGAACATTACCCCGGTAGAGTTTCGGCTACATTCGTGGAATCTGAGCGCTTTTTGGATATGTTGGGCGCTCAGATCCAGGCTATCAGGGGATATAGGACTTGAGGGGGTACCTGATTGTGTTGTGTGCATTTTGGGGTATAATAATTGTACATAGTGGTAATACAGATGACCAAAAAAGTTCACACAATGTGGTAAGAAGAACTCAAGGTAAACAACACCCTTATACTGCATG
Source organism: Pelobates fuscus (assembly GCF_036172605.1). NCBI lineage: Eukaryota > Metazoa > Chordata > Amphibia > Anura > Pelobatidae > Pelobates > Pelobates fuscus. The sequence goes on along the minus strand of NC_086317.1, from coordinate 164,077,686 downwards.
CATAAGATTATACTTAGAAATAGTCTTGTTGACAACAAGCCTAAAACAACAACAAAAAATACAACTGATAGTGTACACTGTAAGTATATCTGATGGTAAAGATAATAACTGGTTGCATCAGGGGTGCCTGAAAAGGCTAAGGGTGCCACTGAGAGATGGCAGGGACAGCAAATTTCCACTGTTATACTACTTTACATTGTAGCAGAGTGTCATTTCTTCAGTGTTGTCACATGAAAAGATATAAAATATTTACAAAAATGTGAGGGGCATACTCACTTTTGTGAGATACTGTATATATAATTTTAAAAATGGTAAATGTGGGAATTTTTTTTTTTTAGAATGATTGTTTGCACCTTTTACCTTTTTTTTATCTAAAAATGAAAGTTAAAAAGTAAGTGGGCAGTTGTCCACCCACTTACTCCTTCCACCTGACAAGAACTAATCCCACGTATCCAGCCTTTAAAGCCAGTGACCATCATTCAGTTAAAAAAAAAAACTGTGCCTTAGTTAAGGCAGAAATTATTTAATAGGCAAAAGTGGATTTTCAAAAAAACTAATTAATTAAAGAGCGGAATGTTTGAGTAGGTGGGCAAGTGCTACTGTAGTTTTGCCCTGCCTGCTACCTCTGCTAATACAGTTGGTAGAATCTGATGGTAGAGCACTGTTTCCCCCAAGCCCCCCACCCACTGAGTTAAACAAGACCTGTCACACACAGTGTAGGCAGGGTTTACTTATTCAGTAAACTGCAGCCACACACTGTAGCTATTACTGAGGGAAGAAGCTTGCATATTTTAAAGTATAAGCAGTGGCATAGAAGCACACTGCATTCTAATCAGTGAATCAAAGTGGGAATAAGTGGAACTTTTTAGTGTTTTTGTTTTTTTAATTTACCAGATAATGAGGGGTATGACTGTTCCTGACCAACCTGCCTTTGTCTATTACTGGCTGTCTCCTCAACATCTGCCCTGCTCTGCCTAAAAATGGTGACAACAGTAGCGGAGGATGTATGGTTGTGACCAGTGACGTACACACGATCCATGGGGCCCCGGTGCGAAAACTGGTCCATATCCCCCCCCACCCCCCCGGCGGTTACACCACAGGGCCACAACATATGGCGGCGGGCACCTGGTAACAGGGGTCTGCAGGGTGGCTGGGCCCCCTGGAGTGATGGGCCCGGTCGCAGCTGCGACCCCTGCATGTACGCTACTGTTCACACACACATACATACATACCGACACATATATATACAAACAAACACACAGACACACACATATATATATATATATAGACACACACATACATACAAACACACAGACACATACATACAAACACACATACATACAAAAGTACATACATACACAGACACATATATGCAGACACACACATACATACAAACACACACATACATGATGGTGCTGGTACAGTTGATGGGGTTGTGTCACATCATGGCATGTTCTGCGGAGATGTCTGGCTTTGGCTTCTGGTATCCAGTACTCTTTTTACCATTCTTGTTTAGTTTTTCTTGGTTTTCTATTCTATGTCTGGTTTTCTTTATGCTGGGTTTCTGGGTTCATTCTTATATTCCGTCCCTGGATTTCCCAGTCTCCAGGTTTCATTTAAATGTTTGTTTTATGTTGCCACACCCGTTTTCCATCATTCCCTCTGTTTCAGAGTTCATGCAGGCAGCTCCTCAAGGCTTCTGACCTTTCTTGCAGTCAAGTGCTATATATATGTCTTTTGGTTGTTTTAGCATACATTAGGCAGTGTAGGACCTGCCAGATATGGGGTACATTGGCGTTGTTGGCAGGCTTATGCAATGTATGATCATATAGTGTGACTAAATCCCCATGATTTCCATATGTAGTACTTAGTTATTTATCCTCTTGTTTTGCCTTTGTTATCTTGTCTTTGTGGCGGAACAAACCTCGCCACTGAGAACTGGAGAAGCCTGGTTGCTTGCCTCCTGCCCAGTGATTATGGTCCCTGGGAGGTATTGCCCTTTAAGGGACTGAATTGGGGCTTATGGACTGCTACCATAATGTACTGACCCTTTAAGAACTACTTTTGGACATGTGGATTGATATAATACTGTCCCTAGCCCTTTAAATACTTTGGGGACAGATTGGTACTTTTGTATATGGCACTTCAGACACAGTCGAAGCTGTCGAAGCTGTCGAAGCGGTCGAAGCTGTCGAAGCTGTCGAAGTTACCGAAGTTGTCGAAGTCGTCGAAGCGGCCGGTATCGGACAAAGGACCACGTGGCGGCGGCCATTTTAACTTCGAACACCGCCGACCCTTAACATCAACTCCACTTCGACACTTCGACCAAAGTCGAAGTACAGGCACACTTCGAATGGGACTTAGCCGTTTTTATGCCGGGAATTGACCGACCGCACAGCCCAAATCTATGGAACTGTTTTGGGCAAGAAAATGTGCTTGCGGTCGGTCATAAAAGGACTTCCGTGTAACTTTTGATCCACTGGAGGGATTTGCCTGAATTTTGGAAGTGTTTATGTTTAAAGTATGCTGAGTCTGAATATGTGATTTGTATGTGAATGTGATGTATGGTTTTGAAGTTACAGATATTGTGTAAAAGTTATGTTTTAAACTGTATAATAAGTGGATTATCTCTCAGGCAGTGGTGTATCCTGGTTTTGTGCTGCCCTAGGCAGGACAAAACTCAGGCGCCCCCCTCCCGCCCACGCCCCCCCCACCCAACCCTCCCCCCCCGCCCGCGCCACCCCCCACCCAACCCTCCCCCCGCCCGCGCCACCCCCACCCAACCCTTCCCCCGTCCCGCCTCACACACACATTCACTGACAAATACGCACACACTCACTAACAGACACACACACTCACTAGCAGATACACACACACACTAACATACACACACACACTTACATACACACACACTAAAACACACACTAACAGACACACACTTACAGACACACACACACACACACTAACAGACACACACATACATACAGACATACACACACACTAACAGACATACACACACACACACTGACACACACACACACACACACTAACAGACACACACAGACACACACTAACAGACATACACACACACACACACTGACATATACACACACACACACACTGACATATACACACACACACACACACACAAACACACACACACTAACAGACATACCCACACAATAACAGACATACACACACACACTAACAGACACACACTTACAGACATACACACACTAACAGACACACACACACAGACACACTAACAGACATACACACACACTAACAGACATACAAACACACTCACTCACTCACATATTTAATACATTATTTTTTTTACATTTAACCCCCCCAGCCTCCTTACCTTTGGGAATGCTGGGGGGGGTATCTGTCTCCCTGGTGGTCCAGTGGCTGCTGGGCAGTGCGGGTAGCTGGGCGGCCGGCGAGGGAGCACTTCCTCTGAGCGGTCTGCTCAGCTCCCTCGCGCGCCGCAGAGTGAGGCTGGGAGGCGGAGCCGGAATATGACGTCATATTCCGGCTCCCAGCCTCACTCTGCGGCGCGCGAGGGAGCTGAGCAGACCGCTCAGAGGAAGTGCTCCCTCGCCGGCCGCCTACCTACCCGCACTGCCCAGCAGCCCGCCGGCCGCCCAGCATGCCTTGTTAGCCGCAAGGCTAACAAGGCATTTGCCCTGGGCATTTGGGGGCGGCTTTTTTTGCCGCCCCCTGAAAAATGCCGCCCAAGGCAAATGCCTTGTTTGCCTCGCGGCTAATACGCCCCTGCTCTCAGGCTAAGGGGAGGGGATGTGTGGGTTGTACCATATCTCGGATTGGTTATTTTATGCCTCCCCCTGGGTGTGGCCTGTATGTGTGAGATGGAAATAAAAGCCAGGCTGGATGAGCCAGTCCAGAGTTCTATTTTTACCCTCAACTTGAGTCCTGTCTCTTATTGGGGGAATCTGCTACAAGGGATTGCTATGCTACGCATATTCCCTTGCTATAATCACTGAGCTCTTGTAAGAGCTTGTTCCTGCTTCGTTCTGAAGGGAGATAGCTGCAGCCTGCGGTGCTTATGGTGTCTGGTGGAGTGCTTGGAGTCCTCTGGAAGCGCTAGGAGCATCCATTAACGGAGGTACCCAGTCGGGGTGCCAGTGGATCCGTTACAGTCTTGTTTTAGTTGTATACCCAGTCCATGTACAGTCCTGTCCAGTCATGCCCATGTTATGTTCATGTTTTCCTCATGTCTTGTGTATATGTTCTGGGTTTAGCTTACTATCTTTCTCTGGTTCTGGATTCTACTAGTTCTGTCTTGTTTTCATGTCTGGTGCCTGTTCTAGTCTTGCCTTGTTTCTAGTACTGGATACATGTCTGCTGAAGAGCCTCCCTATTCAGCTCCTGGGAGGTCTGCTTATTTCCAAGCTCCTGGTTACTGCTGCAGAGCCTCCCTATCCAGTTCCTGGGAGGTCTGCATATTTCCTAGTTTCTGGGATTCGCTGTTCTGGTTCTGGTATGTGGCCATGCAAACACTGGTGCTCAACACCAGAGGGCGTGTGGTTACCCTGCACCAGGCCCTGATAATCCATTTCCATGCTGAAGACTCCCACTTATAATCAGGCACTCAGGGGTCCCGGTTTCCGTACCGCCACCCGTGACAGGATGGGGGATGGTATTGGTGGTGCATTAAGTAGTAGTGGTGGTGATGGTAAGATTGACAGTGGGTGAGGTACTTGTACCAGTGGAAACTTTTACCAACTGTATATTACTAAATTAGAGTCATACTAGGATGAATTAGAACATGCCTGCCAAGTGCCAATCTCCTATATCCCACTCAAGTTTTTATTGTTGTTTATTTTCCTTGTGCCCCTGATAGTACAATCTGCTAGATACAACATAAAGCTAACGCAATTCTCACACTAGAATCAATGACCCAGGCTCCTACTCCAACACAGGCATAGCAAGGATAAACACACAGGCCTGCTGGTCCATCTTCCTCAATAGCTGAAGTCAGGGAGTGTCTGGAAAACCCCTACATGGAAGTGTAGTAGTTTTATTGCTCCTCTTATTTCTCCTCGATTGGTCACTTCACTTCATCAGTAAATAAAGTCAACATTTAGAGGATGTCGGGGGCGGAGCCTGCGCCTGAACCGGAGCGGACGCAAATAACATCAGCTCCGATAAAATACTCGACAAATACCCCAAAATACCCCCAAAAAACCCACTCAAGCAGGCGGAACACCCACAAGCACCGAGGGCGCAACCCCGACACGCCACATGCCGTTCTTCCAAGCGGCCAAGGCGCCACGGAAGAAACGGAAAACCGGGGCCTACTACACCACCCAAGGCCTGGACCTGGCAGCACTGTTCGGCGCATACTCACCGCCGGGTGCGATAGGAGACAGGCCGACACCTCAGGTCGCAACAGCCGCCGAGATGGGACGCAGGTCCCAAAAATTGCCCCCACACACACCATCAGGGGCGCAGAATATTGGAGATATGCTCCAGAGGCAGCCTCTACCAAAAATGGCGCCGTCTGGGAGCAACAGGGCCGTGGATGCACAGGAGAATCCTCCACTGAGCGAGAACAACACACAGCCTGCCCAGCCACATGCAGGGCACACCACACAGGCTACAGAAGAGGGATCAGCCCCAGTCACCCAGAGGGATTTTCAAAACTTGGTGGGAGAAATTAAAACCCTGCTGGCGGCTAATGTGGCAGTTATAAAGGCAGACCTGCAGAGGGTCAATGACAAAGTGAGAACAGCAGAGGGAGACATTGCAGACCTCAAACAAGGTATGACCACAGTACAGGAAGCCATCCAACAACTACAAACCACGCAACAATCACTCTTAATACACCAAGCCACGCTAGACGACAGATCAAGGAAAAACCATCTTAAGATAAGGGGCATCCCAGACACGGTAACCCCAGAGGAACTCCCACACTATGTGAGGCGATTGGTGGCTACCATCCTGCCAGCTGCACATGCCAAAAACGTCTCCCTGGACGGGACCTACCGCCTGCCGAAGTCCAGCAAGGCCCCAGCAACAGCCGTACAGGACGCCATAGTGAGATGCTCACACTCCCACGACAAAATCTCCATCTGGTCGGCGGTGCGGGGTAAGACGCCGCTCATCTTTGAAGGCGCTAGCCTCACCTTCTATCAGGACCTCACGAGGTCCACCCTGCAGTGGCGGAGATCTCTACAACAACTCACAAGCCAGCTAAGAGCAGCCGGTATTAACTATCGCTGGATGTCCCCAAGACTACTAGTGGTGGACCATGAAGGAACGTTACACAAGCTTTCGTCGCTGGCAGACGCCCCGACCCTCCTCACGGCACTGGGCATACCACCCCAGACGATAACCACCGACAGACGGACAAACTCACAGAGCTGGAATCCCTCCCAAGTTGCCCAGTTTATTCCAGGTGCCAACCCGGCCACTCACCCAGGGACTTGAACCCTTAAGAGACTACACCTGCTCGCAATGTGTTATGCCAGAGCCTGTTATAAGTAGTTTGTAGATATTACGTAGATGTTACATAGGTGTTACAGCACTACACACACGACAGCCCCCTCAAAGGGAACCTACCACCCCTTGACCCACAACACCTGGAAACAGGGCACTACATGGCAAGAGACCGTCTCCACACGGGCCAGCCCCCTCCCCCCCCCCCCCCGCTACCCCCTTGGTAAGGGGTATTACCTATGGCAGGCCAGTTCACCCACCTTCATTAAATACACGACATGCCACGATACGATAGCTCCAAAACGAACAGCCCGACCCGACACATCCACACTACCAATCCAGACAAATCACTGCACAATTTTAGGATACACACTCGCAACCACTCCTATAACCCATCCCAGCTACACCACAACATACACAATCAATCAATTAAAAAGTGCAAAACAATTATCGTAATGACCGACTTTAACCATACAAATGCTATATGTTGTTCAAATCCCGCTGCAGCTGTTGGGGCAAAGCGGAGAAACATGTTGGATGTTACCTTCAATATGCACGAAAAAAATAAAGAATTTAAAAAAAAAAAAAAAACATTTAGAGGATGTCCCCCAAGCATAAATCATACTTTTTCTAACTCTTTAGTGGACAGAGAATTGGGCAAACTTGTTGGCCATCATGGGAAACTAAGCACTTTTTTTTTGGGTGGAGGAAAATAAGCCTTACCCAGAGATACTGCCATAAGGCTGTTTGGGAATCAGAAATTCTTTCAATCGCCTGATCGGTAAATAACACAATGTTTTTGGTCTCTGTTTCTTTTAGTGATAACTTTGTCCATTAGGAACTTAAGTGCATTTCACATATCTATTTCTATGCCTATAATGATTTTTTTTATATCCCTAATCCTAAAAATCACATTATCCATTATCTCTAAAAATGACAATGTGATATAGTGTGGCAGTTAATAACTTTATTCATGTTTATTGCTCCTCACGTAGCAGAACCTCAAGAGATTTCTTATATTCTACTTGGCTTTTCAGTTACTAAGTGAGTAACAGTTCAGCCAATGACCAATTTAGTTTCTACCCTTGCCCGACGCATAAATATAGCTTATTCATAAAATAAAATATAATTGGTATGATGTCAAATAAATTCATGTTTGATTTTGACCAGTAGTAGGTCACCTGTTACTTGGTATCTTTATGCTTAAAATGTATCCAGTTTACCGCCTTTGAAGAACCAGAGTTGAAAAGTTATGATCTGTAGGTAACCTTGAAATATAATGGGAAAAAGTCTCATGTTTAAAAAGAACACATTTCCTGGGATATAATAATTAACGTAAATGTTATTAATCATAGTAGCATGAGGATCCAGGGAATATCTGAATGCATTTTTGGAGGGAGAAATAATTTTAACATTAGCACATTTGAAAATTATACACCACCTTTTTTGTGCTTTCACCCTTTTATACAATGAGCTGTACCTGTTTTGGTGCACAGAGTGCACCCTTAAAGAACACATGTTATCTCTAAACGATTTTTTTTTTTATATAAAATATCCCTTTCATTAACTTTTGAAAGGAAATATAAATATATATATATATATATATATATATATATATATATATTAGAATTAAGTATATGTGAAAACTGTGGTATACTCATGCCTACCTTTAGTATATGATAGAGTCATTCAGCTATATACATGCACCTTTGGTCAGACAGTGTTTGAAAACAGATAGTTAGTCTCTATGGTCTTCCCTGCTCCACTTCCTGTACAGAAGCTGTACACGAGGTGCATGTATATGGTTGAAGGATACTGTCATATACTAACAAGGGATGAGTTTTTCTCATTCTTTTACATATACTTCATTTTTTTTTTAAATCTATTTTCGTTTAAAACTACACACTATGTGTTTTCTTACTTCTGATAGAACTACAGCAGAAACAAAAAGTAAATTCTATTTTAAAAAAGCAATATTGAAGCATACTTAAAAATCCCACTCCATTTATACTATAAAAATAATCAAACATAATATGTTGTTGTATTTAATAAAAAGGAGTAGTACAACCAAAAATGGTCTGGTACTGCCTGAAAAAAAAAAAAAAGGGTAAACTTTCCTGCGACCCTATGATTTTTGCAAGTCTTGGTGATGTCACTGTCCCTCAGTGGAAAGGGACAAATGTCAAAACAACCATTGAAGGTATAAAGAAATTATATATGGATAGATTTCTCCATTTGTTCTAATTTGGGAATATGTCATATATATAGGATTTACAGATATATTTCACAGTTACAGGTCATATACCAAAAGGAGTACATTCATGCTTTAAAACTAATAGTTTTAAAATTGTGATATATGTCTAGTATATATGTTTAATAATGGTCACCAAAGTCAAAATCTCTAGAAAAAAAAGAGACTGCCTGTCTATCTATGTTAAAAAAAAAGTGCAGAACAGATTTAAAGAACAGAAAATAAAAGCAGGATAGTGTAGCAGTACTTTATGTGTGCATATATTAAGGATAGTTAATGAGCGCTATGTTTAATTAATTTACACATTGCCTGAATAACCCAGGGAGGGAAGACCCAATGAGGTAACAAAAAAGGTAAAAACCAGAAAGACCAGTTCAAGTCAGAAAGCTGAAGGGGAGAGAATAGACAGGAAGACCCCATGTTATTTGTGTACCAAAGATTATAAGAATAAATATAATGTAATTGAGGGCTGCACATTGATTTCAATCATTACAGGATCACCCTTTGAAGCTAGTAGAAAGACATTGCACATTGTGAACACAGATTTTTTTTTTTTATTCAGAATATACGTCATAGATATGTCAGTACAATTTATTTTACCAAATGTTATAACAGGCCACAATATAGTGGCCAGTATAATGCTTCATAAAAAATAACTATTCAGTAGGTCAGTCACACTGAATACATACTGTGTTTATAACAAAGGTATGTTAAGAGATAATTAGAGCGTCCATATAGTGAGTAATGTAATATTTTATTTCCTATATCTTATAGGGTATTTGACTGAAATGTTCTGTGGGAAAAATGTCTCACAAAATACACAATATCGCCACTGGTGTATATTACGTTTGTAAAATCTATGACTTTCTTTAATAATAGGTCAAGGCTTCAACATTTAAGTTAAATTACTTTTATTTGGGGGCATTTAGTGCGATTTTGGATTTAGGGGTAAAAATCTACCTTGATCTTTAAAAAGTAATGTGCCAAAACAATTTATGATTTTCTATATCACTATGGCTTTTATTATCAAAATCTAAGGGTGTGTTATTTCAAGAATTATATGCACTTAGTGGGTTTAGTGGGGTGTATTAGTAACAGAATTCTACATTCCTCATGTGAGGGAACATAGATCACAAACTACAAGGAAGGATAGAAAGGTTAAGAGGGACAAAAAGATATATTACAGTTTTTTGTTTTTGTTTATAACAATTTATTGAAATTATAACGCACAATTGACATTTCTTTACCACCGTGTGATGTTCGCATGACATAACGTTAAAACACTATAACATTAAAACATGGGTCTTGTAAATTTACCGAAATAATATTAGTGTTATGATTAAGGTACATATTACATCTTTTTACCGTAGCCAAGTTTAACAAAGAGTCATTGACTTAAACTCTGAATTGTATTAAAGTAAAGTCTTTACTGAGGCTACAATAGCCAGGGCTGAGACTATAACTAATTTGGAGAATTTCAACAAATCAGCTATGTTAGCCTCAATTTTGGCATTAGGGTTTTAATTTGCTACAATTTGGAGTTTGGTTAATAACCATGAAAGAGTGCCTGTAACGTCAAATGAACTTTTCAAGCTACAGAAGGATTAAGGGATGGTGAATGGGGCCAAACAAATTCATAGGTCCCCTGGGTCCTAAGCTGTTCCATAAGGTTTCCTCATAATTAATCCTGCTCTGCTTCAAGGATGTCAAATATTCAAGGTTGGATAATTACCCAGAGCAGGGTAACAGAATGCATCAGAATGATAATAACAAGTCTAGGTAAAAGCAAGAATAACACTACAGAACCCAGAACATGCTATTAAGCTGATGAGGTCCAAGAAAGGGCACTGAATGGGAGGAACAACATTTATATGTGTATGTGCACAGCAGCATTTACGACACATCAAAAAGGTGCAAGCATGCATGTGCATAATCAATGAAGGTAAGGATAAAATGGCTCCTGGAAGCCAGAGCTGGTGGGTAAATGGAACATGGATGCCATAGCTGAAAGATGAACATGGGATGATTGACAGCAACCCCTTGAAGTGACACAGATTGTCAGGGTTATTTACTAAAGTGAAATTAATTTCAAATGTAAGGCAAGAGTAGTTGAAGTGGAAGCATAGCTGACTTAGAGAATGTGTTCAGTTTGACTATTTTGACCTTAAATTTGAAATTCTCTTAGGAATTTTAAATTTAGTGGATAACCATTCAAATGTCATAATTTATATCACGATATGTAATGTTGTCGTGTATGTATAAAACAAGTGAAGATTGTCCTTTGCACTTTTACTCCCTAATTCTACAATGCAAGGCCTGGGAAACCGACCATTGGGTAAAGTTGTAAGAATGTCATCTGCAGGAAATCCCAACATCACTAGTAGAGACATTTCTGTGGATCTCTGACAGAGAATATGATACAGGAGGACATTCCAGACATACAGTCACAGACTTTTCCCACAATGCAATATGGTTTCCTCCTTCCTGCCCTGGAGATAATTGGGAAGAAATACAATTATCTCCAGGACAAGGACCCATCGCCATTTTAAATATAAAACCAGAAAATACATAAAAATACATAACTTTATAATAACTGTACATTTCACATCCACATCACATATCCCCAGATAGCCGGGATCTGAGGGCACATTATTGACGAATAGCGCTCAGATCCCATACGTATAGTTCAATCGCCATGGAGTCAAAGTTCTTACAGTCTTTCGGCAGGCGATCGATTCCATGGGAAGGCTATCTGGGTTAAGTACTTTTCGTCGACGGTAAAACTCCCGAATAGCCAGTGTTCGTACGGATTTGTCAAGACAGCCAGGTGACCCATGGTTTCAGCGGTGTTCGGCAGAAAGAGTGTCCGTTTTTAGTTCCATGGAATGAGAGCCGAACACCGCTGGGCTTTCGTACGGTTTAAAATGGCCGCTGCCTCTTGGTCGACATACGAACGACGGCCACCCTGAAATCGGTTTAATTGAGAAGTGTCTGCGGTTAACCACAACGTTCTAATTGGGATCAAAAGGTTAACCAGCAGCACACTTCTCTTCTGGGTGGCCATTCGTTCGGTAGCTTTATTCGTGAAAAACAGTCATTCGTATGGCTATGATACTGGAAACAGTCATTTGGACGGACGGAATAAAATAGACGAATCCACCAAAAATAGACAGACGGATGGTTCTGTCACAATCAGGTCCTCCAGATAGAGACTGAGCATCATTCAAGCCAATTACACTCCAATATGAAAGGGTTTGTATAACCCAAACTGCTAAAGCATTGGATCGGTCTGGTAAATTGTAACGAGAGCTGTCCTTAATACTGTACTTCCACAGGGTATTTTCAAACAATGGCCCTTAGAAAAGTCCGCATGAGCAACAGCAGTGGTCCTCCTTTTGTTACTACCTGGTACAAATCAAACCTGGTGAGGATAAATGAGGGCTACATATCAACATTAATAAACATGATTGGGCCATAGTTCATGCAAGGCATCAGGCCCTAAACCTATTTCAGTGGGTTAGTGATAGTGCAGAAGAATTGCCCTTTGATGACAGAAGATTCTGAATAAGAAGGTCAGGGGATAATTATATTTACAGGTGTTTATCATATGGTACTGAGTAGCCATCTGCCAGGATTAGGGGAGGAACCAAAGCACACAAACCCAGAACACAACAAGGGAAAAGCTATCCATGTACAGGTGCTTAGAGTGGCCGGGCTAAAGGTGAACAGAGTCAGAAAAATAGCCAAGGTGAAGGAAAGGACAAGACAAGTGGAGTACAGAGGTCAGGATAAACGATAAACAAACCAAGAGTCAAATACCAAATGAGCAGAGAATACAAGAATGTGCTAACAAAAAGCACAACAGGTGAGTATAAATAGATAGGGCTTGTTTCCTATTGGAGAATGGGATTTTCGAGTTCTAAATGGTGGTAGAAAACCATGTCTGCCTGATATGTGATGTCCTCAAGCGCGCCCAATTCGGTCTTGCGAGTGTGTCATTTGGACACGAATGCCACCGTGAATAAGAGGACACGCTTAGAGAATGTACAGCATTCAGGAGAACACCGGAAGAAGCAGTTAAGACCCTAAAAAACCTTGACACCATCTAGCCCCAGGACTTGGATACATCAAATCTACCAAGTCAAGAAAACGTCTTGCTTGACCTCTGTTACGACATAACTCAAAAGATTCTCATGTCCAGATTAAGTACAGGGATGTACAAGCCTGCCAGCAATTATATATGACTCCATATAACTTCCTGTTTGGTTGAGGTGGAAAGACATTGTCAGTTGCGTACAATGGGTGAATAATATTTTGTGTGAAACATTGACAAAGATAATATACCACCTACATTTATGGAAATCTATTAAAATCTAACAAACAGTTGAAGAAATCTAACCTGAGCAAATATTTGCTAGGAATAAATACAGAAAAAAAGATAAGAGATGCAACAAAAATATTCAGAAATGGCGTGACAGTAGTGTCAAGGAGCTCTGAGATAGAATTAACCGATTCTCCAGCTGCCATCGCATACTATTTCCAACTTTGGAGAAAAATGAAAAATAAATGTAGATTGAAAAACAAGTCATACAAAAATTACATGGACTCCTTAAATTAAAGGCAAGAGAGGTGGCAATGACCCATTTGTAGTTTGCAACAACATGTAGGAACTAAAGTAAAAAGGCACATAATGAAGCCACTGTTATTGAATAACAGCATACTCATGTTAAAACATTTAATGAAAAAAAACTATTGGGATATCACGTTCTCTTTGTTACTATTTTTTTAGCATCTTCTTAACCAGCCTTATAGTGCCTGAGATGCTTTGAATCAAGAAGAATATGTATTGTCCTTGCGTTCACACGACTGAAAACACAACGTAGCACAAGAAATGAGTTTGTGGTATGGAGAACACAAAAAAAACATCTCCTAGCTTTTTAGTTTTTTTTTTTTTTTTTTTTTTATTCTTTAGTGCTTTAATCAGTTTTTTTTTTTTTTTTTTACTTTGACATAAGCTTAGATTTTTTTTTCTTTGGAAGAGGTATATGGAACTTTATATTTCTAACATCAATTTAAGAAAAATAAAACCTGAATAACTAAAAGTAAGATCTCACAGTATTATGATATTTTTGTTTTCTATAACTCAAATAACATACATATACCTAATAAATGTTTAACCCCCTCACTACCAAGGACACTTGCTAAAAGCAAACTAACAGCATAATATGTTTTTTTGTAAAGTGGAATGCACATCTAGCACATAAAGATAGGGTGTAAATATTGCTGTTTAGACATACCTAAAAAAAGTGCTTCGGCTCCCCCAACATCATCTGGCTCTTTTTGTGAGAGTGAAGAATTAGAAACTGATGTATATGCATGGCAAGTTCCGAGCTCTTATCCAAGCTTCCCCATTGCATTGTATTCCTAGGGGCTGCCACATCACATGACAGAATTCACTTTGTCAGGAAGAAAGCCACTAGAGGTGGATTTAACCCTGCAATTTAAACATTTTAGTTTCTTAAAACCTACAATGTTTTACATTGCATGCTTAAAATAACAGGGACACTGACCCCAGACCACCTTATTGGCAGGTACCAACACCAGGCAGGTATCAACACCTCTGCTTCTACACCAGGCTTCCCCAAACTCTGACCCTCCAGATGTTGTTGAACTACAACTCCCATGATTCTCAGCCTATTTCATTCATAGAATCATGGAAGTTGTAGTTCAGCCACATCTGGAGGGCCGGAATTTGGGGAAGTCTGCTCCACACCATCTCCAACTATTGCCTTTATAAAAATCGCTTATGGCTCTCGGGCCTAGTTCTTAATTCATCCTGGGAATAAAGGACAAGTACAGCCAGGTCCACAAACTGTTACTAAGATCCCTGAGCAGATCAATTAACTAACACACTACTTTTTTTTTTTTTTTTTTACGATAAGGACTAGCGTTTGGTGACTTGTCCTTAAACATGTGGTAAAAAGCATTTAAAATGCAAATATACAGAACGTTGGAGAACAAGTAATTATAATTAATACATGAAATATAAAATACAGGTAACTTTTTGAAACTCAATAAAAAGCAACAATATATAAATTTAACTACTTATTTAGTTGCACTTAGTTGCATATCAGCACTTCTGACACCCATAATGAAAGAAATACAAGCGACATTGGAATTAACTGGCATGGGTCCCTGGTGTCTAGTGGTTGGGACTCCTTGTTTCCCTTCTGCATGTGACTTTCAGTCCACCCTGCAGGGCTGTTTTTATAACGAGCCCCCACCAAATCACACATTCTCACATGCATACTTCCAGGCACACAAATACAAACTTACAGACACATATACATTCCAGACACTCTCATGGGGATATACACATGTACCCAGATACAAACTGCCAGACAGGCATACAGTGATTCTCAATGCCAGACACACTGACAAACATACACACACATGCCTCACCCACGCACAGGCAAACATACACCTACTCACTGCCAGGCAAACAAACACTAGCAGATTGTCACATGCACAAACTAACAGATGCATACTCTGACAGACACACATACACAAACACTGACAGAGACACACACAAATGCAAATATTGAAATTTAAGATTTTTTACTCTTTGCCTACATTTTGCCAAGAAGGTGTTTACCCTATGGTCCAGTGGGGTTCTGGCACCGACTGCAAGCTGTACTAAGGGGACTGTGATGAGTAGTTTTTGTCTTCCCCCATTGCCTTCTCTGAAAAACTGGGAGGAAGAGATCACACATTACTTCCTCCCAGTGTGGCCATGCATGTGGAGAGGCTGTACCTTATAAGGAGTCTGAAATGTGGTCCGCTGACGCAGGGCCGCCATCAGGGGGTGACAACCATGATGGTTGTCACGGGCCCGGCGGTCCTGGGGTGCCCGGACTGCTCTGGCAGTCCCGGGCCCCACTTTCCCTTTCTGCACACATAACACTATCTATGTGTGCAGCCAAATAACGCTATCTATGTGTGCAGCCGCGGGCCCCGGCTCCCTGTTACCGCAGAGGGGGCCCAGCACACTGCTTCTACTCTTCTCTTCTAATAACTCTCGCGAGACCTGGTTACCATGGCAACGCTCCGCGAAGAGAAGAGTAGAGGCAGTGTGCTGGGCCCCCTCTGCGGTAACAGGGAGCCGGGGGGCCCCCCATGCCATCGGACCACCAGGGATCATGATATCTCCCCCCTCCCTGGACACAGGTAAGCAGGGAGGGGGGAGAAACATTTAATAAAATTTAATTTATTATACACTTACACAACACACACACTGCATACACTAACAACACACACTCTGCATACACTAACACAACACACATTCTGCATACACTAACACAACACACACACTGCATACACTAATACAACACACACCCTCTGCATACACTAACACAACACACACTGCATACACTAATACAACACACACTCTGCATACACTAACACAACACACACTCTGCATACACTAACACAACACACACACTGCATACACATATACAACACACACACTGCATACACTAACACAACACACTCTGCATACACTAACACAACACACTCTGCATACACTAACACAACACACACTCTGCATACACATATACAACACACACTGCATACACATATACAACACACACTCTGCATACACTAATACAACACACACACTGCATACACTAGTACAACACACACTCTGCATACACTAATACAACACACACACTGCATACACTAATACAACATACACTAACACACTCACTGCATCCACTACACTGACACACACTCTGCATTCACTACAAACTAACACACTCTTTGCATTCACTACACATTAACACACACTCTGCATTCACTACACATTAACACACACTCTGCATTCACTACACATTTACACACATTCTGCATTCACTGCACTAACACACACACTACATTCATTACACTGACACACTCTGCATTCACTACACACCAACACACACTCTGCATTCATTACACATTAACACATACGCTGCATTCACTAAACTATGCACACACTCTGGATTCACTAAACTATGCACACACTCTGGATTCACTAAACTATGCACACACTCTGGATTCACTATACTGACACACACTCTGCATTCACTACACTAACATACAGTCTGCATTAACTGTACACACAGCATCCACTACACAAACATCCTGTATTCACAGTACACACACTACATCCACCACAAATTGAAACACTCTGCATTCACTATACACAGACACTGCGTCTAATACACACACTACATCTACTACAGACACTGCATCCACTAAACACATTTCATCTAGTACATACAAACACTACATCCACTACACAAACACACACTACATCACTGTACATACACTACATCCACTACTCAAACACACTCTGCGTTCACTATACACTGCATCCGCTACACAAACACACACTCTGCATTCACTGCACAAACAGTATCTAATACACACAAACACTACATCCATTACATACATTCTAATTCACTTCCACTATACACACCACATTCAGTCCTGCTTCATTGTCAGTGGACTAGATAGGGCGTGGGCAGGCCCGGGAGGGAGGGAGGGGAGCAGGGCCCCAGACCTTGTGCTTTGTCAAGGGCCCCAAAATTTCTGATGGCGGCCCTGCGCTGCCCAACGACACAACACAGCCTTAGAGGGCCCTTTGAAGTCCCTAAAGCAAGGCTGTTCCTGTCAAGTGTACTCGTATGAAACTCAGAATGCAGTACTTGTACTTGCAGAAAAAATAGTAAAGGAAAATATGATGCAAACAATCCAATAGGGGCAAGGCAGAAGCAAGGTCAGACAATCCAAAAGGTAAAATAAAAAGCTCAGATGTTCCAGGTTTAAATAGGGTGCCATACAAAAGGCACACCTACTTAACAAGGCACCATAACACCTTATTGATGTATGGGGCTGTCAATCAGCAGAGGTTGTCATGGAGATGAGTGTTGCTTTCATTTGATGTCTTGCAGTGTGGAATGCTCGTGCACATCTCCCAGGTTTCTATCATTGCCTGGGAGACGTGACGCGATCTGAGTTCATGGGTCGCAGTCCGCCTACCTGCATTCACGCGGATAGCCGTGACCCGTGTACCTCCATCAAAGCAGCGAGGGAGCGGAGGCAGTGGAGTTAAGTCGTTACAATTCCCCTTAACAGATTATGGTCTGTATCCTCTTGATGGTGACCCTGCTGCCCTAGATGTATCAGCATACAGGCAATGACTTCCTTTCCCCCACCAATTCCATCTTCCTCTCGCCACCTTTTTTCCCTTTCACCCCTCATTACTATCTCCCTCTCCCCCACCCAGTTACAGATCACTCTCTCCTACCCTGTTCATGTCCCCCTCTCTCACCCAGCTGTATCTCCCACTTTCACCTAGCTCCACCTCACTCCCTTCCACAGGCTTACTATCTCTCTCTCTCTCCTCAAACCATAACCCCCACTGCTGTCTGTCTCTCCCTTTCTCCTCAAATCTCCATTTCCTCTCTTCTCCCGTCCCTGTTTGTCTCTCTCGCCAGCACAATAAATTGTTAGGTCATCCTGGTGGTCCACTGCTACTGACTACTAGGAACTGCATTACCTTCTCATTTCCTCCAGAGGAGAGCAGCTCCAATGCGGTATTATGAAAACTTATTAAAGGAGAGACTTCAAATGTAATTTCCTGCTCCCTCCCTCAGTAACTTCTTGATGTATTACAATGTGAAGGAGCTGTCTGGTGCTGGTACCGACCAGCTCCTTCACAGATAAAACTTCACCCAGGCTTTGCCCTAATCCTTGCTGACCGCTTGCATTATTATGTGATGCTCGACACCTATGCTAGTGCGCTCCTTCCCTCCCCCAAATGTGTGATAGTGCAAGGAGCGTCTGGCTGCTGTTGCTCCTCGCACCTCCTGACATAGGCACCGTCGTTATTCGGCAGGTGCTAGTTTAATTTACCTTCAATAAGACTCGGACACCAGATATTCTGTTGGAATATAACGTCCACAGCTTTTATTAAATCTTAAACAAATTAACATATTTAGGGTCATTGTCATTTCTGACATTTCATTGTCATTTCCCCCCGCACAATACCCCTGACAATGACCCTAGCACTTAAACAATAAATAACATTCCAATAACATTTAACTTATAACACACGGCCTACCAAAGAGGCCCCATAACCAAACGTTACTGTAGGGGTGTACCCAGACACCCCTACCCCCTAGGTTCGTAGCCACCGAAGAGCTTGAACCTACCAACACTCTTATCCATCTGGCCTACTCCAGCCTAGGCCTTGGCCTATCCACTTCCAATTCCAGCCAACTTCCGACTTTACCATGCCCTGTTCCCGCCGCTGTGACCAAACGGGAACCTTACCAAATCCTACAGGGAGGGTGGGAGGGACAAAGAACAGGTGAGTGAAACTCTGTTAAAATGGCCCCTCTCTAAGATGGCCGCTTTTTAAATTGATCCTAGACCACCCCCACGCTGCATTACCCTAAGCCCACCCCCTAAACCTTTTCCCTGCCCACTCTCTGGCCCTGTCAAGGCCCACTCCCCCTCTGCGCTGTTCCATGGGCTTCATTATGGTGGGCAACCCTGTTACCTGCCCATTGCTACAGGCCCTGTACTCCAGTTAGGTGAGTTAGGCAGCTTCAAGGACCCAATAAGCACAAGGCCTTAGGTGGACACCTAAATTGCCTAATTAGAGAGCTGCCTGTGCTGGGTATAGTACCATAAGTCTTTGGGTGCAGTCATGTTTTGATGACCAGCTCACTTAATGATGCCAAGGCCTACATGCCACTATATGTATAATATAGTCTACTGGTTGCCACCATAGCTTGTTTTAGTTTCAGTGATTCAGGGACCCATTGTTCATCTAGAAGATATGTTACCGCTACCCATTTGCAGCAGCTGTTCATTGATATTGTAACTCTCACTGCTCCCATCAGAGTAATGCTACTTTCTTCCTTTGCCAACATAAAGTGACAAAGGTTTTTCTGGGCATTTCGGTGCAATGACAGAAATCACAAATTGGTGAGACTGGATACTAACGGGCATTGCCATACATCTATATGGCCGCCCTTATATTAGACTCTGTAAAACTAAACTTCTAGCTAATCATTTATCTGAAAACAGCAAAATACCACAACTGATGACACAACAAGAAACCATTATTCACATAGATACTTTATATGTATGTTTTCATTCTGAGTGACTGTATTATATTGGTGCTTTTACGGGACTCTCCCATATCAAAGCCGTGGACCATAGTTAGTTAATCTGTGACCACAGGGATTTACTTACTGAGATACATGCAAAACTTAAAGAGGAACTGTCACTTCACATATTTTGTAATAGTATGTTTACTTATCCCTATATTAAACACATATCTGCTTGTGAGGTGTGAAAAATAAAATTCAGTGTAGAAATTCACTCCTCTTTGTCATGCTCTGTCAATCATTGTTATGAATGCTGTCCTTTTCACCTGGCAGTCAGCATTGAGAAAACTCACAGAGATGTAGAGAAAATAAACAATGTTCCTATTTCTTCTCTTTATCGGCAATGTTTGCAATAGCTTTGTCTTCTCTAAACTAGATCATGATACAATTTGCCAAATCTTTCATGTAAATTTTAAAGAAAAAGTAGCAAGTTATAGGTGTTTTTTAATGTTTTATTAAATTGTGCAAATCCCAGTAAAAGTAACAATTCCCCTTTAAAGGGACACTCCAGGCATCAACACACATATTATACATTCTATAGCTTTTGGCTTGAATACAACATACCTGTAATTTTTACATTCTAAATTTAGTATAATTTATGCAATATCCAAATAAATATTGTACATTCTTTGTCTTAACCCTGCCTCTTCTATCTCACCTCTTTCATTCCAATAAACGTATTTCCTCCTCGCTCCCGCACGTACAGATCACTTTCCAAATCTCTCCCCTAACCTGCACTTTTCAATAAAACAATTGCACATGTTGTGCATGATGCTCAAGACATCTTGAAGATCAGCTACCAGCTCTCTTAAGTAGAAAGCTGATAATTGAACTACAAATCCCATGATCCCCTTCTCTGAGCACAACTAGGGCAGTGCACATAGACCTTTTAAATGTGCTAATCTCTTTCTACGTTTTAACCCTTGCAGTGCTGGGTTAAACATATCTAGCAGTTCACACACACCAGAAGGTGTAGCTCCTGATTGGAAAAGTTACTTCCTGGAATGAGCAAAGCTTAAGGCTAATGATATAATGTATTGGGATTTGCACCTGGAGTAGAGTCTTTATGAGTGTGATTTTTCTTTTTATCTTTTCTTACTTTGGATTGGTTGCACGTGCATATTTTAAAATGCACAGTTTTTTGCAACGCATTAAAAACAAAGGTCAATCACTGCCTGGAGTGATCCTCCCAAAGGACTCAATTGTTATAACAAATAGTATTGTTTGTTCATCTAAATGCTATGTACTATACAGTACTTTGTTTACATCACATGTGTTAGTCTCTTCCTGTGTCTTGTTTGTTATGCTGTCTTCAGAATCCGTAAATGACATTATTTTCCCACAATACAATAATACATGATTTATTCTTATGTATCTGCTATGTATCCTATACATATATTCATATCACAATAAACACAATATGTACAAGAAGCAGTCAATACATGCAAAACAGTTTTTTAGATCTTCTCTTTCAGTATCGAAAGAGAACGCCATGTGTCTCACATTGTTGTGTCCTTAAAGGAACACTATAGTAACCAAAACAACTTTAGCTTCATGGAGCAGTTTTGGTGAATAGATCATGTCCTTGCAGTCTAACTGCTCAGTTAACTGCAATTTAGGTGTTAAATCACTTTGTTTATGCAGCGGTAGTCACACCTTCCTGCATGTGACTTGCACAACCTTCCTAAACACTTCCTGTAAAGTGTCATCTAATGTTTACACCTCCTTTATTGCTAATTCTGTTTACATAATGTCTTATCTCCTGCTCTGCAAATAGCTTGCCAGACCCTGCAGGAGCCTCCTGTATGTAATTAAAGTTTAATTTACAGAGCAGGACATAAAAACATTTAAAGTAAGTTACATGTAATTGAAAGTGAAACCATTTTGTTTTCATGCAGACTGTGTCAGTCACAACCAAGGGAGGTGTGACTAGAGCTGCATAGACAGAAACAAAAGTGATTTCACTTCTTAATGGCAGAGAATTGAGCAGTGAGACTGCATGGGCGTGATGTATACACCAAAAGAGCTTCAACTCTGTGTCATGATGTATTTGGTTATCTGGAGAGCTCACTATAACTGTACCCAAAAAATTTTTGAGAACATGACCCTTAACAAATTTAATTGTTGAATCAATGTGTCTGGGCCATATTACTTTCCCTGGCACTTATTGGAATCTGGAGAGCTGTTACCCAGACAGTTGTATCTCAGAAAGACTGGACTAATTATGTTTCAAATCACCACTTTACCCTTTCAGCTCCCTTGCTTTTTCCAAAAAATATAGCGCTGAATTGGGTGGGGAAAATCGTTATCAGGTGCAAATCTTGCCCCAGAGAGTTGTATCTCAGTACTCATTACAATACACACATTAAATTAATTAAAATTCACTGTGTAGTATACATACTCCCAATGAAAACAAACACTTATTAAATTATGTATTTTGTATTTTTCATTATATTGTGAAAAACACCTCACAAAAGCTGCAGCTCTCTTGTCTGCAGCCTTTGTAAACCCTCCCATTCTAACCCCACCCACACTTACTGTGCCTGTACAATTACATAATTCCCAATGAACCTTTATGAGAAATCTCTGCAAGGCATGTGTCCTGAGCAATTGCTGCTCCACTGAACTAAGCAAAGCAGGAAGTAGCATGACTAGTTGACTAATTAAGGTTAATTTATGAAAGTGCCAATTTGTAATGAAATCTTCACTTTTTGTAAAATGAAAAACACTCTTCACATTTGTCCAATCTGACTTATATGCTTGATAGAAGAGCTTTTTGCTAATGGTGTAAAACCCAGTGCTGTCCCAGCATCTCCAGTGTCTGTGTGTGAAGCTGGACAGGACGTGGAAGGGCTCATTTCCATACTGCTCACTAACAGTCTCTTACCTCCCCATATAAAGGACAGCATTGAATGATGCACACTGTATAACAGCTAATGCAACTCAACAATCAATCATGGCAGGCTGACTGGACAACAGAAGACAAATAACACTTTAAACTCCACATGTTCTACACACCTTTTTTCCTAACCCTAAATGAATCTCCTCAGACCTTAATTATTTCTAAATTTAAGCATGAAAAAATAACCCTCTTTACTTCAATCATAGGTTTAATTTCACTTAAATCTAAACAACCCATGTACACAGTCCTAAATTTTACCCCCACTCTAATCCTAAACCCAATAATTTTAAACATCCAACTGTAACCCCTCTCATTATTTAGTCCTCCTAACACTCTATGTAATCAAACCCTGCCATAAACCCCTCTCTAACCTTAAAACCCCTTTACCATAGACACACGTAACACAATATCTTTAACCCTGCAAGCATTTACACAGCTGCATTAACTCGCTATAATCACTGAATCAAACACAATACATTGCAAGTAGGAATACGCACATATATACATTTGCAATTGTCAAATATGAATATATATCTTAGATAGTTTTATGCCTGCACATTCCAGTTACAGCATTAATTAATCTCACTTTATCTGCCTTTGAATTTTGTTCAAATACTACCCAATCAATAAGAATTCTGTTCATACAGGCACCTGACATGAAAATCCGACCCTGAAAATGAACTATTGGAAGCGAATCATGAAAACCATACAGTGACAGGCATTCTAATGAAGATAAGGCCAGTACTGTGTCTTAGGGTAGCTTATCAGTCAGGTACATAGGTGTGTCCTCTGTACATAATTAATTATTGACAGATGCATAAACAGGTGCAGTTAAATATACTACCATAAAGTTTTACACCCTCAAACTTAGTGGCCTAACCAAAACTAAACAACAAATACATGCCTAGCATGGTGTAAGAAAAAATCAACACTATGATAACTAAACTATATGTGCAATTATGTAAACAAGCAACTTATGTTTGTTCCCTTATTTGTACATTCCCAGGATCTGTACCTTCACTGAAACTTCTCCAGAGACCAAGTAGTGGTAGATAATTTTGAGCCAATCCTTGTCTTTCTGTAGATTCCAATAGAACTTGTATTACTATCCCATATACTGTTGCAAAGCAGCAAATATGTATGGCAGAGATAATGCAACCATAGTAATGGCAAAAAGGGTAAATTATAATGTATGGATATGTGCTCATCCATACAACAGCAGGTACTCTCACACACAGAGTAACTTACTCAGGTATGTGTTTCTCATTCTATTTTTCCATGAATGAGATTCAGCAAATAAGCCCGGACGGACAACACGGGCAGACCTTGTAGGGAGTGCTTTCTGCAGGACCCTAGTGATACTCTTGCGGTGTGCTCATGCAGTGAGATACTGTGGTAAACTCTCTATTGCCAGAGATATGCAATACACCACAAAAAGCCCTGACTATCAAACATTTCTTAACTTGTCACTATTCGAATTTTGGAAGAGACAAGTAGGGTGAAGCTATAGTAAGGGCCGCCAGGACTTCAAAACGGCAGGGATAGGCAACCTTTGGCACTCCAGATGTTTCTGACTACACCTCCCATGATGCTTTGCCAGCATTATGGGGAATGTAGTCCACAACATCTGGAGTGCCAAAGGTTGCCTATCCCTGCCGTTTTGAAGTCCTGGCATCGTAATAAAATCAGAAAGCAATTTTGCAAGGATAGGATCATTTTTTACAATGTGGATTCCGTTAATGTACCTTTAACAGAAGATTACTCAGGTCTTATGTTGAAAGCCACCATGTTTTTCCTTTTCCCTTGTATAAAACAAAGCCTATACATTGATGTATTTAAAGGCCAGAAATGTGTGTTTATTGGCATCATAAAACAAAATGCTCAAAATAATACAGTACTGGAAGGATTCAAAATTCAAATCCATATTGCCTATATTTGAAAAAAGTGTATAGTTTTACACGGCCTATTGGAATTGGTGTATACCTTCCAACATAAAGTGGGAAGCTGGTGAGTGGGGTAAAAGGGGGCTGGGCCTGTGATGCGAAACATATCACTGGCGGTGACTTAAGTTAAGGGGTGGACCCACCTAAATAATTGACAAGTCAGCCTGGCATGAACGGGCACCAATCTGTCTGCCAGTCAAGCAGGATGGACAACAGAGGTAGACAATGCAGGGAGCATGGCGTGAAAGCGTCTAAGATACGCTGGTAGGATGATTTTTTGGGACAGTCCTCAAAAGCGAGACACCAGGGAACAATATGTGGATAGGACCCTAAAATAGGGACTGTTCTGACTAAATCATAATGGTTGGGAGGCCTGTTGGTGGCTAACTAGACTACCAAGCAACTGTCAAAATTCCAAATTTGACTTTGTAACTTGAAAAAAAAGTGTCAATCCTGAAACAATTTGATTTTACAAGTAAGTCTTCTTGTTAACAGAAAAGATTTGGGTAATATATCTCAATATGGTAAAGAATGTGGGTATTTTGGAGCAGTGCAGCATGGGTATTCTTGGCATTGGGGTAGATGGTGGTTTAGATATGTGTTACTGGACATTTTTCCCCTGACATTCTTGATTCACTGGTCCGTGACAGACAATTTTTTTAAGCTGACTGTCAAGAAGCATTACAGAAAAGCCAATCAGCATTAAGAGGGCTAGTAGGTCAGCTAGTTTTCAAGTTGGCTCAGATGAGAATTTTTTTTTTCTTCCTTCAAATAGTATATGATCCAGCTTCAATGAGACATCATGAACAGACCTAACTTAACTTTTTTTCTACTCGTTTTTATTTTTAAAGGACCACTATAGTGCCAGGAAAACATACTCGTTTTCCTGGCTCTGTAGGGTCTCTAGGTCCCCCCCACCCTCAGGGCCCCCCTCCCGTCGGGCTCTAGGGGGCGGAAGGGGTTAAATGTACCTCTTTTTCCAGTGCCGGGCGGGGGACTCTCCTCCTCCTTCTCGTCGTCATCGGCTGAATGCGCATGCGCAGCATGAGCCGCACGCGCATTCAGCCAGTCTCATAGGAAAGCATTCTCAATGCTTTCCTATGGACGCTGGTGTCTTCTCACTGTGAAAATCACAGTGAGAAGCGCAGAAGCGCCTCTAGCGGCTGTCAATGAGACAGCCACTAGAGGCTGGATTAACCCTATTATAAACATAGCAGTTTCTCTGAAACTGCTATGTTTATAGAAGAAAGAGTTAATCCTAGCTGGACCTGGCACCCAGACCACTTCATTAAGCCTATAGTGCCTATAGTGGTCCTTTAACATTTGTTGGAAAGTCAGATTTTAGATTTCTATAATTGCACAGATTACTTGTACCTTTTTTCAGTTATATGACATAAGGGACACTCCACAATGATGATGACAAATTCTTTTTTTTTTTCTTTTCTAATACATTATGCACAAAATGCATTAATATATATCCCAAAACTACAAATTAAAAAAAAATAAAACCTTTGAAATAGATACAGTTGGATTTACTTTATTTGCCGCACATCCCATTTTCAGCATCTTCTGCAGTGCGCTGTCACCAAACCAGGAGGCAACTTAGAAAATCGTGATGCTCACTTAAAAGGACACTGTAGGGGGGGGCGGCGCCTGACTTCCGGTGTGAATGGCGGTGCCTTGCTAGAGCTCCGAGCGATCTGGTCCTACAGCAGCGATTATCAGCCGCAATCCACAGCCAAAACCACCCTAAAAATACACCTCAGCACCCACAATCGGAGGTGCAACCGAGGGAATGGGAGGAGGAAGAAAATCCAAGCAGGGGTCGGCCGTGGCCCCGATCTTCAAAAGCCGCAGGCCGGAGGAGGAACAGAAGGCCGGTGAGCAAAAGGAGTACGACTCCGATTCCACAGCTAGCGACATTAGCCACCACCACAACAACAGCCCCATCACAAGGGAAGACCTCCGAGGTTTACTACAAGACATTAAAGCTAATCTGACTGCAGAATTTACAAAGCACTTAGCGCCCATACGGGCAGGCCTCACTGACCTCGTGCAACGCACTAGCTCCCTTGAAGATAAAATGGCCGCCACCACAGTCAGAACAGACCTCCACGACCAGGCCATAAAAGACCTAAGAGACCAGGTGAAGCAGGAGGATGCCCAGGAAGATCTTAATAACAGATCACGACGTAACAATATCAGAATTAGGGGCATACCCGAGGCGATAGACATGGAGTCCCTCGCGACCACTATCAGGGAGACATTCTGCAGCCTACTTCCAGAGGCTCCCCTTGCCGAGCTACTCCTAGACCGTGCCCATAGGGCCCTGCGAGCTCCCACACCGGGCATGACCCGCCCGCGGGACGTGATAGTAAGGCTACACTATTTCCACATCAAGGAGGCCATAATGAGAGCCGCCAGAAACACTCCTCTCCAAATTGAAGGCCATCCAGTGATGTTTTTCCAAGACTTAGCCCCTAGCACCTTAAGAAAACGCAGAGAACTGCGTCCACTTACATTGGAACTGACACGGAGGAGAATCCGGTACGCTTGGGGGCACCCCTTTAAGCTCACGGTACGTAGAAATAACCAAACGTACACATTGCACGACATCGCAGATGCAGCCAACTTCGCTGAAAGGCTGGGTCTCCCCCACCTCGAGTCCTCCAATGGCGAGAGATCTAACAGGGCCCAGACACCACCGACCCGGAGAGAGGAAGCACCGCATCACCGACTTCGCTCACCTGCTGAAGACCTACACCCCAACGATCAGAACTAAACACCACCGACTAGCAAGAGGACTCCACATAAAGGCCACACCTGACATCCCAACACAGACTGTACATAGTCACTCACCCAGAGACTCCG
The DNA here is from genome assembly GCF_036172605.1 of Pelobates fuscus. NCBI lineage: Eukaryota > Metazoa > Chordata > Amphibia > Anura > Pelobatidae > Pelobates > Pelobates fuscus. The sequence continues at coordinate 164,050,032 of NC_086317.1, read as the reverse complement.
ACACATGAAACCCCAAGTCTCACCCGGAGCTGATGCGACGAAGACCTTCAACATCACCACAGCTAACCTGACGACTAAGAAGCCGACTCTTCATAACCACATCATAAGTATTTCTTAATATTGGTAGGGCATGATTGCAAAACACACCACCACCCACCTCCCCACCATAGCTTAAACCATCGGGGTCCCTTCACCCCGATAACTGCCCACGAGACACCTCCACAATTGCTATGGATATGGGGCAGAAGGGAACACAACACAGGGGAGGAGGAAAAAGAAGGGGGGAAGAAAATAATATATAAAAAAAAAATAAAAAATATACATATAAAAATAACAAAAAATACATAAAAAATGGGAAAAAAACGAAAAAAAAAAAAAAAAAAGAGAATAATGACAACGTCACCCCATCAGAAAATACCACAAGCAATGGACGCACCACAACCCCAACATAATAGAAAGCACCCACTACCACCATACACCATACATAATATTTGGGGACACCAGGGAACTGACCAAAACACAAAAAAAAAAAAAAAAAAAAAAAAGAGAAACAAAGCCAAACTGGTTCAACAGTGCTCCCCATGAATGCTTAATACCTTGAGTACAAGAGATACAATAAGCCTAGCATTGTAATGATAACCAGCAGTATAAAGCTTGCAAATACTGCACATTTCATAACGAATGGAGCACTTAAGGACTAGATTTGTACAGAAGTGTCAAGTGGTAAGAGATGGGGGGTTTGATGGGATTGTAATGACATTGGGATTGTATTAATATTAGGTGTGCAACCAAAACGTTCTACTAATGTTATGAATATTGTTGATCGAATAGCAGGCGCTGTTATATAACTGATCTTTGTTTATCTTGAACAGGAACGCTTCTGACTAACCAGGGTATACATACCACAATATCCTGCCCAACTATGATGACTAAATTACTAGACGAAACCCGTACTGGGACGCATCACCCTCTGGGGGAGACTTACAACGCTCAACAGACAACTGACTCTGGGTACAGTAAGCACCTCCACCACACATTCTATGGCACCACACTCCTGGGGCCTCTCCCCGTTCCTCCCCGACCGCCCCCGCCCCTAGGGGGGGAGGCGGGGGGGGGGGGAGGGGGCGATGCCACAGGGTCCAACACATGGCATACACAATACTCGGACCTCGATACATTAGGACATTGCACCGACAAAAATATAGGACCAGAAAGCGACTCTGGCTACCCGCCACCACAGACCACCACACTACCTACTCTTACCCCTACCCAATAAGGAGCGGTCAGGCGCACCACCCCACCACCTGCTGGCAACGTATAAGACCAGTAGTTTGGCCCCTAGGGCCCTTTTCAATAGAACCTCACACCCCCTACCTCTCACCCTCCCCAATCCACACCCCTCCCTAGAACCCACCACTGAGGCACGGGATCACAGCCCGCAACCGGGCACATTTGCCACCTCGCCCATTACCCGCATAAACTCTACACACCACGTCAAGGAGCAGAACCAGCATAGGATCTAAGCCGTCACGATGCCCCTATCAATAAAATGCGTTTCTATCAACGTCAACGGCCTCAACACACCCATTAAAAGGCACGGCCTACTACGATGGGCACACAGGCAACACATAGACGTACTGCTCTTACAGGAAACGCACTTCACGTCCACGAGATCGTTCCCCCTTACAAACCGTTACTACAAACAAAGCTACATGGCCCACTCCCCAGATACTAAAACTAAAGGGGTGGCAATTCTACTCAAAACCACATGCCCCCTGACGGACGTCGGGTGTGTCATGGATCCACAAGGACGATATGTTACAATAGAAGGAAAAATAGGCGCTACCCCCTATGCCATAAGCTCAGTCTATGCCCCAACTGTTCCTAACAGCACGTTCTGGCAACATTATGCATCGCACCTACAGGCGTATGCAGGCAAACGATTAATAATAGGAGGAGACTGCAACGCCACACATATCCCGGCCATAGATAGATCAACTCGCGAGACGAACGCCCCGCAACCGTCCAGAAACGACACATATTTCGCACAATTCTTAGCCACACAATCATTAGTCGACATATGGAGGGCACAACATCCGACCACCCGTGATTACACCTTCTACTCACACCCGCACTCCTCATACTCACGTATAGACCACTTTCTCGTATCCCCGAACCTGACAACGCAGATAAGTCACTCGTCCATAGGCACTATCTCACGGTCGGATCATGCCGACATAACTATCACCATCCGCATACCAGACCTAAAACGACCTTGGTCGTGGAGGCTGAACCCACTACTCCTACACGACACCCAAATCAGGCTCTCAATCGCCAAAGCCATAAAAGACTATTTTGACACCAACACTACCTCGGTTGCTTCCCCAATAACACTGTGGGCTGCACACAAACCAGTGATCAGAGGAACCCTCATTAGCTAAGCCTCTGCCTACAAAAAAAGAAAAACGCAACAAATAACGGAGACGCTAACCGAGCTACGAAAACTAGAAATGAGCCACAAACATAACCCACAACCACAAACGCTACGAGACCTAATTGCCACAAGAGATCTCATCAAAAGACTCACACACACAGACACGACCAAAGCCATGATGTGGCTTAAGCAGAAATACTATGAAACGGGCAATAAAGCAGACACTATGTTAGCCCGGCGACTTAAGAAACGCATAGAATCCAAAAAAATATCATCAATACGCACAAAGACGGGCACAATTAGCAACTTGCCTGATCAGATAGGAGACACGTTCCAACAATATTTCAAATCACTATATAACCACTCCCCACACCTCAACCAAGAGAACGCAACATATCGGGAACAACTGGACAAATACCTACAACGCACACCATTGCCCGCCCTATCCCAGGCCGCCAAACAAACCATAGCAGCTGAGGCAACGGTAGAGGAGGTTGCGACAGCCCTCGGGGCCTGTAAACCCAACAAATGCCCAGGCCCAGACGGATATACTGCCCTCTACTATAAAGAATTCAGCCCCTTACTCCTCAAACATCTATGTGCAGTGTTTAACGCTACCCTGAAAGGAGATCACCTCCCACCCGACATGACGACAGCGAACATATGCCTACTCCCCAAACCCAATAAAGACCTCACAGAACCGGACCATTACAGACCGATCTCCCTACTCAATGTAGACCTCAAAATTATGAGCAAAATGATGGCTAATAGACTCAACCCATACCTAGAAAAATTAATACACCCAGATCAGGTGGGTTTTGTCCCCAACAGGCAGGCACTGGATAACACGCGCAGGAACATTGACCTCATCTGGCTGACCCAACACCGCAAAATCCCCACCACAGTAATATCATTAGATGCCGAAAAGGCATTTGACCGCCTGCTATGGCCCTTCCTGTACCGCACATTAGAACACATGAATTTCCCGAGCTCATTTCTCGCATTCTTGCGGGCAACGTACCACTCCCCGCAAGGAGCCTTACTACTCCCCAACATCTCCCCACCTAGATTTCCGATCCTAAACGGAATGAGACAAGGCTGCCCACTTTCACCCCTCATGTTCGCCATATCCCTAGAGCCCCTTCTTCAGGCAATCCGTACCAACCCTAACATCGAAGGTGTCAACATCAGAGGAGACTCATACACAGTATCCGCTTACGCAGATGATATACTCCTCACGCTCACCAACCCAGATCACTCCATAGACCCCATGCTAGCCACCATACACGAATACGCATTAGTAGCAGGATACAAACTGAACATCGCAAAATCGGAAATACTACCGATACAACTGTCGGACTCGCAACTATCCAACCTAAAAAACAAATATCCATTCCGAATATGCCCCTCTAGCATAACATACTTGGGAATTCAGCTCCCAGCTGACCTAAATACATTATATGGGAAAAATTACACACCGCTTCTGCGTAAAGCACACACCGACCTCCAAAAATGGGAATCTCTGGGAATATCATGGCTAGGCCGGATCACTTCAATAAAAATTAACCTTCTCCCCAGATTGTTGTATCTCTTCCAAGCACTACCCATACCTCTCCGCACGATAGATTTCAAAGCTTTACAAACAGCGGTTGACAAGTTCATTTGGAACGGGCGTAAGCCCCGGGTCCGCAGAACCACGCTATATGTCCCAAAAAAACAAGGAGGCTTGGGGTTACCAAATTTCATACACTATCACGCAGCTGCACAACTGACGCAAATCCAACACTGGCATGCACCTCCGCAAACCAAACGGTGGGTAGACATAGAACACACAATTTTTGGAAGAGATCACCCGTCTCTCTACATGTGGGTCCCTAAACCATACAGACCCCTGCCCCCCCCAACCGCCCCCTCCATCACTCACTCCCTGGACCTATGGGACAAACTACAGACCAAATATGACCTATCCTCTTTCCTCTCCCCAATGACCCCGATCTGGAGGAACAGACTGTTCCCACCAGGACTAACCCCGAAGCACTTCGCTAGCTTCGACCAAAGAGACATGGACAGGCTTAAGCACTTATACCTAAACAATAAGGTGATACAATTCTCGGAAATCAAAGAGGCGGACACGCTGACGACATTTGATCACTTTAGATTCATTCAACTACGCAGCTTTGCCTCAAACCCGATAATTCAACAAGCAGGCACAGCAACGCCCTCCCGATTCGAAAAAGAATGCACACACTGCCCGACCAGACGGGGACAAATTTCAGACCTGTACACATCCATAGCAACTCACCCCACTCAAATCACGCTCCCGTACATAGCAGCCTGGGAGAAAGACCTAGGACCCCCGGGAGACAACACTGACTGGGCTGACATCTGGGACGCTACAGCGTCAATATCTATCTGTGTAACTCACACAGAACAAGCATATAAGATGCTATTCCGCTGGTACCTTACGCCCAAACGCTTAGCAATTATACACAAAACACCCGACACTTGCTGGAAAATGTGCGGCGAACAAGGAACGTTCCTCCACTGCTGGTGGACTTGCCCCAAGATCAAACCCCTGTGGACGCAGGTCACTGCTCTACTGACAAAAATCTTGCACAAACCGTACCCACTAGACCCATGGGCGCTGCTGCTCTCCAGGCCCTTGGAAGACCTAACCAGAGCAGAAAACAAACTTAGTGCCCGTATCGCCCTTGCAACAAGGAGAGCAATAGCGGAACTATGGTCGACCACCCGAATCCCATCACCAACGATCATCACCAAAAAAATATTAGATCACATTCAAATGGACAAACTTACGTCCTTGATCCATGACACACCTCGACGCTTCCACAAAATCTGGGACCCATGGATCGAGGGAGACACCACACTGCCATGGTAGCGCTAACATACACAACAAAAGACCCGCCACCTCTGGAATGTGGGCCCACCAATACACACGATTAAAATGGCCCGCTAACTGTAGGGTCCCCATAGAGCATATCCACCACCTAACCCCACCGGGAACATCGGGCTGGGATCCCGTGCCGTACCTCACCCTACCTAACCACCCAAAGTACCCCCCACCGGGGAGAACTCTCCAAAGACTTACTCCCCACCCAGGACACCATTACCTCACCCCGATACCAGGCTCAGATACTTAGATTCCCCAATATATCATGACACACAAGCCCGAACACACGCAAACCCAAACTACAAAAGACGCTTGTGACTCAGGTCCAGAACTGACCCCATGAAACAACAACACAGACTTTATACACCATAACTCTCGACGACCAACTGCATCTTCTCTGGGAATCGCAGAGGGAGACGCGGGAGGAGGGAGATAATAGAATGACTACTACCGGAACGCAACAAAGACTCCCTAGAAACCACAGAGACGCACCAAGCCATACGGGTGTGCACTGGATAACGATGATATACACCAAGACAGCCAAGGTCCACCCACTATCAATGTTGCTCCCCCTCCCCGCCACACTAACTCTCTCGCTTTCAACACCCCGTTGAGAGACCAAACCCTTCCCAACGATGCATAGTGACAACACATATGACGGACAAGCGGATGAATATACGGGAAAACTATTCAGAATGCTCAGGGGTGAAATATACACCACCACCCCTCCCCGAAATTCCCCACATGTTACCACACCCCCACTTACTTGGGATAATTACAGCAAAATCGAATAGGGCAACCGTACCCCCTCCCCTTTCTAGTTCTGTACCCTTCCCTAACCCTTAGAATCAAAGCAGCAACAAATGTTACATATGTAGTACAAACGTACTAACAAACATCTGATAATGTAACCAATGAAAGACCTTATCTTATAAGTATCTCATGTATGTCTGTCATTCACATGGTAATTAAGCTTTTTGATCTTTGTAATAATAATAATCTTATTCCCTTGTTTCCTTCTGTACCCCCACCCCAATGACAATGAAAACGTTATAAAATATGACAAAAATAAAGAATTTAAAAAAAAAAAAAAGGACACTGTAGGAACTCAAACCACTTAATCTCATTGAGGTGGTCGTGTGCAGTGTCCCTGTCCCCCTTTGTCCTGCAGTGTAAAACATTTTAGTTTTAGAGAAACCGCAATGCTAACATTGCAATGCTAAGACTGCTTCTAGAGGCGCTTACTGCAGTTTTACGGAGTTTGACTCCATGAAACAATGCTGGACGTACCCGCGCTGTGCATGAGGACATCCATCATTGAGCAAAACCCCATAGGAAGCACTGAGTCAACCCTTTCCTATGTGGAAGGCCGCGCATGTACATTAGGTCTCCCCATCTGCTGACGTAGGTGGAGGAGGAGCACGACCTCCATGCTGGAATCAGGCAAGTGACTGAATTTTTTTTAACCCCTTCATAGACGGGGTGGGGGTGGGGAGAGGGGCATTGGCAGAGGGACACTAAAGTATTAGGAATACAAAGATATATTCCTAACACTAAAGTGTTCCTTTAACATTCTGTAGCATTACTAAGCCTATCTTATAATTAGTAAATATGGGTAACTATAAGATGTATAAGATATAAAGATATCTAGGGATTGTAATTCAATAGCATGCTTTCTAATGTAAAAGGGTCGTCACATCACGTACATCACTATTTTTGGAGCAAATAAACACTGTGTTTTGGGTTGCAGGAGAAGTAAGGGTGAGTTTTAAAAAAACCAAAACAAAACGAAAATATAATTTTATTTCAATTCCCCCAGCACTTACTATAACCTAATCTATTCACTGAACTATATGTGGGTGACTGGAGTGTCGCTTTAAAGCAATCTGTAAGTAATATGCTCATACTTGACTTGGCCTCCCGTGTGCTTAACACAATCTAACCCCATTCAAAAAATTAACTATTTTATAACGAAGTGATTTGACCACAATTATCACCAGAAACTTTTTTTTTTTTTTATTGTGTTCATTTATTTATGTCAGTATACATATTTTGGGAATGCAGGATCGATATTACATACATTGTAATATCAATCAAAAGAGTCAAGTAAATTACAACAATGTTGATGGCGTACATGACATATTGGACTTTCACATTTTTCTTATTTTACATAAAAAGTAGAATGTATAAAACTAAAGAAAGAAAAAGTAAAGATAGCTCAAACGTCCACATCCACTATTTCTTTAGCAATCCGCACTCTGTGTGGCCACTACCGTGCCCCAAAAGTCACCCACGTAGCCCTCCACCTGGCACCACAAAGGAGGGACAAATCCCACCGGATATAACATTTTAAAAAATATTTGCCATTAATAATTTTCTCATAATTTATTCCATGAATAATTTTCTCTTTAATAATCATAAATAATTGCCATTAATAATGTGATCATTAATAATGGCTCGTTCTGATTTATGAACAGGAAAAACAACATTAAAGCTTACAGAATTAAGTTATAGAGAAGAAAACAGTATTTAAGTAATGTTTTTGCATCTGTAACTTTTTGCCATTTCCACAGCTCCTAATCTATGCTGCAGGCCTCTCTGTGTCACATAATTTTTTAGAAGTAATCATCCCAAATCTTTTTGTTCACAAATTATCACATCCCCTTGTAATATCACCATACACCTTATATTGAATCGCCCCATATATGTTAACCCTTATGTAGTTACATTACTGCCATGTATATATTTAATGAATGTGACCCAAATGTCCTCACACAAATATCATTCTGCATATAGAGATATATAGTTCTATATGTGCTTTCATTCAGCCATATTGTGTCACATTGCTTTGACATTGCCCATGTTGCCCCACCATTGCCCCTTTGGACACACACTCGCATCCTCTGCACTCACATACTCAGACACCCTCTCAACGCCTCCTCCAGAGATATTCTGAACTCTGAAATTGTGACTCTCTGCATGCAGTGCTCTTTTGGAGACTCCACTTTACTCTGGGATTATTAGCATCTGCCCGGCACATAAACATTGAGAAAACATCTCTCTGAGTTCTCAGTCCAGGCATGTTAGAATTCTGCATGTAGGATCTCCGACAGAGCACTGTGCAGAGACAGCTAATCTTACTGCATCCAGCTCTCTGGCAGCAGAGTGCAGTACTATGGCTACTGGAGCCTGTGCCCTGCAAGGGATTATTTTGCAAAAAAAAATAGTTTACGCTTGCAGGTGTGCCAATCACATATACATGATTTTGTAGTATGCGTACCACCCCCCTGTTCCCAAATGAGGTGTCCCGCCCTCCCACTTTTAGTCTTTGGTGTCCCACATTTTGGAATAGAGCAAACAAGTACCCACAAAGTAACATGTTGTACAATCTATACTCTCCGGCCACTTAATGTCCCTGGGCAGCCCCCAACTGGGGCTGGGTAGTATAGATTCCAGTCCACCTGGTTTTCATTCACACCAAGATGACACTCCCTCTTGTTGGGTAACAACAAGCAGTAATAATAAAAAAAAATATTAATAGTAGTACTAGGTTTGCCAAATGCCATGCTATTTTTAATAAATATGTAACTATTTTATTATATCCAGCAGCCTCCATCGTCCCATATGAAGCATACAGGGAGATCCCGTCACTAACCATTATTGTTGCTTCCCACAATAAGAAACCATTGGGTTTATATACAGTACGTACAGAGAATGCTAACTATGTCCACTCTACTGTTTACATGTGCATACCATTGTCTCCCTATAATAGAAGTGAGCGACTGTCACCTGCCAACACATTTTGCAGCATCTGCATACCTGGTAAGCTGGCGAACACTGATGCTGTCATAGCATGCCGATAGCATGGCAGTGCTCACTATAAAACAGCATGAATCTTCACTGATACTTTGGTTTACCCCATTTGTACTGATGGTTTTTAGTATTTGTTTCTTTTAACATGTCCCTTTGACGTGCCAGTTACTGTGCATACATGCAAATAAAATGTGCTTTTTGTGTCCCTTTAAATGAAAGATTAATTGACTCTAAACTAAAACCTTTTTTTTTTCTTTACAAAAACAAAACTGTGTTTGCCATGTATTCATAGGTGTCAATACATCTCTGATGTTTAAAACGGCTTACATGTATTCTGTTCATTTTTAAGCAAATCTATTTTTTTTTCGGTTCTTATCCCGTCTTTGGGACTGAGTCTTGAAACTGAGCAGTGCCAGGGGAATGTCGATGTGTTTTGAGACTGTTTGAGTGACATAAAGGGATCCGTTTCCAGCGAGGATTTCCGGTGAACACAGCTCAGGGGCAATTTAAATTACTTGCTAATTAAAATAAGTGTGAGGCGTTTTATTGAAGCCCCTGGCGTACAGGGAGGGAGACACAATGATTGGTTTCCCCAGCTTTCTTTTCTCTCTCACGTCTCTGTGCTTTAGGCAGGCTTTCTCAGAACTGTTTATTTCTGTTTATTTTGGTATGGACACTTTCTGCTGGGGTTTGCTTACCCATCTCAGCCCGGGGTGTGAAGGAACATGTGTTAGTCTGGTCATTGGCTGCTCAACGCAAGTTTAACTGGCGCTTTTCTGAGGATCGTCACTTTGCTAAAAGCAACTTTCCTCTTCAGCATCCCTCTAACCACATCACTTCCCTTGGTTGCTCTTGACTCTGTGTGGTACCACTGCAGCTTGCCACTTAAAAGGAGACTTTTGAAAACCCCCTCGACCTCAAGCCTAATCATTTCACTTCCCATCCAGGGTGAGTTCTTTGTTTCGGTGTTAAACGCTGTTAAATATGTATTTCTCTGACTGCGTAATCCAGGCACACATCGTTGCTCTAAAGGATGCCCAGTTCTTGTGACAGATTTCTTATCTCAGACAGTATATTCAAGGATGAGATGATATTTCTAAATATTTTCAAATGTGGACGAATTTCTGTTCACCACACATTTGTTTGAACGAATAACGCCAACATTTATAAGTATTTAGAAATGTTTGCTGCTTCATGATCTATTTTGTTCAGTTGCATTTTATCTTTGCTTTACTTGCGATACAAATGTTTACATTACACAGTCAGTGTCTTATTTGATTAAAATGTGGCATTTATGCATGTCAATTTGTCTGATCATTTTAGGTTTCAGTAATACATTTATTATTATCATTTATAAAGCCTTAACAAATTCTGTAGCGCTGTACAATAGGTAAACTAACAAACAAGTAGTTGCAACAAGACAAGTTGGACGTACGGTAACATAAGGTACTGAGGGCCTTCCTCAAGTGAGCTTACATTTTACTTGTAAATGCTCAATATGTGGTTGATTGGTAGAATATTTATTTTTAGTGAAAGTGATATTATGAGCATTGACTGCAATTTTTAGGGAGTGTTATTAGTAGCTCGATTAAGCGGGTCTCCCTATGTCCTCCTAGTCATAAGGCAACAAACAGACAAATCCAAATTTTTTCCATATGTTTTTCCCTGTTTCTAAATGATAATATCTCTGCATTCAAAGATGTAAAGTTGATATAATTAAAGTCCAATATGTGTAATATTGCTCAGGAAATCTATTACCAAATGAAAACTTATATAGGAACTTCTGTAACAAAGAGATCACAAAAGTGATTTTAGAGCGATCTGGAGATCGATTACCAAGTGAAAACTCATCTAGGAACTTCTGTAACAAAGAGATCACAAAGTGATTTTAGAGCGGTCTTTAAGAGGCATTGTATTGATATTATTAATGAATCGATGAGCATTGGAAGGGGAGGGGTTGTTGTTATTGTATCTAAGTTGACTTTGGCATTGTAACAGTTAATGGCTACGTATGATGGCATGTGATAACACGTGACATTGTTGGAATATATCACTTTGTCATTATTGCATGCCAGGTGACACGCAAACACCTACTCATTTGCATGGCTGCATTTCCTGGTTTAACAAATTATTTAACATGCACAAATAGAGGATATACACTGAAGTGTTCTTTTGTAAAAAAAAAAAAATTATATATTTATATATATATTGTTTCATATTTAAACTTTATCTTCTGCATGACTCCGCTATAGAGCTGTTGAATGATCTCTAATACATAGATATGGAAGAGGGCTATTCACCAACTTTAAACCAAATTTAGGACAAAATTTCAAGAATTTGAATTTTTTTTTTCACTTCTGTTATTTTGGTCTAAATGTTTCATGCCTGTTGAATAAAGTCAGTTCTCATCAAATTAAATTATCACAACTCACTGTTTAGTGAATAAAATCCCATTGTTTAATTATTTTAAAAAAAAACAAAAAAACACTTATTTGTCAAGTCTCTTATTTTAAGAGAAGTTTAAACTCCTTCATCTCCCCCCCAGACACTCAATCACTCACATACACAAACTCACACATGTAAATGTCCGAGCAGTGGGATGCCCTGGCAGTCCTGACACAAGAAAGGAGAGAGAGAAGAAAAGCAGGCAGGCTTGAGGTGCACTCCCTGCACTTCTTGCTTGCTCTTTGTGAATAAGCCCTGTCTGAATCCGCGTGTTCAGTGAGATGTGAAGAAGCGGCTCAGATTTCGTGCCTAGAGAGAAGACCCAATCTTTTCTTCTCCCCTTGCCTGGCTTTCTTTGCTTTCAGTCTCAGAGCTGGTGTCTTGCAGAGAGGAGAGGGAGGAGGAGGAGGGGGCAGAGAGGATTGTCTGATTTTTTTTTTTTGTATGTGTGTTTGTGTGGGTGTGTATGTGTGTGTGTGTGTTATGGGAGGGGAGGGGGCTCAGAGCAGATAGAGAGAGGTGCTGCTCTGCTCTTGTCTTTGTAGTGTCACGGTGGGGGGGCAAGGAAGGAGTTTTTCTTTCTTTTTTTTTTTATATTATTTGCTGTTCCTGGATCCAGTCACTCTCAGCCTTGTGCGTTGGAAGTCGCCAGGACAATCTCTCTCCCTTCCTGATCAAGCTTTTTTCCCCTTCTCAAACCAAAGGGGGACGTTTCTTTTCCCCTCTTTTTTTTTCCATATCCCCCCTTCCCCTTTTATTCCTCCTACCGTCCACCTGCTCCTGTGGGATACACAGTATCTGTTTAAGACTCTCTGCTTGCAGGAGATTAGGTTGTGATGTCTGCATAGAACACTCAAACTTTAACTCTTCATCTAAGTTCTGTTGATCCTTTGAATATCCTCTGTATGGATCGAATCCCCGGAAAGCCCACCGCAGAGAGTCACTTAGGACGTATGTAAAGGTAAGCTTCCCTTCATATCCCAGCTCATCACATTGTTTCTCTCTTATATTCGTGTGAATATGTAGCTTTCCATTCAATGTGTGTGTGACTATACACTGTATTATTTCCCTCGTTCAATCTGCTCATACATGGATGCAGAGCAGGGCACCTTTTTAGCATTTAGCAACTCCTAGAAAGTTGTTTTGAGAGCACACAAAGCATTATCTGCATAGTGATCACTGTTAAATTTAAACAAGAAAAGTAAGTAGCCAGTGCTCAGATTTTAGGAGCCATGCCCATGTCTGCATGCCTTCTGCTATTTGTCCAAGTCCTTTGCCCATGTGCTTGTGAACTTATCATTTAGCTGCACGGTTAATAAGGTTTGGGGGAAAAGACACAAAGAGCATTTGGTTCTAAATGTGAACTGTAGAAGTGTGTTTTTGTGTTGTGTGTCCTGCATTGAAATAGGCAGTAAAGAAGTTGGTAAGCAAGCACTTTGCAGAGTAACAATGCAAATCTGCCACATTTCTTTCCTGTCAGGTGATTGAAAGTTAGCATGTCTGAGCCTGATATCTTCTATATTTCATACAGACCTCACGTATGTTCTCTGTCAACTCTCACAATCTGGGGGTGCCACCATTTCACCATTACAGATTTCACGTGTAGTTCCAGAGTTTCTCTTTTTTTCCCCCTTTTTTGTTTTTTTTTTTGTAACATAAGTGGCGGGGACTTGGCTTCTGTATCATGTGCAAAAGGAACAAAAGAAAAACTGCTTTTGTCAAGTGAAAGGAACCTTTAAACATTTCTCCAAGTGGGGAAAAAATGCTACACTGATTCTTTAAACTCTTAAAAAGAGTGTATGTAGCACAAGGTAGGAGAGCTTTTAATGCTTGATGGATTGCTACATTTGCATGGGTGTGGGAATTTTATGTAAATAACTTGGGCCACAAAATTGAGATCAACCCAAAAATCACATATTATTTATCACTACAGATTTTTGATCTCAGACACTTTGTTCAACAGTTGTTAGACGTCGACAACCACTGTGACACTCTTTTCAGGCATAGACACATTCCTTTTCTTTTAAAATTATTGCTGAGGATCATGGGACTTGTAGTTTTTCCATGAGCTACTAGCTAATTACTCCTGATTTACAGGACTTTCAGTTAATCTAAACATGTACCTCTAATATACATATTCACACATTTATGATTATTTGCATTTTTTAAAATTATATTTGGATACAATTTAGAGACCATGCACTGTCCAAATACCAAAATTCCAATAAAACTACTAAATGATTAATTCTGTTAAAAACAAGCTAACCTATATATTTTATGCCAGTATGTGAAATTGCATGTGTATATGATTTGATATATTTCTATGATTTAAAGCCAGTAAATAATATAATTTATCACTACGTAAAAGTACTAGAAATATATGAGAGGTTATGTTTGAGAAACATCATTTACATTTTTTCATGAAATATTTTTAACTAATTATTGTTAATAACCTATTTAGTTTTCACACCGTGCCTTTGTATTGGAAAGGTTATACAATGAGATCTCTCAGCATGTAGTGGCCTTGGTGTAAAAAAAAAAATAAATTGCAAATCTTGTGAGATCGCCTGTCAGTTCTGTACATGCTAACGAGGTGACAGTAATCAGCCTATGATTGCTCCCATTATCTGTGTGGGTGTTTTTAAGTGTGTGCTTGGTATGTAAATATATGGAGATATGTTGGGAATATAGATGCCAAAATACACTAGGTTATTAGACCAAATGCCAACATCATTTCCATAAGAGTATATTTTTCAAAATAACTTATGTGTGTTTTACTGTGGCCAGTTTGGCTTGTGGCCCTATTTATCGGAGTGATCAAACTTCTACGACACAACTTTTTAATTTTTATTTATTTATTAATTTCCGAGTCTGTCCAGTTTTGTCCAAACCCAGGGTATCCTATATATTCAGAGTTTATTGCATGGATCTTAGTATATCTCTTAAGATAGTTTTCACATATCTGCTATTCCTGTCAAGATAACATCCAAATCTGCCTTGGCATCCTAATTTTTATGGACACTGGCCATAAAATGGGACACAAACTTTTTTTTAGCGCCACCTCCATGCGACCTTTTGCTGATCACTTTTCCCTCCTCCCTTTCATTACTTATAGTTCAGGTACCAAATACAATTATGTATATTGTCCAGTAAAGCTGTTTTATGTAATGGATGTTTTAAAAAAAACATTTAATAACATTGTGCATACAAAAAAGCAGGCAATTCTGCAAAGTGACAGCGTGAATGCTTGTTTGTGTTATGTGTTCTTTATATATAGACTTGTGCAAAACGTTTCGACTTAATTTAAGAGTAAATATAATTCATTTAGAACACTGGTAGAGCAAGTCACAGAATAAGTGCATGGGCATGTTTGCCTCTGAACTTTCACTGTTTCTGTTCTATAACAACAATAAATTAGATTGTTTTTGTATAGATCATAAGCAGCGTTACACACATATAAATCAGACATATGTTATAGTTCAAGGTAAACACGAGAAAAAAAAATGCATATCTATATATCTATAGGCTCACATATTTGCTTTAGAGAGGTGTGTTCTGGTATACACAGATCAAAGTCTACTGAAAAATAAAAAGTGAGATTGTATGTGCAAGAGTATTTTCACCAGCTACATTACAAATTTAACAATGCACGTTTTCTAATCCAACACAAATATCTATACAATACCTTTATGAATAAACATTTTGCTATTCTTTTAGGAAGGCAGAGGTTATATTAGATGATGGTTTTATGCATTCATATACAAAGTATAAATACGTATTTTAGAGGAAATATAAGTACATACATGAAATTACATATGTATGAATGTGCTCTGCTTATACAGATATACTATACGTGATTATATGTATATTCTAACAGCACAATCACTCACAAGCACACACCTTGACTTTTATACATGTGTACCAGGCAGAACACTTGTGGCTTCGTGTTTGGGACATGCAGTTGCAGGTGTGCGTTTTGTTGTTTTTACCCCTTAATTGACCTATGCTTTATGATAAATGCCCTTATTTGTAGGCACAATGCAAAGCTTTCTGCTGATTTCAAATAAGTGCACATCTGGTTTCCCATCAGATTCTCCCATAGATCTTTATAATTAATGAAGTGTTCAATGCAAAATATCACTTTTTATTTTAGGGACTTGTTTTTTTTTTCAGTGTTGAGTCTAAATATTAAAAAAAAAGTATTTGAAGTAAATTCCCCCCCCCCCTTTTTTTCATTATACCTGTTTTATTTTGATAAAATGTTTTATTTTTTTTTTAGTTTATTTTACAAAGGCCATAGTATCCAACATTAGTATGCTACTGAAGTTCCATAGGAAAAAAAAACAACAACAAAACTTTTAGGTTTATCCACCAAAATGCATTTTGGTTTTCTTTTGTTATTTTGTAGGCTTTGCTTACTGCTTACATCACGTTTTAGTAGGCAAGTTTATTTGCAATCTCTTTGCAAGTTATCCACATGTAGAATTTTAGGTGTTAAAAAAGTGTCATTTAATTTCTATATGAGAACTGTCTGATTGAATGTACTTTGTAAGAATCAAATATTGGCCCACTAATACTTGTTCAGACATTTAAGAAAACTTTACATGCCAATACTAGTGGACTTTAAATGAAATCACACCGTAGCATCAAATTGGTTAGGTCTGACCCTTTATTTGCATGTGACCTTTGAAAGTGGTCTCTCTCTCTCGGAGCTATAACGCTCGATGCCTGTACCTATACAAAAAAAATACAAATTCATGCAGCTATTTGGAAGAAAAATCTCCTCATACGTAACCATTCTGCTTTAGGTGTGATAGAAAACATTTTTACATTGTGTTATTCTGAGTTTTCCTTAGTATTTGGCTTTACAAATATGTTATTGAACAGCGCATGAACTAGCTCGTAAAGAAATTACTTGACGTTTTCAAATAAGAACTTTTTGCAAAAAATGACAGATTTTTGTACACTTTGAGCAAATATGCTCAGCAGGAAAACATACACGTTTAAGAATTCTCTCTGAAGAATTTATCCATACAGCATTTCCACAGAACATTGTAAACTTCCAAGCTGTAGAATTTCCTGACAAATTTTCTATATTCGGCAGAAAATCAAGATGGGCTTTTCAATAAATGCCTCAAACAATTGTGAATAACAGGTTCTTGCTTAACTGTGTACAAATATGTCACTAACTTTCGAAAGGGAGAGTGAGAATGTGCCTTTTTCCTGTACTCAGCATGTCTAAATCACCAAAACAGGCCTGTGATGTGCTTAAATCACATCATATATTTGACTAATGTATTAGACAGGTTGTCAGCCTATATTCTTGTCCTAAATCCCTTTTGGGATTCCTCGATGTAACAGTAACTATAAAGAAAAGACACTGTCCAGATTCCCAACAATTTAATTTATTTTATTTAGCTGTGATGTTTTATTTTAAAATTTCATTTTATTTTACATAGGGTGCTATTTTTTTTAAGCTAAACCAGTTGCCATCACTTCTCCCCTGTGACTGGCCCTTTTAATCCAAGTTTTAGAGCTTAATTTAAAGCACAGCTTTGATTGGGGGATTTAAAAGGCACATTTCAACAGACGGAGGAGAAGCTATGCGTTATAGACCAGGAAACCTAATTTTATAGAGGGTATTGGATTTGTTATTACGATTCAAAAGGGGAAAAAAGGCCCCTGATAGCAAACTCTTGTTGATCACAATGCATTAGGGGAAATCCCTCCATAGTCTCACTTCATATCGCGTATAATTGATGTAGCGTAATAACATAAATATTTTTGTCAATTTGGGAATTCATAGTTTTCACTTATTCACAGATATGTGTATATATAACAAGAAATACACAAACTGGTTCTTTAAGGGAGTGTACTTTTAAGGACTTTTTTGTTCTGAAGAAACGCTAAGTTAACATTTGCGCACATTGAATGAACAAAAAACCCAAAAAGTCGTTTTTAGAAGTTTTGTTTTGATGAGTGTAGTCACTTCTGGAGAATGTATCTTATACAAATGGTTTTTAGTTCACTAACCTTGATATTCTTAAAGTCTGCAGACACTCTTTCCATTCAAATAATGTGTGTTAGAGGAGATGCAGGGTTCTTTAAAATTTCCTAAGAATGGCTGTCCAGCCAAGATTTCACAGTAATTTATAGTGGTATGCTACATGAAGCCTTTGTATATGAAATAGCTGTTTATACATTTTTGCCTACCTCGTTCAAAAGTAGTTGTTTTTTTCTTACATTTACAAGTAACTTTTTTATGGTGTTTAGTGTGCTAATTTTGATCTAATTTGCCTACCAAAAGGATACTTTTTTATAAGAATAAAATGATTCTGCCTGGTTTCTTGTGTCATAAATAAACCTGATGTAGAAACTCAGTTTTTAAAAAAAAAAAAATCTTTTGGCACGATCCTAGTGTAATGTGCTTGTGCTCAAGAAACAGGAGTGATGGGTTCGTTCTTAGATATACATCCACATATGCAACAATCGCAGACCTTTATTTTTTCAAGAACTCAAACTGATTCTCAGGATCACTTTATTACGCAGGTTAATAATCTAAAGGTGCACCAATTCAAATTTTTTATTGCCGTGATACCTTTGAGATATTCTACATTCATTGAATCATATCCCTTTTGTGTCTGAAACCGTCCCATTCTGTGCCCTTGCCCCGTCTCCTGTTTGCAATACCAGATGATACAAAGGACTCTTAACAATGTACACAGACTGCATGAAAATACAAATTGTATCTTTCACCAGTCACACCAATCTTAAGCTGTATTAATTTTTTTTTACTCCTTACATTCTGGAAGGGTTATTTTTCTGTGGGGTTACCTGTGTCAGGTGCAGTGTTGTAAAAGTTACCGAACAGGTGTATTGTTTTATTACAGTTATAGTTTGTCTTCTAAATACTAGAGGCGATAGTAAATTTAATCTGCAAGTTGCATATCTAGCTTGCCTAGAAAATTTTAAATATTGGAAAGGAATATTCAGCTGTGGGTACTCTTGCCATGTGTTTGTCCATATCTATTTTCTTTTCGATATTCAGTGTTAAAATATGAACAGTTAAAGCTGAGAGATCTCAACATGCTAATGCTGACCAGATAAAATTATGTCAGGACTTCAGGCCCCAGTCTATAACTCTGTACAGGCCGCAGTGACAGTTTGCATGTCCCTTGAGGCGCAGGGAGGGGTTTTATGGGGTGAGGATGGGATGTTTACACAGCTGAGATCAGTAGGATTGGAAGGAGGGGTTAGGATACTGCACAGCCACCCCACAGTGGCTCTCAGACCCTATAACTTTGGTGTGTAATGAGGCAGGAAATGTGCCATTAAGATCCGAGCATGTGCAGCGAGGCCACCACAGTAGCATGTCCTGCAGAACTGTGTGCCACTGTGTGTGTTTCTGCATGGACATGCGAGCCTGTGTCTGTGCGGCCCTCAGGACGTGTGGCACTATGTGCGCCTCTGCATGTGTGTTATGCAGCTGCTGTTAGCCTAGACGTGGGTTTGTATTTCTAAGGCTTTGAATCTGTCGGTCTGTGGCCTCAGCATGTCCACTTGATTATGTATGGTTTACACTAGGGTTGTTTGTTACATCACAAGCATGTGCAAGGTTGTGGGATGTAACGCACTCATGTGGCTTCATGAGGTATGATTTTTAATAAATCAATAATATTTAATGTCTTAGTTTAGCACTGGGTGTAATTAAGTGGGTCATATCACCCTGTGTGTACTTGGCAAGTTAAGGTCAAATATATCCACCGAAGTATGTTTTAATGAGGGAAAATATGTTTGTTTTTTTCCGTCCCTTGTGAAACTGTATATAGTGGACCTTTATGGTGACAATGTGTTTTGCACCGAAAAGTGTTATTGTGTGTGCTGCTGCAGGGTAATGCAATAGTGTGCACCCTGCAGTGTTAATGTTATACTGTGCCCATCTGCAAGACATCGTGATAATGTGCTCCTCCACAGGCTTGGTGTGAAACCATAGGCCCCTGTAGGGTTAATATCACTGCATATTTTTGGATTGTAGTGTGACACTGGGCTCCTGTTGTGTTACTAGGTTACTGTGATTCTGTGAGTGTCTGTATGGTTAGAGTGACTCTGCATGTTCGTGCAGAACAGTGTGATAATGTGTCGTCTTGCAAGATAGTGTGTTATTGTTTGGTGCCTTCAGAGTTAGTGTTTCTAAACGACAGTGCGTTAATGTGTGTCACATGTTAGTGTGACAATGTGTGCTCCTGCTGGGTGTACTTCTACACTGTTAATATCCATGTGTGTTCCTGCAGAGCAGAGCAATACTATTTGCTCCTGCAAGCCAGTGTGATATTCTATGTCCATACTGTGTGTCAGTGTGACACTTCTGCTTCTAACAGGCGGTGTGTTAATGCGTGCTCAGGCTTTATCACACTGTAAAAGATGTTCAAAAAGTTTAAATTCTCTTGTAGGAAACTCCTAGCCGCCCCTATTCTCATCCAGTATGAATATAGATACAGTTTAAATGTATCCTCATGTGTACCTCAATAGCAGCGGAGTACACAACCTTACTCTTTTACAGTGCAATTTCTGTGCATGTTCTGGTATAGCATCATGTATTGTTTAGGCAAGTCTTTCACAGTGTGTTCACCCATCATGGTATTATCATATATCCACATGACACAGTGACAGTATGTCGGTGTGCAATGGGAAGTCCTGGCCTGGATCTGGCCTACATGGGCTTTTTTATGACATCCAGCCTGCCAAAGACTATGACATCATTGTTTTCATAGACTTCTTCTCCCACGCACTGGAATCTCAGTGATTTGCTGTCCATCTAGGAAGATGTACAGCACTGTGCGACTGTATGCTTGAATTACACTGTACATTACGGTATAACCGTGTGACTCACTAAGATCATCTGTGGCTATTTATTGCCTACCATTTCTAGATTAGTGCACTGTTTTCCTTTCTGGCAGCGTAACATACGGCTGCATTCATTTTAGAGATTTCTGATAACGCCGTGCTTTAATTTGTGGTCTATTCACTTCAGGAGTAATTTAAGAAATGTATTTAAAGGAAAAAAAAGAACTCAACAATATGTGCAGCGCTGTGGAGTGTGATTGAGCTACAAGGAAGTGGAGGCACAGTCCAGAGAGTATTACAAAATAAGCATCTTTTTAAATAAAATGTCATACATATCACATATAAAAAAACTAGCCAGTAGATTCAGTTGGAAATACAGTGGTTTGTGATTGGGGGATTATTTATTAAATTGTGAGTTGTCTTCAGTCAGCAACCCACATTCAAAATGTAGGACAAAATAGTAGAGTTAAAATTAAAACATAATCTCTATTTTGGCCTAAACTTTACAAGTTGCTACAGAGCCCAATGTATCTATCTGTTTAGTGAATAATCCCGTGAGTAAGATTAAAGTATTTGGTCTGGTGACAGCTATTCAAGTTTATTTCTATATACAAT
The DNA here is from genome assembly GCF_036172605.1 of Pelobates fuscus. Classification (NCBI taxonomy): domain Eukaryota; kingdom Metazoa; phylum Chordata; class Amphibia; order Anura; family Pelobatidae; genus Pelobates; species Pelobates fuscus. Next base: position 164,028,970 of record NC_086317.1, on the reverse strand, counting down.
TTTTTTAAAATGTTATTTTACAGCTTTCAGTCAGTTTTAACATCTTAGGAACCAACCTATTTAATGCAGTACTTCTTTCATTTGAATACAAGAGTTTTGAATGTTAAAGAAATTGGAGCTTGGTAATTCAAAAATAAAATCTTTATTTTTTTCAAAGAAAACCCAGTACAGGTATACGTGAACGACACAGGGTAATTTAGTGAAATGTGATTTATTCGGAATTCAAAAAGATTTTAACATTTTCGACATAAAATTCAACATTTCCCAATATTCTCAGTTTGGCTTTTTTGGTCTAAACTTTGAATTATACTTTAAATTCCAAAAAAATCAGACATTAGTGAATTACTCTGAAAGTTTTAATCTATTTCTTTCTTACCTCTGATACCCATCTGTTGTAACATTCCAACTGCCATTGTTGTTAACCTAACTAGAGTTGATACCCCATTCTGACTGCCATCTCCTTAATCCCAGCTCTGTCTCCACAGCCACACTCTTAATTTATGATTAACTTGCTGACAAACTTTTTTTATTCCAACATATATAGCGGAGGTAAGCAAAAACCCACCCTATTCACACAAACTGGGTTGTATGCTGAAATAATAATCTTTCCACAATTTACTACTGCATGAATTCCCCATCAGTAGTGGGCAGGCACTGAGAATCATGGGAGTTAGAGTTAATTTGCATTAAATGCCTTTTTGTGACCCGTACTACCCAGATCATGTAGCACAGGAAAGAAAGTTTTTTCTTAAAATTTCACCCCAGCAAATATTCCATTAGTGTTTACTCAACTGAACAAAAAAAGAATCTATCACAAACAAAAACATGGGTGTTTCTCTTTAAGAACGCAGCTCCCCCCAACCCCCCCCCCCCCCCCGTGCATCCCACCCCCATTTGTGTGTGTTCTTTGTTTCCCCAGCAAATTCTTTTCCACTTTAGTCTGCAGAAGTTCTCTCTTAATTCTACTACTTTATCAGATTTCACTGTCTCAGTCCTTCAGACTGTCTCAGACTCTTTCTAGCTCCAGGTGCCTCTTTAATAATCCACTTTCTCAAGTAGATCATTCACTTTCCAGCAAACTATAAAAAAGCATGCTGTCTCTTTAAATACCTTACATCATCTCTGTGGCTTAAATCTGAATGTAACTTTCCATTTTGTTCCATTTAATATTAATTACATGAAAATGTATTTCTTTCTAAGCTCATTGAATTATAGAGCTATCCATTTTGTTATTTTTTTTTAGAAATAAAAATATATGTTTCTATATATATTTAACTGAACACCGAAGGTTCCTTGTTAAAAACTATGAAATCATCATTGTTCATTAGGTGGATTTTTTTCATTTGTTTGTAATTTATTTAATATGAGTGTGCCTTTTATTGAAACACATAGCAACATGTTTTTCTTCAATTGCCCAGCAGAAAATAAGTACATTTCAACAGTCAACTAGGCGAGCGCGCGCTATCCAGAGAACAGAGTTTGGCTGCTAACTTTGTTAGGATAAAATTGTAGCATTTTTACCTTCATGAAAAATATACTTTGTAAGCAAACAAGCAACTCTTTTAATTTATGTGTAGATTTGTTAGACTTAACAAATTAACTAAAATCATGTAAAATATAAAAAAAATAAATGATTACTAATAAAATTAAAAGACTAACCATATTTTTGTAACTGGGTACGAAAAACACATTTAGTATCACCATTAAAGGAAAGAATTAATCTCTGCCAAGCAAGCGTGTTTCAACATCATTAAAGTCCTAATTGTTAAGAAGTCAAAGGCAAACCAAAATGAAGTTCAAATTGCCAAAATACCCTAACCAAAACAGCTGACTGGAGAATTTTTCCAATATGGCCATTGTGGTCCAAAGTGTTCACATTGAAATCCCAAAAAGTCACATTTTTTTGAATTACCCTTTTCATGGTAAACATTTTATTTGTTTGCAGTTTGCACATATTGGTCTATGATCAATTAAGTGATTATTGAGCCTTTCACTACTTTTATCTTATTTTATTTACACCCGATATTGGCAAATTACGTTGGAGGATGGGAAGTGACACCTTAAGATCCATATTGTGATTCAATTTCATAGAGAATTACAGTGTAGTAAACGTTCCATTTATCCTACATATTTTACTCTCCCAAACTACCTCTGTGTGTTTTGAATGTATTGTCCTGTCTATAAACATATAAACATTGTTTGTATGTCCGTACTGGGTCTATTTTGTATCTCTTTACCATTTGTGTAAGCACATGTTCTGTATTTTTTTCCAATATCTAAATCACTCCTAAATATTATCTGTGTCTATTGCATATCAGAATACCTGTATATTTCCTCAGTTTGTTTTGTCTGTCTTTCTGCACTTGTATTGCATATGCCTTTTATACTTGGGCAGATGCTTTTTTATATTTTGTCTAGAAATTAGTATTGCCTGTGTTTCTGTTCAACAATTTTAACATTGTGTAAAGAAACAAACCCACACAAGGTCTTATCCTGTTATTTTTTTTTTCTGTCTGCTCCGTGTGTTTGTTTTATCTTTGTCTTTTGTCTTTGTATATTTTATGTATATGCGCGTCTGCTATATTTCAGTCTCTGTATATATTCTCTGTGTTTTTTTTGTCCGAGTGTCTGATGATGCCTCTTCTGTCATTTATTGTCAAAACATCTGCCTTTTCTATACTTGGTCTCTAAGTCCCAATTTTGTGTCTGCTTTTTATGTTTGCTCCTAATATGTATATTTCTAGTGTGCCCATCTGTCTTGCTTTACTAATTGACTTTGTATATTACGTCTGTGCATCTCTGTAAATTGGGTGATGATCCTCTCTTACCAATGTTTGTGTCTCAGCTATTATAGCTTATGTTGTTATCATGTTTCTCTAGTTATCTATGTACCCATCAATTCTATAAGTAGGCATCTAATGAACTGCATCATCATGTCCTTAGCTTTTTCATTTGTATATGGTCTGTACACTGTAGACTTTTTACACCTTTTTTGTATGTTGTATATGTGAGTCTTAACGCACCCATATCTCAATTGTGTATGTATAGAGTGCTACCACGTCGTGTTCTACATAGTTATCTACATATATTCGGACATAACAGATCTTAAGCCTTCTACTTTTTTTCTTAGAATTGTATTTATTTATTTAAAATGTATTTAAAGGATCTCTTTTATGGCAAACATGACATTGTACTATTTTGGGGAATTTTTTTTGTTCTGTCTGTGTGTTATGATATGCATAGAACAATCAGAAATATAGGTATTTAAAGTAGTGTACTCAGTGTTACATTTGCATTGCCTCGCTAGTTGATATTAGAAAACATGCACTGTATTTTCTATTGTTTTATAAAGAGCACAGTACGCATTGGAAGATGAGATTCATTTTGCAGTCACCTGCCACCAAACTAAGTATCTTGCACAAAAATCTGGCATGGTTTTTACATAAACTGCAGAAACAGCATGACATACCACCATGTTGCCCGTGTCTTCGAGTAGGACGAAGGGGACAAGCTAGGGAATATATTTAAAGTCCCTGTCAGCCTTCATTTGCTTTTGCATGGGTTTTCTATGCATATTTTTTATAATTAAGTAATATTCAGTAGGTCAGAGCGTGAGACTGAGTACTAATATACAGATACAGATATACTAATGTACAGCTATTTTTCATTGTATGGCTCCTTACAAATGTAACAATCCTCTATTCTGCTGTAGGTAGGATCAGGATAGGCTGACAGACCTCAGCCATTTCCTGTTTTTTTCACATTTTACTGCAGAAGCTGCAGTTTGTGGGGATTTGCCACAAATAAGCATTCAGAGATGATTATATTCGTGCACGTTTTTTCAGATAAGTGTCAATCCTTGTTTAGATTTTAGCTAACATACTGTCGATCATGAATCTGAAGTTCACTATTATCCACTAATTTTCTACCAAGTTTATGCTTGTGCCCTGACAACCATAAACAATAACAACTAAGGCACAAACTGAATTCCTATAGGACACAAATAGTTAAATATTAACAATTATTACTTAGTTACAGAGAGGCAGATCTTTGCAAAACTGTTTTGTTGGTGGGAGATTTTATGTTTTCTGGAAGTTTATTGCTTGAAGGGTGTGCATAAACCTTGTGTATGTAAGCGTAAAGGCCAGCATAATAGTTTATAAACATCTGCCGTTCCAAGGTTAATCATCACTGGTATATCTGTATTTTGTCTGTTTGTTGTATATCTTGTTTGTGAAGTTGTTTTATTTGCCTGCCTCCTGCCTTGGCCTATGTACATCATTTCTGTATTTCTTGTCTCTGTATGTCAGTCACGTGTGTTAGAATCTGTCCCGTTTATTCCTGAATGTTATGTTTTGTATTATAAATACATGAGGATACCAAGCATACTTGTGATAATCTGCATCACTTTCTATTTCATGTCCTGTCTCATTTTGTACATTATATGAACTGCCAGGTCTGAGCCGGGGATCAGATTGTCTGATTAATAAATGTATATTTAAAGCAAGTAATGGGATCAGCTGAGTCCTTGTGGTATGCGCAAAGTCTGAATCCCAGGGTAGTGAATTATTGCTTGTTACCATTATATATCTGGGAGGGATAGTCAAAATGATTTTCCCTCATGTAGATTTCATACATGGAGTAATAACCGAAGCACCTGCTGTGTGTATTTAGACATTATTGCTAAAACTATGTCTCAGTCTCTTACTATTGAACCTTTAACAGTTATAAAATGTTGATGGAGGGGAATAAAAGTAATGCTGTATGCATATCAGCTGTAAGGAGCTGAGCTTACCCTACCTTATATTTATTAATTCTAGTAAAATATATATACGTTCCTATCTATCTGGCTATCTACCTACAAATAGGTCGATACACAAACAGAGACACATACATATAGATAATTATGCTTGGTTTTCAATAAATCAATAAAAGAAAGAACAGATGGAGTTTTTTTTTATAATGACCTAATTTATAGCCGTTACCATTTTACGTCATTTAAAGCAATAATTCAGGTTTACAGGTATGAGGTGATATGCCATTTATTTGATGTATTTCATATTGACAACCTCTGAACACCAGCCAAAAAAAAGGTGATATTTCAGTTTCAAATTTGTACACTCATTATCTGAATATTAGTATCTTACGACCACAGAAGTGGAGGGCCAACCACTACTGAGTATCGTTAAGGTTGTTATGGTTTTTTTTTGGGGTACATTTTTTCACCTGGTGTAAAACATTATTTAGTGAAATGACTGCATTACTAGTATGTTAATTACAGTGGCTATACCAGAAAGGTTTCTTTCTCATAGGCGTAGAGCATAAGGTTACATGGTATAAGTGCAGGTGGGTGATCTACAAGCCTAAATATCTAATGCACACAGCTGTAAAAAAAAAAAAAAAAAAAAGCAAAGTTATTTTGTTGCTGCTATTCTGCCCCTTTTTCCCCCTGACATTCTCTTCTCTAATTATTCAGTTTTTTTTTTTTTATGGTTTTGTTTAAGGAACATTCCGAGCACTATAAACACTACATCACACTTGGGTAGTTATGGTGCCAGGACTGACCTGACATCTCTTTATTGTTCTGAATGGTTTGACTATTTACCACTGGGCGCTGCTCCCCAGCTCCACAACTGATGATGGAGAGTCGGAAGCATTTAATGAAGAGCTTCAATTAGCTGTGCAGTGCAGGGCCAGCTCATTGGCTAAGAGCATTGTCTGATCGCTTTCATCCAATGAGCTAATCCCTACATCACTGGACTTCGTTCAGAGCGAGAGATCCTGGCTTTCTATCTCAAACGGTAGGAAGTCAAACCATTCTAAAACGGTTTGGCTACATACAAAGAGGGGGGCACAAGGGCACTTATGGCAACATAACCAGTACAGCTCGCTGTATGTCTTTATAGAGTTCACTATGAAACAGAGTTGACATTTATTTCTAACATTTCTAGTAGGAAATGTATTAATTTGGCACCAAGGGTCTTTTATCTCTTTAATAGATAATATACATCCTGGTAGTCATTATATAGCCAAATTTGCCTGACCCATTGCCATGAATATGCTTTTTCGGGTATGGTAACTGTACATACTCTCTTTGCCTATGTAAGTGAACAGTAGGATAGAATTTGGCTGGGATAAATCAGTCAGTTCCTGTATGATATTGAGGGCCCAGGGGGCAGAACAGATCCAGTTGAAAAGTTGGTATTTAGTTGTATGTTTAAATAATAATTTATTTAACCCCTTAAGGACACATGACATGTGTGACATGTCATGATTCCCTTTTATTCCAGAAGTTTGGTCCTTAAGAGGTTAAAGGGACACTATAGACAACAAAACAAGTTTAGCTTAATGAAGCAGTTTTGGTGTATAAATCATGCCCCTACAGTCTCATTGCTCAATTTTCTACCGTTTATGAGTAGAGTAACTTTAGTTTCTGTTTATGCAGCCCTTTTAATGCATGTAGCAGCTTATTGTGTTTACTTTACACATTTTTTATAATTGTACATTAATCACACATGCTCTAGAAATTAAACAGACAGTGCAATAAAGGAAGTTTAAACATTAGATCTCTCTTTACAGGAAATGTGTAAGGAGACCATATAGTTCACATGCAGGAGAGGTGTGACTAAGGCATATATATTCCAAAAGCATCCCATTAAGCTATAATTGTTTTGGTGCTTATAACGTCCCTTTAAGTGTTTAATTGTTATGTACCATGTATATAATGCATTCACAAATAGGTATCACAGACTATATTATGTCCTCCTAGCTTTAGAAGTAGTACTAATAGAGGTGAGTTAATAAGTTTGTATTTTCAATGAAACAAAAGGAAGGCACACGGTGGTATTTAAAAAAAAAAAGGAAAAAAAAAAGCCATAAATGCCTTTGAAAACATTCTCTAAGTCTGCTTTCATTTCAGCCACTCTGGCCTTAAATTTGAAATTCACTTTGTATTCTTGCATTAGTAAATACCGTATCTGACAGTGATCTAAAGCAAGGGTATTACCCCTAACCCTGTGCTTTACACTCATTGAGCTCCCATCTGGGCTATTTCATAGATTCCATGTGCAGCTACTGAAGTCTGAATTGTAGAAAATATGCCAAATGGCAAAATGTAGTTGGTTAAAATAATCCTGTTATTGATTTATCCCTTATCCTCAATGAATTGCAGACTCAGCATAATAACAGAGGTGGCCACTATATCTACTTCTGGTTAAAATAGATACACCAGACTTTGGCAAGTCATTTTAACCTTCCCCCCCCCCCCTTTTTTAAGGCCTGTCCATTAAATCTGCCCACTATGTTGCAATCAATCTCAAACACCATGGCTGAATGTAATGTTTCCTAATCCAACTGCAGTGGCAGAAGTTTAATAAACAAGCACCCTCTGTGGGTTCTTGCTGTGCAGTCTTCTTCCAGTTCAGCTTTGGCATGAAATTAGTGCCAGGTGGAACATAACTGTGTTTCCTTGCAGTGCTCTCGACTTTGTGTTGATGAAAGATTAGAGTGTAGTTTATCCTGTTTCTGAATAGGTGTGTGCTTGGAAGTCAGTATGTTTATTGAAAAAAAAAAATGTATTGTCCCTCCCTATTCCTAACTTGTGTCGTTTATTTTAAGTTGTTTTGCTAAATGTCTGTCAGTCAGTATATGGGCAAGTGAAATGTATTTGCTGTCCACATGTTGTAGTTTTTCTTTTGGCAAAGAAATCTTTTCCATGTCCTGCCAAACTCTCTTGTTTTGTTGTTTGGGATGTGATTTGTGTAGCCATGCTGAACTAAATAATAATAAGAAGGGTTGAGAAATCAAGGAATCCTGAAAAGGTCTTAGGATAAAACGGCCTTGTGGTCCTGAATTGTCCAAATATTTTTTGGACAAGGATTGCAGAGGTGAAACAAGCAAAATAATGCACTTTTACACTAAAATAAAAATAAAATAAATTTTATTTGTCTGATGATGACCGCCAACCGCACTTAGCAAGTCTGATGTCATGTCTGTGCACATAGTAAATAATGCACCATTGCTGTGAACAGGTGCATCCAAAAATGTACTTCATCAAAGATTGTGGACGGTTATAATGCAAATTACTTGGCTTTCAGAATTCATGTCCTAGGTGATTCCCCTGCATCAATATGTAAAGAATGAATGTCTGTATCACAGTCTGCATAATATATCCCAGATCTGACTGATTAACACTATAAGGACCAGTTAATCCTCTTCTTGCTGTTGTGGCATGGGGACCCTGAAGACCCTGTACCAGTTGAATATCATTACGTGTAAGGTCTAAACTAAGGATTTCTGCTACCATTAAAGCCATAGACCAGAGATAAGCAACCTTCGGCACTCCAGATATTGTGGACTATATCTCCATTCAAAGCTCTTATAGCCATAATGCTGACAAAGCATCATGGGATATGTTGTACAAAACATTTGGAGTCCCCAAAGTTGCCAATCCCTGACATAGACCTTTCTAAATCCTTAAAGGGTTAAAGACAATGCAGCCAATGCCTGGCTGTTGAAGAATGCCAATCTCAGCTCTCATGTCAGCTGTTAATGTCTATGACGTTCTCCTTTCTAACAAACGTCCACAAAAAGTAGACTCTACTACCCTTCCCGAACATTTATTAAAATTACACTTATTTATATGTGTATTATTATTAGCATGTATATAGCAACAACATATTTCACAGCACTGCAATCTTGATAAAACCAAAAGGTGAAGATCGTTCTGCTTAAATGAGCTTGCACTTTATTTCCTCACTGGTGTGTGTGTGAGAGTGTATATGCAAACTGTATATAGTGTACAGTAACGAGTTTAGATGTTACACTATAGTTGCACATTCAGTGAGATTAAGACCCATCAAGGAAAAACGCTGCCTAATGATACCTTTATGCACATAATTTGTAATTAAAAACATAGTAAGGTATGCGCAGGTGAAACTGTATGATCCGGTAGGTTCCATTTTTGGAGCATTAAAGGACCACTTTAGTGTTAATAGGTTCCCCCACCCTCATGGCCCCCCTCTCGCCAGGCTCTAGGGGTAGGAAGGTTCTCCAGTGCCGGGCTCCCTCGGCGCTGGGGACTCTCCTCCTCCTTCCGACGTCATCGGCTGAATGCGCATGGCGGCAAGAGCCGCGCGCGCACTCAGACAGTCCATAGGAAAGCATTCTCAATGCTTTCCTATGGACGATGGCGTCTTCTCACTGTGAAAATCACAGTGAGAAGCGCCTCTAGCGGCTGTCAATGAGACAGCCACTAGAGGCTGGATTAACCCAAATGTAAACATAGCAGTTTCTCTGACACTGCTATGTTTACAGCAGGCAGGGTTAACCCTAGATGTACCTGGCACCCAGACCACTTCATTAAGCAGAAGTGGTCTGGGTGCCTATAGTGGTCCTTTAAGAGAATCGCAAGTTGTACCAAAGTACATTTTTTTACATCAAAATCCAGCCAAATAGTGCATGGCTTGTTTCTAGTTTAACCTCTTAAGGACCAAACTTCTGGAATAAAAGGGAATCATGACGTGTCACACACGTCATGTGTCCTTAAGGGGTTAAGATGGTCATTCCTTGCATTTAATGGAGCTGCAGTGCCATACTTTCTTCTTTACATCGCTCCGAGGTGGGAAAAGTAACACATTTTAATCACCTGAGGAAGAAATGGCAAATAGGTGAACTCTGTAGCAGTAAAACTACCCATTATGTTTTGCTACCCTTAACAAAGTTGTAGGTCTACTATAGATGGTAATCATCGGTTTGGCTGGCCTTGTTCTGAGCTGTTCATCACAGCTGCCACACCGTGTCACCTCCGTACTAGGAAAGTGTGCAAGTGTATGTGTTCCTGTGAGCTGGTCTATAGTTTGGCTTAAACACAACCAAAGAAGTAGCAAAACAGCAGCCAGTGGATTTTTTTCAGTTTCTTCCTTTTCCTGACTATTGAGTAGCTAAAGACCAAGCATTAACAGCTTCTCCTCCCAGTGTCTTGACTGGCCTAGCACCATAGGAGTCATAGCCTGCAGCGGCTAGTGTACCAGGGATAGCCTAGTCATCATGCCTAGCAGTTCTGTCTGAACACCTCTATGATCTCTGGAATTTTCACAACATCCAGGCAAGATAAAATGTTTGTGCATGTTTGATATTGTTATGTGATCTCATGTTTATGGAGAGTGCGTGTGTCATTCATTTTTATTGAATTGATTTGGAATCGCATTTTAAAGAGCTAGACTCTATAGAAAAACAACAACCATAAGACACACTCTTGCACAATGCTACTCTTAAGAGAGTTTGATACATTAATTAATACACTTTAGAAGCCAGACATACTTTTTAGTAAGCAAGCTGATTTCAATAGGCAGGAAGTACAAGCCACCTGGTCGTTTCTTTATGGGTTTATGTGATAGGTAGTTTAGAATGATAATTTCCTAAAACACTTGAATATAACTACTTTATTGACGTCAAATTAATAGAAATCACAGTGTAGTTTTGATTTGCTTTAAAAAATGCCTTCATGTACTGTATGTGTTTTTCATGAATCAAGCTATTTGCAGCTACACATGCGTAATCTCTTTGTGAAGAATAGCTATCAGACTATGTGTGAGGTGGGCTATTAGGTGCAGTGAATTAGGTCCATTGTGAATAATGAGGCACAAGCAGGGAGCTTTTTTCACCATAATTTATGCAAGAAGCATAGATAGTCGGTGCTTAGAGTGCTCATTTACTGTGATATATCTTACTGTAATTTAAGTTTGTAAAAGTCAGGGCTCAATTTTTTTTTTAAAATATGTAAAGATTGCTCATATTAGGAGTCTGTAGTGCAGAGTTTTTGTGACCTTACAGAAGTCTCAGATAATGTACAGATAACCTTACCATTGTCCCTACCTTACGTCTAATACCCTTGCCGTTGTCCCTATCTTACGTCTACTATGCACACTTTTATTTATTTTTTTAGGATAGGCCAAGCAGAGGGAGGAGTAGGAGACGGGATAGAGAATGTGTTCTATGCTCTGTTTGTTTTCTCTCTCTTGGGACATTCATTCCTAGAATTTCTGTGTTTAACCTGGTTATCTCCTCTCCCGTTCCCAATCTCAGTTTTTGTACACTCTTTTTTTTTTTTTTTTTACTTTAATCCAGCTCATAATGCAACAACTTCTGAACTGTTGCCCATCAAAAATATCCTTTAGGACACTTCAAATCTCGTCTGACCCAGGACCCAAAGAACAGGCTTAGCTTACAGCTGACTATTTATGAACACAATGCATTACCCCAAATAATATTTATTCATTTGGCTGCCTAAAAAGTGGCATTACAAGCCCCATTAAAGGGTAGCTTGAAAATCCTCAAATTGGGTGTAAAATCTCAGTACAATATCAATGTTTCCTTCAGGTTCTGCACTGTTGGTTCTGACTGATACAGAACACTGGCTTTAGTCGAAGCCTGCTGTTCCCAAGGCCATAATTAGTTTATAATGCATCTCTCTGGCTAGAACAACACAAGTCAGGTGTGACACACAATCACAGTGGTTCAACCTTCCTGAATTATCCGGAAGTTACAGTACATAATCGTTGTTTTAAAATCAATCAGTACAATTACTTACCCTCATGATTTTGGAATGGCCCAGAAATCATCCTTTGGAATACACATAATGTGCAGAAGACAATCCAGCGTTACACCATAGCACATGTAGTGGTATTTGCTAAACCTGTGTCTCCTTTACATTTTACATACCTTCCAACATTTCAAATGGTCAAAGAAAGACACTTCAATTTTAGTAATGTGGTGGTATGGCCAGGAGCGAGGGTTTTCTGAGCAATTTACAACTAAAATAACAATTTATGCAACTAAAATGTTATTTTAAACAAGAGCAATGAATCTAATTTACACAGGATATTTTTAAAGGACATTTATTTTAGTTTCAAGGCACATTACTGCAAGTATGATTGTTGTGGGGCTCAAAGACCAAAACTATGGAGCTCCTAGAAAAGAGGGAAATCAGGGTAAAAAAGAGGGATGAGTCCTAAATTGGTACACTTAAGGAGGTATACATTGTATATGCACATATCGGATGTACATTACAATGTTCTCAGCCTTTTTGATATGTGTACATTACAGTCCTCCCAACCTCTTTAAAGCGGTACTTTCACTGTCTAGGTATTTTACAGAATTTGTAAAGACCCCCAACGGTGACTGCTGATGGTGTCCATCGCCACTGGTGTCCAGTAGTCGGGGGACAGGAACAGGCAAAGATGAGTTCTACTTACCCGATCCTGTCCTTACCTGATCCTGCCCTGCCCATCTTGTTCCTGTGGATTCTCTTATGCTCTCTTGCAAGCTCTTGTGCATGTCTTGTAGAATCATCTCCACACTGTACCACCTAATGACCTTTTATGACAACCACAAAACAAAATCCACAGAATGAAGTATTTTGTGTGTTTATTTATCTCAACCAAACTTCATTGATATACTACCAGATGCGTTCAATTGATCTCAAACTCTCTAATACACATCATGTAACCTTCTTTAGATTGTAAACTCATGGACAATCTTAACCTACCTGCCAACTTGCTCATCCCTGCATGCGGAACACCAATAGGCAGGTGTTAAGGGGATAGCCAGCAAAAAGAAGCAGACCCAACCAGACAGGAGGTAGGTCCTCCTAGAGAATAGATAGGTCACCCTGGTGTGAATGCACACTGGTCTGGCTTTCAATCAGACAGTTCAGCCCACTGTAGGTGGGATATGCAAGGATGTTTCAGAGCTCTCTGTTGGGTCCACCTTCTTTACTGTAGTGCAAACACGTCTAATGGTGACTACACCATGTTTTTTGGGGACAGTTACCTGGTGTCCTCAAAACAACAGGGAATAAAGCTGGCATGGCGGGAAATAAGCCTCAGATCGGGACTGTCCTGTCTAAATCGGTACAGGTAGGAGGCATGCATCTAGCTAAGTACTTCATATAATATAGCTTTAGTTCCATTTTAAGTTGCACATGTGGTAAAAATACAAGAAAAATAATTTGACTCTGTAATAACAGTGCGGCAGGCGTTGTGCAAAGATACCAAAAAGAACAATGTAAAAGCATTTTAAGTGTTATCCACAGGAGAAAAAGATGGGAATCTCAAATGGCTAAGCATGCTTTTAAAACTGACTTTTGTACTGAAGCCAAATTAGTGGAGGAATTCACATCTCTCTCTAAAGATAAAAGTGCAACATTGGATGTCATAATTCTCTGTGGGTGCATCCATTGGCATTATACAAAATGAAATAACTTTAAGACATTTGTTTTTTTTATCAAATCAAATCAAAAGAACCAGAAGTACCTACAAGAAATATAGAAACATAGAATGTGACGGCCGATAAGAACTATTTGGCCCATCTAGTCTGCCCAACTTTATAAATACTTTCATTAGTCCATGGCCTCATCTTGTAGCTAGGATAGCCTTATGCATATCCCACGCATGCTTAAACTCCTTCACTGTGTTAACCTCTACCACTTCAGCTGGAAGGCTATTCCATGCATCCACTACCCTCTCAGTAAAATAATACTTAACAGGTTTCCTTACATTTTGCATGGAAATGGGCAGCGTGCTACACCCAGGCATTTGGGGTATGTTTTGACAGCGGTGCAAGTGTACATGTTTGCATCCATGACATGGTGGCCTGACTCATGTAATGCAGAAGACCCTTTAGATGTTTTTACTATGTGTAGAATCCATGCTTCATGTTTTTTACAGTTTGGCCTATATACCTCCAGGGGCTTAAATACTTCACATGTTGTGCTCAGAAGGGAAAATTACAGTTGATAGTAGAAACAAGTTTAATTATGTGTTTGTGCTTTGTCTTAAGCTATAGTAGTTTTTTAATGGCTGAGTTTTGTTTTGTTTACAACACAACAAACCCCTTAGTAACCAAAGTTTTTTTTTTCTGAGTTTAAATTACAAAGCAGCAATACACAGCACCTCATATTTGTGATTGAATTGAGAACCGTTAAAGCCCTGTAGATGTTGATCAGCGTATTCATTCCTTTACGTGGCTACTCCAATCAAGTTTTCCTCCCATCCTATTTCTCTTCCTTTCCCTAGTGATTTATTTTTCTCTCGCTAAAGAAATTGCAATCGAGAGAATTTCCCTGATCGCAGTTTTATAATCAGAGGGGCGTGGGGTCTATTTTAATTTCTTAATACATACTCGCAACTCTCTTCTAGCATGCCCCCTCCCCAAATTAAACATTGCTTCGCGAACGTTAAGCGAGGAGCCTATGTCCTTTCGTGCCCCCGATGATTTAAAAAGGATATTCATTTATGCCTTTTAAACGCCAGCCCGATTAAAATCAGAGAGATTTTCTTCATCAAAATCTAACATCCTTGAAAAATTAATTTGATGCTTCTGTTATCAGTTAATTGAATCTGCTCAGGGACGAGGTTTGTGTGGAGGGTGATTAAAAGCGTCCTCTCTTTGGGCTTTCTTTTTCCTTTTCTTATTTCAAACACTGCAACATTATGAAACCTTCCTTTTATTTGCCCATTTTAACATATTTTCAGTAGAATAAGAGATGAATAATGATTGTTCTTCTTGTCTCGGGAAAAGCTACTGAGTTTCAGTCTTGCGCTTATAGATGGCTTCTCGAGTGTAAAGGATGACGTTCCGAGACCAAACACGTTGCAGTCAGGAGGAAGTGCTGGTTCCACTTGCTGCTTTCCTGCCAGGCTAACGAGAGAACGGCACTGTAGACAGAAACTGCGTGGTTTACTGTGTACTTTTTGTGAGATACTTTGATTTTCATATAGAGGATCCAGTTAATTTGTATTTACCGTATTCGTCATTATAAACATATTAATAGATTATATATGCACCTACGCTCTGGCAGTGTGTATAGATGCTATTTATATATTAATTCTTTACTTGTATGTATAAATACGGCATAGTTATATTTCCTCGAGGTGTCAGGGTCCGCAGTTGCTTTTTTGGTAACATTTGGTATTCATTATCTGGGCAGTAACAAAATCAACCATCTTGGCTGTCATCTGTACCAAAAAAATTCACAAGCTTTGACTTTCAAAGCAATTTTAGTAGGGACACTGACCTAACAGAATTGTATCAGTTTGACTATCAAGAGCAGAGAAAGGCACTCCAGATGTAGATTAAGTCTCCTATAATGCTATCAAAACATGTGAGGACATGTAGTCCATAACATCTGTGGTGACTAATGTTGTCTGCATATGATCTACAGAATTAAAAGTTCTAATAAAAAATTGAAAAGTATCTCTAAATTTGCAGATTTGATCATATGGTTCGGGTTATACATGGTTAACAGGTTTTAAATAGTCATGATATTTGTGCAATGTAAAATGGTATATTTCTAAAGAAAACCGCAACTTAACTTTAAGGTGTTTGACGAATATTGCATGATTTTTCTTTATCTTCATTATTTTCTTAATCTGGGGGCAGAAGGGTACTTTCTCACCCAAGAAAGTAACACCAAAGAAAAGTGTTAAGATTATGCACAACAGTGTAATTTTTCATCACTATTTTGTTTCTTAAACCTTTGACATGAGTTAGGACTCTCTGAGCAAGAAGGTGCAGTCTGCATGTGTGGGGTCTGACCTGGTCCTTTTATCAATATCTTCGCTTTCTGGAAATGTGTCAACAACACTCGCTTCTTGGGACTGTGTCTTAGATAGCTGGCAAATGCACTACTTGACAGGATATTTATGTAGTCGGTTTTAAGCTGTGAATTATATATTTTATGTAAGTTTGATGTAATAAAATATTGCCGGTGTATATATAATTATCATATAATACAGCAGTCCTGGTATGAACAATGCCGTTCTATTCATGAGTAACATAGCTTTGCATTTTATCCTCACTTGGCCCCATGAGCTGACAGTCTGGAAACATGCGCGCTTTCCTTTTCGGGATCTCACCATGCATGCATACGTCACAATTTAATTAGGCGACCCTAATTAACAAAACTTGGCACTCGCCTCTCTTCTGCCCTTGTCTTCTCTGGCTGAGAATCAATGGCTTTGATATGCTAATTAGGGAGTAATTTAATTTCAAAGGCCGCAATTAACAAGGGTGTTGTGGACATGCTGTAGTTAAGCGGCGTAATCTAATTTGCATTAGTAACAAGCAGGGACTAATTAGAAGCTTAATTAGACACTTAGCTGGCTCTCATGTTTACCTTTTTAATGAGATGGAGAAGAGAGGGTTCCTTTTTCTAGCACTTGTTAACTTTCAAGAGCTGGGAGTCTGACGCTATGCAGGCTGGACACTCCAAAATGGGAGGTAAAGGGGTCCACGAAATGACAGAGATGTGGGTGTAAGCTTGGCAAGCTGTGAGTCTGCATTTGAAAAACGCTGATGAATCCACTCGTACAAACATATACTATTTTGGGAATATTTTTCCCTCAAATGACAGAGTTTTGAGACATAAAACAAGCAAGAGGACCTAAAGTAGATAAGAAGTCAAAACAACGTTAATTATAAATATGAGAATAGATCCAGGTTAAAAAAAAGTTTGTTTTATAACAAAATTATTTTGAAGTAAAGCTACATTGATGGAATGTTGGCTGAGGCGGTGAATCTTACCTACAGACGAACCTGCCAACAAAAATGGGAGTTGCCACTACCAGTGACTCTTAACAGCAGAGCAGACGTGATTAACAGATGTTCAGTATTTTGTTGAACATATGTTTATTATTATTCACATTTGTATAGCACCAACTTATTCCTGTGCATGCTTTATAATTTTGCAAAAGGGGGTATACAAACAGTAAATATTAACACAAACAAAAGGTTAAACAGACCTACTATAGGGAGATTATTTTGTTATGTGGAATAATCAGCAGCTTCACACACACTCACTCACATATAAACTGAAACTCCTGCACACGCATATTCATACATAACATGAAGAGCCTTTATACACACACTCGCAAACAAACAGAAGCTCTTTCTACACACAAAAACAAACGTATAAAGCAAAAACACAAACACTCACATCAGAATGAAATGCGATATTGTTAAATGCTTTTAGACAAACTGGCTTAGGTATAGCTTGTAACATAATAAACGATGCAGGGGGTGTGCTTAATTTTATTTTCTGACTTCGTCAGCCATTTTGTTACTAGGTCAGTTATGTCAGTTTATCAAGAAAACAATGTTAAACTACAGGAGGCTAGCTTAATATTTGAAACTCATATCCCTAGTTGGCATATGGATGCCATGTTCTCATGGTGATAAAATTCTTGCTGCCCACACATCAACATACATATATAGTGATGCCCTGCATTTTGCATGACATTTGCATTTACCAGGGGTATTCTGCAACAATCAATAATCCCAAATGTATTATACAATTTAGGAGTCCAGACAAGGCACATTGTTTCCATTAAGTCACTAGAAAATTATTTTTCCATGTGAAAATAAATCCTTCCTTTCGTTTAGTTTTTATTCCTGGAGGGAAGGTTATATAAAGTGTCCTGTTAGAGTAGCAATGCAGTAGAGGCAAAGGTCAGGGGCAGAGGTCATGGTATGGGACCCATCACAGCTATATGCTACCAGTGATAATGTGAGGCAGAAATTATCATGGATAATAGATTAAATGTTAGGTGTGAATATGAAAATGTCAGGAAATAAAATGTGGCACTATGTGCCATTTTCAGTGATTGGAAATTAAAAGAAGCCTTCATGATGGTATTTTCCGCTAGATAAAAAAACCTCACAAGTTAGCTAATTACCTATAAATGTCCATTTTGTCCATTTTGCCAATTCTGGTCCTCAAACTCTCTTGGAAGTGCTGTACACATCGCAGAGTTTATGGTATTTGTAGTTCATGAACAAAATAAATTAATAATGTTACTCAGCAAGTCACCTACATATAATTTATATATATATATATATACACACTCACACATAAAGCACTTCAGCAAGGGGGTTTAGTTGACTTGAAGAATTTTTCAAATTCAACTATTTTGACTTTAAATTTGAATTCCCAACAATTCTCACATAAGTGAATAGCCCTTTAAGTTTATTTAAGCACCTTGTCCCATTCTGTTCTGGTCTACGTAGAACATTTGCCACAATTACATGCATGTATTATTTACCTTTTATACAGCACTATATATTTTAATAATAATAATAATAATAAAAGTAGAGACCTATAGTCGAAAAATGAAGTGAGAAAAAAAATGTTGATTCCAGAGTGAATTGTATTTTTTGTTGTTGTTGTTGTTGAAACCTGTAAAAGGACTTGAAACTCTGTATGTAAACAGAGATATGGCTTTCACGTGCACACAGAAACCTGCTGTGCAAACACAAATACACACCAGCAATTCTATGTTCTCTCGTCTTTTAGATACATGAAAGTAAGCTAAAGCTTTGAAGGTGTTAATGTGTAAGGGGCTGTGCAGCATTTCGCCAGATAGGAGGGGTGTGGGAGGGCAGAGTCCGGGACCCTTCACCGTGCTACATGTGTCAGGTGTGCAGGTAAAACAATAAGCACTGCCCTTCCTTATCTCACCCCTCCCCGCCCTGCGCAGCATGACCTACACAGCAGAATGTGGATTGGCCACATCCCAGTGTTAGCTGGAAACTAACGCCCTGCAATGTTTGCTCACTGAGAGGGGGCACAGATACCCAGCGCTACTCCCACTTGTCTCATAATAGTTGATACTAAAATAGCAAATCTGAAATCCACAGTATGGTGGCAAGAAGCCCACTTTTCAAGATGCTTGTATCATAACTTGTCTTGTCTTTTGTTGTACAATTGAAATTTCCAAGTTTTGGGGGTTTTTTTTGTTCAAGGATTTATTTTTAAAGCATGGGTGAGTAAAATGCTGTATCAATGTGTTGCTTGAGAACATCTATTCTCTAATTCTGCAATTGTGTGGATGTGTACTAATGCAGGACATGCATCAGTTTTTGTTCACTGACAAATTATTAATGCTTTTCTGAATTTCCCTCCCTTTCGTAAGGTGTTAAAAAAAAAAAATCATCGTTTTCATTGTTACATCTGGTTTTTTAGAGTAGTCATTGTAATTACACAGTGTGGGAGGTCCTATGGTTCATTGACCGTCTTTTGTCTGAATCACACTAATATGTTATCTCGCCTTGTCATCTACAGGTTGTAAAAACAAGTCATGATGGTGGAATCTGCATCTGAGTCCATACGATCCACACCGAACAGTCAGAACGGAGTCGGCAGCCTCCCCAACCAATCAGATGGAAGCGGAGGGAGGGACGGTGGTGCAAGTGGAGAGAGCAATGGAGAATTGACTCCAGCAGACCTCCTGCACTTCCAGCAGCAGCAGGTAATGGGGGGCACATGTCATATGAGAAATAGCATGTGGATTACTGAGCGGTTGAACATGGTGTGTTCTCTCCTTCAATAAAACAAATGCAAATAAACCATTGGGTAAATCTTTCCATGCTTTGAGGTATCTGCACAAGTGGAGGAAATCAAAACATTAATTTACTGAGCTAATTTATAAATCATTGGTTGCATCTTTACTCGCCTGTCAGTCTTGATTATTGGCTCTTTTAAATTACCCCATTCCTGTTTATTCATGATTTACCAGCATCACCATATAAAGAATGTTTGTGGCTGTGACGTAAAGTGTGAAACCTATTGTCTCCACATGTTTAATAAATAACACATCAAAAAGACGTATTGTAGGGTGACACTGTGACTTTATATTTACAAGTGCTTGTTATAATGCTGATAGTTTGGTAACCAAACAGGGCTGGATAGAAGTAAGGTGAATATTACTTTACTGCTCTTGTGGCTTGCAGGGTAACAATAAAATGCAAAAATATGGGGATTATATGTATCAAAAGTGTTCTGTTCAAAAAAGTACTCTGAAACAGGGCTCAAAATTTCCATTCTGCACTAACCATTGGCGAGTGAGAATTTAGTCCTGGCAGGTAGAAATTCACCCTTGCACTATAACTTGCAGTGGCCAGTAACTTTAAGGCCTGGCTAGCCTCATAGGACCTCAAGTTTTAAGCTCTGCTCTAAAGTACTAATAGTCATGCAATCACCATGGAAATTTGTGGGGTCAGCAGGAACATTCCATTTATATTTTTGCACCACTTTTTAGAATAGAATACTTCGATAAATATTCCCTAAGGTTTCTGTATAAATGACATAGTAGAAATCATGACAATCCTGCTGTTGAAGACTAAGTTTCCTAATTCTTAGTGAGCATTATGGAGCGCAAGGTCCACAACATTTGGAGAGCTGTTACTAATAAATATTACAATACTAACAAAATGCCCCCTCCACAATGTACATCTCTCAAAATTAAGACAGAACGGATAAATTAAGAAACCTTCCAGAAAGACATTATGCAGCAAGTCAGAAGAACCCATGTAATGGAATTAAAAATGTTGGGGGAGAAATTGGTTATGTAAAGTAGAGAAGTGAAGTTGTAGAGAGGATTACGTTCATGTGTTGACATGGAATATAATAGAAATGACTCACAGTCAATCATAGATAATCTAGGTACTACAGATGTTTTTGAACTACAAGAAGTTCTAGATCTACTGAGGGACATTGCAAATGTAACAGGCATCCTGAGTTCTACGGTTACCATATTCTTATTGGCTTGCAAAGTAAGAGTTTGCTTTTGTTTGTACTCCTCTTCTTTCTCAGGCTTTACAGGTGGCACGACAGCTTCTTCTGCAACAGGCAACAGGACTGAGCACCCCCAGCAATACGGAGAACAAACAGCCGTCCGTTCAGGTGGGCATTTTTAAACAGGTACAGAGTGCAACATGGTGATGTTTGCAGGTGGAAGTGTCTAGATCGCTTGCAAATTAAAATCTTTGAATGCCACAGGTTCCAGTGTCGGTGGCCATGATGTCTCCACAGATGATCACACAGCAGCAGATGCAGCAGATCTTGTCCCCTGGTCAGATCCAAGCTGTTCTTCAGCAGCAGCAGGCCCTAATGCTTCAACAGGTGAGATCTGGTTTGAGTCCACCAGTGCTTTGACACAAATGACTAATAAAGCCAGTGGCCAAGGTTAAAACCTCCTGTGTCGTGCTACACTCGCTAATTCTGCATAATCCATAAACTTTGTAGAGGTTGCCATCTAAGAACATGAAACAGTTCTGCAAGTTTACAGTGCGGTCTGTCCACTAGGGGGCAGGATTGCAGAAAGTAAGAACGCGATATGCCATTAAAGCATCAGGGTCTCACTAAAATGTGTTTAGTAAAGAAGCCATTTAAAACACTTTGTCATCGTATGGTATGCTTGTGATATTGACTTTGTAATAATTGTGCTGTTTTCTCAGTTCTCATAGTTTCTCCTATTGCCTCTACAGCTGCAGGAATATTACAAAAAGCAGCAGGAACAACTGCATCTTCAGCTTCTCTCCCAGCAACAAGCAGGGAAGCAGCATCAGCAGCAGCCCAAAGAGGTTAGTTGGTTTGGAGAAAGATCTTTTAGCTGTGAATCCTTAGCTTTAGATCAATGCTGATTGTAAGCATAGTCTCGTATATTTTACACCTGAGCTTTCGGTTGAGTGCTCTTGGTAATAGTATGAGAAACGCCTGCTTGCTTGTTATCACAGGCATTATCGGAGTTGTCATTCTACAGTAAGAGCTACCTGGTACAGAAGCATGTTGTTTGTTGAAAAAACACCCGTTTATGCCTTAAAAAGTGCAGTTTTTTGGGGGTGGGTATTATGTGACTGAAAAGTCTGGAAATTGGATACTACTGAATGCTGTCAAAATCACGTAATTATTTTAACAGGAGCACCTACCGAGATATAACGTGGATGATCTCTGTATTTTGCAGCCAGTATTGGGGAACAAGCAGATTGCTTTCCAACAACAGCTTTTACAGATGCAGCAACTGCAGCAGCAGCACTTACTAAACTTGCAGAGACAGAGTATGGTGGGACTGCAGTCCGGACAGGGACCAATGTCCTTGCAAAACCTTTCACAAGGTAAACCTTTACTGACCTAATTTCGCCTCTCACCTTGTCCTATCACTGTCTAGCTATACTATGATCTGTTACACTATAGTCATTTCATCGCATATAATTCATAAATATTATAGATCTGGCTGAACCCATGTTACCTTATTGCACTCTTACCTCCTGCCCCCTTCAGTTTCCAGCTCTTTAAAGTAGGGCAATTCTTCCGTCTTTTTCTTTATGGTCACCTACATCTTCTTTTATCGATCATTTAGGTGTTTTGTTTAACTGCTGTACAGCACAGCAGAGTATATTGCACTTTTTAGATAAAATAGTAGTAGCTCATACTTATAAACTCATTTCACTGTATACCTTGTGTCATTTTATGTTAATAATATCCTGGATATTAGTGTAAGCTAAGTTCTTTTTTGACGTGACCAACATGCCCAACACATGCTGGTGCAGAGCTTCCCCAAATCTAGTCAAACTAATGACACGCTCTTGTGGCCAGATTTGACCTTTTCTAATACATTCTCCCTCTTCCAGCTGTATCACCATCAGATCTACAACAGCTCCTGAAAGAGATGGCCAACAGTCAGGATGAATCCTGTAAACAGGACAGTGTAGACCTGACCACCTCAATCACTACCTCGTACCCAACCAAGGTATCACCTCCTACAGCTCATCCTTCACTTCCTAATGGGCAGGGTGCCCTACAGAATACACGCAGGGACAGGTGAGTGTTAGACATCAAGTGAAACTCTGGCAAATTACTGTTGCAGTCTTTGTCTTTTCATGATTGTTTTGGCACTTTGTAAGCTGTGATTGTTCTAGTTCCCTTATGTGCCTGGGATCTGTGGCATTATCTCTCTTTATCAAAGTCGCTTTTCTTGAGGTGCCAATCCCTAATTTACACCTTTTGCTTAGGTTAGGTCTTGTTGATGAAAAATGTCAAGACCCCCAGTCCTGATTCTGTTTATTATATAGCTCAGTATATGATATTATTTTCCTGTGTGTCGTGTTTAATTTTCTCTTTGTCTGTTGGGTGTACAATATTTTTTTTTTAAAGTGGAGATTTGCCTGTTTCACTTAGTCTTTAGTCGTGCAGTCTCTGCAGAAATTTAAAAAAAGGTTTTACATACTTACTTTTTTCCTCTCTCTCATTGCAGCTCCTCACATTATGAGTTCACCCCCAATTCTCATCCTCTTTATGGACATGGTGAATGTCGGTGGCCAGGTTGCGAGGCTCTCTGCGAGGATATGGGCCAGTTTATCAAGTCAGTATTCATGGTGCATTTGGTGTCCTTTTTGAATGCCACTGAATGTGTAGTCATACATCAACATATTGCATTGCATTATACAAAAGATGTTAAACATGCTTAAACACACAAGTCATCAGACATTGTTAACACCATTTGTGCCTGCTTCCCTCCATCTCCTATTTCTTAATTTTTATAAGATTTATTAACCGTATATAGGTCTGGGTTGTGAACCAACTCATCATTTCATTCATTACCGCAACTACAAATACCTATACATATATATTGGTGATGGAACTTCAATCAGGGGCCAAAGGGCCAAACATCTGAAATGGGCATCCTAATCCCTAACTTACAAACAACCATTGTACGATGCTCTGATCCCCAATTTACAAACATAATCCAGCAGAGAGTCACATCAATGTGAAAAAGTTAGATAGGCAAATTAAGCATTTTAAAAAATATATATATATAGTACAGGTTCCTTTATAATCTGGGTTATTTTCTCTCACATCCTGTTATTATTATAATGTGATTCTGTGTTGTCACGTGCAATAAACATGACGACCTGAAACATCTGTCATGCTGTGTGGCACCTGCACATTGGGGGAACATTTAATGGCAAAACAGGTGGTATTCTGATTATAAAGTGTTAAATGAATGAGACAGTCCATTGGTTTCAATGGCGATTGCTCCTTATTTAGTACATTTCCCCAGAATAGCACCTGTTTTTGCCTTGATAAATTTCCCCCGTTGTGGTAATAGCAACCTGCAAGCAGTGATGTAATTGTTGATGTGGTGTCTCCAAACCCTCATGTGCCCCTAGGGGACCATTTATTATTTAGGATTCTAAAACTGCCCCAGATGAATATATATTCTGCAAAACCTATATGCCAAAATTGTAGGTTTTACATAGCAAAGGCTTTTAGCAAATCTATTATCCCATTATTATTCATGTGGTGCACGCGGTGTGTGATATATATGACTATATTATATGTCAGTTGCTTTGACAATTTGTGATCAAACGTATCGCTGGACCATTGGGAAATGTTGTGGGGAATGGTTAATGTTTCAGGGGGGAACACACTTATGTAACTTCCCAATGCACATTTTATTCCCCTAAAAGTGGTTGCACTGGGGCTCTGATTTCTCCAGCGGTGGGCAGTCATATAACCTTGCAATGCCAAATTATAATACTTTATGTTTTATAGCTAGGTTCCCCAACCAGTTCATGGATTGGTTATAAATCTGGGGTGTATGGTAAAAAAAAAAAAAAATTCAAATAAAAAAAAGACTAAGAAAATAAATCAAATATAATATTGACAAAGATAATGTGTATCTTGTTTTTCGTTGTGGTGTCTCCAAACCCTCATGTGCCCCTAGGGGACCATTTATTATTTAGGATTCTAAAACTGCCCCAGATGAATATATATTGTGCAAAACCTATATGCCAAAATTGTAGGTTTTACATAGCAAAGGCTTTTAGCAAATCTATTATCCCATTATTATTCATGTGGTGCACGCGGTGTGTGATATATATGACTATATTATATGTCAGTTGCTTTGACAATTTGTGATCAAACGTATCGCTGGACCATTGGGAAATGTTGTGGGGAATGGTTAATGTTTCAGGGGGGAACACACTTATGTAACTTCCCAATGCACATTTTATTCCCCTAAAAGTGGTTGCACTGGGGCTCTGATTTCTCCAGCGGTGGGCAGTCATATAACCTTGCAATGCCAAATTATAATACTTTATGTTTTATAGCTAGGTTCCCCAACCAGTTCATGGATTGGTTATAAATCTGGGGTGTATGGTTAAAAAAAAAAAAATTCAAATAAAAAAAAGACTAAGAAAATAAATCAAATATAATATTGACAAAGATAATGTTTATCTTGTTTTTCGTTGTCTCTTACGTTCGGTTCTGCAATGTTTTGTTTCTTTCTGGATATCTGTGATAAATTTAAAAGAGTGATAGATATGGTAAAACACAAGCTAAGTTAATGGATATAGCATCTGGTCACTTGAGATGAGACGCTGGGATATGGAAGAGTAAATATCAAGGGGAAGCAGCCGAGTGGAGAGAGCAGTGTAAATATTAGGTGTAAGATCCGTGGACATGCTATTTGAATTTAAAGTAGTATTTCCATGATAGTTTTGTTTCTGCATTTGCTCGAATTAATACTTCTAGATCAAGAATTCCCCAAATCCTCTGCCTACCAACAGAAACATAGCTTGAGGGCAGAGGTTAGACATCTCTGATATAGATCAATATGTACACCAATTCTGTATGCGTATAAATACATAGGTCATGACTTTTAGACTCCAACATCTGTCAGCTTCTACCCATGGAGATATTTTAGATTTCTCTTAACGTGTAGCCAAAACATTTTTATAGTCTGCCACTAAGCAATGTGCTAAGTGCTCATCAATTTTATTGTGAGCCTTGAGGGTTGCTGTTCAATTACCCTGAGAAGTGGTGTCACATATGGCGCCTCAGCCCATGGGAAGCATATTAGTTATTGAAATATTTATAACACAGTGCTTAATTTGTTCATGTAAACTGCATGTTTTGTGAATATACTTTTTCCTGTGGCTTTGCAGGCACCTGAACACAGAGCATGCGCTCGATGATCGTAGCACGGCACAGTGCCGAGTACAGATGCAGGTGGTTCAACAGTTGGAGATACAGGTGAGGGGCATCAGTAATTTTGAGTTGGGCTTTAGGGAAAAAATTAGCAGTTGGTCTTTATGGAAAATATTAATTGTCTGGACTAACCAGTAAATTATTTTTTCTGCTAGCTTGCAAAAGAGAGCGAGCGGTTACAGGCCATGATGACCCATCTGCATATGAGACCTTCAGAACCAAAACCTTTCAGTCAACCAGTGAGTATCCAAACTATCATACTTTCTCAGTCTTGATTCTCGTCTATTGGCCACATACTTACTGCTTTCTAAACCTGATGCCCTCTATCACCCTTTTTCTAACAGCTGAACCTGGTCTCCAGTATTTCCCATACCAAAATGTCACCTGACACTTACCCAGACGGCTTACCTCAACCCCCCACCTCAGCAACAGCCCCCATAACTCCTCTAAGACAGGGCACATCTGTGATAAGTTCCTCAAGCCTTCCCTCTCTTGGTCCTGTGCGCAGAAGGATAGTGGACAAATTCTGTACTCCTGTATCCTCAGGTAAGATCATGAGGATAATCATTTGTAATTCTAGATCTCTTAGGTGGAATTATTCATTGTTAATTTCTGTGATCATCCTCGTGATATAAAATTAGCTGGTATGTTTCGGTTGCTCACTACAGGAGATAAGACACACTAGAGAAATGTTTAACCTAAAAGTAGAACAATTATCATAGGAGTCAGGGACTGTTGCTGCTGATTCCATTGGTTTTAACGGTCATTGTTCCACTTTTAGACCTTTGCTTTTCTAGCAACGAGAGTTCTTCTTTTATGAGTCTATGTAATTTGTTTCCTTGTCTCTTCAAGTAATATGAACGTTATAGAATTAAGTAACCTGAATGCCAGTTTGTTTCTTTTACTTAATTGCCTCAGGACACCATTTGTTATCTTTCTAATCGCATTCATCCTACCTTGTTTTGTAACATTCTCCAAATAACCGTCAACCTTGCTTTCTATTGTGCTCCTTTTTTTTTCCACCGTTCTTTTCTGTGTTATCTATGTTACTGATCCACCTTGTCTTGATTCTCTGAAAAACTATTTTCTGCACAACTTAAAAATAACATTATTTTTCAAATTCTCATAATTTTTACAATGCCTTTGCTAAACACCATTGAAATGTATTCTGTGGCCAAATATGCAATATGAAGAATAAGTAAAACTTCCGATGCACGAATTAGAGGCGGACATTGTTATGTGAGAATATTGTTCCCATGATTGCCCTTGCTCAAATTATTCAAACGCAATTTTATTCTGGTTCTCAATGGTATCCGTCAGGATCCAGATCATGAGTGCAAGAATGCAGCAATTAGCCATAAATAGCACAAACAACAACTCACCATGACTGTACATTTTTTTTTTTTTTTTTTTTTTTTAACTCAAACCACATACTTGACATATACACCAAATACTTATTGGATAATGTAAAATGGCATAATATGTCATTAACATGTGGATTGAGTTTTTTTTATTTGTTAAGTAGACAGATGGCACAGTGCCTATATAAGAAAACAAAGAGAAAAATAATAACAGAAACATATACACTGGCTACACTTTAAACTTAAAGTAGAGTGACCACAGGGAAATCCCTTGGAAAAAGACCTCATGTGAGGGACTAGTGCCGATCCAGCTAGCCTATGGACTTAACACAGTCAAGAGATGCCAGGCTAGGTAAGGGCAGAGATCTTTCACGGGGGTCTCTTGATTAGGTATCCCAAATAGGCCCTGGAGGACAACTGTACCCGCCCTGAGCTTTGCTCAATGGACCCAGCGACTAATAGTGCTCCAGTCTATTACCCTTATGGGTCTGTGAAGGTGCCAGGATGGGATTTGGCTTCTTCGTGGTCTCCTCCAGGTTTCCCTCCATAGGCATGGGGTAGTGTGTTGAGAACATCCCTCGAATGGCTCTCTGCTGTAGAGGGTAAGTAGTATGCTTTAGCTTGTTTGAGCGTTGGTTAAATTCAAAATGTCTCACAGATTCTATCAAAGGTTGCCAAAACCTCTGCAGTTTGAGAGCAACGCTCTAGGACATACAGCTTCTCGGTCATCTTGATAATAAAGAAAGGCCAGCCGGCCCACAGACTCGGTGTGCACTTATCCACCAATAGACAGACACCTCCTCTGTGTGGACCGAGATAATCCCCACCGCTCCAAAGGGGTGGAAGGGGGGAGCCAACAAGTCGTAAGACTGGTACACATAGAGGTAGGGAGCGCCTGCGTCCCTGCCACTCCGTTGTCAGAGTAGGCCCTGGGTCTCAGGAGCTTCAAGGTCGCTCGGAAACTACTCCAAAATGCTCAATAGGTTTAAACTCCTCTAAAGACACAAAATTCTGCACATCCTTCAGAGCTCAGGCACAGTGCAACCTGTCAGCATGGCTATCAGACCCTGCCCCCTTACTCTATGATATCTTTTACTGTTTTCTTCATAATTCTTGGCATCTAAAAGACTTCCATTTGGAAGCACTGAATACACTTATGTTGTTTGTTTGTTTTTGTTCTCCTATTATCCTTTATGCACCTTTATTACCTTATATTTCTAACTGAAGGCTATGTGCATATCTATGAACATTTTTCTGACCTGGAGAGAAATACTCAAGTGAAAACTGTTGGGAATCCAAAGTAGCTAATTGGTAGCATAGTTTACATGTAGATATTTTCCAATTTGCCTATTTTGGCCTTACATTTTACATTAGAATTCCCAACATTTCTCACTTTAATGAATAACTCATTTTGTATTTCACATGTTTTTTTTTTTCTTCATTTGTGTGGATAGAGTTATTCATTTGTGTACGGGATTATGGAAGGGGCGCACACTAAACTGTGTGTAATTTAATATATGAGAGTCGGTTGAGGTGTGCCGAAACCGACGTGAGGTTAGGCCTGCAAAAGAGGGCCCACCCAGGTATAATGATAAATGAAGAGGGTGTGGTGGGAGGGAATTTCCGAAATCGTCGCAGACAGGTGAGTGAGGGGAATGCTGGGTTTAAATAGGCCTAAATCCCTCCCACAATTTCAGGCATATGCCTTCTATTTGTGTACGGGATTATGGAAGGGGCGCACACTAAACTGTGTGTAATTTAATATATGAGAGTCGGTTGAGGTGTGCCGAAACCGACGTGAGGTTAGGCCTGCAAAAGAGGGCCAAAAAGTGTGAGACATTATTAAACATAATAAATTACTTAGACGTATTATAGAAAGCGAGCCTGATTCTTCTGGATTTGGAATGTATCGGTAGTATGCCGAGGACTTCCAGCGACCCATCTTCTCGACAAGATGAGTTGGAACTGGACGACTTGAGGCTGCTGTGGCGGCCCTGATGCGGAAAGTATGTCCCGAGAAGGAATTCGGATTGAGGCCAAGACTAACAAACAAGGAGCGAATGTATAGCATGAACTGTTTGAGAGATGTGGCAAAAAATTGTACGAGCAACCATAATAATCGGAACGCATTTAGTAACTTGCACCACGTACAATACTTACGCATATCGTAAGCCGCAGAGTGTGTTGGCTTAGTATTAGTAGACAAGCCTTACCTGCATAGCCTCTAACTTCAGGCATGATTGATACCTTTTTTGACCTGCGGAGGAAATCTGGACCGCGTGTACTTTTATCTCAACCATTATGCTTAAGCAAGGTCCGACTTCAGGGCTTCGGAAGTGGCGAAAGCGGAGGATACCGCAGGGAACTTGAGACGTCAGGGTTAGCGTTTATTAAAGATAATGCTATACCTGGAGCTAGTTCTTGTAGTATGCTGTGAGGGGGAGGAAACGTAATAAGTTTAAATTATGCAAAACTCGGAAGCCCATTGAGCTTACTCGTGTAGAAGAGCTGCTAGCTAATGGGTACCGGTAGGTGAGGATAAGGATTATCCCGTAAGAGTTGAGGCCGTGCTAGTAGCCCTGTGTTTGAGAGAAGCCCTACCTACGATTTGGGCCATGTGGACTTGTACCATCTATGCGCGGCAGGGTGGAAAAGCGTAACCTGATCGTACACGTGCGAATACCTGCATTAAACCATAGCGAAGAAGGACTGTAACCGCGCCTGGCGAGACTGCCGTGATGTAAAACAAGGAACAGAATGCCAAGCCGTGACCCACCGTAGGGAAACGTTTGTACGAGAGAGGAACCAGAAAAGAAGCTTTGACTAAATGAAGACGATATGTGCTCGTATAGCAAGTACCCTATAGCGGTTACTTGGTAGGCACGAGAACGTAAAGGATTGAACTACAGGATGCATGAGGTGTTACGCCTTGAATCTGAACATCCAGTATGACCGAAAGTAACTCCCGATGAGCTACTTAAGCTTACATCAAGGGAAGCGTAAACGACGACAAATGCGTGACGAATGAATAGACTGCGCATGGAGGACCCCGTGAATGTCGGGCGTGCAGACAAGACCCTAATTAGCAGATAAGGATTCGAATAATATTGGTTTGGCCAAAAATGGAGGCGGAGTGATGCTTCGGTGTTCGATATGAAACAGGTGGGAATTCCGTTCACCCGTTCGATCAGATCGCTTGTCCTGCATAGCTTGTCCTGCATAGCCCGTATAAGCGACGCCGACGTGAAAACTGAGTGATAGTATGAGTCGAGAAACGGTAATTGAGAATACGGTGTGCAAAAGTGCCGCCAAAACGTTGTGAAGAAACAAACGGTATATCCGTGATACATGAGTCCGGAAGCAGTTACTGTACGTCACGTCAGCGCCTGGCGGACCCGACGATGGTCCGATACGAGGCCAAATCTGTACGACGTGCAATGCGGAGGGCAACGTGAGACCCAACGCACCAATTCGACTGAATATAAGCAAGAAATGCCCGAAACATGTTGTTGGAGGAACCGCTGGTCTTGGAGTCTCCAAGCTTGGACTGGGTACGTAGTGTACGTGGTACCTAAGGATCGCCAGCGAGCGACAGGTTGGGGGAACATATAAATGTATCTATAAATATATACAACCATATATACACAGGTATCCTCGAACAGCTAGCGCTAAGCGGCTAGCAGACCCATTGCCCGCAAGAGCTAACGTATAGAAAGCACCGGAGCAGCCGAGTACGATAGTTCTTAAACACCGTTTTGCCTCAAAGTAGGAGTATGTAATGCACGATCGAATCTAAGGCGGGAAATAAAGCGCCAGGATACCTGAAGCGGTTAAGGGATCGAAAACATAGTGACTATGCTGGACGGGTCTGGGGTGTGCCGCCCCCCCCCCCCAGCTTACTAGGAGCGCGAGCGTGAGTGCGTGCGTGCTGGCTGACTAGCTAGTGCCGCGATGCGGCGAAACGATTACACTAGGTTGGTGACAGGTGAGGCCCTGCTAGTTGCCAAGCGGCTTGAGAGGCTCTATCTATGCGTTGGCGTGAGGGGGCAGCGTGGCCACTGAATGAGGTGGCGGGGTGTCGGCCTCTCGGTGACAGTTAAACATAAGATAGAATGGGAGTGACGGATGAGGCCCTCTCTATGCCACAATGCGAGGCGACTAACTATGATTTGGCCCGAGGGGCATAGTACCTCCGAGTATGAGGATGGGTGTTGGCCTCGCGGGACCACTAACCTATGGCGAAGAAGCCAGGGGGAAGAACAACTAGTGGACACCTAGGAACCTAACAGCCAGCAGTTGCTAACTAAGACGGAAGGGTAGTTAGTGAGAGAGGACATAACCTTGAACGAAACGTGGGTGGTAACGAGTGAGGATCGTACAGCTTGACTGAAACTGGGGTCCAGACGGTCGGGACGTATAAACTGGAATGCGTTCATGATGGTAAAGTAGAGCCCTCGGGGCTCGGGGTGCCCAAATCGTGGCCCTGATTTGAAATGTAGGATGAATAGACATGCAAAAAACAAAATTTTTTTTTTTATTTTTTTTTTTTTTTTTTTTTTATTTATTTATTTATTTTTTTTTTTTTTTTTAAAGCTATAGAAGCTGTAACATACAATCATGGGGCATGCATTCTAAACCAACCCGAGCGTAAAACCACCCACAGCTGTGCTCTGTATACCGCCAGCGTGCTGGAGGTACAGCGGGAGTGCTAAGTGACGGCTCCCCTACTCCCTGAAAATTAACGGCTGCGGTCCATAGACACGTAAAACAATGCCGGTGGTATAGATACATTTGAATAAGATGCAAAACAGACATGCACAGGAGATAGGGAAAGTTTAAAACACAACCATTATGACAGCGAGCTAATAATGAAGTGTTTAGGAGACAGAGGTTAATGGAGTCACATATTACGAAGGGTCAGTTCACCACCCGCTGATAATCCACGTGCAAGATAAAGGGGGAAATGCCTACTTCAAATATTCACCCCCTTAGCCTACCTGTCTGCGCTACTGTACTTCGAATTGAGCAAACAGCTTGTCACATCACTAGAACTCACTACTTAGTTGATAAACCCCGTACGACTGCTTTCCGTAACATTATCCCTCCAAACAGTGATAAACTATAGCCCCCATAAACCCTATCCGTAATGGTTGAGAGTAAAGGGAGTTGTAGATTGCATTTGGTGTGAGTAGAAATTAGTAGTGTTCGAGATAGCATAAAGTGAATATAAATAAAACAAACTACACAGCCGGTTAGCGTGGACCAAAGTACACGTGGAGAGCCCAATCGACCGAGTGCTCATGCGAATGCGAATGGTCGTTTAGATTTCCCCCCAGCAAGCCTACCTCTCCTTAATTAACTCCGTAACGACCAAATGTCGGATCGAAACCCAATGACTGGGGTTGCCGAGGCCGGTAGCGCATGGTTGAGGGGCGAGACATTGTACTCTGAAAAGCCTCTTATCCACGAACAGGCATGGCCAGGTACAGGAAGGACCCCCTGCTAGCGAGACGGTCATCGGTTCTCATCAAAGAGACGCAACAAACAGCTGTGGCTGTGAGAAACGAGGAGTCTCCCCTGTAGAGATGAGATGGTGCACCACAATCCGCGCTCATTCAACAATGCAACCGAGAGCAGAAAAATGCCACAAAAAGAGATGGAGAGAGAGCGAGAGGAGAAAACTAGTGACATAGACGGAGTTCATCCAGGGTAAGGAGCGGTTTAGTTCCAGCTCAGTCTCGGAGAATCAGGGCTGCCGACGGGGTTAAACTGGCAGGAAGTACCATGGGTCAGCAGAGCTGGTAAGTAAAACCATATACCCCCTTACAAAGCCCTGCCCGAGGACAGTATGGATAGCGGTTGTAACAGCTAGCCGGAGAGAAGGAAAACGTGAGCGGGAAGCTAAACAGAGCATTTGATGTTGTATGAATGATAATGCGAACGGGACGTATGCGTAACAGGGGGATTATTCGAATAGACTTACTGTTTGTACGCGATCAACGAAAGGCTTCCGAGCGTGTGAAAAATACTCACGAAACCGGCGGGCAGTGTACGAGCGTCGCGGGAGACTGACGTCGGAGGTCTGTGAAAACGGAAATGAGGTGAATTTCCGAAATCGTCGCAGACAGGTGAGTGAGGGGAATGCTGGGTTTAAATAGGCCTAAATCCCTCCCACAATTTCAGGCATATGCCTTCTATATATCACCTTTGAGCCTAAGTGGATATTTTAAAGAAATAATATGAATACAAATATAATACTTCATACTAACTACATCCAGTTTCTATATTTTTCTAAATTAGAGAGTGTAATGTAATGTTGTAGAATTGTGTAATTGTTTAAGGGCACATTCATTATGGAGGATTGAACCCCAATGCCCTCCTAAAGTATAGTTCAAGATCTGTGTTTCTCTTTATAGAAAGGGAATTCATAAAAATCTAAATTTAAAGGTATTATACCATAGTGTATTCTGGCTTCAATATTTGGCCCAGTGGCTCTCAGCCTTTGTAATATTGTTTTACTCATCTTTTATGCATAAAATAAAAACAACAACATTAGGTATTTCCATCATATTTCCTGTTTTTTTTCCCGATATGTCAAAGCTTTACTTAACCTCATGTGTTTTGTTGATTGACTTGCATAAACTCAATAAAAAAAAAAATATTGACAAAAATAAATATATATATATATATATATATATATATATATATACATAAATACATGCCTATCTTTTATTAAATTTAAGAAATGGCTAAAGTTTTGTTAGCAATTTATGTGTGCGATATATGATTATCTTTTAATTTCCATCTTAATGTTCATTACTTTTAGCACTTATAGCTCTGGTATCTTCAAAGTCCTATTTAGTGACCTTGTCTTGTCTTCTTCACTCTCCACTCTTTCAGAGCTTGCTCAGAATCACGAGTTCTATAAGAATGCAGAAGTCCGACCGCCATTCACATATGCCTCTCTCATCCGACAGGTCAGAGCTCACAGATATAACTGGGGGGATGATGATGTCAAGTGATTTTTGCTTACCAAACATGCATTGTAACAACATGTATGTGTTAACCTTTCATTGTGCTCCTCTTAGGCTATCCTGGACACCCCCGACAGGCAGCTGACACTAAATGAGATTTACAATTGGTTCACACGGATGTTTGCCTACTTTCGGAGGAATACAGCTACATGGAAGGTGAGAAGGTTTATCCTTATAACATCAGTTTGAGCTTCGATTTCATGTAAGATTGGTATTAAGTGTTATCTGGTAATATGGAACCTGTGCTTCCTGCTACAGGTTCTTTATAGTTGTGAAGAACTCTTACAGGTTTGCCTTCAGAACTCGGGGTGATCAAGTTACCCATTTAAACACAGCC
Source organism: Pelobates fuscus (assembly GCF_036172605.1). NCBI lineage: Eukaryota > Metazoa > Chordata > Amphibia > Anura > Pelobatidae > Pelobates > Pelobates fuscus. The sequence goes on along the minus strand of NC_086317.1, from coordinate 163,994,410 downwards.
TAAGGCAGGGGTAGGCAACCGTCTGCACCCTTGATGCTTTGCCAGCAAGATGGCTGTAAGAGCATTATGAGAGATGTAGTGCACAGCATCTGGAGTGTTGAAGGTACCTATCCCTGGCCTGAGGGATATAGTGTCACTATCCGTTTCATACAAGTGGTATTTTGCAAAGTTTTGATATTTTAGTTTTGCATTTGTAGAGTTCATTTTTCCATAAGGCAAGTTTGCAAACCACCAAAATACTTTTATCAGCCATATTTACTGTGTTGCAAACATAATATATTCATGAGTAAATTGAAAATGTTAGGTCAAGACAGTGGCGGCTCTAGACTTTGTGAGGCCTTGGGCGAAACTCAAACATGAGTCCCCACTAACACCCAAAGTGGAAAAAGAAAATAGGGGTTGCATTGTATGTATAAGGTGCTGTAGTTGTATTGAAGGACAAGCTTGCAGCACTGGATACAGAGAGCTAGTCTCTGTATTCATTGTTCAGAGGCTTGCAGTGTCATAGCTCCCTGTGTCGCTGTGTTGTGAGCTCTCCGACTGTAGTTATGGCATAATTTGCAAACTAAATTAATTGCATGGTTGGGGTGAATGTGCCATGTTTGGAGGAGGCAGTGTAACAGAATGAGGGGAGGTGAGTGTGACAAGATTAAAGGGGTTATTGTGGCAGGATTAGATTAACGTGGAAGGGTGAGTGTGACCGGGTTGGGGACTGTGTGTTACAGTGCAAGAGATGGTGAGGTGCAATGACGGGGGGTGGAGGGGGAGTGAAAAGGGGTAGGGGGGGTTGGAGTGGCAGTGACAGGTGGTAGGGGGGTGGAGGGGCAGTGACGGAGGTAGTGACAGGGGGTAGAGAGATGGAGAGGCAGTAACATGGGATAGGGGGGTGAAGGGGCAGTAACGGGGCAGGAGGGTGGAGGGGCAGTGACAGGGGGTAGGGGGATGGAGGGGCAGTGACCGGGTCTAGGGAGGTGGAGGGGCAGTGACAGGGGGTGGAGGGGTGAAGGGGCAGGGACAAGGGGTTGGGAGGTGGAGGGGCAGTGACGGGGTAGTAACAGGGGTTAGTGGGATGGGGGGCAGTGACAGGGGGTAGTGACAGGGGGCAGTGACAGGGGGTGGAGGGTTGAAGGGGCAGGGACAAGGGGTTGGGAGGTGGAGGGTCAGTGACGGGGTAGTAACAGGGGTTAGTGGGATGGAGAGGCAGTAACATGTAGTGGGGGGTGAAAGGTCAGTAACAGGGAGTAGGGGGTGGAGGGGCAGTGACAGGGGGTAGAGGGATGGCGGGCAGTGACATGGTCTAGGGGAGTGGAGGGACAGTGGTGGGGTAGTGGGATGGAGGGGCAGTGACAGGGGGTGGGGGGATAGAGGGGCAGTAAAAAGGGATTGGGGGATTGAGAGGCTGTGACAGGGGGTAGGGCAGTGACAGGGTCTAGGGGGTGGAGGGGCAGTGACGGGGTAGTAACATGGGGTAGTGGGATGGAAGGGCAGTGACAGGGGGTGGGTGATGGAGTGGCAGTTACAGGGGGTGAGGGGTTTGGAGGGGCAGTGACTGGGGTGGGGGGGATGGAGGTGCAGTAACAGGGGGTGGGGGTATGGAGGGGCAGTAACGGGGTGGGGGTATGGAGGGGCAGTAACTGGGATTAGGGGGGGTTGAAGGGGCAGTGACAGGAGGTAGTAACGGGATAGGGGGATGGAGGGGAAGTAACATGGGGTAGGGGGTGGAGGGGCAGTGACGGGTGGGGGGATGGAGGAGCAGTAACGGGGTGGGGGGCAGGAGGGGCAGTAACAACGGGTGTGGGGTATGGATGGGCAGTAACAGGGGGTGAGGGGGGGAGGGGCAGTGACAGGGGGTGGGGTTTGGAGGGACAGTAACAGGGGGTAAGGGGGTGGAGGGGCAGTGACAGGGGGTAGGGGGTGGAGGGGCAGTGACAGGGGGTAAGGGGGTGGAGGGGCAGTGACAGGGGGTAGGGGGGTGGAGGGGCAGTGACAGGGGGTAGGGGGGTGGAGGGGCAGTGACAGGGGGTAGGTGGATGGAGGGGCAGTGACAGGGGGTAGGAGGGTAGTATCAGGGGGTAGGGGGTGGAGGGGGTGATAACCAAGCTGTAAATATAAGTGGGATAGATACGTTTTAGTTTTTCTGAACTTTGGCCTAAACACCCTTTATCAGTTATACACAATACCAAAAGGTTTTTGTTTTTTTTTCCTTGGTGGTAATTTTCCAAATGGAGATGAATAGCTATAAAGCTCAGTCTTTTTCTTATGATCTTAAGAAATACTTTCTTTTATTGTGTTTATTGTGTTGGGATTTTACTGAAAGTTCTACATTGACTTATGAGAAAAGTCTCGGTTGACAAAATGTGGAGCATCCTCGGGTCTATCAGTCACAAAAGATTGACCATAGACCTCATTGTTGTATTCTTGTGTAAGAGTCTAATGTTCTCTACTGGTGGATGAAGCTTTTTGTGTGTTCTCTGGCATTAACGAGACAATTTAGTTTTTTGTTTACACTTTTTGTTTTTGTTTACTGCTTGCTTTGATTCCCATGGAATAGTTTTGCCTTTTATGTCTATAATGCCTTTTTAATCTAATAATTTGATCCACAATTTTTGCTAGAGTAATGCCTCGCATATGTATAGATTTGCAGATGTCCATTGACAGAAGACAAAATAGCGTGTCAGGCACGGATGTGAATTCCATGCATACAGTATTCAAGTTCAGTACAGCCAGGCTCAGAAAAAAACGAAGCAAAAAAATGTATTTCTACATTTCTGCTAGTTATTTAGCTGGCACTATGTACAGAGGAAATTATGAAGATAAGATAATCTCACATTCATTTTTATTGTACCTCTCATACCCCGACCACATCTTTTTCCTCTTTCTCTGACTACCTTTCTTGCTGGTTTTCTCTCCCTCCCATCTGTCTGAGGCCTGTCTGCCTGACCCTCATGTGACCTCTCAAATTGCTGTTAATGTTTTAGCCTAACGAATTAGTCTCTCATCTCCAGCCAGGCCTTGGAATGAGTGAAGGGGGCTCTGCTTTGAAATTGGGGTCATATAATTTGTGTGTGAGAGCATCAGCAAGGGGTGGTGATATGCACGTGCGGGCACCAGCGCCCAGGGATTAACTCCTTGGTAATCAGAATTGGCACAGCAGCAGCTCATGAGACTTGCTAAAAATGTACAGGGTTTAATTAGAAGGGAATTAGACTGGGTAAAGAGGCTGAGACTGCAAAATATTCCTTAGGGGCTGCTGTCAGAATGCTCGCTTTATTACAGTCCCTGAGGCCAACACACATGGTTGAGTGGTGTCTTGCAATAAATAGGCTAACCGTCGCAATGGCAGCTGTACATGTTAAGACACGCATGTGCCATTAGGATATTCAGATGGAATCGTGCATTCCTGTGTAGGCTGTGTATGATGATACTCACCCGCAGTCTTTCCTTGCAGAACGCCGTGCGTCACAACCTTAGCTTGCACAAGTGCTTTGTGCGAGTGGAGAACGTGAAGGGGGCTGTGTGGACTGTGGATGAATTGGAATACCAAAAGAGGAGACCACCAAAGATGACAGGGTAAGTTGGGGCTACTCTTTGCCATTATGGTGCAGCTACAACTTATTCATTGTTAACCTCTTAAGGACCAGAGATGGAACAAATCAACTTTTAAAGGAAAACTGATATTTTACTTTTATTAATATCACTGAAAAAAATACACGTAATATACCTTCTTGCTATTTTTAGTTCATCTCCTGACATACATTTGCTGTTTTAGGGCAGCCGTCTTTAGATCTGTTTGGCCAGAAGCAGCACTGATCTGCTAAAATCGTGCACAATTTAAAGGGCTGCAAGTGTCCCAGAGTGCATTTCAGAGATGCTAGGCTTTTGCACATGAAGTCAGGATTAATGAATGTACACTAGCTCTTGATTTCCTGTAAAAATGTTTACTCGATAAGCTGTGCTTCCAACAAAAGATAACTTTAAGGTGAGCCTAGATTTGCCAGGAGATGCACTAGGTAGATTTACTAACAAAATAATACACACATAGCCTACAATACATTTTAAATAACATTGAAAAAATAACAGTTTTCCTTTAAAAGTCCAATATAAAAATGGAATGCCCCACTCTTTTAACAAATAAGAGTGCCAAATCAGGATGGATTTTAGGACCCATATCCTTAAAGGGTTATATGTATGGTCCTTAGGGGGTGAGCACTTCATTTATGAACTCAGACTTTATCAATCATACATAATTTATGTCAAATCTCTCAACTGTATAAATATGCATATTGAACATTTAATCTGTATTACTATGTTACAATAGACATTCCAGTTTGTGTATGTGAATATGTATATATTTAACCAGAGCATCAATAGTTTTGCAAGAGAACAAGGTATTGTTGTTACAGAGTAAAGACTACACTTAGCAATCTCTTGCATTTTCCGTTTACAAAAACTCACACTTTGAATTTAGTTATGCAACACAATGGATTATGGCATAAGCGTAACGTAGACAGGCTCCCCTGTAGTCAGTTTGAGGCCTCTGCTGTCATCAAGCTATAGGCAGTGAAGCAAACGTAGGGAAAAAGAGAGAGATAATTTTATCAGTAATTATTTGGTATAAATAATTGAAGGAATAAAACATTTAGTGACATGTTTTCATTATGACTGTGTTTGTAAATGAGATGTGCTATGTCCCAGAAGCAGAGAGTTACGTTTTATGAAGAGTGTGTTAACATGTATATTGGTGCAAATGTTGCCTTTCATGTAGTTCTAGTATAATCCAATGTAGAGCTCCCTTGTCATGATTCTTCACTATGCCTTTAAAGTATACCGAGAATGTATACTGCACATGTGGGGCACAGAGGCCATAAATGTTACACGTAAAGAGTGGAAGACACATGTTACCCAGGATGGAAGCAGAGGGGATTACATGAAAGTCTTGTTACATGAAATATGAGCATTTCGTGTGGCATGAGTGGACAGCACATCTATAGCACGGATAATTTGGAGAACATACCGTTCTATTTAAAATAAGCTGCTGTATTCTAGTAGCATGTTTTAACTTTGCAGGGACGTTGGTGGATACAATGTATAGATAAGTAGCTTGCTTTTTTTTTCTCTATCTTAATGGTTCTTAATCAGAATTACTGGCAATTCAAAGCGAATTTCAAAATTTAGCCCAAGATACACGATTTAGAAAAAAATTGATTCTCTGTTCAGTTTGGCTATTTTGGCCTTACATTTGTAATTCACTTTGTATTTCTAGCCATTCTCACTTCAGTGAATAACACTGTAGGAACTGTTAAGAATGAATCTTGAAATTTCAATTTCTAATGCCACAATTGATGAGTGGACATTATAGTTGAATTGAAGAATTTTTGATATGTGTTTATTTTGAATGTGAAATTGTCTAGTTAGTTCTGCTCAATACTCAGTTCCCAGAATATCCCTGTAACACTTAAGTTTTTGACAAAACAGCAGTTTTATACCAAACATAGCCAGCAGATAGAGCTAGAGTTACATTTTTGTTCAGCAAACATAATCCAGTCATAGTGTTGAGATTTGACGTGTTTTTGCCTTGACTCATACTCAATGCACCGATGGAGATTTTAACTAGACAACTCACATGACTTTATTTAAAAATATTTTACCTGTCAATCTATTAATTTATTGTAGCACTTTTGTGAAACAAAGTTTTAATAGTTTGGAATTATTACAGGAGCCCGACACTTGTTAAGAATATGATTTCAGGCCTGGGTTATGGAGCCCTGAATGCAAGCTATCAGGTGAGATACTACCCCAATCCATGTAATTGTTGGGCTCCGAGTTAGCCAGCATTTTTATTCTAAATATCTGTATTTTTACCACTGTTTTTATGTCCTCAAACAGGCGGCATTGGCCGAGAGCAGCTTCCCACTTCTGAACAGCCCCCCACTGCTCAACAGCTCAGGCAGTGGCCTTCATGGAGGACATGATGATGTCACCAGCACTGGGGAACCTGGAAACAGCAATGGTAGCAGCCCTCGCCTTTCTCCTCAGTACAGGTATCGTCACCCTTCCCCACTCTGTTACAGTATATGTTTAGACTGTTTTAGTAATACAGTAATCCAATACTAGAAGAAGTGAATGGCATACTGTGCTTATAATGTACAGGAGAAGTTAAGATCTCCTTAACACAAACCATAATGCAATATGAAAAAAGAGAGAATAACACAAAATGCTAGTCACAATGCCAAAAGACAAATGTGGCTAGTTGTGTTACCTGGAAATATACATCAGTCTAATAAAAATATACTATATACATTGAATTCAAGGATTGAGATGTTCCAATAAGTGTGAGTTTAAAAAGTCAAGTAGGTACAAAAATGTTCCATAATCCCTGAGTGGGATAAAGGTATCACCAGCATATTCTTAGCAGCAGATATCCCCTCTGAGCTTTATTTGGGCTGGCTCTATGGGCTTCTGCAGTGCTATCCTAGTAACGGGACGGCAAGAAATAAATAGGGCTACCACCTAAATATTACCTGGAGTTTCTCCTTGGTACTTTAGTTGGTCTTTCACTGCTGGAGCACCACATTGGTGGTGTATGTCCAGCGGAGATTAACCAATTTACATAATGCAATATGAAATAGGAGTATGTGGTTTATGTAGTAAGGAGTTTAGCTATGGATTATCAATCTGTAGTTGTGGATTCTTTTTTGCGGTGGTGGTGGGGTTTCTGTGTGTGATTGCCAGGTATGACTGTATTCTAATGTCCCTAAAACAGTAGTGTGTGTGTGTTTATAGATATATATTTGTGGTCGGTTAATATAGGGATCGTGAAATAACTTGTGATTGGATCAAGTCGGTGTGGTGTGCCGAAACCGACGTAGTGGTAGGCCTGTAAAAAAAAGAGCCCCCCCCCGAAGGAATTGTTTAGGTATTAAGAGGATGAGGTGGGTGGGGTGAGAGAGAGACACACACCCACACAGACTATTTGTGACAATACACTGTCTTTTAGGATCACATAGTCCAATACAAAAACAGTGGGTGATGTCAGAAATCCCGTTAGAGCAGACTATGCATTTCTAAGATAATCTGACAAAAATATCTAAACCTTGACATAGTTGCTCTACTTCACAGCTCAAGCGTTCAAAAAGGTAGAAGGGGAAACTGCAGAATTATCATGCACACAATGTTTTTTCCTAACAAACACTTACTATTTGTTTGTTTTTGCAACAAAAACTGGGGATGAAGGATCTATGTACCAACCACCAGTGATGGGGCCTATTGCCCATTTGGTGATTCTCATAATTGTGTCAGTTGATCAATGATAGGTCAGGTCCTATCCCAATACACATTATCAATATCCTTATTTTCTATTCCAGTCAACCAGTCCATGTTAAAGAGGAACCAGCTGAAGAGGATGTCAGGCCTGCCTTACTTTCAGCACCGACCAATCAGAAAACAGTGCTGCCAGATGAACGAGACCTGGAACCAGAGACAGCCATGGAAGACTTGCCGTAATGGTTTCTGAACCCAATGAATAATTTTCCTTACCCCAAAGTCCAGCACTTCCACCAGAGACCAACTTTACCGTCTCCCCTAAGCCTCATCCAGCCTGAACTGAGAGATAATGAACTTGACTCTCTCCCACTCCTTGGGGTCTTCCTCAGTCTGGCAGCACTTCAGTGACTTATGGACTGGAGGGTGAATTCCCACAATCCTTTTCTCCCTTCAACAGAGTTGGAATGCTACTAATGACCTCTGACATTGACAGGGTGGGGGTTCCAGTCCTGTGTATTTATCCCCCACTGCACATTATGGGAACTATGAACTCCTCCTGCAACTGCAGTTAGGAACACCTCTGGACCACATCCTCTGCCATGCCCTTCAATGCATGCAGGATTGGGTGTCCTTCCCTTGGCTCCCGCTCCCTATTGCTAGCTGTTTCCCTGTCTGGTCAATTCAGAAGGTACCAAAAAGAACCAGACTTTATTTATTTTGCTCTGCGTGTTTCGGATCAATTTTACTGCTGGCATTCCTCACTCATACATGTGAGCACATGGTACGCAATACACAAGGACCCCTTAATGCATGGATGCAGATACAGCCACACTGTGTGCACAAATTTACACCTACATATACAAACACATGATGTGCACAGTAGTACACACGTTGTATGTGTGTACAAAGATGTGTGCTTTAAAACAAGGGTATACAAAGGGTTCTATGTACAAAGCAACATTGTGAGTGTCTAGATGCCAAATTGTGCACAGAGATATTGGCATAAACTGCTCCATATTTGTAAAATGCTAAAGAATACCTGGTGCTGTATCTTTTGGAGAAAAAAAACTAACAAAAAGATGGTCTTTTGTGGCCCTTGTTTCACAGTCACCATGTAACAAAATATCAGAGAAAATATTAACTAAAATATCATTTTTTAGCACAGATCTGGAAACTTCTGTGATCTTGCGAATGTAATTCCACATATGTAGGAGTTAAAATCATGTGAAGAAAAAAAAAGTGACACTCCATAGTATGCTAGTTTGGAAATGGAAAATTGGTGAAATAGACTTGTGCCAAAAAAGATTATTGATGATCTTTGCTATGTTGGCCCTATGGTGTACTTTCACAAATTACACACATCACTTATACATAGATTTACAGTTTGTATGCAGTGTGTACTCATGCAGAAACCCTCTCTTATCTCATAGAACTACATCCCTTAGCACACACAGTGTTTGTGGGTTATGAATCATAGTACATGTAGGTGGGCTGAGACATGTAAGAGGTATTTCAACCTTGAAAGAATGTCGCACTATTGGGACCAATTCACTTACTACATTCTAGAAATGCTACAGAATAAAATCCATGCTACGAAAACTGCCCATTCTCAGCTCCATACATACAATCCATAATAACACAAAAATTGCTCATGTACAAATTCACAGCTATTTACATTTTCACAGATATAGCTAATTGATCCACACATAGTAACTGCCTTACACATTCCTAATCACAAGCAGACATTTTCCATTTGCGCAGTAAACCTAGATATTGCTGGTTCTCATACACATGTACAAGTTGTTACCTTACAAGGACACACAGAGACACTTACAATTCACAAACACTATAATTTCTAATGTTCCAATGTATTCGCAAACATACAATGTATGTTCTAAGCAATGACCATGTTGTCCAAAACGTCTATTTGTCATGTACATACTGCCGTCACATTTGTCGACACCGTCCCTTTTTCAGTAAAGGACTTGTAGGACTCTCCCTCATGTGTGCTGCATCCTCCTACCCCTCCCTGACCAAAGATACCTCTCATGCCAAATAAACCAAAACCTCCTCTTACTTTGGCGTTGTGTTCAAAGGACACAGAAGAGAATACAGAGGTCACCCAAAGCCAATGGTACCAGTATATGTATTACAGTCACAGAGTGTACCTATCCCTCTTTGGTTTCTCCTCACTGTATTTTACCTGCCTGTATAAATACACTTGTGGACCTGGTGTGTCCATGCATTTTGAATGAGTGTGTGAGCGCATTATCTTTGCTTAGAAGATTGATTGGTGCTATGTGTGAATACCTCAATGATCAATGGGGTATATTAAAAAATACTTTTTTATTGGGATCTTGTGGTTTTTAAACCATCCTTTGAGAAAAAAACAAAACACTTCAAAACACTTATTATTGAACCCCCCTCCTCTTGAATATGTCTGTGTCCGGGAGTAACAGTGCACACAACCTTGGTGTCCCACATTTGGATCGAAGCAGGTCAAGCAGAGTACAAAAGAGTGCATTAAAGAACAGGATGACTATAAGCATATATGATGTGAAAGCTATAAAGAAGAGTGTAACTCCAGCAAAACGTCTCTACCCGAGCAGAGGCTGAACAGCTAGAGAGCTCACTTGGGTCACCGGACTCTGCTTGTGTCACTGATTAGAACTGGATTTAGTTTGATTGCTGATTTTCTAATTAACAGTAGGTCTGGTAGAGGAGAGTCATTTCAGTGGTTCAGTTAGATGTTTATGGCGGCCTGAACTACCTTTAAGTGCAGGCCAGAAACGGTTTCTGATTGTACTAAAAATTGTTACTTATAAAGATGCTTATAGCAATGGGTTGTAAACCACAAGATCCCTTTTGTTTTTTATTTAAATTTAGAAATAAAAAGCAATTTGCTTTTCAAAAATCTATTTTATTTTCATTTGCAGGGTTGAAACCTAAGATTTCCATTACGTTTATACTTCATTCGAGAAAGTAGCTCGATGAGCTGTAAAATAACGCTGCAGTCAAAACATTTTTCTCCATTTGAATATTTTGCCGTAAAGTTTGGTTTTCATGATTTGTCATGCTTCTTTGTTTAGCTAATGGACCCATCACTAACTGAGTTGTGCAAAACACAGGAGACCATTACAGTAGATGTCACAAAAGGTTGCACCAAAGCAAAACCTCAGAACTCACAATGGAACATGTTTTCACTGAAGTTTAATCTATTAAACTAGTCATACAGGTGTATATATAGATATATATTCCCTGTTGGTCGTGGATTGTTCTACAAAAGATCTCCAACTTCCGGTAGTAATATGGCAGATGTGACCTCAATTAAAATTGTTTAATTATTATTTTTTTTTTTTTTTAAGTATGTCACAGATGTATGTATGTAATATGGGAGTGTGTGCAAATTCGAGCTTATACACATAGATTCCATGTGAGAATCTACAAACAGGTACCACCCCAAGTCTATTCATTTGGATTTGGAGGGAATAGGCAGGACATATTACCTCATGCTCTGGGTCGGCTGATCAGTGTTGTGGCTTCTGATACTGTGCCAGCATCATTTGTATGCATGGTCACAGATTCCTCGTGTACAATAGGTTCTAGGTGCATGAAACATGTATGGACATTGGTATATATAACACGCAATAAATATAATTGTGTCACAGATCCTTCTAACTGTGTAACAGTAGAGGCCTCTTTGATCATGTCTAGCTAAGTCTGTAATAACCAATTTAATATTGGCATTTCCTGACCAGTGTATAGTTTTACATATTCAACATTTAGAACCATACGGGCACATTCTGCGCACCAAGTCAAAAAATAATAAAATAAAAATACAGATCTGTCACCTGAAAAAAAAAAATTACATCATTCAACAGAGCATACAAAACAAGTTATAAATGATGTTAACCTATTTTAAGAGGGGGTTTTAAGATATTTTAATGATAGGTTTTAGTTAACCTACCTGCTGATTAAACGTACGCTCCGGACATGTTGAAACCACATCCTGTTTCCTGATTTGTTCACTCGGTACACAACATCAGTTATAAAATATATTGCAAAGATTAAGGATGAAAAAAAATGATTGACCAAAAGAAGCCACTGTGCTTACTTGGAAATATTTTATTGAAAAAATTTTTTTGTAAAAAATCAGAAAAATGCAAAACCACAACATTTAAAAATATATATATAACTATTGTTTTCAATGTGGTTGTAATTGCTTTTTTTGTCTGGTGACAGGTCAAGTTCCTATAGATTCTGCTATATATGGAGAAAAGCTCTGTCAGTGTATAATCAAGTAATACATAGACAGAAATTGTTACTTTAACAAGGTAAATACCAGCATCACTACAAAGAAAACGCTAATAGTGGGTCCTTCTGAAATCTTCAAGATCAGAATCAATAAATTTGTTATTGAGAAACATACTTGTTTTTAAGTTTGTTGGTAATAAAGGTAGAGAAAAAGACTGAGGGGGAGATTGATACAAATTTAATGATCTTAAGAGAGCTGCAAAATTGTACAAATGGAGCAATCAACATTAAAACATTCCAAAGGTTATTACTCTCCACTTTTACAAATTTGCACCACATTTCTAATCCCACATAAACAAATAACCCCTAGGTGTCAACTCTGTGAAAAATATATTGTTTTATAAATTTAACCTGAAGAGAGAAAACGGCTTAAGATTTTTTGTGTTGTTTTTTTTTATTTTATTTTTTTGTTTCTCTCCCATGACTATATGTTTTATGTATTTTAAAAGCACTTGCTGCTGTAATTTATTATTAAAAAAAATATATATTAATCACTCAAAATATAAACTTGAAAAAGAAAGAAAACAAGTTTATTAACCTCAAGAAATATTTTATTTTGCGGATCGTGACACCAAGAATAATCCTTAAAATGTGTATTTACAAAAAAAATAATAAAAAAAAATATGTATGTACAATCAGGAACAGGTAGAAACAAAGAGATTATTTTTTTTTTATGCATAGGTAATAGAAAAATTGAGTTTGCACAGTAAGTATTCAAAATTTAACCTATAATAATATTTTCGGACTTCACAATAAAGCACAGTTTAGTGAATAAGTCACAATCACCATGGTGAAATTCTTCTTAATAAGAAATCACAGTTCTGAGTCCAAAACAACGTGTTTCTAGCTAAATGCAATTAAGAAGATAAGTCCCAAAACTATTCAGGGTACATAAGGCTGTAAATCTCTCTATCTGTAAGTTCAATTTAACCAGAAAAAATAAATATATATATATATATATATATATATATATATTATTATTATTATTATTATATATATGCAAAACAAGGTGTGTAGGTACTTCTCAAAAAAGTTAAATAAAGGGTGTGTTCCATGTGTATCCCCTTATCACCTCACAAAATTCACCAAATCAAATGAAGTGATACACACCTAGAAATAACACCCTCCTTGAACTCCATGGTTTTACATATCAGGACATAATAACAATCATCTGTTTCTTCACAGGTCTTAACATTAGGTAACTATAACAAAAATAAAGCCAAAATAGAGAAGCCATATGTCAAAAACTAGGTACACCCTTACTGCTTTCATAGGAGTTAAGAGGCTAAATAGCATAAGACAGGTGCCGCTACTCAATGTCCTTTGAACAGACAAGATCAAAGTGGAGATGTTTGGCCATAATGGACAGCGCTATGTTTGGTGAAAACCAAAAATAAATCAAACAGCCTATTAGAACAAACACCTCATACTAACTGTCAAGCACGGTGGTGGAGGGGCTTGTTTTGCAGTCACTGGGCCTGGGAATCTTGCAGTCATTGAGTTGACCATGAACTCTGTATACAAAAGTACTCTAGAGTCAAATGTAAGGCCACCTGTCCAACAGCTAAAGCTTTTCCGAAATTGGGTCTTGCAACAGGACAATGATCTCAAACACACCAGCAAATCTACAACAGAATGACTGAAAAATAAAAGAATCACGGTTTTGCAATGGCCAAGTTAAAGTCCAGACCTATTCCTTATTGAAATGCTGCAGCGGGACCTTAATAGAGCTGTGCATAAACAAATGGCAGCAAAAATCATACAAATCACGCAATGTTGTAAAGAAGAGTGGGCCAAAATTTCTCCACAAACACGGTACATTTAATCGTCCACCAACAATATCTAAGTCTTAGCTTAACCAATAAGCACTTAAAATGGAACTGGCACTTTCCCGTTGTTTGAAGCAATATGTTTATTTTCCCTTACATTAAACAAATAAATATTTGTGAGGCATGATAAATTAAATTAAATATAGAAATTAAGACTTATTTATCCTGCAACCAGGCCCTTCCATCTTAGCCTTCTGTCAATCATTGTTAGAAACTCTCTCCCTCACACCTGGTAGTCAGAGTACAGAAATCATACAGAGAAGGGGAGAAAGTATGCATTTTTTTTTTATTTCTCCCCTCCATTTGCAATATTTGGTCTGCTTTTGCACATCAGAACTGTATTATCGTGTTATGATGCCATTTGCTACATTTTTAATATACATATTAAAAGAAAATTGAGAATCTTGTGCATAAAAGGTTAAAACAAATTATAGACAATATTTCATGTTTTACTTAACTGTGTATTCTCCAGATGAGTGACAGTTCCCCTTTAGGGTAGGCATGTAATAGATACCAACAAAATACATGTAGCTCTTAGGCAGAGAAGTGGATGCATTGTCGCTCCTCGGTTAAACAACCAAAATATAGTGGGAAAAATGGGGTACAAAACAGAAAAAGTGGGCAATAAGCTTTTTGAGCCTGTACTGTGGATAGTAAAATGAAACAATCATACCATGCGTAGATCTTGTCGACCTCTGAAGTCCATGATCTGGCCACGTCCGAAAAATGCTCTGTCCCTGAGTAAGAAATTTAGTTGCCTAAATGGTATCTCCTGTGCGCTGTTTTGGGACTTCTAACCATTTGAAGGCCCTTTCTAGAGGAAATGGCAGTGAATAAAGCACAAGTTAGATATTAGGACATCATAGCAACTCATTTTATTGTACATGCTCAAGTTAAAAGAGACCGTTGCGAATATACATGATTAAACAATTATCTAAATTAATGGGACACCCTTGCCTTAGTTTAAAAGAGAAAGACAGCTAAATATATATATACAACATATTAAATAAACAAACTTACTCATAGTAGGTCGTCCTGTGTCCAAGAATCCATTAAAATCCACGTATCATGGATGGAGTATTTTGTTCTGTTTTACTGTGCACAGCACTTGCTAAATAGGAGCTTATTGGACTTTGACATAACTTCCTTTCTCTGTCGTCCATATTGTTTGCAAATGTATTTTTCTCCATAATAGTTCATTCTTATTTATATTCTGAGGATCCTTTTTAGGTTAAATGGAACCTAGAATTGGACTTATTTACAGCGTTGTAGCCCTAATACGTTTTGGAACTCATCTACTTAATTGTGTTTTGTTGGAATAACTGAATGGCTAATGCATACGAATAATCTCTAATTATGCCTTTTCTCATTGGTAAGAGATTATATTGTACATACAGCAAAATTTGTTTAGTAGTAAACATTTTAAGGATGATTCTTATCTTTTGGTGTCACTACATACAATATCAACATTTCTCAACGCTAAGGAACTTGTTTTATTTTATTTTCTTCAAGTTCATATTTTGATTTTGAGTGAGTGCAATTACCTATTTTTATAGTTATTTATTATTACTATTATTTATAAAACACAATGGTTTCACGAGACACACAATTTACACCCGGGGGGTATTACTTACAAGAGGTGCTGAGTGTCCTGCTCAAGAACAATTCAAACTAAAGCAAATGAAGTACAATTACACAGTAAGTAAATGTAGAGTACAGCATGTGAAAAAGCTATAGATTGTATTTGTGTTGATAATTAGACATGTGAAATTCGTTTCGGTCCGAATGTTAGGACGAATTTCGGGCAATTCGGAAATTCGGGTACTTCCGAATGTCTGAATAGATGAATTGTCGAAGTTCCGAAATTACCGAATTTCCGAAGTGCTGAAGTGCCGAATTTCCGAAGTGCCAAAGTGCTGAAGTGACGAATTTCAGAAGTGTCGAAGTGCCGAAGTTCCGAAGTTGCCAAGGTGCCAAAGTTCCGAAGCACAGTATTGCCTAAGAACTAATATACTTACCCAGTCGAAGAATGAAGTATGTGACACTGTATACAATTTTAAATAAAAAGTATACAAACATAGCCAGGATTCAGCTGTAAGCATGTGCAACACTTACAACAATCAAGTAACATACATTCATATAAAATGTAAGTTACTTAGCCAGTCAATGTAATGACAGGAATGAATAAGTAGATAACTCCCTAATTCCCACGGTATCAGGGAGCTATCTACTAAAAGGCTGAAAGACCTAAATTGGTCTTTCAGCCAAATTTACTAATACTAAGTAAAGATTACTTAGTATTAGTAAATTATGCCCCTACTCTCTATACCGCGAGTAGGGGCATGTCTATTAAACAGTGAGCAGCCTATGGCCCTAAAAATAATGAGGGGGGCCATTAACTAAGTACCTGTAAAAAAAATAAAACTTACCATTTGATGTTTTCTTTCTTCCAAAATCTTATTTTTTCAGCCCCAAAAAGGCCAAATAAAAAATCCATATTAACTGACGCACTTAAAAAAAATAAAAATAATCCTTCTTCACCCATGGAGGGCTCCACGCAGACTGAGCTTATAAAGCCTTGCCCCACTCTGCAATTAGGCTCAGAGCACTCTGATTGGTGGGTTTAAGTTACTTAATCCACCAATCCGAGTGTTATGAGTAAAATTACACAGCGTGGGAAAATTCCAAAGAACTTTCCCACGCTGTGTAAAATGACACAGAGCACTCTGATTGGTGGATTTCAAGCCAACCAATCAGAGTGCTGTGATAGGTAAATGTAGAGACTTACCTGTCAGTCTCTTCATTTACCTGTCAGAGCACTCTGATTGGATGGCTTAAACCCACCAATCAGAGTGCTCTGAGCCTAATTGCAGGGTGGGGCAAGGCTTTATAAGCCTTTCCCCACCCTGCAGAGCTCAGTCTGCGTTGGTTATTATGGATTTTTTATTTGGCCTTTTTTGGGGCTGAAAAAAGATTTTAGAAGAAAGAAAACATCAAATGGTAAGTTTTATTTTCTAGTAGGGGTTAGGTTTTTTTTGGGAGGGTGGTGACTAGGGGTTTGGAGACCCCTAGTCACCTGGGGGGGGTAACATTTTTATTTAGGGCCCCCACCCGCCGCTCAGGGGTGGGGGCCAGGGGGGAGGACAATAGGTCCCCCCTTATTAGTATTTAGGGCCCCCACCCACCACTCAGAGGTGGGAGCCAGGGGGGAGAACATTAGGTCCCCCCCTTATTAGCATTTAGGGCCCCCACCCACCGCTCAGGAATAGGGGCCAGGGGAGAGGACATTAGGCCCCCCCTTATTAGCGTTTAGGGTCCCCACCCACCGCTCAGGGGTTGGGGCCAGGGGGAGGACATTAGGTCCCCCCTTATTCTAATTTAGGGCCCCCACCTATCGCTCAGGGGTGGGGGCCAGGAGGGAGGACATTAGGTCCCCCCCTTATTAGTATTTTAGGCCCCCACCCATCACTCAGGGTTGGGGGCCAGGGGGAGGACATTGTTTGGTGGTATTTTTCCCACCTTATCAATAAAGCTGCTACTTTTTCACCATTTCTGGAGTCCTGCATTGTGTATTCATCGGTGAACTACAGAAGGGATAATTTGGCCCCCCATTGCTATCCGGGGAGGCACCCTAAGGCTTAATTTTCTACAAAATCCTGTGAGTGCATTACATTTATGCGATTTGTTTTTTTATACTGTATCACACTATGTATGTGTTTTGTTTGTTGTAGATTTGCAGCCGTATCCCAAACTTCTTTGTTATCCCATATTTCTGCTGTGTAACGTCATCTTTTCTGGGTAGTGACCTGGGAGGCTGCCGCATTGTATCTCTTTGAGATAAGTATTAATTCGTATTGTTTTTCTAAGTCTACATTTACCTGTCATAGCACTTTGATTGGTTAGCTTGAAATCCAGCCAATCAGAGTGCTCTGTGTCATTTTACACAGCGTGGGAAAGTTCTTTGGAATTTTCCCATGCTGTGTAATTTGACTCATAACTCTCTGATTGGTTACTTTCAATCCACCACAATAGGTCCCTCCCCTTATTCTAATTTAGGGCCCCACCTGCCGCTCAGGGGTAGGGCCGGGGGAGAGGACAATAGGTCCCCCTCCCATATTCTACTTTAGGGCTCCCACCCGCTGCTCACGGGTAGGGCCGGGTGAGAGGACAATAGGTCCCCCTCCCGTATTCTTCTTTAGGGCCCCCACCCACCGCTCAGGGGTGGGGGGTGGGGGGAGGAAAATAGGTAATCCCCCCTTATTCTTCTTTAGGGCCCCCACCCGCCGCTCAGGGGTGGGGGCCAGGGGAGAGGACAATAGGTCCCCACCCTTATTCTTCTTTAGGGCCTCCACCCACCGCTCAGAGGTGGGGGCCGGGGGGAGGACAATATGTTCCCCCCTATTCTACTTTAGGGCCCCCACCTGCCGCTCAGGGGTGGGGGCCGGGGGGAGGACAATAGGACCCCCTTATGATTCTTTAGGGCCCCCAACCACCGTTTAGGGGGAGGGGGCGGGGGGGGGGGGTTACAGTGAGCAGCCACAGGCTCACTGTTTAATAGACGTGAGAATTAGGGAGTTGTCTACTTACTCATTCCCATCCATTGACTGTAATGGAAGTAACTTACATTTTATCTGAATGTGTTACTTGATTGTTGTAAGTGTTGTAAATGCTTACAGCTGAATCCTGGCTATGTTTGTATACTTTTTATTTAACTTGTATACAGTGTAACATTCTTCATTCTTCCACTGGGTAGGTATATTAGTACTTCGGCAATACTGTGCTTCGGAACTTTGGCACTTCGGAAATTCGGCGATTTCAGAACTTCAGCAATTTCAGAACTTCGGGACCTCGGCAATTCAGCTATTCGGACATTTGGATGTATCCGAATGTCCGAATTGCCCGAAATTCATCCGAATTGACATTCGGAATGAAACGAATTGCACATGTCTAATGCTTAGAATTTTGAATTGGATCTAAGAATGTATTGGGCACAACATAAGGTTTGACAGAGATATAGGAGAAGTAGGAGGTTAGGTAGATAATTCATGCAATTTCAGGGGATTGTAAGCAGGTGACCTGACCTTGAGTGAGAACAGTGATGAACGACTTACATTAATCGAAATAAGATGATGAGAGCATGCACAAGATTGTACATATATGAAGTGTTAGGAAGGGGCAAAAATAAAGCTATGGTTTTTAATGGAAGTGTTAGATTTGAATATTGACTTTAAGAAGGGAGTTAAAGAGAGGTAGAATCAAAGAAAATACTGAGGCAGTGAGCCAGCTGGGTGCACTTTATAGTAGCACCATTGACCTGAAGCAATAGTGGAGGAAGAGTGCTTGAAGTAGAAGACAAAAAGAATGACAAGAAGTCTTTTGATAGATTGAATTTTAGAAAGTGAGCAGTTAACCCAGTTGGAGTGAATGAGAGGCCACTGATGATGCAATTAAGGAGGGAGGGTGTTAGGTCAGGGGAAATGGGATAGATCTGTGTGTTATTGGCATAAACTGGTATCAATTTTTTTTACCAGGTCACCCAGTGATCCAGTGTAGAGTAAGAACAAAAACGGTCCCAGAACGGAACTTTGAAGAACACCAGCAGCACTCAAATCACCTTGTCTAAAGTAGTTTTAGTGCAGTGTTGAGGACAGAAAGTCAGTAGCTCTGACTCTGGTGAGAGGGACAGCCGCAATGGGTTGAAATAATGTGTTAAAGGTTTGGAAGATGTGTCTATTATAAGAGAAGGTGATGTGTTTAGCTAAACAAGTGCAGCCTGAATGTATGGTGCAGTAAGTCAGGTTTAGCACAGGACCTTCTCCAGCTATGTTCAGCTGTTTTGGAGCAGCTTTGGGGGTATTGCAATAACTTTGTATACTGTAGCTGGAGTGTTGTATATTAAAAGGAACTGAGTGCTGTTGATTCTGTTTTCTTTAGTAAGGATGAGAGTGGACTTGAACAGGAACTCTAGAACTCTAGAGGTGCAACAGTAGATGGAAGAGACTGGAAATCTCTGGAAAGTTGCTGCTATACTTGCTATACTTCCCTATATATTTTTACAGATACTGTACAGTCATCAGTTAATGCACTGCCTGTTACCTTTTACCTGTGCAAGGCAGCTTGGAATCTCTGGGTAACTACCTGTTGCCCAGGTATGAAAGCCAATAGCAGGTTGTGGACAAATGATTAGACTTCAAATCATTATAATTCCATGTTAACATCTATTATGCAAAAGAAAGCAGGAAAGAGAGTGAGCATCACAGAGCAGAACTATCCCACTTCCCCTAGACATCATGGACAAAAGCACTTCAGCACTATGCCTGTTTTGTGTGTGTATGATTATTGTTAGCGTGAGAGTTTGTGTGTATGTTTATGCATAGAGTAATAGTGTTTTTTAGTCTGTATTTGAAAATTAGTTTGCAGTATCTGTATTAGCAATATCAATTGTATCTATAACAATGACATCGATTGGCTGAGCGATTAATGCTTTATGAATATGGATTAAATTGATATTGTTACTGTTGAACTGCTGTATTATTAATTCTTGTGGAGTTTCTGCAAATGTGCGGTTCTTGCCGCGACATCCAGTCTGCCAGACGAGGTCACCCCAGGAGTGCCCAGCAGGGGATTTGAACCCTGGACTTTGGCTTTGTGTATCTTGCTCTTTTGCCACTGTGCCATCCAGCCATTCATAGTATCGCCGTAATAGGTGTCCTTGCCTTGTTCCAGCACTGGGAGCTGAACTTACCCGTGGCTACTCTAGCACACCTGTATGCCATATTAATTGGCTGGATATAAAAGCCTGTCACACCCTGGGAGGGGTGTCAGTTCATTGACTCTGGTTCCCTTGTTTGGTTCCTGTTTCTCCGTACCTGCGTTCCAGTGTTTCCTGTCTAATTCTGGCTTCTGACCTTGGCTTTCCTCCTGGACTACTCTGATCTCTGGCTTCCCTGATTTTGGCTTCCCTTGACTACGCTTCTGCTAATCCCTACTGTACAGCGTCTTGGAGCACTTTTCCAGCAAAGCCCCCATGCACAGACTCAAAGGCCAGGTGGCGTCTTACCTGGTCACCCTGGTCTGTGTCTACTTTGCAAGGGTAAGCGTATAACTCTGCGAGCTGGACTCCCGATCAGGTAAGACTCATTACACTTGTGTAATATAGTGCATGGGGGGCAAATAGACTTGGCCAGGCCTGGGGCTGCCAAAACAATACATTAATCACTATCTTTGTGGCGGAACCTACCACCAATTTTGTATACTTTGCCCCTGTTCGTGTGTTTTTCCCTTTTTCTGTTCGGGAGTTATTCTGTACGAATGCCATCCATTCATCTCCCGAACGAGGACCACCCCTATACCCCATTAGAAATTTCACAGCATCAACTTAAGTGCGAAACCACAAGGGAAGTAATTAATGAATGCTTCCCATTGGGTGGCCGCCGTGTCGTATAACCGAATGCACGTGGTCGACAAAAGAATGGCGTCCATCTTATCTCCCAAACGTGGGCAGCAGCACTTGGTCGTTGAGTTCCTGGAACTTTTTTAGGCTAGGCACGAACCCTGGTAAAGATTAGACCGCTGCCCGTTCTACTTCCCAACAACCTATTCGAAGGACGTTCGGGAGATATGAACTACCAAACAGAAGGGAGCATTCGTATCCTGAAACTAAGAGATTCCCTTGCATGGCGTTCGCACAATAACCCCGAACCGAGACCGGCCAGGACACCTATTTCCCTGGAACTGTTTTGGGCTAGTGCCTCGTGTCCGGCCGGTCAAAACTTTACCCTGGTAGCATTCCAGTTTCACTGAACCGATCTGAGTGATATTTGAATATGTTATACACTCAGATCAAGACTATCCAGGGATATTACTTTGTGGGGTTCCTAGTTATGGTGAGGGCACTTTTGGGGTACTGTGGATTTTCTGTACCTGTGAGATAATTGAATTATAGGTTTTTCTCACATAATTATCTCTCAGCTACAGAGGATCTTGGGATTGAAACCTCTGCATTCTTGTATTGGGTCTGTGCATAAAAGCCGTGTGTGGCCAAAATAAAATCAGTTGACTCCCAGAACTATGTTTCATCTGGTTACTGGGGGAATGGATGTCTTTAATGGTTCCATAGTGGCTGAGTGAAGGAATTAGCGGAGGTAACCAGTCGGGTTACCCGTGGTCCGCTACAATCTTGAGGGCTTTGGCATGGTGTATGAGACTGGGTAGAGGGTACATTCTACATGTCAGACTGTTGTGATCTGAGAGGGGAAGCTATGTTGGAGATAGCAAAGGCAGATCAAATGTTTTATGGTATGAGAGTGGGGTGTTAAATGAGATTTGGTTTAGGACTTATACCATCTCATTCATGCTTTCTCTAGAATAAAACTAACGCTGAGGTTATGCTACTTCTTTCAGTATTCATGGCAGTCTCTGATGCACAATTGACTTTACATTGTGTCAGGCCACACTAAAAATTCCTGAAGCTCACAGTCAGCTTTAATAAGGTGCAATGTATGGTATTATAACTTTCAATTTGTCACTAGGTCCGTTGCCAGAGCATGGTAAATCCTGCAGCTCTGCTTCTAGTAAAAGAGGCAAAGTCATGCTTCCTAACATTCCGAGAGATGAAATCCAGATTGAAGGTTGTAAGGATATGTCAGTGACGTAATGTGTCTTGGTGGAGAGTGTTGGCAAACGAGCCTGGAAAGACCGTGTTTCAGCCTGGCTCACTAGTATAAAAAACAAATAAAAAAGAGTTACCTGCACACTATCCCAAATTGCATATTTGGATAAATTGAGGTTTTTTGTTTCACTCCAACGGCCATTAGGTGTAAGCCCACCTGCCATGTCAAGGCAAACCTCTTAGGTGGATCCTTCACTAACAATTCCCCTTGTGCCCTTCAGCTTTAGGTAAAAAAATATCTCTAATGAGACTGAGAGGGGTATTTTTTTTTAAACCCTTACATATTTATTAACACTCAAAAAACGTATTATATAGTTTGGGGTAAATCTTTGTTTCTTTGGTTTTTATTGTATGTATTGGGGCTGATGTGTACTTTTGTCATTGCTTCCGCCCAGGAGTAGTTGGAGTCTGAGTGCAGATTTGTTTTTATGTGTTTGTATTGGCTCACTAGTATGCCTGCTGCATATGAAGACCTGCCAGTCAGCTTACCAGGTCTGCCCATGGAGAGGGAGCTGTTAAAGCTTACTTGTGTGGATAGACAAGGCTTACACTGCCCTCGAACAGCACAATAACAGGCTTGTGCCGCATGTTTTGGAAAGCTTTTACTTTGGGACCTGAGAAAAAAACATTTTTGGACTGGTGCTTCAAATTTGGACTGTCTCACCAGGTGTGTGACTGTTAGGAAGAATTTTAGAAGTGGTTCTAGAGTCTAAATGACAACAGAGAGAAAATTATACATAATATAACATGACCCTTTCATGGTGGGGTGGAATAGTGTTCCAGTGTATGGATCTACCTTTGACTACCACTGCCAAACATCACGTCAATAAAGGTGTCCAAAATATGGTGGGACTTTGGAAAGTCAACTGGTAAGCTTTATATGTGCACTCCAAAAAACATTTTTGTGTATCTGATTTGCTGTCGATTCATCACCTCGTTTGTGCAGGGTCTTCATCAGCCTATTGTTTCTGCAACATTTTGTAATTGTCTCATTTATTGTTAAATTTCCCACTTTATTATATTGTAAAGTGCTACGGAATAAGTTGGTGCTATATAAGAGATGGCAGTTCACAGCTGTACCAGTCTCTCGTATGTGATGAACATGCAGACATTATTTCACTAGAATCCAGACAACGTATTCTAGAGCGGCGGTTATTAATATTTTAGTTGGATCCAAAAATGGGTTATCATGTCATATTAGTGGTTTATTAGTGGGAATAGACCAGCTCGCAATACCAAGAAACTAACTATAAGTTGCTCACACTGTGGTACAGGACACCAACGTTACTCCACAGGATCTTCCTGACGATTCCACCGACGTGCTGGAGGTGTGAAGTGGAGAGGGGCACGACGTTGCATATCTGGTGGGAATGTCGCCTGATTGTGCCATTTTGGGACATGATTCGGCAGGAATGCAATGAAGTCCTGGGGGAGACGCCGGGATGGTCTGCGGCTCTATCGTTGCTACACATCTCGGAGATGTCTATAGCGAGGTACAAGAAATTGATCTTGCGCCACCTACTCAACGCGGCGAAGGCCCTGATCCCGGCATACTGGAAAAAGAAAGAGACACCTCGACTGGAAGACTGTATCTGCAGGGTGGAGGACATTCGGGGGGCAGAGGCCTTACAAGCATCCCTGTTGGGGAGAGGGGACAAACATGCTGAGAGGTGGCAACCATGGGTTGTCTATAGGTCCCAGGATCGTTAGTCCGTTAGATTGGGTAAGCAGCTGGAGGGGGGACCCACGGGGGGGCATGGTCGGTCTGTACACCCATCCCATCCTGGGTACCCGCGGGGGGGGGGCCTGCGGGATGCTGGGTCCTGATGCCGCTCAGGGGGTGCTGGAGCTCTGGTGACATTACTCAGCTCTCTACCCTTTCTTGCTCCTTCTCTTCTTCACTCCTATTCTACCCACTACCTTTTCATCCTACTCTGCACACCACGAAAAACCTTGACAGATAACGATACACATGACCGGCAAGGGATCGAGCCGAATACACCTGGGAATTATGTCCTAAAACTCCCCCGCTCTTGAAAGCCATAGGCTCGCCCCCCGCCCCTTGGACACGCCTAGACACCACGAGAAGAGCCGCACTAAGAAACCATATGGTTCATGGGAAAAGCCCAATGTTCTAGTGGGGGGTAACAGGAGGAATCAGGGGTGAGTGGTCGGACAATCCGAGCAGTGTCACGACCTCTAAAAGTTCATTGTACATAGGCTTGAATAGCAATCACCTGCATGACGTTTCTACTTACCTAGTACATCCACGGCAGGTCTTCCTGCCTTATTACTGAATCGGACCTGCATGCCCATAATTACGTGTACCTCTGTCATGTTTTGTATGCCTATTCTGATTTCTGTCATGCCAATTGACACCACAGACCCAGGGGATTTCTTGAGAGACCTGCGTGTCTCCCTTTTCTATGGGTACCAGGGAGATCTGTGTATCTCAATTGATCTACTGTTATATTGCTCTACCAGTTATTTGAAACCTGCACGTTTCTAAGTAATGATTTTCATGATTTTCATAACTTTCCTTGTATCACTTAAAAATTTCAAATAAAAAGAGATTTAAAAAAAACAAAACTTTTGTTGTTGTTTTACAAACAAATTTCAATTGAAATTAGCACTTTTATAAATTAACCTTGTTTATATCCCCCCAGCTCTCAATCAGACAATCTATCCTGTTACTTCCTGGTTTGGTTAGCTCAGTGGAGCTAAACTCAAGAGGCTGTAATTGCTCAGAGCACCTGCCTTCCAAAGAATTCTCATTGAGCTGCATTGGGAAGTTTGTGACTGGACAACAAATACAATAACGCCCACATGCATTTGTACTCCCCCCCACCCCCCCCCCCACCCCTAGATGCCAATATGCTTTTAAATTCAAATTTCACAGTAAACACTATCCACAACGAAAACAAGTAAAGCTCAGCATATAAAAGTAATATTGTAGAAATTTCAACCAGGTACCCACTCATTCTCGAGTCCACAGGAAGTCAATATTCAAAGTATTCAACTTAAAACAATTAATAGACTGGATTCCATATAAAAATTATAGCAATTGTAATTTTTTACAAAACAGAGGCATGACCAAGTATTAGTATGCAGGTATGCATTGGTTAGGAAATATACCCATATTTCTGGCTCCGATCGACCCCCTGGCTTGAGCCAGCAGGGAGATCAAAAGTGCTCCCAGACGGTTCTTTAAAAATTGACTCCCAGGTGGTCCGTGGTGCAGCCACACTCCCTCACGGTTCTGGCACTCTGTAAGGGAGTCAGAGCACAGGCGCTGGGTTTGAGGATTGTGGCTACACCCGGAGCTCCTGTAATATGACTGATAATCTGCTACCTAGTTGTTGGGAAGGGAGCCTGGAGCACTTCGTCGCCAAGGCTTGACTGGGGTCTCACTGGAGCTTTTCCCCCCAACCAGGCTACAGCTCTGCCTATTCTGCTGCAGACCTTCTATCAGGCAGGTATCCTGAACACTGCATATAATTTGATTATAACTATTACCTTTACCAATGGCAATTGAGGCTCTCAGGCCTAGCTCTTTTCCACTTGTCCTGGAGTACAGAGACCGTGCCACCAGCCAACAGGTCTGAAGACTCTGTTACTGGGATCTCTGAACTTCCACAAAGAGTTCCATTTGTGAATGACATACAATACTTTACTTTACTTGGGACTAGCCCATATGTTCGTTACATCAACCTTACTGTGACAACTTCAATACAATACAAATAATTAAATCGTAGCAGACAACATACAGCAATTTATTATAACACAATGACATATTTATAAATCAGACAAATCAGAGGCATCCTATTTAAGATATAAGGAAGCCAATAACGCTTGCAAAAAGGCAATTAAAGTGGCTAAACTAGAAAATGAGAAATTGATAGCTAAAGAATGCAAAACCAACCCCAAATTTTTTTTCAAGTACATAAATTCTAAAAAAACAAAAAATGAAAGTGTATGTACACTGGAAACAGAGTTTCCAGGAAAAAGCAGACATTTTAAATAAGTATTTTTCTTCAGTATATATTAATGAGGATCCTATGGCAGGAGATATGCAAATGATTGCTGCAAAAAACTTGCAGATAACTTGTGATTGGATAACTCGAGACAAGGTGCTACATCTATTAAAGAAAATTAATGTAAATAAAGCTCCGGGGCCTGACGGTATTCACCCACGAGTACTTAAGGAGCTAAGTGGGGAAATAAGTGAACCTCTGTATTTAATTTTTCAAGATTCTTTTGTTTCAGGTGTTGTACCGGAGGATTGGAGGAAGGCAGATGTTGTTGTTGGAAATTATAGACCTGTGAGCTTAACTTCTGTAACTGGGAAAATATTTGAAGGGCTATTAAGGGATAATATTCAGGAATTCATTGGGAAGAACTTTGTTATTAGCAATAATCAGCATGGTTTTATGAAACATAGGTCATGTCAAACTAACCCAATTGCATTCTACGAAGAAGTAAGTAGAAGTATATATCAGGGTGGGCAGCAATATGCAATGTCAGTCTGCAGTTGCTAAAGCCAGTAAGGTTTTGTCATGTATAAATAGGGGCATAAATTCTCGGGATGAAAATATAATTTTGTCTCTTTATAAATCGCTGGTGAGACCACACCTTGAATATGCTGTGCAATTTTGGGCGCTGGTTCTAAAGAAAGATATCATGGCACTAGAAAACGTCCAGAGACGAGATACAAAATTGATAACAGGAATGGAGCATTTTAGTTATGAAGAAAGGTCTAAAAAATTCAATCTGTTTAGTTTGGAAACACGGCGCCTGAAAGGGGATATGATAACATTATACAAATATATTCGGGGCCAGTACAAACCTTTATCTGGAAATCTACTCATAAACAGGGCTATACATAGGACACAAGGTCACACATTTAGGCTGGAAGAAAGGAGATTTCATCTAAGGCAAAGAAAAGGTTTTTATACAGTAAGAGCAATAAGGATATGGAATTCTCTGCCTGAATAGGTGGTTTTGTCAGAGTCACTACAGATGTTTAAACTGCAATTGGATAAATACTTACAAAACATACTTACAATTAGTGGGTTAGCAGCTGCTTGATCCAAGGAGACATCTGACTGCTATTTTGGTGTCAAGAAGGATTTTTTTCCTAGTTTGTGGCAAAATTGGAAGCGCTTCAGACTGGGTTTTTTGCCTACTTTTGGTTTAACAGCAAAAACCTATGTGAGGAAGGCTGAACTTGATGGACGCAAGTCTTTTTTCAGCTATGTAACTATGTAACTAAGCGGGGAAGACAATTAACACAAATATCTCTCCTGCCTGCAGAATTAGCAATATGCAAATCTACCCAAATAAGCAAATTAACAATTATTCACTAAACAGCAATTTTAAGTCTCACAAAATGTAATAGTTTTATTTTGTTAACTAACACTCCCATCCTGGTTTTTAGTGTACCTATGCTTTATTTTTTGTTTCTTTTTTAGAATGTATGTACTTAAAAATGTATCCAAATGTGGGACACCAAGGTTGTATGCACTGTTACAATAATAGTGTTTTGAAATTTTTTTATTTTTTTTTCTGAAAGGATGGTTTAAAAACCACAAGATCCCAATAAAAAAGTATTTTTTTAATTTACCCCATTGATCATTGAGGTGTTCACACATAGCACCAATCAATCTTCTAAGCTAAGTAAAGATAATGCGCTCACACACTCACTCAAAATGCATGGACACACCACGTCCACAAGTGTATTTATACAGGCAGGTAAAATACAATGAGGAGAAACCAGAGAGGGATAGGTACACTCTGTGACTGTAATACATATACTAGTACCATTGGCTTTGGGTGACGTGTGTACCTTTCTAATATTTATTGGAAGATATTCCATTTATCCTCAGTGTTCTTTTCACTAAAGAGTTTATGCCAGTCAATATATTGTAAAGCTCCCCTTAACATATTGAAATTGGCCTTTTTAAAACTATGTTTTAGTATACCCCATGTGCTTTTATTTTTTTATGTTATAAATTCTTTATTTTCTTGTGCATAGAGTATCAATCAAGCAGGCATTTACTGTCACAACAACATGTACAGGCTTTTAAGAACAATGTAGGTTAAACAGTGTCATGACAATTGATAGAACTGCGCAATTGTTAGGTAAACATCTCTGCATAGTAATTCTACCACATAAAAATAATAAGTAAAGAGTGTACTACCATTTTTTGTGGAACAGGATAAAACATGCAAAACATTAGATTCCACTGCGTGGTCAGCTTAGATGGTTGCAGATAAGTAGGTGTAGCATATGATCAGGACATAAGCACAATGTTAGCATATATTCAAATAGCTGCCTTGTCCCTATTTAGGAGGTGGCTAAACCTATCGCTGTGAAGTAAGCATGTGTAAATTTAGTATAATGTCGCTTTTATTTGTAGTTCAAACACAATTGGGTATCTATGCAAATGGCAACAGTGAGGCTCGCAGGTCTCAACCAGCATCTTAACAGCAATGACGTGAGCATAACAAGTATCAAGTGTAATTTTATGTAGTGTTTCAGAATACGAAGTTATTCTGGCCTACAGCTTCAGTGGACACATAGGTCCTGCGTTCATTCGTGTACTTAGTCTCTTACGGGTTGTGCAATAGCGGGGCAGGGTTTTTAGCTAGTATTTACTTATGCGGGGCGCAAGGGACCGGTCAGGCGTACGGGTCAGGGCCCCCCCGCTCCGCATCAGGGCCAGGTCCCCACAGCCCGCCCTGTCCTCCCCTAGCGTCTCCCGCGTCCCTGAGGTCACCCAGGTCATTTCCGGAGTGTTCACTGTCTTGGTATGTGTCCCCGTCTGCTTCTCAGTCACAGAATGTTGCCCGTATGGAGGAGGCTCAGTAAAGTGTGTAGTCAGTGTTGTTGTCCTGCTTCCTCATATGTGGTGTTTAGTGTGGTTGTCCAGTCACCAGCTGCGTGGGTTATTCGTGCTGTGTCTCACGTGTCCACCCCCTGTAGGGCTGGTGTGTTGTCGCAGTGTTTGGTCGTGTCGACCCTCATAGGTTGGCAGGCGGTTGCCGTGCTGCTTATGTGAACCCCCAATCTAGGGTCCCTCACTAATGCGTAACGCAACATCACGCGAGCCTTAAGCTCTATTAGAGATCCCAATGACCCTTTAGGGCCGCATAGTATCGAATTCAATTTGCACTAGGCGGGTCCCGGCTCCGCCCGAAGAAGGAAGAGGAGAGGGGGGGGGGAAGGGAAGGGAGAGTGGGGGGAGGGAGTGGTAAGAGTGAGCTGAACTGCACTAGCTGATAGTGTTAGAGTATCTCTCGAGTTAGCCTACTGGGGCATTGTCGGAGTGCTCATGTCGATTTCGGTAACTAATGTCCCTGTGCGCCTCCCCCTGTCTCCATTCGCGACGTGTACAGGTACCATGGCATCCACAGCTCGAGATATTTGTCCCTCCTCCCGTGTATGTCAGCATATCTCGCCTCGGCTGTATGGATCTCCTCAATTCTCTGGAGCCATTCCACTGTAGTGGGTGGTTGGGGTTGTTTCCATTTCGCCGGGATCAGTGCTTTGGCTGCATTCAGCAGGTGCCGCAGGATTGAGCGCTTATATTGCGCTAGTGTACCTGTAGAGAAATGGAGGAGCGCTGCCTCGATGGTGAGGTCTGGTAAATTTCCCAGAATAGAGGTGATTTCGCGGTTCACCCCATCCCAAAATGGTCTGATCCCTGAGCAGTCCCACCAAATGTGGCGGAGCGTGCCCCGCTCCATGTCACATCTCCAGCATTAATCCGGGACCCCCGGAAAAATCCGGTGTAGCCTCGCTGGTGTCCTGTACCAATGTGAGAGCAGCTTGTAGTTCACCTCTTGGTACCTGGTGCTTATCGAGCTTTTATGTTGTAGTATGAGGATTTGTGCCCATTGGGCGTCTGTAAAAGTTCGGCCCGTCAGTTCCTCCCATTGCCTCTGGAAGGCAGTATTTCTGGTTAAGTCCCCCATAAGCAGACCCTGATATCAGACCGACACTCTACCGTCCGCCTCAGGGGAGGTGTCGCAGAGGTGCTCGAACCAGGACCGTTCCCTATGTACCGCCTCTCTATTGGGTAAGTTGTAGTAGAAGTGCCTCAGCTGCGCGTAGTGAAATTGGTGCATCACCGTCGGGCGTTCCACGGTGGCCCAGTCTCGGAGGCCTGCGTAGGCTAGTGTTGGTCAGGGCAGAGCATAGGGGTACATAGTCTCCTTGGTTGTGTATCGGCCACGCATTCATCTGCAGTCCCCCTCCCAAGGCGTCGTTGTGCGTCAGAGGGATCAAGGGACTAGTTGCGGCGAGATGAATGTGCTCCTTCTCAGGGTGGACCAGGTTTTCAGCATCTGCGCGATGGGAGATTCCACCCCCAGAGCGTCGGCAGGTCCTGTCGGGTGGAGCCAGATGTATGTGTGTAGCGCCCTATTCGTGCTTTCCCTGGCCAAAGCCATCCATAGCTTGTTAGTGGGTGCCGTGTGCCATTCTCGAATCCTCTGGAGCACGGTCGCCTGGAAGTACTTCCGAAAGTCCGGCAGCGCCAAGCCTCCCACGGTTTGGGTAGACACAATCTGTCGTGTCTGAGCCTCGGTCTCCCGTCCCTCCAGACATATTTCGTTACTGCCGTTTTGAGTTTGGTAAGTGCTTTTATTTTTTTAACTTTATTTCAAAGGACACTATATTGTGATTACTATTTCCCAAGTGCTCACTCTGTTCTTTTTCCAAAGGTTCTTTCTTTATTCTAAATCCATATGTCAATGTTTCAGTTTCTTCCTGGAACTTTCATCAGGACAGTCAATACACATAACCAAAATGATTGATTTACATAGGACATAAATTATTTACCAACTTGTAACACTTGTGGGCTAACAGGTCTGTACCTTGGTGTGCTCACGTTACCAGGATTCATGTGTGGACAATCAGTGTTGACCCTCTATGCTGTGTCGACGGATCTATATTCCACCTCTTACTTCAGGAAGTAAAACTGCAGCTCTGTCTTGGAGACTGGGATGCGCGTGGCATATCCCCTCCCATCTCCTGACCATGTACGGGAGCCGAGGGGAACAAATTTCCTCCAAACCCTTACTGTTTGCTCGTTCTCCGTGCACATGTATTATCATGGTAACCGAGATACTCAAAGATACAGAGCCTGCCAAATAATACAAATGACAAATTACAGTCAAAGAGACCACTAAAATAGACAAGGGTAGTTACTATTATTTAAAATAAACATTATTATACGGTAAATACCTCTAATCTCTTCAGAAATGGCAAAAATAAAAATACATATTGAAGTTACAGTGAAGGAGACCCTTGAAACAAGGGGATCCCAAAGGAAATAGCTCTGGATACAGAAAACGGATTATATGTAGTACCAGAAGATAAATGGAGTCACAAAAGGAAGGGCGAGGGAGATTCCAAATAATGATAAATAAGGGAAATGGAGATGGTAAGGGAACAGGATCAGAACAGCAGAGGAGCCCCTCGCCGCCCTATACCACCCACAGCTTCCCAGATAAGAATAGAACTAGGAGCTGATAGCCCAAACAAAAAGAAAATGGAAAGACCCCCCCCCCCCTTCTCTCAAAAGCAGTTACTGTAAAGTCCTATGGACAAATGGGTCCTTGAAAAAATGACCTAAATATAGAGTCCAAAAAGGGGACTGAGGTAGCTGCTAGAGAAACCAAACTAACTGGCTGACATTGTTTTTTCTAACAGCACCTCCTTACCGTCCTCCTTTTCTCCTAATATACATACAAGTTTTAATAAATTGACCAGGACTTTCAAAAAACAAATAAAAACAAGCTGGGACATTTCTACACTTAATACGTATATTAATAAAAAAAATATTCCAAGGGGATTGAGAGTCTTTGTACCCCCCTCTAGGAATATAGAAATTGAAGGTTTCAATAAAGAATGGGAGGAAGCAGCATCTAAATGCTCAGTCAAATTTATGTCCATCATGTGCAAATATGAGAATTTACAACTTACCAAGATACAGCAGGAACTGAACACTGAGATAGAGGCAGTCCAAAAATTTAATACAGACCCTCTATTTCAGAGTCTTGAAGTCAAGCTTAAAAATAATCTTGATAAATTCTCACATCAGATTAAGACCAAAAAACATCAGACATTTTTAAGAGACTCTACTGACTTTGAGACCGGTAGAGTATACCGTCATTTTAAAAAAAAGAGTAAGGACGGACTCTGACCGGTTTAGTACTTCAGAGTATGAGTCAACTGATAATGAGGAACATGACTCTACCACTTCAAATCTACTCAAATCTCCCAACCTTCAGCCCCGAAAAGTATATTACGTAAAGGGGTTGATTTTTAAGGCCTAAGACAGGCCGAGGAACTCAAAGGTCCAAACACCAGACAGTCCCAAAAGAGCAGAGGCCAACGGAAGTACCGAAATTAGGCCCTGATGATTTAAAAATTGTAAACATTTCTTCTTTCACCTTATCAGACACAGAAACTTTAGTCCCGAAGAAAGGCCTTACCTTTGTACCTATCCCTCCATTTGACAAGTTCATGTGGACTAAGGACTTACACCTTTTTGCCCGGAAACTGGCTTTATTCAAATATCATACCATGAGAAAAGAAGACTTGGAATGTCTAGACATGCTGATCGAGCTATTACAAAGTAATGATGATGTGGGATCAGCTCAGGTGCCTGTGACCAATTTGAAACCTAAGAGTACATTTACTCCTCACTTTAAGGATTATAAATGTGTGGACGTTTTTCTTGAAATGGTATGTAAGGATATTGAACAAATACAATCTAATGACTTGGATTTAAAGTCTAATGGGAATTTAACTAACGCTGAAATGAAAGCGCTTAAATCTCTACGTTCCAATACGGACATAATTATTAAACCCTCCGATAAGGGGGGGGAATATAGTTGTGATGGACCGTCCCCACTATGTAACTATGGTTAATCGCCTTTTGAGCGATACCAAGACATACCAAACCTTACAAAATGATCCTACTAGTGTTTTTCTTATAGAAGTGAAAAGTTTATTTTCGCAAGCATTGGATAATAAACTCATCACTAAAGATGAATTTGAATTTATGTTCACAAGGCACCCTATGACATCCACGTTTTACAGCCTCCCGAAAATCCACAAGTCCCTGACCGATCCTGCTGGGCGCCCGATAGTGTCTGGCACAGGCAATCTAACTCAAAATATGAGTATATATCTTGGTAAGATTATGAGTCCATTTGTATCAGCACTTCCCTCCTTTGTGAGGGATACGAAACAAATGTTACAACTTATGGAGAACTTTACTGCACCTAAAGAGGCACTACTGTGTAGTCTTGATGTAGAAGCTCTCTATAGTTCTATCCCACACAATCTAGGGATTGAAAATCTGAGACTTATCCTACAACTACAGTCCAAATTCTCCTTGGAGTTCATAGACTTTGTTTGCCAAATTTTGAACGTTGTGCTTACTGAAAACGTTTTTGGCACAATTTACCATCAGACCATGGGTACGGCCATGGGCACTTCTTGTGCCCCCTCATATGCAAATTTATATTTGGGCACATGGGAAAATAATCTTCAAACCGATGAGCATTTGGTCCAATATTTGGCACAAATACACTGCCGGAAACGCTACATCGATGATGTGCTCATAATCTGGTTAGGCTCAGCAGACGATTTCAATGAGTTTGTACGTCTGTTGAACCTGAATGAATTGAATTTACACTTTACAAGTGAAGTTGGGGGTAAACATTTAAACTTTCTGGATATCACCCTGTCGTTGCAAGATGGTGCAATTTCCACAACTCTGTACCGTAAGAAAACAGCTACGAACAGTTTTCTCAATTGGCACAGTTATCACCCCTATCCCTCTAAAGCCGGTATCATGATTGGGCAATACCTGCGTTTGCGCAGAAATTGCTCAACTCTCGAGGATTTTAAAATAAAAGCTGCCACCTTACGGAAGTCCTTTAAAGATAAAGGGTACCCTAATAGAGTGTTAAAAGGGCCTATTCTAGAGCACTAAATTCAGATAGAGTGGACCTTCTTCATGATAATATTCCATCTTCAAATCATCAGATTCGATGCATTGGGACTTTTGATGCAGGATGGCAAACAATGCTGTCAATTCTTGGCAGATATTGGCCAATCCTGACATCAGATACCCATATTAAGTCAGTGATTTCATCATTTCCCTCAGTTACAGCACGTAGAGGGAAGAATTTCAAGGATTTATTGGTACCCAGTCATTTTGGCACCCCTAATAGCCCCCCTAAGATGTACCTACCTAAGGGCACATACAGCTGTGGTCACTGTAGTTCCTGCCAATATATAGCCAGGGAAACTAGGACCTTTTCTGACAGTTCGAATCATGACTCTCAATCAGTACAGTCTTTTTTCAATTGCCGTACAGAGGGGGTAATTTACCTTCTGACATGTTCCTGCGGTATTAAGTATGTAGGAAAGACCTTCCGTCCCTTTAAGCTCCGCATAAGGGAACATGTTAATTCAGTCAGAAGGAAATTAGAAACTCCCATCTCAAGACATCTCAAAACCTGCCACGCTAATTCATCCAGTAGGATACGCTTTATGGGCATAGAACTCATATCCCAAACCCAACGAAAAAAGGAGATTGGGATCGTAAGCTAAAACAAAGAGAATCCTACTGGATCTACAAGCTAAAAACACTTTCCCCACAGGGACTAAACAAAGGTTTTTCGTTTACATCATTTTTATAGACTTATAGGTGTTCCATCTACAGAAAAATGGGTCTACTCAACCAATAATACTTGTCTAACTTTTCTTTTGCTGTCTGTAAATATGTTTATATGTAAATAAAAGTTTTTTTTTTTTCTTTATTGAATAATCGCATAAATTCCTACCGGCCCCCACCTGACTATAGGATTTACCCCATTGCCCAAACCACTGTTTAGATCATGAACTTCAATCCCCTCCTCTAATAATGGTCCTCTCAATTATATGGTACATATGTATATACAATTTTGGGAAAATTGGTAAATGTGCCTGCCTCCCTCTACCCCTTTACTGTGTATAGTGTGGACTGTACACTACTTGGTATTTGGTAACTTACCTAACACTATATGTCTTTTGACAGTAGAGGGTTTTAGAGCATATGGGATGTGACAGCACCTATTTTGTATTTATATTATAGATTTGGGCTATATTTATTATCTCTTGTCCGGGTTAATATTCGATTAGACGATCGTTATTTGTAATTTATCCTCGGGCTGATTGTACAGAGGGGTTTGATGTCTATTCTTACAGGGCTAGCCTTTGCCGCATTTGTTGTGATATGGAGGGGTGGGTGGGGACCAACGTTGTTTGATCCCACCACCGTCCAATGGCTTATGCTGCCGGCGATGATCCTGTTAGAGGGGCGTGGTGATGTTACGTTACTTACCCACGCCCTTCTTTACGCCGTATCAGCTGAAGACTCTTCTGCAATTTAGACAGGTATTTAAACCGGTCTAATGGAACCACATGCGAACTTGCTCCTGACGACGGCGTGTATCCACGCTGAAACGCGCGTCGAGCACCTTTTCTTTTATTTTTATTTTCACTCTGGGTGGCACTTAGGTAGTTAGTATGTTGGTGTGAGTTAGTTAGTTTCCCAGTTAGTTTGGTTTCTCTAGCAGCTACCTCAGTCCCCTTTTTGGACTCTATATTTAGGTCATTTTTTCAAGGACCCATTTGTCCATAGGACTTTACAGTAACTGCTTTTGAGAGAAGGGGGGGTCTTTCCATTTTCTTTTTGTTTGGGCTATCAGCTCCTAGTTCTATTCTTATCTGGGAAGCTGTGGGTGGTATGGGGCGGCGAGGGGCTCCTCTGCTGTTCTGATCCTGTTCCTTACCATCTCCATTTCCCTTATTTATCATTATTTGGAATCTCCCTCTCCCTTCCTTTTGTGACTCCTTTTATCTTCTGGTACTACATATAATCCGTTTTCTGTATCCAGAGCTATTTCCTTTGGGATCCCCTTGTTTCAAGGGTCTCCTTCACTGTATCTATTTTTGTCTGGGTTACCCCCTACTGTGTAGCTCTGAAGTAGGCCATTATAGGACAGATTCCACGACTTCACAACTTTTTGTGACGCTGTGGGTCTGCCCTGTATTTCTCATCCCTTTACATATTGAAGTTATCAAACACAACTTATAAAACAGTAAGAGAACACTTATAAAAAATATTCACTAAGATAATGTCCCTTCCCAAAGTGTAAAATCAATATAAAAATATTTTTTGGATTGTATGAAAAAATTAAACAGTGTGACTAATATACCCATTAGGGGTTTCTATATATATAAAAAAAAAGTGACTGTGTCTGTAATGGGTTGGGGAACGTGCATATAATTGATTTGTGTATACAAAAAGTGCTGTTGTAAAAAGTTCAACCCCTTATTTATATATTGTATATCATATTATGGTGTATATAGAAAAAAGTCCTATACCTCTGTCAGGCCCTACCGATATCCATCCCAAAAGCCTTTTTCACCGCACTGCGAACCCTGATTCTGAGGTTTGTGTGGCGGAGATCTCCCCGTGCATCAAACATGATGTCCTCACCCTACTGAAGTCCGAGGGTGGGCTAGTGTTACCAGACTTCTAACTTTATTACCAGGCCACACACATACAGAGGGTGGTGGAGTGGTCTAAGAGGGGAGTGCACAAACACTGGGAGCAGGTAAAGGCCACGCAAATGGGGAGACCGATGACGATGGTGCCGTGGCTAGACCCACTAATAGGAGCAAGGTTAGCATCTAAACGCCCCTTTATGAAATCAATACTCCAAGTCTGGTACACTCAGGCCCTGAGGCTGGAGCTCACCTCCTTCCCTTTAACCCATAACCCTTTGAAACAAAAGCCCTTCAAAGATTAACTGGAAAGGACCTACCACAGATCAGACACATACTACAGGAGGATAGAGTTAAACCCATAGCACTAATACTGAACACAGGGTACCCAAACTTTATGCAACAGTTTCGCTACAAACAACTGACTGAATTTTACAATTTCATGCCCCAGAGGCCATTCATGACATGTGCCCTTATGTCACTAGAGGCCATTAAAGCACAGGATCTCTTTCTTGCACAGTGTGCTCATGACACATAGGAGGCAACCACCTCCTGGTTTTATGGGCAAATGGGAGACAGTTCTGGGTGAGACCTTCATCCCTGCGCAGTGGCAAAAAATATGCGATCTAACGCACCACTGTGCGATTTCAGGCAAAATCAGAATCCTTAATGTAACTAAGAGCCTGTTCCCCTTCTTTTGGAAACAAGAGAGCGCCCAACCGCTAACTCTTTGGTTCCGAAGAACGGAGGAGCTATGCTTCATGGAGGTCCTAATCTACCAATCAAGTGGCAGATTACAGACATACTATGACATCTGGACTCACTGGCTTTATACTACGGAGTCAGCTGACTTCCAAGCACTCATACAACAGACGCTGACTTACATCTGCCTATGTGGAGGCAAAGCCCCGGGGCATGGTGGGGGAGGTGGGGGCCGGAACCACCACCTTAAACTACTCTTCCTTCTCATTATCTCCCCCTCTATCCTTCATAACCTGCTTCCACAACAGCTGCACGTTCCTACTTACCCATTCCCCCTCCCCACCCCTCATCTCCCTTCCCCCCTTTTATCATGCTGGGAAGGAGTCAGGATACACACCCAATAGACGGCGAATACCTGGCTCAATGCCCTATACCCACAGCTTAACACCAGAAAAGAAGAAAAGGCTAGATGACAACAAGTATATGTCTGGGCGAGAATACCGCAACTAACGTAGAGCTTTTTGACACATTATTCATGTTACTTTGTTCTCCGTTTCAAGCCTGGGAGCCATACTGTTATGCACCATATCATAGACCTGCGAGTCCTGCTTGTTGCAGGAGTTTTCAGTAAGCACAGGAAACTGTGACGAAGCTGAAGCTTGGGCATCATTGGCCTTCCTACAAGACAATGAATGATACCTCAATTCCACCAAGGCTTGGTTGCTAAGGAAGTACTGGAAAATTCTACAGTGGCCATCAAAGTCACCTGACTGAAACCCCATAAAAAATTTCGGGTGGGATTTGAAGAAGGCAGTTGCAGCACGCAAACCCAAGAAAATTAATGACAGTCACTCATCACCCTAACTCTGTCACCCTCACGTACTCTCCAACTCTCACACTCACCTCCCTAACCCAATCCTGTCACACTCACCACCCTGCCACATACCCTGTAACATTCCAATAACCCCCTCACACTCACACCCTGTAACATTCCAATAACCCCCTCACAACAGGTTCACACTCACCCATCCAACTCTTACACTCGTTTCCTAACCTTGTCACCCACCACCTCTTACCCTGCTACAAACCCTGTCACATTCCCCTAACCCTGTCACATTCACCCACTCTCCAACTCTCACACTCACCCCCCTAAACCTTCACATTTACCAACCTGCCACAGTCACTCACCACCCTCACCTTGCCAAACACCCTGTCCCCTCACCCTTTCACACTCACCCACCCTTCAACTCTAATACTCACCCCCTAGCTATGTCGCACTCACCCAACACCCAACTCTCACACTGATCCATCTAACCATGTCACATTTACCCTCTAACTCTGTCACACTCACCCAACCCCCAACTCTCTCACACACATGCCTAACCCTATCACACTCACCCTATAACTATGTGACACTCACCCAGTCACAACTAGTTCCCAAACCCTATCACACTTAACCCCTCACCCTATTACATTTACCCCCTCACTCTGCCACAGTCATTCCGCTAATTACCCAATCGCAGTTACCCCATGAAGAGAGTCACTGTCATCCGCAGTCCCCTCCCACATATGAATCAAATACCTCACCATAAACAAAACACACAAAGCCCACGAGCAGCCTCCCTTACACACAACCCAATCACTTTAGAAGATGTGGTAGCTGGGAAATCTCTCCAATCCCAGTGTGCACCGGCTGCCTGCACTTGAAAGGAAAAATAAAGGTTGCTCAGCCCCAGGTGAAAAAATGGCTGTCTTTGCCACTGCTCTGTTGTTTAGGAGTTAAATAACTTTCCTTATGCAACCCTAGCCACACCTCCACATGCCAAGATAGGAATACTTTGGCGGTACCTAAACAGCATATCTGCCTGACCAGGTATACCAGTCACAAAGGCCCTGCACTAGTTAACCAGCACAATTGTGTTAACCAGCACAATTGGTTTGTACATGGAAGGATATACAATGGGCACATGTTTGTACACATGCTTTGCATTCTCCCCCAAGCGATACATAAATTGACAATGAGAACAATCTTAAAAAAAGAGAACAATCTTTAATATGAGCTGATAAATATCACAGTCACTGAAGTTTGCATCTAAGCCTTAAGTGCTAGAAACATTTACACAGACACCCACCAGCCTTCGCACAGACAGACACCTCATCTTAAAATACTAGTCTGTCCAATTTTTATCAAACCCTCCCCCCGCCAGAGACTTCTGTGGGATCTCACACAAAGATGCATTTATGAAAAAAAAAATGATTTCCTAAAACTTGCAAAAATAAACAAGGAGTTAGGAGCAGCAAGGTCATGTGACTGCAGGCAGCGCAAGGAACAAAGAGAGGCTTGTGTAGGGTTGAAAACAGTCAGACAGCCACTGCACGCTCTCTGCTCCCAATGCAGGCTGTGCAATTATACCCACGCAGCAGGGGGCACTAAAGAGCTTACCTCTGTATTGTACCATTTTTTACTTAAATGCAGCAAGCTAAATCAGACTACTGTCACTATATGGATTACACAGCACAACTGATTTACAGCACACAGATTTTATTATAGACCCAGCAAATATTTAGGTCGAACAACTTCAATCTTTTTTTACATTACTAAAAGTTAAACCAGAAATCAAAAGATAACCAACTGAACTGATATAACAATGTGTGGTACAACACATTGAAAGAAGGCAGGTAGCACAAGATAAAAACTAATAAATTAAAAAAGCAAACAGTAATTCCATGCATCCTAAGTGTCCCTATTTAAGAGGGACAGTCTCTGTTTTGGGCCCAAATCCCTCTGTCCCACTTTTCAAGTTGCTCCATATTGTTAGTGTGTTTGAGTGTATAAAACAGTTCCATAGCAATAATACTCACAGTAACGCGTCTAAACTACAATAGATGTATTTGGAAATCTGTGTAAATAAGATGCATTGTTCCTGTTCTAAATGACACTTTATTTGTTTAAATTGTTATAAGTAAGCAGGCCAGGCACGACCGCTAGACTAAACATGGAAAAGATTATGTAAATTGAGATCAAAATTACTTCAAAGCAGATGTACAGGGAGTGCAGAATTATTAGGCAAGTTGTATTTTTGAGGATTAATTTTATTATTGAACATCAACCATGTTCTCAATGAACCCCAAAAAACTCATTAATATCAAAGCTGAATATTTTTGGAAGTAGTTTTTAGTTTGTTTTTAGTTTTAGCTATTTTAGGGGGATATCTGTGTGTGCAGGTGACTATTACTGTGCATAATTATTAGGCAACTTAACAAAAAACAAATATATACCCATTTCAATTATTTATTTTTACCAGTGAAACCAATATAACATTCACAAATATAAATTTCTGACATTCAAAAACAAAACAAAAACAAATCAGTGACCAATATAGCCACCTTTCTTTGCAAGGACACTCAAAAGCCTGCCATCCATGGATTCTGTCAGTGTTTTGATCTGTTCACCATCAACATTGCGTGCAGAAGCAACCACAGCCTCC
This sequence comes from Pelobates fuscus, assembly GCF_036172605.1. Classification (NCBI taxonomy): domain Eukaryota; kingdom Metazoa; phylum Chordata; class Amphibia; order Anura; family Pelobatidae; genus Pelobates; species Pelobates fuscus. The sequence goes on along the minus strand of NC_086317.1, from coordinate 163,953,565 downwards.
CAGACACTGTTCAGAGAGGTGTACTGTTTTCCCTCCTTGTAAATCTCACATTTGATGATGGACCACAGGTTCTCAATGGGGTTCAGATCAGGTGAACAAGGAGGCCATGTCATTAGATTTTCTTCTTTTATACCCTTTCTTGCCAGCCACGCTGTGGAGTACTTGGACGCGTGTGATTGAGCATTGTCCTGCATGAAAATCATGTTTTTCTTGAAGGATGCAGACTTCTTCCTGTACCACTGCTTGAAGAAGGTGTCTTCCAGAAACTGGCAGTAGGACTGGGAGTTGAGCTTGACTCCATCCTCAACCCGAAAAGGCCCCACAAGCTCATCTTTGATGATACCAGCCCAAACCAGTACTCCACCTCCACCTTGCTGGCGTCTGAGTCGGACTGGAGCTCTCTGCCCTTTACCAATCCAGCCACGGGCCCATCCATCTGGCCCATCAAGACTCACTCTCATTTCATCAGTCCATAAAACCTTAGAAAAATCAGTCTTGAGATATTTCTTGGCCCAGTCTTGACGTTTCAGCTTGTGTGTCTTGTTCAGTGGTGGTCGTCTTTCAGCCTTTCTTACCTTGGCCCTGTCTCTGAGTATTGCACACCTTGTGCTTTTGGGCACTCCAGTGATGTTGCAGCTCTGAAATATGGCCAAACTGGTGGCAAGTGGCATCTTGGCAGCTGCACGCTTGACTTTTCTCAGTTCATGGGCAGTTATTTTGCGCCTTGGTTTTTCCACACGCTTCTTGCGACCCTGTTGACTATTTTGAATGAAACGCTTGATTGTTCGATGATCACGCTTCAGAAGCTTTGCAATTTTAAGAGTGCTGCATCTCTCTGCAAGATATCTCACTATTTTTGACTTTTCTGAGCCTGTCAAGTCCTTCTTTTGACCCATTTTGCCAAAGGAAAGGAAGTTGCCTAATAATTATGCACACCTGATATAGGGTGTTGATGTCATTAGACCACACCCCTTCTCATTACAGAGATGCACATCACCTAATATGCTTAATTGGTAGTAGGCTTTCGAGCCTATACAGCTTGGAGTAAGACAACATGCATAAAGAGGATGATGTGGTCAAAATACTCATTTGCCTAATAATTCTGCACTCCCTGTATTACTAGAATATTTTTTGTGCAACCTTATAACTAACAGTTATCTAATCAATAATATACTATGGGTTGAAAAATTTGATTTATATGTCATGCTGGTAGATTACATCGATTACATTAACCCATGCAGTGACTTATACACATGAGCCCAACACTGCTAAAGCATACAACCTGAAACCAGGGTTAGGCAACAAATTCTTAAAATGAGGCAGAGGTGTCTCTGTCTGAACTGGATGAATATCTACAATATAGAAACAGGTTACACATTGGATAGTATAGTGTCGATGAGAAAGACCTGGGGTTGGGTGAAAATGCACTCAAAAAGTAGAAATTAATTTAGGCTTGTCTTCCATAGGCGTGCGCAACGCTCAGATTTTGCGAGATTGAACTCTAGCCCCGCAGGCTAGAGTTCACTCACCACTGGACCACCAGGGATGGAAATAGCACGGTCCCGCTCCCTACAAAAGGTAAGAAGGGAGGGGGGATATTAACTAAACGCCACCCCCACACAATACACACAAACAGCACACATACACAGCTCCCTTACATAGCACCTTCACACATACACCACCCTTACACACACAGCACCCTTACATATACACACACAGCGCACACACACACACACACACACTAACAGCACCCTTACATACACAGCACCCTCACACATACACACACAGCAGACACACACACACTAACAGCACCCTCACACAGCACTCTCACACACTTCAAAGCAGATCTACAGGGAGTGCAGAATTATTAGGCAAGTTGTATTTTTGAGGATTAATTTTATTATTGAACAACAACCATGTTCTCAATGAACCCAAAAAAACTCATTAATATCAAAGCTGAATATTTTTGGAAGTAGTTTTTAGTTTGTTTTTAGTTTTAGCTATTTTAGGGGGATATCTGTGTGTGCAGGTGACTATTACTGTGCATAATTATTAGGCAACTTAAACGCCACCCCCACACACTAACAGCACCCCCACACACTAACAGCACCCTCACACACACAGCATGAATATGTGAACCATCACAGAGCCTTGAAAAGCAGGAATGTAAGTAATAAATACGGCATTACAGAAGCGTTACTATACAGGTTAACTCCTATCAATGGGAAGGTGGCAGCACTGGCAGGGCACTCCTAACACCATAACAACGCACTGTGAAGATTACGGTGCTTGGAATGCTCCTTTAAAGTAAGACTAGATCTATAGACTGTAAGCTCGTTTGAGCAGGGCCCTCTTCAACCTATGGTTCCTGTAAGTTTTCTTGTAATCGTCCTAAATAGGATCCCCCCTCTCATAATATTGTAAAGCGCTACGGAATCTGTTGGTGCTAGATAATTGGCGATAATAATAATAACTGAGGACTAAAATTCCTGGATAAGGGAATAGAAGTACACTCAATGTGTAGAGGAGTTAGCTACAGAAATTTTGTATTTAAACTTAGTGGCTATATAAAGAGATCTATTACTGGAATGGATAAAGATAATAAAAAAGAAGGTGATTCAGTTGTGGTCTAAAAGAAAGGGATATTGGATTTAAAAAAAAATGGAAAGTGGTAGTTAAAGGGACACTATAGGAACCCAGACAACTTAATCTCATTGATATATATAGGTGTGGGTGCAGTGCCCCTGTTCCCTTAACCCTGCAAGTGAAAGCACTGCGGTTTCAGACAAAGACAACCTCTAGAGGTGCCACTTAGCTTCACATGGAGTTTAACTCTATGAAACAACTTTGGATGCCCTCACGTCTTCCAGCATTTTCATAATCCCCCTAGAAAAGCATTGATTCAAAGCTTTCCTACAGGGAAGCTCTAAGGCAAGCACAGATTTCACCATGCATGTGCATTAGGTCCTCCTTCGCCATGACATCGTTGGAGGAGGAGATGGATCCAGCACCAGCAAACCTTTTTAACCTATTTCATGCTCGGACGGAGGACCTAAAGTTAGGGATATATTATAGCGTTAAGATTACAGGTTTAACACTATAGTGTTCCTTTGAACTATAAAGTGACAAAAAGGTGAATTATATGAGCAAATATTTACCGGGGAATAGTAGATTCAGAAGATGTTAAAGTGGCAAAAATTAGGAGAGATTGTAGAAAAAAGTGGCAAGGTAAATGGTCAGTGGTGGGAATGGAAGGGTAGGAAGGATTAATGATATATACAAGTTTTGCTGTTTGTTGTGTTTTTTTTCCCTCTGGATATCATAGCTTTACCTATAAGGAAATGTGGTGAATAAACATAGAATATTTAAAAAGGAAAAAACCTGTACCTGGCCAGCACGGTCCCCACTGGCCCCGGGGAAGACATCCACATCCTCTCATACTAATAATACAAACAGCTCACACACAAACACACACACAGTCCACACAAATAAAACACCACTAACAAACAAAATACACGCACACAACCCCACAAGCAGCCTCTCACATGCAATACCCCACCAAACACACAATGTGATATATCATCCACAAACACAATTCCACAAGCAGCCCCCATACACAGTCGACATTCATAGGTATCATACACAATACCACAAACTACTCATGAATATATACACTATAACAGCTCACATACACACAAATACGATACAAACAACTGCAGTATAAATAAAACAAGCAGAATACGTCAACATACACACCTTGATGTAAAAAACTAGGACCGGCACGCTACGGGACTTGACAATCTTATTTTGGCACAGTACAGCTAAAAGGTTGCCTACCCCTGTTATAGAGGGTGTGAAGAGGCGCTTTTCTGGGAAGGTCAACTCGATATATATTTTTTGGAAAGGGCACTCTTCATCTGCTGTTCCTTTATGTCATACATGTTCTGTTATAATTAAATATTTGTGGTGTTTACCTATTGTACAGTTTGTTGGCGCTATATACAAAATTGTAATTGTACATTTTGCATCTGAAGGAGAAATAAACAGGTTGTCCTATAAGGTTGTCCTATAAGACGACAGTTAAGTAATTGCGCTTAGAGATTAAAATAGCGTCACGCGATAGAAAGGCAAACATATATTTATAACGCTTGTACTCAGAACCTACTCATTAAGGTTGCGCAAACACCCACGTTGTCCCCAGAGAGGAAACTTAGAGACAGGCTCTAGATAGACTTTCAAGATCCAAACAGAGAAGAAAGGATAAGCAGGGAAATGTATGGAGAGGTCTTGTAGGTGCAACGGTGAAGAAGGTTCTAGAAAGAAAGAATGAGTTAGTCTGGCTAAAGAAGGAGAAAAAAAATAGGAGAACTGCTCTAGAGGCATGGGAAGATAACGGTGAGAGTGTAGGGAACGGTATGTGAAGGGGGAGCGAATACAAATAGTCTGCAAGAAATTAACTAATTGCAATCATACGCTGCAGATTTACAGGAAAGACTGACAGCCAGACAGGCGTAAGGAAGCAAGGAAGGGGGGGCGTAGGGGGGTAGCACGCAGAGATGTAAAGATAGACATAAAAATATTGACCTATAAAGCAAAATACGGGCACAGGGAGAGAAGAAAGATAGAAGCTCAAGAAACGGGAAAGGGATCATTTATGCATAATTTACCTAAGAATAGTGAGTCAGACAGTAGAAGAGGTTTTCTGCTTTGGGAATGAAGCTGGAAGCCGGACTGAGTACAGAAAAGTAAGGTGAGTAAAGACTGAGGGGGGAAGGGGGAATCTACTAATCAGCATCAGACGTTAACTGATTTAACAGTTAGAGTTTCTAGAAAAAAAAAGTTACTTTTAATAGTTTAATATCAGATGGTTTTTGATTTAGCAGAACTCGTATGTGATATATGCTATTTCAGAGAGAAGACTCATTCGGCATTGGGGCATTCTAGCTTATATTTTCCATATAACAGCTCCGTATAACCCCTCCTATAACATCATGTAACCTTTCAATGCAACTGTTCATATTGCTTTATCCCATCTTTAGTGCTCTCTATGCATTATCTGTATTTCTCCTCCAGGTAAAGTTTAACAAAATGTTTTGGATCTTTTATAGCGCTAAATGTAAAATATTGCTTTGTATATGAACATAATTATGAAAGAAATCTCAATATATTTTTTCTAGATGAAACTTCGTAGATCAACTAACCCAATATACCTCCTGTAGTAGTAGTTTGCTATATACCCATCTATGTCCCTTTTATCTCTGCCTTTAAATCTTTCTATAAAATGTTCCATGAGACATCGTCATGCTATATCTTTGTTTTATTTCATATAACGTCATCATATAACTTCATTATTGTATTAATATCATCCTTTGGCATCTTGGGGGGGGGGGGGGGAAACTCCACGTATTGCACAATCGATAAAAAAATGTGTAACACATTCTAGGCTGCACTAATTACCACTAGCAAATCTTCTGTTGTCTACTGTTTCACATATGTCATCGGGGCTCTAGCTTTTTTATGCTGTCATTTTTAGTAGTCATGTCCGGCAGATCTTTTTCAATGTTAGCTTTCTGTGATTTACATAAAACTACAATGTACAAAGATAAGAAACATTTGGCTGTCCATATCTATGAATGAATGTAGATGCAAAATGCGTGGTGGCTTATGCGGCCAGTGCCAGGACACTTCTATTTTAATTGTTGGGGATGGGGAATTAGGGGGGTGTGTCTTGGTGCATTGTAATTCAAATAAAAGACTGTCTCCTGTAAAATAAATGAATAAGCAAACAAACAAATAATTAAAAAGGTAACAGGTGCTAGTTCTATCAATTGCTGTGTTTCGTTCTAAACAATAGGAGATAAAAGTTACTAAAGCACTTGTTTCAATATTGATTAAAAAATCTGGTGGAAGACCGGTGTAACTTTGCTGCAAAGCCAGTTAGTAAAGGGCTTTGGCAAGAGTGCAAGCTCTCCATAAGAAACCATATACACTGCAATTGCACTTAGTATTCACTAAATGGCGTTGCAGTTTTATGGGCTACAAAAAGCACTTTTACTGGTGTCCCTATCTAACCCTTTACACGTATAATAGTGAAAAGGTCCCTAATCTAAATAATCTAAAATTAGAAAATCCGGCAAAAAATAAATACAAAATATATACCATGCTTACTATTTAAATTCTTAATTAAAATATATTTTCTTCAATCTTCTTTATTCAGCTCAAATAAAATGTCAAATAAAAACGTACAATTTGTAAAATCCACTGAAAAAAAGTGGATACTGTGATACTTAAAAAAGTTAATCTTTGTTACCCTATAGAGGGCTCCACATGGGCCGAGCATCCGAGGGAAGGAGAAACCTATATAAATGCTTTGCCACACGTACAATGCTCAGTATAGAGCACTATGATTGGCTGGCTTGGAATCTTTGTAAGAAGAGGTGTCCCTTTTAAAGCACTTTTGAAACATAAATCATAAAAATGCAACAATGCATTAGGTAAAGCCTAAAGAATACCTTTTTACAATATTAATTAACTCAAATGCTAAATAATTGCATATTAACAAGGAGTGACATAGAGAGTTATAGGATGTGCAGAAGATACACGAATACATATTCAGTGACAAGAAGGAAACATATACAAAGGAAACATATACAAAACATAAACAAGGTAAAATTCACAATAATCATTGTAAAAATAAATAATGTTGGACTCTTGAAATATCAGTGAGGGGGAATCATCTGGTTCTGGAAGGATTACACCAATGTTGCAAAGCAGACCCCAATGAAGGTATCATGTGACTTTGGAATGTTTACTGTGGAACAAATATTGAAATATTTAGAATGCCTTTGAAGTAGCTTTGGTTTAAAGAAAAGGTTGGTGAAATATTATCTGAGCATTTTGAGTCTCCATAATGCTGGCATGACTGAAGGTTTAAAGCCATATTTCACAGCCTCTTTTACATTTTCCGTATGACTTAAAGGACCACTATAGTGCCAGGAAAACATACTCGTTTTCCTGGCACTATAGTGCCCTGAGGGTGCCCCCACCCTCAGGGTTCCCCTCCCGCCGGGCTCTAGGGGGAGGAAGGGGTTAAACTTACCTCTTTCTCCAGCGCCGTGTGGGGAGCTCTCCTCCTCCCTCTTCTTCCGTCACCAGATGAATGCGCATGCGCGACAAGAGCCACGCGCGCATTCAGCCAGTCCATAGGAAAGCATTCTCGATGCTTTCCTGTGGACGCTGGCGTCTTCTCACTGTGAAAATCACAGTGAGAAGCGCGGAAGCGCCTCTAGCAGCTGTCAATGAGACAGCCACTAGAGGCTGGATTAACCCTGCAATGTAAACATAGCAGTTTCTCTGAAACTGCTATGTTTACAGAAAAAAAGGATAATCCTAGCTGGACCTGGCACCCAGACCACTTCATTAAGCTGAAGTGGTCTGGGTGCCTATAGTGGTCCTTTAATAACCTCCACCAATAGTTACACTCTATGCTTTACATATCTCTGTATCAATTCTCCTCTTGTTGCCTAAACTCCATATTCCTTAAAAAGTACATTTGTGCTCTTACATCTCATGTATAAATACTACTATGATTCCAGATTCTTCTTATAACTCTTCTTTTATTCCATATAACCCTCATTCTGTCTCTGCCAAGAATTTCTTCAGCTGCTCTATCTAAAAATATTCTGATATATTTGCAATTATAGTCTTGTTATAACTCATCCTAATTTCTCCTAAAACATTTCTTTTCGTATTGTTAAATCTCATAAAACGTGCGTATTGCCAAATTTAACATGATCAGTGCGAACTATCTGGTTCCCAGTTTGCCTTATATAGTCTTTGTGAGGTGGCTGGGTTTATTGTGCAAGAACGCAGAACCCATACGTGTATATATACGCGATTTGCTGTTGTGTCTTGTTTTCCTTAGGTGTTTGCCCAATGTTCCAGGACATAAATAACCCAACTCCTGCCCCCTGCTCTTCCAGCCATGACCCAGGTGATCTCACAGGTAATCAATTTCTACCATCATCACATTCTACATTATACTTTGAGCTTTGTGTTAGCTTGTTATATTTTCAAGGACTAACTATAACTGTTTCTATAATGGCCTGCTCATTAGTGCAAACATTTTTAAATTTTACTTTGCATTGAATTTTAAATGATTATTTTAAAGGACAGAGGCGGCTCTCTAATTAGGCGGTTTAGGCGGCCGCCTAAGGCCTCGCGCTGGCTGGGGCCTCGCGGCCGCCTAAACCGCCTGTGGGCAGAGTGTGTCAGGTCCTCGGGCAGTGACCGAGGACCTGACACCAGGAGGGGGCCCGGCGGCTTGCCCGGTATGCCGCCGGGTGCGAGGCCCCTCCTGGCTGCCGGCCAGCCACCGCAGACACTGGTCTGCAGCTCCGCAGTGTGCAGAGCTGCAGACCATGTGACTCGCGAGAATTGGCCAATCAGAGCGTTGCCGCGGGTTACCACGCGTTGCTCGCGAGATTACTCTGCGGAGCTGCAGACCGGAAGTAATGGCCACCGGACCACCAGGGAGCCCACTGGACCACCAGGGAAAGGTAGGCTCTCCCTCCACCACCATCACCACCACCCCCAGCCGTACCCCCCACATCACCAACCATCACCCTCAGCCTCACTCACCATCACCCCCCACCAGCCTCAGCCTCACCCCCACCACCCTCAGCCTCACCCCCCCACCATCACCCCCCTCAGCCTCACTCACCATCACCCCCACCACCCTCAGCCTCACTCCCCCACCCTCACCATCACCCCCACCACCCTCAGCCTCACCCCCCTCACCATCACCACCCTCAGCCTCACTCACCATCACCCCCACCACCCTCACCATCACCCCCCACCACCCACAGCCTCACCCCCCTCACCATCACCCCCCACCACCCTCAGCCTCACCCCCACCCTCACCATCACCCCCACCACCCTCAGCCTCACCCCACCTACCCTCACCATCACCCCCCACCACCCTCAGCCTCACCACCCCACCCCCCTCAGCCTCACTCACCATCACCCCCCACCACCCTCAGCCTTACCCCCCCACCCTCAGCCTTACCCCCCCACCCTCAGCCTTACCCCCCCACCCTCAGCCTCACCCCCCACCCTCAGCCTCACCCCCCACCACCCTCAGCATCACCCCCCACCACTCTCAGCCTCACACCCCACCACCCTCAGCCTCACACCCCACCACCCTCAGCCTCACACCACCCTCAGCCTCACACCCCACCACCCTCAGCCTCACCCCCCCACCCTCAGCCTCACCCCCCCCACCCTCAGCCTCACCCCCCACCACCCTCAGCCTCACACCCCACCACCCTCAGCCTCACACCCCACCACCCTCAGCCTCACACCCCACCACCCTCAGCCTCACCCCCCACCAGCCTCACCATCACCCCCCACCACCCTCAGCCTCACCCCCACCACCATCACCACCCCCAGCCTCACCCTCACCCCCCACAGCCTCACCACCCCCCATCACCAACCATCACCCCTCCCACCACCCTCAGCCTCACCCCCCACCGTCACCATTACCCCCCACCACCCTCAGCCTCACCCCCCCTACCCTCACCATCACCACCCTCAGCCTCACCCCCCACCCTCAGCCTCACCACCCCACCCCCCTCAGCATCACCACCACCCTCAGCATCACTCCCCCCACCCCCCTCAGCATCACCCCCCTCAGCCTCACCACCCTCAGCCTCACCCCCCACCACCCTCAGCCTCACCACCCCCCACCACCCTCAGCCTCACCACCCCCCACCACCCTCAGCATCACCCCCCACCACCCTCAGCATCACCCCCCCGCAGGGCCGGTGCTTGGATTTTTAGGTACATAGGCGAAGATGCATTTTTCCGCCCCCCCCCCCCCAAAAAAAACATCTTCACCTATGTGCCTCTTAACCAGCCCCTCCCTGGTCCCTTCCCTGTCCCTTAGTGTTCTTCTCCCCTCCCCCCTCTTTTCCCTGTCTCTTGGTGTTTCTCTCCCATTCCCTCCCTGTCCCTTGGTGCACCCCACACCCCTTTAGTGGTCACACTCCCCTTCCTGGTGTATCAATGTGTACAGAGTGTAGCGGAGCGCTTCAGTTTTCTGTACCCGGCCGAACTGACAGGGAGTGCTCTCTCTGTGAGCACCTCCTGTCAGTCTGGCCAGGTACAGGAAACAGAAGCTCCTGTACCGCGCTCCGCTCCGCTACACTCTGTACACACTGACAGACACAGACTCATTGACAGACACACTGATAGTCACACACAGACTCAATGACAAACATACTCTTACTGATTTGACAGACACACGCCATCACTCGCACACACACACACGCCGTCACTCGCACACACACACACACACACACACGCCGTCACTCGCACACACACACACACGCCGTCACTCGCACACACACACACACGCCGTCACTCGCACACACACACACGCCGTCACTCGCACACACACACACACGCCGTCACTCGCACACACACACACACACGCCGTCACTCGCACACACACACACACGCCGTCACTCGCACACACACACACGCCGTCACTCGCACACACACACACACACGCCGTCACTCACACACAGACACATACACTCACACACAGACACATACACTCACACACAGACACATACACTCACACACAGACACATACACTCACACACAGACACACACACTCACACACAGACACATACACTCACACACAGACACACACACTCACACACAGACACACACACTCACACACAGACACACACACTCACACACAGACACACACACTCACACACAGACACACACACACTCACACACAGACACACAGACACTCACACACAGACACACAGACACACACACACAGACACTCACTAATTATTTTACAAATACATATTTTCCACCCAGCCTCCCTACCTGGAGAGCTGGTGTGGATGAGGAATCCTTCCCTGGGGCTGCTGGGCGGCGTGCGGCTGTGCTGAGATCAGATACGGCGAGGGAGCTCTAACCTCTCTGCTCTGCTCCCTCGCGCGCTGCCTGTCTGCTGATACCGCGGGAGCCGGAATATGACGTCATATTCCGGCTCCCGCGGTATCAGCAGACAGGCAGCGCGCGAGGGAGCAGAGCAGAGAGGTTAGAGCTCCCTCGCCGCATCTGATCTCGGCACAGCTGCACGCCGCACCGGGGGCCGAGATGGTGGCCCGGCAGGAGGGAGAGCTTCCCTCCTGCCGGTCACTGAAATCTTGCGCCCCCAGAGCCCGTGCGCCCTAAGGCGGCCGCCTGTGCCGCCTTATGGACGCGCCGGCCCTGCCCCCCCGCCACCCTCAGCATCACCCCCCGCCACCCTCAGCATCACCCCCCCACCACCCTCAGCATCACCCCCCACCACCCTCAGCATCACCCCCCCACCACCCTCAGCATCACCCCCCCACCACCCTCAGCATCACCCCCTCACCACCCTCAGCATCACCCTCCATCACCACCCTCAGCCTCACCCCACTCACCATCACCCCCTCCTTCTCACATCACCCCCTCTCACATTACCCCCTCTCACTCTCACATTACCCCCTCTCACTCTCACATTACCCCCTCTCACTCTCACTTTACCCCCCCTCACTCTCACTTTACCCCCGCTCCCTCTCACCATCGCACCCCCGCTCCCTCTCACCATCGCACCCCCGCTCCCTCTCACCCTCTCACCATCGCACCCCCTCTCCCTCTCACCATCGCACCCCCTCTCCCTCTCACCATCGCACCCCTTCTCCCTCTCACCATCACCCCCCTCTCACCATCACCCCCCCCCGCCATACACACACAACACACTTCAAGCAGCTACCCCATACACATAGGGTCTCAGACAAAAACGCAAACATGCTCACAGAGACATACATTCAGACACACAAGGATACTCTCTGTCAGACACACTCTCAGGCACATACACAGGTAGACAGCGCATCAATGTGTATATGTGACACTTTTTTGTTAGTGGGGCCTCATAAAGTCTAGAGCCGCCTCTGTTAAAGGAACACTAAAGTGTTAAAAATTTAAATTGTATTCCTAACACTATAGTGCCGCTGTCCTTATTTGTAAACAGCATTAAGTCACGCCTGCTGTTTGCCATCAAAATATTTTTAAAAAGCTTGTTAGTTACAGAGAATCCCTCAGTGCTGCTGGCCTTTACGTATCATTGAAGAGGTGTCCATTCTTTCAATCAGTGGTCCAAACCAATGCATCTCTTAGAGGAGAATTGAGGACATGATATGCATGAGCAGCAAGTGCTGCATGTGCATCCAATTCTTTCCTATGAGCTGCAACTTCACTTAAGTTCTACTCGGCAAGTCTTGTAGCTGTTAGTATGGCACCTACTAGAGGTGTGCACAACGGCAATGTTTTGCCTTGAAGGATTAAACATTTATGTAAAGTTCAAATGGGATTTTTCTTTTGGGGCACACTTTAATTTACTGTGCTGCACGTACCTACCTGTATATAGCTGTATGTGTGTGTCTGGAAATCTGGATTGTTTGGTGCGCTCCTGGGAGGACTGATACAGGGCTTCCATGTACGAAGGCAACCTGGTCAGTGACTCCTGGGCAAGTTGACTTTATAAACCCTGCTATACATGCTACAGAAGTTTGTAGTTAAGATGGGAAAAAGCATTTATAAGGCAACTATAACTTGGATGGCCCACTCGGCTGCGCTCCATGGGTGCATGCAGTAAAGGAATTAGGAGAGCACATTCAGAGCAAACTCGGGGCTCCTTGACCCAGAACCACAAATGTGTAGACCAGAAAGTGAGCAGTAAAGAGGGGCTGGCTTTCCTGAGTAAGATCAGATCCGATCAGACCTGAGTCAGTTCTGCTGACATGCTCTGTGCATGATCTTAGTGCCTGTATGCCGGGAGCCATGACTTGTATTCAGAAACCTGCCTGGCAAGAGACTTTGATAACTGTTGCAGTTTTTGCTTGGAGAGGAACCTAAATTGCGGCACTGTCCCTGCAAAAACAGCTTACAATTATGGTGTTATTAGAAATAAATATGTTTTTAAAAAAAATAGGCATACAAAATAGTTGTATGGGAGATAAAATTCTAGCTGCAAGAGATACTGCTCTAAAAAAAAAATAGTCTGAGAAAAAAGGGGAGGAGGGCTCTACCCAAAGACTTCTTGCACCATTAGAACTACAATAAAATGTAGCGGTTATGGAGTCCCAGTTTAATGTGTAGCAATGTACTTGCAAAAGAGAAGTGTTTTGGGCAAACGCTACGCATATACCAATATATATAGACATGAATAGATCCCGATAACACTACATTATAAAACCACTAACAGAGAGATTCACTAAGCAGTGGAGAAAAGACTTCCGGCTGAAAATATGCTAGCAGCCAGTGGGCAAATAGTAAAAAAAAAAAAAAAATCCTCTGCAGTGCAGGATTAATTGTGGGACTGCTAGCCAATGTTTAAAAAAGTGAATAAAATGAAATAAAAAGTCCTATGGGGGTCAATATGGCAATCATATTAGTATAAGGGAGGGAACCGCTACCTGCTCACCTCTCCAATTCTTATATGGAGATCCTATTAACCCCACAGAGTTTGTTTTTTCTGTTTGTTTTTTTGCTTTTTAATGTGGCGGATGGTTTGCAAGCACGGCTACTGTCACAGAGCATAACCATTGCCCTGCCAAGGTTTGTTTTCACTATTTGTTTGCTTGCTACTTGGACTGCCATCAGGCAACTTCCTGATATTTAGCATCTGTTCCTGGATTTTTATAATCCGGTTCTGGATTTCAGCCACCCAGTAGCTTTCACTCTGGCTGAGATCCCGACCATTCTGAGCCTTAAGAATAATAACTAATTCCCCCCCAAAAAAGCCCTGCTAAAAGAGGAAAAATTATAATGAGCAAGTCCCTAAAAAGTGATAAAGGACGTTTATTCAAAATTGGACAAAAACTTTATTGAAATCAGTAGAATTCGTGGAATCAAATAATCAGTAAAAAATTATAATAAACACATCACCTATCAAAAGAAAATACATACGTATGGAGTCTACTAATTAGATCTCAGTCTGTGGAGTGAATATAGAGAGTCGAGAGACATATGTTTATAGTCACACAAAGGTAAATTACCCGGCAATATAAACCACAATTGATCCTTACAAAAATAACAGAGCAGACTGTTAAAAAAAAAGGCTACTTAAAGGGACACTCCGGGCACCTAGACCACTTCTGCCCATTGGAGTGGTCTAGGTGCCAACTCCCACTACCCTTAACCCTGCAGCTGTAATTATTGCAGTTTTCATAAACTGCAATAATTACATTGCAGGGTTAACTCCTCCTCTAGTGGCTGTCTAGACAGCCACTAGAGGGCCCTTCCTGGTTTCTAGCACAGATTTTCTGTGAGGACCTTCAGCGTCGCTCAATTCCCCACAGGAAGGCATTGAAAGCATTTTCAGGGCTTTCCTCTAGAGAGGTCTAATGCACGCGTGCGGCATTGCGCATGCGTATTAGGTCTCCCCCGCCGGATGATCTGGGCAGGGGGAGGAGCGTGGGCGGACCCGAAACCACTGCAGGGGGACTCAGGTAAGTCACTGAAGGGGTTTTCACCCCTTCAGCAACATGGGATGGGTGGTGGGAGGGATAGGGGACCTGCAGTGCCAGGAAAACGATTTGTTTTCCTGGCACTGGAGTGTCCCTTTAATCAGTGTAGATACTCACTGGGAGTCAAATATTGGTCTGTCTTGATATAATGATACTTGAGGTAAGTATGTATCAATCGAGTCTCTGTAACACTAACAGTAGTAGTGATTAGGTATAGGAGATTTGGGGAAAAGGGTAAAACAAACCAAAATAAACCCCACAACTAACTAATGAAAAAAGAGAGAACATTTATTTGTAATGGATAACTTATGCTATAATGATATAATGCCCAGCATATAGTCTCCTAATATCACAGGTTGGATCTCCGATATGAGGATGTGTCTGAGAGTGCTACCTCGACGTAACCACTTATTCATTACATTTTCTCTCCAAGAACACAAACCAATATCACTCTTGTAATTGCCTTCTCTTGTCTCTCTATACTCCCACATTGTTAATTCTCGTCTAAAGTACTTTTTTATCTTTTAGTTTAATGTTTCCATTTTAAAATTGTATAAAGCTATGTTTATGCTAAATAAATGCTAATAAACATATGTGGTGCGGATTCTTGAAATAATTGCAGTGGATCATGCAAACTATATGTCCTGTTAAAATTTGTAATGTTTTTTTTTTTTGGAGGGGGTGCCCCCGTATTGCAGTGAATGATTTTTGCCCCATTCAGTATGGGACCATTCAGATTTTAGTGAATAACCCTGTAAATGTTTGACTGTAAGTATCAGTATACTAGTAATTTAAGTAAATCTAATAATCAAAAGCATAATGCAATTTGTCTATTGGTTGCCACAACTCCAATTTAAGTAAATAATTTGTGGTGTTTGACTGAGCTACCATAGACTGTCACAGTCCACTATTATTATACATAGCATAAACGTACACAACATACAGTTATAACATCAGATAACATCAGAAGAAGTTATTGTAAAATAACCTCTTCCTTGCATTTAATTAGACACAGATAAGGCTGTCTGTAGATATGCATACGTTATAGAATATAGTCCAATGTGTGGAGCATCATGTCAGAAAACATGCCCTAAATGGATTCACTAATGACCTGACACATACCCACCCCCCCAAAAAAAATTACACATTTTAATAGGACATATAGTTTGCATGATTCACTGCAATTTTTTCAAGAATTGGCACCACATATGTTTATTATCTTTATACAATTTAAAAATGGAAATATAGGGGGACGGAGCCTGGTTGTAGAGCAGAGCAGTCGCATGGCACTGAAGCTCAAGTGATACACACTAAACTTCGTCCTTATCAGACCGATAACCTTGACTAAAACTGCAGAAAACACAGAGAAGTGACTGCAGAACCAACATGGGTCGAAGATCTAAAAAACAGAAGCCTGACCAACCGAGGCAGAGCCAAGGTATTGGGGCCATGTGGAGACAAGTCCACGGAACAACAAGGCCCAAGATGGCCGACCACACTGAAACATTCTCTGACTTCTCCGATGACTTCTCCCTGGGGAAGGACACACCCGATACGCCAAGCTTACCTGCGGTCGGGACAAAACCCCTGCAGACCACGCTACAGGCGGATATGGCCGCCCTCCACTCGGAGCTTATGGGAATCAACGGGAGGATGAGCACCCTGGAGGACACCTCTGCTGCGCAAGACGCGCGCATCACCTCCATGCAAGCAGAAATCAAGAGCCTGCAGGGCAGGACCGAAGAATTTGACTGGCGGTTTCAACAACGTAAAGACAAGGCCACAATCCTGGCGGTGGTCAGGAACCGGGCTGGCTTTACATTCGAAGGACAATCCCTCTTATTTTTTCCGGACCTGTCAGGTAGCACTTTGGCATGGAGGGGGTAGTTAAAGCCCTTCACCACACTCCTCAGGCAACAAGGCATACAATACAGATGGCGCCTAGATCGTTCCCTACATGTACTGACAGGAGAGGGTAAACACACAATCTACAATCTAAAAGGAGCACAAGACCTGTCACACTCTTTGGGACTATCTCAGGAGGCTATGCGCAGCACGGCATCACTAGCAACCGCAGATACGCCACATGGATGGGACCCCGAGCGGGTCACAACCTTTGTACCGTGGCAGCCCAGACAAGGCTCCTCTGAAACGGCAGGTACCTGAAGACCCCCTGAGGACTCGAAGACCACAGACAGTAAATTTCGGGACTATGTACTATTGGTCTGATAGCCACAACTTAATGACACCTCCGTCAATTCTTTAGTACTGTCAGTATTTCAGATTGGATCCTGAAGGGTACGAGAAGCCAAAGAAAGGTTGGCATAAAATTGACTTCTGAGAATTGGTGGATATAGAAGATAAGCCTGGGAGCAGCATTAATTCCAGACTAAAGTGTAGAATATGGGCTTTAGTGAGACTGATAAGGAGTGTGTTACAGTATTGAGGAATAAAATGATAAGTATTAGTTGTATCTCTGTTAGAAAGGGGAATATACAAGCAATATTTTTACATTTGGTAAATTGCAGGATTTCGAGACAGAGTGGAGGTGTGAAGGATAAGTAAGATTGTGGGGTAAGTTAGTGAGTGTTCCATACATTAGAAGGGAGAGTAGCAATGGACAGTTGGTTTTCAGTTCAAAGAAAAGATGTCGCTTATTTTTAGAAAGACTGTTTCAAGAACTTGACATATGCACCGTCGTTATTCGGCAGGTGCTACTTTAGCTTTACCTTAAATAAAACACTGACACCATTTTCCTGTTGGAGTATAACGTCCACAGCTTTATTAATTATTAAATATATGAATAAATTTACATTTAGGGTCATTGTCCAACTGACATTATATTACTATCCCCGTGCACAATACCCCTGACAATGACCCTATCGCTTGTACAACAATAATTGACATTCACATAACATTTAACTAGTAACACACGGCCTACCAGAGAGGCCCCAAAACCATACTGTTAACTGTAGGGGTGTACCCAGACACCCCTACCCCCTAGGTTCGTAGCCACCGAAGAGCTTGAACCTACCAACACTCACTTCCATCTGGCCTACTCCAGCCTAGGCCTTGGCCTGTCCATTCCCAATTGCAGCCAAATCCTGCCTTTAACACGCCCTGTTCCCGCCGCTGTGACCAAACGGGAACTAACCTCAAAACATAGGGAGGGTGGGAGGGACAAGTAACAGGTTAGTGAAATTCTGATTAACTGGCCCCTCTCTTAAGATGGCCGCTTATTTAACCCCTTAAGGACACATGACATGTGTGACACGTCGTGATTCCCTTTTATTCCAGAAGTTTGGTCCTTAAGGGGTTAAACTGCCTTTCTCCTCCCCTTCTTCGCCCTGCCCTAAACCCATCCCATTATTCTTTCCACCTGCCCACTTCCTGGCCTTGTCAAGGCCCACTCCCCTGTTTCACTGCTCCATGGGCTTCAGGTTAGTCATCTACTTAGAGAATAGGAAGGTAGTATAACCAAACGATGAGATGCTAAAGGAGCCTTGGAAAAAATAAGAAGAGAGCCTAGAGAGGACAGTACTATGAGAACCATGCTTGTGAAAGATATGAAGAATGAACATGTGGTCAACACTGTCGAAAGCAGCAAGAGGAATTTTTAGAGTGTAATGACTTTTGCATTTGGATGTGATTACACCAGTGGTAATTTTGATTAGGACAATATCATTAGATTACAGAAACTGGATTTGAGAGCGTCATAGAGAGAGTTGGAATTGAGAAGTTAGTCAGACAAGCATTAAAAAGCTGTTCAAGAAGCTTTGAGACAAAATGAAATAAGGAAATAGGACTTAATTTAGACGTTGAGTTGAAAGAGTTTTGTTTTTAGAATAGTAAAATAATTGTGTTTTTTTCATTGTGTGTTTGACTGAAAATACCAAATGGGGGACAATAAAGATTTGAATTAAGGATGGAAGATAACTCGTGAAAACAGATTGTATAAGGTAAGAGGGCATGAAATCAATGTTATCATCTTTATAAACTGTATTTATAATAAATCTCATCCAGGATGTAAAGGTATACAATCACTGGCTAATGTTGAGCTCTATTGCTTTATTTAAGACAGTTAGTTTTCCTAGGTGACAGTTGTTTTTTAAAAAGCATTTTTATACTGTATTCTTATGTATCTTTCCCAGACACCCTTATATCTACACAGGATGAAGAATTGGAACAACCAGAAATCCTACCTTTAAACAATGAGTCACCACAACAAACAGTTGCCACAGAGAGCCCTAAAATAACATGTAAGTGTGTAGCATCATCCATGATAACCCTATAACTATTACATCATTGTTTGCATTCTTGAAAATCACCCAGGTTTAAACGGATTAAAGCAAACAGGAAACTGTTCTTGGAATTCATGAATTCAATAAAATGCTTTGTCCGTCACGATTAGTTGTGCACTTCTCTTTACCTTTTATTGATGGATAGACATGATGCTAAGAGACCCTTAAACATGTTTAGTCTGCTTTAACAAGATTTCTGATTTTACATATTGGCTTTGCATTTGGGCTATCAAGTCCTAAAATATAGTCCTGTCTTTTAGGGCTGTCAATAGGTAAAAACGTTAGGGAGAGAAGTCAGGTCACTGTAAACTGGTGATTGGTTCCCAAATACATGTGTATATATAGGTATGTAGCACTGAGCAGGGCATAACCTCACTGATTCTGAAGTGGGGAACATGGTGTTAGGCAGAACACTACAAGACAGGGGGGCAAAATCAAGTCCCGGCACAATAGCTGCCATTGGGTATATGATAATTCACAACTAGTGTAGTTAATACGTTTTACTAGGGAAAATCCCTTCTGAACTCAGAAGTGGGAGTTGGCAGCATCCCTAGACAGGTTGGATCCTTCTGAGTCTTATTTAAAAT
Source organism: Pelobates fuscus (assembly GCF_036172605.1). Lineage (NCBI taxonomy): Eukaryota > Metazoa > Chordata > Amphibia > Anura > Pelobatidae > Pelobates > Pelobates fuscus. Next base: position 163,934,098 of record NC_086317.1, on the reverse strand, counting down.
AAGTAGAAATGTCCCAAGAACCACACTGTCATTTAAAATGTTAATAACTTGTGTAGTATATTGCACTTATGACTAAATTGTTAGTGTGCATGTTTATGAAGTTATTTTCCCATGAGGCTCAGACAGGGATCAGAATGAATGTAAGAATAATTGGCAAAAAAAAAAACATTTAAAATATATCCCAGGGAAATAAGGCAGGAAACAACTCCTTGCTAGTATAGGTTTATTGGGAAAATAATCAAACATGGCTGAAGTATAGAGGCCACGTTATAGGGAATGGACATGTAATACAAAAAGATCTATCCACCTGTATAAAGGGGGGTGGGCGACAAAAACATAAAGAAAATCTATGTAAATACTGGGCAAGTTTTACCTCTATTCAAAGATGCTTTTTTATTTTATTGTATTTATAAACTGTATATCTAATAGATCTCATCCAGGAAGTAGAGGTATACAATCACTGGCAGTGCTAATGTTGAGCTCTATTGCTTTATTTAAGGTAATTAGTATTGCTAGGTGACAGATCCAACTTAATACAAGTTAGTTTAGCATTAAGGCTCTTTTTACTTATAAAAAGCATTTTATACTGTATTCTTATGTATCTTTCCCAGACACTCTTATATCTACACAGGATGATGCATTGGAGCAACCAAAAATCCTACCTTCAAACAATGAGTCACCACCACAGACAGTGGTCACAGAGAGCCCTAAAAGAACATGTAAGTGTGTAGCATCGTCCATGATAAACCTATACATATTACACCATTCAGGGCCGGCCTTAAGGGTGTGCGAGCTGTGCGCAGTGGTGTATCCTGGTTTTGTGCTGCCCTAGGCAGGACAAAACTCCGGCGCCCCCCTCACCCTCGCCACCCCCACCCAACCCTTCCCCCCACACCGCCTTCTAAATACACACACACACATTCACTGACAGATACGCATACATTAGCTAACAGAAACACACACACTCACTAACAGACACACACACACACTCACTAACAGACACACTCACACTCACTAACAGACACACTCACACTCACTGACACACACACACACACATACACTCACACACTAACAGACACACTCACACTCACTAACAGACGTACACACACACACTCACACACTAACAGACACACTCACACTCACACACTAACAGACTGACACACACACACACACTAACATACAGACTCACACTCACTAACAGACATACACACACACTCACAGACTGACACACACACTAACAGACACACTCACACTAACTAAAAGACATACACACACACACACACTAACAGACTGACACACACACTAACAGACACACTCACACTCACTGACAGACATACACACACACACACACACTCACACACTAACAGACAGACATATACACACACACACACATACACAAACACACACAGGCACACACACACACACACACACACTAACAGACTGACACACACTAACAGACACACTCACTAACAGACAGACATATACACACACACAGACACACACACACTCACTCACTAACATACACACACACATACACACACACACACACACTAACAGACACACACACACTAACAGACAGACATACACACACTCACACACTAACAGACACACTCACACTCACTAACAGACATACACACACTCAGACACTAACATACTGACACACACACACAGACACACACACACACACATACTCACTCACATTAACAAAAACCCAGTCTGAAAGCGCTTCCAATTTTGCAACAAACTAGGAAAAAATTCCTTCTTGACCCCAAAATAGCAGTCAGATGTCTCCTTGGATCAAGCAGCTATTACCCCACTAATTAGAAATTATATCCCTGTATGTTATGTTTTTGCAAGTATTTATCCAATTGCAGTTTAAACATCTGTATAGACTCTGACAAAACCACCTCTTCAGGCAAAGAATTCCATATCCTTATTGCTCTTACTGTAGAAAAACCTTTTCTTTGCCTTAGATGAAATCTCCTTTCTTCAAGCCTAAATATGTGACCTCGTGTCCTATGTATAGCCCTGTTTATGAATAGATTTCCAGATAATGGTTTGTACTGGCCCCGAATATATTTGTATAATGTTATTATATCCCCTCTCAGGCGCCGTTTTTCCAAACTGAAGAGATTTTAATATTTTAACCTTTCATCATAACTAAAATGCTTCATTCCTTTTATCAATTTTGTAGCTCGTCTCTGCACTTATTCTAGTGCCATGATATCTTTCTTTAGAACAGGTGCCCAAAATTGCACAGCATATTCAAGGTGTGGTCTTACCAGCAATTTATAAAGAGGCAAAATTATATTTTCATCTCGAGAATTTATGCCCCTATTTATACGTGACAAAACCTTACTGGCCTTAGCAATGGCAGATTGACATTGCATATTGTTACCTAATTTGTTCACCCTAGTTCACTACCATTTAGGGTGTAAATTGCTTGTGCATTCTTAACCCCGAAGTGCATAACTTTGCATTTTTCTACGTTAAATTTCATCTGCCATTTTAGTGCCCAATCCCCCAATCTATCCAAATCCATCTGCAGCAAAGCAATATCCTGCTCACATTTTATTACTTTACAAAGTTTTGTGTAATCTGCAAACACTAATACATGGCTTTCAATGCCCATTTCAAGATCATTTATAAATATGTTAAATAGAAGCGGTCCAAAAACAGAACCCTGAGGGACACCACTTACCACTTTTGTCCAGCTTGAAAATTTACCATTTATGACAACTCGTTGTACTCTATCCTTAAAGGACCACTCTAGGCACCCAGACCACTTCAGCTTAATGAAGTGGTTTGGGTGCCAGGTCCCTCTAGGATTAACCCTTTTTTTTATAAACATAGCAGTTTCAGAGAAACTGCTATGTTTATAATAGGGTTAATCCAGCCTCCAAATCCTCTAGTGGCTGTCTCACTAACAGCCGCTAGAAGCGCTTGCGTGATTCTCACTGTGAAAATCACAGTGAGAGCACGCAAGCGTCCATAGAAAAGCATTGTAAATGCTTTCCTATGAGACCGGCTGAATGCGCGCGCAGCTCTTGCCGCGCATGCGCATTCAGCTGAAAGGAAGGATCGGAGGTGGAGAGGAGGAGGAGAGCTCCCCGCACGGTGCTGGAATAAAGGTAAGTTTTAACCCTTTCCTCATCCCAGAGCCCGGAGGGAGGGGGTCCCTGAGGGTGGGGGCACCCGCAGGGCACTATAGTGCCAGGAAAACGAGTATGTTATATAGCACTATAGTGCCAGGAAAACGAGTAGATCACATCCACTGCAACACCCTGATCTAGATTTCTACTTACTTCTTCGTAGAATGCAATTAGGTTAGTTTGACATGACCTATGTTTCATAAAACCATGCTGATTATTGCTAAAAACACAGTTCTTCCCAATGAATTCCTGAATATTATCCCTTAATAGCCATTCAATTTCCCAGTCACAGAAGTTAAGCTCACAGGTCTATAATTTCCAAGCAATGATTTTGAACCCTTTTTAAATATAGGAACAACATCTGCCTTCCTCCAATCCTCCGGTACAATACCTGAAACAAAAGAATCTTGAAAAATTAACAGAGGTTCACTTATTTCCCCACTTAGCTCCTTAAGTACTCGTGGGCGGATACCATCAGGCCACGGAGCTTTATTTACATTAATTTTCTTTAATAGCTGTAGCCCCTTGTCTCGAGTTATCCAATCACAAGTTATCTGCAAGTTTGTTGCAGCAATCATTTGCATATCTCTTACCATAGGATCCTCATTAATATATACTGAAGAAAAATAGTTATTTAAAATTTCTGCCTTTTCCTGGTCTTCATTGACTAACAGACCTATCTCTGTTTTCAGTGTACCTACACTTTCATTTTTTGTTTTTTTTAGAATTAATGTACTTGAAAAAAATGTTGGGGTTGGTTTTGCATTCTTTGGCTATCAATTTCTCATTTTCTAGTTTAGCCACTTTAATTGCCTTTTTGCAAGTATTATTGGCTTCCTTATATCTTATATAGGATTCCTCTGATTTGTCCGATTTAAATGCTTTAAAAGCCCTTTTCTTATTTTTAATCTCTTGTTTTACGTCTCTACTAAGCCACATTGGTTTTAATTTGTTTCTTTTATATTTATTACCCAATGGTACGTACTGTGAAATGTACCTTTCTAATATTTGTTTGAATAGTTTCCATTTTTCCTCAGTGTTTTTATCACTAAGGAGTTTATGCCAGTCGATATGTTGTAGAGCTGCCCTAATCCTATTAAAATTGGCTTTTTTAAAATTATACGTTTTAATATACCCCACGTGCTTTTGCTTTTTTGAGTTTATTTCAAAAGTTACCATATTGTGATCACTATTTCCCAAATGCTCCCCTACTTGAATGTTGGTTAAAAAGATTAACATTGTTTGTTATAACGAGATCCAGATAAGCATCCTTTCTAGTTGGTCCTTGTACCAGTTGTGACATAAAGGTGTCATTTAACACATTCAAAAACCGGATTCCCCTAGCTGAAGTACTAGTCCCTCTATCCCAATTTATGTCCGGGTAATTAAAATCTCCAATAATTAACGTGTTACCCCGATTTGCAGCTTTACCAATTTGCTCTAACAGCAGTTCTTCCTCATTAATATTTACATTTGGTGGTTTATAACATATCCCAACCAATAACATATTTCCCTTTGTTTGCCCCAAGCAGATATCTACCCATAAAGCTTCCACATTTTCCTCGTCACACTCCACATGCCTAAGATTTGACTTTAACTCATGGCTGATATACAAACATACCCCTCCACCCTTCATTTTTTTTCCTATCCTTCCTAAATAACGTGTACCCATTTAAGTTAACTACCCAGTCATGTGTCTCATCCCACCATGTTTCTATTATGCCTATTATATTGTATTGTTTAGTGTATGCTATTGCCTCTAGTTCCCCCATTTTGTTATATAGGCTCCTTGCATTAGTACATTTTATATTACCATGAGTCATTTCCTGATCTCTCTGACAATTTTGACTCGTGTCTCTGACTGCCTCTCTGCGATTTCCAACTGGATGGCTGTTCACTTCCTTAAACTCAACCTGCCCAAAACAGAACTTCTGGTCTTTCCTCCCTCAAGTGTTGCTACTCCCGTGTCTGTCTCCCTCCAAGTAAACAACGCTACCATCACCTCTACCTCGCAGGCTCGCTGCCTGGGTGTTTTTTTTTCTCCAATCTCTCCTTCACCCCTCATGTCCAATCAATCACCAAAACTTGTCGCTTCCATCTCAAAAACATAGCGCGCACCCGCCCCTATTTAACACCTGATGCAGCTAAGGTGCTGGTCCATGCTGTTGTTCTCTCTTGCCTTGACTACTGCAATCCCCTTCTCAGTGGTCTTGCATGTTCCCAGATTGAACGGCTGCAATCTATAATGAATGCGGCAGCGAGGCTCATTTTCCTGTCCGCTCGCACCTCCCACCTGCTCTGTCAGTCCCTGCATTGGCTTCCAGTTAGATATAGGGCTAAATTTAAAATTCTAAGGCTTGCTTACAACTCCCTACATAATGCTGCTCCAACCTACCTATCCCCCCTAATACACAAGTATGTCCCGTCGAGGCCCCAGCGCTCTGCCAAAGACCTACGTCTATCCTCTGTCCGTACTTCCACCTCTGATGCCCGCCTCCAAGATTTCTCCAGGGCTGCACCTCTTCTGTGGAACTCCCTTCCATTCTCCATAAGACTTTCACCCAGTCTCCACTCATTCAAAAAATCATTGAAAACTCACTTCTTCAAGAAAGCATATCAATTAAACTGTTAGCAGATTTTTATCCCCCACCCCCCATGACTCATCTCCTGCAACTGTCAATAATTACCTACTAAGCCCTCAATTAATACTTTTCTAACATCTTACTTTGTACCCCTACTTTTACCCTTTGTGTCACTATACCCCACTCCCTCTAGAATGTTAGCTCATTGAGCAGGGTCTTCCACCCCCTCTTTTCCTGTACAACCAGCTGTCTGGTTACAATTACATGTCTGTTAGTCCACCCATTGCACAGTGCTACGGAATCTGATGGCGCTATTAGAATAATAAAATAATAAAAATAATAATAATAGTATCTTCTCAATGTCCATTTTATATAAAATATTCATCTGTATCCAATTTCCTGATTATTTCAATTCCACAGCGATATTTCCGGGTACCCAACGTCGCCATGATGGATTGTAGTTGGAACGCAGCGTTGACGGCTGGAACGCAATGTAGATGGGAGGTGGTAACTACACAAAGGAAGACAAAGTTATCACCTCCCATCTATGTTGCGTTCCAGCCGTCAATGCTGCGTTCCAACTACACTCCATCATGGCGACGCAAACGGAAATGACGTCAGGTACGCGGAAATATCGCTGTGGAATTGAAATTATCAGGAAATTGGACACAGATGAATATTTTATATAAAATGGACATTGTGAAGATACTATCACAGCACTTGAAGAAGGCACTTGGAGCCGAAATGCATCTGCTGTTTTTACCATTTGGTTCACACCCAATTGAATTTAAGCACCCGATAAGCTTTTACTTGTGTTTATGTATTTTGGAATAAAGCTTTTATCCAGCCTAAGCATCTGATGTCCAGTTTCCTGTTCTGACAACGCGGATTCCGTAGCCAGTATTGGCACCCCTAAGCCTGCAATACAGAGCCTGGTACGGCTCCAGGCCATGTGAGTGAGAGTCCAACTGATGTATTTTACATTGTATATTTTTTTTAACTTTTTTTAAAATTCTTTATTTTTGCACACGATAGGTAAGGCAAGAATAATACAACTTTGAGGCTTGCGCAGAAGCCAATATACAAAAGATCAGTCTTGTAAACACAGTAATTGACTGTAGCCCACATCACAAGCCACTTTATGAATTCTATACAACCCGCCTCCCATCGAGGATTTTGTGTTTTTTAAAATTCTATACTTTACACACGATAGGCTTAGCAAGAGCAATACAACTGTGAGGCTTGCGCAGAAGCCAAAATGCAAAAGATCAGTTTTGTAAACACAAAATTTGACAGCAGCCCACATGCCAAGCCTCGCTATAAATTCTATATCACTTGCCTCCCACCGAGGATTTTGTATTTTTATTCAGGCGATATATCTTATGTAGGAGCCCTAACTCTATCCATGTCAGATTTTACTTTAGGCATCCCCAATTCTCCGTCAGTATAATCATGCCTGAGTGAGGAAAAATAAAAAATGAATACATAGACTGAGACAATGAGAAATAGAGAAAGGGAAAGAAGAAAAAATACCCCTGGAAACCAAGGGTTTAGCAACAAGATGTGAAACGTGAAGAAGTAAAAGAAGAAAAGAAAAGATTAAGCGAGGAAGAGGGGAGAAAAAGAAGAGAAAGATGCGAGTATAGAGGGCATGGAGGAGGTGGGAGGGTGGGGAAGGGGGAGGCGAACGAGGCTAATGAGGTCCCCACCGACACTGGACCTCGTGGTACCAGATCCCACCAGATATCCATCCCATCAGTCGCTACTGGAGCCCATTACACTAGTGTCCCATGGTTCCCAAATCCTCTGGAAAGTTACGGTTGTTCCTCTTAATCTAGCAGTCAGGTCGTCCATGATTCTGCTTTCCCTTAACCTAGAAATCACCCCCCTGATCTCTGGGCCTCCAGGTGAGAGCCATGCTGTAGCCACGGCTCTGCGTGCACTTAAAGTTATCGCCCGTACCAGTTTCTGCTCTCGTCTCGTCCATCCCTCAATAGATCTGTTTAACAGGTAGATCCATGAGTCCAAAACCAGTGGCTTGCCAAACGTCTGCTGCAATAGGTCTTCAACTGACTTCCAAAATCCGTGGATTTTCGGGCATTCCCACCACATGTGGAGGTACGTGCTCCGAAGTCCGCATCCCCTCCAGCATTCGTCCGTATCTATTTTGCGCATTTTGTGCAAAGTTACCGGAGTGGTATACCACCTGAGCATGGTTTTCCATGCCTGCCCTGTTGCGTGACGCATATGGAAGCACTCTTGGTTGCTTCCCAAATCTCCTGCCTCTCGATTCCTTCCAGTTCCTCCCCTAGGTCCGATTCCCATCTATCAATGTACTTCAATCTACCCCATTCCTTAGTTTCCGTGTTGAGATGAGCATAGAGAAGCGTAATCAATCCTTTAGGGGCAGATTCCTCTCTACATAGCCTCTCGTAAAAAGTAAACTGTCCCTGGGCTGCTGCTCTAATCCGGGGTCTTTTAGCGAAGTCCCTTATCTGGACATTTCTGAAAAAATCTGCAGGAGTCAAGTGGTTATTTTGTTGGAGATCTTCAAATGGTATGATTTCCCTGTCTCTATACAGTTGGTAAAACCCAGTCCATAGGGGAGGGGGATGAGGCGAGTCCAAATTTAACGCAGTTCGTATCCCATAATCGAAGAGAGTTAAGGATGGCCGGGCATGTCGCCCTTATCATGGGCCTGTGTTCTTTTGGGACCCATAACGTGAATTGGGGGATGTCGAGACCTACCAGCAACTATTCAATTTCTACCCACCTCCGTTCCCCAACAGGGGAATGCCACATGACCACTTGAGACAGTTGGGCCGCCAAGAAGTAATAATAGAGGTTTGGTAGCCCCAAACCTCCTCTATCTTTACGCCTATACAGGACTTGTCTGGCTATTCTATGTCTTCTATTGTGCCACACAAAGTCACAGATCGCCCTTTGTAACGGCAGCAGTTGAGATTTCGTGACACGGACAGGGAGAGCCTGAAATAGAAACAATAAGCGCGGGAGGATATTCATTTTCACAGAGTGAATACGTCCCAGCCAGGAGATAGGTTTGTCCGACCATTTTTCCAAATCCCCTATCAGGGTCCTTAGCATGGTGTCGTAGTTGCTAGAATATAGTTGACCTGGATCTGCCATCAGGTGGACTCCTAGGTATTTTAAGGAGTTCGGTTCCAACCGTAAATGTTGCGTTTCCCGTATCAGAGCCTCATCGACCGCCGTTAAGCCTATAGACATCGCACTGGATTTCTGGATATTCGCCTTGTATCCAGATAGGGCCCCGTATTCTTGTATGACTCCCTTGTAATGCCGACATCGACTCGATTGGATTCGTTACGGTGAGGAGGACGTCGTCCGCATAAGCAGAGACAGTGTCATTGTAAATTTTTTAACAGTACACACTATGTTGTTTTAATCTTGTTTTTAGGTTTTCCCAGATATCCCAGTATCTTCTTGTGATATGGTTGTATTTGTGTTTTAAAACCATTCACTTTTTACCACTTGTGATTTGATGTACACTCATTGTTTGTTTTATTTTAGAATTTGTAGTGTATTGCATTGATGACTAAATTGTTAGTGTGTATGTTTCTGAAATGTATTTCCCATGATGCTCAAATAGGGTTCAGACTGAATGTAAGAATAATTTAAACAAAAAAACAAACACACAGTCAAAGGATATCCCAGGGAAATCATCCAGTAAACATCTCCTTGCTAGTACATGTTTATTGTGAAAAAACATGGCTAAAGTACACAGACCAACTGGGCCGGCGCCACCTGTAAGGCGACCTAGGCAGCCGCCTAGGGCGCAACTTATCAGGGGGCGCCGGATCCCTGTCCCCGGTGCGCCTCCTCATGCTGCGCCGCCTGAGCGCTTTAACAAGCCCCAGGCGGCGCAGCACTGCTGCATGGAGGGCGCCGGGTTTCAGTGACCGGCAGGAGGGAAGCGCAGAGCGCTCCCTCCTGCCGGTCTCTCCATGTAGCGTGGCCGGGCGGCGCGGAACCCGGGACAGGAACCTCTGTTTCCTGTACCCGGCCGCCGGCGGACTGACAGGAAGTGCTCACTCATGAGCACTTCCTGTCAGTCCGCCGGCGGCCGGGTACAGGAAACAGAGGTTCCTGTCCCTGGTTCCGCGCCGCCCGGCCACGCTACATGGGCAGGAGGGGAGGGTAAGGACCATTATGGGAGGGGGGGGTGGAATAACGGACCACTAGGGGTGTGGGGGGGAAATAACGGACCACTAGGGGAGGGGGGGTGGGGGGGGGGAATAACGGACCACTATGGGAGGGGGGGGGGAGGGAATAACGGACCACTAGGGGAGGGGGGGGGAATAACAGACCACTAGGGGAGGGGGTGGGAATAACGGACCACTAGGGGGGGTGGGGGGGAATAACGGACCACTAGGGGAGGGGGGGGGAATAACGGACCACTATGGGAGGGAGGGAGGGAGGGAGAGGGGGGGGTGGGAAAGGACCACTGGGGGTGGGTAAGGACGGGGGGGGGGATAAGGACCATGAGGGGGGGAAAGGACCACTAGGGGAGGGGAGGGAGGTAAGGACCACTGGGGGTGGGTAAGGACCGGGGGGGGGGGGGTAAGGACCACTGGAGGGGGGGGTGTAAGGACCACTGGAGGGGGGGGTGTAAGGACCATGAGGGGGGGGAAAGGACCACTAGGGGAGGGGAGGGAGGATAAGGACCACTAGGGGAGGGGGGGATAAGGACCACTGTGGGTGGGTAAGGACCAGGGGGGGTAAGGACCACTAGGGGAGGGGAGGGAGGATAAGGACCACTAGGGGAGGGAGGGAGAGGGGGGGATAAGGACCACTAGGGGAGGGAGGGAGAGGGGGGGATAAGGACCACTAGGGGAGGGAGGGGGTGGATAATGACGCCTGGGGGTGGGTAAGGACCAGGGGGGTAAGAACCACTGGAGGGGGGGGTAAGGACCACTAGGGGAGGGGAGAGTAAGGACCACTAGAGGAGGGGGAGGAAGGACCACTAGGGGAGGGGAGGGAGGGTAAGGACTACTACGGGAGGGGAGGAGGGAGGAAGGACCACTAGGGGAGGGGAGGGTAAGGACCACTAGGGGAGGGGTGAGTCAGGACCACTGGGGGATTGGGGTGAAGAAACACAGGGGGAACGGGGGTGGGAAGGTAAGGACCACTGAGGGAGGAGGAGGGGAGGTCCACTAGGTGTTTGGGAGAGGGAGGACCACTAAGGGGGGGAAGGACCACCAAAGGGGGGTAAGGAGGGAGGACTACTAAGGAGAGGGAAGGAGGGTAAGGACCACTAAGGGGGGGGGGGGAGATTACCACTAAGGGGTTGGTGGGAGTAGGGGAAGGTCTACTAAGGGGTTTGAGAGAGGGAGGACCACTAAGGGGTTTGGGAGAGGGAGGACCACTAAGGGGGGAGAGGGGAGTGAGAAGACCACCAAGGGGGGACTGCAGAGGGACAGGGGGCCAAGGGAGAGCACTAAGTGACACACACACACACACAGAAACATACAATGCATTCCTACTCACACACAATACATCCCTTATGTTCTCTTACATAATTAATGCACCCCTTACAGACACACACTGCATTCAATTACATACACAGAAACAAACCTTGCACCCCTTACACACACACACACACACACACAGAAACATACAATGCATTCCTTACACGCAAACACACACTACATCCCATATAAACACACTACATCCCTTACACAAATTGCACACATAAAAAATCCCCATCTCATGGATGGGCCATGTAGGTGGATTTATGGGTGGGCATTGTAGGCGTATGCCCCCTGGGGGCCCAGACCTTGAACTGTGTAAGGGGCCCTAAAAAAATGGAGCTGCTTCCTGTTCGTTAATTGTTGTGAGCACTGTTAAAAACTCTAGAGAGCCTCTTCTACACCAGACCTGTGGAGCCAGACTGAGCCCATCATCAGCCTCTTGTCCTCATCTGGTGGTAAGTAGGCAATCCAATATATTATTAGTGGCAGTAATCTCTAATTTACCTCACATTAAATGGATACTATAGTCACCAGAAGCACTACAGCATAATGTAGTGGTTCTGGTGTCTACAGCCTGTGCCTGTAGGCTTTTTAATGTAAACACACTGTCTTTTCAGATAAAAGACACTTTGTGAAGACTGGCGTTGGCCCATATGGCAGAGCATATGGGCGGGGCATTGTGATGTCACATGGTGGGCAGGACATATGGGGGGGGGCGGCAAAATTGTTTTTGCCTAGGGCGGCAAAAATCCTTGCACCGGCCCTGAGACCAAGTTATAGTGAATGGACACAAAATACAAAAAGATCCATGCATCTGTAGGAAAGGGTGGACAAAAAATATGCAAAAAGCTAATGTTTTTTTTTATATTGAAATGATAAAACATTTGTGTATAGACTCGAAACGCATTCATTGTTTTCATAGCTCTTTTGTATGTTTTTTTAATCCCCCCTTCCTACAGATGCATGGATCCTTTTTTGTATTTTGTGTCCATTCACTATAACTTGGTCTGTATACTTGTTTGATTTTTTTCAACAATAAACTTGTGCTAGCAAGGAGTTGTTTCATGGATGAGTTCCCTAAGATATCTTTTAATATCTTTGATTTTTTGTGAAAATTATTCCTACATTTTGTCGTTTTGGGAATGAAGGAACCAGCACCAAAGATTGGGATTGGCAACAAATTCATTAAGTGAGGTTTTTCTATTATTTTTTAATTTTTTCACTTAACTTGCATCATTATTTAGTTCCCCAAATTCAGGGTAGTTGCACTACATGTCTTTAGGGTTCAGATTGGCCGATACTATTAGAAATGTAGTTCATGAACTTTCTCAGTCCCAATGTTCGATATAATTGGGTTAATTTAATTAGTTCTCCTATGAACGACCTCCAGTAAAAATATACATAATATTTGCAAGGTTGTCTTATTATATATACATTCATTTCATACATTGTATTCCCAGACACCCTCCTATCTAGACAAGATGGCGCATCAGAACAACCAAGAATCATACCTTCTTTCAATGGGTCTCCACAACAGACAGTGGATGAGGAGATTCAAAAAACTACACGTGAGTGTTCAGCATCTTGACTGACAACCCTATAATTATAAAACATTGTTGAGATAACTGAATGTCAAGGCTCACAAAGTTCTCAGGATCAAATGTCTAGCATTATCCAACTCTGCATAATATATTGGTGCTTTATTAATAAATATTCATAACAAGCATTACCTGCTTTGAATTCACGTTGATGCTCAAACCTTACAGTTGGTGATTTGTCTGTTTTGTAGATTATAAACTTCTTAAACACTGGTGAACGGTGAAATTATCTAGACTATTGTTAACAGTCAAGGAAAGTATAATGAGATTGCAAAGTTTTTAAATGGTAATGGGCAAGCTACACATTGTGATGGTTTCCAGATGCATTACAAAGTGTGACCAAGTTGTTTGGGTTTATTTATACCAGGTGCTTTAAATAAAATTTACCTGAGGACAACTGGCTAAATTGTCTTCTCATTTGGGGCCACTAATCACTACTCTTTAGTGCCCACACACATACGCAAATCCATATTCCCAGACTGAGCAAGCACTTATGGGGGTATACCAACCATCCGGATGCGTTCAGGGACATTCGGACTGCAAAAAACCTGACATTGTTCAAGCTATTTAAAAATGTCTGGAGTTTGCCATTCAGACCCTGAACGGTTCTAGTTTTGGTCCAGGTTTCAGACGGACAGACCACCGCCAAACACTCTAAAATCCCTGCCTAGATTGAATTTTTTTAACTATATGCCCACTGGGAGCATTAGCAAGCAGCAAACATATCGTTAAATGACCCTTGGCAGTGCAAGAGTTTATATGTGGTGGCTGCCTAACGTTTGCCTATGTGGGTTTAAATGCACCACTGGGGAGAGTGTACATTTTTCCTGGATTTTTCTTTTTTTTAATCATTCTTTATTTGTCGGATTTTTTGTGAATTTAAGTAAACATATCGATATTCGGGAGAGGGGGTACAGAAAAGAAAAGAGGGAAAGGGTTGGGGTGGGGGTATAACATTTGCATCCGATCAGATTTGTACCATCGCAGGGTACGCATAAGAATATTATTATGCAAGCAATGGTATACAGTGATGTATCGGTATTGATTGGTGGTCAGGAATCCATGCGTTCATTCTCGCTCTTTTGGGAGCCAGTAATTGTGTATACCAATATCGTCGCGGTGGGGGGGTTGCCTTTAGGTTAAGGGGGGGGGGGGTGGGGGTCTGGTCAGGTCGTGAGTCCAGCCAGGGTTAGAGTGTCTAGTCCCGTCGGGGACGTTGTTTGGTTCCTGTCTGTCGCGTCCGTCGGGGGTGATTCGTTTAGGGTTGCGTCAGGGGGCTTGCCTGGTTGATCGCCCAGTTGGTATTGGGTGGTGAGGGTGTTGGGGACTCGTGCTGAGGGTAGTCCTGCTGTAGATCCAGATGTCGGGTTTGTCCATCTCTTGTCGTTTGTGATAGGCTGTGCGTGGTCCCTACAGTGTCCCCTCTGTAGGGTCGAAGTAATGGTCTGTATTTGTCGGGTTCGGTAACGTGTATGTTGGTGGGGTGGTCGTCTGTGCGTCCCTCTGATGCGTGGGTGTGCTGTGTGTCTGTTTGTGTTGTGTTAGGGGACGTCATGACGGTGGGTTTAGGTAGGTGGGTTGATATCCCTGCAGGTGGTCTTATATGGGTGAGTTGGGATATAGGAAGGGGTTACAGCCTGTGGACCGCCCGGGGCGTCGGTCCCCCCCGCCCGGGCCCCGGGAGGGCCTAGAGTGAGTAATGTGGAGTATGAGTTTTGTGGTGAGCCAGTGTTGTGGTGGAGTGTTGGCGGTTCAGTCTATACTGATGATGTTAATCTTGTCCCTGTCTGTGTGTGCGAGTCACCAGGGGATAGTCGTGTCCCCCTCCAGCCATGGGTCCCATATTTTGTGGAACTGTTTAGGGGTGTCTCGAATTAGTGCCGTCAATTTGTCCATTTGCGAGCACTCTACTATTTTTCGTGTGATCATGTCTTGTGGTGGGATACGGGGCGTGGACCAGAGTTCTGCAATGGATCTGCGGATGGCCAGTGCGATACGGGCAATTAGTTTGTTTTCTGATCTTGTGAATGGTTCTATGGGTTTGGATAGCAACAGGGCCCAAGGGTCCACCGGGCACGGTTTGTGTAACAGTTTGGTGATTAATTGGGTGGCGCTTTGCCACAGCGGGCGGAGTTTCGGGCATGTCCACCAGCAGTGTAGGAATGTCCCCGTTTCCCCGCACTGTTTCCAGCATGTGTTAGTCGGCGTCTGGTGCATGGTGGCTAGGCGTTGTGGTGTGAGGTACCACCGGAATAGCATTTTATATGCTTGTTCTGAGTGGGTTACGCATATGGACACTGAGGCTATTGCCTCCCAGATGTCGGGCCAGTCCGTCGATTCAGTTGGTGGGCCTAGGTCTCTTTCCCATGCTAAAATGTATGGGAGGGAGCGTTGTGTGGGGTGGTTGGCGATGGTCATGTATAGGTCTGATATTTGGCCTTTTCTGTTTGGGCGGGTTGTGCAGTCACGTTCGAATTTGGTGAGCGGAGCTGTTCCCGCTTGCTTGATGCTCGGTGTAGCCGCGAAGCTTCGCAGTTGGATATACCTGAAGTGGTCAAATGTTGTCAGGGAAGAAGATTCTGGGATGTCCGCGAATTGGATGGTTTCGGTGCCCTGATAGAGGTGTCCTATTCTGGATATATCTCTTTGCTCAAAGTTGGCAAAGTGTTTGGGGGTGAGACCTGGGGGGAACAGTTTGTTCCTCCAGATGGGGGTCATCGGGGATAGGAAAGAGGAGAGGTCATATTTGTCCCTCGTCTTGTCCCACAGGTCCAGTGCGTGGTTAATCGCGGGAGCTGTTGGCGGTGGTAGGGGTCTATGAGGTCTGGGTGTCCACATGTATAGGGACGGGTGGTCGCGTCCAAAGATCAGGTGTTCCAGGTCCACCCATCTTTTCTTTCCAGGCGGGATATGCCATTGCTGGATCTGGGCTAAATGTGCTGCCGTATGGTAGTGTAAAAAGTTAGGTAGGCCCAGACCTCCTGTTTTCTTTGGCACGTATAGTGTGCTCCTTCGCACCCTTGGTCTACGTCCGTTCCATATGAACGTGTCAATAGCTGATTGGAGGGCTTTGAAGTCTGGTTTATGTAGCGGGATGGGTAGGGTTTGGAAGAGGTAGAGGAACCTAGGGAGGAGATTCATTTTAATGGAGGTCACGCGCCCTATCCATGATATCCCCAGGGGTCTCCATTTGATGAGGTCCTCGTGTGCTTTAAGGAGTATGGGGGTGTAGTTCTTGGCATATAGGGAGGAGACGTCAGCTGGCAATTGGATTCCGAGGTAGGAAATAGCCAGGTGGCAGATCCTAAGTGGGAATGTTTGGCGTAACCTTTCTAGGCTCGCGGGGTCTAACTGCACGGGAAGGAGTTCAGATTTGTTTAAATTGAGCTTGTAGCCCGAGATGTCGGAGTATTCCTGTACGATGCTTAGAAAGTGCCCTAGGGAGTGTTCCGGGTTGGTCAGCGTCAGGAGAATGTCGTCGGCGTACGCCGAGATCTTGAATGTCTCCCCCCGTACAGTGATCCCCTCCACCTCCCCGCTGGCTCGCACCGCCTGGAGTAAGGGTTCCAGGGAGAGGGCAAACAACAGGGGTGATAGAGGGCACCCCTGGCGTGTGCCGTTGGTGATGGGAAAGCGCGGGGGCGGTATGTGGGGCAGTAGGAGTGCCCCTTGAGGATCGTGGTATACCGCCTGCAAGAATGAGGTGAATTCCGGCGGTAGTCCTATGTGCGTTAGGGTGTGGTGTAAAAAGGGCCATGTCAGGCGGTCAAAGGCCTTTTCGGCGTCGAGTGATATTACTGCAGTTGGAGTTTGTCTGTGGTTAGCGAGCCATATAAGGTCCACCGCTCGTCGAGTGTTGTCCGCGGCCTGTCTGTGGGGGATAAATCCCACTTGATCTGGGTGGATCAGGGATTCTAGGTACGGGTTCAGTCTATTTGCCATGACCTTAGTCATGAGTTTGAGGTCCACGTTAAGTAGAGATATTGGCCTATAGTGAGAGGGTTCTAGGTGGTCCTTACCGGGTTTGGGCAGGAGGCAGATGTTCGCGCTAGTCATATCCGGTGGGAGGGTTTCACCCCTAAGTGTAGCGTTAAATACCCTGCACAGGTGGGGGAGCAGTAGTGGGCTAAATTCCTTATAATATAAGGCAGAGTAGCCATCTGGGCCCGGGCTTTTGTTGGGCTTGAAGGAGCCTAGGGCTAACGCCATCTCTTCCACCGTCACATCTTGCCCCATTGAGGCCTTTGCCTCCTGGGTCATCGTGGGTAGGGACACGTCGTTCAGGAATTTATCTATACGGGCGTGTAAGGAGTCTAGGTTGTTCTGGGAATGTCGGGAGTGGTTATAGAGGTCAGTGTAGTAGTCCTGGAAGATACGACCTATGTGTGTCGGGCAGTTGCTTGTATCACCTTTTTCGGTGCGTATAGCGGAAATCCGTTTAGCTTCGATTCGTTGCTTAAGGCGGCGGGCCAGCATTGTGTCCGCCTTGTTCCCTTTTTCGTAAAAAGTGCGTTTTAGCCACATCAAGGCTTTGGCAGTGTCTTTTTGCGTAAGGCTTTTGAGTAAGTCCCGAAGTGCAGTTAATTTAGTTAGCATGTTGGGGTGTGGGTTCTTTTTGTGTATTGTTTCTAGGTGACGGAGCTCCGTCATTGCGTCGGTGATTTGTTGTTGCGATCGTTTTTTCTTATGTGAAGCTAAGCTAATAAGGGTGCCTCTAATGACCGTTTTGTGCGCGGCCCATATCATCGCGGGAGTGGTGTCTGCCCGGGTATTGAGGTCGAAGTAGTCCTTTAACTCCTTTGTGATTTTGTCTTTGATTAGGTCGTCGTGTAAGAGGAGAGGGTTTAGCCTCCATGTCCAATGTTTGTGGATGGTCGGCAGGGTCAAAGTAATAGCGATCTCAGCATGGTCTGACCATGATATGGAGCCTATTTCCGATCTAGTGACCTGGGGTACTAGGTTAGGGGTCACTAAGAAGTGGTCTATACGGGAATACGTGCCGTGTGGGTGGGAGTAAAATGTGTAGTCCCTGATTGTTGGGTGTTGTGCTCTCCATATGTCGATCAGGTTTTGTGACGTTAGGAATTGGTGGAATAGAGCGTCATTTTGCGATGGGCGGGTGCGCGTGTTATGGGGATGCGTCCTGTCGATGGCCGGAGTATGGACTGCATTGCAGTCTCCTCCCACGATGAGGCGTGTAGTGGAATAGGTGTTGAAGTGTGTCGTTAATTGTTGCCAAAATGATGTATCTGGTATTGTAGGTGCATAAACTGAAGAGAAGGCATAGGCCGTGGTGCCCACCCTCCCTTGTATCGTGACGTAGCGTCCCTGTGGGTCCCTGTTGCATACTATATCAGAGAGGGGGCAATTGGCTTTTAGTAAAATGGCAACTCCTTTTGTTTTGGAGTCTGGGGACGTAGCCATATAGCTTTTCGTGTAGTATCTATTTGTTAAGGGGAAGGCTCGTTGGGTTGTGAAATGAGTTTCTTGAATAAGCAGGATGTCTATGTTTTGTTTATGTGCCCATCTGAGTATGCTGTGGCGTTTGGTGGGTGAGTTTAGGCCTTTTGCGTTAATGGATACGCAGCGTAGGTGTGTGGGCATTGTGCTAGTGGTGCTCGTGAACGGTAGCTAGGTGTGGAGTGTGAGCGGGTGTGGGGCCCGCGCCCGGGCGGTCCAAGGCTGTGGGGCTGAGGGGAAGGGAGAGAGGGAAAGATGGGGGGGGGACTCTAGTTCTCGGTTCCCGAAAGGGGAAAAGGTAGAGGGGGGGAAGCCGGGGAGGAAGGGACGGTAAAGGGTAAGCGAAAAGTCGGGGGGGGTGAGCTACTGGGCTTATAGTGTGGCCAGTAGGGAATGGGGGTGAGCGTCTAGCCGCTCCGTGGGTATTCTTACCCTGGTGGTGTTGTGTCGTCTGGGGTTGGCGGTCTCTCTAACAGAGTCGCCGGCAGGCATGTAAGCTGGTGATGCGTATACCTTAGTGTGTGGTGGTCGGTCCGTGTCACTGGTGGTTCCGTATGGTCTGTATTGTCTTACCTTATGCCAAGGCGTAAGTGTCGTAGGTCAGTGCTGTCAGGTCGTTGGGAAGTTGGTACTGTATCTTGGAGTTGTCGATCAGGTAGCTGTCCGTGTCGTCCTTTGTGCGTCGGTGGGTCCAGTCTTCCATGTTGCTTACGCTAAGTCTAGAGGGGAGGCAGCGTCACAGTGAATAAGACATATAACACTCAAAACATTTAAAACATTTAAAACATTGAAAACATGGCATGCATAACATAAACAGCTTGAATGTTCCCTAATGCAGTACAGCTTCATATACACTAAGTCCTGATCTCTATGAGACCCTGCGCGGGGGTTGCATGTATGGTGAGGAGGGGATGCCAATCATTTGGTGACGGTTTCTCTGTATTTCGCGCCTCCGAGGTCAGGCGAGGTGGCATCCAGTGAGCGTGGGATAAAGCGGGGTGGCTATGGGTCTAGGATTGCTCGTATGTCCCCCCCCAGGGGTATTGGAAAGTTGCTTGCCTATCCTTTCTTGAGCATCCCCTACATCACCTATTCCCTGTGGTGCTGTCGGAGGGGTTTAAAGTCAGCGCGAGCGGCTATAGGTGAGGATCTAAGCTATAGGGTTAGGCAATCATGAATACTTTTTTTTTTTTGTTTTTTATATCTTATTAGTACTTTAGCATTTTTTTTTTTGTTTTTTTTTTGTGTCTTATCCCTTTGTTTTTTTTGTTTGTTTTTTTTTTGGTTTTTTTTTCTGGTTTCTAAGTGTGGGGGGGGGGAGGGGGGGGGGGAGTGTAGCGGGTTGCGCTCAGGGCCAGCGGCTAAGGTCTAGGCTGGTGTTTTATCGTGCCCCTCTAGCCTGTCATAGGGGCAAGGGTTAGGTGTACATGTTCAGGACAAAGTCATATCTTATCTGGTTCTTGTCGACAATTGGCCGGGAAAATGTTGTCTTCTGGTGAGCGTGTCCATGGGTTCGGCAATCTCACGGATACAGTCCTTATAGTCCTGGTGGCTTATTGATGGTGAGGTTTGTGGAGGAAGTGGTTGTCTAGTCCTTGATGTCTCTCGTATATAATCGTGGTTAGTTGGTGGTTGGGGGACGAGGTCCTCCGGGCGCTGGGTTTCCTGCTAGATTTGGGTGTGGGCCTCTGGCTGCTGGCCTTCCAGAGGGTCGCCTGTCTGTCGGTTCCGCAGAGAAGTCAATGGCGGGTAGGCCCAGACGTTCTGCGAATTCAGCGGCCTCCGAAATGTTGTGCAAGGTGTGGGTTCTGTCATTCCGCCTGACCTGCAGCTTCAAGGGGTGTCCCCAGGTATACCTAATATGTCTTCTGGCCAGTTCCTGGGTGAGGGGCCGCAGTTCCCGCCTTTTGCGTAGAGTGCTCGGGGCTAGATCTTGGTAGAAGGATATCTGGTGCCCCTCTATCTGCAGTGGGTTGTCTCTAGCCGCCCTCATGAGTGCTTCCTTGATGTGGAAGTAATGCATGCGGATAATAATGTCCCTGGGCTGGGTTGCATTGGGGAGGGGGGCTTTGAGGGCCCTGTGTGCCCTGTCTAGCAGGAGTTCGGCTGGTGAGGCTTCGGGTAGTAGGCCGCAAAATAGTTCCCGTAGCGTGGATGCTAGCGTGTCGATTCCCACTGACTCTGGCATTCCTCTAATCCGTATGTTATTACGGCGGGAGCGGTTATTAAGGTCTTCTTGGGCCTCTTCTAATTGGTGTACCTGCTCTTGTAGTGCAGCAATGGCGGTCTCGTTCGCCTGGGTCCGCGAGGATGTGCGGTCCATTTGATCTTCAATGGCTGTGGTTCTGTGTGTCAAGTCATTGAGGCTCGCAGTGATAGGTGCCAGGTGCCTGGTGAACTCAGCGGCCATGTTAGTTTTGATCTCCTGTAGCAGGTGCCGGAGGTCGTCCTTTGTGAGGGGTTTTGCGGCTGCTGTGCGGCTTGTATCACTTGCCGCAGAGTCAGAGTCCTCATCGCGGCCATCTTCCCCGCGTGTGGAGCTCTCTGCCCTGCGGGCGCGGAATATCGGCGCCACCTCCGCGCCGTGTTTCGATTTTCGTCCTCCACCCATGTTAGGTCGGTCAGGGGCGTTGTGGGGATGTTGTGGACCGAGTGTGGGGGAATTTCGTCGGGTATACTCGCGGTTATTTGTGCTTAAGAAGCCTGCCGGTACGGAGCTCTAGCAGAAAGCAGCCATCTGCACCGGAAGTCAGGCGCCGCCCCCCTTCCTGGATTTTTCTTAAAGCACTTTACTAGCAATTTTGCTAGCATAATGTACAGATTAAGTTATTTTGTAGTTTAATTCTCTATATACACTCATTAGTCCCTGGCCTTATGCCTATCCAAGGCATGATAAAAAAATATTTCACTGTGATTACCTCTACCACTTCAACTGGAAGGCGTTTACATGCATCCACTATTATTTTTGAATCTTTGCCCCTCTAATTCAAGACTATGTCCTCTTGTTGTGGTCGTTTTTCTTCTTTTAAATATAGTCTCCTCCTTTACTGTGTTGATTCCCTTTATGTATTTTAATGTTTCTATCATATCCCCCCCGTCTCATCTTTCCTCCAAGCTATACATGGTAAGATCCTTTAACCTTTCCTGGTAAGTTTTATCCTGCAATCCATGAACCAGTTTAGTAGCCCTTTTCTGAACTCTCTCTAAGGTATCAATATCCTTCTGGATATACGGTCTCCAGTACTAAGTACAATACACCAAGTAAGGTCTCCCCAGTGTTCTGTACAATGGCACAAGCACTTCCCTCTTTCTACTGCTAATGCCTCTCCCTATACAACCAAGCATTCTGCTAGCATTTCCTGCTGCTCTATTACATTGTCTGTCTAGCTGTAAGTCATCTGAAATAATTAACCCTAAATCCCTTAACTCAGATGTTGAGGTTAGGACTCAAATATTCTGTACTCTGCCTTTGGGTTTTTACATCCAAGATGCATTATCTTGCACTTTATGTAATATGGACTTATACTATTAAAGTCTGGGGCTGTAAATCCCATTGCCTAATCAAATATATATATGTACACCAACACCATATGTGTTTTATATATTTTATATTTACTATGTGGAATTCCATTTGAGTCTGGTTGTCAGGATCCTATCCTGACAACCAAGATATTGTTTTATTTTATTACTTCAATACCTGTTCTCGCCTCTAGTGACCTCCCTAACCATTAGCCAATCCTCTGTCGCTCTCACCTGCCTCATATGATCTCCCAAGTCTGCTATAAAAGGCCACACCCAACTCATCACATGGCCTTTACATTGAGAGAAGTTGTGTTCTGCACATGGCTCTTTCTGATACTTGTTTATGGTCTGAAACAGACAAGACATCTATTCCTGGCTCAAACTAATTCATGATAACCTGCTCAACTCTAATTTCCTTTGATCCATCCTGATTCATCCAAACATCATGCTTTAATTCAAATTGGACTTTGTCTTCTATTATTCCTTATTTGCTTTGGATCTAACCTGCCTGGACTTTATGAACCAAACTATTAATTTCAACTCTCCTGGAAAACCCTGATCCACTTATCTGGTAACTTCTGTACAAATCCTCCAAACTAAAGAAACTGTCCACCCTAACTTAAAACCAACCTGAATTCCATTATCCTTTATTATGCTGTTCAATATTGTCTGATATTAGGTTTACTTGTTACCTATTATTTCACTGATCGGTTTCCCTTTCTCCTGTAAACCTGCTTTGGGGCATATTGCCTAAGCTTCTAATTCTTCTACTACTACTCCTTCATACTTACCTGTAATTCTGTTTCTAGGTTCTGCTTTCTCCCTCTATCTTTATTTTTTACATTTCTTTTTTTTTATCCTGTTATTCTTTTTGTTACCTTTGTCTAAACCATGTCTACTAACTCCAATAAACTACCTGAAGCTAACCCCCGCATAAGTCTCCTCTCTGATCTGCTCAGAATCATGACACTGGTGCTCCATTTCTTAGCAGGAATTTAAGTGGCATTTTAGATAGAGAATTGTCTATTTTTTCAGGTACTGATTCCCTAAGATCACCTATGATCAACTCTGCAAAAATCACAAATGGGAGCAGCTTCCTTTGTAACTCCGAGATTCCCAATGGATATAATCATCAAACCAAAGGTCCTAAAAAGTCATCTTCCCAAAATCGTCTGGAGAAACAAACCAGCAAAGCAAGCAATGAAGGTTCTCAGTCTCCCAGTCTACCGCCTGGTTATGAAAAAGGTATATTGGAGCCAAAAAATCAAAATCATATTTTTTTTATTTCAAGCATACACTGATCAGTCACAACAGGAATAAATCTGAGTGAATTAAACAAAGGCCAAATAGTGATGGCACTTCCAAAATGGAAATTATTGTGTGGTGTTCCCTCTGTGCAGTTGTTAGTACCTACCAAAACTAGTGCAAGGAAAGTCAAACGGTGAACTGGCATCGAGGTCATGGACACCAAAGACTCATTAATTCACGTTGAAATCAAAGGTAAGTCTGTCTGATCCGATCACACAGAAGAGCTGCTGTAGCTCAAATTGCTTAAAAACTTAATGCTGGCTGTGGCGTAAATGACCTCGCCACTGATTTTTGGAGGGGCCTGTTTGCCAGCCTCCTGCCCACAGACTATGAGCCCTGCAAAAAGACATGTTAAAAAGTGACTTCCATGGGGAAATGTGCCTCTTCCCCTCCCCCTTTTTCCTATCCTATTGTTTCCCCAGCAGGGTGTTGTCCCAGGGACACTGCCAGACCAGTTTAAACTGGCTGCTTTGTCCCTCCTCAATCTCCCTTTAGCCCTTGCTATTGTCTGGCCCCACCCTTCTTTGTACTATAGTAATCTATGTAACCTATTGTGTGTAAATGAGGCTGTTAGGGGTTTAAATTTGTGTATAAATTGTAAGTGCTTGCTTTGCATTAAAGAGTTCCTGTTTTACCCCCAACATAGAGCCTTGTCTCATGTGTGGGGGAAAAGGCTGCATCTACCCTGGGGATTGCTATATCACTATACTCCCCAGTGATTATAATCACTAAGCTATTTTAAGAGCTGTTCCTGCTTGACTCTCTGGAAGAAGAGAGGTTCACTCACTGTCGTTCACAGCATTGTCGTTGGTCCAGGGTGGGTAGGAGACGGCGAGTTCCCAGCCAAGCTGTAACGCTGGACGTGGGGACTGCAGTGCTGATGGTGTCTGGTGGAGTGCTTGGAGTCCTCAGTGAGCACTAGGAGCATCAGTCGGCGGAGGTACCCAACCTGGGTACAGAAGCTGCGTTACACTGGCCATGATCTGTGTGATGTCCTGGAACAACAAATCCTATTCATGGAGGCCCTGCCTTGCAATTTAAAGAAACTGCTGCTAATGTCTTGGTGACAGATATCAAGGGACACTATCAAAGGTCTTTTAGAATCCATGCTTCAATGCACCAAAGCTGTTTTGGCTACAGGAGGAGAGCTTACACAGTATTAGGCAGATGGTTTTAATAGGGTGGCTGATCTGTGTACATTATCTATACAGCAGAAGCAGCTTTTAATAAATTTAAATTTATATTAAAGGGGCTCTCTCTAGGCAACAACACATTTTGCATAGCTTTTGGCCTGAATAATTTCCATGCTCAATTCTGTATAGTGTTTTGCAGCATTCTGCATCTTAGCACTACCTTTATGTTATTCTGTAGGTGTGGGAGATGTGCTGGGCTATGTGGCTGGGTTAGAGAGTATTGGCGAGTCATCAGAGTGCATGAGTTGCTTATTGGTGTCAGTGCTCAGAAATTGACACATTTTGGAAATATTACCTAGGTGGTTGCAGCAGGATGAACTGTAATTTCGAAGCAGTGGACTGGGGGTGATGGGGAGATAGCGATGCTGTCTGAGTGATAGAGGAGTTAGAATTTGTAATGGAGCTCGAGGGGGGAATAAGAAGGGTCTCACTCTTGGACATAATAATCTTCAGGTGACGCAAGACATCCAGGGAGAAATGCCAGATAAGCAGCCGCTGACGTGCGAAAAGACAGCTTGGGAATACCACGTCAGTAAAGTGTTTGCAGAAACACTCCAAGCTCTAGCCCACGGTAGTGGATATGGTGCCAGGAGTGACTCCCAGTGGAGATAGTCAAAGTGAATGGTTTGACAACTTATCTGCTGCCTACTGGGCACAAGTCACCTCCTTTTAGAGTCTAGAAGCTCCTGCGTGGAGTTTCTTGTAACTTCCCTGAGCCAGCTCATTGGCTGAGAGCACTGCACCACTGGGCTCTTTCAGAGCAGGGACGTTCTGGACTGCACAGGAGGAGGCAATCACATCTGGCATATGCCAGGTAAGTTGTCAAACCATTCTTAAACAGTTGGACTACTTACAGTGGGAAGGTAGCTGCACTCCTGGCACCATAACCATTACATCACTCTGCAGTGGTCATGGTGCCTGGAGTGTTCTTTTAAAAGCAGTAGACATGATAATTAAATTATTTGCTTGCCTGTTTTCTTGACATTACCATGCATTTAACAAAACAATAAACACAAATTCCTATTATTTTGCATTTTAATGATATTGCTTTCTCTCAATAATATCATTGTCTCCGTTTCAGATTGCTGTGTGCATTGTACCTTAGCACTCCTGTTCTGTCAATTCCTGTCTCTATGTAACTTGTTACTGGATGTCCTGACGTGTGGTTCCTGCTCTGCTGACTCTTCAGAATTCTGCTGTTCATGCTGTTCAATAGAAGGATGTCCGGACTGTAGCGGTTCCTGCGACACGGACTGCGGCATTGTGGACGCATGTTGTGAATCTGCCGACTGCCTTGAAATTTGCATGGAGTGTTGTGGCCTCTGTTTTTCCAACTAAAATGCAAATACAGAACTGGGCCAACAAAGGGTTGCTTGAAGGCAACCTGTCCTATAAACTTCCTTTTATTTTAAACAGTAGAGCAGGTAGTCTGCCATTTATAAATAACTAAGTAGATGATCTCAGCAATTTATAGCATACATACACCATTATCCTCCTTAAAACAGGTGATACCTGTTTTATTTAATCAGTTTCTACTCATGTTGAACCAATTATTTTTTTGGTATAAAATAAGTTAGAAATATTTGCGTGCCCGTTGGTTGTGTAATTAAGAGCAAGGCTGCATGCACACAAATACAACTTGTCAAAAACAAAGAGAAGCCAGTTGTATGCAGGTAAACCATAGAGAGAAGCTGGGGTGGCGAATATGGTAAATATGATGAAACATTAGTTGTAATGGAAGAGATACCTGCATCACTGAAGTTAAAGGATTTTCAAGGAAAGGTCCTAGGTGGATTAATAGATCTATGGGCCAGGGGTAGGATTTCTAGGAGCTACAAAACAAAGAATAGTGGCAGCTGGTGACATTTAGAGATGGTGGGGCACTAAAATCTACCCCTTGAATTTGACTCTGTCCCTTGACTTGTTTGGGCTCTACCTTTTTTACTCCATGTACTTCACCCCCTGATCCCATTACCCAATGGCAGCCCTAGAAGACAAAACAGTATGCAAGCCTGTGTTTTATGGCATACAGGATCTAATGGCCCATGCAAAGCCAATGGATGATCACAGAACTCCTGTACGAGCAGAGTCAGCATATCTGAGAGGGCTATACCAAGAAAATGGACATTGAAAGAAAACACCCCAAAAAGAGTTTTTAGCAGCATCTCCAGCCATCAATGAGAGGGAGAGAATAACCCAGAGAGCTAAGCATAGCAGACACAACATGACTTTTTCTAACATGTACTTATCATTAGCCCTTACCAGAACAATAAACTGATTTTTTTTTTTTATTGCAACAAAAACTGGGGTGCACTGTCATACCTGCTTTATAAACCAGGCTCCACTGGTAACAAATGTGTTATTGTTAATAGTATTGTAACTGGTGAAGAACAAAAACCAAAATGCCTCATATAGTAAAATTCTATGTTAAAATCCAGCACCCTTCTGATTTTTAAATTACATTAAAGTGAAAGTAGAGACTAATTTGTCCACGTATGGCTAATAAAAATGCCAAGCAAGGCCAGAGAGAAACTCAAATTAGTCTCTCCTTCTATCCTCGCCCATAGTTGCTGAATTCCCAGAGATATTCTTAATCTCAGTGTATGTAAAATAAGAGCCAGATTAACATATTAGGTGATTGTAAGCACTGAAATTCCAGGGTTCCCTCTACTCCCCCCAATATGTATTAAAATATTTAGATAAGAATTCAAATTCAAACGGTTCAAATGAGAGCTATGGTAAATTATGTTAGGTTGTTTAGTGTTAGAGAAGTATTAGATTAAGGGTTCGGTAAAGTAGGTATATGGATTTAGCTTGTTTAGTGTTACAAAAGAGTTTAACTTTGAGTTTGTGGTAATGAGTATAAAGGCTATGTTAAAGTTAAGTAAAACACCTCATTTATTTGACATTGTCCATGAGTCCATACATCCAATGTGCGTAGTCTTCTCTGTGTGTATGCTGTCTTTGTGCTGGCTGACAGGACAGAGCAATATAATAATGGCTGACACAGACCAAGATAGAAGTGCCTAATTGTATGATAAAGCGTTTTGATTTCTTCTTTCATTTAACTTAAATTTTTACACCTCACAAATATATATGTAGCTTATGACAGTTCCCCTTTAAGTGTTGAGATAGGTGCTGTTACAGGATATGCCAAAACAGTCATGATATCGTGGTGACTCAAGATATGATAGCAGTGATAGGCAATGGTTCCTTGGTTCTTTCGATGTAGCTCTCTATAGTTTGGCATTTCATCCTGGTGCTACGTGATATACATTGGCGAACAACTAGAAAAATGTATTCTTACACAAAAGCAACAACAGGACCTTTATAAGAAGAAAAATAATAAACTCATCAGACTTCAGCTGGATTATCACAAACATCTCACAGAGAAAGAGAAACGGAAACAATCGGTCTTTAGTAAGTGAATAAAAGAGATGCTATTCTCACTAACTTTGCAATTTAAAACGGTGAAATTAAGAAATGTGTGTGGCTTTTTCTCACCCAGCTAGGCAAGATGGCAGTCGGCAAGATTAAGTGACTGACCAAAGGTGGCAAAAAAAGGTGCCAAGAAGAAGTTTGTATGTTAAGGCACCAGCAATGTTCAAACTGATTACTGAAGATATCCAGGGCAAGAACTGGGCAAGAACTGTCTAACCAACTTCCACGCATATTGCTAATTCTGCAGGCAGGAGAGATATTCTGTTTTAAGTATTGTCTTCCCCATCCCTTTATAAATATGTCATTATGTTATTGTAAGTTCCTGTATGTTGTCTGATATTATTTTGTTATTTGTAGGTTATTGAAGTTGTCACATCTAAATGTAATGAGAATATGGGCTAGTCCAGAGTAAAAATAAAGCTGAGTATATTAGTTTGTGTTGAAACTGTGTGGATTTTATGAGATCACAGTAACAGAGTCTTCGGACCTGTTGGTTGGATGCACCATCCCTCCAGTCCAGGGGCAAAACAGAAAGAGAGCTAGGCCTGAAAGCCGCAAGTGTCTTTATAAATACTGGAGCTATCACATTGCAGGCAGAGGCGCATAACTGCCTGGAAGTAAAGCTGCAGAGGAGTAGGCAGAGGGGACAATACCTGCCTGAAAGGAAAGCTGCAGAAATATTGGCAGAGTGGACGATACCTGCCTGAAAGAAAAGAGCTACAGAGAGACCCAAGTTAAGCTTAGGCGAATGGTGCTGAAGCACTCCAGGCTTCCTCCCCAGCGGCTAGGGATCGGACTGGAAGGAGGTGCTCGATCACAGTACAGGAGCTCTGCCACAGGCATCAACGCCTGTTTTCATTTTCTCTCTTGCGCCGACAACCAGACAATACAGACACCGAATTATTAAAGAATTATCACACTGGCACTATTAATCCTCACACATAATTATTTCAGTTTTAGGAATGAGGTCTACCTACAAAGCATGGGCATTGCTATGGGTACTAAGATGGTAATATCTGTTTATAGCAGACCTAGAACAGAGATTCCTAGAAATACAGCATACAAAAACATACAAATATTACTGATACATAGATGATATTTACATAATGTTTAACTCATTTCATAAATCAAACTAAAAATGTAATATTCTACAAAATCAGTACATGTTCTGGACACTACTCTCTCTACAGAAAACCCACAGGCAGATGCAGTTACCTTCACAACTCCAGTTTCAACCCCTCCCATACTAAACAGGGCATCATCTATTGCCAAGCAACAGGGTACCATCGGATATGCTCTGGCCTTAATGACCGTAATTCACATTTAAATGTACTCTCCCAATCTATGAGACAGATAGGCTACACATCAACGACTATTATCAAACAAATCCACTCTGCTCTAAAAACTCCATGCCTGCCCTTGCTACAATATAAGGGGGAAAAAAATCTTGTATACCATTTGTGGTTACGTACAACCCAGCTCTCGAAGAAACACAGAAAATGATTAAAGATCTATAACCAATGTTGCAGAAGATGAGACTCTGAAAACATTTTCTCTGAAACCCCTACTTTGGCCTTTAGACAACCACCAAACATTTAAAAAAAAATGAATCAACAAGCCCTATTGATAGGAGGAATAAAGAAAACGGGACCAGACAATGCTAAAAACCTAGCTGCAAACTGTTCCAGCACAGACAACAATAAAACAGCCTCCTACAACAATAAAACCTACAGCATTAAAGGATCATACTCCTGCACATCCAGCAATGTGGTATACATGATTCAATGCACCAAGCACCAGGAACCCCCCCAGCAATTAAATGCCAGAATGAATATGCATAGACACTCCATTAAACACCACAAAGAATGGGGGGCGGGGCTTGAGCCTCATGGTGGACAGTCACGCTTTGCAGGAGCTCCGAGCTCGACATTCACTGTAAAACGGCTATACTGATTACTTACCTGTCACACAGACAGATATAGAGACTCACCTTTTCCAGGAGCCGACAGGAGTGTCCTGAACCGACCGATCCAGCCCTAACATCACCACAGAAGGATATCTCGGTGAGGCCTGGTGGTGCTGCCTGGCGGGAGAGACAGCCGATCTCTCGTCCTGCTGATTGCAGCGGCTTCCCTTGGTTGTCCTCCTGTCCCGTTTTTACCCCTCTGGACCAGGGGTTATCCCAGCCTCCACACAGCTTGTACCAACAGGGGGACAATACCTGCCACACTGCGCTGTCGCAACGCCCGACATGATGGCGACTGAGCACTCAGTTAATTGCTGATCAAACTGTGCAGATGTTCTATGCATGTTATCTTATTATTTAACATAAAACAAGGCTTGAAAATTTGTGACCATTCATTTCATGCTTTGCATTATACAACTACTAAGTGATGTACCAGCTGTAATTTCGATTGCAACTGTCTACCGAATATATCCATGCTATTTTTCTGCAAATGTCACTGTGTCATTTAACAAGTGTCTGTTGTGCTTATGCCTCCATAAAAATATGATTGACAAAAAAACAAAACACCACAAAGAAGAACCTTATTGCACTCCTATGGGACACCATTTTACCCAGCCTGACAATTTAATCAACAACCTAAAACTCAAAGTGCTCAAAGGTGGATTTTAGAAATACCCAAGAAATAAAAACATTTGACGACAGAATTCTTTTTTTATGTTATTTTTTTTGCAAATCTTTATTTTTGCAGTGCATGTGATAACAGACAAGCTTGCGACACCACAACAGTATTAGCAAGCAGTTCAAAAACAGGCCTAATCAGACAGTGACATGTTATCTGATTCATTCGCACTTTTTTTTATTAAAGGTAACAACAAGCAGAATAATAATAGACAAGGTGAGCATCAAGTTATACTATGTAATAATAATATAACAGACTACAAGTAATTCATTAGTAGAGTAACTTGCATATATAAAAAGAAAATGGTCCCACTCACTAACCCTTGACAAATGCACAAGGTAAACCATATTTAGAAGCTAAAGAGGTTCAGAAGACATGATGGCATTAACTAATTAAAAGTGCCTCATATTAAAGTACAGATCATGTGGTAATAGCCACTAAACCATGATTCTCCGTTGCATTGCTGCATCGTATAAATTGTAAAGTTTAGTGAAATAAAAACTCGATTACTGCGTAAATTAAAAAACAGGAGCATTTAAATCATGGCAGGCATTGGGGATAAGGCCTTGTGGAACTACCAATTAGCCCTGGATGGAAAGTTCTGTGCCAGACCAAGTGTCAGACTGGGTGAAAGTTGACCCAGACTCAGAAACATATGGAGGTAGCCAAGAGGATGTGCCAGAGAGAAGCTAAGGGTGGTATATCTCCAGCCCCAGGCCATAGTGAGGGCCAGCATCTCATAACCGTGGTCTCAGGGACATGTGTCAGAGTCCAAGTCCTTTCCCATCGAAAAATGGCAATAGTGGTCTTCTGCCCTTGTGGTCAATGCACTTGGAGAATATTCCTGTCGGTTCTCAGCCCAGGCAGGCCAGAGTTGGGGTACACAGGTGCTTGTGAGAGAGTTGTGCCCAAAGGGG
Source organism: Pelobates fuscus (assembly GCF_036172605.1). NCBI lineage: Eukaryota > Metazoa > Chordata > Amphibia > Anura > Pelobatidae > Pelobates > Pelobates fuscus. The sequence goes on along the minus strand of NC_086317.1, from coordinate 163,902,770 downwards.
ACTCACATGTCCCCTGCCCTTCTCCTCCCCATAAATCTACTGAGGTTTTAAATTGTAATACTACTATTCTCCCGCTACATAACATGAATATGTTATCAATGCAGCATTAAGTAGAAATACTCTATGGCTTATTAGTGTTTATAAAATAGCAAAATACATAACATTGACTGTTCAGTTGGCAGTTATGCTAATAAAAATGAGCTGTACTGTGAAATTAGCACTCATTTCATCCTTTAACCCCTGACCCTGTTAGATTTGTTCCTCTTTCCGCTCTGATATGAATGTGTTTCTCGTTAGTTCAACATTTGATTTAATTTCCCTAATTACCAATTAGCATTAAGCACCCTGCTAATTATGTTATGCCAAGTAATTAAGCAGCTAATTAGTTCAGCATAAACTGAGAATTAATTTGCAAAACCTGCTAAGACTGAAAGAATCTGTACAGTCTAAACACTGAGAAAGAGGTCAGGAATCATTCCGTAGCAAGGATGGGGAGATGCAGACAGATGATGTCACTGGGAATTAGGTGGACTGTCACCTAGTAATATTACTAGTAACAGGACACATGCCTATATCATCTGTCTGTCTGTCCGTCCATCCACCGGCCCGTTCTTCCTTCCATCCATCCATCATTCTTTATTTTGATAGTAAAATAATAAGATTACCCATAAAGCACCGCAGTGTATTGGAGCAGTCTTCTTGGAACTTCTATTGTTAATTATACTAAATTAAAATGTGGACTCATTGGGGAGGGGGGATAGAGACAACTCTTTGTGGTCCTTGCTGAACTGCTATTAATTCAGCTTTTCCCTAAACAGACAGTTCTGTAAATCACTAAGGAATGAGATACAGTGGCCGATTAGGATATTCTAATTAATTCATCTGCTAACGAGCAGATGCATACCATCCCCCTGCCTGAGAACATGATGAGAATTTACTGACCTTTAAGAATCTCCCAGTGTGTCTTACTGCATTGGGGCCGTTAAATCTCCCCGGAACCTGGGCTTAAATATTGTAATTTGGATGCAGCAGCATCTCAGGATGTTGAAACAGAGGCGGAACTTAATATTTAGGTAACTGTTTTATGGTGTAATTCCAGTGCGAATATCTGTTGTAAAATAACCATCAAGGCACAATATCCTTGTAATGACAGCGTATTGGTGTCAATAGCTTATTAATGTAAGACCCACCAGATCTGAAACTCATCAGCAAATTCGCATATCTTAATTTAGTTAACTGTAAGGGTTTTGGCTTAAATATCTTCTTAGAAAAGGAGCACATTATGGGTATAAACGCATTTTAAGATATAGTCCACAACATCAAGAGTGCCGAAGGTTGCCTATCCCGGATCCAGGGGTTCAGTTTTCATTGAATCATTTAAGAATCCTATAAGCATTTGCTCCAGATTGCAACTTTGAATTTGTCTTTCTGGTCTCATGTGCTTGACCTCCATCTACAACTGGACTGTGTGAAACCATCCCCATTTATAAACTGTGAACTTCAAGCATATAACATCCATCCTTCCAGGCAGGCTGAGCGGCAGAGAGATTAACTGGGAAAGTAAGGGGTAAAAGGCAACATTACTTGTTCTATGGTTTATGGGGCACAGTGAATCCATCCTATGGGTAATGGGGCACAGAATATCTGTGAACATTGAGCTTGGAGGTAGGATATACCTATGTGCAATGGGTCTAGAACATGTTTGAAAAATACAAACATATTCAGCATGTCGTTGGGTGACAGTGTTCTGTTATTACTGTGCCACTAATGTACAGGCTTTTATATACCATACTGTTAATTTATTTTGCAATGTATACGTACCAAGATTTCCTCTGGGTTTTTTTTTTTTTTTTTTTTTTTTTTTAAATTCTTTATTTTTGGTGCATAGGATAAACAGTACAAATAATCTGGCAATGCCCCAACAGCTGTTGCCGAGAGATCGTTTAACATAGATCAGTGTTAGTGAGGCATGTGTAACAATGCACATTTTGGTTTTTTTTTAAGTAGTGTGAACATTAGATTGTTAGTACAGGCTATAAAAGTAAACATCAAGAGTGTATTTCTGTATGCTTAAATAAATTTAACCACCAGGGGGCAGCAGAGCGCTAGGTTTTCCACATGGTCTCGCTTCATATTTGCTCTCTATGGGGAATTACAGAAGGAGATTCAGCTGCAGTTTACACTCGGGATTTTTGTAAAGGTAAGGTGCTGAAACACAGGGTTTGCCATAGTCCACAACCTTATACATACATATACACATGGCACATATAATATATAATTAGCCTCCGCTTGATCCTCCCTGCCTCTGTGCTGGATCGGTCAGTGTCCTTGATGTAGTCAGGTCTCTTGCCAGGGAGGGGTTAATCTCTTGTTGTGCTAGCTGCAGCTTCTGGTGTTTGAGAGAGGGAGCTTGTGACACAGCAGGGTTAGAGTCCCGATTGAGTTCCCTCTGATCCTCCGGTGACCATGGTGAGAGATTGCCTCATGTTATGCAGGTGTGAGCCTTCCTTACTTTCTGAGCGTTTCCTCCTTAGAGTTATTTGGTGTGCAGCAAGAGTGTGTCTGTGCCTGTGGGTCTCCTGTTCTGCCGCTGGTGATTGATGCGGCGGCCATTTTGTTTTTCGCCATGCGGTCCCTATTTGCGCCGTTTGTCACTGAGGCTACATAGGAGATTGCTGCTTCCCCGGTGGGGTCCGGGATAACCCCCCCGGCCCACAGGGGGGGTGAACGGGGCCCTCGTTAAGTGCATGGGAGGTCCCGCCGGACTAAGCACGGGAGACCGGCCGCATCTCCCGCCAGAGCCTCACGACAGGCCACAATCCCAGCAATCCAGCGATCATCCTTGCCGGCAGGACGGGGGTCAGTATTCACCCCTTAAGTTGTGCTCGGGTCCCCCCTCGCCTTCTTGTAGCAGCTGTTCGGGTATTCAGGAGAGATTAGGGTGTTTTGCGCTGGATATTGGGGATTCTTTGAGGAGCAGAGGTGCCCCACGTCCAGCCAGCTCGGCGGTCAGGCCCCGCCCCCCCCCTCTGGGTTTTTTTTAAGTTGAAAGCTAAAAATGCTAAATTCGTTTTTTATGATGTTTTAATGATAGTGTCTACATAAATTATAGCACTATTGAATAATTTTTTAACGATTTGGCACTTTAATATATGTAACAATGCATTTTTGCAACAATGTGAGAGATAGATTTGATCATGTGACTTTTTGATATTGACTATCTTTTGACTTGGTTGCTAGTTCCACCCCAAATCTCCCAAATGTCCTGCTTTTGGTTGCACAGTCCCTTTTTTCCATATTGTCCTGGTGTCCAGCACTATATGTGCTTGCGCTGTGCACTAGAACCATGTATTGAGTGATTCAGCAACTCTCTCTGCATGGTCCTGTATCGTTGGAGTCAACCAATGTTCTTATCTCCCAATGTTGGAAGGTAGGCAACCCCTTACTTCCTTTAATACTATCTTGATAAAGGCTGTGTTGCCTCCTGAAATGTTGCTGGATATTTTAGTATTTTTTGGCTTGTATTCGCCTACGGGGCTGGCTTTCCTTGCATCTCTTGTGGTAAGTGCTGTCAGAATTTTATATATTGTTTGCAGAGCATATTTTAATCCTTCCATTTGTTAAAAGATCAGATGCATCTCAGTACATACAATGCCAAAGCTGCTATAGCACTTTAGGTTTTATGGATGTTGATTCTATCAACCATCATGCTCCAGCGGCCATGGAAGATAGAAGATAACATCCAGCCAACACAGCACACCATCTATTATACTAGGATAATATTGTGGCCTGTCACATATTGGTTTGATTACACAGTGTGGAAGGCACTGACAGTTAGTTAATTAATTTACATACACCAAGTGCTTTTGGCCACTATATGCAAATTCAGGCTCTCTAGATTAGAAAGACAGGAGATTTGCCTCTCCCTAGGAACTTTATCAAGTCTTTGATCCTGTTGTGTGGTTTCAGTCCCTGTGTTCCAGTTTCTTGAACTTTTACTCCATATTGACCCTGGCTTCTGTCTTCGTTTATCCTGATCTCTGGCATCCCTTGACTTTGGCTACACTTCGTTAATCCTGACCTCTGATATCCTTTGACTTCGGCTATCCCTTGACTATCCTGCTCTTTGTGTCCTTGTCGGTACTGCATTGGAATCACCTTTCCTGCACAGCCCCCGTGCACAGATTCACAGGCCAGGTGCCTTTTTATCTGGTCACCTTGGACTGTGTCTATCTGCAAACGGTGAGCAAACATATATGCGCTACAGACTCCCACCTCAGGTAAGAACCCTGACGCACTTCGCCATGCTATAATGCCCATCCCATGCCAAATTTTATTCTATCGGAGTTATTCACTAAACACCAGATTTTGAATGAATGCAGATTTAATAAAGCCAATTGCGGACAGGATTCTGTCGGTCCGACCGGTTCTGTAACATTAGTTCAGAAGCATTCAGAAAATCACTAATATACGGCATCTGAACCAATTTACAGCACTGGAATCAGACATTTCTCAGCAACCACATGATAAACCAAAATAAGCCTGAAGAACTATTTGTCTGCTGGCAGTGCTGGTAATGCTGCTAGAGGGCAAACAGTTAAATAACCCTTGGTGGTGTGAAGGTTAATTTTGTTACAGCTTGCCAGTACTTGCTATCCAGCCGCCATATTGAAAAGTAAACAGATAAATAAAAATATTTGGGATAATGCGCAAGTAACTGTTTTCTTTGTTTTGTATATAGAATGTGACGGCAGATGAGAACCATTCGGCCCATCTAGTCTGCCCAATTTTTTAAATACTTTCATTTGTCCCTGGCCTTATCTTGTAGCTAGGATATCCTTAAGCCTATCCCACGCATGCTTAAACTCCTTCACTGTGTGTGACCTCTACCACTTCAGCTGGAAGGCCATTCCATGCATCCACTACCCTCTCAGTAAAGTAATACTTCCTGATATTATTTTTAAACCTTTGCCCCTCTAATTTAACCCCTTAAGGACCAATCCTCTGGAATTAAAGGGAATCATGTCATGTCACACACGTCATGTGTCCTTAAGGGGTTAAGACTGTGTCCTCTTGTTGTGGTAGTTTTTCTTTTTTTAAGTTTAGTCTCCTCCTTTACTGTGTTTATTCCCTTTATGCATTTAAATGTTTCTATCACCTCCCCCCCGTCTCGTCTTTCCTCCAAGCTATACATGTTAAGATCCTTTAACCTTTCCTGGTAAGTTTTATCCCGCAATAAAACTTGTAAGTGCATCAGGTGGGGAGGACCTAGGCCACTCTGGGCCCCACCCATGGGCAACTGGTGGGGGTCCCAATATTTATAATAATGGGAGGACCTTTTGGCCATGCAGAATTCTTGATATTTCCTTTTACACTTATATCCTTTTATTGTTGTGTATACTCTAGTGAACTATCTCAGTAATTTGTATGTTATTCTGTGCACTACAAAAATAAAGAATGTAAAAAAAATGATTTACTCATGGGCAGGCAGGCGCCTTAATATTAATGCTAAACAGGATATCCAAGGGTATGACAACCATTATTCCCTATGGGAAATGAAGGAATCCAAAAGGTGGCAGTCGCCAATGGAGAAGTATGGTTTGCCAGCGCCCAGGGCAAGACAAGTATTGCGCCCCCTGGCCCATGGAAAATAGTATTTTGCCTCCTAACACTCCCTGAGTACCTTAATGTGAGCCTAAATAGCCTCGCTCCTCCTTCCCTACCCACCTTGTTGATTTGTGTGACATTGATAGTTGCATAATTTTGTGTTGTGTAATTTTGCATTGTGTAATTTTGTGTTGCGTAATTTTGTGTTAAGTATTATATAGGAGTACATAATAAAGAAAACAGGAAAATGTAAACTAGAAAAAAGGACTCCCAGGTTACCTGTGCTATGTGTTATGGTAGAGCAATATGCAGGTTTTCAACTTTCTGGTGGTATTATTATTTTGCAACTTTCAAATACGCATCATCATGGTACTTGACCAATATCTTTTTTTCACAACTCCTGTACATTTCAACTTTAATGCAAGTATTTCCTCTAAAGATTACATGGTAAGGATCAAACATATTTTTCATCCAATATTTCTGTTAAAGTTGAACAAAAACTTGAGTTTTGCTAATATAAACTATTTTAAAATATATATTTTTTTAAGTTCACACCTCTTTATCCTACATCAGAGCAGCTCTTTCTTAGCTCAGAGTCAACTCGTTGTACAGAAAAGAATAGAAATCAAATTATGAGGGGCATATCAGAGTGATTAAAATGTTTAATTTTTTTATCTGTATTCTGTACATATCTATTAAAAGAGTTCTACAAAATATCTAAATTGCTCCCTTGTTTTGTGTCCACCATTTGTGATATTCCTGCAATTATTGTAGGTTAATTCTGCATTTACAAACACAATATTAAGCTCTGTGCTCAAACAACTCTTACAACTCTAACAACTCTTGAGCAACAGGAATGTTTAAAATACATTGCACTCTATGTACTGTATTTGGACTGATGTGTACTGTAGCTATGGCGGCCGCCCAAGAGCAGTGGAAGTTTGAAAGCAGTGCTTCATTTTGTTTGATATTATTTGCTTCTATATTACACAGCCATGTTACAGTGCTGCCATTTACACCTTGTGTGAGCTATTAAGAGTTATAAAGTGTGTAGGAGGTTCATAAAAATACCCCTCTCCATCTCATTATGGATTCTGCCTTTTAGCTGAAGACCGCAAGGTGAATTGTTAGTGTAGGACTCACCTGAGAGGAATGCCTCGATGGGGCAGGTGAGCTAACACTTTAATGGCCATTGGAGTGGTACTTAAAATCTCCTGTTATTGTAATGTGCATAAGGCTTTAGGATAGTGCACAGGTCATTTTTATTGTTTTATACTATATATTTTGGCTGATGAATGCCATAACCATTGCTACCGCCCATGAGTAGTTTAAGCCCAGGGCTCTATTTTGAGTGTTTGTAGTTACTTCTGTATTACATTGAGTGCTTATAGTTTAAAGGTCATTGGAGTGGTACTAAAAACCTTTGTCAATTCTGTTCTATGTGAAACTCTAACATGAGACTGTTAAAGGACCACTCTAGTGCCAGGAAAACATACTCGTTTTCCTGGCACTAGAGTGCCCTGAGGGTGCCCCCACCCTCAGGGACCCACTCCCGCCCGGCTCTGGAAAGGGGAAAGGGGTAAAAACTTACCTTTTTCCAGCGCTGGGCGGAGAGATCTCCTCCTGCTCTCCTCCTCCGATCCGCCTCTTCTCCTCCCCGTCGGCTGAATGCGCACGCGCGGCAAGAGCTGCGCGCGCATTCAGCCGGTCACATAGGAAAGCATTCTCAATGCTTTCCTATGGACGCTGGCGTGCTCTCACTGTGAAAATCACAGTGAGAAGCACGCAAGCGCCTCTAGCAGCTGTCAATGAGACAGCCACTAGAGGACATAGGGGGAAGGCTTAACCCATTCACAAACATAGCAGTTTCTCTGAAACTGCTATGTTTATGAAAAAATGGGTTAACCCTAGAAGGACCTGGCACCCAGACCACCTCATTAAGCTGAAGTGGTCTGGGTGCCTAGAGTGGTCCTTTAATCAGAAAATGAGGGATTATTCTAGCTTCAGTGATCGAATAATCAAAATTTTATTAAAGACAGGAGGCGAATATTTGCTTTACTTCCTATACTGAATCCTCCCAGCAGCAAAGAAATAATTAAACAATTTGAACAAAAAAACAACCAATCAGAACACATCTAGTCAGTAATATATGGTTATGAGACTCCTCCCAACTCCTCTTTCTTTTTTTTTAATAATTCTTTATTTTTGTAGTGCACATAGTTGGAACAGGTAGGCGTGTGGTACCCCAGCGGCACTCCACACGCTTATTTCAACGACAATAGATACAGTAGGGTTTGGTTAAACAATGCACATTTTTGAATACAGCATAAAATGATGCAATAATCAGATAAGGTAACAAGTATAGGTAGAGTAACGTATAACGAGATAACGTAAAATTATGTCTAGAGGTGTGAGCATTTCCTCGCTGGCGTGTAGCATTGACATTGCTCGGGTGAGCAGTTATTCTAGTGTGGCCTCCCTTTGGTATGTTTTAAATAAAGCTGTACTCGTTGTAACTGCATTGATACTGCTGTTCAGGCACCTTCCCCTTGTGAACTGGGCATGAGAGGTACACGCGTAGTTAGGTCCAGGTGCCAGAAAGCAGCCTTCGATCTGCGCTACATGTTATGGTGTCAAGGGCATAGGGACAATGTGCCTAGAGGTATGTGCTAGTGAGGTGAGCGGTAGTGTGATATTTGTCGTGTAGTACATAACGTGTGGAACACAGTGTGTATTCTACTTCAAGTGAACAAACAGAATTTGCAGAGCGTACAACATTGCCTCTCATGTTATATAGAGTGTTGTGATACACATATTAGTAATAGCGTGCCTTAGTCAAAGGTAAGAATAATTAAACCATCAGTGTTACGACAATTATAAGCAGGTACGGATTGCTGCCTTAAGTTGTGTTGGCAGATGGCCTAATGCAGTGTTAGGTTATAACATATAAAATGAAGAAACAATAAAAGTTCTATAGGAGTTAAATCCCTGAGAAGTGTAGTGTAGTGTAGCGGCCTTACACAGTCCGTGGACAACCAGTATGGCAATTGTATGTAGCCTCTGTGTCCCGTTTCAGGTGGTGGCGACCGCATAGGGTGCCGCCGGTCTTTGCCGTGGCACAAATTCCTGCGCCCCGGCCGAGTGTGCCCCAAGGCTGCGGCTTGGGAGGCCCCTCTGTGTCGATGTACCTTCCAGGGTTGGTAGTGGGAGGTTTAGCTTCTCCAAGGCCACTGTGGCTTCTTGAAGGTTCCGGGTCAGCATAGGGCCATTTGCGCTCTCTATGCACAGAGTTCGTCCGGGTCCCCAGCGGTATCGGATCTGTCGTTGCGGTAGGAGGGAGGTGGCCTGCCGGAGGGACCTTCTCCAGGACAAAGTGCCACTTGATAGGTCTGCATAGAAAGAGAGGGACATTTCTTCGAAGGTATAGGTTGACCGCCCTTGATGGCATCTAGTACTGCCCTTTTATCTCTTGCTGATTGAAAGCGGAGGATTATATCCCCCGTGGCTGTTGGTGGTGCTGTAGCCGGCTTTGGGATGCGAAAAATCCTGTCTAGCATGACCGTTTTTGCCATTTTAGGAGACAGGAGTGCAGTTAGCAGCCGCCTGGTAAGGTGAGGGAGTTCCGCCTCTGGTATGGAGTCCGCGACCCCCCTGAGCTTTATGTTGTTTTGGCGTCTCCTATCTTCCTGGGTGGCCAGTTGTTGTGCATGTAGTGTCGCTTGCTGTTTCAGCTCGCAAACTGCCGCTTGCAATTCCGCTATTTGGCTTGCGTGTTCTCTGAAGGTGTTTTCTACCGTTTCCAGCCGGGTGCAAAGGCCTCGTAGCTCTGACCTGATTGTGGCCACCTCCGTCGAAATCTTTTCGTGGTGGGAGGCCATGAGTGTCGTGATAGCCTCCATGGTGACTGGTGTGTGGGCTGATGCAGGCGGTCGAGGTCTCTCAGGCAGTGGTGGTGAGCCTGTCGGTATGGGGCCCCCTTCTCCGTCCTCGGAGGTCTCATCAGAAAAATCTGTGCATCCTCCGTGCAGGGACTCCATTGTTGCGCTCGCGGCCTCGTGGGCCTGTCTCCATATGTCCCCGATATTCATACCCTGACGGGGTTTATCGGGCTTAGGTTTCTTTGTTTTTCTGCCCATCGTTGTCTGGTATGTTAGGGGCACTTTGGGGGTCCGTTGAGCCGTGGTAGTCACCAATATCGGCAAATTAGTGCGATTTTAGACGGGAGCTCCTCGGCCATGCGACTTTCCCCGCCAGTAGCTTGACTCCGCCTCCCAACTCCTCTTTCTTGATGCAGCCGGAATATGATGTCAACCGTGTAAACCCGAAAAGGAGAATAGTCTTCAAACAAAGTAGTCAACCATGTAAATGAAATGTAACCGATCCAGTAGAGCAACAAATCGAGGATGCCGTGAAGAATACTAAGATAGCTTCACACTAGAAAGAAAAGAAAATTTGTGAAAGTGTGACTGGCAGATTGTCAATCATACAAATGTCTAGCGCTATAACTAATTATATATCAACAACATGTGATGCTATATAAATATATTTATACATAGATATACAAATAATGTAATTATATTACAAAAATGGCCCTGAAATACTAAAATATGAGGAACGCAAAAGATCTTGAATACCTTACCTGCGTATCCCTTGTGGATGGAACAAAACAAAATAGGGGGTGAGAGGGGCGATACCAAAAAGAAGCCACAGGGTGGGAAAATATATGCCTCCTGTCTTTTATAAAATTTAGATTATTCAGTCACTAAAGCTAGAATAATCCCTAATTAGACAGACATATTTGATGGAGAGTAAATGAAAAAAGGAATGAGATAAAGGATGGAAGTAGAAAGTACAGAAAGTAGATTCGTGACCAATCAGCAGAAGCTAAAATGCCCGAAGGGGAACCCCCTGCGACAAAGGCAGAATGGGAGCCAAAAGAAACATCAACGCCGGCAAGGCGGAGAAGCCATTGGATCCAACGAGCAATTGTGGGACAGGACACCGGATTATGAGGACGAATATAGGACACAAAAAGAGGTCCTGATGGAGCCCAAAGGGGAGAGGTAAAAGTAAACAAAGAGCAACACAAAGAGATGGTATATCAGGGAAGTATGGGTAAAAAACGGAAGTAGAAGGAACCTTAGTGCATCGAACAATAGAGAAATGTACACCCTCAGGAGTGAATGCAACAGCATGGAAATCAAAAGTCATGACGTCGGAAACTGGACGAAATTAGATCAAACAAAGCAACAGGGCCAGTTTGCCAGAGAGTTGACGCAAGGAAAGTTCCGAATTAGGAGGCCATGCTTCAAGGAAAGACAAAACCTGAGCAACATCCCAAAATTGGGTGTATCGAGGAGCCGGAGGTCGGGAAAGACGAATACCCCGTAGCAGCATGCAAACGGATGGGTGCTTCCCGACTGGAAATGCATCAATTGGGCAATGAGCCACTAAAATAGAAGAACAAAAAAGGTTTATTATACGGTAAGACTTGCCACTGTCAAAAAGAGGTGATAGGAAGTTCATAATATTCACCAAAGTCGTTGAAAACGGATCAATATCCCTTTCCAAACACCAGCGAACCCAGAACCGCTATGCAGAAAGGTATGATCTACGAGTTCCTGGGGCCCACAAGTCCAATAGGAGGCTTCGGGCAGAGCCCGAAAGTACTGAGACATACTAGGATCCCCTGAAACAGTCAAGATCATGAGTCAAAGATGACCCCGGATGGCGAGAGGATGGAAGTCCCTAGAGGAGGAAGAAGCAGAGGATAATCTATGGACATTTCTAGGAGGTTGAGGTACCAAGGCTGGGATCTCCAGAGAGGGGTTATTAGCAGGATCTTGACTCCAAGAACCTTGAGATGATGAAGAGTTTGAGGAATCATTGAGAAAGGTGGAAAAGCATAAGCTCCTGTCGATGGCCAAGGTTGTAGGAAGGCGTCGACGGCTTGAGACATCGGATGCGGTTGCCAAACTGAAGAAGGCATCGGTCTAATGATTCATTCTGGAGGCAATTTGGATTAGCATGATGGGCCCACGGAGATGATGGAAGACACCTGGGTCTAGGTGCCAATCGCTGGCATCTCTCCAGTGACGGGAGAACCAGTCTGCCATGAGGTTGTCCAGGCTTGCCAGATATTCTGTTGGAAGAGAGAGATTCCTCTCCAGACAGAACTGGTAGAGCTCTTTTGTAAGGTCCGACAGGAGTTTTTTGATTGAGAGCCCCCTAGACGATTGACATAACGGACAGCGGAAATGTTGTCCATCCTGAGAATCAAAGAACAGTTGTAAGTGTCTTTGGCCCCTTCACCCCTTCAGCAACCGGGGATGGGAAGTGGGAGGGAGAGGGCACCTGCAGTGCCAGGAAAACGGATTGTTTTCCTGGCACTGGAGTGTCCCTTTAAGACGTTGCATCACCCTGTAATGCAGGGGGCCCGGGATTTAGCACGAATAATAGGATTCCTGTAAGCCTCCATTGCCTGAATGGAGGCTTACAGGAATCCTATTATTCGTGCTAAATCGCGAAGGAGAATATGTTGAGAGGATAGTAGTGTCCGAATGTCTCTTTTGATGGATTTTATCTATGAAGACTGGAGTTGAAGAATCGAAAGGACGGAGTCTATCTGAAAACCCAGGAAAGGAAAGTTTGCTATGGTACTAGTGTGGATTTGTCAAAATTGATTACAAATCCGAGGTTCTGTAGGAGAAATTTGGTCATATCTGTATGTTTCCGAAGAGTGTGCGTGTCTTGCGCCATGATTAAGTTGTTCTAGGTAAACGATGGATCTGATACCTTAGGACCGGAGAAGAGCCATAACTGGTTTAATCAATTTGGTGAAACACCAAGGGGCGGAAGAGAGACCAAAAGGGAGGCAAGTGAATTGCCTAATTTCTTGTTGCCATAGGAGTTGTAGGACGGAACGTGAGAGGACGCTACCGGCACTATAAGGTAAGCATCTTTTAAATAGAAACGGGAGAACTATCTCCCTCGCAAAGAAGGTCCCGACGCATGTGTATGCCTTCCATATTGAAGTGTCGATATAATATGAACTGATTAAAATTTCTCAAGTTGATGATCGGGCGAAAGTCGTTTGATTTCTTCCGGACCATGAAAATGTTGCTGATAAACCTGGGTGGGAGTGGAGAGGGTTCGATTGCACCCTTGTATCTGAGCTTGCAGAGTTCTGTATGTAATATGGCGGTGTCCAATTGGGACATCCGTAGCGGGGGGTAGGAAACTCCTGTATTGGATCGGTGGTGAAATCTATGAGGAAACCTAAAACTGTCTGAAGGATCCTGAGTGAGCAGAGACTACTATGTGGAAAAAAGGGATAAGCGGCCTGCAATAGGTACTAGAAAATAAGGTACGTCTATTACCTTGAGCAGACCCACGTCCTCTGACCAATCCTCTGTTTGTGAAAAGTTGTCTGTAATAGGGGCGGGTATAACCTATTCCAATGTCCAGGGTCCAGGGTCCAGATGGGTGAGGCCTGTAGCCTGTGAAGGCAGATCTGCCGTTAGCTCAGCCTCTTTGGCGACTGGCTCTGCCAGGAAAACGATTGGACCGAAACAATCTGATCACCAAACAATAGGCCGTTATCCTTCGGACCGAGTTCTTTAGAACTCAAATCTGCCAACTTTGCGTCTATTTCATATAGGACAGCCTTTTGTCTTTCAGTAGACATTTGCATTTCCGAGCAAACAAATAAGCCAAGAAACGTGAAGTTGTAGAAAGAAAAATGTTTTGACACGACGGAGTGATAAACTGCCATACTAAAATGGCACTAAAGCTGAGGCGGGGAACGAGCGCGTCACAGAAAAGCGCGGGAAATTGAGTATCAAGTCGCGAGATTCTTGCGGCAGTATGGCTTTGTTAGAGCGCGATGTAAACAAGCAATTAAGACGCCGCCAGATCGCTGTCGGCATGTTCAAAGTGTTGCTCCGTCTGTACGTGTCGTGATGACGTGAGTTATGTTGCCCGAGAGATGGACAGAACATAACTCACATCATCAAGACACGTAGAGGCGGAGCAACACTTTGCACATGCGCACTTTGTTCAGCGGTGGCGGTGTTCACTTCACCTGGGGTAAGTTCATTATTTTAGTTATTTTAATTATTTGGGTATAATATGATTGTTGTTTAGCTTGTCCTTATCCTGAAGAAAGTCCCGGACGGGGACTGAAACGTTGATATTTTAAATGGATATTCAATAAACATTTAAACTTTTTAACCACTACAAGACCGAGAGTCTCCATTAATTTTCTATCTTGACTGGCCTAGGCTGTATGCACCGGACACTTTGCAATATTTGGCTTGAGTGCAAGGAATCACTGTTATATATCTCTATTTATGTATGAACAGCATCTTCGCGCTTATTTTATATAATGCTGGAAGAAAGGTCTCCTCTCCCAGTGAAGAAGAGAATGGAAATGAAAAATAGAAACGAATTAAAAGAAATTACAGAATGTCATGTGGGTAGTTATGCCACACCTAGAAAATTCCTAGATAACAGGCATTACCGGTCCTGAAACTCCTCCCAGGGAAGCCACTGAAACTCCTCTCAGGGAAGTCATATCTTGTTAAAGGAGGTGGTAGTATTCCTAACTTGTGCTGTCACTTTATCCATCAACCAGTTATCCCTGATTTTAAGCATCACAAGGTTCATTGATGGTATTTCCCTTCTTAACAAAGACTGGGCTAGTGCCCTTCTAGCCACTAAAGTTATTTTATTGAAACGTTTTTGGTCTTGGTAACAGGTATACCCATGGATCTATGTTGATCCGTCTACCAAAAACTTGTGATAGGAGATCCCCCCACTTCCCTCCAAAAGTAGTATAACTTGACCGGGATGATGTACCATCAGAACATAGCTTTGTAATCCTATTCCTGCAGGTTTATGCTTATAGATGTCTGTTTGCTTCCAAGATAGCCTTCCAGTCAATGCCCTCTAAGACTGTTCCCAGATCGTCCTCCCATTGATCAGTATACTGCAACCTACATACCAAATCGCACATACGGCTGTGTATAGCAGTGTGAAGGTCCTCTTCTGGTTAGGCTCCTCTAGACAGAGCTTTTCAAATAAGGTCATAGGTTTCTTTATTAAAATCTGTAATTTGTATATATTTGAAATAGTTTGCCATTGTCTGATGTGCGTGTTTTTGGATGTCCTGGAAGGGCAAAAATCTGCAGTCTATGAAGAGCTGAAAGAATCTTTAAATTCCAGAATTCTCTATGCCCATGAAATCCTGTGCCATCATGTCTGATATAAAAGCTCTGTTTCTTAGTATTCGAGTGAGTGGAGAGGAAAATGTGGTCAGAGTATCTTACTGCAGCAGTATTCCACACCCAGAGGGAGTTCACAGCAACCGGGCACTCTGTACAAAGGAATGCTTTGCCTACTTTTGGAACTCATATAAATAACTGCAGTAGATCCCCCTCATCGACAAGAACACCAGGTCAACTCACTTTATTGCCTCTTGGGAAAGGGAGTGCTACATCAAGATATAAATTTGGCAACCCTAGTCCACCATTTAACTTTGGACGATAAAACTAATTTCTGGCGATGCAATGTAATTTATTTTGCCATATGAAGTTATCTATTGCTTTTTGTCTTTGGACAGTATAAATTTGTATGGAATGGATTCTGCCCACACACAATACCGATCTAACTATCTTTCCATGTCCCCGGTTAGTTTATGGCTTATTTGGGAGTAATTATTTTGATATAATTTCTTAGGATCAGTTGTAATTTGGATGCCCAAGTATCTAAAAGACTCTTGATATCTGTATGTGGTCCTTACTAGTGCCATATCTGTGGCCGGGAGATTCAATGAAAGTGCGTTTGACATTTCCAAATGTTCTCTATATCCTGCAATATCTACATATTCTAGCAGAATGGGTTGTAGACTATTCATTTATGTGATCAGATTAGTCAAGGTGAGGAGCACATCATCAGCGTATGCCAATATCAAAAAGTGTTGTTCCCAGACTTTAACCCCCTTGAGATTTGGGTGTGCATGAATAACTTGTAGTAATTTTCTAATGTTAACACGAATAACAGCTGTGAGATGGGGCACCCATGTCTAGCTTCATTAGAAGGGATTTTGTTTTGCTCCTGTAATCAGGATCTGAGCTCTTATGTTAGTATACAGGGATTGGACAGTGGTAAAGCATGTTTTTGGGGAGCTTAGGTATCTCAGAAATTCAAAAAAATAGGGCCATTTGATCCTGTGAAATGTATGTTATTAAAAAGGGGGAAAAAATTAAAATGAGAGAATTGACGTATAGACACTTTTATAGAGGTATATAAACACATTTCCAAACAATTCAATAAAACACAAACCGATTACAGAGCAAAATAAAATATAGTTTGATAAGCTTTTTGATACATTTAGGTTTTTATTTCTTATCTTCATTTGCCATGTGTGCCTTGTCCCTGGCTGTGCTTGGGCTGTACTTTATTGTAATCCCATTTTTCTGAGTCTCAAAATATAAATTTAAAAGAAAATGTAGCATCACATCTAAAAAAGTTAACACAAGTTACAGGTGATTATAGTTTTGTTCGGTGGTAAGATAACATTTTGTCTTTAAATATCAATCTGTAGACATTACATTTTCTTCTAAATTTATATGCTAACTATACCTTTTCTTTCTTAACCACTCCTAAAAACAAAGAAATAACTCCTTAGTTAAGATATTAAAACTTGTGTGGAGCATGACTTGGCCTCACTTTGCAGCAAATAATGTTTCCAGCATTTATTCGGTAAGCAAATGGCTAGTAAATGTATGGGTGATGTTATTCCAGTTTTTAATCACTTGGACCCAGTCATTGTTACTATTTCCATAATTAAACATTTCGTAGCATGGGGATAGGTTGAATACAGATTACATTCAAGGGAATTTGATAACAGCTTTTGCAAAATCCAGATAGTGATAAATCTAATGAAAAAAACAAAACAACCTGCTTTTGAGCCTGAATGCCAATACAAATGCTCAGATTATTTTCTACTAACCCAAACTGGGTGCATTAAGAACTCAGTGATAAACCCTGGAAATTTATACGTATCTGAAGGTGAATTCGTATGTATTTTTGGATGGCAAACTCACTTTAACATTTATTTTTGAAAGGTGATTATTGTTAGTAAATTAGGACTATTTCCACTGGTTACCATGGTGATTGCCCCACTTTTAGAATACTGCTTTACAATTATTCTTAACGCAGAAAGGTTTATGTTTAGATTGTATGTCTTTATTTTTGAGAGGGGCTATATATTAGAAAAAAAGAGCTATACAGTATCCCTATTATAAAAATCCTTTAGATACCTTCACACAAATTATCATAAGACTATAATTTTTGTAACAAACAAGTATGCCACGAGATAGCAATACAATTGATCAAATGCAATCCTCTTGGTCCTTAAACAAATTTGTTAAAATTATTGGGAATACAGATTCCCAAAAGCCCAGCAAAATATAAACATGGTTTATGTCCGTAGTAGTTTGCAAAAAAAAACAAGAGTAAAATGCATTCACTAAAAAGGGGGGAATACTTCCTGCAGGGTGCTCCAGAAAGGGAGGGTCCATCCCTGAAGACATCAAATGGGAAAACAAAGAAATATCCAGGCACACCTGAGGTTTCTTCTAAAAGGCAATCTTTATTTGAAACAAGAAAGTGGAGATGTTTCTACTCCTCTCTTAGCCTTTATCAAGACTTAATATGTCAGTAGGAGTGACATGGCTATAATCATACATCTGTATTTCAGACAGTTAAGGCAGCTGCACGAATACCTCACCACGTGGAAGGAACCTCACCAACTTCTGCCCCAGCTGCTCTTCAGCAACAAAGGCTGAGTTGCTAAAACGTGCTGATGTGATTTAAAGGTTCCTCTGTGAAATGCAAAGGGAATTAAGAATTTTAAACACGTACACATAAGTGCATTTTACAATACAAGTTTGCAGATATTAAAAAAATATATACAAATCATTATAAAATATTTGATTGTTTCTTTTTAACATTTATAAAATGAATTGTTCTAACAAATGCATAAAAACAAATAACACGGACACAATTTTAGTTTTTAGATACAGAAGTATTAATTTATTTTGTAAATGTGAAATTAACATTAAATGCAGTTCATTTCTTTTTCTTTTTTTTTTTTTTTACATGTCCCTGATACTGATGCTTTGATCATAAAACTGACACATTATCACCATTTCCACAACTTCTTTGATGTTTACTGGAATTCTCTTAACACTTCCAAGGAAATACCAAACAGCAATGTCTACAAATCTGCAGGGAAATACAGCCAACACAGAGGGTGTCACACACAACACTGGATAATGGCAAGATCATTTCAATCGAGAATCCATTTTCATGTGCTCATCGTATTAGCTGATTACACTTGCTATTTACTAAAATGTTTGTAGGTTGCTGTTACCTAATGTTCAATTAGATTAACACAGTGGCACAATCATACAGTGAAACACTCATGAAAGCTGGCATGATACAAATAGTGGGAAAGGGGGCTCTAGTGAAGGATTTTCAGACACTGGTGCACAAGTAGACTAGGTAACATTCAGAAAAGTTTATTTGGCTGTAGAACCCCTTTTTAATTCTGTCCTTATCCAATTATCCAATACAGCTAGACATAAAGGTTAAACAAGTAACATGAGGCCCAAATACAGACCGTCTCCAAAAAAAAAAATCAAGGCACTTGGGAGATAAAATCATTTGGGTCTGGATTATTTTAAGAGAGTAAAGATACACTCTGCCAATTGCCCCATTTAAGTCTCGGGGCAAAATTGCTGTCCGGTAAGCAATTTAGTAAGCACGGTAAAACCTTACTCTGCTAAGACTATCCAGCTCTTGGATTGGGGTTTTAAAAGTTTTTCAAATTAGACACAAACTGAGAAAGGCCCTAAAGAACATGTTATTCTTTTAATGAAAATTCTATCAAAATTAGATTGGATTTAATTTCCTATTATCTCAAGGGTACTATGTGCTGCAACGAAGATTAGCAATAGCTCCCCTATCCTCCTATGACCATGATGCATGTGCAATAGTCTAACAGGCCTTTGTGTCATGACCAAAACTAACTAGGTTCTCGTGGGGAGAAAGACATATGCTCTACAAGTATTTGTAGGATTACCTTCACTGATTAGAAAGAAAAATCAAACTTACAACAATATAAGCACTATAACCACTATAACGTTTTTGTGTAGAAATCAGTTTTTGTCAGACTATTTTCAAGTGGAAACCAAACCTAGTCCGTGGTCTGCCAATATCAAAGTTTTGCTTTATCTGCCCAACCATGAATGGCAGTGATAAACTGAAAGCATTTGTGTGGAACAGCACAGCGATGGCAACATCATTGCTATCCAAGGTTGCATGCAACTGGATGGTTAAGTTATGGCGATTAGAGTATTTAAAGAGTACCATTAAAACTGCAATTCTACAAACAAAGCAGATTAAGTAGTATACAGTGCAAACACCATTCTTCTATCATATGCTATCATAGTAGGCTAAAACCTGCAGCCAGGTTCTCAAGTAAAAAAAGAAGTCACATAAGTAACCAATCATTCTTGGAGTAGACCATCATTTGCAGACATGCACTAAAAGTCAATCTTGTGTATGTCTGTATTTAAAAATGGTTAATTATTGAAAAAGTATACTGCTAACAGTGTACCTATCATGATACACACAACTTGGGCTAAAATTCAAGAGCATGAAGTTTCATCTATACATTAGGCTAGCATAAATACTAGGAAATGTATAGATATTAATTTAATACCCAGGAAAGATTTGGCCTTCTTCCACCTGAAAATCAGACCTCAATCTATGTCAGTGTCATGCAGGAGGTGTTTCTCACGCATAAGGATAAAATCATTTTGGATGCACAGACACCAAAGTTCTGACAGTGAAGTCAGTATGTCGTTATAAGCTTGGGGACGTGTCTCAAACAGGCACATTTACAGCAGAGAGGAGAAAGGAAATAGCGAGTGGACGTAATAACACAACAGTTATAACATCCACACACACAGCATAAATGGTGGCACTGGTGCAAAGGGCAGCAAGTGATTACTAATATAATGGTAAATTTAAAGGCTTTCAAGTGGTTGTGTTAAAAATAACCTATCGAGACAGGTTCACTTTAAAAATCAAAAAACAAACTAATACGGTCACCACAATTTACCAAGACTAACTATAAATTTCCATATGTATAATTATATTAAGGCACTATGAATTACCGACTGTACTGCCCAGAAAATGGATTTGCTGATGGCAGAAAGACAAATGCTAAATAGTCTTTATTTACTACACGAGAGTAAGAACTAAGTTACGAGAATTCGAAATAATTCAACAGAGAGAATCCAGAGACTTGAGATGGAAAATGATTTTTCTTATGATAAATATAAAATACAAAATAATAAATATATGTATATATAAATGATTTTTAAGACTAGTTTCAAATAAAAAAAAATATAGTAAATTAGATTACTTTTGATCAATTAACAACTCTATTCTCCAAGACACCTCTCTGTTACAAAATGGTTGCTACAGCACTTCCTTCCTCTTGACTCTGGTCACACGAATTTGCATTTAGTGCAATGACCTTAACTGGTCACATCTAATGGTGATCTGTGTTCATGATGGGCTGTAAGAACATCCAACAGTGTAATTCATGAATATTTTAGCAAATAAAATGTACCATCTCCATCTGTTAGCAATTTGTAGTTTAGTGCTATTCTTTAGAAAATTACATGTGATTCAAATCTACAAATAACGCATTAAAACTAATACTTTACTGACCTTTAGAAACCTTAGTGAATTCTACACAGACTAGAAGATTATTGTGATACACCAGTGCATCAGAGATAAAAAAATAAAGTTGCAAAGGCAAATCCCCCAAAATGTTGTATTAAAAAAACAAACAAAAAAAAAACAAAAAAACGGGGTTATTATTTCAAAAAGCCTTCCAGACATCTACTTCCTAACTCAAGGGCACAAAAGAAATGTGAAAATGTCATCAAACACAATAATAGAATACAATTGGCTAGTGATAAGTTATACAATCCCTTGCATATTTGCATTACTTTGTTGAATTGCTCAAACATTAACAGGACAGAAAAAAAAAAATAAGAAAAATAAGAAAAAAAGAAAGCAAAGATAATTAAAGCCTATGGTTTGTTCTTTCCCTGTTTTTATAAAAGCTGCAGTAAAAATGAACACCTGTGTAAAGTTTAAAAGGAGAAGACACAGAAAACAAAGGGTTTGTGCTGTTTTAATACGTTACTGCATAGTTTTAGTGGTTGGCATTCTATTATGGCTATTAGTTCTTTGTCATAATTACTGGGCAACAGTGGAGAGAAGTAAATCATAACACAGTTGCCACTTCGTATTTCTCTCCCAGTGAACAATTCTATCTTACATGTTATATAAACCAAGTAAATATTTATAAAGTTATCTCAGTAAATTCTACACAGAGCCGTTACAAATGGTATTAAAGCTACACACCAAATACCTGAATATTTAAATGAGTTTTTAAATAAGCAGTTGTGATCTTTGCCATTTCTAGTGCTTGTGGTGCCCTCTTGTGTTGGCTGTTGTAAGTGAACAAGACGATAGTCAGTTGGGCTGTTTTATAAATAGCCCATCCATAAATAAATTACTGTAATAGTGAATGTGTGTGTCTGCATGTATATAATCGTAGGTCAAGGTTTATTTTCAATATTACTTAGACAATGAGTGATTTCATCAAAACATTTGACAAAGAAGCAGTGCATGCAGTCTTACACGCATAATGTACAATATTCTGTCGCAAACAGCAAACATCTTAAGATAGGTTATATACACAAGGCACTCAGGAGTTAGTTTACCATTAGATTTTTACAGGCCTTTTAAATTCCCTGAGGCTGAATTAATGTATTGTAAAAAATAAAAAAAAAAAGAGCAATAATTTAACAGCCCAAGTGCTAGCAAATGATTCGACATAAATCATAATTATCTGTGAAATGGGTGATAATTTAGGACAAGAAGGAAACTTCAGAGGAATATGATACAATATTGAACTGTACGGTGCATAGCCAAAAGCAAAGGCTCATTGATTATAGTTAGCCACATCAATTAACATTAAGAATTCACAACTCTCCAGTGTATAAAGAACACATATTTTATATTAAAAAACAAACAAAGAAAAAAAAACAGGCTGCCACAAAGGTTTTATTTTGGCATTCTATCCCTTACATGCCTAGATATCGGCAACAGAAAGCAGTGCGTTGCGTTTGCTAGTGCAGAAGGCTACTGAGCATCTGATTGTCTCACTTCACACTCTATAAGTCCTTAATTCATACTTTCCCCGGAATAGGTCAAGATGCTCAGGTATAAAAAGGCAATACATAAGGCATACAGGATTCTGAGCATTCGCACAGTCATAATCTGCCCTGTCTATAAATGCCCAGTGTTGGGTGTTGGCAACACATGTATTTATAACATAGTTATTTGTGGTTAATCATTTACAGTCTTCGCCAGTAGCATTTCAAGTTTAAACTTTGTGCTTGTTGTCTGGGATGGACCAGAATTTAAATGGACAAAAGTTCAGAGACCTCCGGTGAGAAAGCGTATATCACAGTCATTTGCAACCATTTTTGGCAGTGGCCAGTCCTCCTGACCAATGTCATAAATGAGAGTTCAGTTAACACCACAGGAAATGAACGAGCTTTTCTTTGGTTGTTGGAGAAATGACATTCTAGGTTATGTGAAAGAAAGATCTTGACTGTCTGCAGGACCTGTGATTTAGTGCAATGAAATGTGTAACAGACGGCAACCCCCTTTCACGGTTACTTTTAGTTCAGTTATGTTTGGACACCACACAAGATCAATGCACTGAGCGTCTTCAATCTGTTTCTTTTTAACAAGTAAAATGAGCAGAGGAGTTATGAGTGATACTGAGCAGATGTAGCGGGTCACCTTGTAATGAGATAGGGCTCATTTCTAATGTAGCATATTCAGAGGTGTGGGGTGATATAAACACACACATACAAAAAAAAAAAATATCTAAATTTGGGATGCTAAAACTCCTGAATTCAAAGGTTGTACACACAGATACGTCTGCTTAAAGAGACAGTTAAAATGGCACTCATGGCTAGAATTGACTCACTTTTAATGCAATACAACCAATTCAAATAATTAAAGACATACCAAAAAAAAAAAAAAAAAAAAATACATTTGAAGTAGCGGCTTTTACAATAAATTCACAGGCTTTGCATTTTATGCAGTTAGCACTGCCCAAAAAAGGAAGTGATCAATCAATCAGGATGGCTCTTTTCAATGTGCTGTATTTATCCCACAAATCCCTGCACAGCAGAGATTTATGGGAAGTGGAGGGTTGTGAGCTACAACTACTAGAAAATGGAAGATTATGAGGAAAGGGAGCTGGGACATCATATACCTCAATACTGTAACCAGCAAGAAAGATTTATTTCATAACGAAGTAGGTCAGACAGAGGAGGCGAGATTAAATGAACACGCCACATCCTTGTTGAAGTGCTTTAAGTGTGTAAAACGTATCTTCTTATCTTATCTGTCACTTTATAAAAGGGTAAATGTTAAGAAAAATTATCATTTTTATAAAGCGTCTGGATTGCACCTTCCCAACTTTCAATCAGCCAGCCATAATAATGCTCTTCCAGATTGCACTGTGCCCTATCACAAAGCAGAAGGAAGTGCCTCTCCTAGGGAAGCACAGATTTCATGTGCACTCTTTGAGAAGCATTCTAGTGGTCAGGAGTCTATAACATGTGAAGACCCCCTGGTGAGCAAAGCAGAGTTGTCATGTGCTGGATTGCAGGCAAGTGCTTTATTTCAGGGAAAAGGGGAGACTCACTCGAAATCAGTAGTACAACACTCCAGCGTTATATATAAATTTATGTTTAACACTGGAATGGTTTTTTTTTAATATGCATATTATTGCAAAATATTGTTTTTGCTAAAACAATAAAAAAAATTATCATGGCAAAAAATCCAGCCAATTATTTAGTCCAAAAGCAACACAATGTACAAAAATGTTCCTTTAATTTGAGTTATGTAGGTTGATTAATCTATTTTAATTGGGGATACCCAGACATACATACATCCTACAAGATCAAAACATACACTCATGCAGAAGCACACGTGAACCTTTAAGACATCCACACGGAAATATACGTGATTTCTCAGAATTCTAAAAGCAAGATTGAGGTATCAGAGGGAGGTTAAAAATTACAATTCACATAAGTTATGGAGAACGGATAAGGACATTGAAAATAATTTTGGTGCAAAATAGCTAAACTGGAATAATTCACCAAATTTCCCTCTCAACTATTATTGCCTAAAATGTCTAATTCCAGTGTCGATATTTCATAATTTCCAGTATAGTGATGAAAATCCGAACAGTAACATATACGGTTAATGTGTCCTAGGAATATAAAGTGACTGAAAGCTTTTTAAAGCATAGAGTCGGAGGGCAATAGGGAGGTGGGGGCCAGAACATCAAATAATAGCAGATCTGCTTCAAGAAAAAATCTTTGGTATACAAAATTATTGTATTTGAAATCTCCACTGCAAAGCAGCAACACAATTGTAACACAAAACAAATTGAAAATAACTAAGTCATTGGGGTATGGCTGCTTCCTTATCATACTGCACTGTCTTCTAGTAAAGAAACATATGGCCTAACTTTGAATTAATTTTATATTTCCAGCAATTCAATAAACGGTGAATTGTAGTGAATCGAAAACCGAGCTGCAGAATTTAGGCTAAAATAATGAAGCTGTGACTATACAGGAGTTGAACATTTTTGGGGTAAATTTTGCACTACAGTTGTCAACACACTACAATTTGGGATTGAGTGAAAAAAAACCTGCATTAAATATTAATTACAGGTGTGTGTTGGAAGGCATATGAAGCCATTCAGGATAAGAACAGGTGCGTTTCGCAACATATATTTTAAGTACACATCTACATATACTATTGTGTATGTATGTACAGAATTAGATCAATTTATATTAAATGCATATGCAGATTATAGTGACTGCATAGTTTGTCAATCAAACACGATTCAAAGTGACAGGTTATTTGTATATATTTGCATACAAACACCCCACAGATGAAAAAAAGCTGGCATTAATATTTGTAAGACACACATGGCTGAAACAGTTAACCAAAGGTAGAATAAGACACACAGGGACACAATACTGAGTCTTAGGGGCCTGTGACTAAGTATCATTAGACCATGAGGTTTTTTCCCAACCACACGTTCAGGAGTTTTCAAGGTGACTACATTAGCAGATTATTTTGGGATAACTATAAAAATAAAAAGGCAAGAGCTATATTTTAACTTTCACAGACCTGAATTATGCATTTCTCATAGGTGTCCCCAAATCAAATCATGTATTGGCATCCCTACACCTAAACAGGTAGGAGTTTAAAAAAAAAATAAAAAAAGCTTTATGAGCAAGCCTGATTTCAATGATTCTTAGACTTTGACATTACTTATCAAAGGACAAGTGCAACCCCTAAATAAAATCTGAACCATATTTTCAGACTAGGCAATATATGGCTAGATTAAAAAAAATAGATTTAAAAACAGATTACTTCAAACACCTTTCACTCAGCAAAACAGAATAAAACAGCTATTTACCAGTAAAATTGCTTTACTATGCAGATAGACCAGTTGGGTCTAGCGAGCTATGGGAGCATCCAAATCACTATACAGATGCTGTAACCAAAACAGATATATCCACCTTCATAGTAAACAACATTCACACACTATAAGAGGTTGCATGCTTCCACTAATTACATTCATTCCTGGCCATGCACCCACTTACACAAACATTCACAAATATTTGAGTTCTTTGAGTTCTGCTCTAGAAGGCACTTTAGATTTTTGGCAAGTCTTCCTTGAGATCTATGTTCCAGAAGAGTTGAGGCAGTGAGCAAGCTGTATGATGTGCCTGTGTGCAAGTGTCACTCCTACACCGAGTTAGGTGTGTGTAAGGAGGATCAACTTTTTTTAAATGCTGGCTGTAGACCTATTTTATGCAATTGTAGGTCATTGTCAAAATACAGATCTGTATATGTTCTTTTTCACTCTTGTGTATGTAACTCTGGGTATTATACATTTTTGTATACCTGTAGATGTTTACCTGTAGATACAAGATATTCTGAGTATACCCAAGTGTATTGTCCAGTGCATATGCATCCATGTATATGGATAACGGTGTATAAGTGTCCAAACTGTCTTATAAATAAGGCAGGGTCACAGCCCATGTCTCCTCAAGAGAACAGGCATGAGGGTCCTTCAAACATATGGTGTCACAGTCCATCCACTTCATCTATGCTAAAGCTGCTTCTCCGGCTGCTGGCTTTAGAAGTGTCTGGGGAAAGGGTGGAGATTAGAGGGTCACAAGCCATCATGGGATCAGATGTCATCATGGCATCATCCATCAGCATGAGGTCCAATTCTGTCCTGGATATATCAGGGAAGGAAGTTTCTGCACAGGCACTGCTCTGGTAAGCAAGCTCTGTGGAGAAGTCCAGCTGAGGCTGGTACGATGCCTGTGGTGTAACTGTAGGCTGCTGGACAACTGGCATTGTGTCAGGTTCTTGTTTGAAGGGATCAGCTGGACTTAGTCCATGAGGAGAAGATGCTGAAATGCCATGTGCCCGGGCTTGTAACTCCAGTTCCTGCAACAGATAAAAAGAGAGAAAATGTGTCTGGAATGTATAAGGGTTGTGAAGATTAGAGCCAAATTATCATTTTTTGTTACATATACCAATATATTTTTGAATTAAAGTTCAGTTGTATACATTTCCATGTGACAGACTGCAAATACCATTGCATAGGACGCAACAGTGATCTTAAACTCTGGGTCCCCAGATATTGATGGTCTGCAACTCCCAGAATTCTTTTTATACAGTGGTTGGCCAGATAGTCGTGGGAATTGTAGTTCAACATCTGGAGGAGGGTGGCAGAGTTTGATATGCCTAGTATAGAGCGTATTTTGGGAATTGATAGCTTTAAATGATTTGAAGTCAAACTTTTACCTGGATTCGCAGCCATAACGTCTTGTTAGTAAGTTCCAGTTGTTTGGAGTGCGTCTCCAGGTCCCGGCTCCTCTGCTGCTCCTTCTGCATATGTTTGATGTAGTCTACGGATGCCCTCAGGATGGTGCCTTTGTTCCAGCGAGTGTCACTGCTGTAGAGAGGAAGTAAATCCATCACAAACGGATTCAAGCCCTGAATTGACTACAAAGCCCCCTATTCTTCTTTATTTTAAAATCTGCACTTATGACCTACAACTTGAAGCACATGAAAACATCACAAAAAAAAGTTTACAGAGGTTTCTTCAACCAATGTGTACAGAGTGGTTGTAGTGAAAAGAATACAGTGTAATAGGAAACAGAGAATATAACACCCCCCCCAGTCCCACCAAATATTTGTGGTTCTGCCGCGAGGCCAGTCTGAGCCAAAACACATCTATGTGTCATGCTGCGAACATGCTTTCAAAGAGATACTTACAGATCATTTGTTTTTGGTATCAAAGTCCCTAGTTCTTTAATCCGATCATTGATGTTAAATCGTCTCCTCCTTTCAACTGAAAGGGAAAGAAAAAAGGTAAGAAGAGGTAACCCAGTAACCAAAGCATAAGCAGAGGAATAGGAGAAGAGGTAGATAGAAAGGTGCAAGAGGCATTTGAAAGTAACAACTTCAGAATATAATGTGCATGGACAATATCAAAGCACAGAACAGAATATTTCCAAAAAAGGGCTTAATCCTGTGCTTATATAGAAGTTTATGAACTTCGTCTGGTATTGCGGGTTTGTTTTCCGCACAGTAACAACCCAAAAATACATTAGCGTTCTCTGATAGTAATGCTGCTGAAGGTAAAAAATCATCACCTTCAAACTGGGCTTAACATTTGTTGTTTTCATCGACTATCACATGATGATTGCAAGTTAACAATACAAAAATATGGTGATTTTGCAAGGTCACAGGTTGAAGATTATCTACAGCCAATCCGATAATCTGACATAGAACTAAAAATAAAAAACAGCCATCTAGGTGGTTTAGATTTAGATTTAATAAAACATTAAATTAATTTTGGGTTTTGATGGTATATGTGGGTCAATAAGGGATCTAATTAATGTGTTGACAAATCCTATGATTGTGATTGCTTAGGCTTAACTAAAGTTATAGAACCCCTTTGTACCAAATGCTTTTTTGAAAACAGTGGGAAGGTATGATTGTGTGGATATCATTATTGGCTCATCGGCAGCCAGTAATATGTAGTGAGTTATCAAAGCATAGACTGTGATTGAAACCATAATTAATAAAGAAATACAAATAAAGTAAAAGTAAAAATAAAAAATAAAATACATATTTCTTTTACTTACTCATGTTATGTGTGTCCTTTTTCTGACGTTCCCTCATCAAGGCTCTGGCATCTGCATCTAGGGAATGGTATGTACAGATTGTGCAAGCAAAGACACAAAAGAAAGAGAACATAATAATAATACATTTAAAATTTCTCTTATGTCAAGTTTAAAGGCTAGTGACATTAACTTTTTAAACGTTAAAAAAAAACCAGAACAATCTACTGGAAAAATGGCTAACACAACATCGCCAGTATAACCTAGAATGCTACACAGTGTTATGCAGACAAGAACCACTAAATAATAATATATAGTGTTGGGGCACTTAAAAGTGTGTGAAAGAACAAGACATGCTACTATGAATCACCTATATGTGTAGTCACCCCAACATACACTACCAAATAAAAATAAATACATTTTAATTTCACTTTGAATTCCCAACAATTCTCATTTTAGTGAATAAACTCGTGACAACGCACAATATAAAAAATAATATTTTACCCTTTAATTCACCAAATAATTATATTATTATTATTACCTAGAAAATAAACAGAAAGTTTTGTGAAGAAGTCTGCCTGTTGGTTTAATGAGGACAGACCAATGAAGTTAGGTAGAATGATATACATCAATCTAAAGCTAAGATATTGTTTTCTATCTTAGGGGTAGGATGAGTAGGGAGGTAAACATTTATACACACAAAATGTATACAGGAACTGTAGTCCAGGGGCATGGGGGCAGGAGCATAGAGTCAGTCTTCACTAGGAAGGCCTAAAAGGCCTATCGTACTACAAAAATCACATTAAGAGACAGAAGATGGTAAAGAGAGACATAAATGGAAGGGATGAGAGTAAGGAAAGAGAAGAAAAACAAGTGAATGAAGACAAATAATTAAGATAAAAGTAAAGGGGAGGGGGAGAGGCAAAAAAGTAGATATGGAAGAGAGACAAAAGTGGAAGAGGAAGGGCATTTAGCCTCTCTCCAAACTGTAGTGCCAGGCAACTCCAGGCATCATAACCATTACAGCAAGCTGTAGCAGTTATTGTAATTGGAGTGTTCTTTTAACAACGATTTAGTGTGGCCAAGCACAGCTTGAGAACACTATGAATCCTCAGACTAATTTTCTTTATTCTGTACTGGTTATGATGCATGCAGTGTCTCTTTAACATGCTGCACTACAAAAAGCCAATTTAAATTTTAACTCAATTAACCGTCAGCCCGGACTGTATTGCATGGTTTCTTGATCTTGTTTCCTATTTCTGTCTCCCAGGTGGAACATACTTCAGGGCTGAAATCCTAAGGTGCAACATATAATCTCCAGAGAGCAACTTTCTGCACAAAACCTTCTATCCATATCTGGAATCCATAGGTAAAACTAACTCTTTCCCATATAGAGCAACATGCTGCTCAAGGTCTGATTATGCACAGATTAATAACACAGCCGATAGTAATTGTTTACTCCTTTAAAGAAATGAAATAGCTGTAACATGTTATAATCCTCCTTACACCCCATTTGTGTTGCTCCTTATTTGTGTTACACCTTATATGTGCACAGTGTCTTTAAAGGGAAACTATAGTGCAAGGAAAACAAACTTGTTTTACTGGCACTGTAGCTTACCCCTCCATTGCGACACCACCGTGGTGCAGAAGGGGTTAAAAAACCCTTCTGTCACTTACATCAGTCCAGCGCTAATGTCCCTTGGCGCTGGTTCAGGTCCGCCTTTGCTCTTCCTCCGCTGACTTCAGCCAGTGGGGGAGACCTCCGCACTCGCATTAGGATTTCCACATAGAAAAACATTATACAATGCTTTTCAATAGGGTTTTAGGTGACGCTGGACGTCCCCATGCATAGCGCGAGAACGTCCAGCGTTAGTTAAGCGACCGAAAGTCGCCTAACAGCCCAGAAGTCCCTGTAGTGGCAAGAAAAATATTTGAGTAACTTTTAAACTTTGACAAGGATCACATTGGGTGGCTAGATGATTGGGTCAGAATCTCCAAAATGGCAAGTTTGTGTGGTGTTCCCGGTAAGCAGTGGTTAGCACATAACTAAAGTGGTGCAAGGATGGGCTCCAACGGCTCATTGCTGCACATGGAGAGCGATGGCTATATATTCTGCTCTGATCACACTGACGAACTACTGAAGCTCAAATTGTTAAAAAAAAATATGCCGGCCATGATAGAAAGTTGTCAGAACACACAGTGCATCACAGTTTGCTGCGTATGGAGCTGCCTGGTCTAAAACAGGTCAAAGTGCCCACTGCCGAATGCTCCTTCAATGGGACTATGGAGCAATGGAAGAAATTTGCCTGGTCTGATAAATCATGTTTTCTTTTAGATCAGGTGGCTGGCCAGGTGTGTGCGCCGTTTATCGGGGGGAAGAAATGGCAGCAGAAAGCTGGCTGGTGGAGGCAGTGCTATGCTCTGGGTCTTGGCATTCATGTCAATGATCTCTAGGTACCACCTACCTAGAGATTGTTGCAGGCCACATACACCCCATTCATGGAAATTGTGTTCCCTGATGGCAGTGGCCTCATTCAGCAGGATAATGCACCCTGCAAAAATTGCTCAGGAATGGTTTGAGGAACATGAGAGAGTTCAAGGTGAAGCCTTGGCCTCCAAAGTCCCTAGTTCTCAATTAGATTCAGGATTCAAGGATTGGCAAATCTGATCCATTGAAACCCAACTGCGCAACTTGCAGGGCTTAATGGATCTGCTGCTAATGTCTGGATGCCCAATACCACTGGACACATTCAGAGGTCTTGTGGAGTCCATGCCTCAACGCATCAGAGCTGTTTTGTCAGCATGAAGGGGCCTACACGATATTAGGCAGGTGTTAATTGTTTTGCTTAGGAGTGTATATTCCCTCTGTCATGTAACTCCGCCCCACACACATTTACCTTTTTTCATCCCTTTCCACTTAACCACTTTATGTAGGCCATACTTCCTAATTTGTGAAAAATCACTTATCAATTATTGATTCTGCCACCTCTTTAACGGTCTATATCAAAAAGGGTGTTTTTTTATGATACATTTCATATTGGATTTCTCCTGTTGCTTTTTGTGTCACTGCATAGTATTGCTTTCAATTGTAAGCTTATGGGCAGGTCTTACATAGTACTTTGTATGAAAACTGCTACAAATGTTAGACAAGAGCTGCTGAAGACTTACTACATGTGCTACAAAGCAATAGGAGTGAAACACATTACCGTTCAATTCTCTCTTGATAGCCAAGTCAGCAGGACACGAATTGCTGGTGACACCTACAACAGTGTCACTGAGAGAGTTCTCACTGTACAGCCCCAAGTGACTACTGGAAAAAGGAAGCTGCAAAGAAAACATATAAATGAACAACCATAATGATGTGGGTATTCTTAGATTTAAACTCAGTTTTAATATTACTCTCTTATGTATGTAATTGTTTAGTATATATGCCCATTTAACTTTACATGCCTTCTGTTTTGAACCAGATTAAAATTAGACTTGATATTAAATTTTTCTTTCAGTGGACTCTTATTTACATCAGTGTGGAAGCTTCACCATGGAGTTTTCACTTGTTCCACCTTAAACCTCCACGTTATGAAGGTATATGGATATATATAATAGGGATATATATATTTACATCCGGCTCTGGGCACAATGTGGACATATGTTTGTAGAGCCGCCAAGAGGATATGATACCTGGACTAGTGCACGGTTAGTGACGTAACAGAGGGCTCTTGCAGAATTGCCGTGAAACGGCATCTGGCTAATTGGGATCCCTATTTAACAGAGATGCAATGCAGGGCAAATTTACACCTGATGGAGAGGATATACGGTAGTTGAAACGCATTTATCTTTGGTCAGTGTATGAAGGAATATAACTGGCTACTTTTCCCTGCTTTATTTGGTCAGCCTTTTTTTTTAGATTTTATATTGAAAGCATTGTATGCGGTTATATCGATAAATCATGTTTTTTTTATCATTACCATTAAAGTTGGATTTGCATTTCAGTCTAGTACCCTATAAGGGCACTATTATGCTGTACATACAGAGCTTGATAGTGGCTCTAAATCATGAGTGGTTCTATGTTTGAGACCCCTAGTTTAAGGGTTTCTGTATTTGAGACCTATATGTATTAATAGATTGCCCTGTTAAGATTTTTTTTTCTGTTATCATAAAGATATATTGATCTACTACTTTACAGAGGATCCTTTATACATGTGTAGAAGTAGCAATATATTTTTGGTGTTTTACACTGTGCGTTCTCTCCTTTATCTTCTATATTTTAACCAAAATGATGTGATGCCAAGTATTGTTTATACAGAATGTAAATACGAGTAAGCATAGCGCGTAAGCGTAAGCAATCTAACCTTGTGAGTGAGCATAGTGTGTACAGATGTAATCAAAAGAATAAGCATTACGTATGGAGAATATTAAGAGGACAGTCTAAGCAGTGTAACCACTACAGTGCATTGTAGTGGCTGAGCTGAGAGGAGACCTTGGGCACTAAAAATATTCTGCCAAACTGTTTGCAAATAGTTTGACACTTACCTTTTTTGTCAGGGACTAGTGCCATGTTTTATTGACTGTGAGTTGTCACGAATGCCCTTAGCCACTGAATAAGGTCTAAGGTTGGTGTGAGTTGGCATGATAATGAGGAAGCATGAATTTAAAGGGACACTATAGTCACCCAGACCACTTCAGGTCAATTAAGTGGTCTGGGTGCCAGGTCCCTCAGGTTTTAACCCTTTACATGTAAACATAGCAGTTTCAGAGAAACTGCTATTTTTACATAGCAGGGATAATCAACCTCTTCCTGTCTCTTCCCTGTCTTCCTGACAGCCGCTAGATGCGCATCTGTGACGCTGGATGCGAAATTCGCATCCAACGTGCAGAACGTCCATAGGAAAGCATTGAGAAATGACGTCGGCGGGGGAGGAGAGGTCACCGGTGCCGGATAAAGTTAAGCTGCTGAAGGGGTTTTAACCCCTTCAGCGCCACGGGAGGGGGTCCCTGAGGGCACTATAGTGTCAGGGAAACCGCTTTGTTTTCCTGACACTATAGTGATCCTTTAAGCTTTACTATAGCAACTCAGACTCAGCAAGTGAGACCATGGGCGCATCACTAAGCAAGATAACTGTCATACCATTTGCAAACTGATTGATAGATTACCACATGACTGCACCCAGGAACTCTTGGCATCTTGATTCCTATAGTGTACTGTAGTGGTTATGATATTTAAAGCGTCTTTTTTTACATGAGAATGAGCAAAATGTCTAGAAAATGTAAACATAACACTGTACTGACTGTAAAACAAGCATACATATATGGTAAAAATACACATACCGTGTTTGGCATTGAGAGTGCAGGCTCTGGGTACCCAAACATTTCATCTAGACTCATGATGTTATCGATGACACCGTCCATCTAATGGAGATTGGAAGGAAAAACTCAATATATTTAATATAAATATGATATTAGACAATGTAATAATTAAAACAAGTCTTAAATTGGCTTTGTCATAAAAATAGCCTATGCCAAATAGTCACATTTTATACATTGTGTTAACTGTTCAATCTGTGCAGTTCTTTTCTTTTTCAAATTACCTTGACTATTTGGGTTTCAAAGTACCATTTCATGTTTTCTGGAAATCTGACTCTCTCCCCCCCCTTCACCCCAATAATCTCACTATAGCTTTGTTTGCTGAATATATATTAACTGATTTACAGTTTTTTGTTTTTTCTGGTTTGCTAAAATACATTTTGCAGTGACATGGCCACTTTAACAACAGTGATACAAATCCTGTCCTGTACTAAGCTTGGCTCATTCACACTGGAACGGTTACGTTGTGGACCTTCTCTCTAATTTTTCTTTACATCATATGCAAGGCTGTGAAGGCAAAGTGGGGTAACAAATGTAAATAACTTTCACCCCATTGATGCCATGATAGCTGAACAGTTTGTTCACATGTGCCTTTGAGGGGTTAAGGTACCATAAATGCTCATATAGCATTTTACAAGAAGATAACCTAGTCTCCTGGTGTGTGTCTGGAGCATCAAGGGAAGATTGTACTACTTGTATCCAAAAGTTCTATGGGGGTGTATGATATTAACTTATCTTGGTTAACATAACTCCTTACCCCAGTAAATGGTAACATTTACTGTGGCAAGGAAAATGGAAACTGGCATAGAAAAGTGACTTTTCAACTTGGCCTCACACTACCCTTTGATAATCAGTATTTAGGAAGGTTATTAACTCACAGAACAGAATGCAATAAAAGATTCAATATTGTCCACAATCACCTCTCTTTCTGTATTGGTGCATAGGTTCATTCTGGACATTGGACTGTTGGGGGCACTGTTGCCAGCTGAGGACGAGAGTCGTGCTGCCTGGTGAGCAGGAGAAGGAGGAGCAGGCGGTGGCTTTGGGGACAGCCTATGGGGACTTAGGTGGGAAGCAAACTTGTTCCCATAAGTATCAGAAATGAAGTCTCGAACCTTCTTGTCCCGAGATTGCTGCAGATGGTAAGAGGTTGGGTTCTCAAGGTGTGTCTGAACCTGTAAAGAGTTTCACGGAAAAGATGAGAAACGACACGCAAACAACAAGACAGGAGACATACAGGTAAATCCAATAAACACAGTGTTATAGGACAAACGAAACCTACATTTCTCTCAATAAAAGTATTAGGAGTAACGAATAACCTTTAAAGGGACACTAAGCACCAAAAGAAAGTTAGCTTAAATAAGTGGTTTTGGTGTCAAATCATGCATCTGCAAGATGACTGCTCAATTCTCTGTCGTTTAGGAGTTAATCACTTTATGTAGCCTTAGCAAAACCTCCCCTGCATGTGACGTATACAGGGTCCATTCGCACTTCTGAGAGAGACCTAATTTTTCAACTTCTTCTATTGCAAAGTGTTTTTTTTTTTTGTCAATCTTTATTTTATTGAGGCATGTGATTATGGTGGTACAGAATAAAGAGAGGGAGACATGCAAGGGTCATACAGGTTGTACATATCACGATAAATTGCAATATCTCCGCAGATTAACGGCCTCATTTTATATTTTATAAACAAGCTTAACTGAGAAAGTGCATAGTAAAGTAAAAAGGTCAAGATGATGGACATTCAGTGTGTTAAACATGGCTTGATAACATATGTTTTTAGCAGTAACAGGCGAGTGATTGTCATATTATAGCATAGATTTTTAAACAATGGCGTGTTGAGAGTTACCTGCACATTTTTGTCATTTAAGGAAAACACGTTTAAACATTTCGATAAGGATCTAAGTAGTATATGTTTCCAGCTTAGTTCAGTAGATTTTCTGCGCTTATTCCCAGCCTATAATAATGTCAAGATGATTATCTATATTTGTAGATTGTTATACACATTATTTTAACTCGCTAAGCAAACTGTATTGTTAGAGTAAGAGCAAACAAACAGGTGAGAGCACCCAATGGCCAACAGCTGTGGACTAGACACCCCATTACATACAAGGCTGCACAATGTCACTGCAGATTAGACAACGCTTCTGAGTGACCAAGGTCACATTACTAGGAGAGGTGGTTGCCATCTGGTCAGGTCTGACTGTAATTCAGGACTTTAACTGAATACTTAAGCAGTGTAACTCTATAAGATTGAAAAAACTGAGTGCTTTAAAATTATTTGTGATCATTATAGACCTGCATATTTAGCAGTAGCATTTTTAGGGTGCAGCGTTGGTTTAGAATAAGCATTTATGCAGTATGTATGAAATCAATAATGCCAACTAAGCTAATGTGGAAACAATAACAGAACAGTGTTAATTTGCAGTCATCTTTCTTGGCGTTGGGAGGGTTGTCAGAGTCCAGTAATGTGCTGTACCGTGGTATACCAGGGGTGCATTTCAGACACACTCAGGTCCGCGGTATGTTCATCCGACACCGTGTATGTGCTTCAGGAGATAGTCAGTGAGGTGTCCCAGTATGGTGTCTCCGTTCTTCCCCTGGTTGTTCTGCGCCCGGTGGCAGTCTTCGTGATGGGCTCCCCCGCCTGGTGTGTGTGTGCGGACGCTTGCTGCACTTAACCGGTGGTGGTGTACGTCGTTGCAGACGGTGTGGGTCCATTTATTTGGGAAAGTCTGCTGCTGGCCCAGTGGATTTGTTGCCTCCGGGTGGCCTTCTGGCTGGCTATGTCTGCAGCTCTCGCCCTGGCTTGTGTGGAAGCAAGTGCCGGTGTCCGTGGGGCTTGGCGTCGATTCCCGCCGTATGAAGTGCCGGCGTTGCCCCCTAATCGCCCCTCTGGAGGCCCGAGGAGGATTCCAGCTCATACTTCTTCTTGTCTTCGGGCGGATCCATGCCGCTGCTTCCCTCCTCGCCCGCCTGAATGCCTGTCCCTGGGTGTGGAGCTTTGTGCAGAGGTGAGCAATGAGTCTGCCGCAGAACTCTGCTGGTATAGTGAGTGCTTCGTCCCAGACTGCCTGGTTGCCGCCATCTTGTTTGGACCTCGTGGGTCCCGTTTAGTAGTAGCTTGGTCTCGCAAAGGGGTTGTCGTCCCCAGAGAGGACCGGGATAACCCCCGCCGGTCCAAAGGGGGGGGTAGCAGGGCTGTGCTCTGTCTGCGCTTGTATGCGGGCTGTGGGCCGGGGGATCGGCCGCCTCCTCCATGCTCCAGACCCCGCTTAGGCCGCGTGGCCGGTGCGGACTTTCCCGTGGCGGATTGGTACCGGACTGGTACCATTCTGCTCCGCGTGTGGCACTGGTTCGATACCTGGGTAGCTTGTGTCGTGGATCGTATTAAATCAGGCAGATTGTGCATTTTAGTGCCCTCTGGTACAGGAGCCCTTAGAGGACACGTCCGGCCATCTTGGCTGTCAGGCCCCGCCCCGCAAAGTGTTTTTAATTCCAGAGAGAACACCATCTAAAGAACTTACTGAATATGAGAAAAATAAGTTTTCATGGATGCTGTGTGATTCACAGCCAGTGGAGGTATGGCTAGGGCTGCATACATAGAAAAAAAGTGAATTAACTCTTAAATGGCAGAGAACGGAGTTATGAGATTGGAGGGGCATGCTCTATACACCAGAGGTCCTCAAACTCCGGCCCCCCAGATGTTACTGAACTACAACTCCCATGATTCTTTGAATTACATAGATAGCCAGGGAATCATGGGAGTTGTAGTTCAGCAACATCTAGGGGGCCGGAGTTTGAGGACCCCTGCTATACACCAAAACTGCTTCATAAGCTAAAGTTGTTTTGGATCTTAGAGTATACCTTTTAATACTATTGAAAGAAAACCATCAAGACAGCGTTATGCCTCACGCACAAGTTAAAAAAGAAACCAGTGGGAGAACGTAATTGAATGAAAAGATTATAAGTGAAGCCTACTTGGTTCATTGTGAACAATAGAGGCACACCACAATAGACAAAATAGCATCTATCATTACACGTATATACTATTCTATGGACATAGTAGACTTTTTTGGTTTAAACCCCCCCCCCCCCAAAAAAAAACATGTCCTGTATTAATTAATCAATATTGAAAAATAAACGTTACGATTCCATTTAAGTATAATCTAGATTGTAATGCGACTTGCCCTTATTTTGCCTCTCACTATAGACATCTTATCTTCACAGTGGATTTCTTAGTTCTTCTCACTTATGATATATATGCACTTTATCGGACACTGTTTTCTTACGGTCTAGAATTGTAAAATCCTAAATAAAGAATCTTTAAGAAAACTAAAGTATAATCTAGATAAAAATAAGCCTCCGATCAATATTACAACAGATTAATATTTGTATGTAAGGTCCTATAACTGTATTACCTTAAGAACTTCCATGGGGACAGGTGGTGGTGGCTGGAAGGATGCTGGAGTGCTGATAGCAGGGGATGAAGTAGGCGGTATAAGTTGATGCTGCTGCAGGAAGTGTTGTTGATGTTGCATCTGTATCCGTTCTCTTTGCTCTTCCTGTTGCGCCTGTTCTCTCATCAGCTGCATGCGCAGCCCAATGCGAGACGCCATGATTGAAGGTGTACTTAAAACTTATGTCAACAGAAATGTGTGCCCTGTAAGATACAAAAATATATAAGACTGAGTGGGTGGAATATATATATATTTTTTTATTATTATTTATATAACGCTAGAAAATTCCGTAGCGCAATACAACATTATATAAATGTATATACTGCTAGCCTACAATGTTTTTATGCAAAAAGCTTTAAGTATACTAAATGTATAGTTTACATGCTTGCATACATAAAACATTGAAAAAAAGCAAATTTTGCTTTATTATGTCCATGTTGGTCCGTGAAATTGTAAATTAATTAAAAGTGAATTTCTAATTTTAAGCCAACATTTGAGAATTGTTTCAGTTTAACAATAATGAACCATCGTTCATAGAGTATATATAGCCGATAATCAAAACAAAATAAGAGCTGCTGTTATGCAACATGAGATAAGAACAAATCGGCTCATCAAATGCACCACTTCCTTATCTTAAAACCACCACCTTTGTTTATCTTATTTCCTATTGAGAGATACCAACAATCACTAAATTGGCAGTCAACTAGGGTGATTGGTTTTACTTTTGACGAAACACTAAAGCTTAAAAGGTGCTTCTTAAAAATAAACATTATAAAATAATACATTATTCTCACTGAGCAAGTCGAGTATGGATCTGCATACAAATATCAGAAACACGTGTACTTAAAGGAACAATCTAAAATTAAAAGTAAATATGTATGTATTTATTGCACTAGTTAGTTACTTCG
Source organism: Pelobates fuscus (assembly GCF_036172605.1). Classification (NCBI taxonomy): domain Eukaryota; kingdom Metazoa; phylum Chordata; class Amphibia; order Anura; family Pelobatidae; genus Pelobates; species Pelobates fuscus. The sequence continues at coordinate 163,864,025 of NC_086317.1, read as the reverse complement.
TCAATTTAGCTGCCAGCACTTTTAAATTAGAAGAATACATATAAAAAGTAATTAATTTACATTTACTGGTAATCCAGCACTGGGACAGTCTCCTCCAGAGTTGTGATGATCTCTGGTCCAATCCAATGTTTCTCATACAGAAGCCTTGGGAACCTATGACCCAAGTGCAGCAATTGCTGTGCTCCACCAATCCGATGCTTCTCGTAGAGAGGCCATTAAGCCAATGCTTCTCTATTAGAAGCATGAACAGCTCTTAGCTCTGCATGATGACAACACAAAGCACAAAGAACTGTTTTAACAGTATCATTTTTCATTGGCCATTATTTACAGTAATATATGGTGATTTTGGTTCTTAGAATCTCTGTTTAAAGTGCTTCTGTCATTACAGAAAATACCACTTTAATCTTCAGTGCACCATTAAAAACAATTAAATGTTTAGTTTTTTTTGTTTTTCACAGCGGTCTTGTAGTTTTATGATATTTTAAATAATACATACAATATCCATTACATGTGGTAAAAATTAATTTCCATAGGGGCAGGACCTGACCAGCATGGAGGTTAGACGTGCTTTAGCAGAGCTCCTCAGAAATCGGGTCAGTTCAAGTCAATTTGAGCCCCACAAAGCTTGAAATAGATGACAAAAATCGACTTGCCTAACCCACGACTGGGCCGGGAACCGACACTGTGGTATGTGACCCCACTGGAGCCTGATGGCCACACTCCTTGAAACATGAGGCTTGTGTGTATGGGGCGGGAGAGGCGACAGGTCCGTTGGGGGTGATCGCGGTCTATCCCTGGAAAGCAAACCTGGCTTAGAGGGAGCGCAGGGCAAAGCCACACAAATAAGCCTACAACCCAGCGTGACACCCATCATGGCTGACGCTACGTGTCTCCCCAGCCCCACTTACTCACACCACAAAGTCCTACACAGGCTGGACGCGCTATTTGCCAATTTCTGGTGCAAACTGGAGGGCAGACCACAGCCTCACAACAGCCAAGCAGCCATCTACCCAAGATGCTGCCTTAACATTGGAGGAAGGCTCCAAAGGTCCTGACTGTAAAACAGGCCTCATCATGGCACAAGAAGCTAAAAATCTATATGAAGCGCCATCGGGGACAAAAAGCACAATGGTAAGAAAGCAAGACCCAACAAGCTCATATGCCCCACCCGAAGGTTCCTGGGTCCAGAAGACTGCAACACCTCGCTCCACTCCTGATTCTGACACTGCATGGAGACCAGCCTCTTCTATCAACACTTGGGCACGGAGACCCGCACTGCCTTGCTGTGTTGCAGAAATGCAGGGTACCCCCGGCAGGCATCGGCTGAATGAGACACCTGAGCCTGAGCAATAACTTCTGCCATGGACGCTTTGCTGAGACCCATATGTAGCATAGGGTGAAGACACCAGACAGAGGTTATATCAAACTAACTTCATCTCACATTCTGTGGTAAAATGTACCTGTTATTTGTATGTTTGTCTCCTAGTCTACGGTTAGGAATTGCATGCTACTACTTATGGGCATAATGCCCTCAATCTAACTCAGTCTATACAACTAGTGCTTTACCTCATGTTTTAGACTGTTGACCTACTAAAATCCAGCAAAAACACGCTAGCTATACTCTTTGTTCAATATCTGGCTATTGACAGGATTTCTTTACTCTTGACTAACTTTAAAAAAAAAAAAAAAAAAAAAGTGCAAGTCTCTTACCATGACCTATAATGTACCTGTATTTTCTTTCAATCAATCATACTCCTTTTCTGGTTTGCCCCTCAATCATTTCCCTCTTCACGACTTATTCTACAACGGTTACACAGCATACAAAATTGTAATGGGATTTAGGCAAATGTCTATTATTATAATGAGTACATTTCTAAATAAAACATACAAGACAGACAACATTACTTGCTCATAAATGTAGCGCTCAGTACGGTGAAAGAACCACTTAAAGTGGACCTATCACAGGAGTTGTATCTCTGAAACAGCCTCATGTTATACAGTGTGTCGAACAATATAATTTTAATTTTGGTCATTCCATCCTGTTTTTATGTTTTATTTGATACTGTGTGAAACACACTGTTGGGAATTTTCAGTGGTAAATGTTTTACTTGATGAGCAATATTGCCCTCTGGTGGATTCACATTACACAACAATATAAAGATGCACAATTTTTGCAGTAAATGGGAAAAAAAATTAAATAATAAAGCAACAAAAAAAGTGATTGTGATTGCACTTCTTTCATCACCCAGCAGGATCTGAGACACAAACTAGGAAATGCAAAACCAGTTGTATGTTTCTCACAAAGCCCTATTTGCAGATGTACATGAGTATTTATATATTTTTTAAAAAAAAAGATAAACATTCAGTAAAATACAAAAACAATTGACAATCTGTACGTGGTATAAAGGAAGTGTTAGGTTTCATGGTTTGTGTATGCTGAAAGGGATTCTTTAGTGTTCGGTATACAAATTTGTATTCCAAACACTATAGAGCCACATGGCCCACCTCTCTCTCTCCGGAAGCTATAGGGTTAAAAAAACAACAACAACACAATTTTATTTACTTTATTTACTCACCCGATTCCAGCGCCCTGCATCCTCTGACATAGAATGATGTGGGGGGCCAATGCATATGCATGCCGAACGTTGCAAGCACATTAGGCACTTCCCAAAGAAAAGCATGCTTCAATGCTTCCCTATGGGGATTTCACCGATGTTGGATGCCCTTTTAATGCAGAGCGTGAGGTCGTTCAGCATCATTTAGGCAACCAAAACTATGTTAGCAACCAAGAAGCGCCTCTAGTGGATGTCTTATAGACAGCCACTTGAGGCAGTCTTAGTCTTGCAATGCAATTATTGCGATTTCTCAAAAACTGCAATGACTTCCACTGCCTTTAATGAGATAAAGAGGTCTGGGTGCCTATAATGTCCCCTTAAGTACCTGAAAGCTCCATTGGCTTTCATTTACTTGCAAAAAAGTGCTTCTTCAATTTTATTTATTTATGTCTAAATGAATGAGATGCAGCCAGTGGGCACATGACTGGAATTCATATATCACTCCCACTGGAATCAACAGGAACACTAAGATTGGGGGAAAGGTATTAAGAGGTAAACAAGTGAGCAATCAAATCAGTTATTACATGATTAATTATTTTTATTTTCCTATTGAGTGGATGACCAGTGTCATTTTTACTCTTGAGTAAACTATCTTGGTAATGGTAATGCCCTGCTCCTTCAAGCATGGTTTCTATGTGAAGATTACCTCATGAATCTATTCCCTTTTCTTCTTCTCCTTTCCAAGTAATATATAATAATGTACGATCTGTGCACTTTTGTTCCTATTTGTGTTAATATTTCTGAATAATATCTGATTTAGTTTTTGTAACCTATATGCAAATATATACTTTTGTTTTGGTAATCCTTGACAAATGCTTTTATGTATATCTATTTATTGTGTTGTACTCTGGACACTTAACTCATTAAATAAAAATTTGCCCCCACTTTGTCTTAGTGAATTTTAGTATTTCGTTGGAATTTCAATGAAATTCCAACACAGCCAGCATTTCATAAAAATGCTATCTTTATAAAACACCAAGTGACGGAGCGTAATTTGAAGCTGAACATTTCCAAAATTGGACAGGTGATCCAATAACTAGTCACTGAATCCAAACTGGCTAAAAAAAGTACCTATTTGCAAAAAGCTGAAACTTCAGGGTATTTAAGAGCATTTTGACAGACATGTTTAATTTATGTATTTTTTCCACACACTTCAATTTCACAGAACATTTGTGTCATACTACCATAACAAAAAACAAAAACTGATTTCTATTTTGCTACTGAGCCTGCTTACAGCAAGACATAATCAGTTGCCAGATTTTTGAGAAGTTCTAGGGTCAAATTTAAAGGATTCTAGGGTCAGTTTTAAAATTCCCAGTATCATTGAAAGATTTACTGGGCTAAATGCACTTACCGTATATACTCGAGTATAAGCCGACCCGAATATAAGCCGAGGCCCCTAATTTTACCCCAAAAAACTGGGAAAACTTATTGACTCGAGTATAAGACTAGGGTGGGAAATGCAGCAGCTACTGGTAAATTTCTAAATAAAATTAGATCCTAAAAAAATTATATTAATTGAATATTTATTTACAGTGTGTGTATATAATGAATGCAGTGTGTGCGTATGAGTGCAGTGTGCGTATGAGTGCAGTGCGTGAGTGCGCAGTGCGTGTATGAATGCAGTGCGTGAGTGCAGTGTGTGTGTGTATGAGTGCAGTGTGTGTGTGTATGAGTGCAGTGTGTGTGCGTATATATTAATTGAATATTTATTTTCAGTGTGTGTATATAATGAATGCAGTGCGTGTGTATGAGTGCAGTGTGTATGAGTGTAGTGCGTGTATGAGTGCAGTGTGTGTGTATGAGTGCAGTGCGTGTGTATGAGTGCATGAGTGCAGTGTGTGTGCGTATATATTAATTGAATATTTATTTCCAGTATGTGTATATAATGAATGCAGTGTGTGTGTATGAGTGCAGTGTGTGTGAGTGCAGTGTGTGTGTGAGTGCAGTGTGTGTATGAATGCAGTGTGTGTGAATGCAGTGTGTGTGAGTGCAGTGTGTGTATATGAATGAAGTGTGAGTGTGTGTGTTTGTGTATGTGTTGGTGGGGGTGGGCATTTGATATATTATTAATTATTAATTTTTTATATTATTATTATTTTTTGTATTATTATTTATTATTTAATTATTATTAATTTTTTTTTTTTTAATTATCTTTTTTTTTCCGTCCCCCCTACCTGCTTGCTAGCTGGCCAGGGAGGGGGGCTCCTTCCCTGGTGGTCCAGTGTCATTGGTAGTTCAGTGGGGGGAGAGGGGTGCTGGCAGAGCTGTACTTACTTGTCCTGCAGCTCCTGTCAGCTCTCTCCTCCTCCGCGCGGTCTATACACACACTGAAAATAAATATTCAATTAATATATACGCGCGCACACACTGCACTCATACACACACTGCACTCATACACACTCGCGGCTCTCGCGAGACTTACACTGGGAGCTGACCGAGGTGCTGAACGGACGGCGCGGAGGAGGAGAGAGCTGACAGGAGCTGCAGGACAAGTAAGTACAGCTCTGCCAGCACCCCTCTCCCCCCAGTCTGTATTATGGCAATGTAAATTGCCATAATACAGACTGACTCGAGTATAAGCAGAGTTGGGGTTTTTCAGCACAAAAAATGTGCTGAAAAACTCGGCTTATACTCGAGTATATACGGTAACTCCTATCATGAAATGCAATTTGCTTAAAGGACCACTATAGTGCCAGGAAAACACTCGTTTTCGTGGCACTATAGGGCCCTGAGGGTGCCCCCAGCCTCAGGGTCCCACTCCCGTGGCGCTGAAGGGGGAGGAAGGGGTTAATCCCTTACCTTTTTTCCAGCGCCGGGCTCCCTCGGCGCTGGGACTCTCCTCCCTCTTCTGACGTCCCTGGCTGAATGCGCATGCGCGTCAAGAGCCGCGTGCGCATTCAGCCAGTCTCATAGGAAAGCATTATCAATTATCAATGCTTTCCTATGGACGCTGGCGTCTTCTCACTGTGAAAATCACTGTGAGAAGCGCGGAAGCGCCTCTAGCAGCTGTCAATGAGACAGCCACTAGAAGCTGGATTAACCCTATTGCAAACAAAGCAGTTTCTCTGAAACTGCTATGTTTACTGCAAAAAGGGTTAAACCTAGCTGGACCTGGCACCCAGACCACTTCATTAAGCTGAAGTGGTCTGGGTGCCTATAGTGGTCCATTAACAAAATAACTTTGACAATTTACTGTCAAATGTATCAGTAAATACATTTTCCCCCCACATACATATTCAATATTAATGAAAAATTTCACAGGTCATGTATACATTAGTATTATGTTGCAACTCCTGAGTACAGCAATGCCCCACATGTATACAGTCAACTGATTTCTGGGGAACTTATAGGGTCAAAATGGAGACTTGCATTTTTGCTTGGTTTCCAGAGATGCTATTTGTAAAAGTGACACTATCTGTTACCATACTGACCACCATCACATCTGGATACTACTTCTAACCCTAACAAACTCTAATACTATGTAATCCTAACCCTTAGTAAACCTGTTGCCTACGTAATCCTAACAACACACTATTTAGTAGACTGCCCCCCAAGCTGACTGACTGCTGTGAGAGTCACAGTTACTACAAGTACTTTTTACCGACGTACCCTTTAGGCGGTTTGTCATTAATTGCATAATTATTATTATTTATAAAGCACCAGCAAATTCTGTAGCGCTGTACAATAATGGCAACAGACATACAGCTACACTGCACTCTTCATTCAAACATATTTGATGACGTACATGCTAATGTTACACTCTGCACATATTTACATTTTATTTTTCATGAGAGCGATTGGGCCTGAGTGACCAGAAATTTCAAATATGAAGCCTGAACAGGAGGAAGTGGACATGTCTTCTCATGGCCACATGTGAGTGACACAAAATTAATCACTGACATGTCTCGTCATGGCCCCAACACTTTTGTAGCCACTGAGGACATCATTATTATAAGGAGTATAAGCTCACAGACCCACCAGGAGCCAACGCTTTCATTCGCACACAAATAGCATGTGTATACAACTACTTGTCGCCTAAAACAGGCCATTTCATTTAAATCAAGTGGTCTGGGTGCAGTGGTCCTGTATTTGTAACTCTGCAATGTAAAATAATGCAATTTTGTAGAAAGTGCAATGTTCACATTGCGGAGTTAAACACACCTCTAGCAGCTGTGTTTCTGAGAGCTACTAGAGTCTGTCCTCCACAGCAAATCTCAGTCATGTGACATCTACGAGGAGCATTTAATTGTAAAATTGTCTAAGCAGCCGAATGACGTGCAAAGTCATGCAGGCAGCAGCACCGATAAGAGTCTTGCTGCTAGAAAAAAGGTAAGCAAAAAGCTTTTTAAAAAAATATTTTTATTGCTGTTGGGGGGAGGAAAGCAAGTAATAAGGTGGGGTTCCTTTCACCACATCGAGGTATATACTGTAGAGCAAACACACAAGGGACAATTATACGATTGGCAACCCACAGACCCAGGCAGGGCAGGACTGTACGGACACAGTATGCTGAACGCAACTTTTTTATTTTATTTAATGCATTACAAAGATACTATTTTAAAAATATGCAAAAATGGAAATAACTAAAATTAAATTACCTTTTAAGTTCCTAAAACTCCAGTACTTAAAAGTGTCTTCAGGATATACTTCTCCTAGACCAGGAATCCTTGAACCTCTCTTTCTGGTCTATGCTTTAAAAATTCCAGTCAAATCTATCATTGACAAGGCTGGATGGCAATGATAGACTTAGAGTTCTAGGCTTATCAGCCCCTGACGTTTCAGTCTATCATGACTATCTCAAACTATCTCAGTTCGGCTATGGACGCTATGTGCTAGGAAGAACAACGTTTCAAAATGGTTTCACAGAATACTGGAGAACTCATGTAGTCACAGCAATCTGTAGTGGTTAAGGTGCTTAACAAGCCCCTTTAACTCCCAACTCCATCAAGTTAAGAACCACACGCCATCGATTCTGCTTGCGATGTGTCATTATTACTCTCGGTCTGTTTTACCTGAGGAGCCATCTGTTAATATTCAGGAGACGCATTGAGAATGGTTGGGAAGTTGAGTCACACAGGGCTCAGAGTCAAGCGAACTGGCCATCAGGCAAACTGGGCAAATGCATGGTGGGCAGTAGTGGCTGTGGGCCAAGGCTGACAGGGGAGATCAAAAGATCTTCCCTGCTGACCCATGCAGGGCCAGCGCTATCCAAGCGCCAGTCTTGCTGTGTGCCTTCACTTGCCGGTGGGGATATCAAAGATCTACCTCAGCAGCTCACTAGTACTTCACTGCAGGAGAGGAGAGGGAAGGAGGACCCAAGACGCTCCATCAACCATGGCAGTTTACAGCATTGCAATACTCGAAGGCAGCATTTCCCAATTAATGTTCCGCGGATTTGTCAATACCAATTGGGGTTCCGCAAAAAGTTTAAAAAATAAAATGGTCATGTGTGTTTGCTAGTGAGAATGAATGTGTGCTTGTCAGTGAGTGTGTGAGAGTGTATGTGTTTGTCAGTGACAATGTATCTGTTCTGGTCAGTGAGAGTGTACATGTATGTGTGTGTCTGTAAAAGAGTGAGTGTTTTTATGTGAGAGTGTATGTGTGTCTGTCAAAGAGTATGTGTCTTTGCCAGTGAGAGTGTATGTGTGTGTCAAAGAGTATGTATGTCTGAGTGTATCAGTGTGTGTATCTGTGCATCAAGGTTTGTGTATGTGTCACTGTGTGTGTATCTGAGTATGTGTATCTTGTTGATCAATGTTGATACACTATTTCAGTTTATGTACGGTTTATTTACTGTTGTAATGGATCCCCTATACTCATACAGAGTATATCCGCTGTAAGTATCCCTGATGCAGTGATTATAGTTCCTGGTTCCAAGCAGAGTAGTGATTAGAGCTCTCCAATCCCCCAAACATGAGCCTCGACTTCATGAAGGGGTAAAACGAATGTGTTTAATGGGAGCCACACACTGCCTTTTATGTAACTCCCTATGCAAGGGGTTTCCTTAAACATATTCCAGGGGCATCCCCTCTGGACCTAAGAGGGAACTAGTTACAAGCAAACATTCCACACACTCCTCTGTGCCTGAAAGATAATTACCTGAGCACTCAAACATATGATTAAATTATTGCTCAGCTACAAAAACATACAATATAACAAAAAAAAAATACCCCCAATACACATGAAAACCCCACAAAAGTCACATCTCCTGATAGCCCCAATCTAGGTGACCAACATATCCAAAATTACCAAGATCGGTTCAGGGGTTCGGGATTTTCACGGAAGTCACATTTTTGACCGACCGTGCACATAGTCCTATGCCCAAAACAGTTCCAGGAAATCAGTTCGCAGGAACAAGATGGCTGCCACCTTCTGGTCGTTCATACTAATGTGGCCACCCAGACGAACACATAGAACACTGCAGTGGAAATTGCTACAAAGTATCAACTGGACTTAACAAGCACCCGGGTGGTCTCTGGTTGGTGCGGCTGTTCGGTTCCCGAACAATACAAGCCAAATTGCACAAGCCGTGTATTTTGCATGGCCCATAATCCTGGGGCAAGAGGCTGGCTCACAGGCTCATCCAGGAGCCTGTGACGAGCTTTGGTTCGTCACAACTGTTTCATATAAAACAAATGTCAAGATGTATTAATTTGCTCCTATCTCTGCCAACACAAACTCACAAATTACAAACTCTGGATCCCTTACACACACGATCCCCTGTATGCAAATACAACATTCCCTCAAGACACACACAATACAGCCCCTATGCAAAATCTCACTTCACCCACTACACAATGCCCCATAAATATATTCCCCTATATATACACACTATGCCCCCTATATACATACACACACTCTTTCTCTCATGATCCTAGCCACACATTACACCACGACACACAAAACAGCACAACACAAACAACTCACTCAACATTTACGCAATCCCACAAGCAATCTCCAAACACATGCACAATACTCTCTCCTAGTCCCTTTGTCCTCTGGCATTCAATGTATGGAAACACCAGAGACAAACACCGGGCCATTTTCTCATGTGAGAGCTCTTAAGTAGGACTCTGCGCATGAGCTGCTTTGAAGGGCATTGAACAAACATGCTCATTTACAGGAGAGGAGCAGTGTCTGAGGAATATAGAAGCATGGTATCCTAAGTGGGAAAACATTTCAGATAGTGATGTGCAATGGGATTTCATGAGTGCAGCGACATAGTAATGTTTAGAACACTTGCAATAATATATAAAAGTATTCCTGTAAGTGAACTTCCCAGTATTTAAGTTTCCCTCCCAATGAAACTAGAATAACCTTTCTATATAAGGGTTGAACATTCTCCTTAGTCTTCACTCATGGTGCACAACATGCTTTTGTGGTATCACAGACTTTATTGAGGTGATACTGTAAGGCTACCCATAGCACATGCCCACCCCTGACTTTACTGGCTGCTGGGGTGGAACAGTAGTTCTTCCTGTTTAAGGTGAGTAAAGATGGGTGTCCATATGAGTACAGTCAATGATTCTACCCCTTACATTTCTTATAATGGGTCTGGGTGAAAGCTATGTACATTTATGTTGCTAAAGCTGTATTGTTAATATTGTGCCCTTACATGAATAAAATGATTGGGGTGTCTTCAAGTGGATGTCAGCCAGCAACTTGGCAAATTTCTGGAATGATGTCAGTGTACTCTATGATCTCAAAAAAAGCCTTGTGTGCCAGCCACAAAGGGTGGTACATAGTGCTCACCTCTTCTGCAATATTGCCAAAGAGAATAACCCTGGTTTTATAGGCATGGTCTTCTGTACAAGGATTCCTGATGGAACAGGTTCAGAGAGTTTATCAAGCACCTGTAGTAGGGGGACAAAACAAGTTTTGGCTAGGTGCTGGTGTTTGGTCACCTGAGCCGGCAGTCTGCATTTGTGCTACACAATCACCCAGAACTGCATGCACAAGCCTGCGAGTAACATCATGGTGATAGTGCATGAACACAATGGCATTTTATTTCTTTAAAATGCAGTAGGTCCCATAACCGCGTTATGATTGGCTGGCATCTGCCTAATATCAATCTGAGATGTGTGCATAGTCCATTCCCAAGTTTCTAAATGGTGTGTGGTGACATGGAGAGGGTTATATATTGAATATGTGAACTCTGATGTCCTCTCTCCATGTGTTTAGATCTGCATATGTGTAGTGTGGTTGTGGAGACATTAAAAAAAAATATTCTCATTATCAGCCTCTGTAAAGGACAAGAGAGAAGGTTTTTTTTAATAGGATAAGGGTTATACATGATGTTTTCCTGACAGTAGAAAGGGCAAAAAAAGAGATCCACCCCATCCTCCATACGACTGAATACCATGATGTTGCTGACCAGCAGCCTCTATGGTAAAATCAATTGTCTGAATAGATACTATGTGGATGTCCAATTTATTACTTATACAGCTTAAAATGTCTATTAGGTTTGTACAGCTCAGATTTTTTATCTTTTAGATTTATTTAAACTCTGTCGCTTCCACTGTAACTTGTTTGGCATTGCCATAGGTTAATGCTACCATGTTTGATCAGGAATAAGGAAAATAGTTTCAGACTTACTGTAGCCTTCTCTTCCTGATCATTAACCATGGCAGCATTGCGTTGTTGCTTTTTTTTTTCTATAATAGATGTGAAGCTAATTACAAAGATTGAATGAAGGGGATCTAATTATACCAATTTCAGAGTCTGTCTTTCTGCTGTGACGGAAGGCGCTAACCCAAAGGTTTATGCTGCCATGGTTAAAGATCAGGAAAAGAAAATTACATCAGGTATTAAACAATTTCCTATTAGTGGACGGCAGCGGTAAATAAGTGGTGAGCAGTAATCAAAAACCTTGTTTTAAAAGGCCCCTTTACCAGGAAACTAATATTTTTTTCTGATTGAATTTTCTTTTCACCTACAAAAAAGTCCCTTGTGTCATTTCTAACTTTATCATGTGATGAAATCAAAAGTGACAAGGGGAACTTTGACAACTGCATGATCACTTACACAACATTTATTTCTAAACCAGCTGTTTTCATATAAGACCACCATCATATCATCTGCAAACACGGACATTCTCATTTAAAGGAGCAATAACTTTAAAATATGAATATTCTTTTTTTAAGTTAGCCGTGTTCCTTTGTGTATGATAAAGCCGAAGACCTTTGAAAATCAGAAAAATGAAGGCTCGCCTCTAGTGACTGTCAGCCTGACAGCCACCAGAGGAGTGGTATAGGCAAAATATAAACATTGCCATATCTCCAAAACATCACTATTTTACAATGTCATCTAGAAAAACGTCATGCTTTTGGTATTTAGAGGGTGCCTTTACAAAGAACTGAATAAGGTAAACACCAGAGCTCGACTGTAAACACGTAGACAATATTCTTGAAAATAGAGATATAGTCATACATCCAAGTACAGTTTATTATATCTGCCCAACCAGCATGTTCTTTTGCAAAACTGTAAATAATGTGGATAATATTTCTACTGAAAGAATGGCTTATTCTAGGAAACAGAAACTTGAACTGCAAAACTTGCTGATGTAATGTTTAAGGGACTAGTTTTGTAAATTACCAAATAACAATAAAAAATAATTTATCTAATAAGAAGAAAGGTGAAATCAAGCACATGCCATGTGGAACAATCAACACTACAACGGTATACTTTATATAATCCTGGATACAAACTGACAAAACTCCAAAAATACATAAATGCACTCCAGCCTACTATATATATATATATACACACACACACACATACACACACGCACACACAAACATACTTATGGAGTGCATATATATATATATATATATATTTTTTTTTTTTTCTATAGAACATTCGATAATTTGGACAAAATAAGTTTGTTTTGAATAGGACACTCTTACACCATAATCACTACAGCTTATTGTACTTGTAACTTTTCAAAGATGTTTAGGGTGCAGTTATTTTTTCAGTAGCCTGATTAAAAACAGATCTCAGACGGCCTCCCCCCATGCTGATAAATGATTAGGGGCATATGGGCAGATTACACAAAATGTTAACTAGTGTCAACAGTTTCTCATGAAATGGTCTGTTTTCTTTTAAATTTATATAAAAAAAATATAGCAAATGGCACCGTAATCCAATTTAGACCAAGCAAAGCCAGGGCAAACAATGCAAGCGAAGAGCAGAAACAATGTTGAAATTTCTCTTCTGGACGCCAGCCGCAAAGGACAGAGTGTATAACAACGAGGACAAGGAGGTAAAATGGAGGCATCCATTATCGGGATTGAGGGGTGTGGATTTTTACATTTAAATATATTTTTCACACCTCACAAATACATATTTGTCAACTATAGGGAAAAGTAAACATCATATTAAATATCCTGGAAAAGCACATTTGTGAAGGGTGAATATTAAAATTAAAGGACCACTATAGTGCCAAGAAAACAAACTTGTTTTACTGGCACTATAGGATCTTTAGGTCTCCCTCACCCTCAGGATCCCACTCTCGCCAGGCTCAAGGGGGCTAAACTCTTACCTTTCTTCAGCGCCGGGCAACTCTCCTCACTCTACCGACGTCAGCTCTGAATCAGTCCATAGGAAAGCATTTCTCAATGCTTTCCTATTGACGTCAGCGTCTTCTCACTGTGATTTTCACAGTGAGAAGCACGGAAGACAGCCACTAGAGTGAGACAGCCACTAGAGTGAGACAGCCACTAGAGTGAGACAGCCACTAGAGTGAGACAGCCACTAGAGTGAGACAGCCACTAGAGTGAGACAGCCACTAGAGGCTGGATTAACCTTCAGTGTAAACATAACAGTTTCTCTCAAACTGCTATGTTTACAGCTGCAGGGTTAACCCTAGATGGACCTGGCACCCAGACCATTTCATTGAGCCTATAGTTGTCCTTTAAATGTAAAAAAACATTCCTATAAATCAAGCATGTCAAACATGCGGCCCACAGTGAATATATTTGCGGCCCACCTGCCCTGGGGCCGCTTTCAGCTGTGGCTGCGAACAGCAAGACAGGAAAATATTTCAAGATTTTTGCTCTCCCGGCCATAAGAGGTTAGTGTGGCTGTGTGTCTGCTAAGCAGACCAGAGCAGTCACTCCGCCTTCCCCCATGCTCCCAGTGCCAGAGGAGCGTCTGGCCTGCTTCAGCAGGGTAGGAGCTGGAACTGAAGGACGAACAGCAAATTGTTAGGTAGGAGAAGAGGGGCCAGTGTATTAATTTGAGGGAGGGGGGTGCACTATTAATTTAGGGGAGGGGGGCAGTGTATTAATTTGAGGGAGGGGGCCAGTGTGTTAAATTGGGAGAGGGGAGTGTATTAATTTAAGAGAGGGAAGCGGCAGTGTATTAACCTTGGGGAGGGAGGGGGTGTCAGTGTATTAAATTAGGGAATGGTGGCAGTGTATTTATTTGAAGGAGATAGGGGGGCAGTGTATTCTACTGGTGAGGGGGGGGGGGCAGTAGGTTAAATTGGGGGAGGGCAGTGTATTAAAATAGAGTGGTGGGAGTGGGGGCAGTCTATTCAATTAGAGTAGAGGGAGGAGGGGCAGTGTATTATATGAAGGGGGCAGTGTATGGTGGAGTGGATGAGTGGAGGGAGGAGGGGCAGTGGATTTGTGGGCAGTGGATTAGAGTGGGAGGAAGGGCAGTGTGTTAGATTGGGTCTGCATGGAGGCGCTGAGCGCTCCCAATGGAGATGCTGATAGGCTGCGCAGCTTTTTGCCACACATGCACAATAGCCTCCCAATGCTTTCCTATGGGAATGCATTGGATTTGCTGAGATCATCAAATTTGATGATCTCAGCCAAAGTGAAGAACACACTCATAGGACTTCATCAAAATCAACAAGATAACATCATAATTTTTTTAACAGCTGTGCAACAGCATACAATCATCATTTCAGTCCCATCACCAAACATTTCTTCATATGTCAAGGTAGTTGGACTGAAACGTTGTTTATATGCAAATGCATTTCTTAAAATAAATTTGCTCTTTTGTTTATTTTAAAGCCCTACGAGCGTGAGGACGTCCACTGGCAGTTAGGCAACTTTTTTATACTGTACTTTTCTAAATAAACCTATGTTTCTATGGAAACTGAAGTTTGTTTTTTGCGGCCCACATAAACATAAACCTTGTTTATTTGGCCCGTCTTAGCCTTTGAGTTTGACATGCTTGCTCTAAATCCTGCAATTGAGTGCCACCATCTTAACTACCTGGGAATTACTGTAATACACTCTGTCTTTTGCAGACAGGATAGAAAAAACTTACAGTGTTTTTATTTATCCTCCTCCGCAATATTTACCGCATTTAAAAGAAAACATATTACTTTATGGAAAAAGGTTAACAAGTTATAGGTATTTTCAGTGTTTTTTCAATAGTATAATTTCCATTGAGGTGACAGTTCCTCTTTAATGGGAAACAGTACTGAAAAGTATGTCTGGGATTGTGATGTCTCTGAAGGTAGACTGTATTATAGTTAGTGTCCCATTGCCTGGGTTCTGGTAATCTTATATAAAGAAAAACAACCAGTCTTCAAGCTGCACAGTCACTAGTGGGGTCCCACCCAAGGAAATGTGTCTGCTTTTATGGTGGATAGCGGCTAAGGAAAAACATGGTCCGTGGAAGACCTCTTCATTTAAGCAATTGTGATTAATTCATTGGGTTTTCTATACACAGTACTACATGCCAACTATAAAACAAGTCTGGAATACTTCATATACTTGGGTATTATCCTTACCACCCCAATTAACGACCTCTATAAAGCTAACTTTCCACAATTGCTAGAGGCAATCCATAGGGACCTAGTGACATTAAATAATTCTCACTTTAAATGGTTAGGGAGAATAAATATCATAAAGATGAATGTACTGCCGCGACTCCTATATCTGATGAATACCACAACAATTGTGATACTGCAATCCTTCTTTAAAACCCTAACATCCATTTTTAGCCCATTTATTTGAGCTAACAAACTACAGAGAATAGCATATGACATACTTACTAGACCTAAAGGAAGAGGAGAAGTGGGCCAACCCAACATATCACTCTACCACGAGTCATACATTTGGGACGAATAGTGGACTGGTCTCTCCAACCACCCATAAACTATGGATCCCCAAAGGACAACAACAAATAAAAGTCCCAATACAGGCCATACCGTGGCAAATGGAAGCCCACAAAATTGCCAACGATCACACCGACCCTTACAATCTGGAAGAAACTCACACACTTGCCAGATATGTCACCTTCCCCTTCTCCTAAATACCCGATATCTCACAATCCTCTATTCTGTGCAGGGCAAAAAGGTCTCCTATTGTCTCCTGGAAACAGAACAGGGAACACACCTTACACTTCCTTATCAAGCGTGATGGGAGACAAGGGACTACTCCCTTTAAAGGAGCACTATAGGGTCAAGAACACAAACATGTATTCCTGACCCTCTAGGGTTAAAACCACCATCTAGCCACCCTGGTCCCCTCACGCATCCCTAAATATAGCAACATCCTACTTGTATTCAAGTGTGCAGCTGCATACATTGTCCCTGTTTCCTTTAGACCTGCCCACTGCCTGCTGACATCATCAGAAGTGGTAGCCTGATCCAATCACAATGCTTCCCCATAGGATTAAAATAGAAAATGGTAAAAAAGGGAGAAGAAATAATTGAAAAAAATGCTCAGAATCACCAAGTGTGTGTCACTCCAAATCACACTAATAAAATCAACAAAATATAATAAACAATATAGTGAGAGCAAAAAAATTTGGTACATAAACCAAATGTGAATAATAAAACATGCAATATTACCATGTTCCCTATAGGATTGGCTGAGACTGACAAAGAGGCAGATCAGGGGCAGAGCCAGCACAATTCAAACATAGCCCTGGCCAATCAGCATCTCCTCATAGAGATTAATTGAATCAATGAATCTCTATGAGGAAAGTTCAGTGTCTGCATGCAGAGGGAGGAGATACTGAATGTTTGGATGCATTTTAGGCAGCCATGACCCAGGAAGGATCTCTAACAGCTATCTGAGGAGTGGCCAGTGAACTTATCACTAGGCTGTAATGTAAACACTGCATTTTCTCTGAAACAAGCAGTGTTTACAGCAAAAAGGTAGTGATTCTACTCACCAGAACAAATTCAATAAGCTGTATTTGTTCTGGTGACTATAGTGTCCCTTTAACAGACATGATGCACCGAGTCTACCCAACAATAACACAAACTTTCCAATATTCACCCCCCACCTTTTTTTTTTTTTTTAACAAAGATTTAGCATAGACAATTCGAGACCCCACTAGAGATCAAAAAATGGACTACAATATTCCACAACACTTTCCACTCACACTCTAGTGCCTACTTACACAAAATTAATTATAAAGTCCTTTCTATCTGATACACTACTCCACTTAACATACACCATTATGACCCCACGGTTTCTGCAACGTGCTGGAGATGTGGGATAGACCCAGGCTCATTCCACCATATATGATGGTCTTATACGAAACGTACGGCCTTCTGGTCAAATGTTCATGACATTGCGAAACAGGTCACCAAAATTAAAGGGACACTATAGTCACCCAGACCACTTCAGCTCAATGAAGTGGTCTGGGTGTCAGGTCCCTCTTGGGTTAACCCTGCCTGATGTAAACATAGCAGTTTCTGAGAAACTGCTATGTTTACACCTGGGGTTAAGCCAGCCTCTAGTGTCTGTCTTCCGGACAGCCACTAGAGGCGCATCGGCAATGATTGAGGCATGCGCATTCGGCGCATGTGACATCAGACAAGGATGCTGACGTCGGCGGGGGAGGAGAGGTAAGGGAGCCCGGCGGGGGAAAAGGGTTTTAAGGAAATTCAAAAACTCTTTTCTTTATTTTATGCTAGCCAAATCAGTAATCACTAAACTTTGGAGGTCCACTGATTGAAAACTTCTGCACGCTTGAGGAAGATGGTCGTCATTAGACAAACCCTACAAATTCGTTAAAATATGGTCCCCCTGGCAACAGTTTCTAAAAGGTTCTACCTCTAGTAACCCCGATAAAACAAAGTCTAGTACTAATTTTGGTTAATAGACGCTGGGACAAAGGCTATACCGATAGGCTAAAGCACCTATATCTCCCCTAGAGAGGTGGAGAATGAGTGGTCTCTATTTCTTTTCTCTTTACATTCCAAGTTTGGAACCCTTCGTTTTTTGCTTCTCTCTTTTATGCTTTCTATTTCCTATCACAACAATTGTGATTATTCACATCTGTACTAATACACCAGGGAACACATATGTGGTAACTTTCTGTAAAAACAAACTGATCCATCTTAGTGCCCGGCTCCGGTGTATCTTTTATTCATATCGTCTGTATAATTACCAAGTTATTATCATTGCACTCACTCTATGTAACTGTATGTACAACTGCTCTGATACTGTTACTTTCATCTTAATGCTATTATTTGGGATTATCATAAACACATGTCAGTAAATAGATAAAAACAAGTCTGGAACAAATTCTGTCTTCTAGTAGTACTGTGCCCTAAATCAACCCTAATTACGAAATGTAAAAAAAAAATAAAAAATACCCCCCCCCCCAAAAAAAGTCCCACATTAAATTGGAAATGTGGCAATTCTATTTTCATATATGATTAAATGACCTATGCATGTTAATTGCGGACAGATGGAATATCTGGGTAAACTAAAGTTGCCTCTCATCTTTTTTAACAAAATGCATTCAGAGATTATGCAATAGTTTCAATGAATAAGAGGAACATCAATGTTTAAATAAAACACAAATAGTTCAACTCTTTTATATTAGACCCAACTGTTCTCCGGTCTTTGGACGCAGCAGCATTTTAAAGAAAACTATAGTTTAAGACCACAAACCTGTATTCCAAACTAGGGATTATCGCTTCTGCAATATTTATAGCTGATATTTGGCCTATTTCCGATAATCGGTATCAATCTTGTAATTTACAGATAACCTACTTCTCCCAGTCACAGTATGCCGTTTATTAAATCCTGAAACTCCAGTTGACAGCCAATAAGGTCACGTGAAGTCACAACCTCACATGGTGGATTTAACTCTGCAATGTAAACATTGGAGACATACTTGAAAATGAGAGAAATCTCAATGTATCCATCCTGGTAAAATATTTTATAAAATAATAAATAAATAAAATGTAGTTTCTTAAAAAACAAACAAAAAAAAAAAAACTACAGAGTTTTACACGGGATAATTAAAAGGAAATGGCCACTTCACCCAAAACGCTATAACGAGAGGCCTGGGTGACTATAGTGTCCCTTTTAGATACTTTTGAATTTTAATACTTGAAACTTACTGATTCTATGACTGCCATGCCTGGACAGATTCTACAGACATGGTGACTAACAATCTAGGATGGCCAGAGCTCCGAGTACATAAAAGTATTATTACTGGTATTTATATAGTGCCAGCATATTCCATAGCGCTTTACAATATTATCAAAGGGGGAGATTTAACAATAAATAAAACAAAACGAGTTTACAGTCTATAGGAGGTGGGAATAAGATGAATCAGACATATGTGTAGTTTAAGTGCAGATCTACTGAAACCAACAGCAACATTTCAGACCTACAAAAAGGTTTTTATCTATTACCACTAGCACATTTCCTTATATTGATCAAATCCTTAGGAGCCAAGCTTACTGCAGTGACATCTGCCAAGACCATGAAGTAGTTGATAACCAAAGATGGTTCTCCAAAAGAGTCCAATATGAGTATTGTAGCTACCCTATAAACCCCTCATGCAGTAGAGTTGTATATAAGACACAAACAGCTCCATAATAATATCATATAATACTTTAAAAATCATCACATATTCTTCTCCAACTGAATAAAAAATATTCATAAATACTTGTACAAGCGTATGCAAGTAAAAAAGGCTTCCATGACTAACTTGAGAGTTGTTTTGTTTTTTTTAGCACCCAGTGACTTGAGGCACGCATATGGACATTCCTATACTACTACATCTTTTCTTAAAAAGCAGAAATGTCTTTCCCAGAAATTTCTTCTACATTGTAGCAGTACAATTCCTTAAAGTAATAATAATAAATAGTCAGTCTTGTAAATAGTCTATATGATAGGGGAGCACAAACATCCAGTCCCTGGGCCAAACCCAACACCCAACTGCAGGACTAGTGGTCCGCAGTCCATAGTACAAAGAGTGTCTTCCTCAAGTTTACATTAGCACTGTGTGTAAAAGATGAGGACCTCACATCCCCTGCTCTCCTCACACGTGTGACTGGTGAAGTCCTTTCCAGTTTTTCTACAGCACTTAGAGGACTGGGAAGAGCACTAAAGCATTTTAAGAATGTATCACAGTGTGCTCATTATCATGTCAACAGCAAGTGAGTTTGTTTTGGATAAATTGTACTCATAACATGCTTGCACCATAACAACACTGATTATTTTTCATTAAAGGGACTCTACAAACAATATAATCTTAAATTGAATAGTTACCACATAATGATGAACCAGCAAAACTCTAGTAAGTTTTCTTGAAAAAAATTGTGTTCATTCAGTTAGTAAAGCGTTACTGCAAACACCAGGACCACTTCAGTTATTTGAAGTCGTCATGGTGCATGGAGTCTGTATGTGTAGTGTTTCGCTGTGAAATGCTGCACATAGCGCATCTAACCCCTTTACTGGTGGAGGGCTGTAGTGGTTATGATGGTAAAGTAAGACTTGAGTTTGCAGCTATGCGTTTAAATATCAGATGTACCGGTTTTCCTCTGTTCCTTAACCTTCCTCATCCTTGTCGATTGTGCTGATAACTGCCTATCACTAATGATGTTTGCTCACTTCTTTTAACCTAATAACTTCAAATCGGAAATTCTCTCTACCAAACATAAATCCTCATTTGATAATTTCCCTTGCAACCATCAATGATATTGCAGACGCAAACGCTTGTTGATTTGGCTTATTTTGGCTCTGACCTTTCTTTCTCTCCTCCTACCCAGTCTCTAGATCATGTCATCTACATCTTAAAATTTATAGTTGGCCTTCAACTCCAACACAATGACACCAAAGCTTTCTCACTTAGCTATTACATCTATTCAATATGTTGGTGTTTTATAAATAACAACCTGAAATTAGAAAGTATTTAGCAAGCTCGTCACAGTATCCCTGCTGTGCCAACAAACTTAACCTTTCCTCTGCATTCATCCCCACCTCAAACTCTGGCTTACGTGTCTTCTGAAGGTAGGTTGATGCTTTTGTATGTTTTATTTATCTACTGTTGACTTATTTGTACAGTGCTGTGGCATGTGCGGTTATGTTAAGCACAGTGATGATAGTATAGTAAAGATTTAAAGGAACACTTACAAGGTAAGAGTTCAGGGGTGAAGAATTATGAAATAGTATATGGAAAAGGAAAAATAAAAATCTTATTTGAATTTTTAAAAAAAATGTTGTCTTCATAAAAGTCAAAGCACAGCAAGTTTTCATTGATTTCTAAAACAGAACTGCTACTTCTTGCATTATGTACTCCAACTAAACAGGATATAAACAAATGTATCCAAAACTAAAGAGCTATGCATATAATTAATGATACAACAATTATATTTAAACGCATCGCCAAAATGCTCTTCTTACAGCTATTCCATACAAAAAGGTAAAACCAAACAAACAAACAAAAACCTGCAAAGAAAAATGCAACCTGAAAAGTATGATGATTTACATGTGTTACTAAAATAATAATTGTTAACTCGCATGACTCAAATCCACACACAAGTTCTATACACTGTATACAGTATATGGATGTGGAAACCGAACTTCTTAGTTGACCACAATAAGAGTGGTGAGATTACTGCACTGCAGTATCTGTCTTATAGGAAACTACAAAATTTCTTCATTTATCAGTAGGTGGAGACTAACGATTTTAAGGAAGGATGTTATGGAACTGGAAAAAGTGCAGAGGCGTCCCCCAAACTAATAGGGGGAATAAAAGATTTTAGCTATGGAAAATATTAGAAGGCTTGAAATTATTTATGTTAGAAAAAAAATGTATCTCATAAAGGATATAATAACATTACACAAGTTAATCTACACAGGGCTAATGCAAATAGCTCAAATGTTTCAATCACCATAAACATTGCAGTGTGCTATAGTGGCTACAGTGCGACAGTGTCTTGGCACCGCCCCACGGTAAGTAGTCAAACCATCTGAGAACAGTTTGACGATTTACCAGCTTTGCTCTATGGATGATTACGGTGCTTGGAGTGTTCCTTTAATAGAACAGTGGAGAGGAGATCATCTATTTAAACTTGAGAAAATGAGATTTTGACTATGGCAAAGGAAAGATTTTTCTTATTTATTTTTTTAAAAGTCAGAATTAAGGTGTGGAATCCTCAGTCTAAAAAAAAATAAGAATATAATAGTTAATATGTGGAGTACCAGCTTCTTGATCCAAGGGAAAATATGATTGAGATTTCCAAGACAAGAAAATATTTCTCCCCTATTTCCTTTAACTTTTTGCCTTCATTTGGATTAACAACCGAAAAAAAACTAAATTAAAGGGTGAACTTTAGGGAGTTTTTTAAAGTTAGATCATAATGTAACTAGGTTCCACAGAATATTGTGGTTGAAAGGGGGAGGGATAGAAGACATTTTACTACATGCACCTACAATTCCAAGATTTTTTTTATAATTGCCAATATTGTATTATTAACATACACACATAATACGTTAAGGTTTTATTTATAAACAGACCATTTCCAGTCACATAAATAAATCAAAGTTTACCTTTGTATAAGATTGGAATAGCATGCAACAAGACATTTTACGGAATCTGTTGGCGCTATATAAATGCTGATAATAATAATAATAATAATAAAGATTCAGAACTGATTTTATAACGTTTTTTTAAACGCCAACTGATTTCTACAAATTGTGTTCTCTACTCAAATAATGGTAGAAAGTCAAGCAAGGAATAAATAGAGTTTTAAATTCTATATTCTTTTTAAACTACAATTAAGCAGCACTAAAGTAGGGTATTTTTCCCTTTGTCTAAGGAAGCCTGGTACTAGGCGGAGCTACCGCCGTCAAGCTTGTCATTTCCCCCCAGCCGTCACAAGTGCACTGCTGACGTGTGCTTTAGGAAGCTGCAGGAAAGAGCAAGGAAGAAGATGGCTGTGCCCCCGAGGGATAGGTTCAGGTAAGTAAATCTCACCTTTGCCCACCATCCCCCCCAGACACTGAACAACAATGTCACCATCAGGGGTTTTTACAAAATATGCAAAAACCCCAGATTCACTTCAATGCGTATCTGGAAAAAGGTTTTCAAATGTGCAGGCATGTGGAATTCGTATCGCCCGATGCATGTAGCTCCGGGCACCAGGAAGGTTTTTTTTTTACTTTTATCCCTACCGCAGGCAAGCAGCTGGGCTGCCTAGGGATGACAGAACTGCACTCAGCACACACATATTGCATGCAGCCAGCGAGCATGCAAACACATTGCATACAGCCAGGACACACACACTATATAGAGAAAAAGGACAACACACACATTACACACAGCCGACACACTCATTACACTATATGGAGGACAGAAACATAATTTTGGCAAATTGAATCCAAACGGTAAAAATCAAGGCAAAAATAAATAGACAATTCTGACAATAGCGTTTAGAGTTATAGAACTATTCCAGATCAGCTATTGTTGCCTGATTTTTCCATTCATATTTAATTTGAGGACATTCAGAGTTTAGTGAATAACCCTAAATTGGGCTACCACTTTGACAGTGTGTATGTGAGAGAATATGCGTGTCTAACCATGAATGATTCTATGTGAGTGTGTATGCGTGTGTTTCTGACAATCTGTACGTGTGTGTCAATGTATCAGTGTATGTGTGTTTCGGTGGTGGTGGTGGGGGGGATAGGAGGTTTGGAGGGAAGGGTTGACTTATGGCTTGTTTTTGATGGCAGCCCTTGTGCGCATGCATGAACATTCCCTCACTGCAATTTCTAAGATGACTGTAATAGAATAAGGAGTGTTAAACAGACTAGCAGGCTATTCCATATAAAAGAAAGGAAAACGGGACTATCAAGCACACCAAACACAAATGCCTAGCAGCCTAAAATTAGGAGCGTGAATAAATATCATGCATCCATGATAAAAATAAAATTTAAATTGTCTGTTTAAAGGTACACCAAAAATTGAAATGTAGTTATTACGTAACTGTAATCTTTTACCAATTTCTACACTAATTGTTGACATATACTATTTGCAGAATAGTGTTCCTATCCGTTGATTTAGAAAACAAAGTATAGCCCAAGCGATTGCCTGTGATGAAAATTTGTAGATCCAGGAAATTGATATTAGTCATACTCGACTGGTAAGTGAATCTCACAGGTGTAGGAAGTGAATTCATTGTGTGCATCATGTTCACAAACCTTTCCTCTCCACCAGTCCATAGAAGAAGGACATCACCTAATTAATGACATCACTCTGATCCGTTGATACCTTTTACCTGTTTACCCTCAAATAGGATCACTGCATTTTTTTGTATATAAGGTATCCATCTCACATACACAATTGTCTTGAAAAAAAAGTATTTCACAGACTGAAACGTCGACTGGAACATTGTGTGAATTTGTAATTGCTCAATAAAACAGATGAAATTTACTTTGAAAGACTCCTGAGTGCTCTCTACTGGTATCGTATATATATAGAATTATTAAAGAATAAAAACCATAGTCATTAGTGCTTTAACCATTGTTAATAGATTATAAATTACATTTTTAAACTAAACTAAACTACCTCCAAAGCTTCTTTAAAAAGAGACAATGCAATGCAAGCCTGAGAGAACCACTTAAAACAACATCCTGATTTAATTGCCATTTTAGTGGTACTAAATACCTTTGATATATATGTGCCTTGGGATTTGTCATAGTGTGTAATTGTTTTGTCCCCACTGCTATCTCCATCCCTTTCTAAACTGATGTCTTTCCCTTTTCTGCTTTGTGCTCTTTAAATTCTGTACGGTCTGAAAGCATTCACTAAACATTAAAGTCCATTAAATAAATAAATAAATAAATAATAAATGAAATGGCATATAATTATAAATTACAGAAAAATATATAAAAAAAAATACAATTATATATATATATATATATATATATATATATATAAAATCATATAATGTAACTAAATCCCCATTATTTTTTGGGGACCTTTTAAAAACTAATACAATCTGTAAACATTGAAGTTGCTGTTTAGTAAATAGAAGAGTGCGCTGGATCTTGTGTATTGTTTATTGTATAATATGGCCCCCAGCAGCACCCCATTTAAGCATGTTCAGGTGAGTGCAACCACCACCCCATGGTCCATATATATATATATATATTTGGGAGTCTAGCCAACTCCTTGGTTTTGCACCCCTCCCTGTCACAGGTGCCTCATCTCAGGTCCCTATTTAGCCTTGTACTGCAGAGAGCCTCAGATGGATTTTTTTTCCCCCAAGTGGGTTAATCTCATAAGAGCAGACATTAGACTGTGAGAGTAGGACCTGCCAAAGATGGGGTACATTGACGACGTGGCAGGCTTATGCAATGTATGATCATATAATGTAACTAAATCCCCATTATTTTTTGCCTAGATTAGGTGTTTTTTAAAAAAACCTTTTAAAAACTAATACAATCTGTAAACATTGAAGTTGCTGTTTAGTAGATAGGAGAGTGCGCTGGATCTTGTGTATCTTGTGCATTGTTTATTATATATATATATATATATATATATATATATATATATATATATATATAACGGAAGATTCAAAGATAGCACTCCAGGGACTTGATAAAATGTAACTTTTATTTTACTCACTAAAACATCAAAGGTGTCAACGTTTCAGCTTGATCCCCTCAAGCTTTCACATGTCCTGACGAAAGCTTGAGGGGATCAAGCTGAAACGTTGACACCTTTGAT
The DNA here is from genome assembly GCF_036172605.1 of Pelobates fuscus. Classification (NCBI taxonomy): domain Eukaryota; kingdom Metazoa; phylum Chordata; class Amphibia; order Anura; family Pelobatidae; genus Pelobates; species Pelobates fuscus. The sequence continues at coordinate 163,838,451 of NC_086317.1, read as the reverse complement.
GTTTTAGTGAGTAAAATAAAAGTTACATTTTATCAAGTCCCTGGAGTGCTATCTTTGAATCTTCCGTTGTATTTTGGCTGACAAGCACCGGGCATTGGACTACGGATCAGGTGGAGTGCAAGATTATTTGGTTTTTTTATATATATATATATACACACACACATACATACATACTGATCGTGAGATCTATACAAAGATTTATAAAAATTAATTAAATGAGAAAAGTTTGACCCAAAGAAAGTAGTATCACAAAAAGAAAACTGTCTCTTGACACTTCTTGTCACATTGTTTGAAAAGACCTGTAACACATAATGGCCAATGTCATGCTAGATCACAGGAGGAAACAGGGAAAGTATATATATTTAGGGGAACCAATCTCTTCTTGATGCAACCATTTAGCTTCATCTGCCAGGAGTCCATCACATGTATAGCCTGCATCTCCAAGAGAGGATGATTCTGGATGGGTAATATAGAATATTCTATATTATTCAACTGGCTACATAGAGGCAGGGCTTTTGGTACAGAGCTGTACAATAAAAAGCATAAATAAAAGATAGTAAATTCCAACAAGAGGCGATGAAGGTGCTACTCAAACAAGCTGATAGACTAGATCATGTTGAGTATATTCACACAGAAATGTATCCAAATGATGAAATAGATTGACGTGTACAGTCCATATGAAGCTATATACATTGGTTGTACAGTAACAGAGTTGTTAAAAATTGAGGTATGGGAACCCATTAGAATACAATCCTAATAAGGACTTAAAGGGACACTTTAGGCACCCAGACCACTTTAGCTCATTGAGGTGGTCTGGGTGCTGTGTCTCTTTTGCACTTAGTGCTGCAATGTTAAACATGTTTACATTGCAGCACTAAGTCTACCCTCAGTGGCTGTCTACTTTTGGTACGTTATCTGACGCTGGACGTCCACGTCCTCACGTTCTACATAAAGACCTCCAGAGTCAGATTTATTTGAAACAATTTCCTATGGGGAGATCTAATGCGCGCGAGACATTTGCGGCGCATGCGCATTAGACCCCGCTAGTTGTGGACAGAAGAGAGGCAGAGCTTCGAACCAGCGCCGAGGGACATCGGCGCGGGGTCAGGCAAGTAAATAACATAATTTTTAACCCTTTATTTACTGGGTAGGAGGGGGGAGGCAGAGGGATCGGAAGTGCCAGGAGTACAGCTTTGTATTCCTGGCACTACAGTATCCCTTTAAGAGTTTTTTCTTTTTTTTTTTTTCAGTCAGGGTTATTTTCTTGTGTGAATTGTAGAGAATTTCAAATTTCAGGCCACAATAGCCACACAGGAAATATTCTCCAAGTCAGCTTGTTTCCGTTCTGCTATATATCATAAAATTAGAAATTTGCTTTAAATTCCTGATGAATCACAATTTAGTGAACAACCTCGAGTTTAAAATACGAGGAAAATGTCAGCCTATAAAGATGGACCTATCCCAGAAATTTTCTATAAGGTTGTTGGCAAACCAATATGTCATATTTGCAGGTGAGAATGATGATTCTAAAAGTATTTTTTAAATACTGTGTGTGTATATATACACACACATGTAAATATATGTGACAAAGGGTATCCTCTAAAAAATTTAATTTTGAGAAAAACAAATATGGCTTTCGAAAGCACAGCATTTATTGACCTGCATATGCAGCAACTGGGACTGCTAACAAACATTGGCACATTAGATGTATTTGGAAAGCCCTGGCATAATTGGATAAGTGTTCATACAGCCGCAAGGCAAGTATTGCAGAATATTTGTAGCCTTTACGAGGCAGAAAACACTTTTTCAGGTCTGCTGCGCATAGTAAACAGGTTAATGATCTGTGTTGTTGAATGGCTGTTTAGCTGATACAAGCTCAGGACACTGGAACTGAATGTGATCTAGCTACGCACAATGAAATAAACCAGTTATAGTTTATCTAAAAAAACTGCTACAAAATGTGCATGTGTTCAATGAAACAGAACACTTGCAAAAACTCCGTGCCTATAAACTAGTGTGCAAATACATTTGTGTGTATATAAAATGTACATGTAAAATAACACAAGTATGAATATTATTTTAATTTGAACAAAGTATTTTTTTCAAACTCCTTGCCCTGTCCACACTTGCAGATACACAGACACACACACACACACACTCACACGTACAGATGCACAGACACACTACCACACGTAGTGTTACTCCATCACAGACGCAGGAGCCAGAGGGACAATATGGCGCTGACGGCCCATGCTCACCAGCCTCCTTCTCAGACGTGAGTGACAGTACTCGCAGCGCACCTGAACCCACACACCCGGTCACTAATGCCACTCTCCGGGCTCTACTACCCGACCTGAATTCCTAATTTCACGCGGATCTGTTACAGATCGCTTCAGACAAGGGATCGACCGATCATCGGTTTTACCGATATTATTGGGCGATATTCGGTATTTTCGGTATTGGCCAATAGAGATACCGATATTGCCGATAATACCCAACAGGACCGCCGGGCAGCAAACTGTGACTTACCTTCCCAACAGCTCCTTCAGCTCCCATTGTAAACCTCACGGGTCCCGCAGCCGTCCGAGCGTTGCCACTGGTTACCATGGCAACGCTCCGGTGGCACGCAGCACGCGAGATTTACACTGGGAGCAGAAGGAGCTATTAAAATGTCCACACCACGTCAGTGTTAATCACGCAATGTACAGGATCTGTGTGCAGTCTAGATGTTCTGTACCAGCATAATCTCTTAGAGATTTACAGACACCAGTACCAACTGTACAGGACACACAGAATTACAGTACTCAGCGAGTGCCACAATCAGGACTAATTCTCTCTGCACAATAAGTGCATCTTAAAATAAACCGTAAAACCCCTAGTTACTGTACATTATAAACCCAAATTTGTTTAGCATGATAAATAGTAATAGATACACATTACAATGTACTCATTTTGCAATTCCAAGCAAGTCACTGTTTAGTGAATAAATCATTTGTCTCACTTCAGTACAAAAAAACTACAGAATATTGTGCAAAAAGGTGGCGGACCACGAAGACAGAGACAGGCGCAACAATATACTGTTGCAGGGGATCCCGGAATCAGTCACACCTCTGGAACCACAGTCCTATGTTCAGGACGTTTTTAAAACTTATGCACCAGCTCTCTCAGATACAGATCTACTGCTAGATCGAACACACACCGGCTACCCAGGCCAAAACTTGGGGCCTACAATCCCAAAGGATGTTATCACTAAACTTCACTATTTTACCACAAAGGACAAAATAATACAAGCCTCACGGAAGAACCTGCCTCCACCTGGGCAATTTGAACAGATCAAACTCTTCATTGATCGGTCATCCGTTACCATGATTAAAAGGAAAACCTTTGCCCCCATCACAGCCTCCCTACGGGTGGCGAACATCCCATATAAGTGGGGCTTTCAAACCAAGCTACTGGTTAAAAGAAACGGGATGGATAAAATCATCTTTTCTCCAGAGGACAGCAAACAGATAACCCAGGAGTGGAATGTACAAGTATCCATGTCAGACGCCATACGCATTATAACAAAACATCTTCAGTCAAGCTCAATAGAGACTGGTCGAAAGTGGTCCATATCCGACCCCATAAGACTCCATGAAACGCATCAGATGGGTAACGCGTATACACAACTAAGAGTCCTTGCCTTGTTGTTGATTGTTATTTTGATAAAAAATATCCAATATTGTTATATGGCGCAGGCTAGGCTAGGCTATATTGAAATTTCCGGTTACTAGACAGTCAGACAGCGCAGTAGGGGACAACCATCGCATAGTTCTCCCTTGAAACCTAGCGAATGCCGCTGGACGTTCACCCCCGGGGTGACTCAGGGTCATGAGTCACATTTCTGACCGTTCTACCAAGATTTGTCGATTTAACCAGAAACTGTTTCTTGTACATAATTACCATGTTTCTTTTTATTTACCTAATTCATATGACACTAATCAAATGCAAATTAAAAGTTTTCTCTGGGCATCAATACCTTGTGTTCATAACCAAGTTCCAAATTAGTAGCCCTGAGCTGCCTCGAGGGCATCCAGGTGGCAGAGTGGGGGGGGGGGGTGGGACATCCCAAGACTGGTCAAGGTTTAAGATTTGTTTTGAGAAACCGCTCCAGTGGGGCCTCGCTCCCTCTGATGGTGGGGGGGACTGGCTTAGACATAGCTTGCCCGCACACAAGTGCACCACTCAAAGCTAATGGTATTTAAAAAAATTTCCCCCTTAGATCCCCTAATAAAAGGAGCTTAGCGCTCAAAGAAGCCAAATCCCACAACGCACATGTGGCGTTTTTCAAGAAACGCCTTTCAAACGGGGCCACAGACCTAGATTTAACTCCGTGGCGTTCCCTGTGGACTTCCATGCCTGCTATGCCAAGAGATAAAACTGGGGAGAGGGATATTAATAAGTAAGGATAAGATTTTTTTCACTAGTCCGGAAAATGTGTGATAAAAAGGGGAGGTTCATTGTGCTACAATGCTATGTAAATAATTGTCCGTACACGTTTATTAATGTTTATGATCCTAATGAACAAGGAGACTTCATAGAGTATGTCTTTGCTTTGGTTTCTGAGTTCACGTTCGGGGAGGTGATTATTGGAGGCGACACCAACAGTTTGCTAGAAAATAACTTAGACCTTGTTAGCCCAACCCTGAAGAGACGCGAAAAAAAATAAATCTCTTACATTAGTCACACCCTCATGATGCACAATTACATCGATCCGTGGCGGCTGCAACACCCTAATGAATGGGACTACACCTGCCACACAGCAGCGCATAACTGTTATTCTAGGAGTGACAGGTTTTTAATTCCCTCCGCCACGTTCACATCGTCCGACCATGCTCCCATCACATTATCCCTAAAGGAACAATTTACAACCTGTGATTGAGGTAGCTGGTGGCTGAACGACTATTTACTTAACGACCCAAAAATAGTTTCACAAATTGACCAAGATTTACAAAACTATTTCCTTGAAAACACAGTGCCGGGCTCTACGCCTGACCAAATATGGCTGGCACACAAGGTGGTAGTTCGGGGATGCTTTATTAAACATGGCAGTTTCGCTAAAAAGAAACGCCTAGGGGCATGCACAGGCATACTCAAAGAGCTTACTGACATAACACACACCAACAAACGTGACCCAAGGCCCTCCCACCATCCTCCATTTGCAATCACAGCAAAATGTAGAACAATCAAAAACTACTGTTACGGAAGATGAAGCACAGTTTTTTCGCTTCAAGCAATAGAGTGGGAGCCAAATTGGCATCCCAGCTTAAGAAATGGTCTATAGCCTCCAGAATAGCCTACCTACCAATTCAGCTGGGGGGGAAAGGTATTAGACCCACAAGATGTGGCAAATGAATTTGCTGAGTATTACCACATGCTATATAATCTGAAAAATTACCCACACATGGCTCTCCTTACTGTTGAAGAGATAGACACCTTTCTCTAATACCTCAAATTACCCGACCCTAAGCCTGGAAGACACTGACTATCTCTTGACTCCCTTTAGTATGGAAGGGATTTCTGCCTTGATTAGCTTCCTCCCTGCACATGAAGCCCCTGGCCCAGACTGTCTCCCGAACAGTTACTACCGAACATTCTGCAAAATCCTACCTCCAAATCTACTCAATCTTTTTAACCATAGCATAGAGAGGGGTAACCTGCCGAATGAACTGCTCTTGGCCCACATTTCCACACTACCTAAGCCAAGGAAAACCCAAACATTATGTAAGAACCTTAGGCCCATCTCCCTGCTTAATTGTGATGTAAAAATATATGCCAAACTCCTTAGCAACAGATTAGCACGCTTCCTGCCCAAACTAATACAAAACAATCAAACAGGGTTCGTGAAAGGTAGGCAGGGATCCGACAACTCCAAGAAGGTAAGAACATCCTGGCGGGATTGGAAAGGAAAAGGGGTGAAGGCCTTTTCTTAGCATTAGATGCGGAAAAGGTCTTTGACAGACTAAACTGGGGGTCTATGCAGAGGATTCTGGCTAAATGTAACTTTCCACAGCCAATCATCGATACGATCATGGCACTATACACAACCCCTGCAGCCAAAGTGTCCTGCGGAGGCTTCTTATCTACCACATTCCCTATAACCAATGAAACCCGACAGGGTTGCCCGCTCTCCCCCTTGCTTTACATTCTCTCCTTAGAACCACTAGCGCAAAAAAATCAGAGACCACACACACACGGGGCATCCAAATGCATGGGAAGGACTACTGTCTCGCTCTCTTCGAGGATGATATTTTCATTGTACTTTCAAACCCACACCAAGCACTACCTCACATCCTGTCACTATTAAAGAGATTTGGAGAACCATCTCACTACAAATTGAACCAAGATAAGACATAGGCACTACCGATTCGGATGTCAGGGGACATAAAAATTTGACTGGAGAGTATCTTCGCTCACATATTTAGGCATTAAGATCACACCCTCGATATCAGACATAGTGAAAAGCAACTATACACCTTTGATCCAGATGTGCAAAACTGATGCGTTGTGATGGAAAGCGTCTCACTTGACGTGGTTGGGTAAAATCAACGCGTTCAAGGTGACGACCCTCCCGCGGCTCCTCTATGTCTTTCGCATGCTACCACTCCCGGTCCCTGGTTCACTCCACAAATCTCTGCAGTCAGCGTGCAGCTTATTTATTTGGGGTGGTAAGAGACCGAAGATACCGTTTTCGCTCCTGCAAAAAAAAACCCCCCCAAAAAAACAAAAACAACCAATGGAGGAGTTGGCCTTCCTAACTTAAACCTTTACCTTAAAGCTTCTGCTCTCGCTGCAGGGATTATCATGCACTCACCCCAAGGTTTAATACAGTGGGTGGACTTAGAGAGGGCCCAGTTTTCTCAGCCTGTGGATCCCGAAACATCTCTGCAACATGCACAAGACCCTACTCCCCCACCACCCCCACTAAACTGACTGACACTGCGGGAAACTTATATCCTGGTTGGGATATAAATACAAATTTCACCCAAAAGCCCAGCTGACTGTGCTCAAGGCTAGAACACAGACGGTGCCCCTAGACGGTTGGCTAAAGTTAGGCATTACACAAATTGGACACCTCTTAGAGGGGAATAAGATAAGCCTTCCCGGATTTACAGAAACAATGGGGCATCCTAAGCCATGATGCTTTCGTATATTTACAGGTGAGAAGCATACTGGCCTCACACACTTACTCCCCAACCAACATAGATACAGGACACAGATTGTTGTCACCCTCTTTGATACTGCTCAAGTGCTGGGCGGCCTCGACCAAACCAAAGGCCCTCTCTCTCTGCTACAGAGCCTGGTTGGAAATGCAACAAAACCGGTGTTATGCAAGACCCAATGGGAAACTGACTGTGGAGCAGAACTCACAGACACTGAATGGCTACGGGTGCTCAATGGCCTGTCCAAGTGGACAAAATGCTATATGCACATAGAGGCACATAGGAAGCTTCTGTACAAATGGCACTTCCGTACAGATGGCCACACAAACTGCACAAAATTTACCCGACTGTTTCCCCCCAAGTGTTGGAGATGTATGTCCGAGGAAGGTAATCTACTTCACATTTGGTGGACATGTAGAGGGATCCGTCCACTGTGGGAGGACGTCCAAACACTATTAGGACAACTGGAAATAAAAAATTTACACCGACAGTTTCCACATGCCTACTTTTGCGACCCACTGCAAACATCAGCCACACCCACCACCAACTAATAGCGCTAGTCTTGTTGGCCGCTAGGAATTTAATACCAAACAGCTGGAAAAAGCCAAACTGCCCATCACTTACCCAACTAAGGGAGAACCTACAACAATTTTACATATATGAGAAGATGTCCTTACAACCTACTCAGGCCACAAAATTCCAGGAGACATGGGCGAATTGAGTATTGCTCTCACAACCTGGCAACAAATAGGATATACACGTCCGGACCTCCTCACGGTCTTTTCACTATCCTCTCCTCTCCCCTTTGTTCATGGTGCAGGGCCGTGAGCTGGCAACCTGCCCCCACCAGCTCAACGACTGGCCACACACCCTGCATGACCAGGTCTCCACGAATGTGATACAATGAGTAAATCATTATATTTGCATTGCCATGCATTGATGCCTTTATAAAATAGTTATACTGTTTTATAGTTTTTTACTGTTGTTTTACTATCACTGCAATGGCACAGCGAATCTCAAAGACTACAGTGTTTATATTATTTTTTTTTTTCTTCTCTTTTTCAATTCTTTATTTTTGCACTCGACAGGTAAGGCAGATGTATCACGAGTATGGGGCTTGCGCAGAAGCCAGATTACATAATGATCATACTTAGACACACAAGGATTGACAGCCAACGTAATTTCAAATCACTATTAAACTTATACATAATCTGCCTCCTACCAAGGTTTTTGTGATTTTTGGTCGTCTGGCGGAGCAAGTGTATTTTAACTGTGATGCTTGCGCAGAAGCCACTTCATTACATACCGTCATGAGGCTATCAATCTGGTACCTAGTCAATCATAACGGTAATCCCCACTATAACCCGGTCCCGGGCCTCTCATGGGTTGCCTCCTATCGAGGAAATGTTTAACTTTGAACTTTATGAGCCTAATATTAGGGTTGCCAATGTACGATGGCATCCCAGTGAGGTAGCCTAGAGGCTCCGCTGCTCCTTCAAACCCTTTAATCAGGCTAGAGAGGAGAGAGTGAAGAAAAAGAATAAGAAAAAAGAGAGACATAGGAAAAGTGAAAAAGAGAGGTCAAAGAGGGGGGGGGGGGGAGAGAGGAGAAGAAAGAGATAAGGGCGAAGCCACAGCTCGCAGCGAAGAAGCTATAAGTGGTGGAGGGGAGCCCACCGAGAAGCGATCAATGTTCGGTTATCATCCTGGATACTCCTGGATACACCTGGTCACAGGCCATGCGTCTGTCCACTTCCGCACCTGTTCGATCCCAGGGTACAGTTGTCCCACGGTTCCCATCTCTTCACGAATTTCTCTACAGATCCTTTCACCCTTGCCGTCAAGTCATCCATTATTCTGCAGTCCCTTATTTTAGGTACAACTGTTAGCATGTCGGGGCCTTCCGGCGACAGCCATGCGGTAGCAATTGCTCTGCGAGCACATAGGGTCACCTTGTGTATTAAGGTCTGTTCTCTTCTGGGCCAGCCCTCCACAGATCTATTAAGTAGATATGTCCACGGATTCAGAGGTAAGGGCCTGCCGCAGATGCTTGTTAGAATATCTTTGACCGATGTCCAGAAGACCTGGACCTTCGGGCATTCCCACCACATATGTAGATAAGTGCTGCGCGATCCACAGCCCCTCCAGCAATTGTCGGTATCTGTTTTGTGCATATGGTAGAGTTGTACGGGCGTAGTATACCAACGTAGCATGGTTTTCCACGACTGCTCTTGAAATGTGGTACAAATGGAAGCTTTGGTGTTCGCTTCCCACATCTCCTGCCATTCGATCCCTTCTAGTACTTCTCCCAGGTCTGATTCCCATTTATCCGTGTATGGTAAGTTTCCCCATTCCTTGTTCTTCTCGCTGAGGTGGGCGTATAAGAGCGTTATTGATCCCTTGGGGGTTACACCGTGTAAGCACATAGACTCATAAAAGGTCATCCGTCTCATAGCTGCTTCTTTGATATGTGGTTGTCTGGCGAAATCCCGGATCTGAAGGTATCGAAAGAAATCCGCAGGGGTCAAGTGGGTGCCTTGTTGGAGATCAGTAAATAGGATTATACTTCCATTCAGGTATAGCTGGTGGATCCGTTGTAGTCCGGTCCTTTCAATTTGCCGGAAATCCCTAGGAGCCATTCCCGGGGGGAAGTCACGGTTTCTTAGTATTGGGGTGAGAGGGGATGGCGATGATGCAAGACTGTATCTGGATCTGCTGCGGTCCCAAATTTGGATGGAGTTAAGAACGGCCGGGCACGTCGTCGTCATTATTGGTCTGCTTTCTTTCGAGGCCCACATGGTGAATTGAGGGGCGTCTGAGCCGACCATCATGGACTCTATGTCAACCCACCTCCTCTCAGTGGGTGGGGAGTGCCACATCGCCACTTGTGTCAGTTGTGCAGACAGGTAATAAAAATACAAGTTTGGTAGGCCTAGTCCGCCTCTATCTTTGCGTCTGTAAAGCACTTGCCTGGATATTCTATGCCGCTTATTGTGCCAAATGAAATCTCCTATTGATTTTTGTAACGGGCCTAGTTGAGATTTAGCGACATGGATTGGTAGGGCCTGAAACAAGAACAGTATACGCGGGAGGATGTTCATTTTCACCGCATATATCCTACCTATCCAGGATATAGGTTTATCGGTCCAATTTTCCATGTCGTTGATCAATGATCGTATCATGGGGGTGTAATTGGCAGCGTAAAGGCGACTCGTGTCCGCCGTCAGATGAACCCCTAAGTATGTCAAGGTCTCTGTTTCTATCCGGATCTTGTGGGTCTCCTGTATCTTCCTTGTCTCATCCGCTGTCAAACCTATCGGCAAGGCGCTTGATTTCTGCATGTTGGCTTTGTAGCCTGAGGATTTCCCGTACTCCGTTATCACGGTCTGCAAGGCTGTTATGGATTCTCCTGGGTTCGTTAGTGTCAGGAGGATATCATCTGCGTACGCCGATACGGTAAATTCTTTATCGCCCAATTTAACTCCGCAGATCCCCGGGTGGCGGCGTATAGCTTGCAGAAGAGGTTCCAATGCCAATGTAAAGAGTAGGGGGGATAGAGGGCATCCCTGTCTAGTCCCATTAAAAAGTCTGAAGGGGGACAATGGGGCACCTGCTATCTGTATTTGGGCCCTCACATTGTGATACATCGCTCTCGTCATTGCAATATATTCTACAGGGAATCCCAAGTGTGTCATGACCGTAAACAGGAATGGCCACCGGACCCTGTCGAAGGCCTTTTCGGCGTCAATAGATACCACCAATGTCGGGGCAGCTACAGTTGTTTGTTTCCATATTAAGTCGATATTCCTCCTGGTGTTCTCAAACAGCTGCCTGCCCTGTATAAAGCCAACCTGGTCTGCATGAATGAGCGAGTTCATGAGTGGATTTAACCTATCTGCTTGTACCTTAGCTAAAATTTTCAGATTGTGGTTGATCAATGAAATGGGTCGAAAATGCTCGGGATATAGGGGGTCCTTATCCGGTTTGGGCAATAAAATTATGGTGGCCAAGGTCATGTCAGAATTTAAGTGTCCACCCTGGCGTAGGTCTGCAAATAGGCGTACTAAATGTGGGGTTAGCTCTTCCCTAAAGGATTTATAATAGGAACCATCAAATCCGTCAGGACCCGGTGCCTTGTTGCCTTTCAAACTGGAGATGGCCTTGTCCACTTCTTCTTCCGTGATGTCCATGGCCAGGCTAGATGCGGCCTCCCTGTCCAGTCCAGTCATCTCTAGTCCATTAAGGTAAGCGAGGATGTTCTGTTCTTCAGCTAAACCGGTCGCTTCAGTTTCTGGTGTGTGGTTATAAAGTCGCTTGTCAAAGTCCTCGAAGACCATGGCGATCTCCCTGGGTTTGGACGTGGTCGTTCCATCCGGGCGTTTGATTGTCGTGATATGCGGCCTGTTGTGCCTAGGTCGTAGTGTTCTGGCCAGGAATGTGTCCAGTTTGTTTGCGGTTTCAAAGTAAGTGCGTCTGGTCCAGGTCATGGACTTAGCCGCATCATCTAGCAATAGTGTTCGAATAGACCTTCGCACTGAGCCGAGCTGTGCAAGTGTATCTCCATCAGGTGCAGATTGGTGTTTTTGTTCCAATGTTCGCAGTTGGCTCAATAGGATTTCTAATTGTTGGTGTTTCAGCTTTTTCTTTCTGGTGGCCAATTTAATTAAGGTTCCTCTTATTACTGCCTTATGTGCCGCCCACACCGTGCCGGGGCTCACTTCTGGGGTGTCATTCGTGGCAAAATATTCTGTTATCTCCCTCCGAACCTGCTCCGTGATTTGAGGGTCCCGCAGGAGGGACGTGTTTAGTTTCCACGTCCAGGGTGAGTCTATGCATAAGTTCCCTAGGACTATGGATACATCCGCATGGTCAGACCACGAGATATCACCCACCATCGACTTTACGACGCGTGCCATTCCGGTACCATTGGTCAGAAAGAAATCTATCCGGGAATAAGTTCCATGGGGAGCGGAGTAGAAAGAGTAATCTTTAGTATCCGGGTGGTGGGCACGCCATACATCCATCAATCCAGTCACATCCATGAATTGCTTGAGAAGGCGGTCCTGACCGCCTCGAGTGTTTATATTATTAACGTATGTTATATATGCTATGTTTTGAAATATGTCTAACAGCAAGCTGCGACTTGCAATGTTCTTTTTGACATTCACTGTCACGTAACTATGCCATGGTTGTATTTGCTGAAAACGCAATACAATACAAATTGAAAAAATATTCTTGAAAAAAAATCTGACTGGCATGTATATTTTGTGCATTTACCACTTAATAAAAAAAAGATTTGCAAAAAAATACGGTAAATGTACAGAATATCGGTAAGCTATCAGCCTGAAAGTTTACAGATTATCGGTATCGCTATCAGCTCTAAAAAAATCAATATTGGTCGATCCCAAGTTCAAAAATATATCTAACAGTAAACGACTCTAGCTTCATCAACTTTTATTCAGTAAGAGTATAGATTATATAGGAGACTGTCAGTCTATTCTCAATAGTGCACAATCTTTTTCGTAAAACTAGTTTTACTTCAAGATTTTTTCTGAAAACAGTTTCAATGTTAAATGTATTAAAAAAAATGTTTCTTTTAAAATACTTTTCTTACAACTTTTGGCAAAAAAGAAGAGAACACAGGCACAATCTGTAACATTGTGTATATAATTAACTTCTCTCAGTGTGCTACTTTTGTATAGGACATTTACCCCAAGGCATTACTGTCATTTTAAAAGAAATATGGCTTGATCTTGGCACTTTCTACCCTTCTCTGCTGGGTAACATACGCATGGCCTGGCAGCATGTCACCTGCCCACCTGTTTCGAGGATATTCAGTATCTCGCAGTCGTGGGTGTCACATTTACGTGACGGTATTAAATCAAAAAAACAACACTGTGTATATCTGATCCTGGGTCCAAACTGTTCTTGTGCGTAAGTGTATGTGTTAATTCCTCTCCCTATGCTTATTAGATGGCGGTAACAACATATATTATGAAGAAAACAACAAGTATTGAATGGTTTCCTGTGCATTTCAGGTGCCGATTGCCTGTGTATATAATTAAATGAATGCAACAAGGTTTGTGTGTGTGAGAATGTTTCAGGACGTAGGAGGGGGCAACATACTTTGGGCGGGGAATTAATGGACAGAAATAGCTCACTCTGGTTCTGCTCAGCTTGTTTGTGTTTAACTTCTGCTTTCTGTATGACTCAGTGACACCAGTACTTGGACAGACAGGGCGTCACCCTCTCTATAATTTGTGCATGGACCCCCAAAACTATCCACCCCACCTCCCACCATTTTTTAAATTTGCAAATTTTATTGCTTCACTTCCACACATTGTGTGTAGTTCTAAACACACTGAGTGGAAAAGCACTTTATGCTGGCACTGGTTAGGTCTTCTGAATTCCCCTAATGCACATACCTCAGTAGAGACTCACTGTTCTCTACAATTAGAACAAGAGTTGCCTTCCAGTTTTAATGCATTATAGATTAGTGGCTCTTAAAGGATCACTATAGGGTCAGGAACACAAACATGTATTCCTGACCCTGTAGTGTTAACACCACCATCTAGCCCCCCTGGGCCCCTCATGCCTCCATAAATATAGCAAAATCTTACTGTATTCAAGCCAGAAGCTGTAACTCTGCATGCTCTTTGCCAAAAAAAAAAAAAAAGCAGTCTGCTGACATCATCAGAAGTGGTGGCCTGATCCAGTCACAGTGCTTCCCCATAGGATTAAGTGAGACTGACAAAGAGGCAGATCAGGGGGAGGGACAGCATGATTCAAACACAGCCCTGGCCAATCAGCATCAACTCATAGAGACAAATTGAATCAATTAATCTCTATGAGGAAAGTTCAGTGTCTGCATGCAGAGGGAGGAGACACTGAGTGTTTGGATGCATTTTAGGCAGCCATGACCCAGGAAGGATCTCTAACAGCTATCTGAGGAGTGGCCAGTGAAGTCATCAGTAGGCTGTAATGTAAACACTGCATTTTCTCTGAAAAGACAGTGTTTACAGCAAAAAGGCTGAAGGTAATGATTCGACTCAATAGAACAAATTCAATAAGCTGTAGTTGTTCTGGTGACTATAGTGTCCCTTTAATCTTCATTCTTGATTAGGGCCCAGATTATATGCAATGTCTGAGACACTTTCCAGTACTAACAAGTGTATACATTAAATGAAGTAGGGGCAGTTGACTGGTGTCTAATTGATACATTATTCTTTCTCCAATCAGTGGGGATCCACTAAAATGACAGGAGAGCCAATTGTTGACCTTGTGGTACCGAACCAATTTTAGGAACCACTTTAAATGGTTTAACATTATCAAAAATATATAAATTTGTTAATATTTGGATGTTTTTGTTCGATATATATATATTTAAAATAAAAACATAATTTGTAATATTTGGAAAAATAATTTTAAAAGTTTAACCAAAAATATTAAAACATTTCTTAAGCCTATCCAATAATATTAAACAAGGTACTAAAGTTGCTGTATTTGCACAAGCAGGTGCCAGCAACATGAAAATATACTACCTGATAAGGAAAAGACTCCTCCACATTTTGATCACTAAAACCTACCAACTAATGTGTTTATGGTTATGTAATTTATCCCCTAGCCATAGGTTCACCACACAAGATGAGCCAACATTATTCATAGCACATCACATACAAGTTGGACAAATCTTAAACAGCAGAGGAGGAAGTATACAGTACACTATACGCACCAGGAACACTACAGCTTAATGTAGTTGTTTTGCAGTCTGTAACCTGTCCCTGCAAGCTTTTTAATGTAAACACTGCCTTTTCAGAGCGTTTACATTGCTGCCTAGGAATACCTCTAGTAACAATCACTTAGATCAGTGGTAGTCAACCTTTTTCTACCTACCGCCCAGTAATGCATCTTTCTTGATGGAAAAATGTCCTTACCGCCCATCAGTTTTCGCGCAATTGCAGAATATTTTTTTAGAAAGGAGGGTGTTTTATAAAAAAAAAAAAAAAAAATGTACGTACATTTATCTTTTTATTTCTACTTTATGCATGTTTAGAATGTTTTTAACTTTATAAAGTTTAATGAGAAAACAAAGTAAACTGAAATTACCTTTACTAGTGATTAATGAGATCCTAGAGGTTGATGCTGCGAGACTAAATATTTGATATCTGGTTCGATTTTCGTAAGGAACAAACAAAGGTCTCCTCTTTCTGTGATATTCAGACGATTTCTCGGTTTGCTCATAATGTGATTTCTCATCTGTGCATCAGCTCCCCTCCTCGCCCTCCTTAATTCCCCTCACCACCTCCCCCTCCACCCCCCATTTTTTCTATTTTTTAACCTTCCTTATAGCAATGCCCAGTCGGAAAGCTGAGCTACTATTATTAGCCAACAATTCTCTCCTTTTCCTTCTTTCTCCTTTTTACAAGTACTCTGCTCCTTCTTTCTCCTATTCTACAAATACTCTGCTCCTTCTTTCTTCTATTCTACAAGTACTCTGCTCATAGACACACACACTCACACATACACTTACAAACACAAACACACATACACACAGATACATACACTTACAGACACACACACACACACACACACTCACACATACACTTACAAACACAAACACACATACACACAGATACATACACTTACAGACACACACACACACACACACACTCACACATACACTTACAGCCACACAAATTATTAATATTAAATGTCAACCCAGCCTCCCTACCTGGAGAGCTGGTGTGGATCTGTCCCTGGGGTCCAGTGGGGCTTCACTTCGGCGAGCGGACGAGTTCTAATCCGAGGTGGCGAGGGAGCTCTAACCTCTCTGCTCCGTCGCGGGCTGTCTACTGATGCCAGGAGCCGGAATATGATGTCATATTCCATCTCCTGCGGCATCAGCAAACATTGCGCGAGGGAGCAGAGAGGTTAGAACTCCCTTGCCACCTCGGTTTAGAACTCTGCCACGCCGGGGGGTCCAGAATGTGACCTGGCAGGAGGGAGCGCTTCCCTCCTGCCGGTCACTGAAATCTTGCGCCCAAGCCGCTCGCGCCCGCCCCCCCTCCCACTCCCTGCCGAAATCCCTACCGCCCACCTGGAATCCTGAAACACCCACTAGTGGGCGGTAGGGACCAGGTTGACTACCCATGACTTAGATGGTCACTAGAGGTGCTTCCTGGGTCAGTGCTGTGCAAGGTGCAGCACCTACACACTCTGCATGGAGGCGCTGAACGCTCCTCGTAGAGATGCATTGATTTAATGCAGGCCTCCCCAAACTCTGGCTCTCCAGATGTTGCTGAACTACAACTCCCATGATTCTCAGCCTATCTATTTCATTCATATAATAATGGGAGTTGTAGTTCAGCAACATCTGGAGGGCCAGAGTTTGGAGAAGCCTGATTTAATGCACCGCTATGAGGATATGCTGACTGTTGCAGTGTGGTGTTTTGCCAAGCATGCATGATAGTTTCCCAATGCTTTTCTACGGGAAAGCATTGGATCGGCTAGGAACATCAAGTTTGATAATCTCAGCCGAGTGAGCAGAGCCAGCCACAACAGACCTGTAAGCAGCTAGAATACAGGTGAGTAAACTCGCATTTTACTTTACTGACAGCGGGGCCGGGGACCTAAACATCGCTGTCATAGCTATAGTGACAGGAATACATGTTTGTATTCCTGTCACTATAGTGTTCCTTTAATGATTGAAAGCATTAATGTAATAAACTATTACAAAGCTATATGGCAATAACATTAACAGGTAGTGCCTCCGCTAACTATAATACATTTGCAATAAGTAGTGAGACTTACTTTTTTTAGTGTAACAACTATTCCACTAACAGTATGGTGTGTAATGGGGCAGAAATTTGTATATTGTATATATGGTGCCATTTTGGTGATCAGCACCAAGAAAAATACATGTTTTTTTTTTTGTTTTTTTAGCTGGATGTAGGCAGTTCACAGGGAGTACCTGGATTCACAAGATAACATTTCTGCTCTATAGTAGGGTTTGGATGAAAAATGGACTGATATGCTTACCTCAAGTTCTCCCTACTTGGCCCTTCTATTTTCAAGCAGTTGAGGTTGTCAGAAGCTGTGTCACCTTTTTTCCCTCATGTATAATAATGCATAATAGGGGTCTATGTATAATCCTTGCAAAGTGCTCCAAAGGTCACCTCCTAAAATCGTATGTACATCTTTTAACCCCTTAAGGACACATGACATGTGTGACATGCCATGATTCCCTTTTATTCCAGAAGTTTGGTCCTTAAGGGGTTAAACACTGGAATTTCAGTGAAATGTCAACACAATATATATCTACCGTTATGAAGAAATGGCAGGTCTGTTTTAACACAGTATTACTTTTAGTGCCTGCAGGACAAATGAAACATGCCTTGATAGTATTTTAAGCATACACTTCAAGAGTAGCCAAGGTGATTAAATTACAAAACATCCCGTAAACATCTCACTGCCAGATTTAGCAGTACTGCACTGGATAGAGAGATAGAGCGTGCCTTGTGTATTAGTATATCGCAGAGCTTCACAGCAGCCATACTGTCAGAATTGGATTGGCACCCTCCCAGGTTAAGTAATCAAAATGCTTAAAAATGGTTTAACAACGTATCTAGGGTTTCCACCTTCTAAGGAGACCGAAGTTTCTGCCAATGACACGCCAGCTGCGGTGCTCTCCTATTGCATACTATTTATATTTACATTTTTAATCAAGCTGGATGGAAAAAAGCTACACCTTTTATAGCCATTAGTCAATATTTTTGATGTTGAGTTTAGACAGTGTAGTGCAGGGAAGTTCTGGGCTGCAGACAAAGCGGTGCCATGAGGACCTCATTAGCCAAATAGTTTAACTACCAACACTGGGAGGGCGTCAGGGCACTCATCGCACCATAACCTCTACAGCAGGACAGTTCCTTTAACCCCTTAAGGGGGGGGGGGGGGGGGGGGGGCTCCTTTAATCAATTGTGCCAGAAAGGATCACTGAATAAATGATCAATTACATTTATTGAAATACTTGAAGAAGAAAAAAATGCCTGTGTGTTGCATTGTAATCTATTTCAAATGCAAGTGCATTCAAAATTATATATGTTAAAGATAGTATGAATTACTCTGACCTTTACACAGCTAATGAACTTTTCCTCTGTTATACTTTGGCTTATATGGTCCACTGCTTGTTTATGATCAGATGGTTTTCATGCAATCTCACCTAATCACATGATCTAATGACACTTTACCAGATAACAGTGTCTAAAATGTATCTTTCTTTTTTTTTTTACATTTAAGAGATTGTGTGTCTAATAAAATAAATTATAAAAAATGTTTGAATTTTGTTGTTTTAATGTTAAATAGAAGCTGCTCTGTCTTTTCTATAGCTATCGAAAAAGATAAAAAATGCGCAGCATGAACCCCTATTTACATTTACTGAACGTTGACAATGATATCCAATTCAAGGATTTTTCTTTCGTACCTTGCTTAAAGGGACTCTCCAGTGCCAGGAAAACAATCTATTTTCCTGGCACTGCAGGTCCCCTCTCCCTCCCACATTCCTTCCCCGGATGCTGAAGGGGTGAAAACATATCAGAGGCAGCAACATGTCCCACATCGCTGCTTCTTCCTCCGCCGCCTCTCCTCCCCTTCATTACGTCAGCCGGCGGGGGTGACTGATCCCTCCCACTGACTGGCATGCGCATTAGACCTCCCCATTGGAAAGCATTGAAAATGCTTTTCAATGCTTTCCTATGGGGATTTTAGCGACGCTGGAGGTCCTCACACAGCGTGAGGATGTCCAGCGACGCTATAGCACAAAAAACCTGTGCTATGGACCAGGAAGTGCCCTCTAGTGGCTGTCTAGTAGACTTAAACCTGCAAGGTAATTATTGCAGTTTATGAAAACTGCAATAATTACAGTTGCAGGGTTAAGGGTAGTGGGAGTTGGCACCCAGACCACTCCAATGGGCAGAAGTGGTCTGGGTGCCTGGAGTGTCCCTTTAAGTGTGCGAAGACAGTAGTAATGTGCAATGAGAACACCACTATAAGGGTAAGTATAATATACATTCTATTTATAACATTTTGTGTTCTGTCACCTGCATGTATTTTACCTAAAATTCTACACCAGTCAGGTTACAGGTCTTCTTTAATAAAAGATGATCAGTTGCACAATGGCTGGTATTGTTATCATGTTTATGTACAAGGAACCAACAACCTACTTCGTAGTGCTGTAAAATATATAAATGATACATTTGCAAATATAAACACAAATTGAAGGCTTAGATGCTAGGACACATGTAAGAAGATTCATGGATGCAAAAACAAACAAATTATGAGGATGGACAAAATCTTAATAACTTGCACGTGTGGTTAGCAAAAATGTTTTTGCTCATATCAGCGTTACAGAGAGAATCTAAGCCTTTTGCATATCAAACCGATCCCACCAATAATGGCGTTCCAGATCTGAACTCCCAGCAGGCTCCATCTGCATTATAGATAGAGCAATCCTGAACGATTGTTTCAACCTTCTTTGGGTTTAGCAGATACTCTTAAAGCACATGTTCTAGCAGCAAGTTAAATATAGACCAGGGATACAAAACCTTTGGCACTCCAGATGTCATGGGCTACATCTCCCCTGATGCTTTGCCAGCATTATGGCACATGAAGTCCAAAACATCTGGAAAACCAAAGGTTGCCTACCCTTAATCTAGATCAGGGGTAGTCAACCTTTTAATACCTAGTGCCCACTTTTGTATATTTGTTGATGGTAAAATTTCCTTACCGCCCACCAGGGGCGTAGTAACTAATTTTACAGCGCAAGTGCAATTTAAATTTAAATCTTTTTCTAGAAATGAGGGTTAAAAAAAGAAAAAAAAAAGAAAAGAAAATGTACTTACATTTATCTATTTTTTTCCCCATTCTTTCTATTCTCCTTTTTATTTGTGTGTCTGTGAGGTGCTGAGTGTGTGAATGGTGCTGTGTGTGTGTGTGTGTGTTTATGTGTGAAGGGTGTAGTTTGTGTGTGTGTGTGTGAGGGGTGCTGTATGTGAGTGAAGGGTGCAGTGTGTGTGAGGCGCTGTGCGTGTGTGAGAGGGGCAGTACATGTGTGAAGAAGGCAGTGCGTGTGTAAGCGGGTCAGTGCGTGTGAGGGGTGTAGTGTGTGTGTGAGGGGGCAGTGTGTGTAAGGGGTGTGGTGTGTGTGTGTGTGTGTATGAAGGGTCCATAAGGTCTATGCTTTAAGTGGATGTAAAAATCTATGTTAATTTCTCCCCCTTCCTTTCTTCTTACCTTTTACCAGGGCGGGGAGACATAATGCTGCAACCCTGGTGGTCCAGTGGTGGCATGTTCACTTTAGCGTGCAGCTCCTCTGGCTGCAAGCTGACACTTCTGTCCTCCTGCGAGCGCAGCACACGGCAACGCTCTGACCAGACTGCTCGCGGAAGGAACACAGAGCCCCCCCCAGGCCTTTCCCTCCCTCTGCTGGAACTAAGTGCCAGCGGGCCGGTGGGGGAGATCTTTGATCTCCTCACCAGCCCAAGAGGGCTTACAGCAAGGCTGACTCTGCATGGACCGGCAGGGGAGATGAAAGGATCTCCCCTGCCGGCCTTGGTCCACGGCCATCGTGGCCCACTGGGCGTTTTCTGCAGAACCCACCACCGCCCACCTGAAATCCCAAACCGCCCACTAGTGGGCAGTAGGGACCAGGTTGACTACCCATGATCTAGATTCTATCAAACCAGATATTGAAAGGGCCCTTTTTGCAATATAGCCACAAAGCTAGGGCTCAGATTTTCCATTCAGCACTGGCCATTGGTGAGTGAAAATTGTGTCCTGGTCATTGTCCCTCAAGGCTTACAATTCAGAATAACTTTTAAGGTCTGGTTAGTTGTATAGGGATAAAAGTTTAACCCCTTCCCGACCGCGGACGTATCAGGTACGTCTGGCAGATAACAGTCCATAATGACCTTGGACGTACCTGGTACGTCTGCACCTATTTTGAGCTCTGAAAGCTCTGATAGTATAGCAGTGATGCTCTGTATGTGATGAGTGCCTTGAGGGGTCCTGGCACTCAGTGCATATATAATAATATATATAAAAAATAAATATAAAATAAATAAAATGATCAATATTAACCCCCCCCCCCCCCCCCTTTTTCAAAAGGCAGTAAATCATGGGGCTTCTAGGGGCGTCCCTAGCATGCCGCATCATAAGGGGCAGGCTGGGGTCATCCAATCACAGCTTGCCCCATTAGCAATTTCATCCCAAGTGTGTTCCCCATTTCTCTGATTAGTGTGGATCTGCCTCCCTCTCTTCACTAGTGTTTTAGTGAGAGAGGGAGAGAGATCTGTGGTTTAGCTAGAGAGATTTAGGTATTTATAGGTAGGGATTTGTAAAATCTTGAGACCCAAAGGCTCTTTTCAGAGCCATTAACCCCTGTCTTGCCAGTGATCACTATAATCACTGGCTCTTGCACAGCAGCACTTTTCTGCTGTTTGTGCCTTTTTTTTAGGGGTTCATTTTTTTTGTGATCTTTTTTTCTTTTTTGAGACCCAAAAGCTCTTTTCAGAACGATTAACTCCTGTCCTGCCAGTGATCACTATACAGATCATAGGCTCTTGCACAGCATCACTTATTTTGCTGTCTGTTCATTTTTTTAGGGGTTATTTTTTTTTTTTTTGTGACAGGTCACTAAGTAAAGTGATTGTGATCATGTCACATGGGTCACAGAAGTCAACCCGCGCTGAGCAGTCATATGCCACCCTTGCGCTAGAGTCTGACGCGTCTATGTCAGACTTTGACCCTGATTTTGACCCTGCCAGGTGCTCAGATACATCATGACTAGATACAGTGTCTACTGCTAGTGATGTATCTGGTGATGTTGTATCTGTGCCTGCTAGTCCCTCTGCCAGAAGGAGACGTGCTGCTCCAGCTGGCAGAACTGCTGAGGAGTGGGTAGTGCCTCATCGCCAGAGGCCAGACATCCCATTCTTTACTGCAAATCCTGGCATTAATTTGGATGTCACAGGATTTAGCCCTAAGCAGTTTATGGAGGTGTTTCTGGGCGATGATGTATTGGGGAACATTGTCGCCCAAACTAATTTATATGCCCATCAATTCCGAGCTACAAATCCGGACTCTTTCTTGGCAAAGCAGCAATGGGCCCCCATCGATGTGCTAGAATTTAAAAGATTCTGGGCATTGACTATGCTGATGGGCATCATAAAGAAGCCCTCCATCCGCTCCTACTGGAGCAGTAGCCCCATCTGCTCTACCCCCATTTACTCCCAATGTATGTCGAGGAAGAGGTATGAAATGATTCTGCATTTCATGCACTTCAGCGACAACAGCCTGTGTCCCCCTAGGGAGCATCCCCAGTTTGACAGGCTGTATAAAATCCGCCCCCTGATTACCCACTTTGCTGCCAGGTTTGCAGAGGCTTATACACCGGGAAGGAATATATGCGTGGATGAATCCCTGATGAAGTATAAGGGAAGGCTGGGATTCAAGCAGTATGTTCCTTCCAAGCGCTCTAGGTATGGTGTAAAGATGTATAAGCTCTGTGATAGCGAGACTGGGTATACTCATACTTCCGGGTGTACGAGGGAAAGGATAGCCACCTTGACCCTCCAGGTTGCCCAGAACATATGGGAACCAGTGGCAAGATTGTCTGGGACCTGATATTCCCCCTGATGAACAAAGGGTACCACTTGTATACTGACAATTTTTATACAAGTGTCCCTTTGTTCAAGCTACTGTACTGTTTTGATACAGTAGCTTGCGGCACAATTAAAAAGAACAGCACAGGTTTCCCAGGACAACCTGCACGCACCCGGCTACGAAGGCGGGAGACCTCAGCTCTGCGCCAAGAGGAGCTGTTGGCAGTTAAGTACAGAGACAAGAAGGAGGTGTACCTTCTTACCACCATCCACACTGAGGGGACTGTGGAGGTCCCTGTACGTGGCAGAGCGGAGAGAACGAGGAAGCCAGTGTGCATCAAGGCCTATAACCGTCATATGGGTGGGGTTGATCTGGCAGATCAGCTGCTGCAGCCCTACCTAGCTATACGAAAGACAAGGGCCTGGTACAAAAAGGTTGCAATCTACCTAATGCAGATTGCAACCCACAACACTTTCTTGTTGTTCAAAAAAGCAAACCCCGGGACGCAACTGAGATTTTTACAGTTTCAGCTCCAGATCATTTCGGGGATTTTGTACAGTGATGCACCTGCTCCCCGGGCGGTGATGGGAGAGAGCAGAGTTGGGGCTACGCATTTTATTTTTAAAATTCCCCCTACTGCGGCAAAGCAAAAGCCCCAAAAAAGATGCAGGGTCTGTTCTAATAGGGGGCAGAGAAAAGATAGTGTATATTACTGTCCTGATTGCCCTGGACAGCCTGGACTCTGCATTGGCGACTGCTTCAAACGATACCACACGCTGGTCCATTTTTTAATTTATTTTTTAACATTTGCCGTTTGTTACATTTACCCCGTGCATGGGTGTCCTTAGGAGGCCTCGCAGAAAACAACCCGGGGTGTTTTCTTGCAATAACCAACAACGGGCTCTCCTAAATCACAGTCAAAAAGCGGTGTGCGTGTGTAAAATTGAGGATTGAACAGTTACCTCCACACACGTTCTTCAACTTTTTTTATTTTTTGTCTGGCTAAAAAAAAGTTGCATCAAAGCACTCCACATGCAATACCTCGGGGTGTCTACGTTTCAAGTATGTACCCTTTTGTGGCGATATATAAAACTGGGGTATGTGATAAGCCCCAAGCTAAAGATAGGCCTATCAAAAGAAATACTCTCAATTTCAGCTCAAATTGCAAGTCATAAAATTGTAACCGTACCTTCCCAAAATCCTGGCAAACCTATGCATGGGGGGCATGGGTGTCCTAAGGAGGCCTTGCAGAAAACAACCCGGGGTGTTTTCTTGCAATAACCATCAACGGGCTCTCCTAAATTACAGTCAAAAAGCGGTGTGCGGGTGTAAAATTTAGGATTGAACAGTTACCTCCACA
The DNA here is from genome assembly GCF_036172605.1 of Pelobates fuscus. Taxonomy (NCBI): domain Eukaryota; kingdom Metazoa; phylum Chordata; class Amphibia; order Anura; family Pelobatidae; genus Pelobates; species Pelobates fuscus. The sequence goes on along the minus strand of NC_086317.1, from coordinate 163,814,232 downwards.
CACGTTCTTCAACTACTGTGGGGTGTCAACTTTTCAAATATATGCACGCTCATGGCAAGAAAATACATTGGGATATCTGATAAGGCCCACAAAAGGAAGATAGGCAAACAAGATATGTAAAATTTGAAAAACGCATATCAGACATTTTGCTTTGCACCCCCCAGTGAACCCGACAAACGTATGCATGGGTGTTATCGCTGTACTCGGGAGATGATGCCGAGTACATATTGGGGTGTCCTTTGGCAGTAACACCTAACAGGAGCTTAGAATCTATGCCCAAAGTAGAATGTGTGAGTGAAAAATAACACCACAAAAACGTTTGACAGAGACTGGTGGTAGAATTAGTGCATGTAAAGTGTTGAAATGCCACCATGTGAAATGCCCCAAAAACATACAGTTTGACGGAGGTGAATTACATTGGCCGGCTTCAGACATGTTCCAACTGGGACATGGGTGCATGATGGCCAGCTGTGTTTGTTTTTTTTCCCATCATATTTTACTTTTTTTATTATAGTAAATTATATGATATGATGAAAATAATGGTATCTTTAGAATGAACATTTAATAGCGAGAAAAATGGTATATAATATGTATGGGTACAGTAAATTTGTAAGAGGCAAATTACATCTAAACACAACCACTGCAGAAATGTAAAAAGAGCCCTGGTCTTTAAGGGTAATACAATTGAAAAATGGCCTGGTCACTAAGGGGTTAAAGGAACACTATAGGTTTAGGAAAACAAACCTGTATTCCTAATTCTTCAGTGTTAAAAACACATGTAGAGCCCCGGCACCTCACTAAATAATAAGAATACTTACTTTCCCCCTATTTTTCAGGTGTGCTGCCTTACATTTATCTCTGTAAGATCTAGTATATTAGCGCTGATCCTTTGTACATATTCTTACTTTACTGGCTCAGCCAATCACAATGCCCTAGCCTATCAGCATCTCTTCATAGATATGCATTGAATCAATGCCTCTCTATGGGGTGCGTTCAGCGTCTCCATGTAGAGCGGGGAGACTCTAAACGGCAGTACTGTGCAGCACTGACCGAGGAAGCACCTCTAGTGGCCATCTGAGGAGTGTCATGGAGGTGTCCTGGTGACTATAGTTGTAGTTTTTCTGGTAACCATAGTGTCCCTTTAAGCACTGCACTAGGTTAGTCCCTAGTTTTCAAAGAAGAACAGGACAAAGTAGGGGTAGGGCTGGGCCACAACAATTGCGGTTAAACAGTAAAAAGTTATCCAGATAAATATTAAACTGATATATTGTCGCAAATCAAAAAAAAAAAAATTTTTTTTGTAGTATAAAATACTTGGTGTAATGTAGATCTTTTAAACCAGAAGACTTTGCCTTTGTGTTTATAAGATAGATAGATAGATAGATAGATAGAGAGAGAGGGAGAGAGAGATGAGATGAGATAAAAGCAGGAAAAGCCAATAGTGCAATATGTCTGGTATTATAAATAGAATTAAAAAATGACAAAGTTACACTCACATTTGGTAGAGCTCAAGCACGTATAGCCTACAGCGGTACAATCCCCACTTATAGGATATGATGAGAGTGTTTTTTTTAAAAGGTGGATATATCAGGGACCAAGAGATAAAAAGTAAAAAAAAGGCAAGAATAGGGCTCTCAATAAAATATGAATAATCAATAAGATATAAAATTATACTCTCAAAGATAAAGCAGACTCACTGCTCTATAATGACCGTGTCAGTGGTATGATCCTCACCTGGGATTCTTTGGAGTAGGAAATAGTTAATGCCAGGTAGTATGCAGAGAACAAATATTTCAAAGATAATGGCACAAATAGCAAGCGTAGTGACCAAAATGTATTTATTGGTTAAAATACAATTAAATTACATCCAAATGCTTTACCAATGGAGTCTTCTGGCTCAAAAGATCTACATTATACCAAGTATTTTATACTACAAAAAAATATATTTTTTTGATTTGGGACTATATATAAGTTTTATATTTATCTGGATAACTTTTTACTGTTTAACTGCAATTGTTGTGGCACAGCCCTACCTACCCCTACTTTGTACTGTTCTTCTTTGCAGTGGCGTACATACAGGGGTCGCGGCTGCGAGTGGGCCCGGCCCACCAGGGGGCCCGGCCGCCCTGCTGGCCACCTCAGGGCCCCCAGGTGTCACCAAGCAGGCAGGCTGGCGGGCGCGCGAGGGAGCACTCTCCCCTGAGTGCTTCCTCTTCAGCTCCCTCGCGCACCACACTGATACCGGAGCAGGAATATGACGTCATCTTCCGGCTCCGGCATCAGTACGCGACGCGCGAGGGAGCTGAAGAGGAAGTGCTCAGGGGAGAATGCGTCCACGCGCCCGCCAGCCTGCCCGCCCGGTGATACCACTGGACCCCAGGAAATCCCCTCAGCATGTGTGTTAGAGTGTGTGTGTGTGTGTTAGTGTGTGTTACTGTGTGTCTGTTAGTGAGTCTGTGTTTTGTAAGTGAGTGTGTATGTGTCTGTCTGTCAGTGAGTGTGTATGTATGTGTCACTGAGCGTGTCTGTCAGTAAATGCGTGTGTCTGTTAGCTAGTGTGTATGCGTCTGTTTGTGAGTGTGTGTGTGTGTGTGTCTTCAGCACTTACCTTTCTCCAGCGCCGGACTCCCTTGGCGCTGGGGATCTCTCTGCCCCGATATGCCGCTCAGCTCCGAATGCGCATGCGCTGCAAGAGCCGCGCGCACATTCAAACTGCCCATAGGAAAGCATTACTCAATGCTTTCCTATGGACGTTCAGCGTCAGAATCACGGAAGCTCCTCTAGCGGCTGTCAATGAGACAGCCACTAGAGACTGGTTTAAAACTAGTGGGACCTGGCACCCAGACCACTTCATTGAGCTGATGTGATCTGGGTGTCTGTAGTGGTCCTTTAAGTGTATGTGTATCTGCATGCACTGGCGTACATACCGCGGTCGCAGCCCTGCGACCAGGTGCCCGCCGCCATGAGTAAGCGCGGGGGGGCAGGGGAGGAGAGCCCACTGATCAGTTTTCGCACCGGTGCCCCATGGGTTGTGTGTACGCCACTGCTTCTTTGATTATATTTTAAGGGCTCAATGGGATCCCTTGTATAGGGTTGCTGCCTTTCTATCATATTCTGGTTAATTAGCGCTGACCCTTTATCGTGCTTTACATTCTAATCCTTAGGTTTTGTATAAAACATCTGGGAGCAATTTGACAAAAACTGTGGCTCTCTACAGTACCAAGAGACCACACCCTCCTTGGCCACATTGATGAAACTAACACTTTTGCTTTAGCAATGACAACTGTATTTAAAGAAACACTCAGTAAAAGTGGTCTGGGTGCCATGCCCCCCTCAATTTAACCCTGCAGCTGAACAAATCTGCCAATCTACAGAAAATGAAGGGATTATGTGCCTCTAGTGGCTGTCACTCAGAGAGACAATGTGACCACTAGACTCCCAATGCTTTCCTATGTGAGTATTGGATTGGCGGAGATCATCTTAGTCATGGAGGCGGATCCAGCCACAGAGAGATCACCTTAGCCATGGAGGCGGATCCAGCCACAGAGAGAGCACCACAGCGCAATAGAAAAGGTGAAATACCTTTTAGGCACTCAGAGGAGTGAGACAGTAAACTAAACTGCAACTTAAAGGGACACTATAGTCACCAGAACCACTACAGGTTAATGTAGTTGTCCTGCTGTCAGAGAAAAGGCAGCGTCGACACTACTGCCTAGTAGCACCTCTAGTGGCAGTCATTCAGACTGCCACTAGAGGTGCTTCCTGTGTCAGTGCTGCACAGTGTGCATAGAGGCACTGAACATTCCCCATAGAAATGCATTGATTCAATGCATCTCTATGAGGAGATGCCGATTGGCATAGCCTGACATTTTGCCGCACATGCGCAATAGCCTCCCAATGCTTTCCTATGCAAAAGCTTTGGATTGGCTGAGATTGTCATATCAGACGATCTCAGCAACAGAGGTGGAGCCAGCCTTGCCGAGATTGGTGCTGAAAAAAAAAAAGGTGAGTAAAAACACCTTCCTAATGTAAAGAGAGGGGCTGTGAACCTAAACTGTTATTTTACCACTATAGTGTCAGGAATACATGTTTGAATTCCTAACACTATAGAGTTCATTTAATTTGATTAGTAAAAAGTGCTGGCTATCATGCTCCCAAGCACCCTTAGCCAATCATTGTCATCTAGGTTGGACGAAATTGGCACTAATAATGTGACAATGTAAATTCCTAAAGGGGAGGGCAGTCAATAGGTTATATATTAAACCACTACCAAACAGTTTGACAGAGACCTGATGAATAGCAATGTAACCACTATGCCGAGCGGTAGCAGTTACGATAAGGCTGAACCTAATTAAACCATGCATTAGGAAGCTCTTTGGTGACGAAAAATCTAAGGGAGCAATGTTTGACCTGTAGGCGTCAAGATGGATAGATTTGATATGGAAGCTATGTAAGTGACCAATTGATGAGATGTAAATTAAACATCAGCACAGTTCAGGCACTGATAATATAAGACATCGAAAGTAACATGTAGCCAGGCATTAACCAGCAGGATAAGGATATACAGAGTAATAGTTCCTGCAAGAGTTCTGAGGAAAACAGATGGATGCACTATATAATACTGCTTAGACATGAATGTAGACAGCACACAATATAATAGTACAGAGTTTAGTGGTAGGACAGACTCTACCTTACCCACATGTTCCTTTCTCCTGGTCAACATGTTCAATTCCACTTATTATTCCGGACTAGAACAAGAAGTGGGGAGAACAGTCTAGTTGCACTAGAGAAAGGAAACAAGAATTGCTCCACCAGTTAGAAATGTCTTAGAAGATCTACATCTTCGTATCTACAATCAAAACATAGCCGCAATAAATGCTAATGTTTAACTATTTGTTTTGTATATGTTTTCAATATGTAACCTTATACCTGTATTGTAATGTTTGTGCTTTCCAGGGCATGTTTGAAAATGAAACAGCTTCAATGAGGTCTACCTGTATTTCCTGTTTCAGAAAATTAACAAATACACACAGCAATCCAAAGTATAGCAGCAGGAACCACACATGCGTGGAGCCTTAATAATGGGACTCCATTTTTTTTTCTTACCAGGGGAAAATTAGGCTCACTTTTTTTATTTTTTAAAGATTTATAGATAATGCATTACAAGTGCCATACAATAAAGTAAATATATATATATATATATATATATATATATATATATATATATATATATATATATATATATATATATTATTAGGTTTTAATTTTTTTTAAAGGACACTCTGCTTACTCCCACTTGTAGCAAATGCACAGGATCTGCATCTTCTGATGTAATCAAGAAGTGGCTGACACTGAAAAAAAATATATATATATTCTTAGATTTTTAGCTTATTTGTGCAGGGGACTCTTCATTTAATGTTCCCATATGTCAGATTTATTTATAAAATTAAATGTTTATCTTGTTTCTTATTGTACAGCACTGTGGAATATGTTGGCGTTATATAAATAATTGTAATTATAAAAACGTGTTCTCCCATGAATTTCAGAGAGTGCTGCTGTATACCATAAACTCCTGTGCATGAGTCATATTACACTGGATGTATGCACCCTAACACTGACCCACTCAAAGATTTTGTTATCAGAGCTATCATAGAAAAGTACTACTGTACTGTAAATGGGGGACAAATGGGTTGGAGCTGACTGCAAATAGTATTCGGAAAAATTGTGCCTGCCACCATTAACCACTTAAGGACCAAATGCTACAATCTGGTCCCTATAAACCATATATGAAAATGCAATGTTTCACTGATTTAAATTTGGCAGTTCTATAGTGGACCATTCTGATTTAGAATATGATCTTTAGAGAGAGGATTGTTATGACGGCATAGATCATCAACGTGTAATGAAAACAATTAAACAGGATGAGTTTTTTGCATAATGCTCGGTTATATCCAATCTTCTATCATTGTGCTTACTTACATATTTCAATTCATATGTTCTTCTGTCAATTCCAAATTCTGTTGACTATATAGCTAAAAAGGCTAGTTGGATGAAGGACTTAATTTTTTTCTCAGTACACACACACACACACACACACACACACACACACTATAAAAATACAGATTGTTTTACTTACCTTTTCTCCAGCACTGGTCACAGAGTCTCCCGCAATGTCACCCAGCTCTCAAACTGACGTGCATGCGCACACAAATCAAAATGCTTCTAACAGGAAGGCAATAAAGAGACACTATAGGCACAAAAACAATGCTAGCTGAATGAAGCAGTTAAAGTGTATAGATCACACCCCTGCAGTTTTACTGCTCAATTATCTGTCAATAAGGATTTCCCAACTCTCTGCACACGACTTGCAGAGTCTTCCTAAACACTTCCTTAAAAATAACCTAGATATTTTAGGTTCCTTTATTGCACAGTCAATTTAATCTAGAAGTGTGTATCAGGCTGTATGAGTCACAGACAGAAGAGGTGTGCCTAGGTCTGCATAAGCAGAAAAAAAGGTGATTGAACTCCTAAATGGAAGATAACTGAGATGTAAGATTGTCGGGCATGATTTTTACACCAAAACTGCTTCATTAAGCTAAACTTGTTTTAATGCCTGTAGTATGCCTTTAAATTCAGTGCTTTCCTATGAGCTGCAATCTCACGTGACTGAATTTTACTTGGTCTGTGTAGAGTAAGCGCCTCCAGTGGCTGCCAAAAAGACAGCCCTGCAATGTAAACATGGCAGTTCATATAAAACTGCAATTATTTTCATTGCAGGGTTAAAAGGACAAGACCATTGCACCAAGACCACAGCTTAAGTGACTGTAGTGATCATCTAAAGCAGGGGTATCCAAACTTTTTCCAAAGAGGGACAGATTTGATGAAGTGAACATGCGTCAGGGCTGACCATTTTGCCTGACATTCTTTAAACCATTTAAATTAAATGCAAATTAACTAATTTATGCAAAGTTAATTGCAAACGGCATACTTTTAATTTCATCTCTTCATTCTGTCCCTCTTCATTCTCTGCCTCCAGGGAGAAGGAACCAAATCCTGCGACGTCGACGTTCAAGAGATCCCGCGACGTCCAAGAGATTACGAGAACACAGACTGAGGACGAGCAGTGACTGCACATTCGTCTGCGTTCTCACAATCTCTTGGCCCCCAGTGAATCCCTGCGTGTCGCTCAGGACCGCGGCATTCAAAGATCCAGGGATCCTGAGCAGCACAACAGATAGATTAGCAAATTACCTGTGGGGCCGGGGCCATATTAAACCGGAACGCGGGCCGCATTTGGATTTTGGATATAACTGATCTAAAGGAAAGCTCCAAGCACCATAACCACTATAGCATGCTTCAGGCATCTCTCAAAATGAAAGTGGATACAAACGCAGAAAGATAGGTCCTGCGCTCACCCCAATCACTGCTGGGCGGCAGCAGAGACTACAGTACACATCAGCCCCAATATATAGTAAAAACCAAAGAAAAACAAGTTACCTGCGCTCTCTCCTCAATCCCTATGTATTTTTGAACAAATGGAGGTTTTTTAGTTACCTTCTACCTAGGGGGGGGGGGGTCTGCCTTGACATTGTCAGGTGGGCTTATCCTCTCATGACCATTGGAAGTAACTAAAAAAACTCAATTTGTTTAAAAATACATAGGGATTGAGGAGAGAGCGCAGGTAACTTGTTTTCTTTGGTTCTTACTCAAAATAAAATTAACCAAATCATTTGTTAATTGTTTGACTTTTTACCTGAGCCCACTGTGTGCCAATCCTTGTCTCATCTCCAGCCATGGATACTCAGCTCGTTGGCTGAGAGAGATCAGCTAATGCAGGAGCTTCCAGCTCTCTTCCACAATCTACCCTTTATTTCATAGTATCCCCCACTTTAACTAACTTATGTCATTTAAATTCTTTGAGTCTTTGCATTCTGTCCTTTTTCTTCTGGTACCACATTTCCCTTGATTTCTGGCATGACATATTCACCCCTCCCTTCTGTGGTTTGCAGTTTATTTCCTTCCCCTCTCCCTGGGCTTCTCCACTCACAAGGTATGATTTAATTCTTACAGCATATATCATTCTTTCTTTCTCCTGGGCTACAGTCTCTTTTGCTGTCTGCAGTTGTCTCTTTACGTGAAGTGTCCCTAAAACACACAGGAACTTTTTGAATTACTAGGAAGTCATGCACACACCCAGCCCAGAATTTGAATAATAATTCAAAGACTCTTAGATTACAATATTACATAATTACTAGTTATATATATACACACACACACACACACACACACTATAATATATATATATATATATATATATATATTTCTTAACTTAACTTTAAAAAGCTATTAAATTGATAAGAAAGTGTGTAATCATAATACACATTTGCTGTAGAACATGGTTAACGTTCTTTTTCTAAAGAAACGTCTTTAAAAACTGAATCATGTTATTAAAAATAGATCATAAAAGTGGTTTTGTTTTGTGAACTGCATAAATCAGGAAACGTCACTATACTGGAAGAAATCCACAAATTGTTAGCTCATCACTAATGCACTGAGTACTTCCTAACCGTTCAGCTATTTAAATTCTTCAAAAGTCATATAGTAATTTTTTTTCAACATTTTCAGGCATGAGGGAAATCATGCCAATATCCATATATTTAATGGAGTCATTAATTCACTTCTCATTCAAGCTTTACATTTCAACCATGATGCCCCTATATAATCCAAGTACTATTCCTTCAAGATGGGTCAACAGACAACGCGGGACCTTTTGCACAACTCTAGTCAGCCATTTAGATTTGTTGAATCTGGATTTATGTTAATTATTTTATCACATCCTCTTATTTTGTCAAGAAATGCCCAATTTAGAAATATTCTCTTGTGTGCTTCTGTGCATTTCTACAAACAGAGATTTATGTCTATGCAGATGGCATGGTGCCCACTATTGAAGACTTGGCAATCTGGGCATCTAGAATCTATTGCTTGTCAAACTGTAGTATGGGTTCTGGGTGCACCATTTCAATGCTAAGTGTACCTAAATAAGTAGTAGTAAAAGTAATGTAAGCATTCTATATTAAAGGAGCACTATAGGGTCAGGAACACAAACATGTATTCCTGACCCTAAAGGGTTAAAACCACCATCTAGCCCCCCTGTCCCCCTCATGCCTCCCTAAAATTAGTAAAATCTTACTTGTATTCAAACCTGAAGCTGCAGGCTTTGTCCCGGTTTCCTTTTGACCTGCCCACTGCCTGCTGACATCAGCAGAAGTGGTGGCCTGATCCAATCACAATGCTTCCCCATAGAATTGGCTGAGACTGACAAAGAGGCAGATCAGGGGCAGAGACAGCACAATTCAAATACAACCCTGGCCAATCAGCATCTCCTCATAGAGATGAATTGAATCAATGAATCTCTATGAGGAATGTTCAGTGTCTGCATGCAGAGGGTGGAGACACTGAATGTTTGGATGCATTTTAGGCAGCCATGACCCAGGAAGGATCTCTAACAGTCATCTAAGGAGTGGCAAGTGAAGTTATCACTAGACTGTAATGTAAACACTGCATTTTCTCTGAAAAGACAGTGTTTACAGCAAAAAGCCTGAAGGGTATGTTTATACTTACCAGAAGAAATTCAATAAGCTGTAGTTGTTCTGGTGACTATAGTGTCCCTTTAATTGGAAAGCATAAATTAATGAAGAAGTTGTAGTAAGTACTATTTCTCTCAATGGGATGCCAGTGATGGTCTGAGGGCGCCTGCTATACTGCGGAAGTAGAGAAGGAAGTCAGGGAGCAGCCGTGCCGATGCCGTGGAACCAACCTGCAAAACAGTTTAACACTTAAAAAGGTAGCATGGCACCCGGGGCACTCCTATGCTCATAACAACTGACAAGGGGCAGTGTTCCTTTGAGGAACACTTCCTTAAACATAACCACTTCAACCCGCTGTAGTGGTTATGGTGTCAGGAGAGTCCTTGCGATCCCATTGTAAGTATTCACACCGTTATTAAATTAACTGCTCAGCATAGCTCTCATTCTCTACTACTAACACCAGAGAGCTAGAAGCTCTTTAGCAAGAGCTGATAGCGCTCCCAAGCTAAATGCTTCTGTGGTGTTTTACTAGCTAAAAGCATCAGATGATCTCTCTCAGCCAATGAGCTTAGGTGCTTCCAGCTCTCCAGCGTTAGTAGTGGAGGCTAGGAGCAGAGCCTGCACATTTCAGGTAAGGAGTCAAACTATTGAAAAACAGTTTCACTACTTACAATGAGAGTGGGGGCAGATTAGTCTTTTCACAATGACCACTTTAGTGAGATGTAGTGGTTATAATGCTTGGAGTGTTCCTTCACTTCTGCATTTCAATGCGGCTGAAACAGGCACAGTTTAAGAGCCCCCCACCCCCTTTCCTCCCCTATTTTGAGTTTGTTTTCTTTAGTTGCTTCTTGGAAGTATGTAAATACAGTATATTGTGTATTCCTGTATATAAATACAGTATATAGTGTATTCCTGACACTATAAATCCCTCTGCAACCCCATTTGCCTCCACCCTCACTGCGGTGAATAAAGGGTTAAAACCCTTTGTTTACTTACTTACATTATCCCAGGGACGACGTCCCTATGCGCTGGGTTGTGGCTCCGCCTCTTCCAACGTGCAATAGGAACACTGTACCCAGACCACTTCAATGAACTGAAGTGGTCTGGGTGTCTATAGTGTTCCTTTAATCAGATAGGGTGAAATGATGGTAGAATGAATGCATGGCAAAACTGCCAAAAAAGCCTTGGTCACAAATGAGTTGCATCTCAAAAAAAAGCCTTGGTTCCTAATGGGTTAAATACAGAAGAAAACCATTTTCATAATATTTAGGATGTATTGAGAGCAGTCGTTAACTTCTCTTTTCGTCTATTTACCAAGATGATGCAGGTGTAATTTAAAACAGATATTTAGTAAGTTTTACTGTTTAGTGAGAGCACATATTACTCTATACAGACAGAGCCTGGACTGTTCCTTTAACATTGAAACTGATGAATGTAGGTAGTGCTGTACTATAAAGGTTTAATGCTGAGCACAGATAAATTCTCTAGGGTGCTAAATGTGATATTCCTATGACCTAAATAGGATTACAAGTACACAATGTAAATCAAAGCACACCATTGACATAATGCGAAGAAGTATATATTGATACAAAATAGAGCAAGGCATCAAGCCGAAACTTTGGGGCTGTGGTCTACACCCTCTTTGTCGGTGAATTGATTATTGCCAAGTTATTGCTATACATTTGTATTAATAAATACTTTTTCGCATGACAAGGGTGTGCTATGGTTAGCTTTTCATTATGTTCCTTTAACATGACAGAGCACATGTGGCATACGTACGTGTGGAGAATGTATGGAAACCACCAATATTTACAGGTGTGTCTGTCAAAGGGTGTGAAACTTCCTGTACTGTACATATGCATATTTAGCTGTTTGCACATATAGATTATCAAAATAAATCAATAGAGATACTCAGTAAATATATACGGTATATATTATGTTGATGTAAACCATATTAATGGGGCACATTCATAGAATGCTTAGACAAAGGTGGAAGAGTGTTGCATAATGTTTATTCGCATGTAACTTGGTGAGTTTGTAAATGAATATTCAGTTGGCTGTCAGAGACTGATAATATTCATTTGGTTGTCATAGACTGCTCACATTTCTCTCTGTGTGACCCATTCACCCTGTGCATAGCTGTGAACTAGACAATGTTCCATTATTATAACATTCAACAATCTGATGGTCCAGCAGCACTTATTATGCCCCCAGAGTTTGCCTCTGCCTGAACATTTAGGAATGAAAATAACAGACGTGGCAGTCAGGTATGGATTTGTTTTTTTGTCTTTAACTAGATCTAACTAGATGTGCTTATATACATTAAGTGTGTAACCCAGTTCCTCCAAGTGGTAGATACAATACTTTGTATGGCTTAGAAATCAAGGAAAAGATCAAAGATTCTGCAGTACATATGAAAGAAGAACACAAAACTATTTATTATACTATATATTCACTTTCAAATATACTCATTTGGTCCTATTGGACAACTTTTTGGAACCTTAAATCTTAACTCATCCGATGGATCCAGTACAACTACAAAACAAACTGGTTTTTGTGCAAAGGAAAGGTCCAATTAAGGTGTTTTCATAAAACGTAATCTGTTACACACCGGTTCATCAAGTTAATATGGGTCCAAGTTAAAAAAGTAAAAGAGGTGAGAACAGGCTTTGAAAATCTAGAGCAGTGTTCCTCATCTCATCTTTCTAAGTACTACTAATGGTAGATATTTCCAGCCAAGTATTCCTAATGTCGAGCTTTAAAGAAGTAACCCTTTTTCTAATGTCTTTCTTTGAAGAAGTAACCCGGGTATTTATTCATCTTTCATACCAGTAACTAGAAATGAAACTGGTAATGAAGTAACATCGTTGTGAATAGGTTACATGTCCAATACAGTGATGTATTTGTCACTCGACCAGTAATTAAACCTGTGACTGGAGGTTGGATGGGTGGCACAGATTGGAATCATTGACAGACATATTTTTTTTCTCCTTTAATTAAATGGCTGCCTCTCCTTGCAGCTATAATTGCTAGAGATATTGAAAAGCTAGTCATGCCTAAGCAATGCCTCCTCCATTCCTACTGCAATCTGCCTCCATTACCTATGTGTCCCACACCACTAAGCAGCAGCTGCAATAGAGCTCTGTGTGTGCTAACCACCAACACTGCAGTGCTGCTAGAACACACTGCTTTGATTTAACTATAAAGTCCTACAGGTTAATATATAACCATTGCAGCCAAGTTTACCTCCTTTTTTATCCACTTGGGTTTGTTTCTACTGTCCTAGCATTTCAACCCAGTAAACAGCTGGTGTATGCGTTTTACTTTTTAAACTCTCTCCTGCTGGGCACTGGCAGAGTGTCACTCAGATACCATCTTGTGAAATTGCCTTCTGTACTTCAAATAAGAGTTTCCAGGGAGCTATGTTCATTGTGTGTGAAGTCAAATGTATGTGTTGAGGTGTATGTGTGTTATGGAAATGGTAACCCTGCTTGTGATACATGGAAAAAAATATTTATTTTGCTACGAGTGCTACAACTATCAATTATATGGTCACTCTATCGGAGGCTCCACCTTCACAATAGTGCTAAAACCATCTTCAGTTGTGATTTAAAAAAAAAAAAATAACACTTTCTAAGTAGCGCAGATGCCTTACGTGTTTAACAATCCTACTAATGCTTCCTCTCCTTGTACAACAAAATACTGGTAGTTTCATCAGCATGTTTCGAATTAAGTAAACTGAATTAAAAATTCTCTGATTGTTGACCTTTGCTTCAAATTTGCGTCATAACTTTTGCAACCCTTGCTCTCGGTTTATTAATGAACAAAACCCAAAGAGTTAAAAGCGTTGATACATTTCTATTCTACAGTGTTGCATTTGAATTAGGAAGCATGATTCCAGCTGTGTTGCAATCAGCGCCTTACATATTGCACAACACTACTGTTCTGCAAATGTTTCTCACAACTCCATAAACAGATCTAATTTGTTCCTTTTTATGCTGAACAGCCAACACACAGTGACATGAGACACAAAGGGAACACGCAATTCCCCAAGTTGTTTTATTTCATGAACCTCTGTTTCTAAACAACACAACACCAAGAAAAAAATAATGAGAACCAAAAGAAAAAAAACAAACATAATATACATGCACAGATGGATAACATTCTATCATTTTATGGAATATAGCAATAAATGTGTGTATTTTCATATATGTCAAGTAAAGAGAAAGCTTGAATTCTGATGGTTTGTAATTCATGGTGATTTTTTTTATTTTTTATGGTGACCTGTCCGTTGCCTCAAAGTACATGTTTACTTGCAGAAATCAAGATCATTTCAGTAGCAAATGTCTCTAATGGTTCTACTTAAAACTGGGTATTGCCATTAAGCCTGATTGGAGCTTGTAAGTAGCTAGATATGAAAATTAGGGTTGAGATACCCTAATTTAACGATACACCAACTATAGTATCGTTAAAGTGGAATCGGTTAGTAAGTTTACAATCAAAATACGCTAGATTATCATTATAATGGGCATATTAGTAAAGAACCAATATACATAAAATCCCTCAGTGGAACAAACTATTATTTTTCCTTATACAATCAGACATCATGCTCTTGCTAGATCACCAACAAAAAAACAAAATCAAAAAACACACTTAATCTGATCAAAAAGTTGAATAAACAGTGGCTATATTGTCTTCAAGTACTACTCAGGACATACTACTGGCATTTCATTTACACACTGTGCCAGTAATTTTGGCAGAAAATATACAGGTTCATAGCTGTGCTTACCAGAAGCATGAATCATTGTCTCTGCTGTGGGCAGCACACATGGATGCACATAGATCCAGTGCAACCGCCATACTTTTAGTTTATATTACATCCTATATGCTAATAGTATGGGTAGGAGATAAGCTAAAGTAAAAGCGTGTACACATTTAAAAATAATATAAATATATAGTTACATAGGCTGAAAAGAGACATGTGTCCATCAAGTTCAGCCTGCCTCATATTAGTTTTTTGCTGTTGATCCAAAAGTAGGCAAAAAAAACAAAAAACCACAACCAAGTTTGAAGCACTTCCAATTTTGCAACAAACTAGGAGTGTGAGATATATATATATATATATATATATATATATATATATATATATATATATATATATATATATCACACACACACAACATGCAGATTAATTATATTCTATAAAGTTGCAGTACATGTTAATTTGAAACAATAAAATAAAGAATGTTGGTTTTCTCTGTAGAAGGGAACTCTTTATAGCTCAACTTACAGAACACTCGCATACATAATCAATAACAACAGTAACCCGAAACAACGGAAACAATATCCTGACAACTAGTATTATATCTGATAGGAGCTAGCTCTCCTCCATCCATGTTACAGCCACTGACACTATGTTCTGGTCTGCCCACTATCTGCCCACCTACCAATGGCAAGCAGGTAGGTAGGTAGGCAGGCAGGTACACAGTTCCCGGTAAGTACCAGCCCATACGCAGATAAAGTTGCTGTCAGGAGCCAGCTGTGACCCAGATAACCTCCCTGTGGCCCCTGTCCGGGCAGTGACAGGTGTCCCCCGAGCTCCTCCCCCTGGGGCCCTCCCCGGTGTGCAGTGACAGCCTGGCCCCCGCCCGTGGCCCCCGCTCCTCACCCGCTGGCCGTGCGGCACTGAAGGTCACCCTCCCCGCCGGCTGGTGCTGCTTGCCGTGTCGGTGTGCTCGGCCTGCTCAGAGCCCGCTATGGCTGTCAGCTCCTCCTTCCAGTACGAGCCCCGGATCGAGGTGTTTTCCCCCAGTGTGTCAGCCGCGGCTCCCGCCCCCTGTCACCGGCTCCTGTCACCGCCGCGATGGAGTCACATGACCAGTAGGGGGAGCAAGAGAACATGGGAGAGGGAAAGGGAGTTCGCAGCCGAGGGGGGTGATGGGAGATAGAGTCTAGAAATCCCCCTGCGGCCATCTTTGATCAGGGAGGCTGCGGAGAGGCTTGTCCTTGGGTGATGGTGGTGTCATTGTGACCGCACCCCGTGCCCTGCTCGCTGTATGCAGTGATCGCCAGGTGGGGGCGCTGTACCGGCAGCTTCAATGACCACTGAGTGCTGGGCTGGATGAGGAGTGGGAGCATTCTGTCACTCGGTGCTGGGAAGGCAGGGTGGCCAAACAATTATCTCAGGACCAGCTCCCACGAAAATAGGCGAGTGGGGGGATTCGCTGGAGAGTGGAGACACACTACTAGAGAGAGAGAGAGAGAGAGAGAGAGAGAGAGAGGGAGAGAGTCTGCTAAAAAGAGAGACAGACTGCTAGAGACTGAGAGTTTGCTAAAAAGAGAGAGACAGACTGCTAGAGACTGAGTTTGCTAAAAAGAGAGAGACAGACTGCTAGAGACTGAGTTTGCTAAAAAGAGAGAGACAGACTGCTAGAGACTGAGAGTTTGCTAAAAAGAGAGAGACAGACTGCTAGAGACTGAGAGTTTGCTAAAAAGAGAGAGACAGACTGCTAGAGAGTGTCTGCTAAAAAGAAAGAGACAGACTGATTCTGGCAAGTCTGATTCTGGCAAGCTTGCTTACACACTTTCTCTGTTACTCTGACTTATTGCTGCTGCCGCCGCCATGCTTATCAATTCTTGCATTCACAATAAAAAACAGAATATCACAACTTGGATGACAAGACTGGCAACACGTAGTGAGGTTGATTAACAAATGGCATGGTCCCTTTATTCGATCTTGCTGTTCCTCTTTTCTTGGAGCACCATTTTGTTTCACAGCTTAAAACTCACAATAACTAGTCTTTCAACTAGAAATGCTTAGAAATGTGCTTTAAAAAAACACTAGTTAAAAAAAAAGATAACCACTGTTTTAGTGATATGTGTAACACATCACATATTTGTCCTTATGTTTTTTGGGCAATTTTTGGATTTATATACTGTGGCGGAGCGCTAGTCTTGGCAGGTACTCTCCTCCGCTGGTACTCCAACTGATACCGGAGAAACTGACGGAAGCCAAGCACAGAGAGATGGACACAGGTTTCTTCAGGAAGGAAGAGATTCTTTATTGGATCACCGATCGGGACTCAGAGGGACTAGCGTCACCAAAATACCACAAGTTCTGAGCCCCGGACAATAGTGCAGGCTCCTTATATAGGCATATAACTCCTCCCATATTAAGCTCCACCCGCACATTCTCTTAACCAATCAACACAAATAAGAATTAACTTCCTGTTTGACCGCATGGCTTGTCCAGCACAATGGAGGAGGGGAATACTATATCCTGTATTCTTGCACATGCTCCGTACACTACTGATCGTATCTTGCCTCGTGCAACCAACTGATCGATACGTCAGCATATGCACGTACACATGCCACGTGGTAATCTCGGCCTACTAAATTTATTTTTACCGAGATTCCACCACATTCCCCCCTTTGATGCCTCTTGATATTTTACAATTACTTGAGGCATCACTTAACCTTAGTTTTGCTTACACCGCAAGTTACCTTGAACCAGACCAGACTTATCTTATGATGTGAATCTTTTAACACTCATCTTCCTGCATTGGTTCTCCTTGATCTAGAGCCTTATACTTATATATCGCCATTATCTGTGCAGCAGCCTTCCTCTCTGCTATACTTCCTATCAGGCTTTGCACAGATCTAACTACTAAGGGTATAAGACACGGTAGGAGTAGACACAACAGTAAAATCAGTAGGACTCCACCTACCACTGCCTTAAGCCCTCCAAACCACTCATACCAGCTACCAAACCAACTACTTGGATTATACCCTTTCCATACCTGAGTAGGCACATGCGCTAGTTTAACCATATGGCTAGTAAGCTCAGCTATTGCTTGCCCTTCGTCATCTATTTGAAGACAGCAATTGCTTAGGTTAAACTTCCCACATACACCTCCCTCTACTGCCAAAAGGTAATCCAAGGCTAATCTATTCTGGTATACTGCTGTCCTCATCCTGGTATTATGTTTCACTAGGAGATTGAGCGCTTGTGATGTTTCGTTAGTGATAATCTCAACCACCGCCTGTAATCTTATAATGCGGTTGAGCATATAAATAGGGGTTCTATAACCAAAGGTACCATCTTCTGCCCACGTGGCTGGCCCATAATAATCTATGATACGCTGGGGAGGCCATTCATTATCTTCCCAGGTGCCTATCTCTAAGGGTCCCCTTTTCTTCCTATGATTCACATCATACACTTTAACACCTAAAGTCTCACCTGTTTCAATCGGTAACAAGAAGAAGGATGGTTTGAGCATACCCAACACACATGCCCCTTCCCAGTCCTGTGGCAGCTCCGAATAGGCTTTCTTACCACAGATCCAGTACAAATTTGCTGGGGCTCTCCAGGTAGATGTGATGGATAAATCAAACCACACATCCTTTAAATTGGCGTATCTAGCAAACGGGTTAGATGGTTCTGAGACATTTGAAGCCGACCACCAAGTTGTATTTTTAGTATCATCATCATAAGCTTTTTGCCCTAGACAAGTTAATTCTCCTACAGAAGTATTATACATTATTCCTTTCCTTGCTATGCAAACATAACCTATGATGGAGGTCTTTAATCTCCACTCAGATTTACCTCTAACACTCAAATGATAATCGGCTTGTGTAGATATTAGTTGGTCAACTGCCTCAGAACCGGACATTACCTCCTTTGCTTCCCAAGGCCATTGGTCTCCCATGTTAGTACCTCCACACACATAGCAGTTGGTAACATTAAGACTACCGGCAATACTCTCAGCTAGGTCAATGAACAGGTTCTTAGCATTATGGGGGATCTTATTATCTATACTCATCTCTTCATAAAAGGAATGGTATACTTGATGAGTCTGGGAGGATACCGTATCAGTCTCTATTCCTATAAACAATAATGTCCCAGGATCTAAACCCGTCCCGTATATTTGAAACCCAAATAAATTGCCATACTTATCTAAGAACTTGTCGGGGTTATTAATAAGTATATGGACTGGGTTGCATTCCATAGACTTACAATAAGGGCTAGTCGGCAACTTAGTCACTATCATGTCTTTATCTACTGTCTGTCCCCAAGTCGCCCACCCCACACAAGACCAATATGGGCAAAAGTTATAGTCTTTATTTGGGCATCTAGGACTCACATATTTATTTTTACTACTGGGACAAATATATTTATCGTTAGATCCATACGTCCTCTCCCATCTAAGATCCCCACATACATTCCACGGCTTTCTACCACTTGATATCGCCTTACATGCATCAAATAGCAGAACACCCGAAGAATATACGGATTCTAACACCGTCTTATTAATTAGGGTCCCCTGAGGATCTCCATTCCTGAGAGTCAACCAAATTGTACGAGGTTGATACTCTGGACTGAAGCACTTAGGTTCTCCTACTCCTAAATGGCACACACTATAGTCTATATTTAGGTATCTACATCTTGATACCTCTCCTTTACATTCGTATTGTGAATGCCAAATTAGGGTTTGGGAAATATGGTTACCTGTTCTCGTAGTCTTAATGCATACCTCACAGCTAGGAGTGTCGGTACCTCTACCTTCCTGAATATAAAAACACATGTAAATAAACACAATCAAAAGCACATCTTTCGCCGTCATCCTCAGTCTTCGTCCGTGCGATGGAGCCTCAGCTTCCAGGATGTGAGGGCTGCAGGGAATGGAGTTCTGCTCGTCTTCACAGGTGTCCCTTCGAGACTTTCCTGGCTTATACACTATGTGTTGGTAAGCGGACAGGCTTTATTATGGCCTTCTCACTCACACCTGTAACAATAAAATTTGTAATCCACACGATTCCTCGTTACTCCGACTGAGTAGTGCGTTTTAACCGGATCTTGCAGGGATTCTCTGGATCTGCTGTAACTTGCCAAGAATCGACTGCTGCTGGCTTAACCCTGGAGTGATGTATCCACGGAGTCACTTCGGCTACTTTTATCGCTGTAGGGGTAGACAAAAGAACAACATAAGGACCTCTCCACTTGGGCCCTAACGGTACATTATTCCACTCTTTAATCCACACTTGATCTCCTGGATGATAGCTATGAACAGGGGGATAAATATTCACAGGTAATCTATCTTGTACCCATTTCTGTACCTCCTCCATAGTCTTACCCAACTCTACAACCTGCTGCCGGGTAATTCCTTCTCCCAACTGACTCAAATCCCCCCTTAAGTTACCAAGTACGGGAGGTGGTCGCCCATACATGATTTCAAAAGGAGAGAGGCCCATCCTTCTGGTAGGGGTACTGCGGATTCGCAATAGAGCTATAGGTAAGAGAACGTTCCACTTAAGTTGGGTTTCCTGACACATTTTAGCCAACTGGTTCTTAATAGTTCTATTCATTCTCTCTACCTTACCAAAACTCTGGGGTCTATATGCAGTATGAAGCCTCCACTTTATACCAAGCATATGAGTCAGTTGTTGTAGGCACTGGTGAACAAAAGCTGGACCATTGTCCGATCCTATAGAACAGGGTAGTCCATATCGGGGTATTATTTCTCGTAGCAGGAATCTCACAACTTCTCCTGCTTTCTCTGTACGAGTAGGACATGCTTCTACCCAGCCTGAATAGGTGCACACAATTACCAACAGGTAACGATGTCCACCCGATTTAGGCATCACTGTAAAGTCTATTTGTAGATCGGACATGGGGAGTCCCCCCATAAACTGGACTCCTGGTGGCTTTACTGGTCCTTGTCTTGCATTATTTTTAGCACACGTTACACATCTACGTACAATGGCCTGAGTCAAGTTGGACAATCTTGGTATGTAGAAATGTTTCCTGAGAGATTCTTCTGTACTGTCTCTCCCAGAATGTGTCCCGTTATGATAGTTCTGGACAATTTCTACTGCTAGTGATGCTGGTATGACTATTCTTCCATCTTCTAGCTGATACCACTTGTTCTCCAAATACTTTCCCGGTTCAGTCTTTAACCACTCCTCTTCTTGAGTTGTATAAACTGGAGTCCATTGAGACAGTGGGGTTGGTATTAGAGCAGCTATATGCCCCACATACTCCTGTCTTCCTGATTCAGCAGCACGCTTAGCTGCACTATCTGCCATCCGATTTCCTTTGGTTACATCACCATCTCCTCTCAGATGCGCTCGACAATGTATAATACCGACTTCTTTCGGCTCCCACACTGCTTCCAATAGTTGTAGGATTTCAGCTGCGTACTTGATTTCTTTGCCTTCTGAATTCAGTAGTCCTCTTTCTTTATACAAAGCTCCGTGGGCATGAGTGGTTAAAAACGCATACTTAGAGTCCGTATAGATATTTACTCTTAAACCTTCAGCCAATTGTAACGCTCGTGTTAGTGCTATCAATTCTGCCTTTTGTGCTGATGTTCCTTTTGCCAGTGGCCGAGCTTCTATCACCTTGTCTATTGTTGTTACTGCATATCCTGCATAGCGGATCCCTTCTTTCACATAACTACTGCCGTCGGTGTAATATTGAACATCGGGGTTCTGGATGGGAAAATCATGAAGATCTGGTCTACTTGAAAATACTTCATCCATTACTTCCAAACAATCATGTTGACTTTCAGTAGGTTGTGGCAAAAGGGTAGCTGGATTTAAGGTGTTTACAGTCTCTAAATGCACTCTTGGGTTTTCACACAACATTGCTTGATACTTGGTCATACGGCTGTTACTAAACCAATGATTTCCTTTGTAATCCAACAACGTCTGTACTGCATGTGGGACTCGTACATAAAGTTCTTGACCCAGAGTGAGTTTATCGGCTTCAGCTACTAGCAGGGCGGCTGCAGCTACGGCTCTTAGACAAGGTGGAAGTCCGCTGGCCACTGCATCCAGTTGCTTAGACATGTAGGCAACAGGTCTTTGCCATGATCCCAAGTACTGTGTCAATACTCCCACAGCCATTCTTCTTTGCTCATGTACATATAGGTAGAATGGTCGTGTGTGATCAGGTAGACCTAATGCTGGGGCACTCATCAAAGCCTTCTTCACATCTTCAAATGCCGTTTGCTGTTCTTGAGTCCATAAGAAGGGGTCGTGCTCTGTACCTTTGATGGCTGCGTACAGAGGTTTTGCCAGTATCGCATAGCTGGGAATCCATATCCTACAGAAGCCTGCTGCCCCCAAGAATTCTCGCACTTGTCTTCTATTCTTGGGTATTGGTATTTGGCAGACAGCTTCTTTTCTCTCTGGCCCCATAATCCTTTGACCTTCAGAGATATGGAATCCCAGATACTTGACAGTTGGCAAACACAACTGAGCCTTCTTTCTGGACACCTTGTATCCTGCCTTCCAGAGAATGTGTAGTAGATCGTGTGTTGCTTGCTGACATTTTTCTTTTGTAACTGCTGCTATCAACAAGTCATCTACATACTGTAACAATACACACTCTCCTGGGATGGACTCGAAATCCAGTAGATCTTGACTTAGAGCTGAACCAAATAGGGTAGGTGAATTTTTAAACCCTTGGGGTAGTCTTGTCCAAGTCATTTGGCGTTTTGAGCCCGTTACAGCGTTCTCCCATTGGAAAGCGAAAATACATTGACTTTCTGCGGCAATTCGGAGGCAAAAGAAGGCATCTTTGAGGTCTAAGACTGTGAAGTAAGTAGCCCCGCCCGGAATTAAAGCAAGCAGGTTATATGGATTGGGTACAACTGGATGTATACTAACAACCGCATCATTGACTGCTCTCAAGTCCTGCACAGGTCGATACTCATCTGTACCGGGCTTTTGAACAGGCAGCAATGGGGTGTTCCAGGGGGAAGTACAGAATTTTAGGATACCATACCGTATGAACTTATCCAGATAGGATTGAATGTTCTTCTTAGCCTTCTGCGGGATGTGGTATTGTCTTAGGCTCACTGGATAAACCCCAAGTTTCAGTTCAATTTTTATAGGTGGAATATTGCGGGCCAGTCCTGGTGGGTTGTTCTCTGCCCAAACTCCTGGTATGTTGAATAATGTCTCATCACTCCTAGGGTTTTGGCTAGTCAACACTGTATAAAGTCGCCACTCTTCTTCCTTTGGTACGGATACAGTCATAATACCTGAAGGTCCATTAAACTTTAAGGATGTTGTTCCATCTGGTAGGAACGTAATCTGCGCTTGTAATTTTGATAGCATATCACGTCCCAGCAATTGGACTGGACATTCAGGCATATAAAGGAATTGATGTTTTACTACGTGGCCTCCCAATGTACAGAGTCGACTTTTAAGAACCGGTTTTTCAGCACTTCTTCCAGTTGCTCCTATCACAGTAATAGTCCTTCCAGATGGAGGAGCAACTAGATTAGTCACCACTGAATGTTCAGCACCAGTGTCGATCATGAACGCACTCCTTTTTCCCCCTATTGATACATCGACCATAGGCTCCGCTCGACCAAGGGGGATGGAGCCCGGTCGGTATCAATAGTCCTCCATGACCGTGTCAGCCAATCCTACAAAGTCCCTACCTTCTCTATCGCGGGACCTTTGCGCTGCTGGAATATACCTGTCTTCCCTAACACTTCCTCTGTTCCCATTACTCCCTCTATAACCATTACTCCCTCCGGGGCCTCCTCTACCTCTCGCTCTGCCTCTAAAGTTTCCGTAACCTGACCTAGGTCTGTCTCTCTCAGACTGTTCTCTTCGCGGACACTCATTTCTCCAATGCCCTTCTTCCTTACAGTAAGCGCACTGATTTCTACTTAGAGGTTCCTCATTCCACTTACTATCGCCTCTATCTGGGCCCCGTCTATCTACGCCTGCGATCGCTCCCGCTAGCATATCAGCCTTTTTACGCATCTTGCGCTCTTCCTCTTTCTTACTTTCTGTATCCCTGTTCATATAGACCTTATTTGCTACCTCCATTAGTTGGGTGATGGACATACCTGCAAACCCTTCTAACTTTTGTAGCTTGCGCTTAATATCTCCGTATGCTTGGCTGACAAAGGCGGAGTTAACCATTCGGGAATTATCTGCGTCTTCCGGATTAAAGGGGGTATACAAGCGGTATGCCTCCAATAATCGGTCATAAAAGACACTGGGCGCTTCATCGCTTTTCTGGATCACCTCAACTGTCTTCGACATGTTAATGGCTTTCTTTCCTCCTGCTTTCATGCCAGCAATTATAGCGTCTCTATAGGCTCTGAGTTGAACCATATCAGCACCATTTACGTTCCAATCGGGATCAGTGTTGGGATAATGTGTTGCGGCCCATGCTGCTGGATTAGCTTGGTTCAAAGCACGGGCTCTATCCTCTAGTGCTTTTATGGCTGCTTGATTTATTCTTGTCCTTTCCTCATTGTTAAATAAAGTCATTAGTAACTGCTGGCAATCAGCCCATGTCGGATTATGCGTCTGTACTATTGAGGTGAACAGATCAGTCATAGCTTGTGGTTTCTCAGTATACGAGGAATTATGGGTCTTCCAGTTTAAAAGATCGGTTGTGGTAAATGGGACATATACGAAGACTGGGTCAGCGTGTGCCATTTGACCTGCGGCATCGATATAAGCTGACCCGGGATTCAGACGAAGAGGCATCTGATAGTGCTTTAATTGTTGGGCACCAGTCAACTGTCGGGTTTGGATGGGGCTACGTAGAGAGGCGTCAGTCATGGGTTCCGGTCGGGGAGAGATAGGGTATGGGGATGTGGGAGGTTGGCTTTGGGAAAAGGTTGTAAATAAAACACTTCGAGCCGAGCTAGATGAAGCTTGACCGGAAGTCTGAAGTGGCGCCAAATCAGGATATTCGTTTCTAATGGGGGTGGGTTCTGGTTCCGGAAGGGGAGATTTAGTACGAGGGGGGGTGGATCCTGTACTGGAGGAGGAAGCGGAAGTGGATGAGGGTAATGAGGGGAGGGGTGCAGGACTTCCTGCGTTTGCGTCACTTCCTCTTAACGGAAAGTAAGGGGGCGGCAAAGGGATCTCGGACTCAGGGGGCGTGTCCAAAATGGGCCTAACACCGGTCCTAGTGGACGAACAAGTCCTAGCTACCATGAGGCGACACTGCTCCTCGTGGCATGTCTGGAGCCATTTTGGCGAGTCATTTACGGCCTGTCTCCAACAGTCAATATAAGGAAACTGGCCGTAAAGTTCAGGCCTACCCGATACAGCCACGTGTAAGCGCTGTACCAGAGTTGGATCCAAACTGCCACGTGGCGGCCATGCCGCAACCAAAGTAGGCCACTCCCTAGTGCACAAAGTAACCAAACGTACAGGAGACATCTTAACCCCAAAATCACAAGTTTTGAATCCCTTTTTAAAATTCTTCACCATACAACCTAAGGGATCCGGAATCGTTGACTGCGACGCACC
The DNA here is from genome assembly GCF_036172605.1 of Pelobates fuscus. Classification (NCBI taxonomy): domain Eukaryota; kingdom Metazoa; phylum Chordata; class Amphibia; order Anura; family Pelobatidae; genus Pelobates; species Pelobates fuscus. Next base: position 163,789,348 of record NC_086317.1, on the reverse strand, counting down.
CATACTTAACAATGGAACGTCGTCGACAACGAATACTATACACGCGTACTATTCAACAGTCACACCCGTTTCCTCTGGCAACAGCACCACGTGGTACGGTTACCAAGTGAAACGTACACAATAACAATAAACACTCAGGGAATTCCCGTACACACACAGCTGTTACACCAGTCACTATATAATCAATATTATGCCCTTTGGCGTAACTATACAGTCACCCACGCTATAATTCTCTATATACGAATTACCCGTGAATTACCCAGTAACATCGTCTTTTACAAATAGCGGTTACAGTACGGTTAGCATAGGTCAAAGCACAAGTTAAGGTCACAATACAATTATTAGTGGTTATGGTGTTAAAACATGCAATGGACGACAGTGATTAGTACTTATATACAGTGTCAGTAAATATACAGGGTTATGGTACCGTGCACTATAATACAGCAACACACTATTAACACTCTCGCTAGACGGCTGAGCTCGCGCTATCTAACAAGATATACACTTTACTAAACAATCGTTAACACATTTACAATTCCCAACTAAACTATTGGCCAGTACCTTGATGGACTACCTAAAAACAATCTACATACGTTTTGGTTAGCCACACTGCCCAATCACCACATATATAGCGAGCTAGAGGACCGAATTTACACAGACGCCTCTTAGTCGCACTATCAAAAGTCTAGTGGGTTCCAAATTTACACGCCTTCCCACTTAGCCCAGATAGGATGAGAACTAGCGAACCGAATTTACACAGACGCCGCTTAGTCTCCCGGTCCCTCCGACCTAGCGAACAAAATGTACACCCTAGAACGCTAGTCTAGACAAGACACCGGTGTCCGGCTAGGGCTATTTACACCAGAGCCCCGCCTGACTAACAGAATCAAACGGTCTGACTAAAGAGCGTTCGATCGAGCGGTGCGCCTTCGCTCCTTCCCTCCGACAGAGGGGGCAGATACACAGATTCAAAACCCCTTTGGGCCTACCGCACAATCGGTATACCCCTAGTGGGTCCTGCCGTCTAAAACAGCAGTTGTCTTACCTCCTCGTTCCTGAACCTGAGTTCACACTCATCGACGGGGACACCCCAGCACTTCTCACGTAGAGGCCGATGATCTCCTGGACAACGGCCCAGTGGCGCCGAGACGAAGGGAGGTCCACGCAGAAGTTCAGGGGTGCAGCCGTAGAGAACGTGGGCAAAGATAGACCGTCTCACGCCTCTGCCTCTCAGCTACCGTTGAACGATGAGCTTCCCGGCCAATGCACCAAATGATACCGGAGAAACTGACGGAAGCCAAGCACAGAGAGATGGGCACAGGTTTCTTCAGGAAGGAAGAGATTCTTTATTGGATCACCGATCGGGACTCAGAGGGACTAGCGTCACCAAAATACCACAAGTTCTGAGCCCCGGACAATAGTGCAGGCTCCTTATATAGGCATATAACTCCTCCCATATTAAGCTCCACCCGCACATTCTCTTAACCAATCAACACAAATAAGAATTAACTTCCTGTTTGACCGCATGGCTTGTCCAGCACAATGGAGGAGGGGAATACTATATCCTGTATTCTTGCACATGCTCCGTACACTACTGATCGTATCTTGCCTCGTGCAACCAACTGATCGATACGTCAGCATATGCACGTACACATGCCACGTGGTAATCTCGGCCTACTAAATTTATTTTTACCGAGATTCCACCACACAACAGCTAGTACGGAACAAGCAGAATTTTTCAGGAATACAGGCATAGATACAGAATATTACACAATTCTCCCATCACCCTTCCTAATAACTGGACGACACTCAGTATTAGGAGCAGAACTGATCTTTAATGGGCCATGCTGGCTGCGAAGAAAATAGACTGTTTCGGCATTTTCTTCTTTTACGTGTTTATTTTTTGTTTATTGGTTCGGTAGATTAAACTACCGAACACCGACCACCCTCCTGGCTCATTAACTTTCAATGGAACCATTAAGTCCATTAAGCGCTCTCTGGACGGCCATCTTGTTTGCACGAAAGGAGGCAGCGGGACTTAGTCGTCAAGTGTCTGGAACTAAAATTGGACACTCGACTTACTTCGTATTCTAAGATGGCCGCCTCCACGTGTTCGCATATATACGAATGGCGGCCACCCAGGTGATCACTCAGTTGGTTTGTGATTTAAGAGAGTGTGAACAGGGTTAGGAAGGTCAATTGGCGAAGTCCCTTCTGATAGGCTCTAACTTGATTTGTGCAATTATGATTTAAATTGTATAATTATGATTTAAATCTAGTAAGAATCCATATGGTATCAAATCTTAATAGCTGCTTTAACATAAATTAATCACAATCAACGTTAAAACAATCGATGTCACTAATTTACATATGTAAATCAAGCATTATATGATGATTAATCATTAAACTTCATAAATAGGCAGATTAATTATAGTCCTTAAAGTGACATTGTGCATAATACATTATTGTGCAGATCCCACACAATTAAGTTTTATAGGGATTCAACAAGTGTATAAGGCATGGAGAGGTAGAGATTTTAATGGAACAATAGGAAAGGCCGAAATGAAGTGGATTTTTGAATTAAATACCATGACACCGCATGGTCTCAATAATGATTTTGAAATATGCCACTTTTTAAAATAATTGTATATTTCACACTAACGGTATTATTTTGTAATAATATTATTATTATTTTTTAGAATAGCATTATAATTATCTGAGCAATAGACCTTTTTTAAAGACAATTTATGTAAAGATATTTGAATGTTATCTCAATATTATTCTAGTTCACATATGGAATTTCCCCCCCTCCATATTCTAATATTTTAATATAATATTTTATTATCTCTCCTTCTATAAGTTTTTTATAATGACTACTATATTCTATATATTGGCTATCTAAGTTTGAATTCTCTATTTTTAACAAACTCTCACATGGTCCCTATTACCCCTTTAAGTTTGAGTAAGGTGAAGGTGCATTAACCCCTTAAGGACAGAGCTTCAGAAGCTTGTCTTTCACTTAATGACAACGGCTTTTTGCATTTTTTGCTATTTGCGTTCAACTGCAATTTGCATTTTACTAATTTATTGCACCGACACATATTATATACCGTTTTTTAAAGGACAGAAAGGGCTTTAATTTGATGTAACACACACACACATATATATATATATATATATATATGCTTATTTATTATAAAAAAATACAGAAATATGCAAAAAAATGAATTTTTGTGTGTTTTTTTTTTACAGTTTTTGCAATAATAATGTGTACATAATTAGTGCAGGTTAAGGAAAGTAATTCAAAATAAATTCGTTTAGTTGTTCTGATTTACAGAATATATAATGTGTCTGGGATTTTAATTTTTTTTTTTTGGTAGTTACAGGTCACAAAGCACAAGGAGTAAAATAAACTTTTTATGTGGAGCGATTTTAGAATTTGTTATGTTTGTCTTGTAAGCCTAATAGCCATAAAAGAAAACAAAATTGCCACACAAAAGTATATATTTATATAAAGTAGACACCACAGGCTATTTACCCAAGGTTGTTTTGACACTTTCATCGTAGCCATTTTACCGCCAACCTCTGCTAAATATTGGAGTAAAATTGTGTTTTTTGGGGGTTTTCGCACACAAACTTATAACAAAGAACTTCTCATGTGTATTTTGTAAAGTTGGTGTGTGCTATTCCTGTACAAAGTTTTATTATGTGTTCAGTTACTTCTGCTGAGTACAACGGTGCCCCCATTGTATGTCTTTGGCACTATTTCGTGAAGCCACAGTGCCATATAGGAGACCTATCCATTTCAGTATTTACAGTAGAATTTTGAGAGACGGATTTAATGAGCCTATGCTTCCATTTGGGGTATTATAACAGTTTGACTGTTCAAAAAAAACCCACAAAGGCCTACCATTTATTTAAGTAGACACTCCAGGGTATCTCATAAGGTGCATATTGTGCCTTAACATGCCCCCGTCTTTTCACCAATAGATGCCAAAGTATGTGGTAAAAAATAATTTTATGCGTTTTTTACATATGGATTGCATTTGTGCTGCACATTTTGCATATTTCACATGTGCCACTAAGTTCAAACCCCCCAAATTATGTTCAGCTAAGTCTTCTGAGTAAAATGACACCCCCATTGTATGTCTTTGGCACTAGTTCGTGAAGCTACAGTGCCATATAGGAGACCTGTCCTTTTCAGTACTCACAGTAGAATTTTGAGAGACGGATTTAATGAGCCTATGCTTCCATTTGGGGTATTATACCAAATTGACTGTTCAAAAAAAAAAAAAACCCACAAAGGCCTACCATTTGTAAAAGTAGACACTCCAGTGTATCTCATAAGGTGCATATTGTGCCTTAACATGCCCCCATTTTTTCAACAATAGATGCCAAAGTATGTGGTATAAAATAATTGTGCGTTTTTTACATATGGATTGCATTTTTACTGGGCATTTTGTATATTTCACATGTGCCACTAAGTTCATACCCCCCAAATTATGTTCAGCTAAGTCTTCTGAGTAAAATGACACCCCCATTGTATGTCTTTGGCCCTATTTTGTGAAGCTACAGTGCCATATAGGAGACCAAGCCATATCAGTTTTTACCGAACTTTGAATTTTGACGCTGGGCCTATGTGCAATTTCCAAGCATCTTAGCAGGTATTAAATTTAAACTACCCCACAAAGGCCTACCATTTCTTAAAGTAGACACCCCAGGGTATTTCAAAAGGTATATTCTAAACCTTAGTGTAGGATCATTTTTTTGTTAGTTTGTACCAAGTCTCGTTGCAATTAGCATTTTTGTCTGCCTTTTTGACACACACTTGGAGATGTTACTGTATATTTTGCTATCCTTATGTGTGCTATGGCAGTATAACACCTAATATGTTGCTCAGCTATGTCATCTTAGTGCAATGATACCCCCATATACAGAATAGTTGGGGTAAACTTATCCGGGGGTAGTACACAGTCATCTGCGTCCCGGGCAAAGCTGTCATGGATTCCGAAACCAAAACACAGACAGACCACAAAGAGAGAGAACACAGAGAGAGAAACTTGTAATACTGGTCCTTCGAATGGCCGGGCTATACAAGCAGAGAATTGTCAAGGTACAAGCCGAGGTCAAAGGAGTAAAGAGAAACGGAACAACGATAGGACAAGCCGAGGTCAAGGATCAGAGAAGACAGGATAAACGGTAGACAAAGCCAAGATTCGGTAACCAATCAGACAGATGACTAAAAATCACACCCCAATCTGGTCTACTTATTCGGCCTGGGTGTGAAATTTTTTAAAACAATGGCCAATACATAGGCCGGGCTGAGAGGGGCAATCAGGGCAGTAATAGCTGGTCTCAACTCTTACGCCCCTCTTGTAACACACCCTGCACCTTTTCTGGGGGTTTTGTTTTTTAGGGGTTGGTGGAATCTTAAAGCAGAAGTGACCTGCCTCCATTCTTCTGCTAGGCTCCACTGATGGTCTCCTTGTGTGGCATTCTAGCAGCTTAGAAATTAGCTCAAACTGGAAAGAAAGAAAAGTGCTTTTCAGCCCAGCATTTGCCTTTTTAAAAATGACAAAGGCATTGTGGATTGCCATCTGCATCAGGTATATGCCCACTTTTTTATACCATGCCCTGGTCTTTCTCATGATAAAATATGGCTGCATCAGTTGATCGGACAGGTCAACGCCCCCCATATGCCGATTATATTGCCGTATGCAGACTGGCACCCGTTTATATTCGTCTATGCCACGAACTGCGACCCTCCGAGTGTTTTCACCATGGATGGTGGTTAAGATGAAAACATCCTTTTTATCCCTGTACTTGAGTGCCAGCAGTTCATTCTGGCAAAGAGCTGCTGTTTGCCCCCTTTTCATTTTTTTGTTCGCTAGAGCCTTTGGAAAACCTGTGCGACTCTTCCGAATAGTGCCACAGGCCACGGTGTCGAAGCAATACAACATTTTTAACAGTGGGATGCTATTATAAAAGTTATCGATGTATAGATGATAACCTTTATTAAGTAGTGGCATTATTAAGTCCCAGACAATTTTCCCACTTGTCCCTACTGTATCTGGGCAACCTGGGGGATCAAGGTGGCTATCCCTTCCTTCGTATACACGGAAGGTGTATACGTAGCCACTGCCACTTTCACATAGTTGATAAAATTTGATCCCATATCGGGATCTTTTGGATGGGATATATTGTCTAAACCCCAGTCTTCCCTTAACTTCATTAGGGACTCGTCAATGGAAATGTTTTTATTGGGGATATATTTAGCGGCAAATTTACTGTTAAAGTGGGCAATTGAAGGGCGTAGTTTGTAAAGAAGATCATACTGCGGATCACCTTTTGGTGGGCACTTGTTATCACTAAAGTGCATAAATCTTAGTATGTCTTCATATCTTTCCCTTGTCATTGTCTCGGCAAAAATGGGAGTATTGCAAATAGGATGTTTAGCCCAATACATCCTAATTGTGGGCTTTTTAATTAGCCCCATTAACATGGTCAGTGCCCAGAATTGTTTCAATTCTGGCACACTGGTTGGGTACCATCTCTCTTTCCTAGAGATAAGAGAGTCTGGATTGCGTGCCAGATATTGCTCCGCATAGAGATTAGTCTGGGTGACTATCTCCCCAAAAATCTCATCCCCCAAGAACAGCTGCATAACATCCAGCGCACTATAGGCAGACAGGTCCGCCTATATGCCAGGATTGGCTGTAAACACTGGGATGTCTGGGGAAAAATTATTAGGGGGTACCCAGTCATCTGCGCCATGTCCAGCATTAGGGGAATCGTCGATTTCCCCTGATGGTCCTGCAGTATCTGGCACATAGTCCCTGTCCCCTGCATCCCCTGCGTCACTCCCTGCTTCACTCGCTGAGGCAGTGTCAGTCGCCTCTGAATCGGCCGCTAACAGGGCATAAGCCTCCTCCGCGCTATACTTTCTAAACATTGTTAATACAGCTAACACAGCTAACAAAACTCTAACAAAAAAACATATATTTTTTTTATTCCCTAATTCCCACTAAATTCCACCCACCAAAATAACTAAATCACAAATTAATAAAATCAAATAATAAAATTTAACCCCTTAGGGTTACAAAACAACTAAAAATTAACCCTTGAAAGTAAAAAACAAAATAGATCACAGTAGAGTACTGTGACCTGTATATTGATCACTGCTAGCAGTGATCAAGCAGCAGGGAAAGGGTTAATTTTTTTTTAACTACAGGAAAAGGAATTTTATACTTAAGTATAACTTTGCAATAACGCAGGGACACAATGTAGCACCGATCCATCTCTCTCCACTTCACAAACCCACACGAGGTGGAGGGAGGCGGATCAGATATCCCAGCAGCATTGTGACCGCTGTGACTGGCTGTCACAGCGATCACATGGGCTGGGATATCCGGATTTGCTGCTGCTGGTCTGCCCCTGACTCGGAGGGACCCAGCAACAGCATTAACCCCGCGATCGCGGCGTTACTTTTAACGCGTGACGAACGAGATCCGTCACTCGTCATTAACGCATTCCCCTGAGTGACGGACCTCGTCCGTCACTCGTCGTTAAGGGGTTAAGCTATTCAAGTTATAAATATGTACTGTTTACCAGATTAAAACTAACCTTCTCCTTTTTCCTTTTTTCTTTATAATAAGAAGGAATTTAGCAATATGCCCCCTTTTTCATGCTGGTATTTTGGAATATGAAGCTAATAAATTTGCACATAAGGTTGTGTTTTATTTAATTATTATGATCTATTGTATAACTTTTCATGGATTTGCTGTACCTATATGTTTTTTTCCATCTAGAGTAAATGGCATGATTTATAATGTATTATGCACAATGTCACTTTAAGGACTATAATTAATCTGCCTATTTATGAAGTTTAATGATTAATCATCATATAATGCTTGATTTACATATGTAAATTAGTGACCGATTGTTTTAACTTTGATTGTGATTAATTTATGTTAAAGCAGCTATTAAGATTTGATGCCATATGGATTCTTACTAGATTTAAATAATAAGTATACAATTTAAATTGTAATTACACAAATCAAGTTAGAGCCTATCAGAAGGGATTTTGCCCTTTATATGCCCATAACCAACATGGAGGTTATGAACACGTCCTGAGGAAGCCGGAATACGGCGAAACGCGTTGACGTCACGAAAGGGGGAGGAGCCTGTTGAGGACGGAACTCGGAGCAGAGACTCATACACAACCGCGAATCTGTGGATCCGACCGAGCCCTGCATGCAAGTTACAGTCTGCCTGCCATCCCATTGCTACAAGCCTGTATAGTGAGTTACAGCGTATGCCGTTTTACTCACCATCTTTTATATTGTTTTTACTGGTCTATGTATTTATGTTTTTTTCTCTGCATGTGGCAGATATTAAATCTATGTCATTTTTATGTGAAGCAAATCATTTCTGGAGTATTTAAAGGCTATATAAGCTATATTGAACATATTGATTATATGTGAATAATCCGCAGTTACTTACCATCTGCACTATCACTGCATATACTTTCTCTTTTCCCTTACATGAAATAATACTCCTTGGAGGAATCACCATATATCTTTCTGTAATAAATTTTATTTCTTTATTTGCTCATTATCTTTCTATTGGTGTTTCTCTTTGCTCCACTCACTACTTTTGTTATATTACTGTTTGCTGGTATTTTTGGAGAATTAAAGAAAGAAGTACTCAAAAAGCTGGAGTGTTCCTGTCAGACCTTCCGGCATTCGCTAACCGTGGACTTCCGGGTTCTCGGAGCGCGGCCACTCCCCCTCCTATGACGTGGTCGTTCCCAGGGTTCATAGAGAGTCCGCGTCAACACCACAGTGCTGGATCAACTCGAAAGCTCCCGCGAACTTCAAACTGAATATTTACTTCTACTGTGTATCGGACCCGGACTGTTTAATCATTTACCCTCCTTCTCCTCTCCTACGACCTCGGACTGTTTTTGGATATTCTCTTGCCTGCTGCAACCTCGATTCTCTGTGGAATCTCTATCACCAATTTGGATTATCACTCCTTCATAAGTTAAGTAAACCAGATTGGCTCTAACTTAATATATATCCATCCTAAATCTAAGTGGTTCGCTATCTGCCCCACATCAACTCATAATCTTGTTTCCAACACCTACTTATTAATTATCTGCATCCTAATTTGGAACTTATCGCTGGTTGTGCTAAATTTACCTTATCCTAAAACAACTTCAAACACCGCTGCTGGTTATAACCTGCCAGGAATTAAAGAGACAGTTCAATTTGATTATCTTTTTTTATTTAAAGTAATAAACATTATCAAACTCAGAAATCTGCAGTTGTTTCCATCTTATCAACAATTGAGCGTTACAGATTGATCCAGCCTAATTAATGGATACAGCAGATCTCACTTCTGAAATCACCAGATTAAACCAAAGAGTGGATACTCTCACTCAAGGCATGCAAGATCTACAGATCACCAATGAAAGAATCCTTACTTATGTAAGGGACTTGCAAACCCATACTCCTCACACAGTTACACACTCGGCTAGTGACCCTGCTGTCTCCAACCCTGAAAAATTTTCTGGAGACAGGTCCCAATACCGAGAGTTCATCAATTCTTGCAAGTTGTTGATTGCATTAAAACCCCGATCATATCCCACTGAAAGATCTAAAGTTTGTTCTGTTATTTCATTTCTGAGAGGTGAACCCATGGCCTGGGCTCATTCCTTTCTTGAGAATGATGATCCCATATTGGATTCTCTGGATGAATTCTTTGAAGCCATGTCTCTCCTTTACGAAGACCCAAACAAACAAGCGACTGCAGATTTAACCATTAGAACACTGCAGCAAAGAAACCGGCCTGTTGAAGATTACATTGCTGAATTCAAACGATGGGCACCTGAAACTCAGTGGAATGACATAACTCTACGTAACCAGTTCCGTATTGGGTTATCTGAAGCTGTCAAAGATGAGCTCTCCAGAACTGAACTACCTACTACACTAAATACACTTATTCAACTGTCAATCAGTATCGACAGAAGACTTAGGGAAAGAAAAGCTGAGAAATCACTCACTAGCTCTCTATGGAAAAAACCCTTCACCTCTTCAAAGGCACCGGAGAAACCTATAACTCCCGCTGAACCTATGGAAATAGGGGTTGTGAGAAGTCCTCTTACTCCAGAAGAGAGAACCAGAAGAAGACAACTGAACCTCTGCATGTACTGTGCTTCGCAAGAACATGTTGTCCCAGACTGTCCCCTATTGAAACGTCCAAGAGGCGGTAAGCATGGTTCTACCACGACTATAATGAGTGTACTTCCTTCTAAACCAACCTCTCATTTTTCCTCTGTCTCTCTCATATTACAGTGGGACAAAGAAAGAATTACGACTAAGGCCATTATTGATTCCGGTGCTAATGGGGTGTTCCTGGACTCATCCTTTGTTACAAAAAATAAAATTCCTTGTGTTCAAAAACGTAATTCCGTCTCTGTCAGAGTTATTGATGGCTCCTTAATCTCCTCGGGGCCCATTCGCCTTGAAACTGTCCCTTTAAGGACTACTACTAATTATCTCCATTCTGAATTTCTTGTTTTTGATGTCATAAATTCTCCTCTTTATCCTATAATATTAGGGATAGACTGGTTACGGACTCACAACCCACTTATTACCTGGGCTCCTTTCTCTCTCACGTTTAACTCTGCATATTGCCAGAGAACATGTCTACAACACATCCCCATTTTGCATGTTACTAGGGAATCCACTATACCTTCCAGCTATTCAGAGTTCGCTGATGTGTTCAGTAAAAAGGAAGCAGAGACACTTCCTCCTCATCGACCCTATGATTGTCCGATTGACCTTGTTCCTGGTGCTCCTATCCCTTTTGGACATATTTATCCCCTCTCTGAATCAGAGCTAAAAACCCTCAAGGAATACCTAGATGAAAACCTCCGGAAGGGGTTCATTAGACCTTCCTGTTCACCAGCCGCTTCCAGCATGTTTTTTGTAAGAAACAAGGACCAGACTATTCGGCCAATCATCGATTACAGGTCTTTAAATAAAATAACTATCAAGAATCGTTACCCTCTTCCCCTGATCAATGAGTTGATTGAAAGATTAAGAACAGCTACCATCTACACTAAACTTGACCTTCGTGGGGCATATAACCTTGTTAGAATCAAAGCCAATGATGAATGGAAAACGGCGTTCAGAACCCGATATGGTCTTTACGAATATCTTGTCATGCCCTTCGGGCTATGTAACGCCCCTGCAACCTTTCAGCATTTCATTAACGATATCTTCCGAGATCTCCTAGACGTTTGTGTCATCATTTACTTAGATGATATTCTCATCTACTCCAACAACCTTGAAGAACACAGAAAACACGTGAGATGGGTATTATCCAGATTAAGAACACACAAATTATACGCAAAACCAGAAAAATGTATATTTGAAGTCAATGAAATCACTTTTTTGGGATATGTTATCTCCCCTCATTCAATAAGTATGGATACCTCCAAAATAGATTGCATTGTCAACTGGTCTACTCCTACTAATACTAAAGACTTACAACGTTTTCTGGGATTTGCCAACTTCTATAGGAAGTTCATTAAAAATTACTCCAAGGTTGCTCATCCCCTCAACCTGCTCAATAGCAGTAAACGGTCCTTTGCTTGGAACGAAGAGGCTCAAGCAGCCTTTGATGAATTAAAACGGAGATTCACAAGTGCACCCATTCTTCAACTACCTAATCCTGCTTTTCTCTACGTCATGGAAACGGATGCTTCTGATACAGCTATCGGGGCTGTCCTCTCTCAACACCAAACGCCTCAAGATCCTCTCCATCCAGTAGCTTTTTTTTCACGATCCTTGTCTCCTGCTGAACGAAATTATCCTGTAGGAGAAAAAGAATTATTAAGTATTAAAGCTGCATTCGAAAACTGGCGTCACATACTTGAAGACACACGCACTCCTGTAATTGTTTATACCGACCATAGGAACCTTGAATATCTTCATTCCAACAAAACACTCTCTGCCAGACAAGTACGCTGGAATCTTTTCTTTTCCCGTTTCAATTTTCAAATCATCTACAGACCTGGATCCAGAAATAAAAAGGCAGATGCCCTGTCCAGAATTCACCAAGATCTTCCTGTAAACGAAACTCAACCTCCTAAAATCATAGGTATTATTTCGTCATTAACTGATGATATTAAACATCTCAAAGAAGAAGATCTTGAACTTCCCAAACAAGGCAATCTATCAAAAAAGGACGGTTTGTACTACTTCAAGGACAGGTTATACATTCCTCCCTTGCTTAGGAATAAAATACTCTCCTTGATTCATGATTCCCCTCTGGCTGGTCATCCTGGTACAAGAAAAACACTGGAGCTGTCTAAAAGATATTACTGGTGGCCTCGCCAGGACAGAACCATAGAATCTTATGTAAAAAACTGCCCAACCTGTCTGAGATCAAAATCTGACCATCATCCACCATTCGGTCAATTACTGAGCCTACCTGTTCCAGAAAGACCTTGGCAGTCCATCTCAATGGATTTCTTGGTAGAACTCCCTCCTTCGCAACATCATACCACCATTCTGGTAGTGGTAGACCGTTTCACCAAGATGTCCCATTTTATTCCTTTAAAGAAATTACCCTCTTCATCTGAACTTGCAAAAGTATTCATCAACAACATCGTGAAACTCCATGGTCTTCCTGAAGAAATCATATCAGACAGAGGAACACAGTTCACCTCCAAATTCTGGAATGAGATGTGTTCCTCCCTCAACATTCAACGTAAATTATCTTCAGCCTATCATCCTCAAACCAACGGACAAACAGAGAGAGTTAACCAATGTCTTGAACAATACTTGCGGTGTTATTGCTCTCATTTACAAGATGATTGGATCACGTGGTTACCAATGGCAGAGTTCTCATACAACAACTCGGTACACACTAGTAGCAAAATGACTCCATTCTTCTCAAATTTTGGATTCCATCCTTCTTCATTCCCCGATCAAGGACTTCCTTCTTCTAATCCATACGTCTCCAACCATAACTCGTTCATGTCTGCCCTCTTCCTCAGGTTACGTGATAACCTCAAAAATGCATCATCTGCTCAGAAAAAGTTTTTCGATACTGGTAGACGACCTTCCCCTACTTACAAGGTTGGTGATCTAGTATGGCTCTCTTCAAAAAACATTGTTACCAACCGTCCCTCAAAGAAACTAAGTTCACTCTTCCTTGGCCCTTTTCGTATATTGTCACTCATCAACGAAAACGTGGTTAGATTGAAACTTCCACCTACCATGAAACTACATCCAGTCTTCCATGTGTCATTGCTTAAACCACACCACTCCGACCCTTTCATGAGGGATGTTCTTACCACTCCTGATCCCATTCTGGTACAAGGTGAAGAGGAATACGAGGTTCAGAGGATTCTCGACTCACGAATCCATCGTGGTTCCTTACAATATCTTGTCCGGTGGAAGGGCTACGGAGTTGACGAAGACTCATGGGTGTCGTCCTCCGCGGTGCATGCTCGTCGACTTATCAACGCGTACCATGCTCGCTACCCATCCAGACCTCGTTGACAGCATCCGGTGGCTGCTTCTTATGAGGGGGGTTCTGTCAGACCTTCCGGCATTCGCTAACCGTGGACTTCCGGGTTCTCGGAGCGCGGCCACTCCCCCTCCTATGACGTGGTCGTTCCCAGGGTTCATAGAGAGTCCGCGTCAACACCACAGTGCTGGATCAACTCGAAAGCTCCCGCGAACTTCAAACTGAATATTTACTTCTACTGTGTATCGGACCCGGACTGTTTAATCATTTACCCTCCTTCTCCTCTCCTACGACCTCGGACTGTTTTTGGATATTCTCTTGCCTGCTGCAACCTCGATTCTCTGTGGAATCTCTATCACCAATTTGGATTATCACTCCTTCATAAGTTAAGTAAACCAGATTGGCTCTAACTTAATATATATCCATCCTAAATCTAAGTGGTTCGCTATCTGCCCCACATCAACTCATAATCTTGTTTCCAACACCTACTTATTAATTATCTGCATCCTAATTTGGAACTTATCGCTGGTTGTGCTAAATTTACCTTATCCTAAAACAACTTCAAACACCGCTGCTGGTTATAACCTGCCAGGAATTAAAGAGACAGTTCAATTTGATTATCTTTTTTTATTTAAAGTAATAAACATTATCAAACTCAGAAATCTGCAGTTGTTTCCATCTTATCAACAATTGAGCGTTACAGTTCCAGACTGGCTGAGTATAGTACTGGAAAAAATAATAAATAAATCAATGAATAGATAAATAAATAACCATAGAATATGGGTACTGGGTAATCTGAACTAAATAGATAAGTAGATTAAACCAAGTATAGTGAAATCCAGCCTTAATGGCTCACCTCCATATAGATCCAGTAATACCTAAGTACCTATTCGCTCAAAAAAATCACCGCTGGCTACTGACTTTATTAGGCAATTAGATATGGTCAAGTCCAGTGGCTAGAGCGTATGAAATAGGTGGCTGTCAGGCGGCTGACATAGGTATCTGGAATAGGTCACTAAACGTCTGAATAATGGTAAACGCCGAATGGCTACTGATTAACGCTAGTATACACCAAGCCTATGGTAGTATGGTTGTAGGTGACTGGTTAAGTCAGAGGCCAGAATCGGCATTAAGGGGAAGCATGCACCCTCTCCACTGTAGAATGACCATTTAGCATCTAGGTATTCATATATTCCTAGAAATAGTTGCTATGTACCTGTAACTTTACGCATGTAATAGTTACAATAGCTACAGGGATGTGTTCAGCATGCTTTTCAGTGTTCCCCAATAATACCCTGAGGAAAAAACCTCTACAGACTAAAATACAAAGTAGTGACCCAGCAAAAGGAGGTGAAAGAAATAGTTAGAGTTTAGAGTGACTCTATGTGCAGAACCATACTTAGAATGTTGGTTGCCTGCACATAGTGATAGATAGCCCTAGTGAGAAAAAAATAGTGAGAATGAGCCCGTAGAGCCCGACGCGCGTTTCGGTGCTTGCTTAGATGCACCTTCGTCAGGGGCTGACTGGAGACTGGTCCCTCGTCTCCTTTTATATGTAGTCAGATACCTGTATCTCAGAGAATTGTCCAATCGTTGAGCCGGTATTGTGTGCATTCCGGCGCCAACTCCCCCACGTGGTGGTATGCTAATGAGCTGGTTTCACCATCCAATCATGTGCGTTATACTGCGTTTGGTTGTAACAGCGTTTTAACCACCTCGGTGCCGAGAGAGTTCACAGGCATCTAGGTGTATATGAGGAGCGGTATTACTGTAGCAGTTGCACAGAGCTACAATGAATTACAAAGTTACAGATCACATCACTTGGACGGCTTAGTTACCACTGTGTGTGTCGTTATAATGAAAGTGATAATGATGTTACTGCCAGTTATAAAATGAGGTGACAGTGCTTACTGTTTCCATTTGAATAGGGCTAATTCGTGTTTCATTGTTATTTGACAGAAAGGGACCAGGCTAACAGTCCATATGTTAAAGACCTAGATATCTCTCCTATTAGACGAATACTATTCAAAAATCCCTCTACTGCTAGATGTAATGTGAATTAACACAAAATCAGAATAGCATTATACTGTGCAATCCGCTAAAGTGATGATACGAGTTCTGGGGGATATCCTTGCATATTTGTGCCTATTTATGCCGGTGTCCTAAGTCTCCTGAATCATCTCTTATCGGGATGCCTCAAAGTCCCTCTACTGCAAGATGTAATGTGAGTTAACACAAAACCAGAATAACTAGGTACAGATAGGAGTCTTACTATAGACGTCTTCCTCAGCCTTAGACATTGTCAATAGAATTACCAGTCTTTATGGCTATGCTATTAGGAATATACTGTGGATGCAGTCCTACTCTATATTAGGGCACATTCGTACCATGGGTGATTGCTGCATCCTGTGTTCTTGGGTTGCAAATTTGTCAATACCCTGGAAATCCATGGCTATACTACATTCATCAGAGGCAATACCGATCTCAACCTCCAGTGGATGACCTGCCAAGTTATTCTGTGTGTATTGATCTGACCCAAGACCGAGCATACACGTACACATACCTAGATAGCTCTGTTATAACAGTGCGTTCATCATACTCGCTGATATATTCATGCTAATAGTGGTTTGAAGTGCTGTGAGAGCATAAATAGAATTGGATGTTCACGGAAGAAAGCTATTTATAGGGAAGTGGAGAGTGGTACTATATAGGGACAAACAGGTCCTAGAGATACAGTGGTTATGATAGAGCATATAACTAATATACATATTTACAAATTTACAATATATACAGATTACACTTTAGTAATATTCTATATTAATAGTAAAGCGTGCTCGGAATGGAAGTAAGAAATAGGTTCTGTACTACCATAGAGAGGGGATACACAGATAAAAATGAAGTGAAGGGCATTTCCAATGTGTCACCTGGAGAGGCTACTCCACTCCTGGTTACATATTCATATCAAATAAAAGGAGTATAAGAGAAGCCTTCGTTTAGTCCGTTTGGGGATAAGGTTTTCAGTGTGAAGATCCAGTAGCTCTCCCGCTGAAGTAATTTTATGTCTATATCACCCTTTCTAGGACCTAATTTAATTTTTTCGATACCATTGAACCGTAGGCCCTGTGCTGAGCCATCGTGTCTCAATTTAAGGTGTCGAGAGATGACCGTATCAATTTGTCTAGAGGGGTTCACAGAGTTTACATGCTCTAGAATTCGTTTTTTAAAAGGTCTGAAGGTCTTCCCTACATATTTCAAATTGCAGCTGCAGGTTAAGAGATAGATTAATCCTGCTGTTTGACAGTTGAAGAAGGTATTGGTCGTATGTGTTTGTGTGTTGGTCGAATCCGAGAAATTTTTGGATTTTTTCCGGATGTATTTGCATGCTTTACACCTGCCACATTGAAAAGTACCAGTTGCTGGGGTCCTCAGCCACGTATTTTCTGGTTTCGGTAGTGAGAGATGGCTTGGTACCAATAGGTCTTTCAAGTTGCGGCCTCTTCTGGCTGTAAGTGACACGTGTGAAGTTAGAACCTCTTTTAGGTGTTGGTCTTGATAGATGAGAAGCCAGTACCTTTCTAATATCTGTTTAACAGGGTCCCATCCAGCATCAAAAGTGCCAATACATCTGATCAAATTTTGTGGCGTGTCTTTCGTAGGATTGTCCTCTAGGAGAGTTGTTCTCTCAGTCATCAGTGCTCTCTTATAGGCGGTTTTTAGGCATCTATTCGAGTAGCCCTTCGCCTTGAACTGTAATCTTAGTGACTTGGCTTTGGTTTTGAACTCCTCCAAAGTGGAACAATTACGTCTAACACGGAGATATTGGCCTACTGGTATCCCATACTTCAGAGGCCCAGGGTGATGGCTTTGCCAGTTCAGGAAGTTATTGGTAGCTGTAGGCTTCTTGAATAGGGTGGTAGAGATATGGTGTCTATCTTCTGTGGTTTTCAAGGTCAGATCCAGAAAATTAATTTGATTGCCGCCCACTTCATGTGTCAGTCTGAGGTTCAAGTTGTTGATATTCAGTGCTTTCACAAACTCCTCAAAACGTTCTGTTGAACCTGTCCACACAATCAGCACATCATCAATGTAGCGTTTCCAAAGTTTTATACAGTTATGATATTCCATGAACTGCTGGCTAAACACAATGTTTTTTTCCCACCACCCCAGGTGGAGGTTTGCATATGAGGGGGCACAAGTCGTCCCCATAGCAGTCCCTCTCACCTGGTGGTAGTGGGTACCTTCAAAGAGGAAATAATTGTGCGTTAAGATGAATTGTAGGAGTTGTAGCACAAACTGGTTATGGTCACTAAGGGATGAATCTCGTGTCTGGAGAAAGCATTTTACATTATTTATGCCTGTTTCGTGAGGGATAGAGCTGTATAGCCCTTCTACGTCCAGGCTGCACAGCTTTGCCTCAGTAGGTAGTGTCAGGCTGCTCAGTGCTTTCAGAGTTTGTTTTGTGTCCCTTAGGTATGAGGGGAGAGCTTTGACAAGGCCACTTAAAATACGTTCAACATAGATGCTGCAGTTCTGGGTAAGGTTGTTATTCCCCGATACGATCGGTCTCCCAGTTTGTATTTCCTGTTGCTTATGTATTTTTGGTAATGAATAAAAGGTGGCTATAGTAGGTTTTTTGTTAAGCATAAATTTGTATTCCTCTATGCTTATTAATTTATTCTGAAAAGCCTGATCAAGAATATTCTTTAGTTCCACCAGGAATCTATTGGTTGGGTCTGCAGCTAATGCTATATAGGTGTCCTTGTCATCCAGCAATCTGTGCACCATTTTGACATATTCAGTCCTGTCCAGGATTACCAGGTTGCCTCCTTTATCGGATGGCTTGATGATTATTGTGTCATTTCTTTTTAGTTTGGCTAATGCTCTGGTTTCTTGGGTGCTCAGATTGCTGGACTGAGGTCTCGATTGAAAGTCAGTTTCAATTGCCTCTATTTCTTTACAGGACAGTTCAACAAATAGGTCAATATACTTATATTCCGGTATATGTGGGGTGAATTTGCTTTTTGGTTTCAGGTTAGTGAATGGGGCTAACTGTGCACTAGATGGATCGTTGCTGTTAAGTAGTTCCACCAGATTATCTAGCAAATTCATATCTCTTTCTTCTAGGCCTAACCTTGTTGCTTGCTTGATTTTTTGTATGCAATGATACTTATGCAAGGCTAACTTCCTAGCAAACAAGTGAATGTCCTTAGTCCAGTTAAATTTGTCGAACTTTGGTGTGGGGACAAATGATAAACCTTTTTTCAGAAGCTGAGTTTCTGTGGTGGTAAGCTGATAGGAGGAAAGATTAATGATTTGACTCTCTTGGGTCAATATGCTTTCCTCCGTTGGAACCCTCGTGTGGATTTGCTCCTTGTGTTTCTTTGTGGTCTTGTGTCCTGATTTGCTCTGGCTAAAAAATGAATTCCCTTCTTTAGGATACTCTTGGGGTTAGATTCTGACAGAGTGGAAGAGCTATCGGAGCTGAGTTCAGGTTCAGAGCCACTGGTGTCGTATTCAGAGGTGGAAAATTGGTCAAATTCGACCCTTCTGTTCTGTTTAGATCTCTGATAGATATTCCCTGTTTGGAAATCTTTTGTGTCGCGTATAAATTTAGAGTGTTTTCGGGTTTTAATTGAGGATTGAAACCTATCCAATTGTTTTTTTTAGTTTAATGTCTAGCTGTTCAAAGCTGTTTTCTGTTTTAAAGGTCTCAATTTTTCCCAACTCTTCCTCTACTTCTTTGTTGATTTTATCAAGTCTTAGTTTTTCGGATCTGCACAGGATATCCATAAACTTACGAGAACATGTACTAGCTGCCTCTTCCCACTCTTTGATGAATTCAGTCCCTTCAATATGTGGCCCAGGGATATTCTGGACTCTCAGGCCCCTAGGTATTTTTGGAGAATTGCACCAGAGTGTGAAGCAAATTTTAACACCTTCAATTTTACTTAAGCACCCAGATTGTATTTTATTCTCACAAAATATTGTGCAAATGCACTGGGACCAATGCACTATGAGCAACTTGAAAATTAGGAATTGACAGGTCCCCTACTCCTGCGCCGCTCGAGGCGACTTTGCTTACCTCATAACAGCGAGCGGCGTCATCTGGTCCCTGTCTCCAGACTCGCAGTATGTCTGACGCTGCACGCTCCAGAGCAGCTTCCTTATATGTGTACTGCACCCGGTCATGTGACCCAGCACACAGTGATGACCTCAGAGAACACAAGGGAGGGAAGAAACTCCTCCCACGTGTTGTGGTTAACACTACCCTGTGTGTATTAAAGCTAACCTCTCCCTTGCCTTAGTGCCCTGTTGTGGTCTTTGGTTTACCATTGAGCGTTGCACTTGTTATTTTGGATTTCCTGGTTACTGATATTTGGCTTTGTCTCTCGTTATTCCGACCCTCTGTCTCCCTTGACCTCGGCTTGTGTTTTGACTATCCTTTTTGCATAACCCGACCATTCTAAGGATTGGTATTGCAGTTCTCTCTACTCTGTCCTGTCTGTGTGTTAGGGTTCCCTAGTGAACGTTACAGGAATATGGCATTTTCCTAGTCGGGCAGCTTCTGTGGCCCTTAAGATTTGCCAAATACCATGGCCTACTCCTGGGAACTTTATAGAACAAGTAGCCGATAATAAAATTGAGCAGATATTATTTGGATTCCCATTGATTAGGCTAATATGGTAGGTGCACCCACAAATAAAGGGGTTGTCAGAAGGGCCCCAGCAAGAAACCAATACTTGATTCTGCCACTAATAGTATTTAAGTTGAATGAGTCTTAACTAGTAGATTGGAGAGTAGGACACACCCTAATATCTGATCGAGGTATACTGACACCTGTGCAGAAACCTGTAATTAGAAACTTAACTACGAAGTAGTAAGTAGAAGTATAGATCAGGGTGTTGCTGTGGATGTGATCCATTTGGATTTTGCCAAGGCATTTGATACAGTTCCACACAACAGATTAGTGTTCAAACTCAAGAAAAAATGTCTAGATGAAAATGCTTGTTCTTGGGTAGAACATTGGCTTAAAAATAGAGTACAAAGAGTTGTCTTTAATGGTAAATTTTCAAGCTGGACAGAGGTGGCAAGTGGTGTCCCTCAGGAGTCTGTTCTGGGACCCCTTCTATTTAACATGTTTGTAAATGATCTTGAAGAAAGCATTGAAAGTCATGTTTCAGTGTTTGCAGATGACACAAAACTCTGTAAAATAATACAATGTGAGCAAGATATTACTTTGCTGCAGAGGGATTTAGACTGGGGGACTAGGCACTCAAATGGCAGATGAAATTTAATGGTGAAAAATTAAAAGTTTTGCACTTCGGCGTAAAGAATACACAAGCAACTTATACCCTTAATGGAAGCGAATTAGGGATAAGAACACACGAAAAGGACTTGGGAATTGTTATAGACAACAAACTATGCAACAATGTGCAATGTCAATCAGTAGTGGCTAAGGCCAGTAAGGTATTGTCATGCATGAAAAAGGGCATTCATTCTTAGGACAAGAATATTATTTTGCCTGTTTATAATCACTGGTAAGACCACATATTGAATATGCTGTGCAATTTTGGGCACCTGTTCTAAAGAAGGATATTCTGGCACTAGAAAAAGTGCAGAGGCAGGCTACAAAATGAATAAAAGGAATGAAATATATTAGCTATGAAGAAAGGTTAACAAATTTAAACCTATTTAGTTTAGAAAAACGTTGCCTGAGTTGGGATATGATAACATTATACAAATATATTCGGGGCCAATACAAACCATTGTGTGGAAATCTATTCACAAACCGGACTTTACATAGGACACAAGGTCATGCATTTAGACTGGAAGAAGGAAGATTTTGTCTAAGGCAAAGGAAAGGTTTTTTTTTACTGTAAGAACAATAAGGATGTGGAATTCTCTGCCTGAAGAAGTGGTTTTATCAGTGTCCATACAGATGTTCAAACAGCTACTAGATGCATACTTGCAAAAACAGAATATTCAAGGATATAATCAATGTAGGGTTATAGCTGCTTGATCTAAGGATAAATCTGACTGCCATTCTGGGGTCAAGAAGGAATTTTTTTCCTAGCTTGTTGCAAAATTGGAAGTGCTTCAAACTGTTTTTTTTGCCTTCTTTTGGATCAACAGCAAAAACCAAATGTGAGGAAGGCTGAACTTGGTGGACGCAAGTCTCTTTTCAACTATGAAACTAGAGGAGGGCAAGTGTGAGTATTGAGGGAGACGCCTCTTTGTGACAAAAGGAGAGTACGAATATGGAACAGTCAGATTGTACTGTCCGTGTTCCCTAGCTTTGAACTACTGACAAGTCTCGTAGCTATGTCCTTATTTACTTACTGTAACTTACTGTACAGATCACTAGTGTCAACAGTTGTTTATAAGGATAAAAGGATGGGAGCCATTATGGCCTACATCCCTGTCATGCTGTCTCTGTCAGTTTGGGTGCTGACACAAGGTAGGGGAACCCAAATCTAGAAACCGGAGTTTGTACAGCTAATTTTTCCAAGCTAAAGAAGAGAATGGCACGCCTTTATGTCGGTGCTCGGGTGTAAAAATGGAATGGTACAAGATCGACAGGAACTGGGGTTGGGGTATCCTGGGTTAAGGCTGGAGTGCATGGACTAGGTGGGGGTGATGGGTTTGGCTGAGGAGCCTGGATTGAAATATCTTACTAGTTCTGAGGTGAGCAACATCTACATGTAGAGTTAATGTGACAGTCAGGTAGGTGATAGTATAACAACCGGTGGCTTGCAAAGTGCCGAATGGCGGAAAATTAACTAAATAAAGGTGAAGGTGAGGCCCTACTAAGTGCCAAGTGGCTCTGAGAGGCTCTAGCTATGAATTGGCCGAGGGAATGAGGCCACCAAACAAAGTGGCAGGAATGTTAGCCTCTCGGTGACAAATAAGAGATTTAACACCTTAAGGACACATGACATGTGTGACATGTCATGATTCCCTTTGATTCCATAAGTTTGGTCCTTAAGGGGTTAAAGGAGTGGCCGTGACATGTAAGGCCCTATTTAAAACCTAGAGAGGTAAGAGCATTAGTGATGTACCGAACTGTTCGCTGGCGAATACTTCCTGGCAACATAGCGTGTTCGCGTTCGCTGCGGAGGGCGAACACATGCGCGGTTCGATCCGCCCCCTATTCGTCATCATTGAGTAAACTTTGACCCTGTGCCTCACGGTCAGCAGACACATTCCAGCAAATTAGCAGCAGACCCTCCCTTCCAGACCCTCCCACCTCCTGTACAGCATCCATTTTAGATTCATTCTGAAGCTGCATTCTTAGTGAGAGTAGGGACAGTGTAGCTGCTGCTCATTTGATAGGGAAATTGATAGCTAGGCTAGGGTTTTAAGTGTCCACTACAGTCCTGAAGGACTTATCTGATCTCTGCTGTAAGGACAGCACACCAAAAAGCCCTTTTTAGGGCTAGAACATCAGTCTGCTTTTTTTTTCTGTGTAATGTAATTGCAGTTGCCTGCCTGCCAGCTTCTGTGTCAGGCTCACAGTGGATACTGTGCCCACTTGCCCAGTGCCACCACTTAAATCTGGTGTCACAATAGCTTAAGCTTGCATTTAAAAACAAATTTTTTTTTTCACTATAATAGATTGAATAGCAGTTAGTTGTCTGCAAGCGTCTGGGTGTCACGCCTTCAGCGTGTACTCTGCCAACCTCTGCCAGTGTACTTTGCCACTCATATCTGGTGTCAAAATAGCGTGCCTTTAAAAAGAAAAAAAGTTTTTCACTTTAAGCTAATAGCAGTCAGTGTCCTTAAAACGTGTGTCAGGCCTTCAGCGTGTACTCTGCCAACCTCTGCAAGTGCACTTTGCCACCCATATCTGGTGTCACTATAACGTGCCTTTAAAAAGAAAAAAACTTTTTCCACTGTTATAGATTGATTAGCAGTTAGTTGTCTTCAAGTCGGTGTCAGGCCTACAGCGTGTACTCTGCCAACCTCTGCCAGTGCACATTGCCACTCATATCTGGTCCCACAGTAGCTTGCATGCATAGTACCACTAATCCCCCCCCCAAAAAAAAATGACAGACATAGGCAGGCCACCCAGCAGTGGTCGTGGTACTGTGATTCCCTTTTGCCCTAGAATAATGCCCAGTTTTCAGAGGCCACGTACCCTGAACTGGAAAAGTTCTGAGGACATAGTTGACTGGCTAACACAGGACACCCAATCTTCTACAGCTTCCGCTCGGAACCTTGACGCACCATCCTCCTCCAGCTTAGCTTCGGGCACCTCTCAAGATACCGCTCACCCGCCTGCCGCCACCACCACCACTAGCACCACAGCCGCTTCACTTGGTATGTCAGAGGAGTTATTTACACATCCGTTTGAAGAAATGAGTGATGCGCAACCATTATTGCCAGAGGATGTAGATAACAGGGATATGTCTCAGGCACGCAGCATTACACACATGGACGTACGGTGTGATGATGATGATGTTGTACACGCTGCTGGTTCCTTTGCTGAGTTGTCAGATACAAGTGAAGCGGTTGATGATGACGATGCGTCCATGGATGTCACGTGGGTGCCCGCTCGGCAAGAAGAAGAACAGGGCGAAAGTTCAGATGGGGAGACAGAGAGGAGGAGGAGGAAACGAGTTGGAAGCAGGGGGAGGTCGTCGCAAGGAGCTAGTGGCACAGTCAGACAGCATGCATCGGCACCTGGGGTCAGCCCGAAAGCACGCCAATCAACGCATGCTGTGTCCACCACCAGAATGCCGTCATTGCAGAGCTCAGCAGTGTGGCATTTTTTTTTGTGTGTCTGCCTCTGACTACAGCGATGCCATTTGCAACCTGTGCCAAAAGAAACTGAGTCGTGGGAAGTCCAACACCCACCTAGGTACAACTGCTTTGCGTAGGCACATGATCGCACATCACAAACGCCTATGGGATCAACACATGAGTACATGCAGCACACAAACTCAAAGCCGCCATCCTCCTCCTGGTCCAGCATCTTCAGCCACGTCAACCACTGCTGTCCTCCTTGCCCCCTCTCAACCATCCGCCACTGCGTCTCTCGCCTTGAGCAGTTCCCGCTGATCTGCCCAGTCATGTGTCTGTCAAGGACATGTTTGAGCGTAAGAAGCCAATGTCAGAAAGTCACTCCCTTGCCCAGCGTCTGACAGCTGGCTTGTCTGAACTATTAGCCCGCCAGCTTTTACCATACAAGCTGGTGGAGTCTGAGGCGTTTGTGGCTATTGGGATACCGCAGTGGAAGGTACCCGGACGAAATTTCTTTGCACAAAAGGCAATCCCCAACCTGTACTCGATTGTGCAAAAGGAAGTAATGGCATGTCTGGCACACAGTGTTGGGGCCAAGGGTCCATCTGACCACTGATACCTGGTCTGCAAAGCATGGTCAGGGCAGGTATATCACCTACACTGCGAATTGGGTAAACCTGCTGACGGCTGGCAAGCATGGAATGCGTGGCTCTGCAGAGGAGTTGGTGACACCGCCACGACTTCCAGGCAGGCCTGCTGCCACCTCCTCCTACTCCATCCTCTTGCATAACCTCCTCGGGTGAGTCCTCTTCTGCTGCTGCGTCTTGCTCCACATCAACGGTACCCCCCCAGCTCCCCAGGTACTATTCCACATCCCGGATACGGCAGTGTCACGCCGTCTTGGGTTTGACTTGCTTGAAAGCAGAGAGTCACACCGGACAAGCACTCCTGTCCTCCCTGAACGCACAGGTGGAAAAGTGGCTGACTCCGCAGCAACTGGATATCGGCAAAGTGGTTTGTGACAACGGAACAAATTTGTTGGCGGCATTGAAGTTGGGCCAGTTGACACATGTGCCGTGCATGGCACGTGTGTAATCTGATCGTACAACGCTTTGTGCATAAGTACACAGGCTTACAGGACGTCCTGAAGCAGGCCAGGAAGGTGTGTGGCCATTTCAGGCGTTCCTACACAGCCATGTCGCACTTTGCAGATATCCAGTGGCGAAACAACATGCCAGTGAGGCGCTTGATTTGCGACAGCCCAACACGTTGGAATTCAACACTCCTAATGTTCGACCGCCTGCTCCAACAAGAAAAAGCTGTTAATGAATATTTGAATGACCGGGGTGCTAGGACAGCCTCTGGGGAGCTGGGAATTTTTTTGCCACGTTACTGGACGCTCATGCGCAATGCCTGTAGGCTCATGCGTCCTTTTGAGGTGACAAACCTAGTCAGTCGCACCAAAGGCACCATCAGCGACATCATACCATTTGTTTGCTTCCTGGAGCGTGCCCTGCGAAGAGTGCTGGATCAGACCCTAGATGAGCATGAAGAGGAAGAGTTGTGGTCACCATCACCACCAGAAACCGCCTTATCAGCATCGCTTGCTGGACCTGCGGCAACAATGGAAGAGGATTGTGAGGAAGAGGAGTCAGAGGAGGAATGTGGCTTTGAGGAGGAGGAGGAAGACCAACCACAACAGGCATCCCAGGGTGCTCGTTGTCACCTATCTGGTACCCGTGGTGTTGTACGTGGCTGGGGGGAAGAACATACCTTCATTGAGATCACTGAGGAGGAGGAGGAGGAACGGGAAAGGAGTAGCTCGGCATCCAACCTTGTGCAAATGGGGTCTTTCATGCTGTTGTGCCTGTTGAGGGACCCTCGTATAAAAAGGCTGAAGGAGAACGACCTGTACTGGGTGTCCACGCTACTAGACCCCCGGTATAAGCAGAAAGTGGCGGAAATGTTACCAAATTACAAGTCGGAAAGGATGCAGCATTTGCAAAATAAATTAAAAAGTATGCTTTACACAGCGTATAAGGGTGATGTCACAGCACAACGGGAATCTAACAGGGGAAGAGGTGAAAGTCATCCTCCTCCCACGACCACGCCGGCAAGGACAGGACGCTTTAAAGACGTGTTGTTGATGGAGGACATGCAGAGCTTTTTAAGTCCTACGCATCGCCACAGCCCTCCTCAGAGAACGACTCGACCGACAGGTCAAAAAAGTCTAGATTACCTCACCTTTATTAAGATGAATGAGGGATGGATCCTGAAGGGACTGACAGTGGGCGATACATTAGACTAAAAAAGTCCTGATGAGATGAGCTGCCTTGGGCTAAAAATGGTCCACACGCTGCTGTATTTTAGCTCTGAATGCCGGTTGACTTGCGTGACTTATCCGCCACCAACTAGGGTTCAAGCCGCAATGTTTTAGGGCACTTTCTGCCTGGGAAACAAACATCAATTTATCTGGCCGCTGCTATAGCAGCGGCTGCAACAATACCTAATTTTTCAGGCATTTGCACATGCCTAATTTTTCGGGCCTCTGGTGCTGCACTGTGGCTTCGAAAACCAAACCAAAAAAAAGGCACATAACAGGGATTAAACTGATTGGAGTGGTGTGTTAAGTAGTACTATTCCTATCTGGTGGCACATTAGAGTGCACGCGCAGTGCCCTAAATTTGAAGTAGGAGGACCGACCAAGCATCTTTTTCCATCTACTGCTTCCTAAAATCGATGCCATATTCACGTCCCCTGATAGGGCGCCAGCTTGTTATTCTCTTGGGCGCCAGCTCGTTATTCTCTTTTTCACTTCACTAGGGACACTTTACTGCACTATGGGCACTAAGACCCACTCTTTGTCTTGCACAGTGTTATTCCTAGCCAGCATCTGTGATGGGAAATCAGGTAGTCATCTAAACGTTTAGATTGAGCTTTAGCTTAGAACACCCTTGAAGGTGTTTAAGGAGATTAGGGCTAGTTTAGAGGAATCTTCTTAGACCTCTCTGAGTCTTTATAGCCCTTCTACCTATCCAGCATTTCTGGAAACTAGCTAAGAGAAAGGGTGGCTGTGTGTCTGTGATACATTTAACTTTATATCACCTTATTGACACTATCACTCTGGTCTCCATACTCTCTGCCTCTACCCATCTATTTAGAGGGAATTTCCTTGCCCCAGCCAATATTATATAATAGGTAATAGTATTACCATTATTACACAATTAGCCTCTATAGGGGAATGAGTATAGTATCCCTTTGTTATTTATAAATGACACAATAAAGACTTTTGTCCATTACTCAATTTACTTTAACAAAGGGTACTAACCACGGTATTAAGAAGCATTACTCTGCTTTCCCTTTCTTCCTCTATTATACACCTATGCTCACTAGGATTTGTAGGTATCACTTTATTATAGTTGTCTAACCTTTTCCTATGCAAGTTTTAGATCTCCTTCTTGGGAGATTTTTTTCTTTTTTCAGTTTATTAGCCTACTTTCGGGGACCCTTGGTGTTGTACGTGGCTGGGTGGAGGAAGAGACCTTCAATGACATCAGTGAGGACAAGGAACGGACATGGCTAGCTTGGTATCCAACCTTGTGCAAATGGGGAGTTTGCGGTTGTGCAAATGGACTGTTTGCGGTTGTTTGCGGTGCGTTAAACGGGGAGTTTGGTCTGTCACTGTGAAGCGGGCGTAACCCTTACACTACCTGATCGATACAACATCATACAGTAGGTCCCCCCCTCATTATTTTTATGGCCCCCACCCACCGCTCACGGGTGGGGCGGGCGGGAGGACAGTAGGTCCCCCCCATTGTGATTTATGGCCCCCACCCACCGCGCAGGGGTGAAGGCCGGGGGGGGGGGGGAGGACAGTAGCCCCCCCCCCTTATCCTTATTTACTGAATATTCCCCCTGTATAACAATGTTTGGCATTTAGTGAATATTCCCTATTCTGCTCTGTGTCAGTCTGTATCAGGGTCTCTGAGGACAGGTGTCAATCCATATCTGCCAAGTGACCCTATGTAGGGGGAACAGTCCCTATTCTGCTCTGTGTCACTGTATATTAGGGGCTCTGAGGACAGGTGTCAATCCATATGTCAAGGTATCAATATGGCATATGTCAGGTGTCAATCCATATCCATTGTGATTTAGGAATGTTAGGTGATTTATGCCCTTTATGGATTAAAATCAGACTCTGCATCAACTGTGTATTTTTCCATGGGAGTTTTGCCATGGATCCCCCTCCTTCATGCCACAGTCTAGGTCAGGGGTAGGCAACCTACGGCACTAGTGCCATGCACGGCACTCCAAGTGTCTTTGCACGGCACTCAAGGCTGCTAGAGCCAAGCAGGCTCTGGCTATCAGGAGTCCCAGTGAAACTTCAGATATCTGCTAATACGAAAAGGTGGTGAAGGACAATCCTCAATTTATGCATTGCAGATCACTTCCTCCCAACACTTGTGAATGGGAATCCACAATGTAGTAGAGCAGCCTGCAGCTGCTGTTGCAGCTCCTGTCCTTGACCTGTACCTGGCCAGCTTGGTCCCCCCAGGGAAGCCACCTACACTGCTAGATTTACACAGAAATGCACAAGAACCCTCCCCTCATACAAACAATACTAACAGCCCACAAACAAACATATATATACAATCCACACAAAAGTAACCCGCTAACAATCCACATACATGCACATAACCCCACATGCAATACCCCAAACAGCCCCACACACACACACACTACCAAACACACAATGTGACATATCCACCCACACACACACACACAATTCCACAAGCAGCCCCCATACACAGCCCACATTCATATGTATCATACACAATACCACAAACTCCTGAACATATACAATATATTAGCTCATATACGCACAAATACAACAATACAAAATTACAGTATGCGACAGACCCCTCTGTCTTGGAACTATGCTCTATTCCGTTGCCTTCGTCTATCCTTCGGTTAACCGCAGCTTAATTGGTGAACGTTGGGAGTTTGCTGTTCATGTTACTCCAATGTGGTGGCGGCCATTTTAAAGTCCCGAACGGCCAGCGGTGTTCGGCACCCAAACTATGGAACTGAAAACGGACACTATTTTGCATGGACACCGCTGAAGCCGCCGACCTCCCTTCTTTGCCATCCAACACACAAACGTCGGTCCGTTCAGTACTTTCCGGCATGAATAGACGCACCCCAGATAGCCATCCCATGCAGCCCATTCATATAACGAAAGACAATGTGAAAGACTTTGGCTCCGTGAACTGTATGCATAGGATCTGAGCGGCATTCGGTAATAATGTGTGCTCAGATCCCAGCTATCTGGGGATACGTTGAATGTGGGGATTCTGTTCGTGTAATGTAAAGTTATTGATTTTATTGTATTTTTATGTTCAGGTACAAAATGGAGTTTAGCCTCTATCCATGGAGATAATTGGATTATTTCCCAATTATCTCCAGGATAGAGAGGAGGGTTTATCTACATCAAAGGAGAGTGTTTATGCTTGTGCCACTGTGATTGGCTACTGTATCCACATTGTCCCAGTCTTCCATCTGGTCCCCTAGGGGAGTGTCCACCAGGTGGGAGACCTGCATAAATACCGGGCAGGTATCCCTCAATAAACCAGATCTCTGCTTATGGAGGGTTACCTCAATACGGAGCTTGGTCTCGTACTTGGGGGTATTGGATTCAAATGATTTGCTTGTTCGGCTGTTTGCTTCGTGAAGGATTTCGTATGGTTCCGTTAATTGGAACTGCTGTTAGCTGCTTCTTCATTCGTAAAGGGAATGTCCTCAGCGGTATTAACCCCTCTTATACCAGGGTGTACCGTAACACAGTATAAATAACACAAGCAGAATCCGGCAGCATACACACCTCAATTTAAAAAAAAATAGGACCGGCACGCTACAGGACATCACAATCCTATATCGGCACAGTGCTGCTAAAAGGTTGCCTACCCCTGGTCTAGGTGTTAGTCCCCTTGAAACAACTTTTCCATCACTATTGTGGCCAGAAAGAGTCCCAGTGGGTTTTAAAATTCGCCTGCCCATTGAAGTCAATGGCGGTTCGCGAACGTTTGCGGAAGTTTGCATCCGCCGTTCGCGAACCGAAAATTTTGTGTTCGCGACATCACTAAAGAGCACTATTCTCTCCTCCAGCTCTGCTTAACTCCTACCTTGTTTGATTGCTATCTCCTGTCCCATTGTGTTGGTCCGGTGGATGAATACATCATCATGAGGATGGGTGTAGGCCTTGCATAACTGAATTACAAATATACAATAATATGGCACATACCAATACTCTTAACAGCCAGTTGATCTATCGCTAAGGAATGTAGGGGAATAGAAATGTAATTAATTGATAGAAACTGTTGGAACGTACGTATCTTGCTCAACTAGTGTGTGGTTAAGCTTGAGAAAGGAATATTAAAGAGAGGAACCTAAAGACACAATGGGAATGTTAATGGAAATATGTCCAGTATGGTGTAAGTGCTTATAGAGGTATGGGTATAAAGTACATGTTTTGTGGTTAAGGTTTAACCCCTTAAGGTCCAAACTTCTGGAATAAAAGGGAATCATGACATGTAACACATGTCATGTGTCCTTAAGGGGTTAAAGCGTTAACAGGATGATAAGTAGGGATAGTAGAAACTTTGATAAAAATAGAAATAGTGATTGTCAATATGGATATGAAAGAGATACCTAGTAGTGCTGTGTCTAATTACAAGTTCCCACTGTGTGCCCTTCCACAAGAAGGACCTGAAGTATGTATGAGAAAGATCGGAACATCTCTAGTTTACTAGCAGGAAGCAAAATATGTAAGATCTAGTAAGTGCTTGTGACAGGAGTTGTGGATTATACAATGCTTGGGTAAAACCTGCATATGGTTAGATGTGTAATAAGGGGTTATTGGATCTCAGGATTGCAGAGAGAGGGTTGTAAAGGAAGGAATTGCGTGGGCATAACAAGACTGAGAGTAATAGTCAACTGTAGTATGACAGGGTTGAAGTTGACCCTTTTAAATCTGGAAATGTTGTATGTAATTTCCCAAATGTGTGGCAGAAATTGTGTTGTAGTGAATTGTCCACAGAGGGCTGAATGTAACCTATGGAGTGAAGGCCGCGTGTAGAGGTATTGCAGAGGAAGGCCAATATTACCAAATGTAAGTCTTGAGCTGTTGGGTGTATAATATGGTATATGTAAAGTAATGATTATGGCATGAACAAACGTAGGTTAATTGTACCAAAGTTGTAGAAATGGACTGTGAATTGCGTATGGAGAATAGTGATGCTCTGGTATTCGATCTGGTTTTATTTATTTATTATTTTATTAAAGACACGGAGGCTCATATTATGCATAACTCTTTCTTTATTTCCTCAGCAGCAAAGATAGAGGAATATAAATATTGTCAAAAAATGAAAGAAAAACTGTATAGGCATAACGGGTAGCCAATCACATGGTAGAGGAAGTGGCTATATAAGTCATGTGTCTCCCACAATCCCCCTCTTTCTTTGCTGCTTCCTCAAACAGATAAGTGCTTTTGCTTCTCTCTGACTAAGTTTTGATAATCGTTTACTTGTATTGATTTTTCGTTGTGTACTGTTTATAACTTGTACGTTTTTTTACCTGTTACCGCTAGCGTTCCCCCTGGGACCCCTTAGTGCTCTTCTCCCTCCCGGGGAGTCCTGTAGCCTGCCCTTCCCTCCTCGTGCTTCCGCACGGCTCCCGGCTCTGTGCCTTGCCGCGACCGCTCTATTTGCGGCCGCGGCTGCGCACGCATTCTTCCCCGCTCGCGGGCGGGCTCGGCGGGTCGGGTGCACGAGCCCC
This sequence comes from Pelobates fuscus, assembly GCF_036172605.1. Taxonomy (NCBI): domain Eukaryota; kingdom Metazoa; phylum Chordata; class Amphibia; order Anura; family Pelobatidae; genus Pelobates; species Pelobates fuscus. The sequence continues at coordinate 163,757,224 of NC_086317.1, read as the reverse complement.
TTCCCCCGCCGAGTGCCCGGTCGCGTGCACCTTCCCTCACGTGCGGCGGCCATCTTGGGCGGACCTCGATCCTTCCCCTGTGCTGCCGTGCGGTCACCTTTGCTTTGCCGGGTCCCCTGGGAACGCTAGACGGTCTGTGTGTATCGCTTTCTGTGGGTTACTCAACCCTTTGCTATCCTTTATTCACCTTAGTGTCATTTAGCGGTTTATTTTCTTTAGCTGCCCACTACAATTTTACATCATGCAGGATAGGGAGGATGGGCCTACAGGTCCCCCTGGGGATTTTCACTCAGACAGTGCTGAGGGTGCTATGGCCTCCCAAGAGTTTCAGGCCATGCTGGAAGCCACTATGGCCTCCTCCATTCAGAAGGCTATTGCCTCGGCCATGGGGGCTGTTACTACCTCCTTTTCGCAATCCATGCACTCCCTAGTTTTGCCTGCTCTGGCCTCCCCCGCCCCTACGGGTGTGGGGTCCCCCTCCCCTGCTCAGACTGTGCCTGGAGCCCGTAAGGCAAAGGCCAAGTCCAAACATGTCGGCTCCCACTCCTCGATGCAGGTTCTACCTGCCATGACTGACACGCTTGAGGCGGTCACAGATGGCGCGCACCCCACGCGCAAAAGAGCCCCTGGCCGGGCTAAAAAGGCTAGATTATGGAAACGGGCTAGAGCCCTTGATGATGGGTCGGATACCGACCGGAGTGTGGAGGAAGAATCCGACTATATGGAGTATGACTCCTTTGATGATGATGAGGTATCTGGAGAGGATTTGCCCCTTACGGGCGTTAACCCATCAGAATCCTCCGCCAAGGCCCGGGGTCCAGTATTAGGCCCCTCTGGGGATGACAAAACGATCCTTGATCCTCAAGGTAATCCCCTGTTCGACCCAGACGACCTGCGTCACCCCCGGTCCGCTGAATGGGTTCCCCCGGATCATATTGCCCAATATGTGGCCAAACGTATCCGCACACCCCTTTCCAGAGAAGGCCGCAATAAGCTACGGGCCGAATGCCCACGCCCTTCTCTCCCGGGCGCTGCGGGCAAAACCCCAGATATTGACCCACAGATTGCCCAGTTCCTGGGTAAGTCGGGCTGGAAGCCCAAAAAGGGTCTTGACAATTCCCTGAAGGGATGCCAGGACAAGATCCTGGATACTCTGGGACCCCTCTCGAAGCTCTATGAGCTTCTAGATGCTGCTAAAGCTGTGGATTCAGTTTTGGACGTAGACGTGGCCATAGGTTGGGTCCAACGGGCCATATGCTTGCTGGGGAACGCCAATACGGCGATGTCTGCGGAAAGGCGCAAGGCGATACTATTAAAACTAGACCCTAAGCTGGCCACTATGACTGTGGCGGAACCTGACCCGACAGAAGAGGGTTTACTGTTTGGTACCTCCTTCGTGAAAGACATGGGCTCGTATGTCAAGACCTTCACGGCAATTGACAAGGCGCAGGCGAGCATGAATCGCGTGTTCGCGCCTAAGGTTTTCGGAGGGGCCGGGCGTAGCAGGAACCGTCCACCCGGCCGGGGTTTCCGAGGCGCATTCCGCGCCACCAGAGGTTCCTTTTTTCCCTCCCGGGGATTTCAAGACCAAAGAACCCCTCCCTTCTTCCCAGCCAGAGGTCGAGCTTGGGGCTCCAGATACCCCCGCAGTGGTACCACCAGCAGACGTCCTTACGGTGAGTACCCTTTCTTTCCCTCCCGTTCAGGTAGCAGGGAGGCTGGCCTTATTTTACCGAGAGTGGGCGAAGCTCACCTCGGATGCTTGGGTTCTGCAGTGTGTAAAGGGGTATCGCCTAGATTTTGTTTCAGTGCCTGTCCAGTTTTATTCCCCCAGAGAACTGTCCCTTCCACGGGAACAAGACGAGATGATCTCCGCGGAGGTCGGAGAGATGCTCTCCAAGGGCGCTATAGAGGAACTGCCGTTCGCCGCCAAGGGCTTTACGAGCAATCTGTTCCTGGTGCCCAAGAAAGGAGGCGGAGTTCGCCCTGTAATAAATCTTCGTCCCCTCAACGCCTTCCTGCGTTACCAGCACTTCCAGATGGAAGGTATACACTGCCTCAGGGACCTTCTGCGCCAGTCGGACTGGCTAGCCAAACTGGACCTGAAGGACGCTTACTTCACGGTCCCCATTGCTCTAGAATTCAGAGATTATCTCCATTTCACATGGCACGGGCGGCGTTGGCGTTTCACCTGCCTGCCTTTCGGTCTCTCTTCGGCCCCCTGGTGCTTCACCAAGCTTCTGAAGCCTGTGGTGGCGTTCCTCCGTACCCGAGGGGTTCGCCTCATTGTTTACCTGGACGACATTCTGATTTTGTCCCAATCGAAGGAGGATCTCCTCCTACACCTGGATTGGACTACCGCCCTGCTACAGAAGTTGGGTTTTCTGATCAACTGGGACAAATCGGTCCTGGATCCCGCCCAGTCCATAGAGTTCCTGGGGTTCAGAGTGGACTCCGTCCAACAGTTCCTGTTTCTACCGAGTTCCAAGGTGAAGGCCATTCAGAAGGAGATTCGAAGAGCTCTGCGTGTCGCAGACCTGTCCATCAGACAGCTGGCGAGAATAATTGGCCTTCTCGCGGCCTCTATTCAGGCGATCTTCCCGGGCCCACTACACTACCGGGCCCTCCAGCGACTCAAAGGGTCACACCTTCGGTCAGGTCACTCCTACGAGTCTCGGATACGTTTGGACGCAGAGTCCAGAGACGAGCTGGTGTGGTGGTTAGCACACATGGAGGCGTGGAATGGGAGAGCCATCTTCGGCTCCATCCCGGACGTGGTGATCGAATCAGATGCCAGCTTGCACGGCTGGGGTGCTCGTTGTGGCGACGTTTCCACAGGAGGCAGATGGTCCGACGTGGAGAAATCGTTGCACATCAACTGCCTGGAACTCCTGGCTGGGGCTTTCGCGATCCGCAGCCTTACCCCAGGACGGGCGAATTGCTGCGTTCTCCTCAAGATGGACAACGTATCAGCGGTCCGCTACATAAACCACCTGGGGGGTACGAAGTCCAAGATGTTGGCAATTCTGGCGAAAGATTTCTGGCAATTCTGCCTCTTCAACAACGTTTCGGTAACAGCGGAACACATTCCGGGACTAGACAATTCGGGAGCGGATTGGAATTCCAGACACTTAAGAGACTCTGGAGATTGGCGTCTACACACTTCGGTGTTCCAGAGCCTGGACATGTTGTGGGGAAAGTTCCAGATGGATCTGTTCGCATCTCGACTGAACACTCAACTGCCGAAGTTCTTCAGCTGGAGGCCGGATCCGGCAGCGGTGGCGACCGATGCCTTCCTTCAAGAATGGCCGCGGGGTCTGCTATACGCATTCCCTCCATTCAACATGATAGCGCGCACGATCTCGAAACTGGTTTGCCACGACTGTCGTGTAGCGCTAATCACCCCGCTTTGGAGATCTCGACCATGGTTTCCCCGCTTGATGGAGTTGTCGATCGATTATCCTCGGTTGATTCCAATCTTCCAGGACCTCCTTCTAGACCCGGATGGGAACCCACACGGGCTAGTATTACAACACCAGCTACCCCTGATAGCGTGGTTCCTTTCAGGGGACCTTGGATTGTCCCAGACGTTCCGCAGACAACTCTCCTACTCATCGATAATGCCTGGGCCCCAGGCACACGAACTGCCTATCGAACTTCATGGAGATCGTGGTCTGGTTGGTGCATGGAACGGGCAGTGGATCCCGTATCTGCCCCATTGCCTTTGATCCTGGAATTCCTCACGTCCCTGTTTGACTCAGGCAAGGCGTACCGCACGATTAACCTCTCCCGCTCGGCTATCTCGGCCGGACACAGGGGTTTGGATGGTTCCCCTGTCGGCAGGCATCCTTTTGTATGTCTAAATAAACAAAACTGAAAGACAAAAGTAATGGCTATCAGAAAATAAGAGGGAACAAGACAGAGTAATACGTGGAAGCTCGAAAACTGGAGTGAGTGGGGTTTCACCAAATCCCAAGGATTAACGTAGAAAAGATACAATTTATCCAGGAGCTTTTACAATAAAAAGAAGAGAATGCCTTATAGTTACACAATAAAATTCTAATTTCTAAAAATGAGGAAATTCTTAAAATGCAAATGTGTGTACTCAGGCAGACAAAGTTATACTCAGTATAAAATCACAGCATTATGTTTCATAGCAGCAAATAGTCCAAGTATAAATATATAAGTCCCAAATTGGATGAATAATATATACCAGTCTTTTAGAGTGTGTATCATAAACCACCTTTGATCTGCTGGATGAAATAGCAAGATCAACTGGGGTATTTATGAATTTATATACTTTCAATACAAGAAAGATCGAGTGCAAAAGTAGAAAATTAGTGATAATTCAAAAAAATAGATCCAAAATGTCAATAAATAAACCAAAACATAAAAATGTAAATGGAAATAAAATAAGGGCTAATTAGTATTGCTGACTAACAGCCAAAATGCTTAGTCTCTCACCGAAAAAAATCTGGGCTGACAGCCTGAGAGTGATAATTGTGGCTGTAGCAATCAAAGATAAAAAATATATTGTGTTAAAGTCGTGACAGGATCCGTGTATAATCCGTGTAATGCCAATAAAAGATAAAAACTTGTAGGTGAAAAATAGAGTGTTATTTTATTTAATTAAAAAAGGTAAATCATCTAAATATAGGTGAATAAAATATTATAGAACTGCTCCAAAAAAGAAGAAAGCAAAATTGGCTAAATAACCTGACTGATGATACTGGATGGCTGTGGATGATATTCGTCTTCTACCAAGTGGGTGTTGCAGCAACCGGTGAGGACGGCGTCCGCAGTCTTGGTTAGTCCACCTCCGACCTCACATCGATAGGTGAGCCATCTCGGTGATGTCAGGCAGAAACAGTAGATAGCCAACAGATGCTTTCTCCAAACAGGCCTTAGTTCTCAAACCTTTCCAATGTGGATTGTAGCCTTACGCGTTTCAAAGGGTATTGCCCAATTTCATCAGAGGCATATCAGTACCTTGCTTAATACCAGTATATATATCTACAAACCTACAAGTCATTAATTGGCAATTTGCAAATCAGACATTTCAATCAAATGCGGAAAAAAACATACATAGATGAAATAAAGAAATAGCAATTTGCAAATAAGACATTTCAATCAAATGCGGAAAAAAACATACATAGATGAAATAAAGAAATAAAGAAATTTAAATTTAGATATAACATAAAATAAAATAAAAATAAAAAGTATTAGGCATAAATAAATAAGAATAGAAATCAAAAATACATGATCAGCTTATAATAAGCCATAAACAGTGCAGGGATGCGATATATGTCATTTTATCACTAAGTGTAAATCACATATAAATATAATAGTGCAATGTAACACATCCCTGTGGCTCAGGAGAATAACATCAAAAGGACCTAGATGGAAACTTAATACTTATCTTCACTTCTTCTCTAATTAAACAGAATGAAAATAACATTCATATTATAATAATAATAATTAAGCATACCTTTTGGGGAACATCAAACTTAATAAATGGAATATAACATACATATTATGATAATATTAATTTAGACAGACCATATTAAAAAGACCATATTAAAAAGACCATATTAGAAAGACCATATTAGAAAGACCATATTAGAAAGACCATATTACAAAGACCATATTACAAAGACCATATTAAAAGGACAAATATCGGGAGAAAATTGGCTGGTTAAGAAATACACACACTTAGGAGGTGCTGATTAGAGCTATTAAACTCATTAGACTGAGACCATCACATTAGCAACAATGTAATAACTGAATGACCAACCGGCACCCTTAACTTAAAGAATATACTCGGCACATATAAGGTCATTCAAAAATAAAAATAGAAATAAGAATAAGAATAAAAATAAATAAAAATAAATATAGAGATAGAAATAGAAAAATAAGATGAAATAGAATAGATAATAGACACTTAATGGATTATTATGGGACACTCTCCATGGGAAGAGAGCCATACATGCTAAAGGGAGAATAAAGTGTTATCAAAACCCTCTAAAATTGGAACATATCTACCAAGACTAGAGTTAGAGCTAAAAACAGGATATATTAAAATAGCAAATATACCTAAAAAAAAAAAAAAAAAATTTAAAATTTTTTATACATTTTTTATAAAAAAGCATTAAGCTCGAAGTCAATATTAAGACCGTTGGGTACTAGGGAGTTCAGAGTAAAGATCCATTTAGCTTCTTTTTGGTCTAAACTTTTTTCCAGATCACCTCCCCTCCAATTGGTCTCTACCTTCTCGATAGCCATAAAACTTAAACCTGCTGGATTTCCACCATGAGCTTCTTTGAAGTGTCTGGATAGATTATGTGTGAATAAACCTTTTTTCACATTCCGGATATGTTCTGAAATTCGTGTTTTAAGTTTCCTTTTTGTCCTCCCGACATATTGCTTAAGACATGGACATGTAATTAGATAAATTACTCCAGTGGTGTCACAATCCATGTTTGACATCACTTTAAAATCCTTTCCATCAATTGCTGAAGTGAAAGTCGTTCTCATTTTCTCTTGTTGGGGGTTATTTTTACACCCTTGGCATTTATTACATCTTGAAAAACCTTTATTTTGAATTTCTTTACGCTTGTGTGTCGTGGATTTTAATGTTGGTGCCAGCATTAATTTCAAGTTGGGTGCTTTTGTATAGATGATCTGGGGATTGTCTGATATAATATCGGACAAACTGGGATCACTTTTCAGGATATCCCAGTGCCTTCTCAAAATTTCTTGTACCGTAGATGCTTGATTGTTGAACTGTGTAATAAATGCTGGTGCTTGATCTTGTTTTCTTTGAATGTTTACCTTTTTCTGTAAGGTCTCCTCTCTTGTGATATGTTGCATCTTTGTGAGGGCTTTGTCCAAAAGTGGAGTCGGATAACCTTTAGTTAGAAACCTTTGTTTCATTTCTTTCATTTGTACATTGCATACTTCCGGCTGCGAACAATTTCTTTTAATTCTTCTAAACTGGCTCTGAGGAATGTTTTTGAGCCATGTTGGTTTATGATGACTGTGGTACGGTATAAAACTGTTGCAGTCTACATTCTTTTTAAAAGTTTTTGTATGTAGTTTTCCTTCCTCAATGTAGATACTTAAATCCAAGAACTCAACTTTTTCTTTTGAATACGAAAAGGTGAATAAAAGATTATACGGATTGTGATTAAGATAAGACATAAAACTTTCTAATGATTCCAGGTCTCCCTTCCAGATAAAAAAACAATCATCGATGTATCTTCGCCACAGGGACAGTTTTGCGCCGAACGGGCAGTGGTCCCAAATAAATTCATCCTCCCACTTGCCCATAAATAGATTGGCGTAGCGCGGCGCAAAACGTGTCCCCATGGCATTACCTTCCAACTGTAGATAAAATTGTCCATCTGACCAGAAATAGTTATGTGTCAAGATAAAAGCAATACATTGTATTAAAAAATCTATCTGGTCATTTTGCAGTTCTGAGTATACAGCCAGTGAGTATTGTGCTGCCTCACATCCCTGAAGGTGCTCTATAACAGTATATAGCGAGGTGACATCAGCAGTTACTAAAAACATGTCTTCTTCCCAAATAAAATCTGATAAAACATTAAGAATTTGCGTGGAATCCCTGAGATATGATTTAAGACATAAAACCATTTTCTGCAAGTATTGATCCACATATTCTGATAGGTTTGCTGTTAGAGATCCTATACCAGATATAATGGGACGTCCGGGGGGGTTTTGTACGCTCTTGTGGATCTTGGGTAGATGATAAAAGACCGGTATCTTAGGAAATTTTACATTTAGATACCTGAATTCTCTTTCATTGAGAATCCCCCTTTCCTTACCGTATTCCAATAATGTCTTCAGATTCTCTGTGAAAGTGAGGGTGGGATCTTCTTTTAATAATTCATATGTAGATGCATCATTCAGCAATCTCCGATTCTCCTCTTCATAATCGGTAGTATTCAAAATCACCACTCCCCCTCCTTTGTCTGCTGATTTAATGGTTATGTCATCTGTCTTCATTAGTGTCTTTAGTGCCATTCTCTCCTTTTTCGTAAGGTTGTCTTTATTAGTATTGTTTTTGATTTTTCTTCTAAGATCTTTTTCCACCATTTTCTCAAACACTTTTATAGAATCACTTTTCACGTGTTGTGGGTAAAAGGTGGATGTGGGATGTAAATTGGTCTGCTCATAAGTGGGTACTTCATTCTCCCGAATGGTGTCATTTTCTTTAAAAAAATTTTTAATAGAAATCCTCCTAATAAATTTGTGGAGGTCAATAAAAACATTAAAATCAGAATTTTTGGAAGTCGGTGCAAATTTAAGTCCTTTCTGTAGGAGGGAGATTTCTTCCACTTTAAGCACCTTACTGGACAGATTGAAAATACTTACTTCCTCCTTTTCTGTTGGACTGTTACCTCTGGACTTTCTGTTTCTTCTTCTATTTCTTTTAGTGGTCTTTTTCTTACATTTGGGGACTTGAAATCTTCCATCGAAAATCTTCTTGGGGGAATCCTCCCCCTTTTCTCTAAAAAAGCATTTTCTTGATTAAGTGTGTTTGATGGAGGTGTTCTTCTCAGCGGTTCTGGATTCCGTATTGCCTCAGATCTCCGAGGGGATGGAGTCTGCCTAGTGCTCACCTGTCTCATGTCTTGCCTATATCTTCCAGGCAACAATCTGTGTGAAGATGATGTGTATTGTGGGGCTGGAGATCTACTTTGATCTCTACCTTTGGTGGGATATATCCTTTCTCTAGGCTTTTGTCTGAATTCCAGATTCCTATGGGGATCCATGTACCCCATTTTCTGTTGATATGGTCTGTTTTGACGATAAGTTTCCTTTTGTGGTGAGTATTTTCTCCTAGTATCTCTATATTGTTTATTCATATACGGAGCTTGACGTCCATTGTATCTTGAGGGAAACTGGTAAGATGATCTGGTATCTTTCCTCCAGGACCTCTGTTGTTGGTTCCTATAATCTTCTTGATCTCTTAAAATTTTCTCTCTCTTTTTCTCCCTAATATCTTCTTCGAGATTTTTGATCCTTTTCTCCATTTTTTCAAGAAGTTCAAAATATTCTCCACTCTCCACTAGAGGGCGAATCTCTGCTTTTGATTTAGCAATTTCAGTATCTATGTTATCCAGGTCTTTCTTTTTCTCGTTAATTAAGAAGACCATTAATAATAAGGAACCCTTATCCAATAATTGATCCCATCTTTTAAGGGTGGATGGATCATTCCTTTTGTAGGTTGTTTTCTTAAAGAGTCTAAGACCTCTTGGAATAGAGGTCTAATAGAAGTCTAAAGCTGCTATATGGGTGTAACGGATCGCCTGGCACCCCGACTGAGTACCTCCGTTAATGGATGCTCCTAGTGCTTCCTGAGGACTCCAAGCACTCTGGCAGACACCACAATCACCGAATCCGAGAAACCTTTTAAATTCTCCCAAGCATATGAATGCTGTAGACCATTGAATAGGAACCATATGAATAGGCTTGTACTCCTAGCAGTCAACTGGAACAGCATGCAATAAATCCTTCCCCCCAATAATGAGACGACACATCACTTTGAGGGTAAAACAGGAACTCTGGACTGGCTCATCCAGCCCGGCTTTTATTACAATAATACACATACAGGCCACACCCAGGGGGAGGCATAAAATAACCAATCACATACATGGTTGAGCCCACACATCCCCTCCCCTCAGATAACATTAAACTCAATTATCCGGTACACTTTTTCAGCCAAGTTTTGGATGTACCCCAAAACCCGGGGGTACACCTTTAAATCCAGCATCGCTGGATAGCCCTTATTCAGGGGGACAACATATCCAAAATTCAAGTAATTCGGATGAATGGTTCGTGAGATATGGGGTTCCAAAGATTTGACCGACCGCATGGGTAAAGTATCCGAAAACAGTTCCATGCATTTTGGCCCTGCGGTCGGTCACAAACAAGGGAATGAAAACAGGCGAATTGCCTGTGTTATAGAGCCTGGAGAGGGTTTGAATGAATTCCCTTGTTTGTGGGGTTCTTTCTACCGAACGGCGGGTCATTCGGTAGTTTCCATACGAATTTCTGGAAGTATGGAGGTCTCAGCGGTGTTTGCCTAGTCAAGTGTCCGATTTTAGTTCCAGACACTCGACGGCAAAACACCGCTGTTCGGTAGTTTAAGATGGCCGCCGCCACGTGTTTGTTTCCCGAATTGCGGCCACCCAGAGGACAAAGAATACATTACACTGATTGCCAATTACCCGTTTGCAACATTGTTGCAAACTGTAATTGGAGGCACACTTATTCCTGGGTGGTCTGGTTGTTCGGTAGTTTACTCAATATAATGAATGGAGTGATTCTACCGAACAATCAGGTGAATGCTGCATACATATCCCAGGTTAAACTTAACACACAAATACACATATAATATTACAGGCAGTACACTAGAATATGTAGCACAGTCTTAAAGGGACAGTAGTCCCAAAAGTCCCAATATGTCCATAGATGCTGTTAAAAGGGCCAGTAGCAGCAATATACAGTACAATATGCCCCAAATAACCCAGGGGCCATAGTCAGTAGGTAGGAGGCTAGCAAACAGGCTTCTCCAGGGCCCAGTGGCGAGGTTGGTTTCGCCACAATGGGATATAGCAGCTTTAGACTTCTATGTTAACAACAGTATTATTCCAAGAGGTCTTAGACTCTTTAAGAAAACAACCTACAAAAGGAATGATCCATCCACCCTTAAAAGATGGGATCAATTATTGGATAAGGGTTCCTTATTATTAATGGTCTTCTTAATTAACGAGAAAAAGAAAGACCTGGATAACATAGATACTGAAATTGCTAAATCAAAAGCAGAGATTCGCCCTCTAGTGGAGAGTGGAGAATATTTTGAACTTCTTGAAAAAATGGAGAAAAGGATCAAAAATCTCGAAGAAGATATTAGGGAGAAAAAGAGAAAGAAAATTTTAAGAGATCAAGAAGATTATAGGAACCAACAACAGAGGTCCTGGAGGAAAGATACCAGATCATCTTACCAGTTTCCCTCAAGATACAATGGACGTCAAGCTCCGTATATGAATAAACAATATAGAGATACTAGGAGAAAATACTCACCACAAAAGGAAACTTATCGTCAAAACAGACCATATCAACAGAAAATGGGGTACATGGATCCCCATAGGAATCTGGAATTCAGACAAAAGCCTAGAGAAAGGATATATCCCACCAAAGGTAGAGATCAAAGTAGATATCCAGCCCCACAATACACATCATCTTCACACAGATTGTTGCCTGGAAGATATAGGCAAGACATGAGACAGGTGAGCACTAGGCAGACTCCATCCCCTCGGAGATCTGAGGCAATACGGAATCCAGAACCGCTGAGAAGAACACCTCCATCAAACACACTTAATCAAGAAAATGCTTTTTTAGAGAAAAGGGGGAGGATTCCCCCAAGAAGATTTTCGATGGAAGATTTCAAGTCCCCAAATGTAAGAAAAAGACCACTAAAAGAAATAGAAGAAGAAACAGAAAGTCCAGAGGTAACAGTCCAACAGAAAAGGAGGAAGTAAGTATTTTCAATCTGTCCAGTAAGGTGCTTAAAGTGGAAGAAATCTCCCTCCTACAGAAAGGACTTAAATTTGCACCGACTTCCAAAAATTCTGATTTTAATGTTTTTATTGACCTCCACAAATTTATTAGGAGGATTTCTATTAAAATTTTTTTTAAAGAAAATGACACCATTCGGGAGAATGAAGTACCCACTTATGAGCAGACCAATTTACATCCCACATCCACCTTTTACCCACAACACGTGAAAAGTGATTCTATAAAAGTGTTTGAGAAAATGGTGGAAAAAGATCTTAGAAGAAAAATCAAAAACAATACTAATAAAGACAACCTTACGAAAAAGGAGAGATTGGCACTAAAGACACTAATGAAGACAGATGACATAACCATTAAATCAGCAGACAAAGGAGGGGGAGTGGTGATTTTGAATACTACCGATTATGAAGAGGAGAATCGGAGATTGCTGAATGATGCATCTACATATGAATTATTAAAAGAAGATCCCACCCTCACTTTCACAGAGAATCTGAAGACATTATTGGAATACGGTAAGGAAAGGGGGATTCTCAATGAAAGAGAATTCAGGTATCTAAATGTAAAATTTCCTAAGATACCGGTCTTTTATCATCTACCCAAGATCCACAAGAGCGTACAAAACCCCCCCGGACGTCCCATTATATCTGGTATAGGATCTCTAACAGCAAACCTATCAGAATATGTGGATCAATACTTGCAGAAAATGGTTTTATGTCTTAAATCATATCTCAGGGATTCCACGCAAATTCTTAATGTTTTATCAGATTTTATTTGGGAAGAAGACATGTTTTTAGTAACTGCTGATGTCACCTCGCTATATACTGTTATAGAGCACCTTCAGGGATGTGAGGCAGCACAATACTCACTGGCTGTATACTCAGAACTGCAAAATGACCAGATAGATTTTTTAATACAATGTATTGCTTTTATCTTGACACATAACTATTTCTGGTCAGATGGACAATTTTATCTACAGTTGGAAGGTACTGCCATGGGGACACGTTTTGCGCCGAGCTACGCCAATCTATTTATGGGCAAGTGGGAGGATGAATTTATTTGGGACCACTGCCCGTTCGGCGCAAAACTGTCCCTGTGGCGAAGATACATCGATGATTGTTTTTTTTATCTGGAAGGGAGACCTGGAATCATTAGAAAGTTTTATGTCTTATCTTAATCACAATCCGTATAATCTTTTATTCACCTTTTCGTATTCAAAAGAAAAAGTTGAGTTCTTGGATTTAAGTATCTACATTGAGGAAGGAAAACTACATACAAAAACTTTTAAAAAGAATGTAGACTGCAACAGTTTTATACCGTACCACAGTCATCATAAACCAACATGGCTCAAAAACATTCCTCAGAGCCAGTTTAGAAGAATTAAAAGAAATTGTTCGCAGCCGGAAGTATGCAATGTACAAATGAAAGAAATGAAACAAAGGTTTCTAACTAAAGGTTATCCGACTCCACTTTTGGACAAAGCCCTCACAAAGATGCAACATATCACAAGAGAGGAGACCTTACAGAAAAAGGTAAACATTCAAAGAAAACAAGATCAAGCACCAGCATTTATTACACAGTTCAACAATCAAGCATCTACGGTACAAGAAATTTTGAGAAGGCACTGGGATATCCTGAAAAGTGATCCCAGTTTGTCCGATATTATATCAGACAATCCCCAGATCATCTATACAAAAGCACCCAACTTGAAATTAATGCTGGCACCAACATTAAAATCCACGACACACAAGCGTAAAGAAATTCAAAATAAAGGTTTTTCAAGATGTAATAAATGCCAAGGGTGTAAAAATAACCCCCAACAAGAGAAAATGAGAACGACTTTCACTTCAGCAATTGATGGAAAGGATTTTAAAGTGATGTCAAACATGGATTGTGACACCACTGGAGTAATTTATCTAATTACATGTCCATGTCTTAAGCAATATGTCGGGAGGACAAAAAGGAAACTTAAAACACGAATTTCAGAACATATCCGGAATGTGAAAAAAGGTTTATTCACACATAATCTATCCAGACACTTCAAAGAAGCTCATGGTGGAAATCCAGCAGGTTTAAGTTTTATGGCTATCGAGAAGGTAGAGACCAATTGGAGGGGAGGTGATCTGGAAAAAAGTTTAGACCAAAAAGAAGCTAAATGGATCTTTACTCTGAACTCCCTAGTACCCAACGGTCTTAATATTGACTTCGAGCTTAATGCTTTTTTATAAAAAATGTATAAAAAATTTTAAATTTTTTTTTTTTTTTTTTTAGGTATATTTGCTATTTTAATATATCCTGTTTTTAGCTCTAACTCTAGTCTTGGTAGATATGTTCCAATTTTAGAGGGTTTTGATAACACTTTATTCTCCCTTTAGCATGTATGGCTCTCTTCCCATGGAGAGTGTCCCATAATAATCCATTAAGTGTCTATTATCTATTCTATTTCATCTTATTTTTCTATTTCTATCTCTATATTTATTTTTATTTATTTTTATTCTTATTCTTATTTCTATTTTTATTTTTGAATGACCTTATATGTGCCGAGTATATTCTTTAAGTTAAGGGTGCCGGTTGGTCATTCAGTTATTACATTGTTGCTAATGTGATGGTCTCAGTCTAATGAGTTTAATAGCTCTAATCAGCACCTCCTAAGTGTGTGTATTTCTTAACCAGCCAATTTTCTCCCGATATTTGTCCTTTTAATATGGTCTTTGTAATATGGTCTTTGTAATATGGTCTTTCTAATATGGTCTTTCTAATATGGTCTTTCTAATATGGTCTTTTTAATATGGTCTGTCTAAATTAATATTATCATAATATGTATGTTATATTCCATTTATTAAGTTTGATGTTCCCCAAAAGGTATGCTTAATTATTATTATTATAATATGAATGTTATTTTCATTCTGTTTAATTAGAGAAGAAGTGAAGATAAGTATTAAGTTTCCATCTAGGTCCTTTTGATGTTATTCTCCTGAGCCACAGGGATGTGTTACATTGCACTATTATATTTATATGTGATAAAATGACATATATCGCATCCCTGCACTGTTTATGGCTTATTATAAGCTGATCATGTATTTTTGATTTCTATTCTTATTTATTTATGCCTAATACTTTTTATTTTTATTTTATTTTATGTTATATCTAAATTTAAATTTCTTTATTTCTTTATTTCATCTATGTATGTTTTTTTCCGCATTTGATTGAAATGTCTTATTTGCAAATTGCTATTTCTTTATTTCATCTATGTATGTTTTTTTCCGCATTTGATTGAAATGTCTGATTTGCAAATTGCCAATTACTGACTTGTAGGTTTGTAGATATATATACTGGTATTAAGCAAGGTACTGATATGCCTCTGATGAAATTGGGCAATACCCTTTGAAACGCGTAAGGCTACAATCCACATTGGAAAGGTTTGAGAACTAAGGCCTGTTTGGAGAAAGCATCTGTTGGCTATCTACTGTTTCTGCCTGACATCACCGAGATGGCTCACCTATCGATGTGAGGTCGGAGGTGGACTAACCAAGACTGCGGACGCCGTCCTCACCGGTTGCTGCAAAATAAAATGTATATATTTACAACTCTTTATTATTGTCAGCTCTGTCTTTTGCACTTTGAAGTCTGCATGGAGATAGCATAAAGAGAATAGGAGAACAAACAATCACATCAATATTTACTAAAGTGAGATTTGTCACTAAGGCAAAGTAAATTAAAAAAAAATTAGGGACAGAAGTCCTAATATATAGACATATAATACCACACTGGGTGACCGGCCCAAAATGGCGCCCGCATTTCATGGCCCCCCGAGGTCAATGCGGCGTCTAGGTATTATATGTCTATGGGGATATGCTGTAACTTCCTATCCTTGCCTCTCTCCACACACAGTGACCCCCTACTGGCCGGTGCTGGTATTGCAGAGTAATCTCCACTTATTCTGAGAAAAAGACCTGCATTTGTATTGCCAGTATTACTGCAATACCGGCACGGCCAGGCAGTCTCAAATACCGTCTGTGCCAGTAAAATACCAGTCAGATGGCAAACCTAAGAGTAGTGTGTGTGTAAAAAAAAAAAAAAAAAATGTAACATTTTTTTTTTTTTTTCAATGGGCCTATTCCATGGGCCTGGGCCTGGAGCTGCAGCTCCATCAGCTCCTATGTTAATCCGGCCCTGAACCTATCCAAAGATAAAATGAAGGGTAACACCCTAAGTGCAGTGTACGTGATCCAGGAGCTAAAAACTGGCAAAAAATGGCGAACATATAAAAATAGTGATCTATTGGGAATGTGGAAATAAAAGTAATAAATATGAAAAAAGTGATAAAAATTCTTTAAAGAGAACGCTATCTCTTTAAAGAGACAGTGAGAAACTAAGAGTGCAACCAATGTGTATTGTGTGTATACCTTTAAAAACTGCTATAGGCAGAATATATGGAATAAACACCAAGTTATATACTTTTAGTGAAAAGATATAAACCTTGTAAGGCAAAAGAAACAGTATTGCAAAAACTGATTCCTTCAGTGCAATATAATTGTTATATTGCTGTAAAAAGCCACTAGAGGGGGGCGGAGCTTAGCAGCCAACAGGAACAGACGCACGTTCACCGAGCTCCTCATCCACAGTGATTAAAAACGCGAATTTCGCACAAAATAACTAACGAAAATCGATCCCAAAGGCCCACCAGAGTTATGGGAAGAAAAACAAAGAAACAGAAGCCGGACAGGCCCACACTGGGACCCGATATCGGGGACATATTCCGCCGGGCACAAGACGCACGAGGGGCCAAAATGGCCGCCGAAATGGCGGGGTACTCAGACTCCTCGGACGAACTTAGCCTGGATGAGCACACCAGCGGCATGTTCGCCCCACTGACCCAACCACCAGCACCCAAACAACAGCCTGAACTGATCACTACGGGCACGCTAAGAACAATGCTGGGCGACCTACAGCGGGTGCTCCAGGCGGATGTTGCACAGCTCCGAGCAGAGGTGACCGGCTTGATCGGGCGCATTGGAGTCATGGAGGCCCACACAGACAAACAGGCCCAAGAAATTACAGACCTGCGTAAAGAGCTACAGGCGCTCAAAAAGCACCAAGCAGCTACGGACCTCCGATTTGCAGCCCTCGAGGATCACAGACGCCGCAACAACCTCAAGATCCGGGGTGTCCCAGACGACATCTCGGCAGAAGAACTCCCGCACCTGATGAGGAGGCTCACGGGCACAATACTAAAGCCACAACAAGCGAAAACCTTGAGCTTCGAAGCGATGTTTAGAATCCCCAAACCGCGGACAGCCCCAGCCATGGCCTCCAGGGACTTGGTGGTGAGATTTCGATCTGGAGCAGACAAAGCGACTATGCTGAAGGCCCTACAAGGGAAGACCCCGCTCAAGTTTGAAAACGCCAACCTTACCTTCTTCTCTGACTTGTCAGGAGATACCATGCAATGGCGCAGATCCCTCCAACCAGTTACGACACTCCTGAGACAGAACAACATCACCTACAGATGGCGCACGCCAAGGGCCCTACAGGTCCTCAAAGACAACCTAATTCACACAGTCAAAGACCTACCAGAGGCCAAGCAGCTGCTGACCACAATTGGCCTGCCAGAGAACTCCCTTATGCCAACAGGCCTAGCGGAAGCCAGCAGCTCAAAGCACAACTGGGACCCCGCAAGGATCAAGCCATTCGTGCCACTGTTAGGGCAGCCAAGCACCCCTGCAGAGAAGAATGGGGCACCACACGGCAATATACCGCCCTAGGAGAAGCAGTGACAGGGAACCGTGGCCGTTCCTACCTACCATCGGACCTTAGTTTTCTCCGTACCCAGTTTTCTTTCTTTTTTTTTACCTTAGACTTTTACTTGGTGCCGGACGGCATCACACTGCTGATCGCTTGGGAGACCATACATATCCGGGACGTTTGCCTATATAGCGAGAGGAACCCAGGCGGGACACCACAGAGCCACACGGTAACAACCTCGGCAGCCCCAGGGCGCTCGACCAGACTGAGACGGTCAACGCCCCGCACCCAGAGACTCTCAGTCCTCCATGCAGGCCAGCCCGTACGGACCCCGGAGGGGGACCGCTGTCTCTAATAATTTGTAATAGAGTCATTGCCGCAATCTGTTTTATTCATGTAAATGTGAATTGTATTAGAATGTAACAGCGCAGGGACAAACCTGACCGCACAATAGGATACACAAGTCCTACCAGGCCCAAAATGTCCTATAGAGCCTTTGCATATGATGTACAAACGGGACACCTCCTAACACTCACCCATCCATATACTTATGGCTAAATATACTTGACCACCGCTCACGGCCTGGACACTGTGGCGAGGCATACCGGAGCACGCACACAACTTACACCGCCAAAGCTGGGCTGACACGGCTCACCTAAACTTACATAACCTTACCCTGACAGTATAACGGCCCAGCAGATCATGGGTCATCTTGTAAGGAATCTTCACACAAGTCACTTACGCGTTAATAGCAAGCTGCCACGACAACATGACAGCCATTAATATTGCACCATGCATACAACAACGTAGGCCACACTAACGCAATAGTCAATACTCAATTCCACTCGGACAGCAGAGGCACTTAGCTACCAATGCTCTCTGAAAAATGTACAGACATGAATGTTCTTAAGCCGCAGTATACCCACTGCTATTCATGGGCCAAGCCACGGTGGCGTATATTCCTTACATGCACTAATCAGCACAACAAAATTATTGTTATGTTACCGGCTCAAACCATGTTTTTCTTTGTGTTTTCTTTTTTTTTCTTTTTTTTTCATTTCTTTTGTTATTATTATTATTGCTATAATATGAAAGACCAGATCACCTTACTATGATGTGACCTGGTTAGCGTACACTCTAAAGCATTAAACGTACGCTCCCACATAACCTAAGCCAATATGAGAGGCTAACGTAATCCTTCCTCATTAGAATGTGCGAATAACCTGCAACTCAATCATACTAATATAGCACTATCCCTCATAGCACATGTTCGTTAAACCACCGCTCGACTCTAAGCATATGTCCACCTAATTTTATCGTTGATATTTTGTACAACTTGTTGATGACACTATGTTAAATAAGCTTATAACAAAAAATGTGTGCATGTTCCATACGTATCACATGTTTTTCTTTTTACTCTTTGAACTTTGCGCTTGTGAGAGCAAATGTGGCTGTACAAGCACTGTTGTAAACCTTTATGCACACCAAAAATAAAGAATTTAAAAAAATAAAAAAAAAGCCACTAGAACAATAATTGAAATAATAAAAACTGGGTGAAGATAAAAACCAGTTTATTCACAATTTAAAAATATATATAGATAAATATAAGTCAGGAATGAAATCCAAAATGGTTACCAGCACAGTGGATGTGAGTGATAGGAGTCAGCCTCAAGGACTGGTTCGGATGGCTGCGGATGGTGTAAACACTTTCCTCTTTCCAGCTGCCGGTAAAGACGGCGTGCGTCTCAGACCTCGCTCTGAGAGGTGAATATTGCAGACCTCCCAGTCTGGGACTGTAGAGGCTTTGTAGTCAAGTTGTTACTCCACTGGCTGGAACATAGGTGGAATCTGTAACCTGCTTGTTTAGTCTGACGCGTTTCGTGGGAGTCAGAGTCAGAGACGGAAGTGGCGGTCGGCCATTTTGGATCCTTTGTTAGCCCAGCGGTGTTTGGTCGTCGAGCGCCTGGAACTAAAATCGGCTACTCGACGGCGCGAACACCGCTGGACTTCCAGGCCGTTCGGGAGCACCGGTCTTTTAGTATTGTGTTCCCCAATCGGTATTCTTCGGTACTTTTAGGAGAATGTGATATAAAGCGTGTTTCGTGCGGCGTTCGGCTATTTATGCTGGGATCTGAGCGGTACTTTCACGAAGTATGCGCTCAGACCCCAGCTATCTACCGAACGGTCATTTATTATAATCCCACGAATAATGCCAAAGTTATACATTTTTATGTTAAAACCTGGTTCTGCTGTACGGAGGGATAATCCACTTAATAGGATATTCTAGTGGGAGTATCCCTCTCGTACAGCAGTGCATGGTGGGAGAAATGCTTTGTATATTCAGTTCCCCATGTAGTCCTCTACTGTAATACCCCTGTAATGTGACTAAGGAAACCCCTTGCATGGGGAACCACATAAATACTGGAGCTGTGAATAAAATCGTCAGTTGACTCCCAGAACTGTGTTTCATCCGGTTACTGGGGGATTTGGGATATTGCCTTCATTTCCAGCGCTTTATTTGGATTACTTTCTTTTTTTTTTGTCAATCTCTTTTTTTATTGAGGCATAAAATTATATAGGGTACAGAATAGAAAAACGGAAGACGATAAAGTGTTGTACATTACGGGTATAATACAGTGCAATTTACATCATCCCTAAATATCTCATAGCCTCATTTTATATTATGGTTTGTATAATCATGAAAATAACAGGCTGTTAAACATTGTTTTTAGATCATAACATGCTAGCGTAAGTAGGCATATTAAAAGTGAAACGTGAGTATGATTTAACATGCTATTCTAACCACAGGCTGAGTTAAGACATTCTGTGTTTGCCGTGGTATGGTTTGGCTAGGCCAGGCTAATACAGATCGCTTATATAACATAACACAACATGCCAGTGTAATTAGGCGTAAGTAGGCGTATCGAAAGTGAGACTTAATTTTGGTAAAACAAGCTAAGTTAATAACAGGCTGAGTTAAGACATACTGTGTTTGCTGTATTATGGTTCAGTTAGGCCAGGCTAAGACAGATCACTCATATAACACAGCACAACACGTCAGCGGTATTAGGCGTATCAAAAGTTAGACATAATTTTGTCAAAACATACTAAATTAACAACAGGCTGATTTAGACATAGTTATGGATTACTTTCTGTACCAGTGGAGATATTGGGATTTAACATTGCAGCTCCGCTACATGCAGCTTGTGTTGATGACCTTTGAACTGGAAGTAGATGGATCTGTACTGAACCAGACAATCTCAGCCCAGAGGAAGGAGAGGTCTGTGTATTTACTTTACTGAGAGGGTAGTGGATGCATGAAAAAGCCTTCCAGCAGAAGTGATGGAGCTTAACACAGTGAAGGAGTTTAAGCATGCATGGGCTAGGCATATGGCTATCCTAGACTTAAGATAAGGCCAGAGACTAATTCAAAGTATTTCGAAAATTGGGCAGACTAGATGGGGCAAATGGTTCTTATCTGCCGTCACATTCTATGTTTCTATTTCTTGATTTGAAGTGTAAAAATAACATATTTAGTAGAGGGCCATGAATATGTCCGTATAACCATAGAACAGACCTAATTATGACCAACATTAAGTTAAAGTACACTTGACCAGGCCTGTGCAATACCCAGAAAGGGCTTAAACAGTGTAAGTAGTGTTGGACAGTGAAATAAGATTATTAACAGGCAGTACCATAAATGCTAACCACATGTAGAGGCCAATATAGCCATATAATTATTAAACGATAATTGCTTGGTGTCTTGCATTTGAGGACATCATGGAACCTCTATCAATTCACATAATCTGAACATATCATATGACAGGTTTCCCTCAAAACAGCTGGTCAGAGTGCGGCAGATCAGAGTCTGTTAGCAAGCCTGGTATTTATTCACTCCAGGCTAAATATACCCTTTTTTCAGATGTCCCTTTGCGCATCATCAGTGATGCAGATCATATCACTGGCACAGACCCTATAGGCCCACCACCCTCTGTTCCGATGTCAAAATTCAATGTTAAGAGGTATACTGTTATCTAGAAAACCTTCTGTGATTGTTACCCTTTAAAACTGTAGTATAGTGATATCTCTGTAAAAGTTGTGAATTCTATATTAAAACTGTAATTATTATTATACTATTTGTGGGCATAGAAAAAAGCATGTTCTGTTGTTGGTAAAATCCACGATTTATTGATAGACTTGCAGTCACACTTATTTACGCTAACAATTTTTTTTTTTATTAATGTTGTGACTTCGCTGGAATAGAGTCTACCACCTCCACACAATTGGGAAGGATTATCTCTTTCTCAGATGACAACACAGGGGGTCTTCAAGCTGACTGAGCAAAGCCCACTCTGTTATTGCTCATGTCATAGACAGAGTAATACTGCCTTAGGAAAACATCTCCCAGAATCCAGAGGGGCTGTCCATTTTGGGATGGGAGATATGTAACCTCAACACCGACTGTGCAGTAGCCATTATTCTGAAAGTAAAAAAAAGAAGGGTTTTGTAACATTGAAGGACAAATATGAAGGAAAGTTAATCGAAAGAATGAATGCGAGTTTCACATTTGATTCATTTTTTAAAAAGTCAACCTTAAACGATGCCGTCATTATTGCTACCTTGTTGTGAGCATTGTCCTCACCAACCTTTTGTTCCTTTTGAAATTTGTAATAGTTTGCCTCATCTGTTGTTAAATTCACCTTTAATCATGTTGTAAAGCAATGTGGAATTAATTGATGCTACATAAATGTCAATAATAATAATTTCTGCTTTACAAAGTAACAGTAACATTACATTGTTTTTTATGATAACTGCTGTACGTGATGGTGTAATCAAGTGACGTACAATAGTGAACACTGCGTGTGTTAGGTTTACGTTTGTTAAGGGTTTGGGGCACTTACACTTAGTGGAAGTTAGGTAGTGCCTTTTTTTAAAATGCTTTGGACCTTAACTCCCATGCTTAACACCTAGTCTCGCAAACATTAATATTTATCTCTCTGACCATACCCTAACCACCCTATAAATGTTATTATAAAAAAAACTATTCTGAACTGTACATAATACAGATCATCTATTCACTCTACTTAAATCAAATCTTCCAGACTGTAAGCTCCTTTGAGCAGGGTCCTTTAGTTCCTGTAACATTTTGTAAGTTACTCCTATGTCGTCAAATTATAATATTGTAGCACGCTAAGGAATATCTTGGCACTATATAAATGATGATATCTATTTTACATACAAATAAATTTGAATGTCAACACAGTATACACTCATGTATCTCTTTAGTAGCACTACACGCACATAATATCTAACAACTACTCAAAGTACAAAACCTCCCTTACTGTTAAAACCTACTCATAAAACCTAATACAATTTCACAACATAACCAATTGCAATATGTTGTTCTTTGTTTGTGATTGTCACTATACATTTTGCATATTGCCCTATAAGTGTCACAATGTGAAACCACTCAGCATCTTGACTTTCAAAAACGTGCGCTACAAATTATGATGAGTACCTGAAGGATGTATCCAGAAGGTGGAATGGGGAACTGCACCCCGTTGATGGTAAAACTGATTGAAGGCAGGTTCTGTACATTGTTACAGTTCACCAGAAACTAAGGAGAAAATATATAATTAAATTCCAAAATGGGCATTTTGTTATTCAACGATATTACTATAGTGAAGAGTTTGTTCACTGGAAAAGTACTCTTTCTTTCACACTGATTGCTTCCTTTGAGAATATTGCTTCCACAGTTTCTCTTTATCCACAGGCCATCATTTATTAGTTACAACTAGTACTACCTTTGCCAAATGTATTCTGAATCCTCCACCTAGCCGCTTTGATGTGCATCATTTGGCAAATTTCATACCAATGACCTGATCGCCCTTGGTAACACTTGACAAATTTCTTCTCAACAATTCCTAATTCTGATACTAAACTAAAGATTTCATTTCTGTTTTATTTTTGCTCTCCCTAAGGTAAAAGGGTAATACAAAAAGGGTAATACAAATGTGGACCCTTTGCTCACTCTGCCTTGAGAAGTATCACCTGTATCACACTGACAAGGCTTAACATTGTCAAAACGATTGTCTGGGGTTGCTGTATCTCTCATGCAGAGAGAGACAGCCTGCACTTTTAAGTGTGATCAGACTGATATGCAAGGGTTTAGGTTCTCTTTGTAATGTCACAAGATGACCTAAAACCTGTAATCATATACGGTTGAAGCGTATCTCTGTTTTGTCTTTTGGACCATAATTAAATGTACCTTACTCTTGACCTTGCACTGTGTAGCCTGTGGCTCTATACTTCTGGATTTATATTGGTGGCTAGCTGACCTCCCCCACAGAGCTCCGGTGCATCAAGATACTAGTGTGCAGCAATCTATTACCTGGTTAAAACAAATACCTTGTTTTTTTGGCTGATCCTAAACAATTTTTATCCCTGTTCCAAGAAATTTGTATATATCCCTTTAATGAAATAATTGAAATGGATGATAACATGTATATACATTATTGATCTTTTTCTCAATCTCATTCAATAGTGCACTCCCTTATAGAGTTAATACTTTGAACAGACAATAGCGGAGAGGGTGTTTAAAGTAGTATAAAAATGGTTTTAATGTGATTATACTAAGTTAATAATCTGAGTTGTCTATAATGTCCACTTACTTCTCCATTCTGCCCCTGCTGTGCTCCTAGGTAATTTAGAAACGTTCCCATATACTGTTGAGGGACAGTAAGAGGAGAGGTTCCAGTGTCTACAATGGCTTGGCAGCCCTGACTACACCATCCAGTTGCCTGTCCATTTACGGAAAACCTACAAAAAATATATCATTTGGGAAAAACAAATTTCAAAGCCAATTGGTGTTATCTAGCGTGAAGATTTTCTTGAAAGGAGGGAATTAGTAACTTCCTCGTTCAAATAAAATTAGCCTGACAACAGAATTACTTAAAGGGTCACCCCAGACCCCTAAACAAATTTAGCTTGCTGAAAAGCTTTATATGAGTCTGCGCTACAAGTTCAGATTTCAATAGCGATTTACACTTTTATAAATTAACCTGGTTACACCCCTTGGCTTCCAAGCAGACAACAGGTAATGCTAATTCCTGTTTTGGTTAGCTCAATGCAGCTGACCTTCGAGGGAGCAATTGCCCAGAGCACCTGACTTGCAAAGACTTCTCAGTCTGTGATTGGACAGCCACAGAAAGTCTGGGCATTGTTAGAATGTTGTAAGGTTGTAAGCTTGCGAAGGCAGCAGACAAGAGAACTGTAGATTTTACAAGCTGTTTTTAGACATATCCTTAATGGAAAAAAAATACATAATTAAATGCATACAAGTTTTCATTTGGGGTATATCTACTAAGCTGATTTTTACTTATTTTGTATTTGGGCAGTGGAGTGTCTCTTTAAATGCAATATAATAACAGGCCAGGTCTTTATTCTTGACAATAAGGTTTAGTATACAAGTTTATTCCCGGTCAGGCAAAAGTCGTAAAGTTTGCAGACAGAGCTGGATTTTTTGAAAAATCAGCTTTATATAGTTTCCCATTTTAATAACTGTCTGATGTCCATTTTTTTTTATTTCCTTTTTTAAGTTTTGATATGAATAGAAGCCATTATTACTGCTTAAATTCCCATCCCAGCAAACATTGCTGGGTGAATTGGTTTTACTAAGATGTGATGAAATGTCAGTGATGCATAGCTTTCTGTTTCTTTGTTATGTAATCTCCTAAAGCAGGGATGCTCAAACGGTATACCCCCAAATGTTTTAGAACCACAGCTTCCATCCATGATGGTTTGCCATTTAAATGCAACCAAATCATCATGGGAGTTGAAGTATTATAACATCTGGGGATATACATTTTGAGGAAAACTGGGAGCTGGCTTCCTTGGCATTTGAATTCAGCAAGGTTTGCTCTTCTTTGGGTTAATTCACTGACCCAATTTCCTTCTAAGGCTGTTTCCACTTATGTGTAACATCCACAAATAATGTCTAAATGGCCAGTGCACAGGATGATAGTGCAAGTCTAGTGAAATATAACAGGGTTATTCACTAAACTATGAATTTTTACTAATTAAATCAAAATTAAAATAAATATACTGGCATAACTGGATAATTTTTTAATATCAGCTATTTTGATTTCAGGTTTCCCATTTGGATTTTATTTGCAAAAATTAAATATATCGAATAACCTTGAAAGTAAGAGTCAAGCAAGTGTAATTAGAGAAATCCTTAATTAAGTTATGATCTTCAAGGACTGTTTTGGACACCTGTAAGCTTTATAATGATATATGGAGTTAGAATTTTTTTATATAAAAACATATATTGTGTTTGAAAATGCTGGATGTTCTCAAAACAAATGTACTATTTAGTTTTCAGTGTGGTATAGCAACATACTCATTACTCCCATGTCAGGAACAGAGAGATGTGACTTACGCATCAATTCCAATTTGCCAGTAAACTTCCTGAGTCACCGGAGCCCACATAATTTGTCCAGAATACAGACTGTTATCAACTCCACCAAAGATCACTTCTCCTCCTTGGCTATATGAAGACAACAGAAAAACAAACACTTTACAAATATATCTCTCTAATCTATACTGTAAGTAGGAAGACAGCAGAGCAAGTAGCATGTGTGTTTTTTTTTTAAAGGACTCTATAGGCATCCAGACTACCACATCTAAATGAAGTGGTCTGGCTGCCATGCCCCTGACTTTTTTAGCTTTGCAACTGAAAACATTGTCATTTAGTAGATACAGCAATGTTTACATTACAGGCTTAATGTCTAGTGGCTGCCATTGGCCACACTCCCAAAGTTAAGGCCGGTCCCCTTGAAACCCTGACCCAAATGCTAAGTATCCCCTAGCCACCCCCCATAAGCCACCCCATCTCAGTTCCTCTCCCCTTTATCAAATTTTAAGCCCCTACTCAATACCCATAAATGATGCCTGGGAGGACATATACCAGCCTGCCCCCCCCCCCTTTATTTTAAAAGTTTTGCTTCCCCCTCACTGTTTTTTTTTTTGTGTGTTTTAGGTAGCTGGGAGTCAACAGTTTGTTAGTTTACTCCTACATGTTGAACCTATCGGTTTGTTTCAGCCTGGCGGTACCTTGGCCCTATTGGACTGGAGTGTTTTTGCCTTCCCTCTACCATGGGTGCGGTTTAAGGTTCAGTAGCAGAGATGGTGGACGGGAGTGACGCCAGCAAGATAGCTTGGTTTTTCCGTTCTCAAGCAATGAGTGGTCTAGGGCGATGTCACATACAATTGTTCCTTGGTAGGATGGCCATGCCAATGATATCCCTTATAGTCCTTTGCCTCTACTTGGGCAGATGCTGTGGATGCTCTGCTGCAGGATAAGGTTGAGCCGGAACCTCCCTCAGTGCTGCCATCATAGTTAATGGAGTTATTTTATACCCCTTATGTATATAGCGTATTTTCAAAGCACTTTATAGTAAGTATATAATATAAGGTTTACTTAAGTCACCAAAGAAAGAAGATTGACGGCTAATAGTGTTCAGAGGGATTCATGATTGTGGCCTTCATCTAAAACACAGAGTCCTAAATGAGTCAAATTATCCTTCTAAAGTATCTTGCCAAATATTCCTCTTTATCTGAATTGTCTCTCTTTGACTTGTTTAAACCTATTACCAGCTCCATGCAGGTTCTGATGACATTTACCTACTCATGTACACACTGAAGATGGGGTTGTTCAGCAGGTTCTGTTGTAGCATGCCTTGCATAGCAGTGGTGGCACCCCCTGCGGACATGGCAGGATAGGCCATTCCAAAGATCCCATCAAACTTGGAATAGTAGAAACTGCTGCCACTCTCAGAGTAGGTTAAACCAAACTCTTGGTTAGTCAGGGAGAGCCCTTGAACCTGTGTACAGAAATAAATTGTTCTTCAATGTGTATGCGCTGCAAAGAGATGATATATACTCCAGCACAGTACAAGAAGAGAAGAAAAATGCAGCCGGAAAACATATAGCATTTATATCAGTGGTTCTTAACTCATAGATTAGTCTATAAAATTGGGTCCTTGTGTCATTTTTATGGGTTCCTATTTAGTAGGAACAAATACATATTATTCATCATTCCCCATAGCAGCATATGAGCTGTATAATACACAAACCATACCATTGAATAACACTGGGTAATTACTTTTTTAATATGTGGGTCCGAATTGTACCAATTAAAGATCATTTCTGGAAAATTTCAATTATATATGTATATTATTTCCATTTTGTATTTTCCTGAATTTTTCTCTTCAGCCTTGTATATTTCTGTGGTCAAGCAAAACAAAAGAAATGTAGGTCTGGCTGTGAATTTCTCCATTAAATCTTGACCACAGTACCATGGACAGCATTTGGTTAAGAGCCTTCATTGTTGTTATATAGGTTCAATGTTTCAAATGTCTTATTATCCCTAAAATAGGAATGTTTTACCATGTAGGAAACATTAATCTTGGCAGACATAAACTTATTTCAGCCCTTGTTATGAATTCTGTACAGTATAAATGTATAATTGTACTTGGAGATATCTGTTAAATGGAGACAACAAATTGGGATATTTATATACATGTTATCACCACAAGGTGGTTTATTTATTGTATACCATAGGGTGGGGGTGAAATACACTAACGTGAAGCTGCTATATTGGTATATTTTAAGGAATTCCTTTATCACATTGAAGTTGACATAAATCTACAGCTATAATTTATATCTTACTTATTCGACAAGAGTTATTCCACAAGAGTTACATAACATGCATCATACAGAAGCATTAGTCTCTTACCGCAACTGTGTCATAGCCAAAGACACCAGAGACACTTCCACTTCCGTAGGACATGGTAAACTGCTGTCCATTCGATGTATAGGTGGAGGACTGACTGGGGTTAAACATGTTGTGGTTGGCTGCAAGAAAAATATGTTTTATGTTTTGAAAATTCTACCTTTTAAAACAGCTGTTTTTCCATAGATTGACTGCACCTTTTCTCATATTGATCATTTTTACTATATACTAAAATAATACCAAATTACATGTCGATAGTAAAATCCAGTGAGAATCAATCACAACTTGAATGCACTCGCACTAACTTGGGTCATAACACTTATGATCTGGTAATAAGAGTGATTTTCACTTGAGTGGAGTGGAGAACCTTTGCTAAATCTAGAACTGGCCATAGTCTTTTTTTAATTTTGTAATTATAAATGGTATGGCTGGAATAACCTTCTGAACTGTGTGTGGTCCTATGTGGCTAGGGTGCATAACAGAAGCAAAAGTGATTTAACTCTGAAATGGCAGATAATTGAGCAATGAGACTTCAGAGGCATGATCTATACACAAAAACTGCTTCATTAAGCTAAAGTTGTTTTGGTGACTATAGTGTCCCTTTAATTTGCATTCACACATACTGCATTTCTTTGCTAGATGCTCAAGCATGCATCCACATGCCCAGTACATCATGAGATAGTGAAGCCCCTAAATCATGAAAGCGCAATAGAGGTAAGTTTTGTTTTTACCTATGTCACTCTATCAACCACAGAAAACATGGAAATTGTGTTTACTGGTGTGCTTATGCTGTATATATTTCTAAATTACAGTGAAGCGGTCATATTTCTTCAAACTTTCTTGAAACTATCGGTAAACTGCAATGTTTTTTTAAAAGAACCACAAAGAAACTAGTTCTGTAACGCAAGTGAGCAGATAGATTCAAATCTCTCAAATTAATACTTACTACAGGCCTGGCTCTGGCAGTTTGTGGAAGGTACCCACAAGTTAGAGGAGCCAGTATCAAATAGAACCAAGAAGTTTTGAGGTGGTGTTCCAATACTGATCTCACCATAGTAATATGTCTAGAAAACATAAGAATATTATCAACATGTTTTTTTAAATTGTACAAATTAATTTAAAAAAATTGAATAAAAAAAAAACTTGAAAAGAAAATTTAAGTATGATACATTGGTAAGGGTTTCTCTACAATGTTTATGCTGGTGTGCATGCGCAATCGTTCATGTATGACTCACATCCATATACATAGGTTCGTAGGCCACAGCAAAATCGTTCTTTTGGTTAAAGCCATATTTCAGGGCTGGGTCTCTCTTGTGTGTCTTCATAAATTCCTTCAGGACTCCTTTCTCCCGCATGTTCTCCCTGGCAGACTTGTATTTCTTTAGAGGGACTCTGAATGAGAAATGTTATTGTAGTTATTAGTAGCACAATTATTATGTATGCCTATGGCACTAACACAGCACTTCATATACTGATGAAATTAGTATAGCTTTACTTTATAAACCTTGCGATATAGTTAGAGACATGGTGTCATGCTAGAATTTTAGGACAGTGCTGTTTTGAGGTTATGACGGGTATAAATTTCAATAAATAATGTCATAAAAGTTGATTAATCACATTGAGAATTGTTCAATATAGCAAGAGAGCACCTCCCACCAAGTTTATTTTGGGTTATATGCAAATATATTTGAACACTAGAGCTGCATAGTATTTTTTTTATCACACTAGAACACCGTTTTCAAAATATCTTACTGTATATAGAAGACTTATCATTTTTTTCTGCAATTGTGCAATCTGTTATTGTGTACTATCAATTTAGTTTCTGTTTGTAAAATAATACTGATGCGTAGTTGAAGTACTGCAATATTCAAATAATGTTGGATCCTTTGATGGATATTTTCAGATAAAAGCCAGACATGAATTATACTTGGTGAGTCATACATCAGGAACAACTCATTCCTGTTCAAACTCAAAGAAATCGGTCTCGATGAAAATGCTTGTTCTTGGGTAGAACATTGGCTTAAAAACAGAGTACAAAGAGTTGTCATTAATGGTAAATTTTCAAGCTGGACAGAGGTGGCAAGTGGTGTCCCTCAGGGTTCTGTTCTGGGACCCCTTCTATTTAGCATGTTTGTACAGCTCTACAGAATCTGATGGCGCTATATAAATAATAATAATAAATTATCTTGAAAAAAGCATTGAAAGTCATGTTTCAGTGTTTGCAGATGACACAAAACTCTGTTAAGTAATACAATGTTAGCAAGATATTTGCTGCAGATGGATTTAGACTGGGGGACTAGGCACTCAAGTGGCAGATGAAATTTAATGGTGAAAAATGAAAAGTTATGCACTTTGGCATAAAGAATGCACAAGCAACGTATACCCTTAATGGAAGCGAATTAGGGATAACAATACACGAAAAGGACTTGGGGATTGTTATAGACAGCAAACTGTGCAGCAACGTGCAATGTCAAGCAGCAGTGGCTAAGGCCAGTAAGGTATTGCCATGCATGAAAAAGGGCATTCATTCTCGGGATGAGAATATCATTTGGCCTCTTTATAAATGAGACCACATATTGAATATGCTGTGCAATTTTGGGCACCTGTTCTAAAGAAGGATATTATGGCACTAGAAAAAGTGCAGAGGCGGGCTACAAAATGAATAAAAGGAATGGAAGATATCAGCTATGAAGAAAGGTTAACAAATGTAAACCTCTTTAGTTTAGAAAAACATCGCCTGAGAGGGGATATGATAACATTATACAAATATATTCGGATCAATACAAACCATTGTGTGGAAATCTATTCACAAACCGGACTTTACATAGGACACAAGGTCATGCATTTAGACTGGAAGAAAGAAGATTTTGTCTAAGGCAAAGGAAAGGTATTTTTTACTGTAAGAACAATAAGGATGTGGAATTCTCTGCCTGAAGAAGTGGTGTTATCAAAGTCCATACAGATGTTCAAACAACAACTAGATGCATACTTGCAAAAACAGAATATTCAAGGATATAATTTTCCAATGTAGGGTAATAGCTGCTTGATCTAAGGATAAATCTGACTGCCATTCTGGGGTCAAGAAGGAATTTTTTTTCCTAGCTTGTTGCAAAATTGGAAGTGCTTCAAACTTATTTTTTTTTTTGCCTTCTTTTGGATCAACAGCAAAAAACAAATGTGAGGAAGGCTGAACTTGATGGACGCAAGTCTCTTTTCAGCTATTGTAACTATGTAACTATGTAACTCATGTTCCTGGAACACTCTTAAACTGCATATCCAGTATAGCTCAGTGGTTATGGTGCAAGTAGTATTTAAGAGTGCTCAATTGTCAAGACACTTTGCATGCTACATGACTGGAGTAAACCTCTAGCTGGTACAGGGCTGTTGCTGTAAGTGAAGTAGTTCTACTATAGCGCACCAGTTGCCCCCCTGGACCTGTGAACGCAATGGAAGATAATCACAGTGCCCACAGACAACTGACTGACTGGCTCTCACAATCACTCAGTTTAAAGTAGAGATACGGACGGGGAATATATTGTTTTCATTCTTTTATTTTCACATTTCTCTTCTTTTGAAATTCAGAAAATATTGATTCAGACTACCTGAAATTTGGACACCCATGATTTCCTATGGGGAACAAATATAGGTGGCAGTCAAAAAAATTACAAAGCACCAATTTAGGGAATTTTCTACTAAACTGCTAAAAGATCAG
Source organism: Pelobates fuscus (assembly GCF_036172605.1). NCBI lineage: Eukaryota > Metazoa > Chordata > Amphibia > Anura > Pelobatidae > Pelobates > Pelobates fuscus. Next base: position 163,725,371 of record NC_086317.1, on the reverse strand, counting down.
AATTTAGAAAAGCTATTTCTTTTAATTTTGATTGTTCATCTGTTTAGCAGATAACTCCATAGTTTGCTATCATTTTGTAAGATTGCCATATGTAAATATACAAAAAGAAAAAAAGTTTTAATAACTCCAGTATTAAAAGCAAAGTAAATGGGGCACTTTAGGTTACACCAGCTCATCAGATTTAATTTAAAAACCCACAAAACACAATTTAGCAATAAGTCTATGCAACTAAAAATAATATACGTGATTCTTTATTTATTTATTTATTTATTTATTTATTATTGCCATTTATATAGCGCCAACAGATTCCGTAGCGCTTTACAATATTATGAGAGGGGGATTTAACTATAAATAGGACAATTACAAATAAACTTACAGGAACAGTAGGTTGAAGAGGACCCTGCTCAAACGAGCTTACATTCTATAGGAGGTGGGGTGTAAAACACATTAGGACAGGAATTTCAAATGCGTGTAACGTGTATTAGTGGGTTAAAGTACACGTGAATGTCTTTTGGGTGTAAAATATCACACCTTGCCAGAGGGACTCAGCCCCTATACCACTCCTATTAATTAACCATTTCATAGATCTATTATACAAATCACATTTATTAACATTATTTCTACAGTGCAACAATGAATCATGACCACTGGGCACGACAGTTAGGGCTAGCAATAATTTGTATGTGTTTAGTTAGTTTGGGACCTTATTTAGGAGATATTGGCAGATTACTGTTTTAATGGTAAAAAGGTAAGTTATATTGGAAGTTAATTTAGGCAAATGTTATGATGTCACTGACATTGCATCAATTGTTTGCTGATAAAAGTGTAATGTAATCAGATTGTGAAAGCAAACTAAGAGGCATGTCACAATTAGGGCGTATCTCTAATTGACTCTATAGTTTCAATAAAATTGGAGTCTTACAGTAGAACATGTCAGCTTTTATAAAATTAACAATGAAAATGCAATATATGTGTGACAATTTTACAATGAAAAAAAACAACATAAAATGTTGGCAGAAGTAAGTTAAATGATTGATTTTTGAAATGGATGTTTGTACCATACATCTTAAAGGAGACATGGGCCTTCCAAATCAGTCAATCAAAACGTGGACCCTTTCTATAATTTTTCTCTATGAATTTCTGCAAAACTGGTATGCATGGAGTATTAATTTACTTGTGTAATATAGCAGAATACAAATCTTGGCACATTAGCTCTGTGATATTCACCACAAAATTGCAGTGTAAGAAACGCTAACAAACATATTTCTGTTAAATTTCAAAGAAATTGTTGAAGAAATGTTGCAATTCAACTGGTCAAAACTGCTTTCAGATCTTCAAGTGATGCTTTATTAACCTTCCCCCTTTTCCCTGTTTTGTTTTCTGTATCATATTCCCAATATCAATGAAACTTTGAAATTCAAAAATGTAAGCCTGAAGTCTGAAATTTGACGGGCGTTAATAGATTGCAAGCTCATTCGAGTAGCTTGTTGTTCCTATTAGAATTAATCCTAAACAAGGATATAATATTGTAAATCGCTGTGGAAAAAGTTGGAGATGTACCTATCCCAATAATAATAATAATAATAATAATAACGTTTTATATTTACTGTAATGTTAAATACTGAAATTGCAATTGTGAGTGTAGTGAGATACTTCAAGCATGGATCTGTGTTTTTACATCAGCCCATATCAGGATTACAGTATTCATATTTTTAAAAAATGAATGAGGTTTTGGCAGAGTTTATTCATGAACTGATTGCATGATTTTACATTGGCAATTTGTAGGCTCAGCATACAAATTGTGCAAATGTTAAGCTGTAAATCATTTTTTCCCTTCTTGTAATTATTGTGTTATAAATTAAAAAAGATGATTGGCATCTTAGACATATAAAAATGTCCCACAATCTAATAAGGGGTAATAAGAAAATCTATTTGAGCTATTTTTCTTTACCTATATAGAAAAACGTGCAAGTAAAAAGTGTGATTATCTTCACCCCATTCTGTTATACTTTATTCATACTTAAAGGGACACTATAGTCACCAGAACAACTGCAACTTATTGTATTTTTCTTGGTGAGTAGAACCATTCCCTTCAGGCTAAACACTGTCTTTTCAGAGAAAATGTAGTGTTTACATTACAGCCTAGTAAGAACTCCACTGGCCACTCCTCAGATGGATACTGGGTGCTTCCTAGGACTGTGTTGCACAGTGTGCAGCACTGTCATTCAGTGTCTCCACCCCCTGAATGCAGGCACTGAACTTTCCTCTTAGAGATGCATTGATTCAATAAATGAGTAGATGCTGATTTGACAGGTCTGTGTTTAACTTGTGCTGGCTCTGCTCCTGACAGCCTCAGCCAATCCTATAGGAAAGCATTGTGATTGGTTTACAGAATCACTTCTGATCATGTCAGCTGTAAGCAGGCAGATCAGGGGCAGAGGCAGTAGCTGCAGTCTTGAATACAAGTAACATTTTACTATATTTAGAGAGGCAGGAGGGCTAGATGGTGTTTTTAACACTATAGGGTCAGGAATACATGTAAGTGTTCCTGACCCTATAGTGTTCCTTTAATGTTGTGTTGTGTACACATATAGTGTATCAAACGAAAGCCCTATCTGTCCCTTAAATATATGTATATCATATGTTGGTGCGCTTAATGATAAAGTGTGAAATTCCAGTTGTGAAAAGCATGGAGTCTGAGAAAAAACTCATTCACTAAGGGTTAATGTTGCATTAATATCCTCATTACCATTATGGAAGAGACCAATACATGATTTAATAGGCAGTGAGACTACAATGCACTAAAGCCAATTAATTAGCTAATTTTGGTGCCTATAGGGTTCATCCTATTTATCTAACAATACGCATCTTTCAGGTGGGACATTTCAGGACTTTTGACTCACCATGTATAACAATATTACTACAAGACACATTTGTTGTTAAGCTTGTGATTTATGTCTCACATTTGTGTAGAGAGAAAGAGGCCCATTGGTAATGCTTACCTCACCATGAGCCCCTCTGCTAACTGGAGGCAGATACAGATAAACACGACCCACTTCATGTTCCCGATTCTCTTTGCTTGGCGGAAAGATTCCAGGCCTGCAAATTGTCCTCACTTTTAAGGCTGGGTTGCCCCCCCCATTTCTCCACCCCCTAACATGTCTACCAATCATACCCCTGATTTGACGCCAGTAGATTTCCATTTCGTCTTCCAAAACTCATATGATAGGAGATATTGACTGATAGTAAAGAAAGAACAGTTCTAAGGACACTTGACAGCCAAGAACAATATACGTTCTCAATTCACCTTCACGTCTCATTGTTTTGGCTGCAGCTTATCTGCATCAGAAAGTAAACTGAATACCTGAATACACAGTGCTGAAATTAATACATATATTTGGCTATCATAGGGTTCCATAAACATCCCTGTATAAATCTCCTTTATTATGCCAATTACAAGTAGTTAAAGGGATACTTTAAGCAACATGACTACTGACATTTATTGAAATTGTTAGGTTGCAATGAGTCTTTGAGTCCATCATAAAGAATTTTGAGGATATTGACAAAAACCTAAACTCTCCCAGCACTCAAATCATGACCCCTTGAAAACCCTAGTGGTAGTGTGATGGTGTGAGAATGGAGTAGTGGGAAACTTAATGAGCAGTCATGCTCCAAAACTCTTCAGTGTTACGAAATTACATAAATTCCGAGAGTAGGCTAAAATTCCACCACAGTGAATGAAAGACTGGTCTCGAGGAAATGCTTGGTTGCATGTTTTGCTGTTAAAGGTGACAAAAGCATGTTTTGCTGTTAAAGGTGACAAAAGCAGTTATTAGGTTGATGGGGCACACTTTCATTTTTTTATATAGGGTTATTGGTTTTGGTTGCATGTTTAGCTGTTAAAGGTGACAAAAGCAGTTATTAGGTTGATGGGGCACACTTTAATTTTTTGATATAGGCTTATTGGTTTTGGTTGCATGTTTAGCTGTTAAAGGTGACAAAGGCAGTTATTAGGTTGATGGGGCACACTTTAATTTTTTAATATAGGCTTATTGGTCTTGGCTATTTTTTTCCACTTTATAGGAGATCTAATAAAATAAAAAATATAGAGAGCCTGCACTCTTATTGAGTGATAATCCAAGGTACAAATTCGGACCTGAGGCTGGCATACAAAAGTAGAAAATGCAATGTGAGCCAGGCACTCATGGGTAGTAAGAGTTCAGATTTATTGAAGTTTCTGTGTACAAAGTGACCACAGCAATGTTTTAACTTTAAATGAGATCTTTATCAAGCGAACACACCAGTGTATACAAACAGTATATATAGAAGATATAATTAGCAATAATTAAAACTAAATCACAGATACTCACTTGCTCAATTATCCGAATGGTCTGCAGCTGAAGCCAAATGACCACAACAAGATCAGCGCTGAATTGCGCAATAATGTCAGTCGTGCCCACAGATAGAGCACAAGTGTGGCAAAAAAGTCAAGGTGTATAGTGCATATGCATCTGATGACGCAAACAGAAGATTAACAGTCCCAAAAAGAATAGCACACAAGATCGGGGCATTGATGCAAAGTGCTGCATGACGTAAAAGTCCAAAGCACTTGCGTAAATACGCATGTACGTCATGAAATCACAAAGACAAGTATATACTATCACAACGCAGGCCAGACAAAAAGCCCATTGGGCCAAACTGACAGATATTTATGTAAAACAAGTGAAAATTAATATTTGCTGTCAGACAGTCCCCCTGCTGGTGGGAAGTATAAAAAAAAATAAACATGTTAAAATAAATGTGTGTGTGTGTGTGTGTGTATGTATATATATATATATATATATATATATATATATATATATATATATATACAACAAACAATACACAAGATCCAGCGCACTCTCCTATCCACTAAACAGCAACTTCAATGTTGACAGATTTTATTAGTTTTTAAAAGTTTATTTAAAAACATCTAATCTAGGCAAAAAAAATAATAGGGATTTAGTTACATTATATGATCATACATTGCATAAGCCTGCCACAACGTCAATGTACCCCATCTTTGGCAGGTGCTACCGTATACCAATCCTACTCTCACAGTCTAATGTCTGCTCTTATGAGATTAACCCACTTACTTGAGAAAAAATTCCATCTGAGGCTCTCTGCAGTACAAGGCTAAATAGGGACCTGAGATGAGGCATCTGTAACAGGGAGGGGTGCAAAACCAAGGAGTTGGCTAGACTCCCAAATATACATCTTATAAATATGTAACGTGATACATAATGTATTTTAATGTTATTATATATTAATCTTAAAATACACTTAGAATGATATATTGATACATATATAATTACATAAATAACTACATAAGTATACACGTAGAATTTAAATACATATATATGTACATATATAAAAATTATACGTGTATGCTTAAGTAATATTTTAACATAATTATGTGATTTAATTAATTAAAATTTGATTGACGTGCCTGACAACCCAGGCAGCAAGTGCAGAGAATTAAATTTGCACGCGCTATGTTTAACCCTGTAACTTTCCAAGACACCATAAAACCTGTACACAGGGGGGTACTGTTTTACTAAGGAGTCTTCGCTGAACACAAATATTAGTGTTTCAAAATGATAAATTGTATTACAACGATGATATATTTAGTAAAAGTGATGTTTTTTGCATTTTTCACACACGAACGGCACTTTTACTGACAATATTATTGTTGTAATATGTTTTACTGTTTTGAAACACTTATGTTTGTGTTCAGTGAAGTCTCCCAAGTATAACAGAACCCCCTATGTACAAGTTTTATGGTGTTTGGAAATTTAGAGAGTCAAATATAAGGCTTGCATTTCATTTTTTTCACATTGAAATTTGCCAGATTGGTTACGTTGCATTTGAGACCGTGTGGTAGCCCAGGAATGAGAATTACCTCCATGATGGCATACCATTTGAAAAAGTAGACAACCCAAGGTATTGCAAATGGGGTATGTCCAGTCATTTTTAGTAGCCACTTAGTCACAAACACTGGCCAAATATTAGTTTTTTTTGCTTTTTTCACACAAAAACAAATATCAACGCTAACTTTGGCCAGTGTTTGTGACTAAGTGGCTACTACAAAAAACTGGACATAACCCACTTGCAATACCTTGGGTTGTCTACTTTTGCAAATGGTATGCCATCATGGGGGTAAATCTCATTCCTGGGCTACCACACGGTCTCAAAGGCAACATAACCAATCTGGCGAATTTCAATTTGAAAAAACTGAAAAATGGAATGTGCTATATTTTACCCTTTAACTTTCCAAAACACCGTAAAACTGTTAATTATGGGTATTGTTGTACTCGTGAGACTTTGCTGAATCCAAATATGTGTTTTTTTTGCAGTTAATGCTAACGGTATTATGACATTTACAGCTAAAATGTCTAAAAATCTTTAAAAAAAAATCTTAATTTCTCACAGTTTTTTAAATTTGTATTTTATTGGGTTTTTTCAACAAGTGACAATACCATACATAGTTGCATGTTGTTAAGACAGCAAAAGTAAAATAGGGTGCAAGTCGCAGCTTGCTATCAAGTAACATATTTGCTGGTACACAAGTCTAGTACGGACATGAAGGTACAGTTATAAATACAACGCAAATCTTGTAAGCTATATCCCCGTACTGATACATGTCATTAATGTATGGTTCAAAAGGAGATCATAAACTGACAACAGGGACATAATGAAAAAGAAACATAATAGAAACAGGGAAAGTATGCCATTCGACATGCAGTGTAAGGTTTTTTAAAAATGTCCAGAGGTGAGAAACCGTGCCGAGTGTGGTAGTTCACGTGGTGTTTTGCACCGACACCCGGGTCCAGTTATACCAAGTTTTGTGAAACTTACGGGCCTGAGGGGGTGAGCTAAGAGACATTTTTTCGTAAATTATAGTATTGGTGTACCTTATCTTTCAATTGTGTAAGGGATGGGCATGTTGTATGTTTCCAATTGGTCGCTATTAGATTCCTGGCTGCCAGGGAGGTTAGAGCTATGAGTTGTTGGCATGTCGGGTCAACCTTAGTGTCTGGTAGCAATAATAAGCAGTTGGAGACGGATGGAGAGAAGGGTGAGAGCCCCAACTGTAGCAGGAGCATCCATACCTCTTCCCATAGGGGTTTGATGCCTGAACAAGTCCACCAAACGTGTAACATTGTACCCTCCTCTGTTCCACATCTCCAGCACAGAGGGGAGACCGATGAATATATTTTGGTTGGTGTGAGATACCAACGGTAAAGTAGGTTTTTGTGCGCCTCTATATGAGAGTAGCATTTTGTCCATTTGGACAGTTTGGTTTTACACAGCAGCGGTCTATCTAGCTGCATATCTAGCCACGCTCTGTAGCAAAGGGAGAGGGCTTTGGGTTTGTTCGGTGTCTCCCTACATCTAAGCATAATTAAGGAAGGCATTAGCAGGTTACTCGTGCTGTTAGGTATGGGAGGTGGGAGGGCGTGAGAGTTTAGTATACTTCTGACTTTCAGGTATTTAAAGGTGTCTTGTACCTGTAGGTCCCATCGCTGTTGTAAGTCTGGGAATGTTATTACCTTATTGCGGTCTTCCAAGAGGTGCTCAAGCTTGGTTATGCCTAGGTGTATCCAGTCCTGTAGGGACAGTGATTGGGTCATGGACCTTAGTACCGTCAAGGGGGCTCTGGGATGTAGTTTGCAACCATAACCCATCTGAGCCATGAAGGTATCCCACATTATAGTCAACCTAGTAGTTGGGAGGAGTGGTTTGACTACATGTCTAAGGTGTTTTGGGGTCCAGAGGTAGTCTATCAGGGAGTTGTCTGTGACCATGAGGTGAGTGAGCCGTTATACCAGTTGCCAGAGCAGGTGTATATTTGGAAGGCCGACACCTCCCCTGGCAGGTGTTTTTTGTAAAAGAGTGAGTGGGAGTCTAGCTCTCTTACCCCCGCCCCCCCCCCCCCCCAAATAAATGAGTTACAGGTGGATTGCAGTGTTTTAAAAAGTGTAGAGGGTATTGGGAGTGGTAGCATGCGGAACACATAAGAGCTTTGGGAGGGTCATAATTTTGAATGTGTTGATTTTTTTTTTTTTTGTCAATCTCTTTTTTATTGAGGCATAAAAGTATATGGGATACAGAATGAGAGAGGGGAGACGATAATGCTTCATACATAACGGGTACAATACAATGCAGTATATATCATCTGTGCTTAACTTTGAGCCTCATTTTTTATTAATAGGAGTTGGTCTGGTAAGTTTAACGTAGTAGTAAAGAGAGTAGTGGTTGGACTTAAGTGAGGTCGTATTCGCTGGTAGAACAGAAGTGTTATTACCTTTTCATTTATATGGTGTTTAGCTCAGGTTATGTCTAATGCGATAGTGTTTATGCATCTCTTGTCTCACTAGTTGGTCAAGATTGGAGTAAGTGTTCTGCATTACAGAATGTGCACAAAGTATGTCGGCGTCTAGTGATTCTCAAAAGGATAAGCATGAACAGTCAGACTAAGCGATAGAGAAGGATTACCTAAGCTGTTTTGTCTCAAGCTTCTTGTAAAAGATGTAACAAACTAGGTGCTAAAGAGTCTGGTGGTAGTAGCCCTATTAGTACATAGAAGAGATGTTATAAGCTTCATTTTGCTCTAAGAGGTACATACTGGAATCAATATGGCTAGCATGTGGAGACCTGTGAGACTATAGTGTCATAGCAATATAACGACTTGTGAAACACCATCAGGGTATAAACAGCAAACACAAAAGGGTAAGGTTCAGTGAGGTTAATTTGACTATGCTAGTAAAGTTAAGTCCATACAGTAGGTGACATGTACGGGTGGACGGTTTGATCTCTGCATATCTAACCGTATATTGCCCTTGGGGCCGAGAGTCCATATTCAGCCAATGCCCTTGCTAGGTAAGGTGATTCCCTCATCCAGGTAAGTCCACAGGGTGGCAGCGGGCTGCCTGTGTGTGATGGCCATCAGCCAGCCCCAGGTCGTTGTGAAGGCCTGCACCTGCTTTCCACTGACTCGGTATCTCGATGAGGTCGGGTCTTCCCTTCTTTGGGCGCCGACAGGAGCTTGGGTGTTCTGCCGCCGCCTGCGGCGGCCAATCCTCCGGCGTTGTGGACGGTGTCTCGGAGCTTTACTCCGGGTGGTCTTCGGCCCAGGAAGGCGTATGGGACGGCCATTGGTTGCGGCCTCCGGAGAGACAGAGAGGCGCTTGGCAGTCGGTCGGTTCGTGTCAGGCACGCTCCACCGCTTCTGCGGGGTGAATCTGGGACGTTGTGCTTTTATGATGCTCTCAGCCGCTGATTGGCGTGCCTCCAGCTTGGCCCAGAAGCGGCTAAAAATTTCATCCAGCCTCCTGTGTGTGATCCGTGCTGGGCTCAGTGGTTCAGGCTCAGGATGCTGGGGATGGGTGTCCTGCAGGGTAAGTCGTGCCGCCATCTTGCGTGTGGCTGCTAGGGCAGTGTCTCGGTCAGTGTAGGCTGTGAGATGTCTTTCCCGTAGTGCCAGGTACAAGCTGGGGTGGACCGGGATCTCCCCCACCGGTCCAGAGGGGGGGGAACAGGGCTGTGTAACTCACTTGGGAGGGCACTAGGTCGCACGGATCGGGGGATCGGCCGCCTCACCCGTCCGGCGATACTACTAGGCCTCACTCCCGATGGTCACCTCGTGTATCCACGGGCTGCAAGCTCGGGGCACCACAGCTGGCTTCTGGGGTCTGTCTGCTGAAAATTCCGATTTGTGTAGGATTTTTGGCTGGCTGGGACACGTTTTGCTGGCTCGGTAAGTGTATTGAGCACGGAGCTCAAACGAGGCACATCCAGCCGCCATGAAGCTCAGGCCCCGCCCCCCTGAATGTGTTGATTTTACCTAGCCATGATAGGTGGGACAGTTTCCAGTTTGCTAGTTCTTTCGTGCACATCTGCAAGAGTGGTGTGTATTTGTGTTTTATGATGCCTGCAATTGTGGGTGTTATTTTGACTCCTAAATATCGGTAGGAATTTTTTAGGTTTCCTATTATGTCTCTGGGTAGTCCAATAGGTAACGCCTGTGTCTTATCTTGGTTCAGTTTGTAGTGTGATAAGTCCCCAAATTTTTTCAGCAGAGCAAGGATATGGGGTAGCGCTTGTTGTGGGTCAGAGAGGGATATTATGATGTCATCAGCGAAAAGGGCGAGGCGGTAGTCTTTCCCTTTCATGTGTATGCCTTGTATGTGTTCGTGGTCTCTAATTGTCTGAGCTAAGGTTTCAAGAGAGAGGATATACAGCAAGGGAGAGAGTGGGCAACCTTGCCTGGTCCCGTTGGTGATGGGAAACTTCGAGGATAGAAACCTGCCACAGGATACCTTGGCAGCTGGGGCTGTGTACAGTGCCATGATCCTTTTTATGATGGGTTGCGGGAAGCCAAATTTGTATAGGACTCTTTGCATATAAACCCAGTTGAGTCTATCAAAGGCCTTTTCTGCGTCCAGCGCTAAGAAAAGGCCTTGTCCCTTGTTTCTCTCTAGCTCTGCTATGAGGTTCACTACTTTTCCGGAGTTGTCTGATCCTTGCCTGCCTTTGATAAAGCCCGTTTGTTCATTGTTTATTAGTTTGGGTAAGAGTCGGGCCAACCTGTTGCTGAGTAGTTTAGCATATATTTTTGCGTCGCAGTTGAGTAGGGAAATGTGTCTAAAATTTTTACATTCCGTGGGTGATTTCCCCGGTTTAGGTAATGTCGAGATGTGGGCAAGTAGCAGTTCATCTGGTAGCGTTCCTTCTTTCATGCTATGGTTAAAGAGGCTCAGTAAATGGGGGGCTAGAGTTGCTTGGTACGCACGGTAGTAAGAGTTGGGCAGTCCGTCTGGGCTAGGCGCTTTATGAGCTGGTAGAGAGTCAAGTAATGAAGAGATTTCTTCTAGGCTGAAAGGGGTGAGGAGAGATTCCGCATCGTCCTCACTCATAGTGGGGAGCTGGAGGTTGGATAGGAACTCGTCTATTTCGGCAATTGAGGGGGTTGAGATCTGTGGGTCATTATTGAGGTTGTATAGTTTACTGTAATAATCAGCGAATGTGTTTGCTATTTGTTGTGGATGTAGTATTTTTTCTCTTCTGGCGCTCACTAGGTGGGATATTTTTGCGGATTTGGACCGTTTGAAGCTGGGAGGCCAGTTTGGCTCCAGCTTTGTTGTCTGATGCGAAGAAACTGTGTTTCATGCGTCGTAGCATTAATGTCGATTTAGTTAACTCAAGGTCGCGTAATTGACCTTGCAGGCGGAGGATAGTGGCATGTTGGGAGGGGGTTAGTATTAGTTTATTAGAATGTGTGGCGTCGGTCAGTTCTCGCAGTATGTTAATGTAGTTTTCAAGGCGTCTTTTTTTGGCATAACTGGCATGTTTAATGAAACAACCTCTAATAACTGCATTGTGTGCTAACCAGATTTGGTCTGGGGTGGAACTTGGTTCTGTATTGTCAAGGAAGTAGTTCTGGAGGTCTTGTTTAATCTGTGCCGCTACTGTTGGGTCAGTTAATAACCAGTAATTTAGTGTCCAGCTGCCTCTGCCTTTAGTTGGGAATTGCTCTGTTAGGGACATGACAATAGGAGCATGGTCCGACCATGTGATAAGCCCTATGTGGGTTTTCTCTATTTTGGGAAGCATCGCAGATGGGATCAAGAACCTATCTATTCTAGAATAGCAATTGTGCGCTGCAGAGTGGCACGTGAAGTCTCTTTCGCTGGGGTGTTGTATCCGCCATGGGTCTACGTAGGAGTGTGCTGTGAGGGTGTGTCTAATGCGGGTAATTAGTTTCCCTCTAGTTTTTATAGTATGTTGTTGTATGGATTTCTGGTATGAGGAATCCATATAGTTATCTTACAGAAAATTAGTGTCTCCTCCTACAATCACCTCTCCAAATGCATATTTCGTGCACAGCATTAAAATTAATTCTAGAAACTCTAGCTGTTGATCGTTAGGGCTGTACACATTCATAAACGTATACGGATTGTTGTTAACATAGCATTGTAGCACCACATATCTGCCTTTTTTGTCCCCAATTTTGCGGACTAGTGAGAAAGCCACATCTTTGCTTATTAAGATGGACACCCCTCTCTTTTTTTTCGCATAACAAGCATGATAGTCTATTGGGTACGTTATGGAGTTAAATTTTGGACGGTGTCCCCATTTAAAATGTGTTTCTTGAAAAAACGCCACATGTGCATCTAGGGATTTGGCCTCTTTCAGCGCCAAGCGTCGTTTCTGTGGAGAATTGAGCCCTTGGGCATTTAAAGAACAAATATTAAGCACCATGATTGTAGGTGTCGGGTGTATGCTGAAGGAGGGGTAAGGCTATTAAGCCTTCTGCCCTTGTGTCTAATGGGATCGAGCCATATCCTGGGGGTACATTAGGAGGGCCTGCAGGCCAATAGTGAGCCCTGTTTCGCCACCCTCTCTCTGGGTTTGCCACCGAGGGTATAGTGATAGATAGGGTAAGAAAGTGGCCCATGTGTCTCTGGCAATGCTGGAATAAACCTCGTAGGCACCTTATTTATGGAGCAATCAAAAAAAGAAAATGAAAGAGGAAATCATGCGAACTATGTACATAAAACCGTTGATCGAACGAGATCGACCTAAGTTTGAAAAACGGTTAGAATTGTGGCTCATATTGTAAGCCATAGTGGGGGTGGGTGACCCGCGACAAATTCACTAGGTCTATGTTACAGTGGTAGGTCCGTATGGGGTAGGTTCTCCACATGGTGTTGTGTACTCTAGTATCTAAACAATATATTCAAGGTGTAAATTTAACTTTCTAGCATGGGACAAGTTAGTTTTTAAAACGCGTATCAGATATTTCACATTCGTGTACATATTACCCCTCCGCTGGTTTCAAGGAGATTTATGTGAGCGGGCATGGATTGCCTTTGACCAGTCTCTATTTAGTTTCACTGGTGATGCCCTGGTTTGGGGCATGGAAGACACCGCCTTAGTGAATGGAATGTCCCAATCTTGTAGGATCTTCTTTCCGTCCTCTGGGGATAGTATGCTGGATTCAGTCCCATTCCTCTTGACCAAGAGTCTGGTTGGGAAACCCCACTTGTACGGGATATTTGCCTCTCGTAGTGCTGCTGTGATGGGGGCAAAGGCTTTCATCTTCATCATAGTGGATGCAGATAGATCAATGAATAGCTGTATGTGTTCATGACGCCCAGATATGGGGGATTTTTTCCTTGCCGCTTGCATGATTTTGTCCTTGGCTGTGAAATAATGGAGTTTGGTTCTGACATCTCTCGGGGTTTGTGGGCCCAGGTGTTTTTGTTTAGGCAGCCTGTGGGTCCTGTCCAGGAGGAGCTCTGTTTCCGACAATTCTGGCACATAAGCTTTAAATATCTCCTGCACATAGGATTGTAGCCCCTGAGGTGTAACAGATTCTGGTATTCCCCTCAGTCTAATGTTATTGCGCCTATCCCTGTCTTCATGGTCCGCCATTTTGTCTTCCAATCTTTTGAACTTGCTTTCTAGCTCTGAGTCTACTATTTCGTCCACCCTTTCTTCCAATCTGGCTGTTCTTTCTCCCACATGTTGGATAATCTGACCTTATGTCTGAAGTCACTTGCAGCAGATCTTTATGAAAGGTGGATTTCAGGTCCGCCAGTAACGTTTTGAGAGTGGCTGTTGTGACTGGGTTTGTTAAATCAGCCATGCTATGGGCAGTATCACTTACTTCTGAGACTGAGGCTGGCGAGCCCGGGCCGTCGGCGCCATCTTGTCCCGTCAGTTCCTGTGTGGTAGCAGAGGTAAGGTGCATTTGAAGCGTTTTTTTGCTTCATTTTCTTGCAGGATTTCGCAGTCATTTGCTTCCGTGGGGCAGCACCAGTGAAAGGTGCGGTCTGTGTGTAATTTGCAGTCGGGTTGATGCTGGAACACAGCTGAGAACACCGTGTGTTGAGGAGCTCAGCGCTCACGCGTCCATTCTCGTTCGCCACTAGGACACGGCCCCCAGTTTTTTAAATTTTATTCATAATAAATTATGTTTCAAATATGAATAGTTCATGAGAAATTAAAGCCCAGTTTTCTCCACTTAATATGAAAGAGGTGAAAACACATATTTGGATTTAGCAAAGTCTCACGAGTACAACAGTTCCCGCCATTAACATTTTTTACGGTGTTTTGGAAAATTATATATAATAAGTGTGGGTGCACTTAATATGAAAGAGGTGAGGGGGGCGTGGCTTGACCGGGAACCAAGCTGGACGTGCAAGCCTAGAGCTCCGCGCTTATAACCCTGTACCAACAGCTCACAACGGCGATAAACCGACCGAAACAAAAAAAAAAACCTTACCTCCCTTCTCCTGACCCGCCATGGATAGGCGCCAGCCGAGAAAATCGGGCAAAAAAAACATGGATAACACCGCCACGGTACCCGATCTGTTTGCGGCCTCCCGCACGCCGCGCCAAGACTCCCAAAATGGCGGCGGATCCAGCCCACGAGCCCAGGCCTCACCGACGAACCTGAGCACACCTCAGCCTCACAGCCTGGCATCTTCCGATATGGCCCACATACTGACCGAACTGGCGGCGGTCAAGAGCTACCTAGCCCGAGAGATAGATAGGTCATCGAAGGAGGTGATGTCTGAAATCCACAAGCTGGGTGAGAGAACAGCAGACCTTGAGCACCGCGTGGAAACAACCACGGTGGCTCACAACACGATGTCCGCCCATGTCAACACGCTCACAGCCCGGCTGGAAGCATCTGAGGCAGCTCTAGAGGACCTAGCGAACAGGTCGCGCCGCAACAACATCCGCGTGCGCGGCCTACCGGAGCAACAAGATGAAGGCCCAATTTCGGCCTTGCTTCTCACGATCCTAACCCCCTCCTGCCGGAGATACCAGATGAGCACTGGCACATTGACAGAGCCCACAGGGCCTTGCGGGCCCGAAGAGACGACAACACAAGGCCCAGAGACATAATAGTCCGGTTCCTCCACTTCCAGACAAAGGAAGCAGTGCTGAGGAAGGCCAGGGACAACCCCATAAAACACCAGGGCAAAGAAATCTCCCTTTTTCAGGACTTGGCCCCCATCACCCTCCAACGCAGAAGAGAGTGGAGACCGATTACGGAACGGCTCAGGGCCAACACGATCAGGTATGCCTGGGGACATCCGTTTAAATTAATGGTCTTTAAGCAAGGCAGACCTCACATCCTCATGCCAGGCACTGACCCTAAGCCCTTCCTCCGAGAATTGGGTATCACATTGCCAGAGGGCTTCTCGGTGCCAGACACCACCCTCCCAGCCTTGCAACCCTTACCACGCGACTGGTACACCGCCGGAGAATAAACGGGCGGCAGACCGACACCTATCAGACTTACCCAACCTCCCAGGAACGAGCACACCTGACCCCCTCTTGACAAGCGGCATGGCGTCGCTGCCACCCTTCCCCATCCACCAGAAGCAGATCAACAGGTCACTATACATCGAGAGAGTCGCCCTACCCGCTGATTGGAAAGAACCCACGCTACCCAAGACCCCGTTTTTGCGATGGACCCCACCGCCTCAACCTCACGCTGCAGCACACGGACATCTCTTTTCCTTGGCGGCCGCTGACACACACTACTCCGGCTTCCTAGACCCTGTCTACCCACACGACACCTGTCGCGGCGACAGCTCCAATTATATTGTACTGTGTACTGTGAGACTATCTATGGACTATTGCCGCCATATTGACACCGAAAAGAGACTCTGGTACCAGCTGTCAAAATTCCGACATCGCATGGAAGTGTAATGTATACCAATAACACCGGTGGGAGGTATTGAGTTAACTAGCCAGGATACACACACCACTGTAAGCGTAACACATCACACTAGACATCACCCCACCGCACAAACATACTATACTTGGGTGGGGACCGGTGGCGGGGGCCACTTGGGGGGGTGGCGGGGCGGGATGGTGGGTGGTGGGCGGGCGGGGGGGACGTAGGGGGCTAGGGCAGGTTGCAGAGCACACAATTCTCGGGACACAAAGTCTACCCAGGGAAAGCAGTGTAACGTACGGGGAAGAGAGTGTGAAGTAGACATATTCCTGCTCTGTCATAATATGATGTGTAATGTTTTATCATGTAATGTTTTATGCAGCTGCCACGGGCCGGTTCTCGTCCTCCTCCCCCCCCCCTCCCCCTCCCTTCCTCCCCTCCGTCCCCCCCCCCCGGGCTTATGTCCACTAAACGGTCCAACCGCGTATTCAGGCGATGGGGCCCTCTTCCTTCCATCCCTTAATTTCTATCTAAAAATGAAAAAACTAATTTAAAACAGAAAAAAAAAAAAAAAAAACATAAAATAACAAAATGAGAGTGAAATGCAACACAAGAAATCCCCGGCGCTATTGTGCTCATTGCTGGGAGAGCCGTCACGACTCATACGAGACGACACCATGGGACTCACCCATAAAGGCTTTCACCTCCTCCCCTCCCCATACACCCCCCCCCCAAACTCACAAGAGCTCCCAGTCCCGCCTCCGCGTTGCAACCATTTAGCACTTGAGAACCAGGGACGGTGGAGCCGAACAATCCGCTAGGTTTATCTGAAAGCTCATGACACACTTAAGATATAATAGGCAAACGTTTTATGGTATTAGGGGGCCACACCGGCTATCAGGTTCATGACCCATCACTCCCTGACTGGAATAGCCGTCACGGAGACGAGGGTTCATGCACCCCCCCACCGTCTGGCAAGGTATAAGACCAGACAAGTACGGCTATACCGTACCTTCTCCTTCCTCTCCCCTCCATACCCCCTACTTTTCTTCATCCACCTAATCACCCCCCCCCCCGCCCATTGTCCACACCGGTCTTGGACGAAACTAGAGGCGCAACTGACACACTCACATTCCCAGTCCCAACACAGCTCTCAATGGAACAGAGGTGGGAGTGCAACCCACCACCCTCTACACACATACGCCATTCGACCCACAAGGAGACACCAATACCACCTGAACATCCATCGGGTCCAAGAGCACACACCGAACCCTCATGACCATGGCTCTTAAAATATCCTCACTTAATGTCAAAGGCCTTAACGCCCCCCGCAAACGAAGAACATTGTATAGGGAACTCCGCAGGCTGAATCCAGACATTGTATTCCTCCAGGAGACACACCTACCTCGGTCCGCCCAGGTCTCCCTCCGTGACTCCTCATACCGCTTGACGGCCGAGGCTCGCTCCTTTCGCAAACATAACGGAGTAGCGATTCTCACACACAAACGATGCCCGATACACATAACAAAAGTGACACCAGACCCAGACGGTAGATACGTCTTAGCAACCGGCCGGATCCACTCGCAACCCATCCACCTAATCAATGTATACGCCCCCAAAACACGCACACCTCAATTCTGGAACCATATGTCAGATATGGTCCTCGCCCTCCCCACCGGGATAACCCTCCTGGGGGGAGACTTAAATGCAGCACCCGCTCCAGCCATCGATAGAAGTTCGCGCCCAGGACTACTTAGATCCCACGGCATGGGCACTCAGGACAAACAACTACACCATTTTATTCGTAAAACAGGCCTCATAGATGCATGGAGGGCCCAACACCCCTCAGATAAGGACTACACATATTACTCACCGCCCCACGACACATACTCGCGCATAGACATGTTCTTGACCAACCATACAGGCTACACGAAAACGCAAAAAACAGACATAGGTTCCATCGCATGGTCCGACCACGCCGACATCGCAATCTACCTTACCGGCCTCCAATGCCCTACCCCGTGGACATGGAGATTGAACACATCCCTCCTTAAGGACCCTTTAGTAGTGGAGGACATACAGAAACAACTGACCTCATACTTTACAGAAAACATATCTCCAGACATCCCAATGACCACAGTGTGGGCAGCCCACAAGGCAGTAATTCGAGGCTCCCTCATCAAAATAGCTACCCATAAAAAAAAAAAAAAAAACCCAGAAACTCACTCAACTGCTAGACACCCTCCGCACGGCGGAGCAACGCCACAAAACCGACCCAACTCCCCAAACACTTCACATTCTCCAGAACACCCGCATTACGATTAGGCAACTGCTCATAGACGACACAGCCAGAGCACTCACCTGGACAAGAAGAACGTATTATGACAAGTCCAATAAAATGGACACCCTTCTGGCCCGCACACTACGCCCCAGAACACATCACCCACATATCACCAAGATAAGAGCCCCTGACGGTACCCTGAAAACTTCCCCGTCCAAATAGCCAGAACTTTCACAACCTTCTACACAGCACTATACAACCACTCCCCACAAGACGACGCAACAAACGCAATAGAGAACCAGAAAATAGCCGACTTCCTCACCAGCTTAAATTTACCAAAACTGCACAATGCAGCCATAACGGAACTAGCAGCACCGATCACGAAAGAGGAAATAGACTCAGCCATCTCCTCTCTTAAAAGCAACAAAGCCCCCAGCCCTGACGGTTTTGAGGGCAGCTATTATAAGACCTTCAGGGAAACCCTTGTCCCACATCTAGAATCCTTGTTCAGGGACCTAATGACGGGAACTCCGCCAGATAGAGACATGACTAGGGCAAACATTATCCTCCTGCCGAAACCGGGGAAGGACCACACACAGCCAGAAGCATACCGACCTATCTCACTCATAAACCACGATAGCAAAATTTTCGCCAAGATCTTAGCGGGTCGGTTGAACCCATACTTGACAAGTCTAATCCACGCAGACCAAGTGGGGTTCATACCCGGACGCCAGTTGTTCGAGAACACGAGACGCAACATCGACTTGATAGGGATGCTAGCTGACACAAAAACACCATCCTTAGCGCTTTCTCTCGACGCAGAGAAAGCCTTCGACCGTGTGAAATGGCCCTACATGTTTACCCTATTGGAACACCTAGGCATGCCCCATACATACATAACAGCCATTCGCGCATTATACACCTCCGTTTCAGCGCAAATAAAGATTACGGGGACGGCCTGCCCGTCCTTCACAATTACCAACGGCACCCGACAGGGATGTCCCCTCTACTCTTCGTACTGACACTCGAACCGCTTCTCCAAGCCGTTCGGGAACATCCACAAATCAAAGGGGTCACGGTTGACAACCAGGAGTACCTGGTTTCGGGGTATGCAGATGATATCCTGCTGACCATCACTGAACCCACCCACACGCTACAGGCCCTACTACCACTCCTGGGTGAATATGGGACGATCTCGGGATACAAAGTCAACGTAGACAAATCTAGCGCACTCCCAATTAATCTCACGCAGACGGACATACTCGGAATCACATCAGACTACCACATACGTGTTACGCCAACATACCTTACCTATTTGGGCATAAAATTACCAGCAGATACCACCGCACTCCATAGCCTGAATTATACTCCCATGATAGAAAAACTCATCTCGGACATGGAGACCTGGGCGGACAAACCCATATCCTGGATAGGGAGAATACATTCAATTAAGATGAATGTTCTACCCCGAATTTTATTCCTCTTTCAAGCTCTACCCATCCCCATCGCGAAACATAACCTCATCCCCTTACAACGAGCAATCGATAGATTCATATGGCAAAACAAGAGACACAGGGTAGCCCGTAACATACTGTATCGCCCCAGAATGCAAGGAGGTCTGGGGTTGCCCCACCTGCACTTTTATTACATAGCCGCACAAATTGCACAAATAGCCCTATGGCACACCCCCCCAGAGACTAGACGTTGGATAGATCTAGAATCAGCACTAATGAAATCGGATCTCCCACAATTCTATATCTGGACACCGAGGGAGCACAGAGCACTCCCGAGAACGGCGTGCCCAGCTATTACTAACTCGATCCAGTTATGGGACACCTACGCCATCAAACATGGACTCACCACCACATCCTCCCCCCTCACCCCATTATACCGTAACAAGGCATTCACACCAGGCATGAGACCCTGGGACTTTAAAGGCCTAGAGCATGCCGGACTCCAGAGGGTCTTCCAACTTTATGACGGAGACACGATAATCACCTTCCCCGACCTACAAGCCAAAGCAACCCTAAAGCCAGCCGACTTCTTTAGATACCTACAACTTAAGCATTACGCGGCCCAAGCGACAGTGAAAGCAGCCGCCAAAGCCAACCCAACCTTCTTTGAGCGCATCTGCCTCACAGAACGTTATCAGAGAGGCCTAATCACCCAATTGTACTCCCACCTCTGTTCCACCACACGGGAATGGGGGACCTTACATTACACGGAGAAATGGGAAACAGACTTGGGGGAAACCCTAGAGGGTATAGACTGGCAGGATATTTGGGAAGCCAATTCCAAAACCTCCATCTGTGTAACGATGCAAGAACAGGCATATAAGACGATGATGAGGTGGTACATTACTCCGGTCCAACTTTATCATATGAAAAGAACACCCACAGATCTCTGTTGGCATAACTGCGGAGAAAAAGGGACTTATGCACACATGTGGTGGTTCTGTCCCACAATCAAAACATTCTGGAAAAATATCCAGCAGCTTATATCAGGGATCCTACACAGACCGATAGGCCTAAACCCTTGGACCTTCCTCCTGGCCAGACCCCTAGACGACTTACCCAGATCAGAACAACAACTACTCAACAAGATTGCCTTAGCTGCCAGAAAGGCTCTAGCCCAAACTTGGCTGCAGCCTGCTCCCCCCCCATTATCCACAGTACTCAACAAAATCAAAGAGTGCCATCTCATGGACAAACTAACGGCCCAATTGAGAGGCACTATGACAACATTCACGAAGATATGGGAACCATGGGATAACTATACTGACGACTGATTGGCCACAGGTAACGTCCAGGACCATCCCCCCCCTCCCCCCCTCTCTACACCCAGTTTTCCGCTACCCCCTTTCCTTGATTGTAGGCCGAGCTTACCGGTAACCCGGCCTATAGGTTCGACACACTAAAACCAAGGCAACTAAACGACAACTTTGTCATTTGATTTAAAGTTACGTATTTTGTTATATATGTTTCTAAGTGTTGATCTTTTTACTGTACTGTACTGTACTGTATTGAAAAACGATGACAGACCGATAGCCTATACAATGGATGTAAACGGCTTGTTATGCAATTCTCTAATACTTCACTTGGGCTTCTGCGCAAGCCACGTAACTGCACTATTCATTTCTGTCTGTCATTGCAAAATAAAGAATTATAAAAAAAAAATATGAAAGAGGTGAATTACGGTTGAACAGACATATAGCGCAAATACCACTTTTTGTTTACATTTTGTTTTGATCAGAACGTGTACTATTGACTCCTTCCTGAAGGGGTTAAGGATGGAGGCAATTGTACAAGTTCTGACCAAAATAAAACCAAGAATTGAGCTATATGTTTATTCAACCATAACTGCCCCCTTTCATATTATACATCAATTTAATATGAATAATAAAAAAAAAGGTGTGATAAATTAGGAAATGTTATTTTTGTTAAGTCATGCATGGTATTTGTGAGTGTCATATTGCTGTCAGTGTTACTGCAATAAAACACATTTGTATGCTGTGATGTCCCACAGGTACAACGATGCGCCCCATGTACAGGTTTTTATTATGTTTCATCAATATGTTCAGATTAGTTTTTTGCTTTTTTTTCACACAAAACTGCCCATTCAACGATGATGATATCGTCATTATACTGCTCTAATACACTCATATTTATGTTCAGCGATGTCTCACGAGTACAACAGTACCCCTCATGTACAGGTTTTGGGGATTTTGTAAAATTACAGGATCAATTATAGAGCTTGCCTATTTCAGATTTTACACACTGAAAATTGAAAGAATGGTGTCTTTGTGACTGTGTCGCAACCCAGGAATGAGAACTACCCCCATCATGGCATACCATTTGCAAAAGTACATAACCCACGGTATTCAAAATGGGGTATGTCCAGTGTTTTTTAGTAGCCACTTAGTCACAAACCCTGGCCAAAGTTTGTTTTCATATTATTTTTTTGTATTTCTTTGCATTTTTCAAGCAAACACTGCACTTTCACTAATTATATCATAGTCATATGTTTTACTGCTCTAAGACACTCATATATGTGTTTAGCGATGTCTCACAAGTACAACAGTAGAATAAAAAATATATATATTTGTGATCAGGGAAAAAAAGCTGTACAAATGTATTTACTAAAGTTGGTTGTGGTGTGCCGAAACAGACGTCCGGGCGGGCCTGTAAATAAAGAGTGGTGGGTGGGGTGACCAGTCGACATCAGCCCAGTAGGGAGGTACGTTTGGGTTTTTATAGGCCGGTTCAACCCCTCATACAACTCTAGGCTCTGCCTGCCCATTTGTGGTCAAGAAAGAAAGCCCTATAAGTGTTAACCATTATATTTACTAAAGTAGCTTGTGGTGTGCCGAAACCGGCGTTCGGGCGGGCCTGTAAATAAAGAGGGTAAAAAGAGATTTAACAATACAAACTTAATTACGTATGAAATTGTAATAACAATCATGTAGATGTGACAGTTTGACTTAATTAGCTAACTCTTTAAAAATGTGTCTTAGTTCTTTTTCCGGTTGTGGTATGTACCGGTTGTATGCAGATGATTTCCATCGTCCCAGTCTTTTAATTTTGTGTTCTGGTACGTTTTGGCTTGAGACGGCTGTTGCTGCCCCTATGCGAAATGAGTGACCTGTGAAGGCTGCTGAATCGCAGCCTATTTTTATAAATAGAGTTCTAATGTATATCATGAATTTTGATGTTGTCAGTGTGTTACCGTGTAAGCTCAGTAGGGGAGCGGTGTTGTCCTGACATGTGCGGGTCGGATGCAAGTGGTCGAGCAACTGAACTGGGCACCATTTGTTACCTGTTGGAAATAGTTGTATGTCGACAGGCAGTCCCATTTGATTTTTGGATTGGTGTAGTGTCAATACGTAGTGGTCCCCTACTTTGTTTAGGTCTCTTATTTTGAGCATGTTGGTAGTATCGTTGGTTTTTCTAGTGTAAATTCATTAGGGTAAAAACACGTACATTGGTTGTCGTTTTATGGGTTTGTGACCTTCTAACCGTAGGATGCCTTTTAAAGTATCAGTGAGTTTAGGCTTGGAACAACAACAGAATGTGGAGCAGACAGGTCAATTATCAATAGTTTTTTTTATTGTTATATTTTCCGGTTGCAATTCTCAAGGGGTTGGTTCGCCAACATGTGTACTCCTGTACTCAGGAGATGTTGCCGAACACATATTGAGGTGTTCTTTGGCAGTGATACATAACAGGTGCTGAGAATCCATGCCTAAAGTACAATGTGTGTGAAAAATAACGCAAAAGAATTACTACCCAAAATATTGACAAAGACTGGTGGTAGAATTAGAGCATGGAAAGTGTTTAAATACCACCATTTGAAATGCCCCAGGATGTCTAATTTTCAAAAATATATGGTTTGATTGGGTAAATTATATTGGCTGGCTTAAAAAATGTCCCAAATAGGACATGGGTGCATGATGACCAGCTGTGAAAATTCCAATTGGGAAAACTGCAATGTGCACCCTCCAAATAAGGTATTTTAGCCCCCAGAGAACCAGACACACCTATATATGGGTGGGTATCACTGTACTCAGGAGATGTATTTGGGGTGTTCTTTGGCAGGAACCCTTAAAGTTCTCTGTACATGTATTCTTAAATTGCTATGTGTGTTAAAAAAATCACCAAGTATTTTTTTTTTTTAATTTGGCATAGATTGGTGGTAAAATGGTTGCATGAAAAATGTCAAAATACCCCAAGTTTAATACTTTAGGTTGTCTTCTTTTTAAAAAGTATATACATGTGAAGGGTTATTCAGGGATTCCTGACAGATATCAGTGTTACAATGTAACTTTCGTTAATTTTGCAAAAAATGGTTTGGAAATAGCAAAGTGTTGTACTTATAGCTTTCGAAAAAAAGCTAAGAATGTTATCATTGGGTATTTCTAAACTCTGGATACAATTTAGAAACTATTTAGCACAGGTATATTTTGGCGGTTGTAGATGCGTAACAGATTTTGGGGGTCAAAGTTAGAAAAAGTGTGTTAAATTTTCTTATCATATTTTATTATTATTTTTATAGTAAATTATATGATATGATTAAAATAATGGTATATTTACTAAGACCATTTAATGGCGAGAACAATATAATATGTGTGGATACAGTAAATGAGTAAGAGAAAAATTACAGCTATACACAAACACAGCAGAAATGTAAAAACAGCCCTGGTCCTTAACAGTAAGAAAATTGAAAAACGGTCTGGTCACTAAGGGGTTAAAGTGATACATACCTGGGTAAACCGATTCTCCCCTTAAGGGGTTGCAATTAGGGTTGGGTTACTTCTGGACCTAGCAGATTTAGGGATTGAAATGAAGCTCATGTTTAATTTTCACGTGATTAGGTGTGGATAGAACTATATGTTTGGTAAGTAGATTGTTTGTACATATGACATTCTATGAACTGTGTGCAAATGTTTGATGTTACCTTGTAACTGTCCTCCTGGTATGTTTGTGTGGTTACGTAAATATGTTTCTTGACTCGAGCGTTTGTATGACCTGTTTGCGCGTAATATGTCTTTTACATTATAGAGCAAAGTATGCTTGTGCTGTACGTCTATGTTGGTTTACGTGAATTACTATGTATAGGCTGTTCTATTTAAAGTTATTCTGTTAGTGTGGACAACTTAACATTACTTTTTAAATTGTGTGTAGCTAACTCTAATGGCCGTGTCATATAGATGCCAGAAACAGGTAAATTAGGGAATGTAACTTACTGGTCTGTATATTTGTGGTACAGATCACGTATTCAGGTAGATGCAAGTCTACCCGTTTAAATAGGAACTGAAGATTGAAAGGAGTTCTGACTGGAATTTAATTGTATCATAATATGTCAATACTTTTTACCAGGGTTTTACCTAGTACTCTTTCTACTGACATTAACACCTATGGCGAAATGATTTTACCCTTTGGAGCTAGGTTTATGTCCTGTATATTAAAGTTATGACTGCAACATTGTGCTAATCAGCATCTTGATATGCCACACCCGTGAGGTGTATGGAGTATCTCGGCAAAGGAGAAAAGCTCGCTAACACAGATTTGAGAGAAATAGGCCTTTTATGTACATGGGGGCAAAAACAAAAGTGTTGCGTTTATAATTTTGTTAATTGTATATGTATATATATATATATTTTTTTTTTTAATATCTAAATGCACTTAGAATGAAATTATGTAAATATATATTTATCAAAGGACACTTACATCCTGGACCCCATTAGGTTTGGCAAGCATTTACAAACATAAGGCTTAAAATGAACCTGTAATTGAAAAAAATGACTCACCTTAAATTGCGTCATGCAATAGGACAATGATCCCAATCACCTCATTTGAGGTCAAAACATTGCTGTTACTTCATTCCCTGAATCTTCAATGAATCTGCTATCTTACTACCCATGATCACATTGTAGAAGATATGAAACCATTCAGTGTGATACGTATACAAACATCAGGTAGGGACAAGTACCTTTTCATTGCACTTTAGCATAGAAAGAGTTTCATAAAGAAGAGCCTTTTCTGGAACTGTAGGTTAAAACAAAGTAACCATCTAAAATTCTCCCAATAAGAATAATTTACACCATACCTCACCCTCATCTCAACCATACACCAGTCTTTTGATGTCTTCATCACTGTTGGGTACCTAATTCCTTAACCTCTCAATAAAATCCCCCCCTTTCTGCAGTTCAGCACCAATATTGTCCATTTTGTTCCTGAGACCTGAAGTCTTCATCTATAGAAATTCCTTTTTGGCCTTTTTGGGTGTGCTCCTTCTTTTGTTTTAGCAGACATTTTTTGCCACAGTTCTATTCTAATTAGGACACCTAAAACAGTTTACCTCTCAAACTGTGTGTCTTTCGTCTCTGCCTTTTCCCTTTACTGTTAGAAAACGGATTAATGTGTGTTTAACTGAAAATGGACTGATGTTTTTGTCCATTGAGTATTTTGTTTTGTTCTTACTTGTATAGACATATTGCTATAAATGGTTAATTTAATACCTCACATTTTTGAGTTCCTGAAATTATTTAATGTATCCTTTTTTCAAAGGTAATGGGTCAATTTTGGTCCCTGACTTTTTAGCTTCTACTTAAATGAAATTTATTCAGGCTAATGTTTTTAAAGTGTTTCAAACACACGTTGCTCTTTTGTTCTACCTATGTATATATTGTTATCAGAATGAAAGTGTGTAGGTTCACAGGGTCAGTGATAGGACCTCAATTAAATTAGAGATTATTTGCATTTAATGACTAATCAAACACTAACGTAGGTTACCTCTCGCTGCAGATTAATATCGTAACATTAAATACTTTTCTGCCCCTCCACCCCAACTCAGACACAAATATCTGTTCACTAGGGATTTTCCTTCCTTGCTTTGTTTAGGTTCTGGGAATGTAGCCTGGAATAATGGAGATTGCTTCTATTTATTTTTTCTCCATTTATTTATTTAGAAAAAAAAGTGGATTTGTAAGACAGAACTTTAAGAACATAACTTTACATGTGCATGCTGGTGTTCCTAGTAAAGCCAAACATGAGAGCCCTACTAACACACATGAAAAAAAATAGGGGTTACATTGTGGGTGTCTAAGTAGCTGTATTTATAATGAAGGATGGGCTTGGAGTGCTGGATATAGAGAACCAGTCTCTGTATTATTCTGAGTTTTGATGTGTCGTGGCTCCCTGTGCTGCTGCATTGTGAGCTCTCTCACTGTTCTTATGGCAAAATGTGCAAAAACAATTAATTTGCAATAAACAAATACAAGTTGAAATAATTCTAATCGTTTGTACACGATTGCGGGGTATGATTGCATATTCTGGCACTCCTGTATACATAAGTGCCGGTGTGAAGGGTTATTGGAAACAAAAACGAAAGTTCTGGTTGGGCTAAAAAGCATTTTCTCCACACATATAGGTAGGAGAATTGGAGAGGTTAATGTGATGAGGTGCATGTGGCAGGGTGAAGAGTAGTGAGTGTTGCAGAGTGATAGAGCATGAGTGTGACAAGGCTTGGGATGATTGTAATAGTGCGGGAGAAGGTGAGTGTGACAGAGTGGTGGGAGGTGAGTGTATGTAGTAATCGATTACCTGATGGTCCAGTTGGCTCCCTGATAGTGCAGTGGGCTAGCCATCTTGTCTGCAACTCCATTGGTTGCATAGTGGCAGACCATAATGTTGGTGTCTTACGATCTCCGGCACTTGATGTGTCTGAGCATTGCTGTGATAATCTGAGGCAGTGCTCTGATTGGCCAGAGCTTGCTGACACCTACTTCATGGTCTGCACCTTTGCACCTGGCTGAGCTGCAGAATCAGTCTGTTCTAAGGCAAGTTAGGCAGCTGCGAGACCCAAGAGAGCAAGAGACCTTAGGAAACCGTCTGACTCGCCTAATTAGAGAGCCAACTCTGCTTCCAAGTCTATCTTCCTTATGGTAGAGCTGCCTTGATTCCAAACTCTCCTTCACCCTTCACATCCAGTCAATCGCCAAATTCTGCCTCTTCCATTTAAAAAAACATAGCTTGCTTGCACCCCTACCAAACAACAGATATGGCTAGGGTGCTCGTCCAGGCTTCTATCAACAAAAACACTTTTGAGAAAGCCATTGTATGGTAAAAATCATTAAGTGTATTTAAATATTGTTTTATATAGTTCTTGTACCCCTTTTTTATCATTTATTGTTTTTTATTAATAAAAGTAAATTTTTATTGGAACTGTTTGCTGCTGGATTCCCGTACTCCATATCCTTGGTGAGGATAATACCACCTAAGCCTGTTGGACAGAGCAATCCCTATTTGCTCTATCAAGTGTGAGTAGTTTTTATCTATTTCATTTTATCATTTTTTAGAGTCTACACTAATGTGGTTTTATTTTCTCTTTTACTTATATAATCGGAGAGAGACCACCCACACCTATATCCTAGAGTGGGTATCATACCACTTCAAGCCATACCTGTGGAGCCACTCTATAGGCTCCCGTACACTTGAGTGCACATCTTTTATAGCTATATATTTTAATATTGAGTCTGGCATATTGTTCTATCAATCTCAGATTTCTCCTACATATCTGCAAGAGAAGTTGCATCCACAAGAATCTCTTATAGAGTCTGTACTACACAATTTCCTCAGGCGGGGATTATTCCGCCCAAGCGTCTAAGTTGGAGCTGTACCTAAGCTCCTATATAGTGAGTGCATATCATTTTATTTACCCTAACCTTATTGTATTTTTTACATACTTCAGTTTCCTATTTCTCCTCCTTTTTATGGTTATATATACACACTCCAAGGACATTCCAGGCGCTGCATCTTCCTCTCTGTTTTTCTCTATCATCTCCCGCCTTGACTACTGAAAACCACTTCTCACTGGTCTTATAATCTCCCAGCTAACGGGACTAAGATCTATGATGAATAATGGCTTATCTTCCTGTCCTTCCATGCCTCTTCCTTTTGGCTGTCCCACATTGAGTTCCCATAGGATATAGGGATACATTTAAAATTCTGATTCTCACTTACAAATCTCCCTCATACGATTGCTCCTATCTACTTATCTCCCTCACTAATATCTCCCTTCCAGGCCCCTACACTCTGCTGAATACCTGTGTCTATCCTCTGTTCATATTCGCACCTCAAGACTTCTTTAGGGCTTCACAATTCCTTTGGATCTCCCTTCCTTCTCCGTTAGGCTCTCACCCAGTCTCTAATTCTTTCGAATGGAGAACAGTACATACAAATGCATGCACACACATACTCCATACAAAAACATGCTTACATGCAGACACACAAACACTGCTCACAAATACAATCCTCAACGTCGGGCAAATAGCAAATCATTGTGGGAGCTGTATGAAAGATGGCTATCTACCTTTTGGTCACCCTTGCCCCTTGCGTTACGGGTGTTTTTCTTTAATGGCACAAGTGATCAAAAACTAGATTATAAAATATTCCCTGGTGACAACTACCTATATATCATGCTAATGACACATCTGTTCTGTCAAAGATGTTTATATATGTCATCTAAGGTAGCTGCAGTAACATGGTTTAAGTATTTAGACATCTGCTTCTGATTACAAGTGGAACACACACAGGTAATGAAGATACAGGCAGAATGGAGGCATTATAGACCTTCATCGCAAAAATGAAAAAAAATTCTCTATGGCATAAAAGTAAGCATCTTATCAATTCGAAGGCTTTAGACATTCCTAAATGACACTGTCTCTTTGGAAGCACTGTGTCTCAAAATATTTATATGTGGTAATTATTTTATTATTTATATAGCAAATTCCGTAGCGTTGTACAATTGGTTATCTCTCCTTGAATTTATTATTTATTTTTTCTCTCTTTTTTAAATAGGTATAATATAAATAAAATAACTAAAATGCAGGGTGTCAGTATGAAGCAAGACAATTACTCCGATGCTTTAATTTTTACATACTATATTTATTTTGATGCTTTTATTATAGCTGAAGGATATTTTAGGGCCATTTATTGGAGGTCAGCGTCAGGACAGATTGACAGTACATTCTATTGTTCACAATAAGATCATGAACTTTAATTTCTTGGCACAAATGATATTACAGTGAATATCCTGTGGGGTCATACATAGAATATGTTGTGTATCTTATTACATTTTGTGGTTTGTTATTGCATGACAGTGATGTTTTTCGCAATGCCCTACTGCCTTTAAGGTTTATACCAAGGTTTGCTTCATATAGTTTTGAATCTTCACAAGCTATTAACGTCTGTGCTCTGTTTTATCTCATCCTTTATGCCATGGCAGCAAAGCCAACCTGGTTGTTCCCAAAGTCATAGACAGAGTAGTACTGACGAAGGAAGACGTCTCCCAGAATCCAGAGTGGCTGTCCATTACGGGAAGGCAGATAGGTTTCCTCAAACCCGACAACACAATATCCATTCATCTATAAGGTAGAGGTTTAAGTTAATAGATGCTATCACACCTGTTTTGTTTTCTAATCATATAAATATTAATGCATGTATCAATTTTAAAGATTGTGACTGGGACCAGCATCAGGGGGAAGATATTACCACAATAGCACTAATGCATTTCATGCCTCACAAACACTTCATCAAAGACTGCGTCCATGAGGCATGAACCGTGTAAGCGTTATGGTGGTGGCGTCTTCCCCATATTGCTGTTCCTAGACATGATTTGTTATGAGGAAATAAAAGTAATACATTTTTCATTTATTTTGCACTTCTCTGGGCAGACGATTCACCTGATCTACGTTTGGCAATTTTTATTTTTTTAAAACAATCTTTATTTTTGTTTTCATAAGGTTGAGAACAGAGTACTTTGCTCAACCAACAAGTAGGTCGCTGTGACATCCTTTGATTATACAATTTCAAAGGAAGCTACAGGTATATGTCATATATATGCAAGTTGTCCATCACAATCAATCAACATTTATATGTTCCCATACAAAATAGACCAGATGGGCTGCAATAGCCAATGGGGGCAGTTGGGGATTAGAGCAATACTATCGCCAACAGTGGTACGAAGCTCCAGTCTGTCGATCGTCATGTTCGGTTCGTCAATAGCTCTGGGTGTGTGAGTAATATGTTACACTTGTGTAGAATGTGGGTTCAGGTAGTACATTTGGCAATTTTAGTTATGGGCTGAGAACCTGTTACAGCCCACGTGCATAAATTGAGTGAAAACCTTAAGGGTAACTTTGGCAAATTTTATATTACATAATATAGTATCAATTTGCCTGCAGGCTACAGTTTGTGGGGGCGAGCTTGAAACTGCTACCTCTATAATTCCAAATAGGTAACGTGGCAAATTATACTATTCCATCAACTCTATCTTTTTAGACAGTGTAATCTATTCTCAGTGTGTAATACATTCCCATTACAGTATGAAAACTCTAGAAAAAGAATTGAAGATTTACTATTACCTGAAGAATATATCCAGAAGGTGGAATTGATAACTGGGTTCCACCGATGGTAAAGCTGATGGGAGGAAGGCTCTGTACATTGTTGCAGTTGACTATATACTAAGAAAAAAATATATAAAGTTGTTTAATGAATATGGTCACAGTGCATACAGTGGTTGCCCCCCAAATGAAGGATGCAGATGGGATCTTTCACTTTGACTCTTTGCTACTGACAGTGACATAAGAATGAGCAGAGTATTTTAAAAAACAGAGATGACATTTGACGTCTTTACACTGTAAATTAAAGGAACACTATAGTGTTAAAAATACAAACATGTATTTCTAACTCTATAGTGTTGGACTACCTAGTTAGATACCTCCCTCCCCCCCTTCCCCCCAGAATGGATGTTGCGCCATGGTTGTCCATGGCTGAGACCATCCTATAGGAAAGCAATGGTAGGCTATTTCACATGTATGGCAAAACACTGTGTACTGGCTATAAAATAATTATTATCTAAGTTTATTAATATATTAATTTGTTAGTTTATTTATTTATAAGATTCTGCAGTTTTGTAACAGAACATTTTATTTATCTGATGTTAATTTTGGACTTTCCATGCCTCCTATACAGAAGAGCGAAGTATGTGTTTTCAATGTCAGTGAACTTACGTTTCCATTCTCTGCTTGCTGAGCACCAATGGACTGAAGAAGGGAGCTCAGATATTGCTGTGGAATAGTTAAAAGAGGGGTTCCAGTATCGACGATGCCTTGGCATCCTTGACTGCACCAGCCAGTGGCCTGACCATTAACAGAAAACCTGAAGGATATTGACTCACACTGAGTTAATGCAATTGTTCCTAAGTCTCTAGATAATCATTGGATATGTTTTTCTAACAGATTGGGATCATTTGAAAAGCTGATCCAAAAATATTAAATCAAGGTCATAATTCGTGAGTTGAAAAAATATATCTATTGATTGTTTATGCAGAAGGCAAACTTTTCTAATTGAAGATAATTAAAATTTTTACTAAATTTGGAGAGAACACATCATTTTTCAAATAACGATCAGATTTTTCTTTGGATCAACAGTCAACTTGATTTTTAATAAGTGGTAAGACTACAAAATATAAATGCTGTGATTTTAGGAGTTTAAGAATTTAGTGAAAAATATGTAGCAAAAGAAAAGAAGAAATTGGAAATGGGAAAAAAGCAATATGTCTGATTTTCATATATATATATATATAACAACAAAAAGATTAGGAACTCATTCATATGAGCAAAAAAGGGTGCAGGCCTTGGGGTAGCACACACCCCAAATAATTGAATCCAATTGAGAAGAAAGAGCCCCAGGCATTCAAAGACCCATCGTAGGATCGAAATCTTGCCTGGACCTTTTTCTTCTCAATTGTGTCTGATTTTCATGACGATAGTCTAGTACAAAACAATAGTAGATAATAGATGTTGGGTACTAGTAAGAGAGGGTAGGGCGACGTCTCATGCTGTGACCAATCTGTAGAGATGATGACTTCCCACTCTGCTGAATAATACTAGGCAGTAAGGTATTTTAGTCTAGATCAACCAATAGCAAGAAATATGGCTTAACCCCTTAAGGACACATGACATGTGTGACATGTCATGATTCCCTTTTATTCCAGAAGTTTGGTCCTTAAGGGGTTAAAGAGAAGTAAGAACATGAACCACGATGGAAGGAGTTGGGGCAGGGTGGTTATAGAGTTGGGGTAGATGGAAGGAGGAGAGAGGTAGAGACATAATGACTTAAGTAAGAACAATTTAGATGTAGTTAAGAGAATTTGATGGCTAAATATAGAAGGAGGTATACAAAGCAAAGGGAACATCATGACTAGAAGAGAAAGAAATTGGTAGAGAAACTTTATCGTAGCTTAACCCCTTAAGGACCAAACTTCTGCAATAAAAGGGAATCATGACATGTCACACATGTCATGTGTCCTTAAGGGGTTAACGCACATTAGAGAAGTAGGCATGGTAACCAAATTAAGAGAAAGAGATAATGGCTGATTAGAATAAATAAGTGTTGTATTATGGCTGAATAAAGTTCAGAAGAACATAACTGGGGAAGATTTGAACACAAGCACTAAATCAGGGCAGAAAATACTCTGCATCTATCCCCACTGCAAGAGACTGGACACTAAATCCCAATTTGAAGTGACAAATAGCCAGGGGAGGTGGGAAACAGGGCAGTGGGAGGTCTCAGATCTCTTCCAACAGCTCTTTCTGCTTATAAATAAAAATCAATAAAGAGCTCAGTGTAAGCCTAATGCAAGGTCATGGCAGAACTACACTAAATGTTTTTAAAACAGGCCCAATGTATAGTGTACAACAGGCATGTTACTGATAGGTCATAGGACCTATGCCAGTTCTTCTTTCAATCATATCACATACTATACATTTATTATAAATGGACCAGCAAAGCATAACTGTTTAGTAGATAAACAACTGTCTAGTAAATAAATAGACATTTTATATTGTTTATACAGTCTTTCACACATTGATAATGTACCCTTAATTTTTTATTCTTTTACTATATATAGCAACAGCATAAGTAGCCTTACTTCTATTTGTATTTATTTATTTAGGTGTTTGTGTCTTTTTTTAAATTGGACAAGTTAAATTGAAGAAATGAAATACAGCAGAAATAATTATAATAAAAGTTAACCAGCACATTGGGCCACAAAAATATTGGCCCTCATAATTGGAACTTACTCTTCAATAGCTATCTGCCAATAGATCTCCTGAGTGACCGGAGTCCAGGAAATCTGTCCAGAATAAAGGCTGCTGTCTACTCCACCAAAGATCACTTCCCCTGACTGACTGGGAAGATAAGAGTGAAAATAAATATTTCTTGACATTAATTGTAATAATGCTGTTTGTCAAAGCACATACATGCCTCCCAACTATACTCCTATTGGAAGACAGTTCGTCCCTGAAGCAAAAATCCCTCTGTTCCTCTCTCCTATTTGGATGCACTCTGCATTTAACCATATCAACATTCATTCCTTTGAAAAACACATCTTATTTATCTCCTATCCTCTTTGTGTTACTTTGTTGATATTCCCATTGTCCTCCTCTCATAATTCTGTACAAGTCCCTTAGTGCTATTCTTCCTCCACCCAATATTCCAATTCTGCTCAGATCTAGGGATATTTTCTTCTCTGATTTCCTTCATATTGTCTTCCACCATCATACATCTCTATACCGTTGTACCCTCTGCCATCAGTACCATATTATCTTGTCTTGATGCACTTACCCACTAATGGCCTATTAACTCTATATAACCAAAAAAATGTAATCTGTTTCAACAGTGATCTTAAAGGAACACTCCAAGCCTCATAACAACTTGAGCTTCATTTTCTCAATGGGTGCTCATTGATAGTCTGAGAGCATCCACTAACGGATATGCCTTCCTTGTACTGCTCAGTACAGAAAAAGGAAGTGGAATACTGGAGGTGCAGAAGCCCCAACTTTGGGGGTGGACCGTTGCCAAACAGTTTATCTTTTGAAGGTAAGAAGGTGCCCTAACATTCCTGCCCCAATAATAATTTAAATAAGCTTAAGTTGGTATGGGAGTAGGAGTGTTCCTTTAAGAATGGTTATACTCAGAACCCAGAAACAATAAAGTTTTGTGGTTATCCGCAGTCACTAGCAAATGTACCCCTCTGTGCCCCTCTGTGCTCAGTTACAGAGATCCTTAAAAACTGTGTAATATGATCTGGGGACAGTCAGCCATGAATGTTGTCCCTCACCCTGTCAGGTAGAAGCTGAAGACTGGCTCTGGGATCAGATTCTGCTGGATTAGTCCTTGCACTGCAGTGGTCGCACCTCCTGCTGACAATGTCTGATAGGCCATCCCAAAGATACCATCGAATTTGGAATAGTAGAAGAAGCTACTTGGCTCAGTCACACTCAGACCCAGTTCCTGGTTCTGTATGGACAATCCTTGAACCTACAGAAAGTAGTTACACAAATGTTATCTGCAGAAGCACTATTACATTTATTAAGTATAAAAAAATATTAAATTTGTTATGGCATCTGGAGATGAAAAATTATGCTTTATATGAGGGCTTAAAATCTCAACTCCTACGCTACTAGAATATTTCTTTGGTGCCATTTAAATCCAGTCCTGTTCACCTAAGGATATAATTGGCTACTTACTGTCACTGTGTCATATCCTAGTATGCCGGTCATGCTGCCACTGCCATACCACATGGAAAACTGTTGGTTATTGGAGGTATAAGTGGAGGATTGGCTGGGATTGAACAACGGGTGATTGGCTAAAAAAAATGAAAAAATTACTTTTCAATGTAATGCACAATGACTATTTAAGAAACAATCTATTATTGTCTATGTATTTATTTATGGATATTTTTATTATTCAAAATGGGTATTCTCTAGTAACTATTTAAAGACTTGGTATAATTGGGCATGAGCCCAATGATTGTCTGTGCACTAGGTAAACTGTAATTTTGGTGTTCTTGTCACAGGTTTAAATAAAGTCTTCCAGAACTGCTTAGTACTAAGTTTGGTCATCCATTTCCATCCAATTTTCAGCAATTTGTCAATTCTTTTAGAAAAACAAATGGCTGGATATAAATTACAATGAATTAAACAGGGAGAAAATTACTTGTTGGGCAAAATGCTCCTCCTTGATTATTTAAAAATAGAATTGCTAGTGCTGCCTAGTTACTAATTTACCAACGAGGGGCACCTAGTAAAATATTAGTGTGGGGGGGGGGGAGGGGGCATACCATTAGTTGTCTTTATTTATTTCTATTTCTTTTTTTTTTTTGTCAATCTTTCTTTTATTGAGACATTAAGATTACCGGGTACAGAATAAAGAAGGGAGAATGCGTTTTGTACAGAGTGGGAGCAAGATAACATAAGAAAACATCTCCTACGAGCGTCGGTCTCATTTTATATTAATAGAGTGAAGTACAATTATGATAACAAGTTAAACGGTCAGTAAAAAATGGATATTAACTGATCTGGCAGTCGTAGTCGCTGGTAGATCAGTAGTGTTATCCCTAGCAACAGCATTACCAGGAGAGTCATTATTACAGGTCAGACCAGCTAAACAAGGCAGGCATGTTGGCCTAGGTTAAATGTGACCTCGCTGATATAACAGTAAGAATATGACAAGCCTTTTCATTACCAGTAGCATTAGTATTACAGGCCAGACAGCTAGGCAAGCCAATCAACAAAGGTTTGTGTGAGTAAGTTAAATGTGGCCATGGCGGTAGAACTAGAGCACTAGCAGCATCGTTACCAGGAACACTATTATCACAGACTAAACAAGCTAAGCAAGCTAAACAGGAAAGGGTCGTTTAACCCAGTGGAGTGGGACCACACTGAAACAACAGTAGTTTCACCCCTATCAACATTGTTCCCAGTAGTACCATTATGACAGGCTAGACAAGCTAATCAAGCTAAACAATATAGTCATAAACCAAAGTAAGGAATTAAACTGAGTCAGATTAAAGGTAAGGTTGGCGACTCTAAGTGGCCACACAAGTACAACAGCGTTAAATCAGTCCAAATCCAGTTCGGTGACTAGGCTGGTGGCTGGGGTGTGGGTTGTTGAGACACCTCACCCGATACCGCTAGGGTCCTTCTGGAGGCAAGCCACCCCGTGGCCCGGCGCGGTGCTCTCAGCATCGTGTCTGCCCGGATTCTCCTGATTCCCTACTCTCCGCCAGCCTTTTCTGGGTGTTTGGTGTCTGGGGACCGTGTGTCTTCGGCCCGAGGCCTTAGTAGGGGTTCTAGCCACATGTCCATTGACCCCATCAACAGGGTCGTGGGCCCAAGGAGTTGCCAGTGCTCGGCTGTCCCCTCGGGTGTATGGGTGGCGAGGGAGGGTTACCTCTTGACGAACCCCCAGCTCGGAAGAAGAGCGTGTGGCCCCTTCGGTGACTAGGTGCGTTTGGCGGGTTGTCCGGGATCTGCTCCGGAGCTTGCTTGGGTCGGGTCCTGCCTCCGCCCCGTGTTCTCCGACCTGGTTTGGTGAGGCCTCACTTTGGCTCCACGTGGGACCCAGTTGTAGAACTCTGTCAGGGTCTGCTGGTGCCGCCGGGTGGCAGACATGTCGGACAGTCTGGCGGGGGTTATTCTTGGGTGTGGGGACGTGAGTGCCGGGTTCCGGTGAACTCGTGGGCCCAGACGATGCTTGGCAATGTTTCCGTTGGGAGGCCACCTTTGCTTTCCGTGGGGGGATCACCCACATACGGCGCCGTGTAGCTGGGCGGATCCAGGCCGCCAGCTCTCTTATCTCTCGCTTGTAGGGCTGCCTCTGGGTGTTGTGCCCCCTCCACAGGCATGTGCTTAGCTGGTGGAGGAACTCCAGGGCATCCCTGGGTGGCTCAATGAGTGTGCGTTTGGTCTTGGGTTGCGTCTGTGCCTCCAGTCTAGTGAGGCCTAGTCGGTCTCGCTTAGTTATGGGTGGTGTCGCTTGGTCTGACCGCTGCGTGGGGATGATCGTCCCCTGCGAGGACCGGGATGACCCCCGCCGGTCCAAAGGGGGGGGTAGCAGGGCTGAGGTGAAGTCTGGATCGTGAGCGCAGTCTGCGCCAGGGGATCGGCCGCCTCCCCCGGGCCTCAGGCTCCGCACCTGTTTAGGCCATATGGCCGTTGTAGGCATTTCAGTGTCCCTCCGGTGCCGGACCGGTATCGTTTTGTTCGTGAGGTTGCGCTGGGTCCGTTTTCAAGCACCGTGGGCCGCTGTGGTTACCGTGTCGGTCAAAATCAGCGTGGTTATGCTCCGTAGTGAGAGAGCTCTCGAAGTGTGCGACCGGCCATCTTGGCTGTCAGGCCCCGCCCCCCCCCCCCCCCCCTTTCTATTTCTTTTATCTTCATTTCTTTGGCCCGAAAAAAAGGCCAAATAAAAGTCCCACTGTAACTCTTTTTTTTTTTTTTGGGACAGGGGCTAGGTGACTAGGGTTTGGGTACTCTTTGCCACCTGAGGGAAGAACTATTTATTTATAATTAATTTAAGTATTTAGAGCCTCTACCCTCTGTCAATAGGTGAGGACTGGGGGGACAATAGATACTTTGTTATTTTCATTATAGCCCCTACTCACTGCCAATTAGTGATGGCTGAGGGGGACAAAATGTCTCCCCACAGTTTATTAAATTAGAGCCCCAGTACGAACACTAGGTACCCCCTTCATTTTATTTAATAGCCCCCACCCAAGGCACTGTTCTGACCATTTTATTATTTTATTTCAGGTGGGGCCATAAGGCAGGAACAAAACTGTTACTAATAGTAAGTATTTTTTACTTAATTTTAAGTTGAAATAGCTTTTCTTAATTTTTATTTATCAGCTGCTTAATAGATAGCTCCCTAAACCTTACGTGGGATTGCCATAAGGCTCCCAAATTAGGGAGCTATCTACTAAACGGCTTCCAATTTTGGTATCCTTAAATATGACGATCCAGCAAGGGTACCAGTTTTGAACGTTATATGCAAGATAGCTGCAAGATGCAGCCGCGGATCGCGGAATTTAATTTGTCCTAATGGAAAAATAATGGACAAATTTCTTCTACATCCTACAGTCCAATGGGCCATATTGTTTTTGGACAAACAAAAATTTTTTTTAAGCCAGATCTGGTAAAACAAGTCTACTTAGTACTCCATACAAAATGGATGGTGTTACAAAACAGACAATTGATGTTGGGTGTCATACTGTCATTTACTTAATTGAGTGTCATACTGCAATTTATGTCAAACATTTTTGAGAATATATTACTTTGACTTGAAAAACAATTATCAACTTTCCAAGTTAAGTAGCCGTTATTTTTATCACTGTGTGAACTATCTGAAACGTTATCATCATGTAACATTATAAAATGATAAGCTTTTTAAATTAAACTATAACGTTACTATTCCACACTATTCAGAATTGACAATGTGACTTACTGCAGGCTTGGCTTTGGCAATATGAAGAAGCCACCCAAAGATTTGATGAACCAGTGTCAAAGGCAACCAAAAAGTTTTGGGGTGGTGTTCCAATACTGATTTCACCAAAGTAATATGTCTGGAAGAGATCAGAGAGTTATACATATTCGTTGCTGTATAATATTAACATAATAAAAGGTAGCAATAAAATAATAACACTCTATGCTAATATAGTGCTACAATAATATGGTAATAAAATAATAATGATTCATATTTTTCACGAAATACTCACATCCAAGTACATAGGCTCATAGACTACACCAAAGTCATTCTGTTGGAGCAAGTTATATTTTATGCCTGGTTCCCTTTTGTGTGTCTTCACAAACTCCTCCAGAACACCTTTCTCTTTCATAGTCTCTCGAATGGATTTATATCTCTTCAGAGGGACTCTTTAAAATACACAAACATTTCAGATTACCAGAAGTGGTTCAACATTTTTATTT
Source organism: Pelobates fuscus (assembly GCF_036172605.1). NCBI lineage: Eukaryota > Metazoa > Chordata > Amphibia > Anura > Pelobatidae > Pelobates > Pelobates fuscus. Next base: position 163,686,017 of record NC_086317.1, on the reverse strand, counting down.
TAGAATAATATAATGTTCTATAAATCTCATAGGCTGGGGGAACAATTAAATAAATGACGTAATGCAATACTGTGTGGATTCCTTCTACCCAATAGATTTTACTGTATTTTGTAATTAATATCAGCTGGTTCTTGCTGTGAGGCTCTCAACCTTAACAGGTTGAACAACACTGTAATAGAAAAGAGTTAAAAGAAAACTGTAGTCCCATTGGCACTCTATTCACACAAGATATAACTCGGGACATCTCTCCCTATAATGCTTCACCACTAATGATAAGAGGATGGATCCTACGTTAATCTTTCTCCAACACCAATCTATTATTTTATGAACACACACAAACCCTTGGTCAATTACTTTTCATTTAGTCTATGGCCAGGGTCAGGCATCTTGCCCACTAATAGACCTCGCAGTTGCCCCTTTCCTAGGGCTATCAATGCAACCAAGACCTTAAATTTATGTTATATGTATCCTTGTCTTGTTTATTTCAGCTGCTTCCAAACATTGTTATTCTGTTCTATTTTTCCTTTTTGTAATAAAGAATTTTGAAGAAGAAAACTACAGTCCTTAGGAATACTGAATTTTGAAAGTGCAGCTATTAAAAATATGTAATGTATAAGGCATTAATCTAAAAGGTCTACTAAGTAACTTTTGCCAGGACTGGCACACTACAGTCCCTTGCACTGGTGCTCAGGGGTAAGTGGGATGGGGATAATTTTCTCACTTTATTTCTATAGATTTAACAGATGCTGCTGAAAACGGGTTGCGGGACATCATATATACCTCCATCACTCCATTACTATGACCTGCATTCACAGTGAATGTGTTAAGTCTGTGCATGCATAAGACATGCAAACATTGTTTCCTGCAACTCTATTGCCACCATTGATGATCCAAGAATGTTATGAATGTCTTGAGAACTCTGCCAACGGACATCCCAACTGATCTCCAGCTGCTCTTACAACAGAAGTAAGGCACTGTAAGACTCTGGGCTTCATGCCCTGCGGTGCAATGAACTGAAGAATGAATACCCCCTTGACTCCTTTGTTTTGTTTTTTTCCATAAAAAAGTTCACGGTTCTGTGTTGCAACACATTTTCCTGCTATTATTTTGTGTTTCCTCTGATAAGTAACACCATTTTGACACATCCCGTCTCTCCATGCATAGCTGGAATGATAAACTCACCTCACTAGTCCCTCTGAGAGATGTAGACAAATGAATATGAAGATGATCGGCTTCATGATCAATGGTGTTAGGTCTGCACTGCAACTGCTGCGGAATGATAGCTTGCTACTTATACGTACAAGTACACCCTCATCTAGATATTGTTCCCTACTCTGTTATCCCATAACCACATGCCCTTATCAGTACACTAAGCCAGAATGGGTGCCAGAGAAGTCATTATGATAGGAGCAATCGAGTGACCATATTAAACCAATAGAGCTTCTATTAACACAAATATTATAATATGATTCTTATCACTTTCTCATTGTACCTCAACATCTCTATAAAGGAAAGTCGAATGCTACTTTTGTAACCATCGTTTTAAAGTACAACTGTCATAAAACATTCACTTCTTGGGTTTTTTAAAGATAATTTCAATTCATGAAACTTATTTTCTTTTTTTTTCATAGAAAATGTCACTTTTTTTTATCAGAAAATACTGGCAGACAATTTGCATTCTTCTGCACGAAGTTTGCGCATGGGACGCTCATGGACTTTCCAGCATGTCAATGACCTTAAGCACAAGGCCAAGTTGACTCTCAGTGGTCACAGCAGAAAAAGGGGAGGATTCTGGAGTGGCCATCACAGTCTTCTGACCTTAATATCATCAAGCCACTCTGGGGAGATCTCAAACGTGCAGTTCATGCAAGACGACCAAAGACTTTGCATGACCTGTAGGGATTTTGCCAAGACCAATGGGCAGCTATACCACCTGCAAGAATTAGACAAATATTACAAAAGACTACACACCGTCATTGATGCACCGTCGGTATGCAGACGTTTTTATATCATTTCATTTGTTTTCTTTGCCATGTTTTGTTTTATGATTGTGCCATTCTGGTATAAGAAAAAAAACAAATGTGTTTTGCCTGATCACTCATGTTTATTTTAAAAATAGTTCATAACTGTAAATGGTAAATATAATCCTTGAGTACAATTTCAAATATACAAATTCTGCGAAAGAACACTAAATGCTATGCAGTGTAATGTGAAAATACTCTCTTGATGCAGTTACATCTATTGTTAGTGAATAAACAGTGCTGTATTTTGAACATTAAAATATCTACAATGTAAAGGGTGTGCCTTCAAGTGCTTCCCTTCAGAATAGCACTTCACAAAATCATACCTCCCATCATTTCAAATGGACAAAGAATGACTATTTAATTTTAACGGTGTGAGTAGGGGTGTGTACTGATCAAATTTTGTTGACCAGATAATAACATTTTATGAAACTAAAATGTAATTTAAAGCAAGAACAATGCATCTTATATACACAGACTGATTTCTAAACATGTTTGTTATAGTTTACAGACACTTCACTATGAGTATTATTACTGTCAGTGAGTTTATATGTATTTATGTTTTCCCGATTTTTACTTATTATTTCAATACTTAATGCAAATAGGTAGGAACTATTGCCGTGGGGCACTTATTATTAAGCACTTATCCCTCTAGCTGAAGTGTGATTTCAGAAGAGTCATACCATTTAACCCCTTAGTGACCTCGGACGTATCAGGTACGTACGACAAAAACTGGTTGTTAACGACTTCCGACGTACCGGATATGTCCTCGACGAATTAGAGCGCTGGAAGCGATCATGATCGCTTCCAGCCACTCTGATGGTATTACAGCGATACCTTGATGTCGAGGCATCCAGCAATAACCCCCCTCACTGCTGGGCCACTGGATGATCGCTCCTCTCATAATATTTTAAAGCGTTACGGAATCTGTTGGTAATAAATGGCAATATTAATAATAATAAAAACTAAATAATTAATTAAAGCTAAATTAAAAAATAAATAAAAAATGTGTATATATATATATATATATATATATAATATTATTGTAACTGTATTTTGATATTAATATATATATATATTTATATCAAAATACACTTAGAATGAAGTTATATCTATCTATGTATATATAAATAAATAAAAAAATAATACGAAATATACATATGTCCATATACATAATTTCAAAAATAATTTCATAAATATACAGGTAGACTTAAAATATATTAATATGTATATATATTTAAATTCTACATGCATATTTATGTAATATTTTTACATAAGTAAGTAATTTTATTGATTGCAATTTGGGGACCTACCTGACAACCCAGGCCAAAAGTCAAGAACATTTAATTTGTTAGAACTATATTTAACCCTGTAAATTTCCAAGGCACCCTAAAACCTGTACATGGGGTACTGTTTTACTTGGGAGACTTCACTGAACACAAATATTAGTGTTTCAAAACAGTAAAACATCACAGCAATGATATTGTCAGTGAAAGTGAAGTTTTTTGCATTTTGTACACCTAAACAGGATTTTCACTGATGATATCCGTGTGATACGTTTTACTTTTTTGAAACACTAATATTTGTGTTTAGCAAAGTCTCCCGAGTATAACGATACCCCACATGTACAGGTTTTATATAGTGATGTCGCGAACATAACATTTTCGGTTCGCGAACTTCCGCAAACGTTCGCGAACCGGTAAACCGCCATAGACTTCAATGGGCAGGCAAATTTTAAAACCCACAGGTACTCTTTCTGGCCACAATAGTGATGGAAAAGTTGTTTCAAGGGGACTAACACCTGGACTGTGGCATGCCGGAGGGGGATCCATGGCAAAACGCCCATGGAAAATTACACAGTTGATGCAGAGTCTGGTTTTAATCCATAAAGGGCATAAATCACCTAACATTCCTAAATCACAATGGATATGGATTGACACCTGTCCTCAGAGACCCTGATACACACTGACACAGAGCAGAATAGGGACTGTTCCCCCTACATAGGGTCACTTGGCAGATATGTATTGACACCTGTCCTCAGGGACCCTGATACACACTGACACAGAGCAGAATAGGGACTGTTCCCCCCTACATAGGGTCACTTGGCAGGTATGGATTGACACCTGTCCTCAAAGCCCCTGATACACACTGACACAGAGCAGAATAGAGACTGTTCCCTGTCCACAGAGACCATGATACACACTGACACAGAGCAGAATAGAGACTGTTCACCGTCCACAGAGACCATGATACACACTGACACAGAGCAGAATAGAGACTGTTCCCCGTCCACAGAGACCATGATACACACTGACACAGAGCAGAATAGAGACTGTTCCCCGTCCACAGAGACCATGATACACACTGACACAGAGCAGAATAGAGACTGTTCCCCGTCCACAGAGACCATGATACACACTGACACAGAGCAGAATAGGGACTGTTACCCCTACATAGGGTCACTTGGCAGATATGGATTGACACCTGTCCTCAAAACCCCTGATACACACTGACACAGAGCAGAATAGGGACTGTTCCTCCTACATAGGGTCACTTGGCAGATATGGATTGACACCTATCCTAATGATCCCTGATACACACTGACACAGAGCAGAATAGGGACTGTTCCCCCTACATAGGGTCACTTGGCAGATATGGATTGACACCTGTCCTCAGAGACCCTGATACACAGTAACATAGAGCAGAATAGGGACTGTTCCCCCTACATAGGGTCACTTAGCAGATATGGATTGACACCTGTCCTCAGGGACCCTGATACACACTGACACAGAGCAGAATAGGGACTGTTCCCCCTACATAGGGTCACTTGGCAGATATGGATTGACCTAATGATCCCTGATACACACTGACACAGAGCAGGATAGGGACTGTTCCCCCTACATAGGGTCACTTGGCAGATATGGATTGACACCTGTCCTCAGAGACCCGGATACTCACTGACATAGAGCAGAATAGGGACTGTTCCCCCTACATAGGGTCACTTGGCAGATATGGATTGACACCTATCCTAATGATCCCTGATACACACTGACACAGAGCAGAATAGGGACTGTTCCCCCTACATAGGGTCACTTGGCAGATATGGATTGACACCTGTCCTCAGAGACTCTGATACACACTGACACAGTGCAGAATAGGGACTGTTCCCCCTACATAGGGTCACTTGGCAGATATGGATTGACACCTGTCCTCAGGGACCCTGATACACACAGACACAGAGCAGAATAGGGACTGTTCCTCCTACATAGGGTCACCATTTTTAGCCCAAGGCAGCTCATCTCATCAGGCCTTTTTTAGTCGAATGTATCGCCCACTGTCAGTCCCTTCGGGATCCATCCCTCATTCATCTTAATAAAGGTGAGGTAATCTAGACTTTTTTGACCTAGGCGACTTCTCTTCTCAGTGACAATACCTCCTGCTGCACTGAAGGTCCTTTCTGACAGGACACTTGAAGCGGGGCAGGCCAGAAGTTCTATCGCAAATTGGGATAGCTCAGGCCACAGGTCAAGCCTGCACACCCAGTAGTCAAGGGGTTCATCGCTCCTCAGAGTGTCTATATCTGCAGTTAAGGCGAGGTAGTCTGCTACCTGTCGGTCGAGTCGTTCTCTGAGGGTGGATCCCGAAGGGCTGTGGCGATGCGTAGGACTTAAAAAGCTCCGCATGTCCTCCATCAACAATACGTCTTTAAAGCGTCCTGTCCTTGCCGGCGTGGTCGTGGGAGGAGGAGGATTACTTTCACCTCTTCCCCTGTTAGATTCCCGTTGTGCTGTGACATCACCCTTATACGCTGTGTAAAGCAAACTTTTTAATTTATTTTGCAAATGCTGCATCTTTTCCGACTTGTTGTAATTTGGTAACATTTCAGCCACTTTCTGCTTATACTGGGGGTCTAGTAGCGTGGACACCCAGTACAGGTCGTTCTCCTTCAGCCTTTTTATACGAGGGTCCCTCAACAAGCACGACAGCATGAAAGACCCCATTTGCACAAGGTTGGATGATGAGCTACTCATTTCCCGTTCCTCCTCCTCAGTGACCACGGGTACCAGATAGGTGACAACGAGCACCCTCGGATGCCTGTTGTGGTTGGTCTTCCTCCTCAAAGCCACATTCCTGCTGTCGCAAATCAAGCGCCTCACTGCAAAGTGCAAAATGGCCGTGTAGGAACGCCTGAAATGGCCACACACCTTTCTGGCCTGCTTCAGGACGTCCTGTAAGCCTGTGTACTTATGCACAAAGCGTTGTACGATCAGATTACACACGTGCCATGCACGGCACATGTGTCAACTGGCCCAACTTCAATGCCGCCAACAAATTTGTTCCGTTGTCACAAACCACTTTGCCGATATCCAGTTGCTGCGGAGTCAGCCACTTTTCCACCTGTGCGTTCAGGGCGGACAGGAGTGCTTGTCCGGTGTGACTCTCTGCTTTCAAGCAAGTCAAACCCAAGATGGCGTGACACTGCCGTATCCAGGATGTGGAATAGTACCTGGGGAGCTGGGGGGGGTGCCGTTGATGTGGAGCAAGATGCAGCAGCACAAGAGGACTCAGCCGAGGAGGTAATGGAAGAGGATGGAGTAAGAGGAGTAGAGGAGGTGGCAGCAGGCCTGCCTGCAAGTCGTGGCGGTGTCACCAACTCCTCTGCCGAGCCACGCATTCCATGCTTGGCAGCCGTCAGCAGGTTTACCCAATGCGCAGTGTAGGTGATATACCTGCCCTGACCATGCGTTGCAGACCAGGTATCAGTGGTCAGATGGACCCTTGCCCCAACACTGTGCCAGACATGCCATTACTTCCTTATGCACAATCGAGTACAGGTTGGGGATTGCCTTTTGTGAAAATAAATTTCGTCCGGGTACCTTCCACTGCGGTGTCCCAATAGCTACACATTTTTTGAACGCCTCAGACTCAACCAGCTTGTATGGTAAAAGCTGGCGGGCTAATAGTTCAGACAAGCCAGCTGTCAGACGCTGGGCAAGGGGGTGACTTTCTGACATTGGCTTCTTACGCTCAAACATGTCCTTGACAGACACCTGACTGTGGGCAGATGAGCGGGAACTGCTCAAGGCGAGAGACGGAGTGGCGGATGGTTGAGAGGGGGCAAGGAGGACAGCAGTGGTTGACGTTGCTGAAGATGCTGGACCAGGAGGAGGGTGGCGGCTTTGAGTTTGTGTGCTGCTTGTACTCATGTGTTGATCCCATAGGCGTTTGTGATGTGCGATCATGTGCCTACGCAAAGCAGTTGTACCTAGGTGGGTGTTGGACTTCCTACGACTCAGTTTCTTTTGGCACAGGTTGCAAATGGCATCGCTGTTGTCAGAGGCAGACACACACAACAAATGCCACACTGCTGAGCTCTGCAATGACAGCATTCTGGTGGTGGACACAGCATGCGTTGATTGGCGTGCTGTCGGGCTGACCCTGGATGCCGATGCATGTTGTCTGACTGTGCCACTAGCTCCTTGCGACGACCTCCCCCTGCTTCCAACTAGTCTCCTCCTCCTCTCTGTCTCCCCATCTGAACTTTTGCCCTGTTCTTTTTCTTGCCAAGCGGGCACCCACGTGACATCCATGGACGCATCGTCATCATCAACCGCTTCACTTGTATCTGACAACTCGGCAAAGGAAGCAGCAGCGGGTACAACATCATCATCACACCGTACGTCCATGTGTGTAATGCTGCCTGACTGAGACATATCCCTGTTATCTACATCCTCTGGCAATAATGGTTGCGCATTACTCATTTCTTCAAACGGATGTGTAAATAACTCCTCTGACAGATAAAGTGAAGCGGCTGTGGTGCTAGTGTTGGTGGTGGCAGCAGGCGGGTGAGTGGTATCTTGAGAGGTGCCCGAAGCTAAGCTGGATGAGGATGGTGCGTCAAGGTTCCGAGCGGAAGCTGTAGAAGATTGGGTGTCCTGTGTTAGCCAGTCAAGTATGTCCTCAGAACTTTTCAAGTTCAGGGTACGTGACCTCTGAAAATTGGGCATTGGGGGCGGGGCCTGACCGCCGACCGGATCAGACGCATGTCGTCTGAGCTCCTGCACCAGAACCGGAATATCGGTGCTAACGGCGATCCGATCACAGCTACAGCCCTAACTTTGGACCCACAGGACTCACTAGCTGCCGCTGAACACGGGGATACCCCTCAAGTTCCGATCCGGATTCAAAGTAACCTGATTGAGGTCTGCGGCCTAGGAAGGCTTGAGCTGGGGTGAGACGGCCGCTCTCCCAGTTCTCCGGTCGGCGCTCCGCTGCCCCGTCCCCCCCCCCTGGACCGGCGGGGGTCATCCCCCATGGCAAACCACTGCTACGCCTCACCACACTTACCCATCCTGCGGAGAATCGCGGCCTGGACACGGCACCCTAAGATGGCGGCCGACTGACTGCCTCGTGCACTAGGTAGTGAGGATCAGAGGCGACACAGCAGAGCAGGGGAAGATAACACCCACTGGAATAGGCTCCTGACCAGGGCGGACCGCTGACACAGCGGGCACAGAACCTATCTGCAGCCATCCGCCTGCACCCTCAGACCTCAACTACATACTCACCTCCACCGCGACTGAACGCACAGAGACACCACGCGAGGACCCAGCGCTTCCTTCACCCACAGGGCAGGAACACAAGGCGAATTACAGACACATCGGCAGCCTGCAACCTATAACGCTTCAAAAGGGGAAGCAGAAGAACACTCACCTCTACCTCCGCCGTGGAGGGGATCCCTTATGGCGGTATGCGAGTGGTGGAGATCTTGCGCGGCACCCGGCGTCTGGCAGCGAGCCGGGCACCCTGGCACAGTGACAGCGTGGTGGCTGAAGGGCTACCTTTTACTCACTTCCAGAGGGACATTTTATTCTGCCTCCAGCTCTCTCACCTTCTAGACCCCTGTGCCAATGTCGATTGGGGGAGCAGCACCCTGGTGGACGGTGGTATACCTATTCCTAAGCTGACTTATAAATCGTTCTGTAACCCTGAGCACTAACCTTGTCAGCTTAATTACCGGTAGCATGTCTTTAGAAAGCTATTATTCCCTGCATTCTTAAAAGCGAGATTGTTTAATGTATAATTACCACTACAAGCGCAGAATACGAATGAGCATACTAGCGTCTGCATGCCTTACTACTTTAAAATGCATAGCGTAACTCAGGTATTGCACCTATGTGACATAACACTTAATGTAATCTTAAACCTCATTAAACTAGACAACTCACAGAATTGTATAGCTTAGTATGTCTAAATATATATCTAACATGTACCACAAGCATATACCTTTATGTCTAGTTTACTAACGGTGACACACTTTTGCATATACTCTAGACACGGAAGATAAGCCTGTAACTAAGCTCATTATTATAAAAATGTGTGCAGTAATCATCTATGCCATATGTATGTAAAACTATGTTCTCCACCTTTCTTGTTACTGTTGTTGTGGCATTACGAGAGTATGTACCCATTCAATGCACCACAAAAAGAAAGAATTAAAAAAAAAAAAATTGGGCATTATTCTAGGGCAAAAGGGAATCACAGCACCACGACCACGACGGCCCCTGCGGGGTGGCTGCCTCTGCCTGTCATTTTTTTCTATTCAATCTATAACAGTGAAATAAAGTTTTTTGGTTTTAAATGCACGCTATTGTGACACCAGAAATGAGTGGCAATGTGCATTGGCAGAGTACACGCTGTAGGCCTGACACACCAGCTTGAAGACAAGTAACTGCTATTCAATCTATTACAGTGAAAAAAATTTTGTTGGGTTTTTAAATGCACGCTATTGTGCCACCAGATATGAGTGGCACTGTGCACTGGCAGAGTACACGCTGTTGACCTGACACACAGACGCTTGCAGACAACTAACTGCTATTCAATCTATAACAGTGAAAAAAGTTTTTTGTTTTTAAATGCACGCTATTGTGACACCATATATGAGTGGCAATGTGCATTGGCAGAGTACACGCTGTAGGCCTGACACACCCGCTTGAAGACAAGTAACTGCTATTCAATCTATTACAGTGAAAAAAATTTTGTTGGGTTTTTAAATGCACGCTATTGTGCCACCAGATATGAGTGGCACTGTGCACTGGCAGAGTACATGCTGTAGGCCTGACACACAGACGCTTGCAGACAACTAACTGCTATTCAATCAATTACAGTGAAAAAACATTTTTTGTTTTTAAATGCAAGCTTTTGTGACACCAGATATGAGTGGTGGCACTGGGCAAGTGGGCACAGTATCCACTGTGAGACTGACACAGAAGCTGGCAGGCAGGCAGGCAACTGCAATTAGATTACAGACAAAAAAAAAGCAGACTGATGTTCTAGCCCTAAAAAGGGCTTTTTGCAGTGCTGTCCTTACAGCAGAGATCAGATGAGTCCTTCAGGACTGTAGTGGACACTGAATACACTAGCCTAGCTATACATTTCCCTATCAAATGAGCAGCAGCTACACTTTCCCTCCTCTATCTAAGAATGCAGCTTCAGAATGAATCTAAAATGGATGCTGTACAGGAGGTGGGAGGGTCTGGAAGGGAGGGTGTGCTGCTGATTTGCTGGAATGTGTCGGCTGACTGTGAGGCACAGGGTCAAAGTTTTGTCAATGATGACGAATAGGGGGCGGATCGAACCGCGCATGTGTTCGCCCGCCATGGTGAACGCGAACACGCTATGTTCGCCGGGAACTATTCGCCAGCGAGCAGTTCAGTACATCACTAGTTTTATAGTGTTTTTGAAATTTAAGGCTTGATTTTCCATTTTTTCAGATTGAAATTTACCAGATTGGTTATGTTGCCTTTGAGAGCGCATGGTAACCCAGGAATGAGAATTACCCCCATGATGGCATACCATTTGCAAAAGAAGACAACCCACGGTATTGCAAATGGATCATGTTCAGTCTTTTTTAGTACCCACTTAGTCAGAAACACAAACAAAGTTAGCGTTCATAATAGTTTTTTGCATTTTTAACACACAAACAAATATAAATGCTAACTTTGGCCAGTGTTTGTAACTAAGTGGCTACTAAAAAAAGACTGGACATACCCCATATTGCATACCCTTGGTTGACTACTTTAAAAAAAATATGTACATGTGAGGTGTGATTAAGAGATTTATGACAGATAGTGTTACAATGTCACTACTAATACATTTAAAATATATATATTTTGAAACAGCAATGTCCTTCTTGTACTTATAGCCCTATAACTTTCCTTCTTGTACTTATAGCCCTATAACTTTCCAAAAAAAGCTAAGAACATGTTAACATTGGGTATTTCTAAACTCAGGACACAATTTAGAAACTAACAAACAAAGAATTATATACAGTGATAAGTGGGAATGAGTGTGGTAGCACTGGTTGCCACAGACCACCTGAGTGGAAACCCCTTACACCACTCCAAGAAATGCAAGCATAAAATACATACAATACAATAGGTGGATCACACTTCTGGATGTATCTATAAAAGACAAAATAATATAGCGTAATATTGTCAGTACAAATAATGTATAAACTGATGTGAAAGTCAGGTACTCACAAGCCTGGAGCCAAATAGCGACATATGGCTCTCATTGATAGCACAGTGGGACTTTTCTAAAGGATGTCCCCGTCCTTTTTTCAGATGAGCCTGTGGTGGTTCCGGATGAATGAAAGTAAGGCTGCACAGCCAGGATGTTCTTTTTTCAAACTGTAACTTTATTACTCCAAAATTGGAATTAATTGGAAATCCAATAATTTTTTTTACTAATAATAAAATATGACTGATGGGGCTCAATAAAGACTCATAGACTGGCATTTTCACTAATCCATTCAGCAATTTGCCTGTTAAAAGTTATCAATACTTATTTGGAACGCACGAGCCGTAAGGCATGTGTTCCAGTGACGTCAGCCGTGCGCCTATGTTGACAGAGCTGACATCATCTGGAAGTGGAATTCATGCCGTCGGAGCTGGAATGCAGAATGCGTTCCAACGTGCAAGAGCAGAAACCCGGAAGTACATTTACAGATGGACTTAAGAAGACGCCGACCAGCACTACAACATCTTACACCGACTGAGGAAGCCCCTGGTACAGGGCGAAACGCGTTTCGGACAGTATTGGAAACCTTAGCCAATTGGCAGGACTCTTTACAGGACTTATTGAGCCCCATAAGTCATAATTTATTATTAGTACAATTTTTTATTGGATTTCTTTTTATGCAGTTTGATTTTAATTCCAATTTTGGAGTAATACAGTTCCAGTTTGAAAAAAGAACATCCTGGCTGTGCAGCCTTACTTTCATTCATGCGGAACCACCACAGGGTAATCTGGAAAAAGGACGGGGACATCCTTTAGAAAAGTCCCACTGCGCTATCCATGAGAGCCATATGTCGCTATTTGGCTCCAGGCTTGTGAGTGAGTACCTGACTTCCACATCAGTTTATACATTATTTGTCCTGACAGTATTACGCTATATTATTTTGTGTCTTTTATAGATACATCCAGAAGTGTGATCCACCTATTGTATTGTATTTAAAAATTTAGAAACTATTTAGAATGAATGTTTTAAAGTGTGTTTGTTTCCATTTTTTCAATCATATTTTATAATTTTTCTATAGTAAATTATATGATATGATGAAAATAATGGTATCTTTAGAAAGACCATTTAATGACGAGAACAATGGTATATAATATGTGTGGCTACAGTAAATGAGTAAGAGGAAAATTACAGCTAAACACAAACTCCGCAGAAATGTAAAACCAGCCCTGGTCCTTAACGGTAAGAAAATTTTAAAATAGTCTGGTTCTGTAGGGGTTAAAGGGACAGTATAATCACTAGAACCACTGCAGCTAAATGTAGTGATTCTGGTGCCTATATTCTGTCCCTGCAGGCTTTTTAATGTAAACACTGCCTTTCATAGAAAAGTGTGCCGTACTGGCGTTCAGAATCTCCACCCTCTGCATGGAGACACTAAACATTTCCATAGAGATGCATTGATTCAATGCATCTCAATGAAGAGATGCTGATTAGCACAGAGCATTTTGCATTTTGCCACGTGTGCACAATAGCCTCCCAATGCTTTCCTATGTGAAAGCATTTGCACGGCCTTGATCATCAAAATTGATGAGCTCAGCCATGGAGGTGGAGACTGACACGGCATGGAGAAAAAGGTGAGTAAACACACACGATCGGAGCGAGGCCGGTCACCTACACAGTCCCACCAACACTGTAGTGCCAGGAATACATGTTTGTATTCCTGACATTATAATGTTCCTTTAAGTGTGGAAAAAGTTTTTAGAAGAAAACTACAGTACCCCTTTTAGTAAAGTAACCAATGAAGTTAATGTATATCTTATTTCTCAGTAATTTCTGAATGTTAGGTTAACTAATCAGGTGGATAATACTGTTACAGTTAGGTTAAAGTAAAACCTCATTCATGTTAAAGAGTCATTTTTGTTTGGCAGTTATTTATGTGGTTATCATTTATATGTAATGTAAAGCATTATATTGAATTTTATTTGTTCATATTTTTTATTTTGTTGATCTCGTAGTGAGTTGGATGTTCATCTTTATGGTAAACCTTCAATAAACTGCCAGTATCTGAGAAAGACTGTGCTTGTGAATTTACTGAGGAGTTATGTTATACACTCAGACACACCAACAATATGGAGCTCCTAGAAAAGAGGTTCATTAGGATTGAAAAGAGAGATTTGACCCAAAATAGGGATTCCCCCTTCTAAATTGAGATACTTGGGATGCATGCAACATATTAGATATATGCTTTTAAACAAACTGCAGGGTAGTGTTTAGTGAAGTATTATACATATTATTGGGAAATAGACTTATTTGAATTCCTTTCTTTCTAGAGTGAAACAAAAGCACAATTTAATAGTACAACAGAGTACACAAAATGTTCAGATGGATGTTCACGCACATTTTGAGAAATAAGATAGCTCCCGCTGGTAAACTTTGGTGACCTCAAGTGGTTGGCACTCAATCATTACCAATATTGTAAATTTATGGGAAATATATAAAATGTCCTTGAAACCTATTAGACCCTAACAAATAAATGACATACACATTGAATTATACATTTTCTTTCACTGTCACGGTTTATTTGAAGAAACAGATTTTTCAGGAGCGAAAAGGTGAATAATTGTATAGTGTATTGTATGCAAAAAGCCCACAGGCATTTAACATTATATTGAATGTGCATGGCTTGCAATGATGAGTTTGTGAGCCACACGGAGGTATGTGGGTTCAGTATTTGTAGTGAACCCCCAGTTAAAGGGGCCTTGTGGTTAGCAAAAAGCTGCATGGGAGATACGTGAACAACAGGAGACCTTACAGGACTTGTCGATTGGCAATATTCATTTTGGTGACTGGTAAAATGATTACATTTACTATGCTTTTCTTTCTGTATTTTCTACATTGTTACACATGCTGTTTATGCAGCCTGAGCAAAGCCCATTTGGTTGTTGCCCATATCGTAGATGGAGTAGTATTCTCTGAGGAAGACATCTCCCAGAATCCAGAAGGGCTGTCCATTCTGAGATGGCAAGTAAGTCACTTCTACCCCAACTGAGCAGTATCCATTATTCTGGGGAAATAAAGAGCAAATAAGTAAAAAAAAAAAAAAGGCACGTCATTTTAGGACATAATTATTAAACGTAATTAAGTATCTAATTTAGATGTTTATAAGTTCAGCTACTTTGGCCTAAACTTTGAAATTCAACAGTAAAACTGATTTTGCATTTACTGAGACCCAATAAAGTAGCAGTGTATGCACAATTATAAAAGACAAGTAGGGGGACCTCGTTAGGATGGTGGCAAGCTGGAATGATGCTAATTAATAGCAATCACATTAATTCACAAAGCAGTGTAAACAGAAATCAGTTATGCTTTGAAGTCAGTTTAAATGACCACTAAATGCCTTGGCCCATTAATTTTAGACTTTCTATCTAAAACATTGCGTATAGTGGCTGTCTGACAGTGACATGTTGTTAAATGCAGCGCAAAGCATTACCTTCAGTGCTTCCCTATGAGAAACATATCATTAAACACGTGTGCAGTGCTCGCCGCACGAGGAGGAGCATTGGATAGAACAATCATCGCAAAAGCAACATCTACAGAATTATGTTGCAAAAGGAGATCAGTGTTCATTTTGTCGGCTAACATTTTTGAGATTTAGTCGACTAAAACTAGACTAAAACCATTCAGATGACTAAAATACAACTAAAACTAAAATGGCTTTTTAGTCAAAAGACTATGACTAGAACCAAATTTAAATTTGCTGCCAAAATTAACACAGCACAGAGGGGCTGTGGAAGGGGCCAAAGAGACAGACCGGGGCTTGGGAGAGAGAAACCTAGAGGGGCTGTGAGGACACAAAGAGAAACAGAGGGGCTGGGAAAGGGGCAAAAGAGACAAAGGCTTTAACTAAACCCATTAGATTTTAGAAAATCTACTGGAGATCTAATAGACTAAAACAATTCAGATGACTAAAACTAAAATGAAATATGCCTCCAAAATTAACACTGAAGGAAATGCAGGCGGTAACTCCAAGTGAGTCTTGGCAAGTAAAACCTTTTCTCTCTTTTTTTTTTACGGGTGGTGGGGAGACCTGAATCTAAATATGGACTAGGACACTACAGCGTTAGGAATACATGGTTGCATTCCAACATTATAGTGTTCCTTTAATGATCCATGATTTCCTATCATGTGTATCAGGCAAGCAGGCTGCTGAGAGTAGCTGAGTTCTGCCAGCGGATCTAACTCTTTACTGTAAAAAACACAATGCTAGGGAATTACCAGGCACAGCAGGTTTATTAACTAAACTCTGAATGGCCACTCATTGCTGTACAGGGCCATTCGGAATGCAAAAATTGGAAGGTGTTCACTCTATTTTACAATGTCTGGGGGCTTCGAATGATCCTGAATATGGTCTGGATTTCAGAAAGACTGGATGATGATGGACAGTGGCTGCCCAGTCGCTAGTTTATATTTACACTGTTTAGTAGATGTGCCTCTCATGGCAAGTGTGGACATAAAGGTGGTTTAAAAAATATGGAGATTTTTTTTATATGGAGATTAACTGGAGATTAACTGTGTGTGTATGAGTCACTGTGAATATATGGATGTTTGTATATGTATATGTGTGGATATGAGTGTGTGAGAATATGAATGTTTGTGTATGTGTCTGTAAGTCTGTGTGTATGTACATGTCTGTGTATATGTGCCCTTGAAACTATATGATTGTGAGAATGTGCGTGTGATTGAACTAACAAAAAGTAGTTGGGGGGTTGCAGAGTGCGACAAAAAAAATGAAGTTTTGGGGGAGTGCCAAAATACGTTTCCACCACGAATGCCATGAAAGCTAGGTATACCTCTAGTTATCACTACTACATTAAAGCAAATGTCAGGGCCAGCCCAATGGTAAACTGTATGTACATCTGTTACAATTATTTTCCCCTTAGGTCTCTCCTCTGTATGTTCTCAACATCAAAGAGTCCATGCAGGAAGTAGCAGAAAGATGGGAATCAGGTACCTGGAGAATGTAAGCAGATGGTGGGATAGGGAACTGGACTCCATTGATGGTAAAGCTGATTGTAGGTAGGTTCTGCACACTATTGCAATTCACCAGAAACTGCAAATAGAAATAACATAAACAAAAAATTATATCACAGTCCCAAATCATTTTATGATCGAAACGCGTTGTGCTTATTTTTTTTTCCAATAAGTTTTGAACTATACTTACCTGGTTCCTGATTTCCAATCGAAAGATATCCGCTGACTTTGGAGGACCAGGCCAGGAAATATACCTTTGCATCATTTAATTGATGAAATGCCTGCACAGGTTAGAGCGACTCAAAAGGGCTTTAAACATTGTGAGTGTTCCAATTTACTCTTATCAATTTTAAGTGTACATATTGCTCTATGATGATTTTTTATATTTACACTGCATAGGATATACCAGCCATCGTATATCAAGAGCATCTTTTACCATTGTGTGCGCGATCACCTTGTTAATGTCAGGGTACCTGAGGTCTCTACCTCTGAGAGAGGTAGAGACTTAGTCGTTTATCCGTCTAGACGAGCCGTTTCCTCCGTTCCTCGCGGTCCATCCAGTCACTTAAACGCTGGCCGCGAGGGATCCGCTTCCTTTTCTAACATGACGCTCAGTACGTGACGTCATGACGCCCATCCCGAGTGACCTGTCACTCAATTGTCCGATATCAAATCAGGACTTGTCGGAGGCGTGTCTACTCTCCGGAGTCAGGGTATTTAAGCTTGCTTCTCTCTTCAGCTCATTGCCCTGTCGTGGTTCTAGCTTGTCTAGTCACTCAGTGCTCTTGTATTCTAGTATTCTCTTTGGTTCTGACCCGGCTTGTTGTACTATTCTGCTTATCTCTGTTATCCCTCTGACCCGGCTTGTCTCTCGCTTACCTGTCTTCTCGTTCCCTCGACCTCGGCTTGTCTCTGACCATTCTCTGTTATTCTCTGTACGTTAGTCCGGCCATTCTAAGGCCCGGTACACGTACCTTTCTACTGTTTGGACTCTGCGTGTTGGATCCCTGTCCCGATCCTGACATTACGACAGGGCCAATGGATCCTGCAGGTACAAACAGTCAGCTTGGTTCTTCCGACCCCAGGTTTGATGCCATGGAACACAGGATGGATCAGATGGCCCTAGCACTACAGGCGCTATTGTCTCGTGCTAGTAACCCACCAGAGGAGACACGTACTCCTTCGATCTCTCCTGTAAGTTCAGGTCTAGAAGTAGCTACTGTAGGTGCTTCTTCTCGTATTACTCCACCAGTACGTTATGGCGGTTCTCCTGAGAAGTGTCGTGGCTTTTTGAACCAGATCAGCATCCATTTCGAATTACAACCCCGCTCCTATCCTACAGATAGAGCGAAGGTTGGATTTATTGTTACCTTACTCATTGAGAAGGCTCTGAGATGGGCTAATCCTTTATGGGAGAATGATAACCCGTTAGTGTATAACTATAATGCCTTTGTAGCTGCTTTTAAAAGAACTTTTGACCCCCCTGGTAGGAAGGTCAATGCAGCTAGATTACTGTTGCGCCTTAGACAGGAAAATCGAACACTTGTGGATTATGCACTAGAGTTCAGATCCTTGGCGGCAGAAGTTAAGTGGAACGAACAGGCTTATATAGACGTATTTTTAAATGGGTTATCAGATGTAATCCTTGACGAGGTCGCTACTAGAGAGCTCCCTGAGAATTTGGAGGATTTAATTTCTTTTATCTCTCGCATTGATGAACGCTTAAGAGAGAGGCAGAATACTCGAGATAGGACTCGTAGACCCTCCTTTAAACTAGCTCCTGCATTTCAAAATTCTGAGATCAAAACCTCACGTTTCCCAGAGCCTATGCAGATAGGTAATACTCACCTCACAGAGGAGGAGAGACAGTACAGGAGAAGGGAGGGTTTATGTATGTACTGTGGAGTCAGAGGTCATTTACGCCTAAATTGTCCCAATCGTTCGGGAAACGCTCGCACCTAAGTTTCTCTAGAGGACAGGCCTTGGGTGTATCTATTTTGTCCTCTGTTCACAATTATAAAGATCACAGGCTTCTGTTACCCGTTTCTTTGACTTGGGAGAAGGGAGTAGTAAAAACCATGGCTTTGATCGATTCTGGAGCCGCTGAGAGCTTTATCGATCAAGTTTTTGTTAACAAGCATACTATTCCATCCCAGTTAAGGGAGACACCCCTGGCCGTTGAGGCCATAGATGGTAGACCTTTACTTGAGCCTGTTATTTTCCGTGAGACCATACCTGTTAATTTAACTGTTGGTATCTTGCATGAGGAAGACCTATCCCTGTTGATCATTTCCTCTCCTTCTATTCCCATAGTCCTGGGGTACTCCTGGTTAAAGAGACATAACCCTATCTTTAATTGGGAGTTAGGGGAGATAGTTTCATGGGGTCAGAATTGTCAAGAGAAATGTTTGCGGAGGGTCTCGCCTCTTTGCCTGGCTAACACGTCGGCTAACTCCTCTAATCCTACAGAGACACAAATACCGCCTCAGTACCTGGATTTAAAGGCAGTATTTGATAAAAAGAGAGCCGATACCTTACCTCCACACAGATCCTTTGACTGCAAGATTAACCTACTTCCTGGTACTATGCCTCCCAGGGGTCATGTATACCCGTTATCTACTAAAGAGAATTCAGTTCTAGAGGAGTATATTCACGAGAATTTAGACAAGGGATTCATTAGGAGATCCTCCTCCCCTGCCGGGGCTGGATTCTTTTTTGTTAAAAAGAAGGATGGTACACTTAGGTCTTGTATTGATTATCGAGGTTTGAACAAGATAACCATTAGGAATGCTTATCCCATTCCTTTGATTACCGAACTCTTTGATCGTTTAAAGGGTTCTAACATTTTCACCAAGTTAGATCTCAGAGGGGCATATAACTTGGTGAAAGTCCAGCAGGGACACGAGTGGATGACGGCGTTCAATACTCGATACGGTCACTATGAATATACAGTTATGCCTTTTGGGTTATGTAATGCACCGGCTGTATTCCAGGATCTGATAAATGAGGTTCTTAGGGAATTTCAGCATGAGTGTGTTATTGTATACCTGGACGATATACTCATACATTCTAGAGAGATTGAGACTCACCACGAACAAGTCAGAAGGGTTTTGCACAAACTTCTTCAACATGGTCTGTACTGCAAATTGGAGAAATGTAGTTTCGATCAATCCCAAGTAAACTTCCTCGGTTATGTGATCTCTGGGGAGGGATTTAAGATGGACCCGGATAAACTCCAGTCCATTCTAGATTGGCCTCTACCCAAGGGTCTTAAGGCCGTTCAGAGATTTATTGGGTTCTCCAATTATTATAGGCGCTTTATTAAGGGTTATTCTTCTATTATTGCGCCCATTACCAATATGACCAAACAGGGGGCTGATACTAAGAATTGGTCTACGGAAGCTCTCCTTGCTTTCAAAACTCTCAAGGAGCTTTTTGCTTCCGCCCCAATTTTAGTTCACCCTAATACCACTCTTCCTTTCCTACTTGAGGTTGACGCCTCGGAGACTGGCATAGGTGCTATCCTATCCCAAAGGCTAGGTGTGGATAAACCGTTACACCCATGTGGATTTTTTTCTAAAAAATTGTCTGGTGCTGAGAGCAGATATGACATTGGTGACAGAGAACTACTAGCTGTTATCAAGGCTTTAAAAGAATGGAGACATTTATTGGAAGGGACATTACATCCTGTTACTATTTTAACGGATCACAAGAACTTGTCCTATATTGGAGAGGCCAAGCGATTGTCCTCCAGGCAAGCTCGTTGGTCGTTATTCCTCACCCATTTCAATTACGTTCTCACTTATAGGCCTGGTTCGAAAAATTCTAAAGCCGATGCCCTATCTCGCCAATATGAACCTTCTGCTTCATCTGAACCGGTTCTGTCCTCTATTGTACCTAAATGCAATATTATTGCTAACACAAGTCTTAAAATCCATTCTCCGTTGCTTGCCCAGATCATGAAGTCACAACATCTGGCACCTGGACAGACTCCTGAGGGAAGAAACTTTGTTCCTCCTGAACTCCAATTGGAGCTCTTACAGTGTTTCCACGAAAGTAAGGTGGCTGGTCATCCTGGCATTCGCAAGACTTATTCCCTGATCTCCAAGGATTTCTGGTGGCCTTCCTTACGAAAGGATATTGAGGAGTTCATCGGAGCTTGTGAGATTTGTACCAAGACTAAACAGCCTCACACATCGCCATGTGGTCTATTACACCCTTTGGACATTCCTGAGAAACCATGGTCCTGCTTGGCCATGGACTTTATTGTGGATTTACCTGCTTCCAAGAGACAGACTGTTATTCTCACGGTGGTTGATAGATTTACTAAGATGGCTCATTTTGTGCCGTTACCTAAACTCCCGACTTCTCCTGAATTGGCGGAGATTTTCGCGAGAGAGGTTTTTCGCTTACATGGGATACCTTCTGAAATTGTTTCTGATAGAGGTTCTCAATTTGTCTCACGATTCTGGAGATCCTTCTGTTCTCAATTAGGCATCAAATTGAACTTTTCCTCTGCCTATCACCCCCAGTCTAACGGGGCTGCTGAACGTACCAATCAAAAGATTGAACAATATCTGCGCTGCTTTGTTTCCGAACACCAGGATGATTGGGTCGGTTTGATTCCTTGGGCGGAGTTCGCACACAATAATCTCGTTTGTGATTCTACTCGTTCTAGCCCCTTCTTCATGAACTATGGCTTTCATCCTTCCATTTTTCCTTCGGTCTCTTCTTCCCAAGGAGTACCGTCGGTTGATGATCATGTCGCCAATCTGAAGAAGTTGTGGGATCAGACTCGTCAAATTCTTCTGCATAATTCTATGTTGTTCAAAAAACACGCTGATAAGCACAGAAGGGCGGCTCCAGTTTTTGTTCCTGGGGATAGAGTATGGCTGAGTACTAAGAACATTCGTTTAAAAGTTCCCTCTATGAAGTTTGCTCCTCGTTACATAGGTCCTTACAGGGTTCTGACTCGTATCAACCCGGTTGCGTATCGCCTAGCTCTGCCATCTGCCTTACGCATCCCCAACTCCTTCCATGTGTCTTTGCTGAAACCGCTAATTTGCAACAGATTTTCCTCTACGGTTTCCTCACCTCGTTCAGTTCAGGTGGAGGGTCAGGAGGAGTACGAGGTCAACTCCATTATCGATTCCCGAGTCTCCCGGGGGAGGCTACAATATCTAGTCAACTGGAAGGGATATGGTCCTGAGGAGAGGAGTTGGGTACCTCAGGAGGATGTTCATGCCCCTCGCCTCCGCAGGGCGTTTCACTCCCGCTTTCCATCTCGTCCCGGTTCCTTCCGCCCGGTGGGCGTATCTGAGAGGGGGGGTACTGTCAGGGTACCTGAGGTCTCTACCTCTGAGAGAGGTAGAGACTTAGTCGTTTATCCGTCTAGACGAGCCGTTTCCTCCGTTCCTCGCGGTCCATCCAGTCACTTAAACGCTGGCCGCGAGGGATCCGCTTCCTTTTCTAACATGACGCTCAGTACGTGACGTCATGACGCCCATCCCGAGTGACCTGTCACTCAATTGTCCGATATCAAATCAGGACTTGTCGGAGGCGTGTCTACTCTCCGGAGTCAGGGTATTTAAGCTTGCTTCTCTCTTCAGCTCATTGCCCTGTCGTGGTTCTAGCTTGTCTAGTCACTCAGTGCTCTTGTATTCTAGTATTCTCTTTGGTTCTGACCCGGCTTGTTGTACTATTCTGCTTATCTCTGTTATCCCTCTGACCCGGCTTGTCTCTCGCTTACCTGTCTTCTCGTTCCCTCGACCTCGGCTTGTCTCTGACCATTCTCTGTTATTCTCTGTACGTTAGTCCGGCCATTCTAAGGCCCGGTACACGTACCTTTCTACTGTTTGGACTCTGCGTGTTGGATCCCTGTCCCGATCCTGACAGTTAATTAACCTATTCCTACGTATGTATTAAGTGTTTTTTGTGACAAAGCACTTGGGTGATTTTTTTTTTTTAGCTTCACTGAGTCATTTGTTTTTTTATATATTAGATTTTAGCACCATTTTCCCCTTTACATTGTTATACTGCTATACCTTTATACTGTAAGGCAGTATTGTAATAACTGCTTTTACTCAGAAAAGGCAGTGTTTACACTTCTAAACCATCATGGACAGTGTTTTTGCCCTTCATTAAGCTGTAGTGGTGCTGGTGCCTAAACTGTCCATTTAAATAAAGTCAAGAAAAAAATATACGCATTGACAATCATAAAGATGTATTACAGACGCATAAACATCAACAATGTTTTTTAAGTTTCAGACTTGGTATCCTGAAAAGGTAAATTGTATTTTTATATGCTGAGATTTGACACAAACATTAGCACTTTACCACTAATATATTCATTTTAGAATAAATGTTTTTTTTGCCGCCGGACAGTGAGTCATTTATCTAAAGCAATGTTTCCCAAACCAGTCTTCAAGACCCACCAACAGTCCAGGCTTTGTCAGTATCTCCATTGGAATAAACCAGGGAAATACATAAATCCTGGATTGTTAGTGGCCCATGAGGATTGGATTGGGAACCACTGATCTAAAGAGTTATCCAAACAGCAAATAACTAAAAAACATATATAAACATTAGAAAGTATAAATACAATTAGACAACCTCATCATCTGTCCTCTTCCCAACAGTCTCTTACCCCATCTTGGGTCTCCTCGGCTCCCAGGTACTGGAGAAGAGTGCCCATAAACTGCTGTGGTACAGTGAGCAGGGAGGTTCCAGTATCCACCATAGCCTGGCAGCCCTGACTACACCATCCTGTGGCCTGTCCGTTGACTGAGAAGCTGTAGGAAAAAAATAGCAATAATCCTGAGTACTCCTGATTACTCGAGTGTCACATTAATTTACTTATTTTGGCTTTCTAGCAGATACTCACGCATCAATGGCAATCTGCCAGTACAGCTCCTGAGTGACAGGGGCCCAGTATATTTGACCAGTGTACAAACTACTATCGACTCCTCCAAAGATGACCTCTCCTGATTGGCTGAAAACAATTACAACATTCCAAATAAGGTTATTGATTAGCAATGTGTTAAGCACTATAGTGTTTGTACAAAACCCGTTATATAGATGACCATTAGATGGATGTAACAAGTTGAAATTACCTATCATGGATCAGTTAACTAAGGATTTAAAGATTTATTCAGGAAATTACATTTACACATTGTGTATGAGAGATTAAAGGAAGTAGTGGAAAGAGAGAGTGTAGGGAAACATAACGGTATAGTATTTATTATGGGAAATAATGCCATTATGGGGTTCTGGAAACAGAATAGTAAACCATAAGACCACAGGTTAAGTGGTTTACTGATGGTTTTTAGAGCACTGGTGTGAAATTACCTTCCCCTAAAACATGTTTCACTACTTGAAGGTTTGTTCCACAACAGCTGGAGTGCCAGATATTGTCTGTTCTTTGGCAGTCCAGCCATACAAACACATAGACACACATCCATAGACACAAACACTGACAAACACATACGAAAGACGCATAGAGAAACACATATTTCTGAGCTGAAGCTGCAATTCATGGCTGTCATAATTCTGTTGCTCTACCAGTAGTGATATGCCTGGGTGGGGTTAGTGAATGATTCTGCATGACACTCTCTCCAGCTGGTCGCCTGGCACGTGAGTAAGGAACAAGTGACCAAATTAGTGACAACAATTGGAAACCACAATTTCAACCTGGGATACTTCCCATCCACCTCAGGTTGTTACATTATTTATTCATAAAAATTACTTATTTAGAAATTATAAGGATGTGAAGTAGAAGCTCTGAGGAAGTTTACTTACCTTCCCAAGTAGACACTAAATAAGGGGTTGGTAAGCAGATTTTGTTGCAGCATGCCTTGCATGGCAGTGGTAGCTCCACCTGCAGACAGTGCAGGGTAAGCCATGCCAAAGATACCCTCAAAACCAGCATAGACAAAGTTGGTGCCAGGCTCATTGATGCTCAGACCAAGCTCTTGGTTTGTGATGGTCAAATCTTGTACCTGTGAAAAACAGAAAAGTGCTGGCAGCCTAAAATGTAAAGATCAACTGACCCTCTCTCCCAATAAATAAGCCCTGCAAAGAAAATAGACAGCAATGCCCGTAGACCCAGGTAAGAAGTCAAACCATTCAAATTCAGCACCAAATCTAGTGGTTATAGTGCTTGTCACAAAAATTATTAGCATCATCCAATTAAAATATTATTTTCGAGGGGCGGAGCCTAGCAGCGCACGGGAGCGGTCGCCATATTTTGCAGCTCCTGTGTGCCCAACTCAAAACGGCCAAATATCAGCGACATCTCGCCATCCACAACCTACCTGAAGTCGGCATAACACTCAGTGCACCATCCGGAATCGACCGATGCCTTTCTTTCTGGCACCGGGCAAAAAATACCACAACCGAGGCTTTGGGGCCTACCGCGCAGACGGCCGGCCGCAAATGACCGCGGGAGAACACTGGGGAGACCTGGACTTGACAAACCTGCTGCCACCCTACCTACCAGGCAGTGAAATGGGGAGAAAGTCCCAAAGGCCACCCGCGACTGCCGCGAAAACGCAGCGCGAACTAGGCCAGATGTGGACGTCTCAGACTCCAGCAAGAGACTCCAGAGAATCCTCTCTCACGAGAGACTCGACATCCCAGCAACCGGAGGGCGGGAATTGGCCCCGAAGCCCACACCAGGCCACCCAAGAGACTGCCAGCACATCGGGTCCACTGACCCCTGCCACAAAGCAGGACATACAGGAGATGCTTACAGGCCTCCAATCCAACCTCAAAACAATGTGGGAAGCAGACCTGGCAACACTAACCACAGAGGTACAAACAGTCGCAGCACGCACCCAGGCCACAGAAGCAGACGTACTGGCCCTGCAACAGAACTTCCAGGCAAGGTACTCCAAATACAAACAGCCCAGACTGAAATAAATAGACAAGTGAACACTCTAGACGATAGAGGCAGGAGGAAAAATATAAAAATAAGGGGAGTCCCAGAAAACATACCCCTGGAAGAACTGCCGCACTTCGTGAGATGGCTGGTGGCATACCTTCTACCGGCGAAACAAGCTAAGTACTTTACGTTTGACGGGGTGTATAGGATAGCTAAAGCCCCAGCCACAGCACCAAGAGACATCATCCTCAGGTGCCAAACTGTTGCCGACAAACTAGGCCTAACTGCAGCGCTTAAGGGGAAATCCCCATATGACTTTGAAAACCATATCTCCTTCTTTCAGGACTTGAGCAGGGCTACTTTAATATGGCGCAAGAGCATGCAACCTCTCACAAGGGCATTACAAGCGGAAAACCTGACCTAGAGGTGGGCAACCCCAAACACCCTGTGGGTCACTAAGGACGGACAATCCTTCAAAGCTACTGCCCCGACAGACGCACCAGCCCTGCTGACAGCGCTGGGCATACCCGCTACTGGAACTCCAGCACCGGGAACATCTCACCCCCAACCCGGAACGGATGCCAAGTTAACTACGCTAGCGCCGAGAAGGAAACAGGGACCTACCACCTGAAGGGACACTGACGACCGCAGAGCCCCAAAAGCATCACACACTGTTTATTGTTGCAAGCCAAGGCTGCTGGGACTTATAAGTTAAACGAACTCATTTTATTCTACCAATGTTCATTTGACCGTTTATTTTTTCTCAGTTCTTTTTATGTTCATGCTTGCTGACACGCTCCACTCACACAACCGCAGTAGGGCGTCAGAGCCTCTACTGACCCGGAACCCCGACACATGGGTTCGGTAAACCTGACGGGATGCGCTTTAACGCACCCTCCCCCCCCCCCCCGTTACTCTAGGTTACAGGGGTAGAAATCACTGTGGCACACAAGGGTTACCATTTACACGCCGACCTTCGAAGCAAGGGTCACACCTCCAATGGTGACCACAACCCCACACAAACATAGCCTAAGTAGTTCGACTCATTACTTGCTCCCCGGATAGGAGACTACTACAGTAGACACGTAGGGCATCATGAAGGAGCAACATCTCCATGGCATACCACAAACTAATGTAGCGGGCATACCCACAGACAAGCTTCATTCGGAACTCCCAACAGAGACACACTCACTATGGGGATATACTACAAACGCATAGGTCACCCCGTTATAACCACACAGTCCAACTAAAACAAAATGTGCAAATTATTGAACGCCATGTTAATTGTATAACTGTGAATATTTGACCACATGCAAGTGGCGACTACAAATGTTATGTAATATGCAACATGCACCAAAAATAAAGAATTAAAAAAATATATATATTATTTTCAATGTATTACTATAATTTCCTTCCAACAATAAAGTATATTTATCTACAACTGTTGTACTCAGGGGTGTTGCTGGGGGCTGACAGAGGTGAAGCCCCAAGAGGAATCCTAAAAACCCAGGTCTAATTTTGCCACCATTTCATTAGTAGCTCAGAGTCCCCTGTAATACTGAGAAAGAAATGACACCTCCAATTTTATCATTGGATGCACCATCTTTAATTATAGAGCACTCTGTGGGCGTATTAATGTGTGTACATTTAACCCCTTAAGGACACATGACGTGTGACATGCCATGATTCCCTTTTATTCCAGAAGTTTGGTCCTTAAGGGGTTAATGCATTTGGGGTTAAGGGTTAGTACAGCATGGCGTTGGATTAATACAGCAGTTGTGGAGTTCAAAAATATAGGTTTATGTAATACTCTGAATTCAATAAAATATTTGGTGTCACAATGCGATTTACAGAACACATTGGGGTTTAATATTGGACTTAGGGCATGGTATAGGGCTGGCTTTAGTAGGGGTTTAAGTCGACATATGCAGGCTGAAGCCTCTGGTCTCTTTGGCACGTATCATTGTTATGCTGACACCACAATTTTCATATCATCAAAAGACAGTCACTGACAAATCCACGCATATTCAATGAGCATGCAATGTCAGCATCCAATCAGAAACTGTGATTTGCACAGTACCCAGTGCAACCACTGGTTAGCTACACGTTTTTGTTTTCTTTTCCAACTTCTATTTAAAAAATTAACAAACTATACAAATAGTAGATAACTGTATAAGTAAAGACTATGCAACAGAAAGTTCCAAGTTATAGAGCTATAAAATATAAAAATACCAAAAAAAAAAATCCTTACTGTTACAGTATCATAGCCAAAGACACCAGTGAGACTTCCACTTCCGTACTGCATGGAAAACTCCTGATTGTTGGTGGTGTAAGTGGAGGACTGGCTAGGGTTAAACAATGGGTGGTTCTCTAAGAAAAGAAAGGAAAACACATTCATATTAAAAAAAACATTCAAAATGTTTGGATTTGCACTGGAGAAATAGCTTCTTGCTCTACCCTTAAACTTATTGTTATATAGAGAGTGAGTAGGTGAGTTAGTGATTGATTGATTGCGTGTGAGTGAGTGATAAGAGGGTAAATGAGTGAGTGGGTGGCAAGTCCTATTTCTATCCTTTCTTTTCTATTTTTTCCTATTCCTAATATGTTTTCTAGGGCAATTCGGAGAGACACAATCCCTTTGATCCTAGCAGCTCTACAAACGCAGTGGCTTGTTATAGCATTTCTTGTTGAGACAAGTAAATATAAAAGAGCCCCAGCTTAATAGTGGGCCCCACATATATGCAGTGGGGTCGGTAGACCTCTTTGCCTTTTCCTAAGGACACACCTGATTTGTAGTATAAGTTGATATTTTATGAGAAAGCTGACTATTACATGAACACATGCACTCTTAGATAATACATTTTAAATAACTTTGTCACTGCTCTCACAAATCTACCTATATTTTTATTATTTGCACAGAAACAAGAGAAATTATCATATTGGTTGGTCAACAGCCCAGCAAACCACAACCAATAAATCCCACTCCAAGTTAAATAATTCAAAAACACCAGTACAGAAGTCAGCTTTTTATAGACCTCTGGCTGAAAGACCAGAACTATGTACTAAACTATGTTATTACATTGGGGCATTACCTAGCCAAATTCCCTAATTAATTGATATTGTGTATTTTACTGTGCATTATGATCACACTGAAACCTAATGATAATATAGACAAAAAAAGAGAAATTCAATGATGCAATTTGTAAGAATGCTGGACAGAAATGATAGGGGTTAACCCTTAGAAATAGATGGCAGAAAAGAAGAAACTGGACTGTCCAGTAACCACACCAGTAGTTTAAAAACTAACTTTTCATTAATAGAAGATTAAAAGAAGCTAGAAAAATACCTAGCTCAAACGAATCAAAGTATATACTTTGATTCGTTTGAGCTAGGTATTTTTCTATACTTTTTTTTTTATTTATTATTCTTTATTTTTGTAGTGCATATAAGTTGTACAGGCAGGCCTGAGGTGCCCCAAAAGCAGTCCTCAAACGTTTTCGTCGCTTTACATGAGGGACATACGAGTAACATGCACAATTTTATAGTATAGGTAGGTTTAGGTAGTGGTAACAGTAGAGTTCACAGTGTACAGAATATCAGGCAAGTAGTTAAGTCAGGCAGTAAATAGCTTACACAGCAACATAAAACAACAATGGTACTCCTAAGCAAGGCAGCCACTTTTTTTTTTTTTATGATACAAGCTTATGTTATCAAATTAGGTATTCGTGAATGAAGTGAGGTTTACAGGCTAGTCTGATTATGCTGGAGTGAAAGAAAAGAAGGCAAATATAACAACATTCTAAGAGGCACTTTATGTTGGAGCAAGCTAGATAAGCTTAATTAAGTTTAACCACCAGGGGGCAGCAGAGCGTCGGATAAACATGCAGGCTCAGACATTTTGATTATTTTCTAACTGCAGGAAGAGAGTCCGATGTAAAAGACACACATGGAAATTGTAGATGAGGTGCTGGATTAAGATGAGGTACACCATAGTCTGTTAGAACTGTAGGCATATATGGTTAGAAGCCACTTGATCCCTCCTGCAGCTGTGCTATATCTGTGCTTGTAACTGGTTATTTCAGTGTGTGGGGACTTGACAGTCAGGAGTGAGGTGAAGCTTGTTCCCCATTCTCGTTGTTCCCTTGTACTCAGGCAGGGTCAGAGTCCAGGAATAGTAGTGTTATAGTGCTGAGGCTTACTTGTGGAGTATTTCCCTTATGCAGTTAGCCTGTGGGTGGAAGGAGCACTCAGTCTGTCTGCCGTTGTTTAGGTACTTCCCCTTCACTTCTCCATCTCACAATGAGCGCGGCAGCCATCTTGGATTTACCCATGCGGTCCCCAGTCAGTCCTCCTGCAGCCTGGATGCCCTGAACAAGTGATGCATTCCCGGTGGGGTCCGGGATAACCCCCCCGGCCCACAGGGGGGGGTAACGGGCCCTTAGCAGGCGGTGGGAGGTCCCGCCGGACCAAGTACAGGAGATCTGCCGCTTCTCCCGCCAGGGCCTCACAGCAGGCCGCAATCCCACTCGCCCACCAGACCGCAGCGGAGCGGGGGCTGATACTTGCCCCTAAGGTTGGTGGTCGGGTCCCCTTTGCCCTCTCACAGCAGCTGAGGGTTTTCAGGCGAGTGGGGGCATTTTTAGGCTGGTTATTGCGTGTTTTTCAGGGAGCCGAGGTGCCCCACGTCCAGCCAGCTCGGCGGCCAGGCCCCGCCCCCGGTATTTTTCTATACTTTGATTCGTTTGAGCTAGGTATTTTTCTAGCTCCTTTTAATCTTCTATTAATTAAAAGTTAGTTTTTAAACTACTATTGTGGTCACTGGACAGTCCAGTTTCTTCTTTTCTGCCATCTAATGATAATATAATTGTGTGATTTGTTTGTTTGTTAAAGGGACACTATAGTCACCTGAACAACTTTAGCTTAACCCCTTAAGGACCAAACTTCTGGAATAAAAGGGAATCATGACATGTCACACATGTCATGTGTCTTTAAGGGGTTAATGAAGGAGTTTTGGTGTATAGAACATGCCCCTGCAGCCTCACTGCTCAATCCTCTGCCATTTAAGAGTTAAATAATTTTGTTTATGAACCCTAGTCACACCTCCCTGCATGTGACTTGCACAGCCTTCCATAAACAATTGCTGTAAAGAGAGCCCTATTTAGGCTTTCTTTATTGCAAGTTCTGTTTAAGATTGTCTTATCCCCTGCTATGTTAATAGCTTGCTAGACCCTGTAAGAGCCTCCTGTATGTGATTAAAGTTCAATTTAGAGATTGAGATACAATTATTTAAGGTAAATTACATCTGTTTGAAAGTGAAACCAGTTTTTTTTTTTCATGCAGGCTCTGTCAATCATAGCCAGGGGAGGTGTGGCTAGGGCTGCATAAACAGAAACAAAGTGATTTAACTCCTAAATGACAGTGAATTGAGCAGTGAAATTGCAGGGTAATGATCTATACACTAAAACTCCTTTATTTAACTAAAGTAATTTAGGTGACTATAGTGTTCCTTTAAATACTTGGATATTCAGACTGAATTCTTTTCAGAGACAGACATTCTTTAAATTTCAGTTTGGATGAAAGAACAGATTTAAATAAATCAGTTGTGCAAGTTGCAGTCAGGAGAATACATTTTAAACCTATCTGTGGATATGCTGATCGATGAACAATGCATTTGGATTTGATTGGTTAAAGGAACACTAGTGTCAGGAGTACACATAAGTAAGTATTCCTGACACTATAGTGCAGAAATGAATGTTTAGGTGACTGGCTCCCTCTCTGTGCAGTAAAAAGGTGATTTTACTCACCTTATCACCCACACCCCGGCTGAGATCATTGGAAAGCATTGGGAGGCTATTATGCTTATGCTGCAAAATGCAGCGATATACCAATCAACATGAATCAATTGAACATTGAATCAATTCATCTCTATGAGGAACATTCAGTGCCACCATGGAGGGCGTGGAGACGCTGAACACCAATGTTGCAGTCTGTGCAGCACTGGACTGGGAACCACCTCAAGGGGACGTCTGAGTGACCGCCACTAGAGGTGTTACTAGGCAGCAAAGACTGTAGGGACATGCTATAGACACCAGAACCACTACATTAAACTGTAGTTGTTCATGTGATAATAGTGTCCCTTTATTCAGAATAGATCAGTTTGTTGTGTACATCAGTTGTAAACATTCCATGTTCTTTTACTGGCATGACGAATGAAACTTTTTTTTTTTAAAGTGACAATTTTCTTGCAAGACCACAATCCATAACTAATGCATTCAGGATTAACTGTTATTTTATTGTTAAAGGGGAACTGTAAATTTTTTGGAATTTACACCCTAGAATAAAACATTGAGAATCACCTACAACTCTTATTAATATTGTTTTCATGACGTGCTCTGTTTTTCTTTTGAATTCATATTAAAGATTTAGCAAACTACATAATAATCCAGTTCAGACAAAGTAAATCCAGGTCAAACATTGCAAATGTAGAGAAGAAATAAAAAATGTGTTTAATTTCTCCACTTCTCTCTAAGCTTTCTCTATCTCTATTACTGCAAGGTAAAAAGTACAGAGCTTCTAACTGACTGACAAGGAGATAAAATGGAGGCATCCAGTTGCAGGATAAAGAGATGTGAATTTAATTTTTAAATTAATTTAATTTAATTTAAAATTTCACAACTCACAAATACATATAATAATAAATATAGAAATAAGCAAACATAGTATTAGGAATTCTGGGATGTGGCCATTTTTAAATGTTAATGTAAACATTATGGAGGTTGGCTGTGTTCCTACAAGGAAATCAACTTTTCAAAATTGTTGATTCAAGAACATAGCATGTACACAACAAAATGATATATTTAAAAAAATCTATTGCAAATCACTTTTTGTTTTAATCAAATCCAAATTCAATCATGGTGCTGTTTACATGATAGGAACAAATATTGACTTTGCCAATCCCATACTTTTTTTTGTTGTTTTTTTTTTAAACTTTGGTAGAAAAAAAGTATGCAGTGCTGCTCTTTGGGTAATTTTACAAAGAACGTAATCTTTGGAAGTAGGTTTTACACAAAATGTTGTGTATTGGCATTGTTTGGGTAGTGATTCAAAAGCAGTTTGATTATGAGTCCAATTCAGAAGTCTATAGTGACTCACGGCAGGCCTGGCTCTGGCAGTATGTGGAAGCCACCCAGAGGTTGGATGACCCTGTGTCGAAGAGAACCATGAAGTTCTGTGCAGGGGTTCCAACACTGATCTGTCCATAGTAACAAGCCTAAGAATGAAATTAAACCAATTAGTAAAATGAAATTTTCCGTTATTCAATAGGAAAGTGTTCTCAAATGTAGATAAGCCCTTTAGAAGGAGGCAGCAAATTAAATAATTATATTGTGTATCTTTAATACATGGCAGCTGCCTAATGGTGTGATCTATGAATTTTTTTATATATATATCCTGTTATCTTAATTGATCACAAAGATTCTATTGCGTGTTTCCAAAATTTAAAAAATTCACTCACATACTGATACTGAGATTCTCCTCTTCCTTTCTTAGACGCTGCAAATGGTATACATCCCCTAATAAAGATGGGTATATCCATGGCTAAAGAGTTCCCAACTATGAAGTTTATCCATGGTTAACCCCTTAACGCCGTTACGGCGTTCTATGCCGTCGCGGCTTTAAAGGGCTTTAAAGCCGTTGCGGCGGCATAGAACGCCGTAACGGCTTGCAGCCCCAGGAGCAGAGGTGTACTCACCTCCGCCGCGATCCTCTTCTGGGGGGCTGTCTGAGAGCCCAGGCAGCCCCCCTCCGGCAAATATGGCCCCCTATAGCTGGCTATGGATCTGCCAGCAGGGGGACTGTTTAAAATATTAGACAGTCCCCCTGCTGGTAGGTAGTGTAAAAAAATAAATATTAAAATGTTATAAAATAAATTAAATGCCTTTTTATATATATAATATATGTATATATATTATATATATAATATATATACATATTATATATATGTAACGTCATACGTAATGTATTTTAATATTAATATTAGTATATATATTAATATTAAAATACACTTAGAATGACGTTACATATATATAATATGTATATATATTATATATATAATAGATCTACATATATATATTATATATATATACGCATAATTACAAAAATAAATAAAATAATTAAATAAATAAATAAAATATTGAAACAAAATATAAAATAAATTATATATTCATATGTAATTTCATTCTAACTGTATTTTGTTATTAATATATATATATATTGGAAACAGAATACACTTAGAATGACATTCTATATATATCTATCTATATATAAAATACAAATAACCGCAAATATATATATAGAGATAAATACATATAATTACATAAAAGATTACATTAGTATACACGTAGAATTTATATACCTATAAATGCATATATATTAAAATTCTACGTGTATATTTAAGTAATTTTTTAACATAATTATGTCATTTGATTAATTAAAATTTGATTGACATGCCTGACAACACAGGGAGAAAGTGCAGAGAATTGAATTCGCAAGCACTATATTAGACCCTGTAACTCTCCAAGACACCATAAAACCTGTACATAGGGGGTACTGTTTTACTTGGGAGACTTCGCTGAAC
Organism: Pelobates fuscus; assembly: GCF_036172605.1. NCBI lineage: Eukaryota > Metazoa > Chordata > Amphibia > Anura > Pelobatidae > Pelobates > Pelobates fuscus. The sequence continues at coordinate 163,651,929 of NC_086317.1, read as the reverse complement.
TCAAATATTAGTGTTTAAAACTGGTAAATTGTATTACAACGATGATATTTTAAGTAAAAGTGACGTTTTTTGCATTTTTTACAAACAAACGGCACTTTTATGGACTATATTATTGTTGTAATATGTTTAACTGTTTTAAAACACTAATATTTGTGTTTAGTGAAATCTCCCGAGAATAACAGTACCCCACATGTACAGGTTTTATGGTGTTTTGGAAAGTTAGAGAGTCACATATAAGGCTTGCATTTCATTTTTTTGACATTGAAATTTGCCAGATTAGTTATGTTGCCTTTGAGACCGTATGGTAGCCCAGGAATAAGAATTACCCCCATGATGGCATACCATTTGCAAAAGTAGACAACCCAAGGTATTGCAAATGGGGTATGTCCAGTCATTTTTAGTAGCCACTTAGTCACAAACACTGGCCAAATATTAGTTTTTTGCTTTTTTCACACAAAAACAAATATGAACGCTAACTTTGGCCAGTGTTTGTGACTAAGTGGCTACTAAAAATGACTGGACATACCCCACGTTCAATACCTTGGGTTGTCTACTTTTTCAAATGGTATGCCATTATGGGGGTAATTCTCATTCCTGGGCTACCACACCGTCTCAAAGGTAACATTACTAATCTGGCAAATTTCAATTTGAAAATGGAACGTTCTATATTTGACCCTGTAACTTTCCAAAACACCATAAAACCTGTTAATGGGGGGTACTGTTGTACTCGTGAGACATCGCTGATTACAAATATGTGCATTTTGTTGCCGTAAAACCTAACAGTATTATGACATTTACAGCTAAAATGTGAGGCGGAACTACAAATTTAAAAAAAAAATTAAAATTTCTCACAGTTTTTTTTAATTGTATTCATAATAAATTGTTTCAAATACAAATATTTTATATGAAATGAAAGCCCTGTTTCTCCTGAACAAAATGATATATAATAAGTGTGGGTGCATTTAATATGAAAGAGGGGAACTACGGGTGAACAGACATATAGCGCAAATTCCAGTTTTTGTTTACGTTTTGTTTTGATCAGAACGTGTACTATTGACTCCGTCCTGAAGGGGTTAAACCACACTATTATTATATTATTTAATGTTCAAAGAAAATTGTGTAGATCAAAACGTAAAACTTTTATTGCAATAGAGTCATTACAAATGCACTGTGCTACTAGTAAATCTTTAACAATATTTTTTTTCGAATAAGATCCTTTAACAATTTTGTTAAAGTAATTACAATAAAAGGAAATCCTCTGGCTTCTTTAGTATAACGATGAGGATGGTAAAACCCACTTCAAACCAGTTAATGCAGTTGATAAGAATATTAATTATGGTATTGATTATTAGAAACCTGCCGATATTTCGCTAGATACCAATCCCCTATGTAAAAGGACAAATATTTATTTTAGCATAATAAAATTAACTGGTCCAATATGTGTTATAGCAATTATAAAAATGTGCTTTGTTCACATGATGCTTAATGTGTTCTTGTTTGTTAGTAAATTACTTACATCCATGTTCATGGGTTCATAGGCCACGGCAAAGTCGAATTTGTGGTTGTAGCTATATTTCATGGCTGGGTCTCTCTTGTGTGTCTTCATAAACTCCTTGAGAACTCCTTTCTCCCTCATTTTCTCTCGGATAGATTTTGTTTTTGTCAGAGGGACTCTGGACACAAGGACAGCAAATGGGGAATACATCAGACATTCAACCATAATAGCAATTACAATATTTTACCTACAGAATAGATTGCTGTTCAAACATAAATATAATTAGACTGAATTGTGCTCTTGCATAATTTGATTGAGTGTGTATCAAATGCAATTAATTGACCAGAGGAGGTATTGAGGACTTTGGGGTTTTCTAGAGGGAGTGCTGTACCTCCCAAAGAAGTTACTCACTGAGGGCTATTTCTATCTTTCTATCTTCATGCCGTGGTTATAAATATGTAATTTAGGAAGTAGTTTTTGCCACCTTTAACATATTTCTGAATTCTCTAACCTCTCCCTTTGTTTCCTAAATTGAACATATAACTGTATTCCATAACACCTCATTCTAACTTTAAATGTATACTATAGTCACCAGAACCACTACAGCTTAATGTAGTAGTTCTGGTGTCTGTAGCATATCCCAGCAGGCTAAGCAATGAAAATACTGCTTTTTCAGCGAAAAGTCAGTATTTACATTGCTGCGTAGTAACAACTCTATTGGCTATCACTCAGATGGCAACTAGAGGTGCTTGCTTTGTAGCTGAATGCTCCCCATAGAGATGCATTGATTCAGTGCATTTCTACGAAGAGATGCCGATTGGCACAGCGCTGCTTTTTTTGCCACGCATCCGCAATTGCCCCCCAATGCTTTCCTATGGGAAACAATTGGATTGGCTGAGAGCGTCAACATTGGTGATCTTAGCCATGGAGGGGAGACCAGCGTGGCAACGCTTTTTACTCCATTGTGAGGGGAGTCTATGACCTAAGTAGGGAGTCCATCACTATATTGTTCCTTAACTTTACATCCTATGCTCTGATCTTACCTGGTCATCTTAAAGTAATTACTATCGATTTCCCCTAACTACTCTTAACACCTAACTCTATTATCTTATTCTTACTGGCATTATTTTTTCCAATTCCTCACCTTATTATCTTATTCTAACTGGCATTTTGTGTTCCTAACTGCACCTGCTCATCCTAAACCAAAGTTATCACACTATTAATTGAACTATATCTCAAAACCCAACTAATCACCCTACTTTCTAAGCCTCACTCTAACGTTCATTTCTTTTCCTATACCCTAATGATAGCTGTTCATGCTAACCTTGACTACTCTCGTTATCCCCTAACTCCTCTCCTTAATACTGTACCCTACCTGGTATACCCTTAAAGCGTACTCTATATTTCCTTGCCCTACCTGGTACTCCCTAACCCAAATGACTCAATTCAACTCTAACCCGAACTTGTAACACAATTATCTACTCCTCCTAATCCTTATCCTAACATCATACCCAGCTCATTCTCTGCATACACAAGAGAAGTGTTAAAAAGACAATGTTTAAACACAAATAGGTAAAATTATATATTTAAAGGGACACTATAGTCACTAGAACAGCTACAGCTTATTGAATTTGTTCTGGGGAGTAGAATCATTCCCTTCAAGCTTTTTGCTGTAAACACTGTCTTTTCAGAGAAAATGCAGTGTTTACATTACAGCCTAGTGATAACTTCACTGGCCACTCCTCAGGTGGCTGTTAGAGATCCTTCCTGGGTCATGGCTGCCTAAAATGCATCCAAACATTCAGTATCTCCTCCCTCTGCATGCAGACACTGAACTTTCCTCATAGAGATTCATTGATTCAATTCATCTCTATGAGGAGATGCTGATTGGCCAGGGCTGTGTTTGAATCATGCTGCTTCTGCCCCATATCTGCCTCTCTGTCTCTTTGTGGGGAAGCACTGTGATTGGATCAGGCCACCACTTGTGCATGGATGTACCAGTGTAAGAAGTTGTATATTTGTTAAAATAGGCTATTGGGATCTCATACAGTAGGAGTGAGTCAAAGACAAATATATATGTTACATTTCCAAAGACAATACTAGAAGCAACTTAAAACTGTAAACCAATTAATATCTGTTTTCATAATTCACTGCATAGACAGATCTTTAACTGTTGATTACAGAGTGGTATATGTGGTTTGATATAATATTTCTATGATGTCTTGTATATAAAGTAGAATGTTGAAGAAAAGGCTATACCTGGAAAATTTTAACTTGATATATTCTTTACATAAGTATAGAAATTCCTTATTATATTACTAACCTGATTAGTCCCTCTGACAGCTGGAGACAAACCAGTGCAAGGATTACCCACTTCATGGTTACTGACACTGGTCAAATTCACAACTCAGGCCACCTTTGGGATCACCAACATCAACTTATATATTCCTGAAATTCACTGTCCTTCATTGTTTCAGCCCCTTCACATTATCGCGTTAAATAATTTTCCACCAACGTTTTGATTAGGCATGTTTATTTTGGAGCAATATTCCTTTTATTATCAACAGATAAGTATAATTTCTGTTAGTATAATATTAATGGAATCAAGTCATGTTCTTGTCACTCTTGAAAGTGCCCTCCAAAGTTACCAAACATTACCATAATACGTGTAACCTTCATAATTGTATTAAAGGCAATGACTGACTGTGTGTTAAATCAAAAAGTCCTAAAAGTAATTTTGGTTAAGAGAAATTAAAAGATCAAATTGATTCTGTTCTCGATGCTGTACAGATATTTCTACTGATTCATTTGCAATTGTCAATTCCCTTACCCGTTTAAAGGTTTAAAACCCGGTTTTATCATTCTGTACCTCGTGTTCTTTCTACATGCTGACTTAAATGAACACTTCAAGCACCATAACCACTGCAGGATAGTGTTGTAGTTATGTTGTCAGGAATGCCCTGGTGCCCTTTCCAATGTATGTAGTCAAACCATTTGCTAATACCTCCTGCTATGTGCTTCTGTTAGTACTTCTGAGCAAACGTTCGCTAACCGGGCGAACCGCCATAGACTTCAATGGGCAGGCGAATTTTAAAATTCACAGGGACTCTTTCTGGCCACAATAGTGATGGAAAAGTTGTTTCAAGGGGACTAACACCTGGACTGTGGCATGCCACAGTTGATGCAGAGTCTGGTTTTAATCCATAAAAGGCATAAATCCCCTAACATTTCTAAATCACAATGGATATGGATTGACACCTGACATATGACATATTGACACCTTGACATATGGATTGACACCTGTCCTCAGAGACCCTGATACACACTGACACAGAGCAGAATATGGACTGTTCCCCCTACATATGGTCACTTGGCAGATATGGATTGACACCTGTCCTCAGGGACCCTGATACACACTGACACAGAGCAGAATAGGGACTGTTCCCCCTACAAAGGGTCACTTGGTAGATATGGATTGACACCTGTCTTCAGAGACCCTGATACACACTGACACAGAGCAGAATAGGGAATATTCACTAAATTCCAAACATTGTTATACAGGGGAATATTCAGTAAATAAGGATAAGGGGGGGGGGGACACCAGATATGAGTGGCAAAGTACACTGGCAGAGGTTGGCAGAGTACACGCTGAAGGCCTGACACCCAGACGCTTGCAGACAACTAACTGCTATTCAATCTATTACAGTGAAATTTTTTTTTTCTTTTTAAATATCAAGCTTAAGCTATTGTGACACCAGATATGAGGGGTGGCACTGGGCAAATGGGCACAGTATCCACTGTGAGCCTGACACAGAAGCTGGCAGGCAACTAACTGCTCTTCAATCTATTACAGTGGAGAAAAAAAATTATTTTTAAATGTCAAGCTTAAGCTATTGTGACACCAGATATGAGTGGTGGCACTGGGCAAATGGGCACAGTATCCACTGTGAGCCTGACACAGAAGCTGGCAGACAACTAACTGCTCTTCAATCTATTACAGTGAAAAAAAAATGTTTTCTTTTTAAATGTCAAGCTTAAGCTATTTTGACACCAGATCTGAGTGGTGGCACTGGGCAAATGGGCACAGTATCCACTGAGCCTGATACAGAAGCTGGCAGACAACTAACTGCTATTAGCTTACAGTGAAAAACGTTTTTTTGTTTTTAAGGGCACACTATAGTCACACCAGATATGAGTGGCAAAGTGCACTTGCTGAGGTTGGCAGAGTACACGCTGAAGGCCTGACACCCAGACGCTTGCAGACAACTAACTGCTATTAGCTTACAGTGAAAAACTGTTTTTGTTTTTAAGGGCACACTATAGTCACACCAGATATGAGTGGCAAAGTACAGTGGCAGAGGTTGGCAGGGTACACGCTGAAGGCCTGACACCCAGACGCTTGCAGACAACTAACTGCTATTCAATCTATTACAGTGAAACATTTTTTTTCTTTTTAAATGTCAAGCTTAAGCTATTGTGACACCAGATATGAGTCGTGGCACTGGGCAAATGGGCACAGTATCCACTGTGAGCCTGACACAGAAGCTGGCAGACAACTAACTGCTCTTCAATCTATTACAGTGAAAAAAAATGTTTTCTTTTTAAATGTCAAGCTTAAGCTATTGTGACACCATATATGAGTGGTGGCACTGGGCAAATGGGCACAGTATCCACTGAGCCTGACACAGAAACTGGCAGGCAGGCAACTGCAATTACATTACACACAAAAAAAAAGCAGACTGATGTTCTAGCCCTAAAAAGGGCTTTTTGGGGTGCTGTTCTTACAGCAGAGATCAGATGAGTCCTTCAGGACTGTAGTGGACACTGAATACCCTAGCCTAGCTATCAATTTCCCTATCTAATGAGCAGCAGCTACACTTTCCCTCCTCTCTCTCAAGAATGCAGCTTCAGAATGAATCTAAAATGGATGCTGGGAGGGTCTGGAAGGGAGGGTCTGCTGCTAATTTTCTGGAATGTGTCTGCTGACCGTGAGGCACAGGGTCAAAGTTTGCTCAATGATGACGAATAGGGGGTGGATCGAACCGCGCATGTGTTCGCCCGCGGCGGTGAACGCGAACACGCTATGTTCGCCGGGAACTATTCGCCGGCGAACAGTTCGGTACATCACTACTTCTTACTACAGCCCCTAACAATCCTACTAAAGCCTCTTCCTTTTTACTACAGCCCCTAACCCTCCCAAGTGCAGCCCTAACCCCTTAAGTGCAGTCTCTATGCCCTACAGCCCTAAGCCCTCTACTACAGCCTTTTTCATCAAACAGCAGCCCCTATTCCCCCACTGCAGCCCCTATCCCTACTACAGCCCCTTATCCCCACTGCTGCTTTTACTCCCTACAGCAGTCTCTAAACCCCATTACAGTCCTTACTCTCCAAATGCAACTTCTATCCCCTCTACAGTCCCTACCTTCCAAATGTAGCTCCTATCCCCCATAACAGTCACATTCCCCCACAACAGCCCCTAAGACCCAGACTACCATCCCTAACCCTTCTACCACAGTCCCTTACTACTCACTGCAGCCCCTATCCCACACTACAGTCCCTACCCCCTATATGCAGCCCGTATCCCCCACACTACAGCCCATTCATCCAAACTTCAGCCCAAATCACCCCACTACAGCCCCTAACTCCCTTACTCCAGACCCTATTCTCTTACTTGAGTCGCTATCACCTACTACAGCCCCTCTTCCACAATTGCAGCCCATATCCCCTACTACATTTCCTACAGTCCTTAGCTTTCCTACTACAGCCCTTATCCCCCACTACAGTCCCTATCCCCCACTACAGCCACTATCCCCCAATATAGCTCCTAGCCCCTAACTCATTAATTACAGCCACTGTTTCCCCATTACAGCACCTATCACCCCATGCATGCATTTATGAGAAGTAAGCCAACCTTTTCCAGTCAACAAACATGTGATTTACTCCACTGCGAATCAGTCATTCCTTGTCAATCACTAGTCTTTTCACACACCTGTAGTATTGTAGATGCTCCATGATAACTCCTTGTCATGTTAAAAAGACTATATCACCATGCATTTCCTTTTTTTTTTTCAATGCTTGATTTTAATAAAAAATTTCAGAAAATTGTAAATGACAATTGGGGATACAGAAAGAAAAAGGGAGGGATGGAATAACATGAAGTTTGTACAGCTTTGTAAGATACATACAAAACATGATGGGTAGTGCATCCAATATATTCAATACATGGGAAATACAGGTTTACTTATATCTGTTTCGGTCGGTGTGTTTATCCAGGGTACAGTCGTGTGTTCGGACATACTACTTATCATGCAGACATTTTTTGAACATTTTTGAGACAGGACTGGGCTAATCATTGCAGCATACAATAGAGCTCATGTTATAACCCTTTCGTGCAAATGCTCTGCCGTGTTCCCCTCGGTACAGCAGGTGGGCATGAACTACCAGCATTGTCATCACGTAGTGTAGGTGATGGTTCGGAAAGTGTGCCCTGTCATCTCTGTACTCTGCCGGTATCTCCCTGACCTATTTTCCTCCCTATCTGTGATGGGATGCAGTTTCGTTTTTGTTTGAGTGCCTTATCTTGCTTGAGTGGTACCCTGGTGTCTGTGGCCCCATTCCAGGGGTCGGTTAGGTTCATTTGATTGTGTATCTTTGTATTGTTGGCTGTTTAATACCATCTTCATGTGGGGTGGGTATTTGTGTAACAGACTTAATAAAGAGGAAATTACATTAAAATAAAACAAAAAATATATAATAAATAAAATAAAAAATAAATAAAAATAAAACGAGTAGTTAACTGAAACCCAACTGGTTGCGTGTGTGTAGACCCTGCTTGAGCAGCATAGTTTAGTTAAGTGTCTATTGAGAATGCATAAGGGAATGAGTGGGGCCAAGAACGAGATGTTGAGGTATTGAGTGTTCGTGGCCTTCTTGGCTCTATGGGGGTTTTAAGGCTTGGCGGTTATCTAGCCAGCTGGCCCAGTTTTTAGAGTGGCTCTCCACTTTGCCTTCAAGTCTATGTGCCATGCATACGTATTCACATGTGGATTCCACCCTATTCCACACCTCTGCCAGGGAGGGCACATTAATACTTTTCCAGTGGCCTGCAATACTGGTTTTGCCGCCAGCAGCAAGTGTATGACCACCACCTTTTGGCTTGCTGAGAACAGGACGGGGGACAGGTGTAGGAGGTAACATTCTGGCATGAATGGTAGTGGTTGTGACAGGATCACCGTTATTATCTCCCCCACTCTCCGCCAATACAGCACCAGTGTTGGGCAGTCTCAGAAAATGTGCCTAAGGGAACTGGCGTGTAAGCCGCAGCGCCAGCACATAGGGGATACCGTGTGGTACATGCGTGCTAGACGAGCCGGGACCAGATACAACCTCATTAGGAGCTTACAATCGAATGGGAGGATGCTTTGGTAGTTTGTATGGCTAGAAGCCATAGTGGGAGAGGAAAAGCGGTGTCAAGGTCTTTTTCCCACTGCTCTATGTAAGTGTGTTTGGTCAGTGGGTCCGCGTCGTTGATGGCGTTGTAGCATAGGGAGAGGGGTTTTGTGTTCATGTTTTTTTCCAATACAGTGCAGGCCTATTTTAGTGAGTTGGTATACCTCACAGTGGTGGGCATTATGCGCCGCTGTTATATGTTGTTGCCTAAGGTAGGTGTATATAGCATTAGCTGGTAGGGCTAACTCCTTTTGCAACTCTGGGAATGGTTTGAGGCCCTGTTGAGTGTATAAGTTGTGCATAAATTTGACCCCATTAAGTATCCAAGTTCACCATGCATTCTTAAAGTAGATTGTTTTTGGCAAACAAATGATTGAATGTGTTTAGTTCCCTCTTTACAATAAGAGGCAGCAGATATACGCATCCATACCCACCTGTAGTATAAGCAGTGAATACATCACAGCGTAGGTGTGCAGTGTGTCCTGTAGATGTCATGCCATATTGTACAGCAGCATAAGAAGCAACACATCTTATAAAAGCTAACTGCTGCAACAGATAGACCTCTCTCTCACCAGGAATTGGTTTTACCAATGAGGAGATTCTGGTGTATGGTGTCTGATATTACCCATAGCCCCAGTCAGACAGGAATTCCAGAGGGGTGCACCAGTGAAGAGTCCACCACCTCAAGAAGCCAAGCCAGTCAGAAATAACATTGTATTTTGCCAGTGTTGTGATATATAGTATTATCTGTCACAACACCAATGCATTTTCAAACAACAGTTTGTAATGAAATCACCCACTTTTCCTCCTCAACTACTCCTTTGTGTGACTGGACCCTAACCTCCAGAATTTTCTGTCAGATTCTCCAGGTATCAGCATTATGAGTGTGTGCAGCAAGTTCCACACCCAGCACCCAACAACCTCCCGTTTCTAAACCAGACATTAAGAGCACAGAACACAACCTCCTGCCACCCACAGATGGAAACTCACTGCCAGCCAGGTGCTAATGTACATTGAACACTATACATGTTGAGAGTGACAGTGAACTAGTATGTGTCAGTGAATTTTCTGTAGTGCGCTTGTGTGTGTTACTGAGCCTGTAGTGAGCTTGTGTATGTAGTAAACTTGAGTCAGTCTGTGTGGAAATGAGCCTGTCTATAGAGAACTTAAGTGTGTTTGAGTGTGGGAGCCAGTGAGTTTATTTTTAGTGAATGTGTGTATCAATGAGCTTGTGTGTAGTGAGCTTGTGCCTGTGGGGGTCAGTGAGCTTGTGTGTGTATCTGTGAGATGGTCTGTGTACATCAGTGAAATTGTCTGTCAGTGTACGTGCATGTATATATGAAATGTGTTCCTAAAAGAACCAACATTTTAGACCCCAGGAAAATTGTCAAACTGGTCTTAAACTACTTGTAGCAACATAACCACTACATAGATATGTAGTGGTTATGGTACTTGGGATTTTCCTTTAAACAATCTACCAGTGGTCCTCCCAATATTCTGGATCCGTCCATATGTCCAGCAGAAATTTACAAGATAAGTAGTTTATCTCCCAACAGCAATTCTTATCATCATCTTGGATGAGTGAAAACTCTAAACAAACATACAGCAGTGATTCAAATCTCTGCCGTTGTTCACCACATTGAGCTGAGAGATGCAAGGTATTCTCTGCAACATAAATACTACTCAGGCCACCTTTAATAATGCAATATTTTGGGGGGCGGGGCCTGACCTGCATGGCGGCTGGACGCGTTCTGCAGGAGCTCCACGCTTAGCGACTGATTTCCACATGCTTTATTCCCCTTGGGGAGCTAATCTCTTGGCTACTTGTGCCTTGCTGACACCCTGCAATGACGAGGCTCCTGTGGGGCTACTAAAATCTGTCCTACCTAACACAAGCCACGGAGGACGCCATGTGGCCTAGTGCAGCTGGCGGACGGGGGAGGCGGCCGCTTTCCCGCCCTGCCGGGCACTGGACTACCGTCAAATCCGACTGCTGCCCCGTTTCCTAGTCACCATATTAGTTTGATGACAGAATGTCACCACAAACAGTGTCTCAGGCTTCAGTGGGGGTACAAACTGCCCTTGATGGGAATAGGCTGAGAGGGGCTATTCTACGTCCACTTCTTTACTGAACGGCAAGATGACCAGTTGCAAAGGATCACTATGTTTATTCTGTTTTTTTTTTTTGTTTTCCACTTTTAATCAATATGCCTCAATGCTTATGTATGCATATATTTCACTATGCTCCGTGGTAGATCGCCAACAGCCTATGAATCCACAGTTTACCCTCAAGTGTAATCTCTTATACACAAGACTGCAAGGTTATGTTTGATTTATAGAAGCGCTGTCTTAGAAATCCAGTCCAGCATTACTGCATAGTTACTCAGGAAGGATCAGTCTGTTTAGCTATAAGCATCACACCTAGTATAACTCACAGTTAAACCAGTTTACCTTTTTCTTGTTGTTTCTGCAGCATGACATAGCACAGTCTAACCTACTAAGACTTTAGCAAACTCGAAGTAGCTTACTCATGCAATAATTAACTCCTGATTATTGACCCTTTAAAAAATGTGCAAGTTCTATCAAATGTCCTATATGTGTTCATATGCTTTGTAATCTCTACTGCTTGTTAACTGATTTTGGGGCATGACAAGCGTGTCTGTAACAATATGCACAGTAAAAAAAAAAGTGTTTTGTTTTTAATTGTATTTTACTTTTAGAATGTAATGTTTCTGTTAAATTATCGATACGGTTCACGCTGTAAAGTGTATGTGTTCGACGAGAAGATTTTCAAAAGTAGGTACAGAGTCAGACAAGTATACTTCTGAAAAACACTACTTTTATTCTTATCAAAATGATAAATGTTCTTGTTATTGGTTTGTTTAGTACAAGCAAATACACATAAAAATAAAGGTCAGATATAACTTTCAATTGGTTTGTGGTGTTTACTGTGATAACAGATTGATAAAAGTCATACGTATGTTTATCAGGTATTTTATTTTCTTCCGGACATCTTATAAGTAAGATTTTGAAGTATTGATTCAGGAGACAAGACATTATTGCATATATTTAAGGGACCTTCAAGTTCAATTTTATACAAATGTTTAACAGAGACCCATATTTCAATTAAGAGGACATTTAAATGTAGGTAATATATTTGAAAATAAAAAAATCTGAAGCATAAACTTTGGTTTCAGTTCTCTATCTCTCTGAATTAATTTCCTTCCATATCCCTACTCCCCTCCATATCTCTTACCTCACTGCATCTCTACCATTTTAATTGAAATTATTCAGCTTCTGGCAATGTTCATGAGAAATCTTAGTCTTTCCTCATGTGCAATGGCCTCCAGTTCAGTAATATTCCTGAGTTTGCGTGCTGCAACTGCCTTCTTCAAATCCCACCAGATATTTTCTATGCAACCAAGCATTGATGGAATTTGAGGTATATTTGGGATCATTGTCTTGTTGAAGGGACAACGATGCCCAAGCTTCAGCTTCCTCATATATGGCATGACATTTTCTCCTTGGATTTCCTTTTACTTCAGTGAATCCCTCTTCATTGGCACATATTGCTGGATTCCAGTGTCAGAGGATGCATAGCAGCTGCAGAGCATCACCGAGCCACCATCATGCTCAACTGTAGGCAGAATGTTCTTTTTCGCAAATGCTTCATTATTCTTCCTTCCGCTGATCCATTGGGCTGAAAAGTTCCAATTTTGTTTAATCGCTCCACAGAACAGAATCCCCAAACTTCTGTAACATATTTATATAATTTTGAGCACATTGGAGCTGATGTTTCTTGTGCTTCTGGGTCAGTAGTGGTATACGTCTTGGAGTTCTAGCACAAAAACCTTACTGTGCTCACTGAAGCCTCAGTGCCTTTGCCACCATGTTTAGCTGCAGGTATTTTGCAGTAACTTGAGGGTTATTCACAACCTGTCTTCTCAGAAATCTGGTTGCAGCCATTAATAGCTTCCTTTTTCTGCTCCATCCAGGTAGTGTAACAATAGATCCTTCAACTTTGAACTTGCGAACTATGCCTCCAATGGTGTCTCTAGGAACATTCAGTGCCTTCACTATCTTTTTGTATCCTCTTCCTTATTTGAGAAGGGCGATGGTCTCTGCTCTTAACTTTGTGTACCATGCTTTTGATTTAGCCATATTTCAAACATGCAGTCAACTGTGACACTTAACAAACCCCTAGCCAGTTCAGATATTTCAAGTGTTCCAGCTCAAGCACACTTGGTGCTACTAATGAAGATCTTGATTATATGCATCAGGGGTGCTTGGGATAACACCTGTTTTGCATATGTGGGCTGTTTTGAGGTATTCTATTCAGGGGTTAAATCATTTTGAGACTGGAGAAGTCATTATAAGCTGCATTTTCACTTGAATTTTGGGAAACCACTTGAAGTTTGAAGCATTAGTTGTTTTGATCTATTTCAATTGCTTTTGTTTGATTTGTTCCTTGCAAACAGCTGAAATTATGTACATTTTGACAATAAACCTGATTTTCATTAGAGGTTGAATAATTTTGATTACAACTGTATTTGCTCCTTCTTGAACCCTTTCATTTTACAACTTTACCCTCTAATAGTAATAAGCACCCTCACCACATACAATAGGCCACGTATGTTCTTCTCTTTGCAAATCTTAAAGCAGCTCTGTCACTTCTGCGTATTTCATAAAGATATGATCTTTATGAAATGCTAATACAACTTGAAATTTAATTGAGATTTCAACAAATCCTAAGATACCATAAGACAAAGAATCACGTCAGACTGGCACGAACGAGGAAGCAACAGGGATACAGCAGCGCTAAAGTTTTGATTACCTGGACCCGGGGACTCTAAAAAGTTATTGGGTTGCCCAGGCTTGAGCTGCTGTAGCTGTATTTACCCTGCATTTATTAATTTTTATTGCTTTAGGCATATGTGCCATAATACATATTTTAAACTGGAATCAGTGTTTGTCCCTATATTTGTCCTCCGGGAGGCATAACCACCTAGCAAAGCTAGTGTCAAATGCCAGAGTCAAATGCCAGAGCTAAAAACGCTAGCCCTGTGCATCTGCACAGCAACAGCATTTCAGCCAATCAGGTAATCAGGAGAGCTGTGCTGAGCGCGGGAATACGGATTGCCTCAGATTTTTAAAATGGCATCATTGATGGAGGACTCTATTTCTGTGTCTTCCACAGATTTAGTGGGTGCCTCTCTTAAAGGCAGCCCCATCAATGTTAGAAAGCTCCATAAGAGAGCTTTCCTTGCCAAGGATCTATCCTCTTCATCTTCTGAGGAGGATTTGGTTCCAGTTTTAAGCAAAAAGAATAAAGGAAGGCGGCTGATCTCTCCTGCCAGTTCCTCGTCTGAGGAAAACTTCTCTGCTCCTCCTTCCCCCTCATACTCGTTTGAGTAAGCGTAAAATTAAGGGGACAGGACCCCAAAAAAGGAATAGCGTGTTTCCCTCGTTTGAGCACCAGAAACACGTTCCAGAGAAAAAGGACAAATCTCGTTGGAGGTTAGATAGTCCCTCTCCTTCCTCTTCTAGAGCGTTAGCTCACTCTTCCTCCCAAGCCGTTCCAGTTCCAGATACAGCTCTCCAGATATAGACTGGGAATCCGAGGAAGTGGTACGTTCAGCAGCTTCCACTGAGTGAGGGAAGGTAAGCAATGTTCAGATGGCCAGAGTAAGTCTCCTAGGAAAGACTCTCCCATCAAAATTATTTCACTCTACATGGGCTATGGAGCACGATTCTGAAGTTAGAGATTTTGCTAAACTAGCCTTTAGATCCCCCTTGGTTAAGGAGGATGACCTTCTCCTCAGGAACCACATTGGTATCACGGACATTCTGGCTTTAATGGCTCCAGAGGTAGATCCTGCTCTGTTATCTATCACAGGGAGCAGCGTATCCTCTGATCCCACAAACCAGACTTTTCGCAATATACAGTTCAAAATTGCTGATGCTGTGGGCCCACTATTACTGATGCTGGATAAGGCAGAAAAAGAAGGCAATGCTCAGAAACCTTCTGCTTCATCTATATTGGCGTCTAAGATGGCTCTTTTAAAAGCGTCTGGCAGGGCAGTGCTAATTATTGGCCAATCCAATTACATATCAAACATCCGCAGATCCCGCTGGCTCCATGCAGCAGGTCTGTCCGACCTAGCCCCCAAATCGCATGAGTTCCCAAATTTGGAGGATTCTTACCTATTCGGTCCCTCGTTCATTCAGGAGGTTAAAGGCCGTTACAAGGCAAGGAGATCCTTTTCAGAACTCAAGAAGTCTGTCCCTGGCTACAAAAAGCCCTTTCGGACAGAGGGTCACCCCTATAGGGCTGCAGGAGCGTCCCAAGAAGCCTCTCACCAGGCCCAGTACCGCCACTACAGTGTAAGACACACGCTCCCGGGCGGTTGCAGAGGAGCGCATTCCAGAGGCGGTTCAGCTTCCAAAAGAAAACCCATGCATTCAAGTAAGTGTGCCTCCTCATATATCACAAAATTGGAAGGATATTTCCTCAGACAAATGGGTTCTAAAGATTTTCAAAGGGGTTTACAACTCCCCCTTTTAAGGTTCCCAGTCCAGAAATTTGCACCCCACAGAGAGGTGAACCCAGTGCTAGATGCCTCCCTTTCCTTAGCTTTAAGTCAAGGGAAGATATAGTTGGCAGACATGTCTTTTACAGGATGGGTCAGCCCATTGTTCCTAATCCCAAAATCAGACGGTTTCTGGAGACCGGTCCTAAACGTGAGGTCTCTGAACGCTTTCATAAAAAGGAAAAGGTTCAGGATGGAGGGTTTATCAGATCTTCCAGGCTTAGTACAGAAAGCTTTTTTCTGCATAAAGTTAGACCTAAAAGATGCCTTCCATTCAATACCCATAGCCAAGAAACACAGGCGTTTTCTCAGGTTTCATTGGAAAGGAAAAGTGTGGCAGTGGACCGTTATGGTGTTTGGCCTATCCAATGCACCATACACATTCTCCAGAATTATGAAATCAGTGATAGCTCATGTCAGACTAAAAGGTTTCATGTGTCTGTACTATCTAGACGACATCCTGCTCATGCACCCAGATGGGGAAGTCCTTGCTTCTCAAAGGGATTACCTTGCTTCCCTTTGACAAGAGGATTTGTAGTAAATTTACAGAAATCAGTCCTTATTCCCACTCAAAGCATCGTCTTTCTGGGTTTCGTACTGAACACCAGGACTATGTCTCTAGGAATCCCTCAAGACAAATGGGACAAATTATTAGTACATCTGACCTCATCCCCAGAGTTGATCCTTGAGAGACCTAGCAAAGATTATCGGGAAATTAATAGCTTTAACACCAGCATATGACAATTCCCCATTGCTTTGCAGAAGAAGTCAGCTGTTTTTAGGGAATCAACTAAGACAGGGCGGCCATTGGGAATCAAAATTCGTTCTCCCCAAGAAGGTCAGAGAAGAGTTGAAGTCCATTCTGGAGTTAGAAATTCCACTTCCTCGTCCCCTGTTAGAGCAGCCTGTGGCAGTCCCTCTGACGTCAGATGCCTCAAGTCAGGGTTGGGGTGCGTTTACAGCCCAGAACGCCATAAGAGGAATTTGGTTAGACCAAGAGAGTCACCTCCATATAAACATCTTGGAGTTAAGAGCTATAGAATTAGCTCTCCTGGGCCTAGTTCCTCTAAACCAGTCACCGACGTCGGTAAAAGTACAATCGGACAACAGGACAGCGGTGGCTTATGTAACCACAGAGGGGGCACAAGATCAAGGGGTCTTTGTTTAGAGGCTCTAGATCTTTGGTCTTGGGCTTTAGCAAGCAATGTTCAGGTTTTCGCAGAATACGTTCCGGGAGAGGCGAACGAGCTTGCAGACTCTCTCTCTCTTGTCCTTGGCAATAATTCAATTAAAGATTGCTCTATTCCAATGGAGAGAATGCAATTTTGGCCAGAGACAAACATCTGCACAAACTCCAAGGTTCGTCTCCCGGACCTGGACAAAGGGAGCTTGGAAAATGGATGCAATGTCTTTCCAATGGACAGATGTTACAGCTCCTTATGCTTTCCCCCCTCCATCTGATGAAAGTGCTGGAGAAGATCCGCAGGGACAGGGTACAGAGCTTAGTTCTCGTTTATCCAGTATGGACCTCCAGACCCTGGTATCCCCTGATCCATCAGTTAGTCAAAGGAACCGGGATCCCATTGGGCATGACAGTGCACTGCTTTCAGGGAACCAGCGATCTTCTGCTCAAGCTCCCGCAGCTGATGTGCATCACAGCTCTGGTAGGCTGTTAACACATACCCTTTTATCGGATCAGGTCTTGGATATTATTAACTCATATTTAAGACGTAGAACTAGGGTAAGATATAGAAAGATGATCGAGGAATTCAAAGAATGGGAGGTTTCTTTTCTGTCTAACACACAGGGATCTGATACCGTTCCATTGGCTTTAGAATTTCTTACCCTTAAGTTCCATTCTGGTTTATCTGTCAGTTCAATCAAGACCTATGGATCTGCTTTAAACTTCCTGATCCCCAACCTTATTCAGGATGCTCTGTATTTGAGATTACTAAAAGGGTTATCCGTCTGCAACCCATATACCCCACGCTACGCGTCTACTTGGGATGTAGACATCTTATTAAATTTCCTTAATTCTTTGGATAATGCTAACATTGATTTAAGATGGACTGCTATTAAGTTGGCTTCTCTGCTGTCCTTGGCCCTATCAGCTATAGGAGCCGAGTTATCTCAAATCCATATTTCAGATCCTTGGTTGTCCAGGACCCTGGGAGGTTTCAATATTATCCTAAAAGGCAGACAAAAAACAATCCATATTTCTCCTGGTCCGGTAGAATTGGATTTGGTTCAAGATCCTTCTGAACCAGGCTTATGTTTAGTCAGTTTGTTACAATCGTACCTTCAACCTCCACCAGGTGTTTGCTATTCTACCCACTAGCTTTGCTAGGTGGTTATGCCTCCCGCAGGACAAATCAGAGTTTGCAGGAATCTATGATCTGCAAACTTTCTTTGTCTTAGGGATGTCTTAGGGATGAGCATAACCACCTAACAATAGCGCTCGTCCCACCCTCTTTTAAGTTACGTTTTGCCTGCTGGTGGTAGTTTGTTTTTCTAAAACATAAGGTTATCTGGTGCTTATTCAGCCTATTGATAACTGTTCTCTGTTTTGTTTTTTACAGACTATAGCTGTACTCCAAGACAAGACCAACAAACCAAGGATCCACCTAAGTAGGAGGATTGGATGCTAGTAGTCTCGTCAGTATGATATTCTCATGGACTCCCTGCATAAAGATTCTGTTTGCTGGGACTTTTTTACATTTCTTTTCTCTTTATTGAACGTATTTTGTTGCAATTTATGATGAATGGTTCCAGTGTTCATTTGATACTTTCCTTTGCCATAGATTGTTGCCTTGTTTTCAGTTCCGCTGTTTGTTTTATACAAAGTTTAAAGTCTATCTTATATGTCTTCATGACTTATTAAACATTTTTGTTCCCCTGTACTATTGGCTACTTGAATTGTTTTATTTTGTGTTTAGATGTTTAATTATATTCCTATACACTTTAGGCAATATTTATCCTTAGTACTTCGTGGGATATGCTAACCATCCGCAGTTTCCCAATTTCAAAAATCTGAGGCAATCAGGAATACCGCTCTCAGCACGGCTCTCCTGATACCTGATTGGCTGAAATGCTGTTGCTGTGCAGATGCACAGCGCGAGCGTTTTCAGCTCTGGCATTTGACTCCGGGAGGCTGCCGCATACCCACTAGCTTTGCTAAGTTGTTATGCTCATCCCTAAGACAAAGAAAGTTTGCAGATCATAGATTCCTGCAAACTCTGATTTAGATAAATGTAGCGGAACTTGGGATTTAGCGCACTCTAGGGACCTGATCGCCCCAGTGCTCTATAGTGTTGCGTGGCACCGAATACGACTCTTTCCTTGTGAATGAGATTCCTGTAGGGCAGTGGTTCCCAACCTTTTTCACTTGTGTACCCCTTGGCAGCCCTTTTCCTTAAATTGCACGCCTCACATTAGCAAACTGGTTGTAATGAATATAGTTGTTGTTAAATAGTTACTGTTATTTAAAATGTATACATTTTCTCTGCACTGTCCACCCTAGGATCCCCTGATTCTCATCTGCCCCAGGCTCTCCCCGCTACTCCTCTCCCCCAGACTCTTCCTCCTTCTCCTCTGCCCCAGCCATCCCTGCTCTTTCTCTAGCCTAGGCTCCCTCTGCTCCTCTTCTGCCCCAGGCTCCCCTACATTTGGAAACAATGCTCTAGACCAGGCTTCCCCAAACTCCGGCCTTCCATATGTTGCTGAACTACAACTCCCATGATTCTATAAATAAAATAGGCTGAGAATCATGGGAGTTGTAGTTCAGCAACATCTGGAGGGCCAGAGTTTGGGGAAGCCTTCTCTAGACCCCAAGGGTGTTTTTTTTTTTTTTTTTTTTAACATATTATTACAATTACATTTTAATGATCTGTGCTATTTACAAATTATTCATATTTAGGTTTGTTTAAACTATTTAATTTAATGATTTTTGAGCCAAGAAGTGTATGTTGATGGCATAAGTATTATTTAATACGTTTTTTTAGCACAGTATATTTCATATTGGTTTGATTCATGCCACATAGTTGTTGTTTGGTGTTCATAATAGGTAAATATAGTGTTGTACTTGTAATTGCACTTTATTTTGTGAGTGTATATGAAAGTAATTGTTATAATTTATTATTTATTACAGAGCATTAATTGGCATAGTGCTGCACATTGAAGTAATCTTTACATTAATCACACTTTAAATCTGTGCATGCAACTTTCAGTTTAATATAAAAAAGTTGTGTTACACTAGAGATATACACATTGACATCATCAGTAAAGAAGTAACCATGATGTCATAGTTAGCTTGTCAAGTCACACTAGAGATATGCACCTTGATTGTCATTCGAGGTTAAACTCACTAGTAAAGCAGTTATTGTTTCAATAGCTTCAGACATGGATTTGTACATTGTACTGGTAGCGCTGTTTCCTTTATGGAATTGTGTTGTATGTGAAGATACAGGTAATAATCA
Source organism: Pelobates fuscus (assembly GCF_036172605.1). Taxonomy (NCBI): domain Eukaryota; kingdom Metazoa; phylum Chordata; class Amphibia; order Anura; family Pelobatidae; genus Pelobates; species Pelobates fuscus. The sequence continues at coordinate 163,631,920 of NC_086317.1, read as the reverse complement.
ATGTCTCCTTTCTGGATAGTGTTGATATAGATTCTTTTAAGCAAACAAAGAAGTTTGAATGACTATCTGTTCCTGTCCAAATTAGAGATGATTAAATTGCGTATACGCAGAAGTAAATTCACACTGACACACGGAGTTCAGGTTAAAAGAACTTCGAGAAAATTTAATGGCATCTGGTTAAAAAGCGGGTATGCAGACCCTTTTAAAGGCAATATTACATCATCATAGAATATCAAGATAACAACAAATAAACATCATTAATTGGATTAGGTGTTAAGTGGTTAAGTCAATACCCTCCCATCAATATTATTAATTGGTCTAGGTGTTAAGTGGCTAGTTGGGCATCCTCCCATCATGGGATGTCGTCATCTTTGACACGGGAGTGGACATAAGATACAAGCGCCATTCTTGTTTAGCACGAGGCTCGCTCGATGGGAGGGGGGATCTGGCAGCCAGCCATTTTGAGTACTTGGTACCATTTAGCTTCAAGGTTAGTTTCTCAGGCTTAGAGAATACACATTTTATTAGTACAGTTCTCATGATCTAACTATGGCATACAATGTTTCATATTACAGGAACTTGACCGTTCCGGTGCTGCTCATAACCTTCTAGAAAAGCATTTCCTTCTAATATTCTAAATACTGTTAAGAAAATCAATAATAGGCAATCAATAATAGGTAATTTAATAATTCTACAACCGTGTTATATCTAAGCTGTATCAAAAGAGCAGACATATTGGGTATAAATGGCAAATATTTAGTAATTCCATTATATAGCATACGTATTACATTGAACTTCCAGGAGTTAAATATTTGATCAATAATGACTATAATATTACTATTACAACATCTAAATGTCTTGACCAATGTATTCAGGGCTTGATTTCCCATTGCAGCGAAAAACTGAGGAAGTTTTGAGGGAATTTTAATGTCACCATCCGTGACTGACTGTTTGTTCTAAAAGTAACATTGACATAAATGTACCAAGATTTTTGCTGAAATTTTATTTATTCTTGACAAAAGGCTGAACTCTTATACACCAAGTACTTGATAAAATTGGATGCATTAATTTGTGACTCTGTTTAATTAACAGGATTTTATTTCCTTTTCAGCTGCCGATGACATTGGCCCTCACATGGTGATAAGGATAGCTGAACTCCTTAGCCCTGAGGAATGCCAAGATTTCATCAGCAGAATCAATAGACCTGAAGACGATCTGGTTAAGAAAGTCTCAAACCTGTCTCCAAAACGACGCAGGCGCAGAGAGATTGGTAGATTCACTGTGCAATTATTATATCATGTGTTAATGTTGTAACTGGAGGGTAGAGTTAATGAAATAGGGTATTTTAAAGTATAATAAATCAGGAAAGATAATGTATAATTATTTTGTATTACAAATTCTATTAATATTCACACATATGTATTATCAGCACACTTTGTTATTGTTTTTGTTCTGACAAAATTTGTGCAGGATCTCTTTTTACTAGAAATGTTTTTTATATAACGCTACTCTGTACTGTACAGCAGCAAATCTATAACGATATACACATTTATTGCAGTTCTCTGATCATTTCATATGTACCATTACAGAAATATTCATTCAGACTAGGGTGAGATAATGAGATACTTTAAATTATTATTATAATAAACTTCCATCAAAATTATTTCCATTCTTACCATACATAAATACAAAACTATATTACAATTCAGATTTTAGATTTTCGTTTCATTTAGAGATTTATAATTAATGTGTTAAAAAAATGTCAAGGAAAATGTGGGTGCCCATACCAAATTCTGAAGCTGGTGCTAATGCCAGCCATGTTTTTACATTGCAGTTGATTGTTCACCCACTTTACAGCTGATTTTACTGATCACTGTTAGCATTCCAATGAAAATGTGTGGCAGGCTTGTTTATATCAAGATCATTATTTTACATGTCCACGAGCACTACTGATGGAATTACCAGCAAAATCCTGGGAGCTAATCCTGATTGTATCTCTTCTTTCTACACACAGTGACCAAGGAGCAATGTTTGGCAACATTACAGAAATGGTTTGATGAAAAAGGGGAATCAGTCTATTGGGACCGGATCTCTACTATTTTATATCAAGTGGGACGACCTGATGTTTCTAAAGGTAAATATAAATTTTGTAATTTAGTAGAAAATGGTATTAATCACAGATGTTGTGATGTTGAAGCGGTTAGAGGTCACAGTGCTTCAGTATCTCTTTATACATCCTCTTATTTCAGGAAATTAAAGTGTCCCTGCCAATCCTGACACAGTTTATCTTCGTGAACTTATTTTGATTAAACATATTGAAATGAAATGTAAAAATTAATCCCATTCATTCTCTATAAACCATATGCATGTATAGCATAGCACTGTGAAAGTATCCATAGAGAGTTGGATTTTCCACTAATACACCAGGATAGAATTTGAACTTTACTGAGATCATGAGAAATGAAATGTCTTATCATGTCGATACATGCCGTAACGTGTTCATATGTATAATAGAACTTGGAAGAAATCTCAATCAGGACAAAATTCTGGAGATTGAGAAGAACGCTGATGAATATAAGCAAAAAATGCTGGATTCATCTCTGCTTCTTCCGAATGAAGAATTTTCTGAAATCGATGCCAGGCAGAGAGATGGTGAGTGCCCAACATAATTAAACATTTAGAGATTTAAGGATTTTTTTTTCTGCGGAGACTCACAGATTAATTAAAACCAAAATGGTAAACAAATAACAGAGACCTTGCTAAGCGAGAGGGGACGACCAAGACTTGAGTGGGTTGCTGAAAAGCCCCAAAGCCGTATTTTAGCACTTTATATTGCTATTTCTGGTGTATGGCTGAGAGGGAGGGAAAGCCGTGGTTACTGAGACAGTCACTTTCTCTGCCCAGCTCCACGCTTTCTTACTGCCAGAATGCAAACCTACTATACTCTTTGGTGTGAAGGTTACTACTGGTTAACTCTGCTTGGCACTGGAGCCAGGGCTTTTATAGAACTTCAAAGACAATATGAATAATTAATCAAATATATATCGGTCTATCTCTGTCACACAGCTGATGTTTTATCTGTATATTTTACTCATAGAGTTTAATAATATTGTGCTTATGACACGCTGTCCTGTAATTTTTTAATAATGTTTCTTTTCTACAGTTTTCAACTTTGAGGATATGGATTGGGATCTCATTATTGAAAGAAAGCCACGCCCACCTTACCAGCGAGCGCTTACCGAGTGGTGCTGGTACATGTTATATGGTGTTATTATTGGATTCCTGGGAGGAGCTGTAATGGTGGTCATGATCTATCTATTGCTCTTCAGGGTTTTAAAGATTGATGGAAGAGAGAGAGATTTTTACAAGATTGTCTGATAATACATGTCTGCACGGCAAGGGCAGTGATGATTGAAATAAATGAGAGATTAAATAAACAGCACTTGAACTTATACATTGCTAGTAATTTAATGTTTATTTGTCTAATGGTGGATTATTACTGCCACAACATCAAATTTCTGTACACAACTTGAGCTGGTGATACAACATCAGCAATGTCCTAGTCAAGATATTAAAATTTTGTAATAAAGAGTCACACAACACCTGAACAAGACGAACACCATAACTGAGAGCTCCATTGTCTGTCTACAAATCTCAGTAGAGAAAAACCAACATTAGGGAACCATGAGAGATAATGAAGATTACCACTTTTTTTTTTTTTTTTTTTCTTAGACATAAAATATAAATTGCCTTATTAAATTCAATAATAGCTGAAAATAGCCACGGCCTCATCTACACAAAAAGATAGAGATGGGCCATGACTAACAATCAAGACACACATCCAATTGGTCTTACATAGGAGAGAAAAAACACACAAAAGAAAAAAGTCAAATTGCCCAAAAACAAAGTTGTTGTAATATCTACTAAAAGGTCAGAGAGATTATGTGAAACTGTCCTAATCTTGCTTTCATACCAACTATGCATAAATTGATATGCCTAGTACCCGAATTCCGTCTTATTACCAGTCTGTAATATCTACAATAAATTTAGAATAGAACTCACAAAGTCCCTCATTAGGGAGGTTATTACTTAAGAGTAAACCCTTCTCCATCTCAAGTTGGTATAATAGTTGTGCTTTAAGTTGGCCTTTTTTTTGGGATGTCTATATTTTTCCAAAATCTAGCAATCAGAATTTTAGTTGCCATTAAAAAATGAATCAAAATCAATTCCAGATTACCATGTATTTCTAAGCCAAAAAGGTGGAGTAGTGCAAAATCTGCTTTAAACTCAGGGCGTATACCTCCAATTCTAAAAATGAGGTCAAATATGATAATCCAAAGAGGTTTAATTCTGGGACAAGTCCACCAAATATGGAGTAAAGTCCCTTCAGGGTGGAAGCATCGCCAACAGTTTGGGGGATTAGATATGGATATTTTAGAAAGTCTTACAGGGACCAAATACCATCTAAACAAATTTTTTGTGAATGTCTCAAGAATATTCAGATTGTGTATATGTTTCCTTGTCAGCATAAATGCTTTACACCAATTATTGTGAGGAATGGAGATACCCAAGTCTTCTTCCCATTTAGTTAGAGCATTAGGTATATCCGGGACCCCCGTAAGTTTTATCAAATCTATCACAAGAGAGGGGGCGGAGCCAACGGCGTGCAGGAGCAGACGCCATTTCGCCCAGCTCCTCGACCATCGCCCGAAAATCTGCCCAAAAACGGCACACCACCGGGCAATTTAAGCTAATATTGCCACCCTCGTACAGGGGTTACCTTTCCGGACACGTGGATGCCTTTTTTATGCCCGACGGGCGCGAAAATACGGCGCAAGGTACCTCGGGCCTACCAAGCGGGTCTCCCGCGACTACCACGCATCACCTACTGGGACGGAGACTTCTGGGACACGTTCCCTCAGAAAGCGGACGAGACCGGGACCACACCAGGCTCCCCGATGGGTCGCAAATCTCAAAAGCCGACTCCGGCCGCTGCAGCCTCCAACCATGACATCAGCCAGATGCTGGCCACAACGACCCGCACAAGGGAGCCTGCATCCCCCAGAAGGGAACCTACACCAGGCCCAGTGGAGGACACTATACCCGAGAAAGGTACTAAGGGTACACCTGACCCAGAACCGCCTGTTACAAAGCGGGACATTCACGACCTTTTGGCACACTTCCAGGATATGTTCTTTGCGGAACTCAACCTGTTGAAAGCCGAAATGCAGGCCATAACAGAACGCCTCCGAGTATCCGAGGAGGATTCTGCAGACACAAAACGAGTCATAGCCAACCAGGGGGAAGCCCTAAAGCAGCTACAAACCTCTCACTCCCACATCACAGCTAGACTGGACGCACTGGAAGACAAAAGCAGACAAAACAATGTCAAAATAAGGGGAATGGGGGCGGGGCCTGACCGCCGAGCCGGTTGGACGTGGGGCACCTTGGCTCCACACTGAAATTCACAAATCCGGGCAAAAAACTAACCTTCTCTCTTGAATCGAACATCCAACAGCGATATGCCGGCAAAGGAAACTCGAGCACCCACTGGGGATGTAACTATCGGCACTCGTACCGCCGGCGCGGCCGACAACTGGACAGCTGGGATTGAGGCCTGTCGCGAGGCCCTGACGGAGAAACGGCCGATCTCCCGCGCTTGGTCCGGCAGGACCTCTCACACGCTCACTGAAGGCCCCGTTTCCCCCCCTGTGGGCCGGGGGGTTATCCCGGACCCCACCGGAGGGGCAGCGACTACGTTCATCGCCTGAGCGGCGACAAGTTACATCTCAGACCGCATGGCAAAAGCCAAGATGGCCGCCGCGCCTAATACCAGACGGAGAAAGAGCTCCCATTGAAAGCTACAATTCCCAGCGCTACCAGCGGACCCAAGGGGACTTTATCTGCACTCTTACTCTGCCTATATAAAGAAGAACAGCGAACACAGTAAGCAGGATATATTTTGCACCCAAGGTTGATGCCGGCAGAAGAATAAAGGCGAACACACCCCTGGCTAGCAAGTACTGCAGCACTTAAGCAACCAGCGGGAAATATAAGGGACTTGCCGACCGACCCAGCGTCACTGCAGGAGCAACTAAGCAGCAGAATATACATATAAATATGTGTGTACTTAAAACCTCAGCAGAGCACTGAATATAATTTAGCCTAGCATACCCCCTGTATTACTATACTTGTTCCTTGATTTCTTAAACTTACATGGAAGCTAAATCTGGCGAGCTCAGTGACTCGCTGCCCCCTGGTGGTCAATCTCAAGCAGCGTGGAAAAATCTGCACCCGACTGTTTCTAACACAAGCCTGTAAATTAATGATCGTACTAAGCCTGTATAACCTACCTTTTACTAACGTATGATCTCTAGCCTGTAATGTTCTAAGTATTACTAAACAATCTATGGTTCAGCCTGTTTCTTTAAATGAAAAAAGTGCAACTGTTTCATATGTCATGACACTGTATGCAGATGTTTGTCCATTATAAGCTTGCGGACTCTGTCGTGGCAATGCAAGCCTGTCTGTTATTCTTTCATTGCACAGTAAAATAAAGAATTTAAAAAAAAATAAATAAGGGGAATTGAGGATACTGTACCAGCTGAAGAACTGCCTCACCTCATCAGGCGACTCATAGCAGCTATTCTCCCAACCAAGCACGCTAAACTGTTCGCCCATGACGGACTTTACCGCATCGCGACACCCCTGCAATCACCAAACTCCCAACCTAGGGACGTTATCCTATGCTGTAAATCCTTTGCGGATAAACAAAGACTGTTACAAGCACTACGGGGGAACACCCCATTCCAATTTGAGACTCACTCACTCACATTTTATCAAGATCTTAGTAAAGCTACGCTACTGTGGCGGAAAACGATGCGCCCAATTACGCAGCAATTACAAAAGGCTGGCCTCCCTTACCGGTGGACTAACTCAAGAGCACTGATGTGCACGAAAGAAGGCAAAACCCACAAAGCTACAAACCCTTCCGAAGGCCTGCAACTCCTGGAAAACCTAGGCCTGCCTGGGCCGGATCAAGCGACGCAACCCCGAAGGATATGGGACGTTGATGTACGTCCTTTCGTCCCCGAGGGGAACGGGACACTGCCACTTGAACGAAGCCTTACTTGCACCAGGCTTCCAAAACAAGAAGGCTCAATGTTTTACCACCCCCGGGTTAGCCCCCCCATATTGAGAATTTGATCAAAACTTTATTCCATTTGTTAGATCTTTGTTAGATCAGGTTTGATCAACGATTTTTTTCGTTAGATCTACTCTAAAATATGCGATATTAACAATCATTGTCAGGGGGGGCTAACCCGTAGCCAGCCCCCCCTCAACAAAAAATTGTACAAAATGTTGTTGATTATGATAGCTCTACGTTAGATCAGGTTTGATCAGGCAAAATTTTTGTTAGGTCTAGTTTAATTACTGAGATATTGCATATATAATTAGGGGGGGCTGGCCCCCCCTCAACTGAAATTGTAATTTTTTTAAATTGATTTTGGTAGATATTCGTTAGATCAGGTAAGATCAACAGTTTTTTTCGTTAGATCTATCACGCAAGAGGCGGTATTCACTACTTAACTTTGTGGGCGTGACTACGGGTTAGCCCCCCCTCAAGTGAAATTTTAATTTTTTTTAATTGATTTTGGTAGATATTCGTTAGATCAGGTAAGATCAACAGGTTTTTTTGTTAGATCTATCACGCAAGAGGCGGTATTCACTACTTAACTTTGTGGGCGTTGTTATGGTACTTTTTCAGTAAACCAAAATGTTTAAGTGTCTATCTGTTCCTGTCCAAATTAAAGAGAATTGAATTGCGTATATACGCTGAAGTAATTCAGTCTGACACACGGAGTTCAGGTTAAAATAACTTCGAGGAAATTTATTGGCAAGTGCAGAATCAGAGGGCGCGCAGGCCCTTTTAAGAGACATTTTCGTCATCATTGATTATCAGGATATCAGTGAATAAACATCATTAATTGGATTAATTGTTAAGTGTCTGGGTTAGTGTCCACCTATCAATATAATTAATTGGATCAAAAGCTAAGTGGTTAGTTCCGTGTCCACCCACCAAGAGGTGGTACTTTTTCGGACACGGGTGGGGGACAAGGGGTCTTGAGCGTCATTTTACTCGGTCGGTGATGTCAAATCTCGTGGTTAGGTGCAAGGTCTCTTATGAATAGAACATTTCATTACTACTGTGTTTTCATGGCCTTTAAATTATACTATGTTGCGAGTTAGGGGAAATTCAACAGTTCCTGGGTTAGTCATATCCTTATGGAGAATACAGTCTTTGTCTATTGTATTAGATGTGCTGAGAAATACTGTCATGTAATGTAGTTTTCATATGAAGAAGTCAGGTTATGAGGACAAAATGGAGGATTTGTCACAGTATCAGGTTAATACAGAGTTAGAGCAGCAATTCAATATAAATACAATAAGATTTTTTTAATAATTCTACATCAGTCCCCCCTATGAAATGTTAGATTCTAAGAGATAAAAACTTTATTTGTTAATACCAGAAGACGTGTTAGCCCAAAGGCACAGAAACCCCGTGGCCGCTAGCTAGGTGTTAATGCAAAGTGCAAGTCTGTCCCTATTTTCTGACCCTACTAGGCTAGCTCATCTGTCAGTATGGCTCTCGAACACTTCACACCCATGGGTATCCCACGGCAGCTAACCCACCGCTTCTCCACACGGGGCCTTTACCATTCACTGACAGATGCTGTCCCTAAGGTGGTCCCTTCCTAGAACTCTCGCACTTTATCATCAAAAGGGATGGATTGCAGCGGCAAACAGGGTGAGTTGAGATCCTGGAAATCTTGGTCATCAACATCAAGTAGTGTGAAAGTGGGTGCCGCTTGGTCAATAGTCTTCGTGAGAGCTTTCCTCAGGCAGGGGAAGACACAACAAAAGAGAAGAGCAAAGATAAAAAAAGAAATTAGTATTGCCATACCAATATGCATTAAAGCCTTTTTCCAACCCGTCATCCAACCAAACCATCTGTCCCAGGGATCTTTTATCCCGGAATTCCTTTTTAATTCTTCTGAGAGGTCATTTAATTTTGCTATGGCTAATGTAACTTTACCATTAGGACCTGTGTTTTCTGGGATGTAGGTACAACATGTCATGGTGTCGGGCAAAATTTTACATACCCCTCCTTTTTCGGCTAGGATCATATCCAGGGCTATTCTATTTTGGAAGGCCATTTGGGATGTTGCCTGCAATTGTTCGGCTAATCCCTGGAGGGCATCTCTGGTGTAATTAACGAAACGCTGTTGATTGTAATAAATGTAGTTTATCCAATTTAAGTTCTTGTTTGCAGTAACTATGGTAAAAATTGATTCAAATCCTGCAGCAACTTCATCTCTTGCTTTAAATTCATTGGGTACCCCCCTAGGCACCCCAATGGCATCAATGTAAATGTGAGGGTCAAAACTTCCTTTTACTGGGGCTTCACGCTTGGCCTTAGTGTGGCTGGACTCATGGGTGTTGGTGTGTGTGTCAGAAATAATGTGTATAGGCATAATGGCCTTGGCCAATGTACACTCCCCCCACCACTCTGTGTCCATTCTGGATCTTAACTGTAAATCCCCACACAACCAGTAAATATCTCCCAGTGACCTAGTGTGCTGCTGCAGCAAACGTACAGGAACAGTTCTATATGTAGTACAATAACCTGCGGGAAAGTTACCCACAAATTTACCAATCCCATCATGTTTGACATAGCAAGTGTAATTACCTTTATATACGGTAACACCATGAGGAGGTCTTACATTTTTGGCTATAAGAGGATACTCCGCTGTCCATGCTTGACATTGAGACCTGTTGAAATTATATTGGTAGGCAAAAAGACTTAAAATGCAATTTTCTTCATCTACTGGCAGGGTTAAAGGTACAGTGCCCAGATGAGGCCGGGCACCACCACACACATAGCATGCGGTTCGGTTATGTTTGTTGGCATTATATTTCATCCATTCTAACCATAGGTTAACATCATTAAAACCTGTTTCAGCGGCCATAGTATCTTCAAAGGTGGGGTTAGCAATGGCCATCATGTCCTTAAAGGACTGGATGTGTGGTTTTAATGGGTTTGTGACCATATGAGTAGCTCCTTGCCACTCAGGGGAATTACACATATCTTTAAGGTAGAAATGCCCTAATTTAGTATATGAACCCTTTCTCCAGTACATTCCCAATACATACTGGTCTGCATCTGTTGGGCTTGGATGCTCAACATTAAGAATTAATTTCATTGGTGTGCCTCCTCCAGGCTTTCTCAGAGTCATTCTTTGAAGGAGGGACCTACCATGATCATCTACTTTAGATAAGGCACTTTTTGGCTTGTAGCCCCAGGAGGGTCCGGCATTCCATCCCGCCGCCCCCCAATGGCCACAATTATGCCCCCATTGTTTGTCAACTACACAAACATATGGATCTTTTACATGAGGGATATCTCTATAGATATTCTGGATTTGTGTTGCAGTGAATGGGCATTCTACGATGTCACAATAATCAAAGGTATAGGTAGCCACACGGGTACATGATGAATTATACCAGAAGGTGTACCCACTAGCATCTTTAGTGATGGCTACTTGCTGGGCCTTAATTAAACTAATTAAGGAGACAATGTACCAGAGGTACATGGTTGTGCGGTATCTGCTTCCTCTGGGGCAGGAGACTTCTTGCAGTGGGAAGCGTGGATCCAATGTGGCCTGCCGGCCAATTTGACGGAAGTTGCGGTGATCAGGAGAACTTGGAATGGCCCGTCAAATCTTGGTTCCAGGGTGCTTTTCCGCACGAACTTCTTAACCAGAACCCAATCTCCGGGAAGCAGGTTATGGGTACCTGTGTTCAGATCAGGATCTGGAATTGAAGAGAAAACTTGGGCATGTATTTTGTTCAAGGCACTTGCAAGTTCAGTTACATAGTCTACTAAAACATCTGATTGAAGCTGTAACTGCTGTGGATAATAACAACCTAGCCTGGGTGCTGTCCCAAATAGAATTTCATATGGGGATAACGAGTGTTTCCCTCTAGGTGTGTGCCTAACGCTGAACAAAGCTATTGACAGACTTTCTGGCCAGGGCATTTTTGTTTCTTGTGACATTTTTAACATTCTGGCTTTTAGAGTGCCATTCATGCGCTCTACTTTACCACTACTTTGTGGGTGGTAAGGGGTGTGGAAGGCTAGGGTCACTCCCAGAGCAGTCCAAATTTCTTTAGTCACTGTTGCTGTAAAGGCTGGGCCTTGATCACTTTCAATGACTTCTGGAAGTCCAAATCTACATACAATGTCTGTAAGTAGGCGTCTTGCGGTTGTTTTTGCAGTGATATTGGCTACAGGGTAGGCTTCTGGCCAGCCTGAGAACATATCCACCATTACTAGTGCATATTCATGAGACCCACTCTTGGGCATTTGGATATGATCAATTTGAATTCTCTGGAATGGGTACATGGGTTTTGCTAGGTGCTTTGCAGGCACCTTGATTGGTCTTCCTGGATTACATTTTGCACAAATGACACAGGCCCTGCAGAAGCTGTTGATCAGGGTTGTGATTCCAGGTGCTTCATAATATTTTTGAATGAGGGCGGCCATTAGGTCTTTTGACAGATGTGCAGGCCCATGGGCCCATTGGACAACTGCTGGGTATAAGTTTCTTGGAAGGCAAAATTTAGAATTGTTGTAGTAAATTCCGTCCTTTAGGACAGCTCCTTTCTTCTTCCATTTCTGGATTTCTTCAGGGGTAATTATAGCTTGTTGTTCTCGTAGAATTCTTAGGTCAGTAGGAAGAGTTTGTAAGGTAAAGATAGGAACTTCTTCTTCTTGACCGGACACTTCTTCATCCACTTCCTGCAAATCTCTGGCTGCTTGCTTAGCAGCCTGATCGGCCAAATGGTTGCCCTTTGCTTCATCTGAATCCAATTTCCCATGTGCCTTTACTTTCAAAACGGCCACTTCTTCAGGGAGTAGGAGGGCATCCATTAGTTCCTTGATTGCAGAGCTGTGTTTGACTGGTGTACCGGCAGTGGTAAGAAATCCTCTTGTCTTCCAAATGAGGCCGAAGTCATGTGCCACACCCAGAGCATATCTTGAATCTGTATAGATGTTGGCACGCTTTCCCTTGGAAATCTTGCATGCTGAAGTCAGGGCTTGCAATTCAGCTTCTTGCGCAGACATTGCTGGCGGTAGAGGTGATGACTTGAGAACTTCCCCTGTTGTGGTTACGGCATATCCTGTATGGTATTTTCCTTCTTCATCAGCATACCTTGAACCGTCCACAAACAGAGTAAAATCCGGATCCGGTAATGGATTCTCATGCACAGTTGGTAAGTGTACTGTTTCCATTTTCATCTGTTCGAAACAGTCATGAGGAGTTTCTGGGTCATAGTCATTTGTTATAACTAGGTCTTTAAATTCTTTTTCCAGGAAATGTCGTGGCCATGCTTCAAGAAGGTCAGTTGCTGGGTATTTGGCAATGCCATTTTCCTGTAGTTGTGATTCATCCATGGTGGCCCATAATTTTGCCATGGGCCCAAGGTCATTCCATGATCTTGTCTTTAACTTGGTAACAGGAATATGTGGAATAGCAGTATCCCAATGATGGTATAGGTAATTGAGTTCTGGGGGTAGTTGGATCAGGACCATGCTGTTGCCTTCCGAGTCACAATAGAAATCTTGGGCAGTGAGCTTTACTTCAAACCAGTGGTAGAGCTCATCTTCATAGCAAGGTTCAGGAGTAATGTCTGGCTTGTACCACATGGTACAGAAGGCGTAATCTGGACCTTCACAGAGAGGTGTCTTGTCCTCGTGAAAAGTTAAATGTGGATGCATTTTCTTGATACATCCACAGAGAAGGTAAATGTAGGTTTCATCTGTGACAAACCCATAGTAGATACCCCCCTCAGGGAGTGGAAGAAGAGTGGATGGGTTAAGAACTTGACACCTTTGTATAGAAATGTTGTCAGGCAGAAGAAGATGACATTGCAGACGTAGGTGTCTAGCGGGAGACACGTGCTTGAGCTGGACTTGGTTGATAATGGCAGAGATGTCATGAGGGGCCAAAACAACCAACGGGTGGCCAAGGACCAGGTCTGAAGTTCTTTCAATAAGTTCTCTTGCAGCAAAAACAGCCCTAAGGCAGGAAGGGGTCCCTCTAGCCACAATGTCCAGTTGGCATGAAAAGTATCCAATAGGCCTCTGGCGGCCTTTTAAGTCATTAGTTTGGGTAAGAACTCCTGTAGCATGACCTAGTCTTTCAGAGACAAATAATTTGAAAGGCTTGGTATAGTCTGGTAGGCCCAAGGCAGGAGCAGAGACAATGGCACGTTTAAGAGATTTGAAATTGTCCAGAGCTTCGTTGGTCAGGCCGAATGGATCTGACTTGAGTGCATCGTAGAGAGGTTGCATAAGCAGAGAGGCCTCTGGGATCCATGCTCTGCAGTAGGAAATGAGGCCTAAGAAGGCATGAAGAGATTTTGAAGTCCTTGGGGGTTGAATGTCCAGAATTGTTCTGACTCGGTCCCGAGTGAGATGTCTGGTACCTTGAGATAGGCAATGTCCAAGGAAAATCACAGAGGGTTGACAGAATTGCAGCTTGAGAAGCGAAGCTTTACATCCTTGTTCTGCCAAATAGCAAAGCAGACTAATTGAACATTTTTCAGTAGTGGGTATATCATCTCCACAGAGCAACAAATCATCCACATACTGGAGTAAAACAACTTCTGGGTGTTCAGCTTGCCATGGGTCAAGAATAGTACACATGGCTTTGGCAAATTGACTTGGAGAATTTTGTGCCCCTTGGGGCATGACAGTCCATGTATATTGTTGCATTTCATGGGTGAAAGCAAACAGGTATTGACAGGATGGATCTAGTGGAACACTGAAAAAGGCATTAGCTAGATCAATGACTGTGAAATACTTTGCAGAAGGTGGGACGCCAGAGAGCAGGGTATGGGGGTTTGGTACAAGAGGGTTGTCCAGGACAGTGGCTTCATTGACCGCACGGAGATCCTGAACCATCCTGTACTTTACTGGCTCACCTTTTAGAGTCTTCTTCTTCACAGGAAATAATGGAGTATTACATTCTGATTTACACTCCACTAAAGCACCCTTTTCCAGGAGCGCTTTGATGTGAATAGAAATGGCTGCAGCCTGTGCTGGTTTTAGAGGATATTGTGGTTTCCTTGGTAACTTAGCTCCTGGGATAAGCTTAACCACCACAGGTGGGACATTTAGATGACCTATATCCTCTGGGCCTGAGGACCATAACTTAGCAGGCACCTGAGTTTTTAACTCATCTGGGAAATTGGACCTAGGTTCTGCTGCTTGCTCATTGGGTATATCTAATTGCAGCATCAAAGGTAAGGAGCACAGGGCTGAAGTGTCAGAAACAGATAGAGGTGTAGACATTTCTACCTGTCCATCTGGAGTGAAGGTTATAGACGCCTGCAGGCGTGAAAGGACATCAGCGCCTAACAGGTTAATTGGGCATGTGGAGGAAACTACAAAACGAGCAAGTAAGCTTGTGCCAACCCGCAGAGGGGTTGTTAGAGGACTGTGTCTCGGTTGGCCATCCACTCCAACACAGGAGACATCAATACTTGACAAGAAAGATGGGTCTGGCAGGTCTTGTTCTCTGAGAACACTTCGGGCTGCGCCTGTGTCGATAAGAAATGTGGTAGGTTGGCCTTCAATGGGTAAAGTCACTGTGGCAAGTGGCCCCCCCCCCTTATCCCCTGTAAACACTGCCATGACAGGGGTTAATGACACAGGTTTGCCAATTTCCTAATCATCATCTGGTTCCTCAACAATTGGAACCGTTTTCATGGTCTTAGGGGCCGGGGCAGGCTTGGGAAACTTTTTGGGCTCCCCTGTAGGAAACTTTTTGGGCTCCCCCGGTTCCCTTTTGGGTTCTGGACAGTCACTTCTGTAGTGTCCCTTAGCCCCACAATTAAAACATGTTACGTCCTCTAACTTGACACCCTTGGTGCCAGGGGTGATGGGGGTGGCACGGGCCACCATGAGAGGAGCCGAATTGGGTCTTCTGGGGGTTTGGGCAGATTCCAAACCTCTAGCAACTAGGAGTAACGTATCTAGGGGAACAACCTTGTATTCAGGGCGTGCAGCAATGATTCCCTTGCGTATGGAATCTTTAACACCTTGGACAAACGCACCTGATAGCATTTGTGAATGAATTTTGTCAGTGAGATCAAATCCCAAATCTGTAAACATTTGATATAATCTTGCATGAAACCTTTCCACTGATTCTCCTTTGTCTTGCACAACATCAGTAAGGCCAGCAGCTTGATCTGCAAGTTTATCCTTAGCCCAATCTCTCAATTGATTGCAAAAGGTTACTCCGGAGGGATAATCAACATCACTTGTAAGCAGATCTGTACTGAGGTGGCGGGCCATGCTGGGCCAATATGCATCCCCTGCTTTAATAGCACAAATGCTCAGTAGGTCACGCCAGGCGGCGGAATAAGTCTTTTGTATCTGAACTATCCCTCGGTAAAAAGGCATAGGCTGTTTCTCTGGGTCAGGGAGAGATTTCATTAAAGCACTAGCTTGTGTGGGGTTAAAAGCGACATATTTAGGAGGGGCCTGTTCTCCCCGACCCTGATGGCCGAAGGGATCTTCAATAGAACGGTGGGCTCTCGCAGCCTCCATTGAACCCTGGGACAGCCTGTCATCCTCTTCCTCATCTAGCTCTATTATCTGGGACCTTCTGCGTGAGGGGAACACCTGAGGAGACAGGGCCGGGGGATAGGAGGGAGCTCCGGAGGCGGGAGTTGCCATTGGGTCATAACCTTGGGACCGGTAATCACCGGGAAGCACCGGCATCAGGGGTGCTGAATGGCTGGGGGCCGCCATATTGGAGGCGGGGAAGGAAGTTGCATTGGGGTTAAGGGAAGACGTGGCGGCCATGTTGGATGTGGGCACATCCGGGGCAGACTGAACCGGACTGGGCATGACCGGAACCTGGGGAGTGACTTGGGGAAAGGGGTATGGCCAGTGAGGATAGGGGTATGGGAAGGGGTATGGCCAGGCCATTTGGGTGGGAGTTGGGGCGGAACCTGGAGTGGGCAGTGAGGTTGGGGAGGGATTAGCAGAGGGGGTGGGAAACTGGGCTGTGGTCGGGGCGGGCGAGGGAGAGGGTGGGGAAGAGTCAGTAAAGGTGCCTGAAGGAGGAGGAGCCGGAGTGGGATCAGCAAGATTGACAGTGGCAGGAGAGGAGGGGTTAGTGAACTGGGCAGATGCAGATGGGAGGGTAGGATTATCTACGGAGACAAAGTGTGAGGAAGGAATGGCAGATGAGATGTTAGCATTAGACTCAGAAGGTGGCTTGGGGATGGATGAGGATGATGGGAATGTTAGGGAGGGAGAAGGGGAAAAGTAGGATCCATCAGAATTTAGGACCGGGCAAACGGGAGAGGTGACGGGATGGGGATTGGGAGGATTAATCAGCTGGCAATCTCCCATTACTGACTGGATCTTTGGGATAGACATCCCCCGGGCGCCATTTTGGGGCGCTGGCTGAGGAAGAGCCCCAGCAACACAATTATTATGGTACACAAACATTTTCACACCCTTGTGAATTATTTCTTCTTCAACCCAACCTTCTTGCTGAATAGCCTTTGCTACTCTGTACCATGCTTCAGCTGTTTTTAATAAATCATAATTTGCAAGCTTGCCTTTCTTTTCCATCAACAATCTACGCCAACTTTCTGGTTGTAATCTACCACATGTCGGCACAGCTATTTTACAAACTTTTGCAATCTTTTCAACACCTTTAACCATCTCCTCACCCTCTCTGTCATCAACTAAATCACATGCTAACCAGCCCTTACTGGGCTTACTTAAATCCTGCCCCATGATCCCTTCTCCCCTACACCAGCGTCCCAGATATAGGGAAAGATAAGGAAAATTGAACCGGAACGTCTACAATGCTCGACTGCCACCTGAGAATCGTGGGTCTTTCTCAAGTGCGTCTTCCCAAAACGTAGACTAGTCACTGAATCCGCCTACCCGGGGTGGTAGACACGGATTGGAGCGAGGTGAGAAGTGTGTGACCAATCACTTCTCTATTAAGAGGAATGGGAGTGGATAGTATAATAGTACAGGAAGTGTAGAAAAGGTAAAGAGTAAGGGAAGAAAAATCCTTAGAGACAGATACAGGAGTTTAAATGACTCCACATTAAACAAACAAGACAACAGTACAGTTGAAATACAGTGCATGCATCACAGTTCAAATGAAATCAACAGTAATCCCTTTCCTTCTACATGTGCTTACTCCAAAGTCACCTTTCTCAACCTCGTAGTGTCCCCGCTCGGAGAATGACTTCCTCAAGTCTCACTACCAGCGGCCAAGGATAACAGCTAACACCGGTCCGAAATCCTTTCTAGCCTCCCTCGTTACAGCAGTCCACTTAAAGTGGCCACGCCACCCTCACTCCCGTAGTGCCCTTATAAAACCCACTCTATAAGTCTCACTACCACGTGATGCGGAAAACAAGCAATGCCTGCCTGAATCCCCCCAGGAAACTGAGTCCCCTGCCACAAGGCTAAGTCTCCTACCACAGTAAAAATAATCAGTGGACCTTCAACTCAACTAGAGCCGAAGGGTCCGGGTCAGGACGTCCCCAACTCAACTAGAGCTGGATGGTCCGGGTCAGGACGTCCCCAACTCAACTAGAGCTGGATGGTTCCGAAAGCGCACAGTGAAGCTAGCTAGGCTATCAAAGTGACACAAAATTGGATCACAGGAAACTATGATTCTACACAGATCCCACAATTCCACAAACTTCTTTTTCCTTACAGCCACAGCCACGAGGCTCCTAAAAGAAGTAAACAGGCAAAGAAGACCCCCAGGAACACATCCACAGGTCAACCCCCCTTTTTCCCTACAGCCACAAACACGTGGCTCCTAAAAGGAGTAAAACAGGCAACAGGACTCCAGGCAAATCCCCCGGGTCCACCCCCCCCTTTATCCCAAAAAGGGGAAAACAGACAAACACAGGACCCTCAAGCAAACTACCACTGGTCCACCCCCCCCCTTTATCCCAAAAAGGGGAAACAAATAAACATTCAGCCCGGGCAACCAAACTAGACACACCCAGGCAACAGATAGACTAAATGCAGGTAACAAATGGGTAATAAGACTCCGGGCAAGATATTACCTGTCTTTGATGTCCTCCCGGGAAGCAGTCACAGACACGTGGACGGGTCAATCAAAGGGGCCGGAACATACCGGTGGCTCTGCAGAAGTCTCTACCGTGTACTTGGAGGTGATCAGTCTCCCTTCCTTCCCCCTGGATTCCTCCGTCCACCCTTGTCTTCCTTAGGACGGCTCACCGGCCAGACATAGCCCGGAGTCCCTGTTCGGGCGCCAAAGTTGTTATGGTACTTTTTCAGTAAACCAAAATGTTTAAGTGTCTATCTGTTCCTGTCCAAATTAAAGAGAATTGAATTGCGTATATACGCTGAAGTAATTCAGTCTGACACACGGAGTTCAGGTTAAAATAACTTCGAGGAAATTTATTGGCAAGTGCAGAATCAGAGGGCGCGCAGGCCCTTTTAAGAGACATTTTCGTCATCATTGATTATCAGGATATCAGTGAATAAACATCATTAATTGGATTAATTGTTAAGTGTCTGGGTTAGTGTCCACCTATCAATATAATTAATTGGATCAAAAGCTAAGTGGTTAGTTCCGTGTCCACCCACCAAGAGGTGGTACTTTTTCGGACACGGGTGGGGGACAAGGGGTCTTGAGCGTCATTTTACTCGGTCGGTGATGTCAAATCTCGTGGTTAGGTGCAAGGTCTCTTATGAATAGAACATTTCATTACTACTGTGTTTTCATGGCCTTTAAATTATACTATGTTGCGAGTTAGGGGAAATTCAACAGTTCCTGGGTTAGTCATATCCTTATGGAGAATACAGTCTTTGTCTATTGTATTAGATGTGCTGAGAAATACTGTCATGTAATGTAGTTTTCATATGAAGAAGTCAGGTTATGAGGACAAAATGGAGGATTTGTCACAGTATCAGGTTAATACAGAGTTAGAGCAGCAATTCAATATAAATACAATAAGATTTTTTTAATAATTCTACATCAGCGTGACTACGGGTTAGCCCCCCCTCAAATGAAATTCTAATTTTTTTTAATTGATTTTGGTAGATATTTGTTAGATCAGGTAAGATCAACAGGTTTTTTTGTTAGATCTATCACGCAAGAGGCGGTATTCACTACTTAACTTTGTCGGTGTGACTACAGGTTTGCCCCCCCCTTAAGTAATATTTTTATTTTTTTAAATTGATTTTGGTAGATATTCGTTAGATCAGGTAAGATCAACAATTTTTTTCGTTAGATCTATCTCCCAAGAGGTGGTATTCACTACTTAACTTTGTGGGTGTGACTACGGGTTAGCCCCCCCTCAAGTGAAATTTTAATTTTTTTTTATTGATTTTGGTAGATATTCGTTAGATCAGGTAAGATCAACAATTTTTTTCGTTAGATCTATCTCCCAAGAGGTGGTATTCACTACTTAACTTTGTGGGCGTGACTACGGGTTAGTCCCCCCTCAAATGAAATTCTAATTTTTTTTAATTAATTTTGGTAGATATTCGTTAGATCAGGTAAGATCAACAGTTTTTTTTGTTAGATCTATCACGCAAGAGGCGGTATTCACTACTTAACTTTGTGGGTGTGACTACAGGTTTGCCCCCCACTCAAGTGAAATTTTTATTTTTTTAAATTGATTTTGGTAGATATTCGTTAGATCAGGTAAGATCAACAATTTTTTTCGTTAGATCTATCACGCAAGAGGCGGTATTCACTACTTAACTTTGTGGGCGTGACTACGGGTTAGCCCCCCCTCAAGTGAAATTCTAATTTTTTTAATTGATTTTGGTAGATATTCGTTAGATCAGGTAAGATCAACAGTTTTTTTCGCTAGATCTATCTCCCAAGAGGTGGTATTCACTACTTAACTTTGTGGGCGTGACTACGGGTTAGCCCCCCCTCAAGTGAAATTTTAATTTTTACGGGTTAGCCCCGTAAGGCATATATGTATATGTATGCATGTCTTGTCACCCCAGATGATTGAGTGTTTATATATTTATACTCAATCATCTAGGGTGGCAACACATAGCCGTACGTTTTACATGTGACAATACATGACGCAGTGACTTATGGGGCTGGCATAGATTTTTTTTCCAGGGCTGCTTTGTATCCCCAGCAGCAGGTATTTCTCTCCCCCGAGTCGCAAGAGCGTTACCACGGGTTGCCATGGCAATGCTCCGCGCAGCACTACTGCATGCCAGAGTGTTCCCATGGCAAACTGTGGTAACGCTCTCGTGGCTAGAGAGAGAACAGTCCCTGCTGCTGGGGATGTAAGATCACTCTCAGGGCTCCCTCTACACTGTATACAACAGCAAGGTCCGGAACAGCACATATATATAGAAGTACTTGCTATATATATATGTACAAATAGGCGGCCCGGGCCCTGCTCCAGATTTCTTAAAGGTACAGGGGCTACCCCTGTCACAGTGCCGCCTGGAGCCGTGGCCCCACTGGGGCCAATGAATGGGCCGGCCCTGGACAAACATATTTGGATACCAGACCATTACACCAACAGGTTGGCGTATTATTATTATTATTATTATGGGAAAAGGGTATTCATGGAGGTGATACCTTGACAGACTGCCACAGTTCATAAGCACTAATAATGCCAAGACAGATCAAAATTTGACATGGCAGGACACAAAAAATGGAACTGTCCCAGCAAATTAACCCCTTAAGGACACAACTTCTGAAATAAAATATATCCGTCGTGTGTCCTTAAGGTTAAGAAATGTTGACAATTACCACAACAGGAGGACAGTCATAAATCTGAGGGGCAAATGTTTAAAAGTAATAACAGGAAGTATGTTTACTGAGAGGTTAGTGGATGCATGGAATAGCCTTCCAGCTGAAGTGGAAGTGGTTAATACAGTGAAGGAGTACAAGCATGACATAAGGCTATCCTAGATATAAGATAAGACTAATAGGGGATAAGGACTAATGCAAGTAGTCCAACATTTTTATATGCAGAATTTGGCCAGACTAGAATGAGTTTTAGGTGCTGCCACTTCCTATGTTTCTGTGAATGAAAGGGGTGGCAGCAGTCATCAAATGTCTAAAAATCTATAATTTTTGGAAATTGCTAGGGTGGCAGGCATTTGTTGGTATATAATTACTTTTTTTTTTAACATTAAGTCAGCATGTGTTGTCCTGTTTTGCAGGATTCAGTAATGTATCCGTATTCAGAAAGAACTGAACTGTTTTTTAACCACGGCCATTACCTTAGTATTGTTGCCAGATTCTAAATGAGGTCCTTGCCCAGGGCCGGACTGGGAATTAAAAGCAGCCCTGGAAAAAAATTATTTACCAGCCCCATAATGCTTCGCGCCAGCATAGTGTGCAGATACAGAGTTAGAAAAGATAACTTAAAATTAAAATTATTACTCCAACGTGAAAAAAGCACATATAGGCTTAAAGCTTGGTAATGGGACTTAAATGGTGAATGTATGTAGGGCACAACTGTAAAAAATTACGTTATCTTGTTTATTTTGAGGTCCTGTGGGTGCACTCTTCACTTTAAATATGTTATTGTGCTGGAGTATGTACCTAGCAACAAGACTGGGCCAATATCTGCTTATTACATATTGTACATATCAATGACATTTCTTAGTGTATTATGCATATATAAATGTACATTAATATATGTGTAAATATTATAGGCATCTATAGATTATTTAAAGAAATAATCCATGCACAATAACCACTACTGCTCTGTGTAGTGGGTATGGTGCCAGGAGTGCCGGGACCCGCTTCCAGAGTAAATAGTCAAACCGTTTTAAGTACAGTTTGACAACTTACCTGGGGTCTGCTGGGATATGGGGCTGTAGTAGGGTATAGGAGCAGTGGTGCAAAGTGTGAGGGGTGCAATGTGTGTGAAAGGTTCGGTGTGTAGGGTGCGTGGGGCAATGTGTGTATGGGTGGCTGTGTGTGTAGGGCAATGTGTGTATGGGGGTCTGTGTGTGTGTATGGGGGGGCAGTGTGTGAATGTGTATGGTGTGTGTGTGAGCAGTGTTTGTATGGGGCTAGAGTTCACTCTCACCACTTGGACCACCAGGAATCCCTGGTGGTCGCAGCGGTGAGAGTGAACTCTAGCCCGTAGCTCCAGGGCTAGAGTTTCCCTGTGGCACTCTCCCTCTCTCTCTATTCACTCTGTCTCTCTCTATTCTCCCCTCTTTCTCCCCTTGTGTCTCACTTGTGCCTCTGTCTCTTTCTCCCCCCCCTTTCCCTGTGGCACTGTCTCTCTCTATTCACCCCTCTTTCTCCCCTTGTGTCTCACTCTCCCCCCTCTGTCTCTTTCTCCCCCCTTTCCCTGTGGCACTCTCCCTCCCCCTCTGTCTCTCTCTATTCGCCCCTCTTTCTCCCCTTGTGTCTCACTCTCCCCCCTCTGTCTCTTTCTCCCTCCTTTCCATGTGGCACTCTCCCTCCCCCTCTGTCTCTCTCTATTCACCCCTCTTGCTCCCCTTGTGTCTCACTCTCCCCCCTCTCCCTGTGGCACCCCCCCCCCTCTGTCTCTCTCTCTATTCACCCCCCCCCCCACATTCCCTCTGTCTCTCTCTCTATTCACCCCCCCCATCCCCTCTTTCTCTCTCTCTATTCACCCCCCCATCCCCTCTGTCTCTCTCTCTATTCACCCCCCCCATCCCCTCTGTCTCTCTCTATTCACCCCCCCACCCCTCTGTCTCTCTCTATTCACCCCCCCATCCCGTCTCTCTATTCACCACCCCACCTTAGAGGAGTCAGGGGGCCGGCCGCGTTCCGCACTGCAGCCTCGCCGGTCCGGCTGCACTCCTACTGCTGAGGGCTGAAGGGGGAGGGAGCATATCTCTACCATGCTTCCTCGCGGTTCCCACAATCCCCAGCAGCATCCGTGCTGTGAATTGTGGGAACCGCGAGGGAGCATGGTAAAGACATGCTCCCTCCCCCTTCAGCCCTCAGCAGTAGGAGTGCAGCCGGACCGGCGAGGCTGCCATCCGGCCCGGCGGCTACAGCCTGGAACGCGGCCGCCGGCCCCCCTCTGAGTGTGCCACTGGACCGGCCACCCTGTAGCACATACTTGCGCAGCCCCCAGATGCCACGGCCCACCGGGAAATTTCCCGGTATCCCGGTGGGCCAGTCCGGCCCTGTCCTTGCCTTCTATTTCTATAAAGATGCATGCACACAGACATAAGCAAAAGGAGTACATTGACAGTTTTCTTTTTTAAACAGTTTAATTAGTATATGAAAAGTAAATATAAAAGTTGCTTGCATTGTCTCAATGTGAGTAATACTATGTAGAAATAAATATTGCAGGGCTTTTACAGAAATATATAAAAATGGAAACATGAACTTCTGAAATGCAAATCTCTGCTTTAACATAGAACTACTTTTGAAAGCCCTGATACCTGATGAAGGTATCTATGGATTGAGCTATATCATCTCAGACATTTCCTTTTCCTCTGCAACAAATACTGTAATGGCTATTTTAAATATGCATTATAAATGCCCATATGGTGCAAACCATATCACCTCATTTGAAAGTTTAGAGAAACATTATTTTGTTTTGTTGTGAACCAATATGTAGCTCGATTAAGAGGTGTGGGCCAGGTTTACAAATAATTGTAATATGGTGGATGCAGTTATGTGAAAAAGGTCTATGAATGACCCTAGATAACTTTAACTTAGATAATTTTATAACGAATGTTTAAAACTATGACTTAGATCATTTGTTATATCTGTTATGTTAACAGAAAAGGTTACACTTTAACATATATAACTACTTCTGAAAGCCCACATACTTTGTTTGGGTCAACTGTTTTTACAGTGCGTACCATATCGTCATATACCTACCAAACATTTTCTTTTCTTCTACAACATGAAATGTAATGTCCTCCTTGAACATGCATTATAACTGCCCCTAGTGTATAAACCATATCTGATATTGTCACCTCATTGGGAAATTCAGAGAGCCATTGCTTTGTTGTTGGTAAACCAACACGTGGCTCGATTATGAGATGTGGTCCAGGTTTACAGATCATTGTAGTACGCTGATTTCAATCGGGTGAACATGGTCTGTTAATAATGACCTTAGAGGAACTTTGTAAAGCACGCTCAAAACCATGTCTTAGATCATTTGTGTTGATCGGCCAAAAGATATTGCATATTTCTCGGTTATTTTTACATGCTGCATTTTGACATGTATATGTTTCAGTTGCACTGGGAATGTTTTTTAAAAACATTTGAATTGTATTGCCGATGTAATCTTCTGCATTCAAACTAATAATTCCACCATGAAGTGTAAGGCTTGGGTAAATGTCCACTAACAACTGGGCTCTCTTTTTATACATGTTTTGATTTAAACCAAATTCAACAAAATATTTAACACCACTAAAAAACGGGTTTTCTGAATTATTTATGAAGTTTCTGTACAATTCGTAATCAACATACATGGTGGACACACAATGCAGCAGAGAATCAAATGGACAAGTATTATTGACCTTATATATGGTATTTTTTATTTTGATGGTGTTTAAGATACTTCCATTCTGCAGAACACCTAAAGGTTTTCGTATATAAGGGTTATCAATTATTTGGCAGATATTTGGATATGGTGTTAAATATGTCTGTCTTTTCTTGAAGGACTTCAAAGATTGCATATCAACTTTATTTTCTGCATCGGAATTATTTTCAATTTTAAATTGAGGTTTGGTTTTACCCCGCCAACATTCTTCTTGCCTAAGCTCCAGCCCATTCTCTTCTATGTGCTTAGTTTCTGAAACACTCTTTTGTTTACCAGATTCTTTAGGAGACAGTAGAGTGTCCAACTGTTTCTTTATGTGTTCACTAACCTCTTCTTCTTCATATGTTTTTACTTGTTGACAATATTTTTCATGTCCAGACTCATTAATGACCTCTTCCCTCTGCACTGTTGAACTAATAATTTCTGGAACATGTACAGCAGCTGCTATTTTTGAACTTCCACAAAGAGCTATTAAATGACATGCAACAAATTTGTCAACTCGCATTGGTGTTTTATTATGCTGAAGAATGGAGTTCTTCAGACTGCCAAAATCTCCCTCAACTGATGCAGAAGAGGCTGTATTATTTGGTGATTGAAAAACTGGTTGCATTACAGATATCCAAATGGGAAAATATTTCAATAGATGGACTAAATTCTGAGAAAAATTTGGACAGAAATAAGGGTTAGGTTGGTTCCCCTGTTCTAGACTTGTTCTTTATGCTTCCTGAACTATGTCATTTAGCCAACCCGACAGTGGTTCAGAATAGTTTTTTTCTTTTTCATCACTGAGTATTTCAGTGTCATCAGAATTCTCCATGTATTTGTCAATAATTTCAAAGTTCCCATTCTCGATGCAATGACAAAGGTATGCCTTTGATGTTTCATATTTTGATGTTTCAGAGACACAGACTTTACCTGTTGTCTCACATACAGAAAGGATCAAAGTACTGAGAACTAGGTGTTTTAGAATGTCAAACGAGTCACACTTGACCATGAGTCCAACACAGTGAATGTAGAACTTCCTAACAAGTTTTGCTTTTTTTGGATAGCACTTCCACCGACATACTATTTTAATCAGATGGGCAACATCTCCGCGTATATAGCATTTGGGTTTCTCAGTTTTTTCCCCAAGTAGAATTAACATGCAGATCTTCAGGTAGGTGTTCAGGCTGCAGTCATTCAGGGCTCTTGAGATTGCACCAAGTAATGCACAAGAAAAGTCACAGACACATTTAGGCAATTTCTGTACATCTTTTATCCACTTTTCCATCCAAAAAGTTATAGTTGGAGTATCTTGTGTTTCGCTCAACATTTGACACACACTCATTTGTGTATTCTCAAAGTAAATTACAATCTCATATAAAAAAACATGAGCAGACAATTTATTTTCTCGTTTTAGTTTTAATACCAAACTCCCTGTGGCATCTACCTGGATTTTGGAGAAGGAAGCCTTTGAACAATACATTTTATAAATATATATTTGTTCCTTTGACCAGTAATGAACAAAAAAAGTGTCATATGATATAGTATGAATATCTCCTGCATACTTATGAGTGCTTTTCATCTGAGAGAGTGATAAAACCGGATCTTTCAACTTAGGTGTACCAAACATGCGATCCACAGCTTCCTGTCTGGCATCTTGACAAATTCTTAATGATGGCATGTTGGGTGGCTCCTTCTCTCCAAATGTAATTTCAGAATCAAGTTTTTCTCGTCTCCAATTGGAGGGTATTGTTTTTAACATTTCTTTTCCAAGTTTCCTTCTCTTCTCACCTCTCAACTGATTTTTTTTTTAAATGTGGTATGGGTATTGTGTCAGGGGCTCGAACATGAAGAATTAAAGGGTTACCAAGATCAGGTTCCTGTTCTGCAGAAATATGCACTACTGCTTTGCACTCTGTGCAATGCCCATTTGCAGTTATGAATTTTCTTGTTTTGTCTTCACCTATACGGACTTTGTTCCTCTTAAAGGAGAAAGCACATGGGATTCCATGCTGCTTATAAAGCACATCTGCGATTGTAGCAGTCCATGTGTTTTTTTTAAGCACCTTGCGCCTCTTCTTGCAGTTACCCTCATTATAGATCACTGTTTTTTAAACAGTTTGCCATATTTGCCATAGAAGCGTTGGTTCATTTTCCTGCGTGTGCACAAAGACACCTTCAGAAGAGTCTTCATCAGTTGTGCTTCTGTCAGACCACAGCTCTTCCATGATTTCAGTAACGTTTGATTCTGGTAAGAAGCTGCTAAATTCCATGCGCAAAAAAGTCTGCAAACCATACCTATTTTGAAATATGTAGTCATGAATCTGTTTTGGTTTAAATATACACTGGGATGTGCCCGATTCTTTTGCCTCAGAGGTATATTTCTGGAAGGAGGAGTGAGAACATACTTCCCCCCAAATAGGATCAGAGGCTGACTTTAACTCTCCCTTATCATTAAAAATGCCTGGATAAGATTTTAAGGTCTCTTTTAAAATGCGATTATCAATGGCTGGTTTTCGTGGCATCTAAAACCAGAATATGAGAAATTTTTAATGGATAAACTAGACTTTTTTCAGTTACTAGTATAAACGTATTGTTACATATATAATCTGCTTTCAAGTAACCAAATCGGTATACAAAGACCTCTGCATGAGAGACAAAGGGGGCAGATTAAGACACATGGAGGGGCTGAGCAGGCAGACTAAGACACATTGAGGGCATGTAAGACACATGGAGGGACTCTGGGGGGATGAGACACATGAAGGGGCTGGGAGAGAATGAGACACATGGAGGGGTTAGGGGGATGAGACAAAAGGAGGAGCTAGGGGAGAATAAGACACATGTAGTGGCTGGGGGAGAATGAGACACATGGAGGGCCTGGGGAAATGAGACACATGGAGTGGCTGGGGGGGAGAATGGAGGGGCTGTAGGGAGAATGAGACACATGGAGGTGCTTGGGGTCAAATGGGACACATGGAGGGGAGAATGATACACATAGAGGGGATGGTGGATGAGACACATCGAGGGATGAGACACATGGAGGGGCTACGGGGATAAGACAAATGAAGGGGCTGTGGGGGATAAGAAACATGGACGGCCACTTGAGGGACTGTGGGGGGGGGGGGTGAGACACACAAAGAGACACACAAAGAGACACACAAAGAGGAGAATCTGATAAATGGAGGGGCTAGGGGAGAATGAGATACATGAAGGGGCTGGGGAGGAGGATGAAACATGGAGGGACTGTGGGAGGATAGAGGCAAACAGAGGATGGGAAAGAAGGTAATGACACAGTGAGGGCTGAGAAGGGGACAGTGGCACACAGGTGGGCTGGGGAGGGGGGGAAAGACAGAATGGCTTGGGGGGGGTCGGAGACACACAGAAGGGATGGGGAAGGAGATTATTATTATTATTATTATTGGTAACACATTGGTAACAGAGGACAGTGAAACAGAGAGGGGCTGGAGAAAGGGACAATGACACACACACAGGAGTTAAGAGGGAAATGACACAGAGGGGCACAAGCTCAGAGCGTTGCCACAGTTACCATGAAAATGCTCCAGATCTGGCGAGAGTACCCAGGAGCTGAAGGCTAGAGTACACTACCCACTAGGACCACTAGGACTTGGAAGTAATATCCCCCTTCCTGGGCAAAGATAAGAAGAAAGAAAAAAATATATATAAATATATTTTTGTTACAAATCTGCCTCCCCCCTACCTCCACACACACAATATTTCCTTACACATTTGCACACTGCCCCCCTATACACACACACTACTCAGTGGCGGATCCAGAGCCTGACCTCGGGAGGGGCACTTGCAGATTATTTAGAAAAATAATCCAGACACAATACCCACTACAGCACAATGTAGTGGTTATGGTGCCAGTAGTGCCGGGACCCCCTCCCAGAGTAAGTAGTCAAACTGTTTAAGAACAGTTTGACAACTTATATGAGGTCTGCTTGGAAATGGGGCTGTAGTAGGGCATATGAGCAGAGGTGCAGTGTGTGTGTGTTTGTGTAAGAAGGACTGTGTGAGCAGTGTGTGTGTGTGAAAGTTGCAGTGTGTACGTGAGGACGGCAGTGTGTGTTAGGGGGGCAGTGTGAGGGGGGGCAATGTGTGTATGGGGGAAGTTTGTGTGTGGGGGGCCAACGTGTGTGTAGGGTGTGTGTGTGTGTGTGTATTGGGGGCAGTGTATGTGGGCAAAGTGTGTGCATGGGGGAAGTGTATGTGTGTGTATGGGGGCAGTGTATGTGTGTGGGAGCAGTAGTGTATGTGTATGGTGGGCAATGTGTGTATGGGGCAGTGTATGTATGTGGGGGCAGTGTGTGTGTATGGGGGCAGTGTATGTGTATGGGGGCAGTGTATGTATGTGGGGGCAGTGTGTGCGGGGGCAGTCTATGTATGTGGGGGGCAATGTGTGTGTGGAGGGGCAGTGTATGTGTGTAGGGTATGTGTGTGATAAGGATGGGGGGCTTTTTTAAATGTTTTTTTATATTTGATATGATTTTTTTTATTTAAAATATACATAATGCCCCCCTCCCTTCTTACCTTTGTTTAGGGAGGAGGGGGACATTTCTCGATCCCTGGTGGTCCAGTGGGGAATCTCTGGTGGTCCATGTAGTGAGAGTGAACTCTAGCCCCGTTCTCCAGGGCTAGAGTTCACTCTCGCGAGATCCGGAGCGTTGCCGTGGCAACGCTCCGTGCTCGCGAGAGAAGGACCTGGAGGAGCTGCAGACTGAGCTCCCCTGGGTCCTCTCTCTCTCCCTCCTCTGCCCCGGCGGCCAGCAAACAGTGCCTGCGGTCCGGAGAGGGAGATCTCAGATCTCCCCTTTGGTCCATGAAGGCACATTGCAGGGCTGGCGCTTGGACAGCGCCAGCCCTGCATTAGCCGGCAGGGGAGAGGGAGAACCTCGGATTCTCGGGGGGGGGGGGGGGGATCCGCCAGTGACACTACTCCCATTAACACACTGCCCCCCACAGATAGCAACCCTCACACACACTGAGCCTCACACAGACAAGAGCCTGAACAAAGTGTCTGTCCACTGATAGAGCTATATAGGCTTAGAGAGCTTAGTAATATACTTAATTTGTATTTTTTTATTAAAGCATTTCTATATAAAATGCCAACACCTGGTGCAATCTCTCAAACACAACTTATTTATTTAAGGACAGTTATCCTTTAACTTCTACAATATGCATCAATTGTTTTTAGGAAAATTCTAATTTTCTCATTATTTCCCTCTTTGTAAACCCATTTCTCTAAAACAAATGAGAGGCCTAAGTTTCTGCAAACATGCAGTTTTTCACATACAAAATAATTAACCACAGTACTGCAACACAGTACATCTTGCCTTCTTGCGCCCCATATATAATGGCCTGCACATAGGCTAGCTGCCAAAAGTGCCGGATTGTTGGGACAGTCACGACTTCTGCTGTTCTGTCGCTGAAAATGTAATATTGTCATGCATACATGCACATGTCTATAAGCATATCCATGCTGATAAACAAATATACCCATGGAAATTATACACTGAATGCAGTTCATTTCTTACTTGCATATAAATATCCCATACACCTTAATACAATACCCACCGTAACACACAGATGCTTACTTCTACCAGTATGTGTTTCTTTGACAACTGTTATAATTGGAGGGAAAATTATTATCCAATCCAAGAATAGGTCATACACAGCATTACTCAGGGTTATCCTTGCATCTTCCAATATCACTATTAACTACAGGATGGGCATATGCTGGACTTTATCACCTAAATAATGTGCATGTATAGAATAAAATCAATATTGAAAATGACCTACACATTGTGTTAACTAAACTCCAAGCAAATTCCTAAATTAGGAGAATATTTGTCTGTGGTATCTCCTGTTTATGATGACACCTGTGACTTGACATGAAAATCAACTGGTATTTATGTGCAAAATCAAAATAAGATTGTGAATACCACCACTTGAGTGATAGATCTAATGACA
The DNA here is from genome assembly GCF_036172605.1 of Pelobates fuscus. Classification (NCBI taxonomy): domain Eukaryota; kingdom Metazoa; phylum Chordata; class Amphibia; order Anura; family Pelobatidae; genus Pelobates; species Pelobates fuscus. The sequence continues at coordinate 163,601,311 of NC_086317.1, read as the reverse complement.
AAAACAGTTGATCATACCTGGTTTAATCCACCCCAACCTCCTCACACTCTACACCCTTATCCACTTTCTACCCTTGCATTCATAAAATGTAACTGTTCACAACAATGTAATGAAGCCATGTAAAGCGTTATCAGTTTGTAAGCTATGGACATCACGATTTTGCAATTGCGCTTGTACATTCTATTGTTACGAATATCTATCAAAATCGATTTCACTTGAGGAGGGGCTAACTCCTAGTCACGCCCACAAAGTTAAGTAGTGAATACCGCCTCTTGCGTGATAGATCTAACAAAAAAAACTGTTGATCTTACCTGATCTAACGAATATCTACCAAAATCAATAAAAAAAATTGTAAATTTCACTTGAGGGGGTAGTCTAAGGTCCGGTATACGTACATCTCTCCTGTTCGTACTCTGCGTGTTGGATCCCTGTCCCGATGCTGACAGTTAAGTAGTGAATACCGCCTCTTGCATGATAGATCTAACGAAAAAAACTGTTGATCTTACCTGATCTAACAAATATCTACCAAAATCAATTTAAAAAAAATTAAATTTCACTTGAGGGGGGGCCAGCCCCCCCTAATTATATATGCAATATCTCAGTAATTAGACTAGATCTAACAAAAATGTTGCCTGATCAAACCTGATCTAACGTAGAGCTATCATAATCAACAACATTTTGTACAAATTTTTGTTGAGGGGGGGCTGGCTACGGGTTAGCCCCCCCTGACAATGATTGTTAATATCGCATAATTTAAAGTAGATCTAACGAAAAAAAACGTTGATCAAACCTGATCTAACAAAGATCTAACAAATGGAATAATCTTTTGTTAAAATTCTCAATATGGGGGGGCTAACCCGGGGGTGGTCAATGTTTTGTTTTGTTTTGAACTGTCACGCTATTTGCGAACAAGTTTGCAATCGACTTCAGTAGAAGCCACTTAGTTTAATTCTCAATTGATCATATATTACATACGATGTCCACTCTCCTAGGACACACCACTGCTCCTGACACTACCACTCACACGACTTCAGCGACCCTTACAGCTGTTCAATCCAATACACACAAATGGGTCCGTCTGATACCGACACGCACCTGTCCTCCCCCCATATAATGACATAATGACCAGGGAAGCGAGGGACACTTAGTCACTAGGGCTCTCTTTATTAACGTCCCACTGCCCTCCAGGCACCCATGGCCCAATTACACCTCGACTCAGCACACTGCCATAGCCGACAGACCATCAAGAAGCATAGCGTGTAACGTACACAGTGTGAACACCTACCTCTTATAAGCTCACGCCCACTCAAGGTACGACACAATACACACTCCAAAGTACACGAGTATCACCAAAGTTTCGGTACTCTCAATATGTCGGCGCTAATAAGAAAGGACCAAGCTTGTATAATTGTTGCCAGTGATATTGGTTTAAGTCATGTACGCTCTCAGCCTGCATCTGTATGCCTATGCTCCAGCTTGTAGATTTAATTCTTAAAAATGTGCAGAACTTAACCCATGCTTATAAATGTTAATTGCTTGTGCCTAACTGTTAACGACATTACAAAAAAAAATGTGCAGTACTATGATGCCAAATTGTGAATATTGATGTATACATCATGCGTGCTGTACTTTACTCATGTTTGTTATCTCCATGCACAGAAAAATAAAGAATTTAAAAAAAAATCTATCGCAAGAGAGAATACCTTCTTTACATCTAAACCAGAAAAAATCTTCCTGAACAGATTGCCCCTATCAACAGCCAAAGAGATAATATGGTCTTTAAGAAAACTCTTAAGACGTAGATAGTTAAATATCTCCTTAGAGGGTAAGTCTAACTCCGTCCTGAGAGTTTCATAACTTTTCATATGCTGACCTACAAAGAGATCTTTTATCTTATAGGAACAGTTTTTATACCAGTGCCTTAAGTTTATCTCTAACATAAACTGTTCTAAAGATCGTATAGTAAGATTCTCACAAAGTGTTTTCTTAATTTTCAAGATATTTTTTAAATGACCATTCTTTAAGTGTTTGGGATAGGGACAAAACGGGGAGAACTGAGATGTCTTGCAGATCTCTATTCTGGCTTACTTCCCTCTACAAAAGGAGCTCCAGATTATCCAGACCAATTCTGGCTGATTCAATTTTATACCAGGCTTGATTTCTAGAGTCACTTATTTGTAAGTGGGAAGCATGGACCAACATATTAGCCTGATATATTTAATCCACCCTGTTGGGTCTTCTTAGATAAGGTATATGTATTGATTCTAGGACGTTTCCCTTTCCATATATATGATGTAATACTACTCTGGACCATATTCAGCCAAAAACGAGAAATCGAGAAGGGAAGCATTCTAAAAAGATAGGCCCATTTGGGAATTATATAGGCTTTGATAGTATTTATTCTTCCCCACCAGGATATCTCGTGAACTCTCCAGTCTTTCAGTAAGGCGTTGGTCTCTTTTAGTAATTTAAAAAAAATGTATTTCCATAGCCCGCGATATATCCGCGGGAATAGTCAACCCCAAATAATTGATCTCTTTGTTCGTCCATTTGAAATCAAAAGTGCTTTTTAAAAGTGCTAGGTTTTCTTTTTTGATATTAACAGCTAGAGCTACTGTTTTATTCAGATTTAAACTATAATTAGATATACTGCTATAATTATCAAATTCTTGCATTAGATACGGGAGAGAGCTGAGGGGATCAGTAATAGAAATTAGAATATCATCCGCGTATAAACACAGCTTCCACACATCCTCCTGAGCTCCCATACCCTTAATCCCTGAGTTGCGTCTAATATTGTTCGCCAGTGGTTCTATAGATAAGACCTAAAGTAAGGGGGAGAGAGGGCAGCCCTGCCTTGTCCCATTAGAGATACAGAACCACTCTGAACATAAGTCACGGGCTACAATCCGGGCAGTAGGGTTCGAATATAAAGAACCTACAGCGGTCAAAAACCACCCTTCGAAGCAAAACTGAGAAAGAGTTCTCTTCATAAATTCCCACCCGACCCTGTCAAAGGCTTTCTCAGCATCTACCGACAGGGTCAGGAGGGGAGTTCCTTCCTGTCTGGCCCAATCCAATAGATTGAACACCCTACGAGTATTATTAGAAGAATAACGTCCCGTTATAAACCCTATCTGATGATCATGGATCAGAGATGGTAGGACTTTTTTCAGCCGTTCGGCCAATATTGCAGCATAAAGTTTGGCGTCAACATTGACTAAAGAAATAGGGCGATAATTGGTCACATCAGAGGGCGATTTTTCCTGTTTAAAAATAGGAGTGATATGTGCCCTTAGTAGCTCAGGAGATACCGAGCCTTTGAACGGCATTTCGTTAAAGGTATCAGTTAGGAGCGGAATTAATTGAATTAATTGAATTAATTAATTAAAGATCTTAAAAAAAAAGGTTCGTAAAGCCATCCGGGCCCGGAGCTTTATTGTTTGCAAGGTTATTTATTGCTGCTTCTACTTCGCTCTGTGAAATGATTTTATTTAGCATGGCCTTCTGATCGTTAGACAATTCCGGTAGCTTAGAATTTTTCAGATAGATCTCCATCTTAGCTATGTCAGGAGATGTATTCAAATTATATAGGCTCACATAGAAAGATCTAAATTTTTCAGCAATGTCATCTGGCTTGTAAATACACTTGTTTCCATCTACCAATTTAGAGATCTTTTGATCAGCCACTCTTTTTTTTAACTTATTAGAAAGAATAGAATCCACTCTGTTGTTCTTATAATAGTATTTAATATTGAGCTTGTTAATGTTGCTCTCTATCCTAATCTTAATATGAGCATTAATTTTTTCTTGACAGCGAGTAATAGAAAGAGCTCTCTGGTCAGAATAGGATTGTTTGTTGGCTTTAGAAAGATTGTAAAATTCAATATAAAGGTCGGACAGAGTATTATTTAAGTTCTTTCTCTGCTGACTTGCTAGTTTGATCCAATATCCTCTAATGACTGCTTTAAAAGAACACCAAAGACATTCTTTAGAAATCTCATCAGATGAATTTTCTTTAATAAATAGATCAATTAAATTATCTATATAGTCGATATTAGCTATGTTTTTCAATAAGTAGTCCGCAAGTCTCCATATCGGAGGAGATCTAATATTGGTCATCACCAGCTCAGCAATTATCATATCATGATCAGACCAAGTATTTTCCACAATAGAAATTGTAGAGATCGCCTTGACTAGGTCCAAATTACCTAAAATCAGGTCTATCCTAGCTGCTGAACAATGGGGGATAGATCTATGCGTATAGTTCTTTTCATTAGGATGGAAAAGTCTCCAACAATCAAATAGCTCCGCTTTCTTTATTGTCCTACTGCCTGCCGTTTCAGGGATTTATCTATCTGCTGATTCTTAGATAATTGTTTATCCAATAAGGTGTCACAAATACAGTTAAAGTCACCAGCAATCAAAATTCGGCCTTTTTTAACTTGTTCCAGCAACCTCAAAATTTTACTCAGGGTTTTGATCGGATCTTTATTGGGTAAGTACACATTGACTAGTGTGTAATCTAACCCATTTAATTGACCGACCAAAATAATAAATCTCCCTTCCGCATCAGAATGGCTATAATAGCATTCAAAGGAAACTTCATTAGAAAAGATTATAGAAACCCCACATTTTTTTTCCCTTGTAAGGTAGCAGAGTAAATAGTCGGATATTTCTTATAAGACCACAGTTTTTTAACCTCCCCCATCCAATGGGTTTATTGAACAAAACCAATTTGTATTCTCTGAGTAATAAGAGTGTTATACAAATAACCTCTTTTTATGGGAGAATTAAGGCCTTGGGCATTAATCGAAATCACTCTGACCATAAGTTGATCTGTTTAAACCTATTCTGACCTTTATAGGGCTCTTTGACAATAATCTCCTCATGTAAGACCAATTGAAGACAAAACACACAACAAAATACCACATATAAACAATCATAATTACAAAATATCCTGGAGAAAAAAAAATGTTTTCCAAGAACTGGGAATCGCACAAATTCCCAAAGGGAGGGTCGTAAAATTTACGGAGGGTTTTGTAACAGCGAGGCAACAAGAGAAGGAGGAGATGAAAAAAAAAAAAAAAAAAGGGGGGGGAAACATATTACTTCCCTTACACTCTTGAATCTTCCCATCTATCTCTCTTACCCCTCTCTCCTGTTGCCAAGCAGAGAGTACAGTTTTTTCTCCATCTCTAATAAATAGAGGATTATTAAGTGATATAGTATATAATTTGCCTTAGTAGGAGAGTATTATATCAAAGGAGGAAGATTCCCTCAGCATAACTATGCCACTCGTTAGTATAAATCCAAAATAATAAACACAGTGTTAGTGGAGATTATATTCTCCACCCTTAAAAACTATACCTATCACAAACAGATAACTTTAACCAATTAGTGATCTAAAACTAAAATTTTATCAATTTTTACGTGATGTTAATAACACGAAGATTGAGATTGATAGAGAAAAAAAAAGATTACCACTTTTATTACTTTATCACCCATAGATCTTCACACTTGAAACTGTGTAGTTCAGGTTCTCCATAAGCAATGTGGCTTAGTTTTGTTATTTATTATTGCTGCAGATAACCAATGATTAATGTTAACTTTGATCAAATTTTGACTTCAAGAGTTTAATATATTTTTTGTCATAGATTTGCCTTGAATGTATTTCATGTTATCTGTCACACGTTGGTATACTTAACTTTCTTGCCAGAACTGACCGTGGGAAGCTGCCTGAAAACCAATGAAGTTCCTCTGCAGCAAATCTTACCCATCTGCTTCATGCGATCACGAAGATAACGCGAATACCTGATTCAGATCTGCAGATTACATCATTGCCTACAAGGGGACTGCCTGGGTTGTCAGGAAGATCCCCTAACTTATGATTAGTAAAAACAAACAAACAGTGATTTCTGCTTTAAGAACTATCCTGCAGTTCCTATGGAGTGACCAGCAGAGGGGGAACTCCTGCAGCACCTGGCCGAATATATGCAGGTCTCCATTTAAGTTTCGGCGGGAAGTTTTTGGCAGTTCAGAGAAGGAAGGAGAAGGAACCCTGCTAAGCTGGAGAAAGATGTTTCCAGAGTGAGAGCTTCTGGTTCCAGTGTGAAGCCTCACTGAAAGGAGGATTTCAGCAGGCATCTACATCCTGACTCAGGCACAGAGTGGTTTCTTTGGCAGAGACTTGCTAGGGAAAGAGAGAAAATCCCAGAAGCAGCAAGAAGCAGTGTTTCCCCTTCTTCCTGGCCCTAATTACATTTGGTGTGGTAAGTCTGCATACTCATACAGTTCTTTGATCAGAAGAAGGAACATTGCAGCAGCCTCCCTTTACTCCTACGGCACCCCACAATGTTGGAACCCCTCCGGTGTCACTCAGTTCTCCAACTCTGAACCCCAAAAGCCCGTGCTTTGTGCCTGGGACCTCCTTTAGAACCTCCTCTAGTTCTATGGGTTTTTAGAGCACTGGGCCGACTTTGCGATTGGGTACAACCTATATAGTAGTGATGGATTGCACCTAAACGGAAGGGGGTCTGCAGTGCTGGGGGATAGGATGGCTAGAAGGTTGGAGGAGATTTTAAACTAGAAGTAGGGGGGAGGGTCATAGCAATCTACAAAATGGAGATAGGACAGAAAGGAGATGGGCTTTAGAACAGTATAAGGAGGGTGGAGACGGGGGGAGGGGCAAGCTCAGAACAGAGAAGCTATGTAATGTTGGTAATTCACAAAATAAACAAGAGACGCATGATATTAAATGTATGCTTACTAATGCAAGGAGCCTAAATAACAAAATGGGGGAACTAGAGGCATTAGCATACACTAAACAATATGATATAATAGGCATAACTGAAACATGGTGGGATGAGACACATGACTGGGCAGTTAACTTAAATGGGTACACATTATTTAGGAAGGATAGGAAAAACAAGAAGGGTGGTGGGGTATGTTTGTATGTCAACCATGATTTAAAGCCAAATCTTAAGCAAATTGAATGCGATGAGGAAAATGTGGAAGCTTTATGGGTAAATATCTGCTTGGGGGAAAAGAAGGGAAACCCACTATTGGTTGGGATATGTTATAAACCACCTAATGTTAATATTGACGAGGAACAACAGCTGTTTGAGCAAATTGAGAAAGCTGCAAATCTTGGTAACACTTTAATTATTGGAGATTTTAATTACCCAGACATAAATTGGGACATAGGGACTAGTAGCTCAGCAAAGGGAATTAGGTTTTTAAACTTGTTAAATGACAACTTCATGTCACAACTTGTACAAGCACCAACTAGAATGGACGCTTGTCTGGACCTGGTTTTAACAAACAACGTTGATCTTTTGACCAACATTCAAGTAGGTGAGCACTTGGGAAATAGTGATCACAATATAGTGTCCTTTGAAATAAACTCAAAAAAACAAAAGCACATGGGGTATACTAAAACATATCATTTTAAAAAGGCCAATTTCAATAAGATAAGGGAAGCTTTACAATATATTGACTGGCATAAACTCTTTAGTGAAAAGAACACTGAGGATAAATGGATCATCTTCCAACAAATATTAGAAAGGTACATTTCTCAGTATGTACCATTGGGAAATAAGTATAAAAGAAACAAATTAAAACCAATGTGGCTTAGTAGAGAAGTAAAACAAGAGATTAAAAATAAGAAAAGGGCATTTAAAGCATCAGACAAATCAGATGCATCTTATAAAAGATATAAGAAAGCAAATAATGCGTGCAAAAAGGCAATTAAACTTGCTAAACTTCAAAATGAAAAAATGATAGCTAAAGAGAGCAAAACCAACCCCAAAGCATTTTTTAAGTACATAAATTCCAAAAAAAACAAAAATGAAAGTATAGGTACACTTAAAACTGAAACGGGGGTGTTAGTTAATGAAGACCAAGAAAAGGCAGGAATTCTAAATAACTATTTCTCCTCCGTATATATTAAAGAAGAACCCATGGCAATAGATGTGCAAATGATTGCTACTAAAAACTTGCAGAATAATTGTAATTGGTTAACTCAAGACAATGTGCTGCAGCAACTAAAGAAAGTTAATATAAACAAAGCTCCAGGGCCTGACGGTATCCATCCACGTGTACTTAAGGAACTAAGTGTAGAAATAAGTGAACCTCTGTTTTTAATCTTTCAAGATTCTTTTCTTTCAGGAAGTGTTCCGGAGGATTGGAGGAAGGCAGATGTGGTTCCTATATTCAAAAAGGGTTCAAAATCCTTGCCTGGAAATTATAGACCTGTGAGCTTAACTTCTGTGGCTGGTAAAATATTTGAAAGGTTATTAAGGGATAATATTCAAGAATTCCTTGAGAAGAATATGGTTATCAGCAAAAATCAGCACGGTTTTATGAAGCACAGGTCATGTCAAACTAACTAGATTGCGTTCTACGAAGAAGTAAGTAGAAGTATAGATCAGGGTGTTGCAGTGGATGTGATCTATTTGGATTTTGCCAAGGCATTTGATACAGTTCCACACAAAAGATTAGTGTTCAAACTCAAGGAAATCGGTCTCGATGAAAATGCTTGTTCTTGGGTAGAACATTGGCTTAAAAACAGAATACAAAGAGTTGTCGTTAATGGTAAATTTTCAAGCTGGACAGAGGTGGCAAGTGGTGTCCCTCAGGGGTCTGTTCTGGGACCCCTTCTATTTAACATTTTTATAAATGATCTTGAAGACAGCATTGAAAGTCATGTTTCAGTGTTTGCAGATGACACAAAACTTTGTAAAATAATACAATGTGAGCAAGATATTACTTTGCTGCAGAAGGATTTAGATAGACTGGAGGACTGGGCACTCAAATGGCAGATGAAATTTAATGTTGAAAAATGCAAAGTTATGCACTTCGGTGTAAAGAATACACAAGCAACGTATACCCTTAATGGAAGTGAATTAGGGATAACAACACACGAAAAGGACTTGGGAATTGTTATAGACAACAAACTATGCAACAATGTGCAATGTCAATCAGCAGTGGCCAAGGCCAGTAAGGTATTGTCATGCATGAAAAAGGGCATTCATTCTCGGGATGAGAATATCATTTTGCCTCTCTATAAATCACTGGTAAGACCACATATTGAATATGCTGTGCAATTTTGGGCACCTGTTCTAAAGAAGGATATCATGGCACTAGAAAAAGTGCAGAGGCGGGCTACAAAATTAATAAAAGGAATGGAACATATCAGCTATGAAGAAAGGTTAACAAATTTAAACCTATTTAGTTTAGAAAAACGTCGCCTGAGAGGGGATATGATAACATTATACAAATATATTCGGGGCCAATACAAACCATTGTGTGGAAATCTATTCACAAACCGGACTTTACATAGGACACGAGGTCATGCATTTAGACTGGAAGAAAGAAGATTTCGTCTAAGGCAAAGGAAAGGTTTTTTTACTGTAAGAACAATCAGGATGTGGAATTCTCTGCCTGAAGAAGTGGTTTTATCAGAGTCCATACAGATGTTCAAACAGCTACTAGATGCATACTTGCAAAGACAGAATATTCAAGGATATAATCTTTCAATGTAGGGTAATAACTGCTTGATTCAAGGATAAATCTGACTGCCATTCTGGGGTCAAGAAGGAATTTTTTGTCCTAGCTTGTTGCAAAATTGTGCTTCAAACTGGTTTTTTTTTTTGCCTTTTGGATCAACAGCAAAAAACAGGTGTGAGGAAGGCTGAACTTGATGGACGCAAGTCTCTTTTCAGCTATCTAACTATGTAACTATGTAATATGGGAGAGCCAGGGCTTGGTGTGGTAAGCCTGCATACTATCCCCCTGTACACAACAGGGCACCCTGACTTTGGGCTGCACAGTTTAACCCCTTAAGGACACATGACATGTGTAACATGTCATGATTCCCTTTTATTCCAGAAGTTTGGTCCTTAAGGGGTTAAAGACTGGACCCCTATTCTTAATGATAAGTGGAAGCCCTCTACAGTTTTCCAAACCCATCAGGTCGATTAAAACAGCTGACAGGGCCCCAACTACGTGCACCATCTGCTGGTACCCAACCGCCACTAGGGTGAAGGCTTAAGGAAGGGTAAGGGACCACATTGTAACTACGGGTGAGCATATATGTGAGGTACTCCATTATGACCGCGTTTTAGTTGTATTGTATTCTATTGGTGTGTGTCACATGTTGCGTTATTCTACTCTCTACAGCCCCTAGCCATACATATCACACCAGAAAAAAACACAACACAACAACCGACATTTACACAAAACACCACACCTTAATGAACTAACTACACACACTCAATCCCACAAGCAGGCTCTAAACACATGTACAATACGCTTTCCTTACACTTTTGTCCTTTGGTATCCCACTTACGGAGACACTGGAGAAATGTCACAAGCAAACACAGCGCAAGCATGTTAATAAATTTGCTTACGCTGCATAGAACAAATACAGGGCCTTTATTTCATGCAAGAGCTCTTCAACAGAGCTCTGCGCATTGAACCAACATGTTCACTTTGAGAGGGGGTGTGCTTGTCATTGGTGATGACAAAACACACCCCCTTTACAGTGGGCCGCTGTGATTCAAAAATGCCCGGGCCGAATTGTTTCCCCAGTCCTGCCCTGTATATATATATATATATATATATATATATATTATACAGAAATAAGTTGTTAGACAGGAGTATGATGATGACGTATGACAATCTGATGCGGCATATGTGGTTGCTAGGTCATGAATCAATAAAATACAAAGTGTTCTCTCATCCCCACTGCAGAGTGTGTGTATGAAGGAAATGCACAAAAGTGAAAAGATATCAAAAAGAGTATTTCGCAGGCTCAGGTGCTCATCCCAAACAAGAGTGTCACCAAAACAAAACAGTAACAAGCAAGGGAACCACCGGTAAGTTGTGTCCATCAGGGTTCTGTTTTGGGACCACTTTGTCTTAGGGATGTCTTAGGGATGAGCATAACCACCTAGCAATAGCGCTCGTCCCACCCTCTTTTAAGTTAAGTTTTGCCTGCTGGTGGTAGTTTGTTTTTCTAACACATAAGGTTATCTGGTGCTTATTCAGCCTATTGATAACTGTTCTCTTTTTTTTTGTTTTTTACAGACTATAGCTGTACTCCAAGACAAGACCAACAAACCAGTATGATATTCTCATGGACTCCCTGCATAAAGATTCTGTTTGCTGGGACTTTTTTACATTTCTTTTCTCTTTATTGAACGTATTTTGTTGCAATTTATGATGAATGGTTCCAGTGTTCATTTGATACTTTCCTTTGCTATAGATTGTTGCCTTGTTTTCAGTTCCGCTGTTTGTTTTATACAAAGTTTAAAGGCTATCTTATATGTCTTCATGACTTATTAAACATTTTTGTTCCCCTGTACTATTGGCTACTTGAATTGTTTTATTTTGTGTTTAGATGTTTAATTATATTCCTATACACTTTAGGCAATATTTATCCTTAGTACTTCGTGGGATATGCTAACCATCCGCAGTTTCCCAATTTTAAAAATCTGAGGCAATCAGGATTCCCGCTCTCAGCACGGCTCTCTTGATACCTGATTGGCTGAAATGCTGTTGCTGTGCAGATGCACAGCGCAAGTGTTTTCAGCTCTGGCATTTAACTCCGGGAGGCTGCCGCATACCCACTAGCTTTGCTAAGTGGTTATGCTCATCCCGAAGACAAAGAAAGTTTGCAGATCATAGATTCCTGCAAAGTCTGCTTTAGATAAATGTAGCAGAACTTGGGATTTAGCGCACTCTAGGGACCTGATCGCCCCAGTGCTCTATAGTGTTGCGTGGCACCCAATACCACTCTTTCCTTGTAAATGAGATTCCTGTAGGGCAGTGGTTCCCAACCTTTTTCACTTGTGTACCCCTTGGTAGCCCTTTTCCTTAAATTGCACGCCTCATATTAGCAAACTGGTTGTAATGAATATAGTTGTTGTTAAATAGTTACTGTTATTTAAAATGTATACATTTTTCTCTGCACTGTCCACCCTAGGATCCCCTGCTTCTCATCTGCCCCAGGCTCTCCCCGCTACTCCTCTCCCCCAGACTCTTCCTCCTTCTCCTCTGCCCCAGCCATCCCTGCTCTTTCTCTAGCCTAGGCTCCCTCTGCTCCTCTTCTGCCCAAGGCTCCCCTACATTGGAAAACAATGCTCTAGAGCAGGCTTCCCCAAACTCCGGCCTTCCATATGTTGCTGAACTACAACTCCCATAAATCTATAAATGAAATAGGCTGAGAATCATGGGAGTTGTAGTTCAGCAACATCTGGAGGGCCAGAGTTTGGGGAAGCCTGCTCTAGACCCCAAGGGTGTTTTTTTTTTTTTTTTAACATATTATTACAATTACATTTTAATGATCTGTGCTATTTACAAATTATTCATATTTAGGTTTGTTTAAACTATTTCATTTAATGATTTTTGAGCCAAGAAGTGTATGTTGATGGCATAAGTATTATTTAATAAGTTTTTTAGCACAGTATATTTCATATTGGTTTGATTCATGCCACATATTTGTTGTTTGCTGTTCATAATAGGTAGTTATGGTGTTGTACTTGTAATTGCACTTTATTTTGTGAGTGTATATGAAAGTAATTGTTATAATTTATTATTTATTACAGAGCATTAATTGGCATAGTGCTGCACATTGAAGTAATCTTTACATAAATCACACTTTAAATCTGTGCAGGCAACTTTCAGTTTAATATAAAAAAAGTTGTGTTACACTAGAGATATAGACATTGACATCACCAGTAAAGAAGTAACCATGATGTCATAGTTAGCTTGTCAAGTCACACTAGAGATATGCACCTTGATTGTCATTAGAGGTTAAACTCACTAGTAAAGCAGTTATTGTTTCAATAGCTTCAGACATGGATTTGTACATTGTACTAGTAGCGCTGTTTCCTTTATGGAATTGTGTTGTATGTGAAGATACAGGTAATAATCAATGTATCCTTTCTGGATAGTGTTATATCTAAGCTGTATCAAAAGAGCAGACATATTGGGTATAAATGGCAAATCTTTAGTAATTCCATTATATAGCATACGTATTACATTGAACTTCCAGGAGTTAAATATTTGATCAATAATGACTATAATATTACTATTACAACATCTAAATGTCTTGACCAATGTATTCAGGGCTTGATTTCCCATTGCAGCGAAAAACTGAGGAAGTTTTGAGGGAATTTTAATGTCACCATCCATGACTGACTGTTTGTTCTAAAAGTAACATTGACACAAATGTACCAAGATTTTTGCTGAAATTTTATTTATTCTTGACAAAAGGCTGAACTCTTATACACCAAGTACTTGGTAACCTCGGATGCATTAATTTGTGACTCTGTTTAATTAACAGGATTTTATTTCCTTTTCAGCTGCCGATGACATTGGCCCTCACATGGTGATAAGGATAGCGGAACTTCTTAGCCCTGAGGAATGCCAAGATTTCATCAGCAGAATCAATAGACCTGAAGACGATCTGGTTAAGAAAGTCTCAAACCTGTCTCCAAAACGACGCAGGCGCAGAGAGATTGGTAGATTCACTGTGCAATTATTATATCATGTGTTAATGTTGTAACTGGAGGGCAGAGTTAATGAAATAGGGTATTTTAAAGTATAATAAATCAGGAAAGATAATGTATAATTATTTTGTATTACAAATTCTATTAATATTCACACATATGTATTATCAGCACACTTTGTTATTTTTTTTTGTTCTGACAAAATTTGTGCAGGATCTCTTTTTACTAGAAATGTTTTTTATATAACGCTACTCTGTACTGTACAGCAGCAAATCTATAACGATATACACATTTATTGCAGTTCTCTGATCATTTCATATGTACCATTACAGAAATATTCCTTCAGACTAGGGTGAGATAATGAGATACTTTAAATTATTATTATAATAAACTTCCATCAAAATTATTTCCATTCTTACCATACATAAATACAAAACTATATTACAATTCCGATTTTAGATTTTCGTTTCATTTAGAGATTTATAATTAATGTGTAAAAAAAATGTCAAGGAAAATGTGGGTGCCCATACCAAATTCTGAAGCTGGTGCTAATGCCAGCCATGTTTTTACATTGCAGTTGATTGTTCACCCACTTTACAGCTGATTTTACTGATCACTGTTAGCATTTCAAAGAAAATGTGTGGCAGGCTTGTTTATATAAAGATCATTATTTTACATGTCCACGGAGCACCACTGATGGAATTACCAGCAAAATCCTGGGAGCTAATCCTGATTGTATCTCTTCTTTCTACACACAGTGACCAAGGAGCAATGTTTGGCAACATTACAGAAATGGTTTGATGAAAAAGGGGAATCAGTCTATTGGGACCAGATCTCTACTATTTTATATCAAGTGGGACGACCTGATGTTTCTAAAGGTAAATATACATTTTGTAATTTAGTAGAAAATGGTATTAATCACAGATGTTGTGATGTTAAAGCGGTTAGAGGTCACAGTGCTTCAGTATCTCTGTATACATCCTCTTATTTCAAGAAATTAAAGTGTCCCTGCCAATCCTGACACATTTTATCTTCGTGAACTTATTTTGATTAAACATATTGAAATGAAATGCTTCAGACTACAGAGTTTATACATTTCATAAGGTAGTTTTTCATAAATGTAAAAATTAATCCCATTCATTCTCTATAAACCATATGCATGAATAGCATAGCACTGTGAAAGTATCCATAGAGAGTTGGATTTTCCACTAATACACCAGGATAGAATTTGAACTTTACTGAGATCATGAGAAATGAAATGTCTTATCATGTCGATACATGCCGTAACGTGTTCATATGTATAATAGAACTTGGAAGAAATCTCAATCAGGACAAAATTCTGGAGATTGAGAAGAACGCTGATGAATATAAGCAAAAAATGCTGGATTCATCTCTGCTTCTTCCGAATGAAGAATTTTCTGAAATCGATGCCAGGCAGAGAGATGGTGAGTGCCCAACATAATTAAACATTTAGAGATTTAAGGATTTTTTTTTTTGCGGAGACGCACAGATTAATTAAAACCAAAATGGTAAACAAATAACAGAGACCTTGCTAAGCGAGAGGGGACGGCCCAGACTTGAGTGGGTTGCTGAAAAGCCCCAAAGCTGTATTTTAGCACTTTATATTGCTATTTCTGGTGTATGGCTGAGAGGGAGGGAAAGCCGTGGTTACTGAGACAGTCACTTTCTCTGCCCAGCTCCACGCTTTCTTACTGCCAGAATGCAAACCTACTATACTCTTTGGTGTGAAGGTTACTACTGGTTAACTCTGCTTGGCACTGGAGCCAGGGCTTTTATAGAACTTCAAAGACAATATTAATAATTAATAAAATATATATCGGTCTATCTCTATCACACAGCTGATGTTTTATCTGTATATTTTACTCATATAGTTTAATAATGTTGTGCTTATGACACGCTGTCCTGTAATTTTTTAATAATGTTTCTTTTCTACAGTTTTCAACTTTGAGGATATGGATTGGGATCTCATTATTGAAAGAAAGCCACGCCCACCTTACCAGCGAGCGCTTACCGAGTGGTGCTGGTACATGTTATATGGTGTTATTATTGGATTCCTGGGAGGAGCTGTAATGGTGGTCATGATCTATCTATTGCTCTTCAGGGTTTTAAAGATTGATGGAAGAGAGAGAGATTTTTACAAGATTGTCTGATAATACATGTCTGCACGGCAAGGGCAGTGCTGATTGAAATAAATGAGAGATTAAATAAACAGCACTTGAACTTCTACATTGCTAGTAATTTAATGTTTATTTGTTTAATGGTGCATTATTACTGCCACAACATCAAATTTCTGTACACAACTTGAGCTGGTGATACAACATTAGCAATGTCCTACTCAAGATATTAAAAATTTGTAATAAAGAGTCACACAACACCTGAACAAGACGAACACCATAAGTGAGAGCTCCATTGTCTGTCTATGAATCTCAGTAGAGAAAAAACAACATTAGGGAACCATGAGAGATTTGAAGATTTTTTTTTTTTACCTTTTTTTTTTCTTAGACATAAAATATAAATTGCCTTTTAAATTCAATAAAAGCTGAAAATAGCCACGGCCTCATCTACACAAAAATATAGAGATGGGCCATGACTAACAATCAAGACACACATCCAATTGGTCTTACATAGGAGAGAAAAAACACACACAAAAAAAAGGAAAAAAGTCAAATTGCCCCAAAACAAGGTTGATGTAATATCTACTAGAAGGTCAGAGAGATTATGTGAAACTGTCCTAATCTTGCTTTCATACCAACTATGCAGAAATTGATATGCCTAGTACCTGAATTCCGTCCCATTACCAGTCTGTAATATCTACAATAAATTTAGAATAGAACTCACAAAGTCCCTCATTAGGGAGGTTATTACTTAAGAGTAAACCTTTCTCCATCTCAAGTTGGTATAATAGTTGTGCTTTAAGTTGGCCTTTTTTTGGGATGTCTATATTTTTCCAAAATCTAGCAATCAGAATTTTAGTTGCCATTAAACAATGAACCAAAATCAATTCCAGATTACCATGTATTTCTAAGCCAAAAAGGTGGAGTAGTGCAAAATCCGCTTTAAACGCTTTTATACCTCCAATTCTAAAAATGAGGTCAAATATGATAATCCAAAGAGGTTTAATTCTGGGACAAGTCCACCAAATATGGAGTAAAGTCCCTTCAGGGTGGCAGCATCGCCAACAGTTTGGGGGATTAGATATGGATATTTTAGAAAGTCTTACAGGGACCAAATACAATCTAAACAAAATTTTTGTGAAGGTCTCAAGAATATTCAGATTGTGTATATGTTTCCTTGTCAGCATAAATGCTTTACACCAATTATTGTGAGGAATGGAGATACCCAAGTCTTCTTCCCATTTAGTTAGAGCATTAGGTATATCCGGGACCCCCGTAAGTTTTATCAAATCTATCGCAAGAGAGAATACCTTCTTTACATCTAAACCAGAAAAAATCTTCCTGAACAGATTGCCCCTATCAACAGCCAAAGAGATAATATGGTCTTTAAGAAAACTCTTAAGACGTAGATAGTTAAATATCTCCTTAGAGGGTAAGTCTAACTCCGTCCTGAGAGTTTCATAACTTTTCATATGCTGACCTACAAAGAGATCTTTTATCTTATAGGAACAGTTTTTATACCAGTGCCTTAAGTTTATCTCTAACATAAACTGTTCTAAAGATCGTATAGTAAGATTCTCACAAAGTGTTTTCTTAATTTTCAAGATATTTTTTTAAATATGACCATTCTTTAAGTGTTTGGGATAGGGACAAAACGGGGAGAACTGAGATGTCTTGCAGATCTCTATTCTTGCTTACTTCCCTCCACAAAAGGAGCTCCAGATTATCCAGACCAATTCTGGCTGATTCAATTTTATACCAGGCTTGATTTCTAGAGTCACTTATTTGTAAGTGGGAAGCATAGACCAACATATTAGCCTGATATATTTGCGTAATCAGGGGGTATCCTAATCCACCCTGTTGGGTCTTCTTAGATAAGGTATTGATTCTAGGACGTTTCCCTTTCCATATATATGATGTAATACTACTCTGGACCATATTCAGCCAAAAACGAGAAATCGAGAAGGGAAGCATTCTAAAAAGATAGGCCCATTTGGGAATTATATAGGCTTTGATAGTATTTAGTATTTTTGATAGTATTTATTCTTCCCCACCAGGAGATCTCGTGAACTCTCCAGTCTTTCAGTCTTTTAGTAATTTCAAAAAATGTATTTCCATAGCCCGCGATATATCCGCGGGAATAGTCAACCCACAATTAATTGATCTCTTTGTTCTTCCATTTGAAATCAAAAGCGCTTTTTAAAAGCGCTAGGTTTTCTTTTTTGATATTAACAGCTAGAGCTACTGTTTTATTCAGATTTAAACTATAATTAGATATACTGCTATAATTATCAAATTCTTGCATTAGATACGGGAGAGAGCTGAGGGGATCAGTAATAGAAATTAGAATATCATCCACGTATAAACACAGCTTCCACACATCCTTCTGAGCTCCCATACCCTTAATCACTGAGTTGCGTCTAATATTGTTCGCCAGTGGTTCTATAGATAAGACATAAAGTAAGGGGGAGAGAGGGCAGCCCTGCCTTGTCCCATTAGAGATACAGAACCACTCTGAACATAAGTCACGGGCTACAATTCGGGCAGTAGGGCTAGAATATAAAGAACCTACAGCGGTCAAAAACCACCCTTGAAGCCAAACTGAGAAAGAGTTCTCTTCATAAATTCCCACCCGACCCTGTCGGAATTATATTGGATTGGAGTAGTTCTTTGGGTGCTGATTTTTTTTCAATGATCTCATTAAACAAATCAGTTAAGGGAGTAACCAATAATGGCATCATATATTTGTAAAAGGCATTTGTAAAGCCATCGGGGCCAGGGGTTTTATTCCAAGATAGTTTTTCAATATGTTGTTGAACTTCTGCATGTGTAAATGGTAAATTAAGGAACACTAATTCTGCAGGAGAAATTTTTGGAATCTGAATGTTTCCAAGATATTTTAAAATTTCAGTTTTTTGAGGAGTATCATTGAGATTATATAAGTGTCTATAATACTGATTAAATTTTTCTCCTATTTGAGTTGGAATTGTATAGGTACTGTTTCCATCTATTAGTTTTTCCACTCTATTTCTAGCTTGGTGAATTTGTAATCTTTTTGTAAGATTTTTAGAGGCTCTGTTTCCCATGTGATAATAATTCACTTTTGTCAATCTTTCTTTTATTAAGGCATGTGCAATAGGGTACAGAACAAAAAGAGGGGAAATGCAGTAGTGATATACAGATAAGGGTTAATACAGCGTTAATTACATTTCCTGCTAAACAATGCCTAATTTTTTATTTTTATGTAGGTTAACGAGTTTAGGTTCACGTTTGGTTTTGAAACGGTTGAACAAACATGTTTAAAACAGAGTTTTAACAACAAGAGGATAGCAGGCTATTAAACCTTGTAGTTTGGTCTGTAACGGAGTTTCAGTTATACTTGTGACACTCAAGTAGCCGTAGCTAAGATTCATCAGAGTGTTATATTGGCATAATCTCTCAATGTATGGCTATTGCCAGTTGAAGCATCACCACACGTAAGAAGGCTTAAATTAATGGTAAGGTTTAGAGTGTTGGTAACACTGGCGCTTTTGGTACGGGATGGGCCAGTTTTAAGGATAGGCACGTATTAGCTGTAAGCGTAAATCATAACTGTATTCAATTCACTAGCTAGGGTGAGGCAGAAAAAGAGAAAAACAAAAACATTGCTAGATTAACTATGATCATACACGTAAAGCAGAACATACTGTTCATTCCGAGTAGTAATATATAGCTCCTCACTTACAGTGCCTGCCAGGTAGTACGGATAGTCAGGGCCTCATAGCATACATGAATAAACTTAAATTACACAAGCTTACTATGTGCGGCTGCGGGTATGCAACGTTATTGATGATACAGCCTTATGATATTGTTGCGGGCATGGAAAACTCAATGTCGGCTTAAGTTATGTAACATGACATAAATGACAGATTAAACTTAAGCTAGCAAGGACATAAGAATTTCAGCTGGCGTCAGGGAGAGATAAACAGCATAAACGGAATAAACAGTTTAATCTTGCAGAACTAGCTATGCCGGTCGGGCAATATAATGCTATTGAGCATGCTTGATCTGATAAGTGTCAGTGTCGCCGTTGTTACAGGCTAGGTCGTCTGATCAAATAGGATACCAAGTTTAAGCGATCAAGTCCAATGAAGACATAACATTAGCTGTATATCAGTCCGGGTGTGCTTAGGGAGATAAACACTCCAAAACCTTTGTTTGCTCGTAAAAGATGTATCTCCGTGTGGTTGTTGGGTTAAGAGTCTATGCCGCGGCGGCCATAAGTGTACCTTCTGAGTGTAGATACGGCCTGTCCTTAGTACAGTAGTCGGCTTCAGCCTATACCCAGTGCAGGAGTTTGCCTCATGCTGTTGATTTTCGCCTCCGGTGGGGCGCTGGTCCACGCTGGCGGGCTGTATAGGGCCACTGCTGTGCGGGTGCGGGGAGAGGTGATCCTCCAGCCCCAGGCTGGGGAGCAGGCCTGCATCACTGTGCCACAAACCCGGTGACTGCCAGAGTCCGAGTTTACTCCTCTTGTGGGAGAGCCGGGGGGTCTGGTGTTGTGCTGCCGCTTACGGCGCTGGGACCTCCGCCGATGTGGAAGATGCTTTCGGGCTTTAGCCCTGATGGCCTTCAGCCCAGGTGGGCTACGTGGAGTAGGGATGTTCGGCTGTGGGACCGCTGTGCCCGAGGGCACCCTCCTCACTCCCTGTCGCGTGTGCCCCGACTCACCGGCGTGTGGCTCGGTTTGTGAGATGAACTGGGCTGACTGCATGCGCTGATCCAGCTTCTCCCAAAACCGGAGAAAGGTTTCTTCAAGGCGTTGCAGGATGTCTGTGTGATTACTGTGGCTGGGCATGTAGTTTTGAGGCTGGCTGCAAGTGTGTGGCGAATCTATAGCCGCCATCTTGAACGTGCCACGAGGCGAGCTTGTTTAGAGCCTTGCTGTACGCTGGTGGTAGAGGTTCTCCACTGCGGTTCTGAGTGGTCCAGGATAACCCCCACTGGACCGGGGGGGGGGGGAGGTGAGTGAGTAAGAGGCTGCAGTCGCCGTACCTGTGCCTGGAGAGCGGCCGTCTCCCCGTGGCTCAGTTCCTGGTAGGCCGCGAGCCTCGGTGTGTCCGTTTGGCTGTGCCAGAGCTTGGGAGAGGCACCGATCGATGCAGCAGCCTCTCCTAGTCGCAGTCGTCGTGGTTTGCCGGCTGTCAGCCACGATTTTCATGTAGAATTCCCCGTTTTATTGTCCCCAGACGTGGGAGCTCTCGCCCGACACGTCTGGGCTGCTTGGTTGCTTAGCTCCGCCCGATAATAATTCACTTTTAATTTGTTTATATTGATTTGAATTCTTTGTTCTTCTTTAAAGTTAATTCCCACCCGACCCAGACGTCATGACGTGCTGACGGCGGGCGTGTCGGAAGAGGAGGGGCGGAGGACACTGTGGAGCATGGCGAGATACACCACGCTGCTATGAACGCCTAAACTTACCACACGAGACACCAAATTTTTCCGGGCTGTGCCTGCCTCATAATACAGAAACAAGGCTACGCAGGTTTATTACTCGCTGCATTACCGGCTTCCGAACTGCATGCTGACGATATCGCCTGGATACCCACTAATGCCTATGTCAATTTTCTGGCTAACACCAAGTTACAACTACTTGCAAATTCCAACCCTGCAGGAAATAAGAAATAGGAAGACGGAACCTCAGATAAGTTTACTACTTCATAACTCTTCCAGATATAATCTATATTATTTTTTTTTGTCAATCTTTGTTTTTATTGAGGCATAAGATGGGTCAGTACAGAAAAGAAAACAAGGGGTTAATGCATGAAATACGTACGGAATGCATAACTGATTGTACAATTGTTGCATGTAATCCCGGGTAGGACGGCCTCATTTTATAAATGTTACAACAGCAGTACTATACAAGCTAGACAGGTTGTTTGCTTTTTAGAGTTTTGCCATTGACCTAGAGATTGAAGGTACAAATTATGGATCATATGATCCGAATGTTAACATGCTAACTTATTAACACAACAAGAAGTAGGTGCATTGTTGTAAACAAATAAAGTTAAAGTAGTATAAGTTAATATAACGTATCTAAGATGGTAAGGCACGTTAGGGCAGCAGACTCGTGTCAATAAACATACATGCCCGTTCAGATGCGGTAAGGCGATCTGTCTTGTTATAAGGCATATCAATGAGCAGGCATGATAAAGTCGCTTAAGTTGCGTTGAATGTCACAACAGTGTATTACTATACTGGTTAAACCGCTAGATGCAGGTGTAGTCACAGCATTAGGTACAGTCGAGCCTTAAAAATCTGCAGGGAAACAGCATGTAGATTGCTATATAGACCAATTTTAAATACACGTGGTTGTACCCAATGCGATGAACATGCAAAAAACTTCGTAGCATGCCAGATAGGTAAGTAACATTAATGAAAACATGGTAGTACAGCACAATGTTTGAGTGATAATCAGACAATAGGGTTTTTATATACAGTGTGTATGTATTATAGTAAAGGATTAGTTTGTAGGCTATAGGTACCGGTCTAGATTAAGCAGATCGCACCTAGTTACTCACGTGTGTGCCCTCTAGACATACAGTAGATTGTGACATAATAAAAAAGAAAGATAAGGTAAAATACAGCGTGGTTGAGCGGGAGTACTACAACGCTTAGGCGTAAGGCGCGTGTAGATTTAGTAACACCGGATTCTTGAAGTGAATACCCAAGATAATACTATTATCACCTAAGGGTGTTTCAAGTAAGAGTGCTGGATTCTACATAGGCAACACATAAATGGATAGCAAAGCAAATAATAACAAACAGAAAAAGGAACGTTAGATCATGGATGCATAAGATATCACGTTATATTATTTTAGCTAGCGCTTATATTACGTAGAGTTTGCATTGAGGCCCGTGATCCCATATACTGCATAACATGGGGCTCACGGTTCCCACTGCCGAGTCCGGGTTATTCACCCTATGCCAGATGCTTGGAAGGTGTTGCTGGCGTGCTGGTCTTTATGTAAATCGCCGGTGGTATCGTGTGCGTGGGGGCATCACAAGGGGGATTCCGATGCCATCGAGCCTGCCTGTTAGGTGGTAAGCGCCACATAGGGGTCAGGTGTTCGGCCCGTCGGCACAAATGGAACAGATCTCGCTGGGTCCCATGAGTGCTGGGGTGACCTTGCGTCCTGCCGGGTTGTCTGTGTGAGGGAGTCCGGCGGCAGGCCGAGTGCTTGCAGTAGCGGTGTTGCGTCGTGCAGTTCCCTGATCTGATGGGAGTCAGCTCCCTGTTGTACGGTAAGCACATGGGTTGTTTGCCACCGATATTTGATGCCTCTTTGGCGAAGGAGCGTGGTGAGTGATTGGAGGGATCTCCTCCATGCCAGGGTACCCCGCGAGAGATCGGCGAGGAAATGCAATGTCATCCCTTCAAATTGAAATGGTGTCTTCTCCCTTAAGGCATTTTGAAGCATTGTCTTGTCTGCTCTGGATTGTAAAGTGAGTATAACATCTCGTGTGGCCTCTGAAGGAGCTCTGGGGGATTTGGGAATGCGAAATAAGTTTGCGGGGGTGATCTTGTTGGCCTGCATGGGTGGCGGTATTTTGGTGATGAGGCGAGCCACTACTCGGGCCAGGTCTGCATCTGGGATATTTTCAGTGAATCCCCTTATTTTCATGTTGTCCCTTCGACCTGCATCCTCTTGTTCCGCCATGCGGTGTTCGAGGAGCGCTTGTTGGTGCTGTATGTCGAGTATGGTTTGCCTGATTTCCCCAATGTCTCGGGTGGTGTCTGAGGCTGTGTGTTCCAATGTGTTTAGGCGGGTTGTCATCCCTTGTATGTCTCCCCTGAGTGCCTCGATATCATTGTGCAGATCCTTGTGGTGGTCTGCGAGCAGCCGCGTGAGGGCCGCAATTGTTAACGGAGCTGTCTCTGGGTTGGGACTGGGTAATTGTGGAGATCTCACCGCCTTGGTAGCCGGCAGGTAGTCCTCCTCGGATGGGTCGTCCGAAAAATCGGAGCAGCCGCCATGCAGCGCCGCCATATCTGGTCCACACGCCCCGCGGGCCTGCTTCCACATGTCGCCTATTGTGAGGCCGGGCGGGTGTTTTGCGGCCGGCGGTTTCTTGATTTTCCTCCCCATGTTATTTTAGGATGCTGCTTTATGTCTTTGTGGGTAGTTTTGGGGTTTTTCCCCGAGCTTCTGGGGTTGTTTCACTTGGTTTTCCCGATTTGCCGACGGAGCTCTCAACTCGTGCGACTGCTTGCCTCGGAGGTCAGACCGGAAGCCATAATCTATATTATTAATTATAAAGTTATATATTGAATTACTATTTTTTCTTTAACAACATATGGAAAATTGAAAAGGTTATAAAAGGTTATATACTCATATCAATTGAAGACAGCTAATTGACAGCTAATTGACAGCTAATTGATGTACAATTATATTTGATAACTGCATTATCTTTATTGCTTAACTGGAAAACTTCACACTTAAAACACCTGCTATCCCGTTCAATCAAGCAGCAACTTCATTAAGGCCTTAAGAAAAGCCTAAGTCAACAGATTAAAAAGGCTATATATTTACACTTAATGAAGGCAATCAATAGATGTATATTTATATTTAATATCTGCACTATTCTTATCGCCCAAATTGAAAATTAGAGACTTAAAATACCCGCCATTCCACTAAAAATTGACAACAAGGGCCGGTCAATTAACCAGTGACTTCATTTAAAGGGAAACTCCAGTGCCAGAAAAACGATCCGTTTTTCTGGCACTGGAGGGTCCCTCTCCCTCCCACCCACCAATCCCCAGTTACTGAAGGGGTGAAAACCCCTTCAGTCACTTACCTGGGACAGCGGCGATGTCCCTCGCCGCTGTCTCCGCCTCCGCGACGCTCCTCCTAGTGATTACGTCGGCCGGTGGGCGAGACTAATCTCGCTCACCGGCCAGGAGACCTAATGCGCATCCGCGGAAATGCCGCGCATGCGCATTACGTCTCCCCATAGAAAAGCATTGAAAAATCATTTCAATGCTTTCCAATGGGGTTTTGAGCGACGCTGGAGGTCCTCACACAGCGTGAGGACGTCCAGCGACGCTCTAGCACAGGAAACCTGTGCTAGAACCCAGGAAGTGACCTCTAGTGGCTGTCTAATAGACAGCCACTAGAGGTGGAGTTAACCCTGCAATGTAAATATTGCAGTTTATGAAAAACTGCAATATTTACAGTTGCAGGGTTAAGGGTAGTGGGAGTTGGCACCCAGACCACTCCAATGAGCAGAAGTGGTCTGGGTGCCCGGAGTGTCCCTTTAAGGCCTCAAGAAACGCCTATGTTATCAAAGTAAAAAGGCTATATATTTACACTAAATGAAGACTATTAATTGATGCATATTTATATTTTATAACTGCACTATCCCTATTGCTTAAGGGGAAACCTCAGACTCATCATACCTGCCATCTCAATGAAACTGATAACAAGGGCTGGCTAACTAAGTAGTGACTTCAGTAAGGCCTCAAGAAAAGCCCAATACAACAAATTAAGAAAGCTATATGCGCATATTGAATGAAGACAGCCAGCTGATGCATAGTAACATTTTATAACTGCATTGTCCCTTTTGGCTAAGTGGAAAACTTCAGATTTAAAATCTCTGCTATTTTATTGAGGCTGACAACAAGGGCCGGTAAACCAAGTAGTGATTTCTCGATGGCCTCAAGAAAAGCCTAATGACAACAAAATTAAAAAGGTCATATATTCAAAGGCTATATACTCACTAATTGCTAATTGATGCATATCTTTATTTTATCGGCATTATTCTTATTGCCTTAGTGGAAAATTAGAGACTTAAAATCTCCGTCATCTTACTTATACTGATAACAAAGGCCGGTTAACTAAGCAGTGATTGCATCTAAGGTCTCAAGAAAAGTCCACGTTAACAAGTAAAAAGGTTACATACTCAAAATAAAGGAAGATTCCCACTTGCGGCATAATTATATTTTCCAACTACACTACCCTCATTGCCTAAGTGGAAAACTTGAGACTTTAAATATTACCTAGTTGATTAAAACCGACATAAGGGCCGGTCAACTAAGTAGTGACTTCATCATGGCCTCAAGAAAAACCCAAGACAACAAAACCGCCGGAAAGAAGGATAAAAAAGACTTACATCAAGACAGATCAATGTCTACATATTTTTCCCCACAACAGCAGAAAGATAATGCAAAAAATAATATACACAACCTGGAGGAATCATTGAATAATGTGGGAAACATTACGATTGAAGATAATAAGGATAATAAGGATTTGATCACAGCTTCACAACTACAAGATCGCCTAAGCGCTAACCTGTCTGAAATTAAGAACATATTAAAAATAAGTATTGCTGAAATTAAATTCGAAATTAAACAGGAAATCCACGTACTTATGGCAAGATTCCAAAACTTTGAAGAACAAATAGTCAAAATCGATTCTCATATTCATTCTCTCAGAGACGAAAATAAACAAATGAATCAAAAAATTCAAGAACTGGAGCTGAAAGTAAACGACATGGAAGATAGAAGTAGACGCAATAATCTGAGGTTCAGAAACTTTCCAGAAACAGGACCGCAGGAAAATTTAAAACAGATTTTATACCAATATTTTCAAGCCATGAATATACCCATCTGTGAATCTGACAATACTATACAACGATGTCATAGGATGTTCAAGCCCCAAGCAAAACAGACAGACATACCTAGAGACATTATCGTTTCTTTTATTTCATCGGAATTTAAGGACAAAGTACTTCGGCTTGCAAGATCAAATCTCACAACTACCGGTCAATTTGGGAAGATCCAGGTTTATCAAGACCTATCATTCGCCACTAGAATGAAAAGAAAATCTTTCTATCCTTCTACACAAATTCTCAGAAAATTGGACATTAGATATAAATGGCTATTTCCAGTAAAAATAGCCTTCACTTTTGAAGGCATTAGGGAGACATTTGACTCAAATATAAAACTTATACAATGGTTAAAACTAAAGAATCTGACAACAGAATAGGAATATATAGTGTCTCGTTGGGGGCTTAGGACGTTCCTTTTTTTTTTTTTTTTTTTTTTTCTCGACAACTCTTCTTGTTAAAGACATCATAGAAATTACACATGCATAGACACTACACAAGTTAGGATAAATCTTATTATTCTCTTTATTGTTGATCGATGTAGCGACACTCTTAACACTTTGTAACCCCACACTTATACTTAGGATAATTTTTCTTCGATTTTTTAATAAGTGTAAGACTTATACACTATTTACACATTGACATCTCAAATTTTATATAGATTTGGCTAACACATGGAACACAAAAAATATATACATTACTTGAGATAAACACTAAAATATCTTTAAAAAAAGGAAAACGGGAAGGAAGGAGAGATAGAGAAATGGGAAAGGATCACTACTACTTCACAATTTTATCCCTATATTGAGGATATTCTCTCGTGGTCTATTATCACTGTATGATAATATATGCTACGCACATATTCTTACTTTAAAGTCTTCTGATAATGCTGACAACACACACTTACAAATCACAAATTTAATTCTCAGAGGATATATATTATATTATCCTTTAAAAATAATCATTTAATTTATTTTTTTTATTTATAAGGTTTTCATCTATTTACAAATATCGAATGAATTTTTCTTTCTTTCTCCTCTCAGAACCCTCCCCCCTCTATATGTAGTTTTGCTACATTTACTCCGGAGACCCTATGGGCTCCATAGGATGGGGTAGAAATTTCTACCTAAAGTATGCAATATTTCCGGATGGGGTCAGACCTCTATCGGCCTGCCCTTCCCGAAAATTAGGAATGAATGGTTGTGCGTATGTTAATCAGACCGAGATGATCGATCACCTAAACACTGAAGTATACTATCTTTGAGAGTATTGAGTTCTAATGTGCAGGCTTTAAACACGAATAATAAGAGGAATAGGCTATATCATTCTTTAATTCAAGATAAAATTCAAATAGCCTTTATTCAAGAGTCTCATTGGCTTAAAAATTCTAGACAAAGCTGGGGAGGAGATTTATACTCAAAAATCATTCATGCGTCCTTGACAGATAGAAAAAAAAGGGGTGTTGCAATTATTTTTAGGAACGACCTCAAATTGGAAGTTATTCACTGTGAACTGGATAAAGAGGCTAGATATATTATTTTAGTGTGCAATATCGATAACAAGCTATATACGCTGGTGAATTTGTACCTACCTAATGTAGACCCAATGACTACTTTTTCCCATTTAATGATCAAGGTAGAAAAAATGTCTAAGGGCATATTGGTTATTGCTGGAGATTTTAATTGTGTATTAAATCCTACTTTGGACAAACAATCCCATGTGCTGATTAATACAGACAAAAAAATACATAAACAAGCAAAAAGATTTAGTAATATATGTAAATTATATAATCTCTGTGACCCATGGCGTATTTACAATCCGTATGAGAGAGATTATACTCATTATTCAAATGTACATGGATCATTTTCAAGGATAGACCTATGTTTAACCAATCCAAATTCTTTAAAAACTATTCATACAGTTAGGATTAAGCAAAATCCGTGGGCAGATCATAGCTTCATTATTATGGAAATAGGCATCGCTCCCCATCCGGGAATCTCCACGTGGAGACTCAATAATTTACTAATTGAAAACGAGAAGAATAGAAATGACCTAGAGTCTCTAATAACCCATTTTTTTGAGGAGAATTGCCCCCAGGACACCTCTTGCTCGACTAATTGGTGTACACAAAAAGCAGTAACAAGAGGTTACCTGATTAAAATGGGACATATCTTTAAAAAAAATAATGGACAATCTTTGGCAGATTTATATATTGAATTTTACAGGCTCTCCAATTTAAATAAACAAAAATCTTCAGAGGAACTAAGAGCTTCATTAAAACAAATACAAAATTTAATTAATTTTAAAGAAGAACAAAGAATTCAAATCAATATAAACAAATTAAAAGTGAATTATTATCACATGGGAAACAGAGCCTCTAAAAATCTTACAAAAAGATTACAAATTCACCAAGCTAGAAATAGAGTGGAAAAACTAATAGATGAAAACAGTACCTATACAACTCCAACTCAAATAGGAGAAAAATTTAATCAGTATTATAGACAGTTATATAATCTTAATGATACTCCTCAAAAAACTGAAATTTTAAAATATCTTGGAAACATTCAGATTCCAAAAATTTCTCCTGCAGAATTAGTGTTCCTTAATTTACCATTTACACATGCAGAAGTTCAACAACATATTGAAAAACTATCTTGGAATAAAACCCCTGGCCCTGATGGCTTTACAAATGCCTTTTACAAATATATGATGCCAATATTGGTTACTCCCTTAACTGATTTGTTTAATGAGATCATTGAAAAAAATCAGCACCCAAAGAACTACTCCAATCCAATATAATTCCTATTTTAAAGCCTAAAAAAGATCCTAATGATCCAAAAAATTACAGACCCATTGCCTTAATAAATGTTGACATGAAGATCTACTCTGCAATTATTGCGACCAGAATAAAAACGGTTATTGATAAACTGATTCATCGAGATCAAATTGGGTTTGTGCCAGGTCGTATGTCCTCCAATAATACTAGAAGAATAATAGACATATTGGATATCGCTAATAGATCCAATATTCCCCTCCTGACCCTGTCTCTAGACGCTGAGAAAGCGTTCGACAGGGTCGGGTGGGGATACCTTAGGGAGACACTGATGGCGTTTGGTTTCCAGGGCAGAATTTGTAATGCAATTATGGCACTGTATTCCAACCCCTCAGCTAGGACAGTGGGCCCCAACATTTTAACTGGATGGTTCCCACTTCGAAATGGTACCAGGCAGGGATGTCCACTATCCCCACTTTTATATATTTTAACTCTGGAACCTTTGGCTATCGCTATAAGGAATAATTATAATATTAAAGGATTCCCTATTGCGCACACCGAATTAAAAATATCGCTATATGCGGATGACGCATTGATATCATTGACCTCACCAGAATCATCTTTGCCTTTTCTAATGCAAGAAATAGAATCTTATAGTTTGATTTCCAATTTCAAGCTTAATATTTCGAAATCCACCGCCCTGTATACCAATTTATCACAGAATGTGGTTAAGAGAATATCGGATCTATATAATTTCATCTGGTCCAATAAGGAAATAGAATATCTAGGGATCACTATATCAGCAGATATTGAGGATATAATGGAGATTAATATTCTTAGAATGATTAAAGAAATGAATTATAAATTACAAAAGTGGAAAAATTTGGAGACTACTTGGATTGGAAGAATTAACATTATAAATTCATATATATTGCCAAAGTGGTCCTACTTATTTTCCATGGTACCTATGAAAACTCCAAGGTCGTGGTTAAATATGATTCAATCATATTTTTCCAAGTTCATATGGAAAAACAAAAAAACGAGAATTAGTTCTAAAATCTTGTCTAAGAGAATAACGAATGGGGGCTTAAATTTTCCTAATATTATTACCACTTATTATGCAAATATGATAAGACATATATACTGTCTTCAAGATCCACAATTTTTTGACGAACCCTGGCATATTTTAGAGTCACAGGTTGTGACGCCCAATAAATTGGAACTCTTGATATGGAAGGAACTACTGGGTAAATCCCAATTTTTTACACAGATTGAATCATGTATACTCAGCCAATCGTTAAACACCTGGCAAGAAATTAAAAAATTGTTGGGATATGTAAACAAGATACCAAAGACTTGTTCTATAGCGGTAATTGAGCAGAATGTAACTGACTTATCCTTGAATATTTGGTTTGAACACGGTATAGATACTGTTTCTGATATTATGAGTGAAAATAGATTGATATCATTTCAACACATCGTAGATTCCTATAAATTACCATCTAGAGAAATCTTCACCTATTTAAGGATTAAACATTACTTACACTCCTCTATTATTGATAAAAAATCTACAATTTCTAATCAATTGGAAATCATATTTTGTAATAGATCCAAGAAAAGAGTCACATCATTGGCGAATGTCCTGTTAAAAGAAACGGGTCAGACACCTTTAAAAATCATAGATTACTGGGAAAAAGAATTAGACATATCAATATCAGAAAAACAATGGTGCACATCTATCTCTTACTTAACAAAATATATACATGGTATAAATTTGGTAGAATGCCATTTTAAATTAATATATAAATGGTACTACACTCCATCTAGACTATCAAAGATGTACCCACATTTACAGAATATATGTTGGAGGTGTGGGTCGTCTGCTGGGACATATATACATATCTGGTGGGAATGTCCGATTGTAAAGAGATTATGGTCATGGACCTACGATGTTCTGTATGAGCTGTCTCATAAAAGATTGGATCAAAATCCAGCTGTAGCGATATTACATTATAACTGGAATTTGGACACACAAGAAATTAAATGTATAGCATCTCATTGTTTTGTGGCTGCCAAAATTATAATGGCTAGAAACTGGAAATCATCTATTCCCTTTCAAAAAATACATCTTATTAATCAAATCAAATACCAACTCACGATGGAAAATAATCTTACTAATAATATATCGAGCTCAACTCTTAAAAAAGGTATTTACAAATTGTGGCTAAACAAAGTGATATCAATCTATTAATAAAAATGGGTAGCCCCCTATCACTTGTTAACTATAAAAGTATTGTAATGATCTAAAGGTGATGAAAAAATGGGCAATCCCCTTATGTTTTGATAATCCAATTTCAATCTATGCATGAAAATGGGCAACCCCCACTATTTGTTAATTATAACAGTATTGTAACGAGCCAAAGGTGGTGAAAAAACGGGTAATTTTACTACACTTTTATACCCTATTGCTAAGAGGAAAGGGAACCTTGGGTCTGACCTACTATTATCTACTACTTCTATGTATAGAATCATTGATATAGTCTCAGACGATCATTAGTTGTTCCTTACCAAGATGTCTTACTAAATAAGACTATAATAATTAATTTGTCTAAAGGAACAACCTGAGATAGTTATTTATATCAATTTATATCAATGCAAAACAATACAAGACTCAATGATGTTCATCCTAAACAATAAGGCCTTCCCGTTTATTAAACCCCGGCCCATATTGAAGGAACAATATGCACAATCACTATGTTCTTTTTTTCTCTTTACTCCTGAATGACGAAGATTAGCTGGGAATGATCTATCTTTCAGTCTGAAAGTATGAATGAATGTGTGAAAGTTGTATTTATCTTTTTTAGTTAGTCAGTCAAAGTACGTTTTATGATGTAATTTTTTATGATATTCTCTATATCAAGACAAAACATCTGTGATCTGAATACGATGTAAACTAAAACTTAAATCCACAAATGTTATTGAAACGTTCAATGAATATCATTTAATATACTGGCTGACTGTACAAAACAAAATTATGAAATAAAGATGATTATAAAAAAAAAAAAAAAAAACACCCTTCGAAGCCAAACTGAAAAAGAGTTCTCTTCATAAATTCCCACCCGACCCTGTCAAAGGCTTTCTCAGCATATACCGACAGGGTCAGGAGGGGAGTTCCTTCCTGTCTGGCCCAATCCAATAGATTGAACACCCTACGAGTATTATTAGAAGAATAACGTCCCGTTATAAACCCTATCTGATCATCACGGATCAGAGATGGTAGGACTTTTTTCAGCCGTTCGGCCAATATTGCAGCATAAAGTTTGGCGTCAACATTGACAAAAGAAATAGGGCGATAATTGGTCACATCAGAGGGCGATTTTCCCTGTTTCAAAATAGGAGTGATATGTGCCCTTAGTAGCTCAGGAGATACCGAGCCTTTGAACGCCATTTCGTTAAAGGTATCAGTTAGGAGCGGAATTAATTGTTTTCTAAAGATCTTAAAAAAAAGGTTCGTAAAGCCATCCGGGCCCGGAGCTTTATTGTTTGCAAGGTTATTTATTGCTGCTTCTACTTCGCTCTGTGAAATTATTTTATTTAGCATGGCCTTCTGATCGTTAGACAATTCCGGTAGCTTAGAATTTTTCAGATAGATATCCATCTTAGCTATGTCAGGAGATGTATTCAAATTATATAGGCTCACATAGAAAGATCTAAATTTTTCAGCAATGTCATCTGGCTTATAAATACACTTGTTTCCATTTACCAATTTAGAGATCTTTTGATCAGCCACTCTTTTTTTTTAACTTATTAGAAAGAATAGAATCCACTCTGTTGTTCTTATAATAGTATTTAATATTGAGCTTGTTAATGTTGCTCTCTATCCTAATTTTAATATGAGCATTATTTTTTTCTTGACAGCGAGTAATAGAAAGAGCTCTCTGGTCAGAATAGGATTGTTTGTTGGCTTTATGTCAGGATCGGGACAGGGATCCAACACGCAGAGTACGAACAGGAGAGATGTACGTATACCGGACCTTAGAATGGCCGGACTAACGTACGGAGAAAGCAGAGAATAGTCAGAGACAAGCCGGGGTCAAAGGACACGAGAGGTAAACAGGAACGATAGTACAAGCCGAGTCAAAACCAAAGAGAACGATAAACATAAGAGCACTGAGGAACCAGACAAGCTAGAACCACGACAGGGCAATGAACCATTACACACATCCCTCTTTTATACCCTGGTTCTCTAATTCATGACTCCGCCCTTGCCGAGTCCTGATTCGTTGTTCCGAACCAGATTGACAGGTCGGGATGTGATTGCCGTCATGACGTCGGCTCCTGAGCGTCGTGTCATAAAAGGAAGTGGGGTTCTCGCGGCCGGCGTGGGAATGACTATGAGAGCTGTGAGGATTGGATGAATCAGCCCCGCTGAGAGAACGGACGTCGGGAAGTCTAACCTCCTCCGAGGTAGAGACTTCAGGTACCCTGACAGTACCCCCCCCCTCAGAAACGCCCACCGGGCGGAAGGAACCGGGGCGAGACGGAAAGCGAGCATGAAAAGCCCTGAGAAGGCGAGGAGCATGCACATCCTCCTGGACCACCCAAGACCTCTCTTCAGGACCATATCCTTTCCAGTCCACAAGATATTGCACCTTCCGCCGAGAATCGAGAATGGAATTGATCTCATACTCCTCCTGACCCTCAACCTGGACAGAACGAGGGGAAGGCACAGTGGAGGAAAATCTGTTACATACCAAAGGCTTCAATAAAGAAACATGAAAGGAGTTCCGGATGCGTAAAGCAGGCGGAAGAGCCAGACGATATGCAACAGGATTTATCCGAGACAGAACCCTGTAAGGACCTATGAAACGAGGAGCAAATTTCATGGAAGGAACTTTCAAGCGGATGTTTCTGGTACTCAACCATACCCTATCGCCCGGAGAGAATACAGGAGCCACCCTTCTGCGTTTGTCAGCGTGTCGTTTGGACAACATGGAATTATGAATAAGGATTTGTCGAGTCTGATCCCACAACTTTCTCAGATTGGCAACATGAATATCAACCGACGGTATCCCCTGGGAGGGGGAGGCCGACGGAAGAACGGAAGGATGGAGGCCATAATTCATGAAAAAGGGGCTAGAACGAGTAGAATCGCAAACACTGTTGTTGTGCGCAAACTCCGCCCAAGGAATCAGACCGACCCAATCGTCCTGGTGTTCAGAAACAAAACAACGCAAGAACTGTTCAACCTTTTGGTTGGTGCGCTCGGCAGCCCCATTGGACTGGGGATGATAGGCAGAGGAAAAATTTAATTTGATACCAAGCTGGGAACAGAAGGATCTCCAAAACCGGGAAACAAATTGGGAACCTCTATCAGAAACGATTTCAGAAGGAATCCCATGTAAACGAAAAATCTCCCTCGCGAAAATTTCAGCCAATTCGGGAGAAGAGGGCAATTTGAGCAGAGGTACAAAATGAGCCATTTTGGTAAACCTGTCAATTACTGTGAGGATAACCGTATGTCTCTTAGAAACCGGTAAATCAACAATGAAGTCCATAGCCAGACAGGACCATGGTTTCACAGGAATTTCTAGGGGTTGCAAAAGCCCACATGGAAGCGTATGAGGTTGTTTAGTCCTCATACAGACATCACATGCCCCGACGAATTCCTTAAGATCCTTACGTAATGAAGGCCACCAGAAATCTTTAGAAATCAGAGAACATGACTTGCGTATGCCAGGATGTCCAGCAAATTTACTGTTATGAAAACACTGCATAAGTTCCAGTTGGAGTTTAGGAGGAACGAAGTAACAGTCCCCCGGAATAGGTCCGGGTGCCAGATGTTGTAACTTCTTGATCTCATCCAGCAACGGAGAGTGAATCTTAATGCTAGTGCTGGCAATAATATTACGCTTGGGAACTATAGAAGAAAAAACCATATCAGGCATAGTAGAAGGTTCATGTTGGCGGGACAATGCATCGGCCTTAGAATTCTTAGAACCAGGTCTATAAGTGAGAACATAGTTGAAATGAGTAAGGAACAGAGACCAACGAGCCTGCCTGGCAGATAATCGCTTGGCTTCCCCTATATATGACAAATTCTTGTGATCCGTCAAAATAGTAACCGGGTGTAAAGTCCCTTCCAACAAGTGTCTCCACTCCTTTAAAGCCAAAATTACCGCTAACAGTTCCCTGTCACCAATATCATACCTGCTCTCAGGCCCAGACAATTTCCTAGAAAAAAACCACATGGATGCAGTGGTTTATTCAAACTTAACCTTTGGGACAGAATAGCGCCTACACCTGTCTCTGAGGCGTCTACCTCGAGTAAGAAAGGCAAAGATGTGTCTGGATGAACTAATATCGGTGCTGAGGCAAACTGTTCCTTGAGAGTACTGAAAGCAACAAGCGCTTCTGGAGAACATGTCTTAGTATCAGCACCCTGTTTAGTCATGTTGGTAATAGGAGAGATAATAGACGAGTATCCCTTAATGAAGCGCCTATAGTAATTCGAGAAACCGATACATCTCTGAATGGCCTTGAGTCCCTTGGGCAATGGCCAATCCAAGATAGATTGGAGTTTAACAGGGTCCATCTTAAACCCCTCTCCAGAAATAACGTAACCAAGAAAATTTACCTGAGATTGGTCAAAACTACACTTGTGTAGGTGTGTCCACTAGGCACAACGGTGAGACTTTCTGTACACAACCTTTCTGGCAACCCTGACCCCAAGAGACTATTTCACCTTGTTCCCAATCAATAGTAGGGTTATGCTTTTTAAGCCAGGGATACCCCAAAACTATAGGAACTGAAGGGGATGAGATAAGCATGAAAGAAATCTCCTCCTCGTGTAAAATACCAATGGTAAGTATAACTGGTAAAGTTTCACGAGAAATAACTGGATCTAATAACGGTCTACCATCTATGGCCTCAACGGCCAGGGGGGTCTCCTTTAACTGAGATGGGATAGCATGTTTCTTGACAAAAGTGTGATCAATGAAGCTTTCAGCTGCTCCGGAATCTATTAATGCCATAGCTTTAAGTACTCCCTTTTCCCAAGTTAAAGAAACCTGTAATAGTAGCCTATGATCCCTGTAATCAAATGTAGAGGACAAAATAGAAACACCCAAGGACTGTCCTCTGGAGAAACTTAGGTGCAAGCGTTTCCCGGACGGTTAGGGCAATTAAGGCGTAGGTGGCCTCCTACTCCACAATACATACACCGACCCTCCCTTTTCCTATATTGTCTTTCATTCTCTGAAAGGTGAGTGTTACCAATCTGCATAGGTTCTGGGAGAGCTAGAATAGTAGATTCAGAATTCTGAAATGCGGGAGTTAGTCTTAAGGAAGGTCTATAGCCATAAT
This sequence comes from Pelobates fuscus, assembly GCF_036172605.1. NCBI lineage: Eukaryota > Metazoa > Chordata > Amphibia > Anura > Pelobatidae > Pelobates > Pelobates fuscus. Next base: position 163,564,871 of record NC_086317.1, on the reverse strand, counting down.
CACGAGTGTTTTGCCTCTGTCTCATGCGTTCATCTATACGAGAAATAAATGAAATTAATTCCTCTAAATTTTCAGGAAGATCCCTTGTGGCAACCTCGTCTAAGATCGCATCTGACATTCCGTTCAGAAATACGTCCATATAGGCTTGTTCATTCCACTTGACCTCTGCCGCCAAGGATCTGAACTCTAGCGCATAATCCACAAGGTTTAGACTATGCTGTCTAAGACGTAATAGTAATCTAGCAGCACTGGCCTTTCTCCCTGGAGGATCAAAAGTCCTCCTAAACGTAGTAATGAACGCATTATAGTTATAGACTACTGGATTATCATTTTCCCACAGAGGATTAGCCCATCTAAGAGCTTTGTCAATGAGTAGCGATATTATGAATCCAACCTTCGCCCTGTCTGTAGGATATGCGCGGGGTTGTAATTCAAAATGAATTCCTATCTGGTTTAGGAAACCACGACAAGTATCCGGAGCACCGCCATACCGTAAAGGGGAAGTAACACGGGAAGAAATTCCCCCTGTGGCTACCTCTAGGCCTGTGTTAGCAAGAGAGATAGATGGAGTACGCATCTCCTCTGCTTGATTACTCGGATGGGATAGTAATGCTTGCAGCGCTAGAGCCATTTGGTCCATTCTATGGTCCATGGCTTCAAACCTTGAGTCAGGTGAACCAAGCTGAGCGTTTGTACCTGCAGGATCCATGGCCCTGTCGTAATGTCAGGATCGGGACAGGATCCAACACGCAGAGTACGAACAGGAGAGATGTACGTATACCGGACCTTAGAATGGCCGGACTAACGTACAGAGAAAGCAGAGAATAGTCAGAGACAAGCCGGGGTCAAAGGACACGAGAGGTAAACAGGAACGATAGTACAAGCCGAGTCAAAACCAAAGAGAACGATAAACATAAGAGCACTGAGGAACCAGACAAGCTAGAACCACGACAGGGCAATGAACCATTACACACATCCCTCTTTTATACCCTTGTTCTCTAATTCATGACTCCGCCCTTGCCGAGTCCTGATTCGTTGTTCTGAACCAGATTGACAGGTCAGGATGTGATTGCCGTCATGACGTCGTGTCATAAAAGGAAGTGGGGTTCTCGCGGCCGGCGTGGGAATGACTATGAGAGCTGTGAGGATTGGATGAATCAGCCCCGCTGAGAGAACGGACGTCGGGAAGTCTAACCTCCTCCGAGGTAGAGACTTCAGGTACCCTGACACTTTAGAAAAATTGTAAAATTCAATATAAAGGTCGGACAGAGTATTATTTAAGTTCTTTCTCTGCTGACTTGCTAGTTTGATCCAATATCCTCTAATGACTGCTTTGCAAGAACACCAAAGACATTCTTTAGAAATCTCATCAGATGAATTTTCTTTAATAAATAGATCAATTAAATTATCTATATAGTCGATATTAGCTTTGTTTTTCAATAAGTAGTCCGCAAGTCTCCATATCGGAGGAGATCTAATATTGGTCATCACCAGCTCAGCAATTATCATATCATGATCAGACCAAGTATTTTCCACAATAGAAATTGTAGAGATCGCCTTGACTAGGTCCAAATTACCTAAAATCAGGTCTATCCTAGCTGCTGAACATTGGGGGATAGATCTATGCGTATAGTTCTTTTCATTAGGATGGAAAAGTCTCCAACAATCAAATAGCTCCGCTTTCTTTATTGTCCTACTAAGTAATGCTGCCTGCCGTTTCAGGGATTTATCTATCTGCTGATTCTTAGATAATTGTTTATCCAATAAGGTGTCACAAATACAGTTAAAGTCACCAGCAATCAAAATTCTGCCTTTTTTAACTTGTTCCAGCAACCTCAAAATTTTACTGAGGGTTTTGATCGGATCTTTATTGGGTAAGTACACATATAGATTGCTCTAATATGTCTTTATTTGAATATCGAGACAATTATACTATTAACATCAATGATGTCTTTAATGAATTAGAAGAAATAAATACTAATGAGCCATTAGTTGTCTTTGATAACCTACCAGAATTACTAAAATAATTGGAATTTTCTCTAACAAAAGAAATGAAATTAAGGTGGGAGATTGCAACACTGACTAAATACATAGAAGAAAAAATAACTCCTAGAGGTCTCAGGTTGTTCAAAATGCCCACTTCAGACACTGAAAATAAAATGTTCATGGAAGAGTGGTATAACCACCTAGAGTACTGTATATTTGGATTGATGAAAAGTCTCATCAAAGTTAAAAATGAGAAATTGTCTGTAATAGATAAAAAAATTAATACATTACGAGAACAACTAATCCCTTTCGGAGATACCGAGGAGTATTATAATGTATCGCAAAAAATTAAAAAAACAGTAGAAAAAATTGAAATTGATACAAAAAAGATAAAAATTCAGAAATATAACCGAGATAAATATGATTACGCACAAAATCAAGTACGTACGTACAATATCAAAAAACCCAACACCCAAAATCGGTGGGGAAATAGGGGAACACATCACAATTTAAATACACAAGGAGGTCATCAGTTTAGACCAAACAGGCTACAAAGCAAAGAATTTCACGAAAGGAAACACTTTCACAATAATCATCAGAGATCATTAGATAGATCTCCTAAGTATAACACAAGAAATGAGAGACAAAACACAAGATTTGACAAACCCTACACTAGGTACTATCAAAACACTCAATATCAAAACACTCACTTTCATAACAAACCATCTATTTCACACCATTCAGGAAAAATTGAAGAACACAATAAACACAAATATTTTAGACATCACGGGACTCAAGAATCACCTCTTGTTGTGAGACCTAAAACTCACAGACACACATTCATACCAGACTCTCCTAAACAAAAACAAAGAAACAGAAAGTATTCTTGGGAAATCCCCCAAAAAACTTATAAAAGACAAGACGATAACAAACCATCACCATCACAAGATCCAATCAAAAACAACAAATACCATGTTTTATCTTTTTGCGATCAATTTGATGAAACATCTTTTTTAGAGATTGCCTCCAACAGAGAAAGACAGACCCATCATCTCAACATCTCGCCTATAAAAAGTCGCAAGAGAGGTTTAGAGGGAGAAGATCAGGCAGAAGACAACAAAAAAGGAAGGTTAGAAAGTTTCTAGATCAGACAACACAGGAGGCACCTACTGGTATCTTCAATTTATCAGATAAAGTTTTGAGTACAACAGAAACGAATATTCTGAAACGAGGTTTAAAATTTGCTCCCACAAAGCCATTTAACTCCTTCCTAGCATATATAGATGTGAATAAATTCGTTAGGAATGCGACTTTAAAACGTTTTTTCGTTGACAAAGACAATTCTAACCAAACCACTAAGACGGTAAATATTAACACAAAGGAATATAAAAGTAGTGATTTAAAAAATAAATCCACCTTTTATCCTGCACATTTTAAATCTAGCGCCCTAGATATATTTGAAAAGAAAGTCTGTAAGGACCTAAAGATCCTAGATACCAAAAAAATAAGAGATAAACCAAATATGAATAAGAAAGAAATGAAAATACTAAAAGAGCTATATAATGACACCTCAATAGTAATTAAACCAGCCGATAAAGGCGCAGGTCTTGTCATTCAATCTAAAGAAAAATATGAAGCAGAAGCCTATAGACAGCTTAATGATCAGAACACCTATACTAAATTGGATAATGATCCAATAATGAATATAAAATCTGAGTTTTATGATTTTTTAAAAAACGGAAAGGACACAGGAATTATAAGTGAGAAGGAATATAATTATATAAAGATCCAATTTCCTAAGACCCCAGTTATATATTTCCTTCCAAAAATTCATAAGAACCTAATTGATCCACCAGGATGTCCTATTGTGTCGGGAATAGGATCCCTTCTCTCTAATTTATCAGAATATATCGACATAATGTTACAACCGTACGTCAAAAAAAACAAGATCATACTTAAAAGATACAATAGATCTTTTGAAAAAATTGGAAACCATAGTTTGGAAAAATTACTATGTACTTATTACATGTGACGTGCAGTCATTATACACGATTATTCAGCACGACAAGGGATGCAGAGCAATAAGATCTATTTTAGAACGAGACGATTCTATGCCTCAGGAACAGACAGATTTTATTATTGATGGCATAAACTTAATTTTAAAACATAATTATTTTTGGTTTAGAGAGAGCTTTTATCTACAGAATACTGGGACAGCTATGGGTACCAGGTTTGCACCCAGTTATGCCAACCTCTATATGGCGGAGTGGGAAGATCGGTCCGTCTGGAGAGGGCATGACTGGGTGGAAAACCTGGTATCCTATTCACGCTACATAGACGACCTCCTGTTCATTTGGAAGGGGTCTATTAGTTCAGCGAGGGATTTTATTTCTTTTTTAAACAACAACGAAGAAGGCATAGTTTTAACAGCAGATTTTAGCAGCACTATGGTGACTTATTTGGATTTGAATATATGTATTGAAAACAATCAAATACAAACAAAAACACATTTTAAAGAAGTAAACGTAAATAATTATATAAGCACAGATAGTTGCCATAATAAAATATGGCTGGAAAGCATACCTAAAAGCCAAATGATGCGCCTTAAAAGAAACTGCTCAGAAAAATCTGTTTTTAGAGCAAGCTAACACATTAAAGACAAGTTTCATACAAAAGGGCTATAATGCTAATAACATTGATTCAACTATTAATCAAACCATTACCACTAATAGAAACCAACTTATACATAAGGTTAAAACTTCAGTGAATCAAAACAATCGTGATTTTACCTTACCAATTGTATTAGATTATAATAATAAAAATAGTCAATTGAAGAAAATTTTTACAAAACACTGGCACTTATTAAAGGAAGATGAAATATTAGGAAAATTAATCCCTGACAAACCAAAAGTAATATTCAGAGGAGCCCCTAATCTTAAAATGCACTTAACAAAAAATTTCACAAAAAATAGTCCCAATAAAATTAATAATTTTATGGACAAGAAAGGTTTTTATAAATGTAACTGTTGCATGGCTTGTAGGAAAACAAAAACTACTAAAAGAATTATTACTTATTTTAAATCAAGTAATACCAATAAAATATATAATATAAAAGAGGTCATCACATGCAATAGCAAAAATGTAATCTATCTATTGGAATGTTCGTGTGGCCTCCAATACGTAGGTAGGACGATCAGGCCACTAAAAACTAGAATTGCAGAACATTGCAGGAACATAGAAAAAGGGTTACAGAACCATTCCATACCAGCGCACTTTTGCATGCATAACAATGACCCTAAGCATCTCACGTTTATTGGGATTAAAATTGTTAAAAATCACTGGAGAGGGGGAGATGTTATAAAAAAGATTGGACAAACCAACATGCAGTGGGTATACCAATTAGATGCCCTACACCCCAAGGGGTTAAATGCTGATTTTGATTTATTAAATTTTTTATAAATTTCTAATTCCTTTTTTATTATTATTTTTTATGCGGTGTTTTATCTAGTTATATATCCTTTTTTATCCATCTTTTTTATAATATGCCCCAATATGGACACATACGATTTGGTTCACTTGTTTTCTGATATTCCTTATAATTTATGTCTCTAAGCTGCTAATTACTTTGATTATTATGTCAATTATTTACATATGCTATCTTTTTGATTTATTCATATTGCCCCATAGTGGTGACATCCCCTTTTTTAATCTACACACACCTATTTTCTTTTATATATTTATTATAGCTGTAGGCTATTTTTAGACTTTATTTGTCACATATATTGAATATGTGATTCCTTTTGTTATATTGGTCTATGTGTAATTTGTAGAGATAGCTCTCCTTCTTTATGTATATTATTTGTGTAACTGTTATTATTTATTTATGGCTACCTAGAAGATATTCCACTACTCTGCTCTATTAAGTAGAAATACTGAATGTTGCCCTTATTAAAGATGGCCGCCGCGCCATATTTTCATCATGATTTGCCCATATCCCTTTATCATTGGCTATCAGGGTGGGAGACGCTCGGAACGGTACGCACACCATTTATTGGTGATGCGTGCGTTCCAAGGCATCAGATCATCACACTCTCCTCTTCAATTCTGATGCTGCGGTCACTTCCGGTCTGACGCGAGCACCGCGTCATTTCCGGTATGACGCGAGGGCCGCGTCACTTCCGGTATGACGCGTGCGTTCCAGCATGAAACCGGAACCAGGAAATCAACACACCAGGACACAATTTCTTCATCAATGAGGATATATAAACTGACTTTTTCTGAAATTATACCACACTTCTGAAGAAGCCTATCAGGCGAAACGCGTTAAGTGGACTTTATATTTTATATTTTACTATTTATTACTTTGTTTGTTTATATTAAAGTATACTTTTTAAGTTACTTTTTATTCACTATTTTTATCATTTCCTGGTATCCTGAATATCCGTGGTGGGGATTATACCACCTAAGCTGTTTATACTAGAGCAGGTCACATGCTCTGGAAAGTGTAAGTACAATACTATTTATTACCTTTTACAATATTGGTACTTACTTCACCATATTGCTGCTATTCTTCTTTTATATCAACTACGCATATTGCACTTTGGAAACATCCGTGGAGACCACTACAAATCCATAGACGGGGATTGTACCGTCCAGGCGCTTCACAGCAGAGCTCTGTTATAGCTCATCTCAATGTGAGTGGATTGCATATAGCTACTAATCATTTGTTTTTAAGACTAAATTTACTGTATTGCACTATTATTTTTTAATTCTTTTCCGAGGTTACGATTTATTGGAAAATTCAAAGACTCATGTATGTATTTTCTACATATATAAATTACTAGGCGCGGTATACGTCTCCTTTTTTGTTTCTCTATTACACACTCACAAGGTTGGGGAATCCTTGTTTTGTATACTGCTGCCTGACCACTATAGTGAGCGCCTATTACTTCCTTTTCTCCTTAAGTACACATTGACTAGTGTGTAATCTAACCCATTTAATTGACCAACCAAAATAATAAATCTCCCTTCCGGATCAGAATGGCTATAATAGCATTCAAAGGAAACTTCATTAGAAAAGATTATAGAAACCCCACATTTTTTTTCCCTTGTAAGGTAGCAGAGTAAATAGTCGGATATTTCTTATAAGATCACAGTTTTTTAACCTCCCCCATCCAATGGGTTTCTTGAACAAAACTAATTTGTATTCTCTGAGTAATAAGAGTGTTATACAAATAACCTCTTTTTATGGGAGAATTAAGGCCTTGGGCATTAATCGAAATCACTCTGACCATAAGTTGATCTGTTTAAACCTATTCTGACCTTTATAGGGCTCTTTGACAATAATCTCCTCATGTAAGACCAATTGAAGACAAAACACACAACAAAATACCACATATAAACAATCATAATTACAAAATATCCTGGAGAAATGTTTTTGTTTTTTTTCCAAGAACTGGGAATCGCACAAATTCCCAAAGGGAGGGTCGTAAAATTTACGGAGGGTTTTGTAACAGCGAGGCATCAAGAGAAGGAGGAGATGGGGGAAAAAAAAGGGGGGGGGGAAACACATTACTTCCCTTACACTCTTGAATCTTCCCATCCATCTCTCTTACCCCTCTCTCCTGTTGCCAAGCAGAGAGTACAGTTTTTTCTCCATCTCAAATAAATAGAGGATTATTAAGTGATATAGTATATAATTTGCCTTAGTAGGAGAGTATTATATCAAAGGAGGAAGATTCCCTCAGCATAACTATGCCACTCGTTAGTATAAATCCAAAATAAAAAACACAGTGTTAAAAACTATACCTATCACAAACAGATAACTTTAACCAATTAGTGATCTAAAACTAAAATTTTATCAATTTTTACGTGATGTTAATAACACGAAGATTGAGATTGATAGAGAAAAAAAAAAGATTACCACTTTTATAACTTTATCACCCATAGATCTTCACACTTGAAACTGTGTAGTTCAGGTTCTCCATAAGCAATGTGGCTTAGTTTTGTTATTTATTATTGCTGCAGATAACCAATGATTAATGTTAACTTTGATCAAATTTTGACTTCAAGAGTTTAATATATTTTTTGTCATAGATTTGCCTTGAATGTATTTCATGTTATCTGTCACACGTTGGCATACTTAACTTTCTTGCCAGAACTGACCGTGGGAAGCTGCCTGAAAACCAATGAAGTTCCTCTGCAGCAAATCTTACCCATCTGCTTCATGCGATCACGAAGATAACGCGAATACCTGATTCAGATCTGCAGATTACATCATTGCCTACAAGGGGACTGCCTGGGTTGTCAGGAAGATCCCCTAACTTATGATTAGTAAAAACAAACATAATAGAAGCATTTAGTATATCAAATAAATATTCGTTGAGAATAAAATTATATATATATATTTCTGTATAATATATATATATATATATATATATATATATATATATATATATATATATATATATATATATATATATAATATAATATAACCCCTCTGGAACACAGTGATTTCTGCTTTAAGAACTATCCAGCAGTTCCTATGGAGTGACCAGCAGAGGGGGAACTCCTGCAGCACCTGGCCGAATATATGCAGGTCTCCTTTTAAGTTTCGGCGGGAAGTTTTTGGCAGTTCAGAGAAGGAAGGAGAAGGAACCCTGCTAAGCTGGAGAAAGACGTTTCCAGAGTGAGAGCTTCTGGTTCCAGTGTGAAGCCTCACTGAAAGGACGATTTCAGCAGGCATCTACATCCTGACTCAGGCACAGAGTGGTTTCTTTGGCAGAGACTTGCTAGGGAAAGAGAGAAAATCCCAGAAGCAGCAAGAAGCAGTGTTTCCCCTTCTTCCTGGCCTTAATTGCATTTGGTGTGGTAAGCCTGCATACTCATACAGTTCTTTGATCAGAAGAAGGAACATTGCAGCAGCCTCCCTTTACTCCTATGGCACCCCACAATGTTGGAACCCCTCCGGTGTCACTCAGTTCTCCAACTCTGAACCCCGAAAGCCCGTGCTTTGTGCCTGGGACCTCCTTTAGAATCTCCTCTAGTTCTATGGGAGAGCCAGGGCTTGGTGTGGTAAGCCTGCACACAACAGGGCACCCTGACTTTGGGCTGCACAGTTTAAAGACTGGACCCCTATTCTTAATGATTAGTGGAAGCCCTCTACAGTTTTCCAAACCCATCAGGTCGATTACAAACAGCTGACAGGGCCCCAACTAGGTGCACCATCCGCTGGTACCAAACCGCCACTAGGGTGAAGGCCTAAGGAAGGGTAAGGGACCACATTGTAACTATGGGTGAGCATATATGTGAGGTACTCCATTATGACCGCGTTTTAGTTGTATTGTATTCTATTGGTGTGTGTCACATGTTGCGTTATTCTACTCTCTACAGCCCCTAGCCATACATATTACACCAGAAAAAACACAACACAACAACCGACATTTACACAAAACACCACACCTTAATGAACTAACTACACACACTCAATCCCACAAGCAGGCTCTAAACACATGTACAATACGCTTTCCTTACACTTTGGTATCCCACTTACGGTGACACTGGAGAAATGTCACAAGCAAACACAGCGCAAGCATGTTAATAAATTTGCTTGCGCTGCATAGAACAAATACAGGGCCTTTATTTCATGCAAGAGCTCTTCAGCAGAGCTCTGCGCATTGAACCAACATGTTCACTTTGAGAGGTGGTGTGCTTGTCATTGGTGATGACAAAACACACCCCCTTTACAGTGGGCCGCTGTGATTCAAAAATGCCCGGGCCGAATTGTTTCCCGAGTCCTGCCCTGTATATATATATATATTATACAGAAATAAGTTGTGAGACAGAAGTATGATGATGACGTATGACAATCTGATGCGGCATATGTGGTTGCTAGGTCATGAATCAATAAAATACAAAGTGTTCTCTCATCCCCACTGCAGAGTGTGTGTATGAAGGAAATGCACAAAAGTGAAAAGATATCAAAAAGAGTATTTCGCAGGCTCAGGTGCTTATCCCAAACAAGAGTGTCACCAAAACAGTAACAAGCAAGGGAACCACCGGTAAGTGGTGTCCATCAGTTTTCTGTTTTGGGACCACTTTGTCTTAGGGATGAGCATAACCACCTAGCAATAGCGCTCGTCCCACCCTCTTTTAAGTTAAGTTTTGCCTGCTGGTGGTAGTTTGTTTTTCTAAAACATAAGGTTATCTGGTGCTTATTCAGCCTATTGATAACTGTTCTCTGTTTTGTTTTTTACAGACTATAGCTGTACTCCAAGACAAGACCAACAAACCAGTATGATATTCTCATGGACTCCCTGCATAAAGATTCTGTTTGCTGGGACTTTTTTACATTTCTTTTCTCTTTATTGAACGTAATTGGTTGCAATTTATGATGAATGGTTCCAGTGTTCATTTGATACTTTCCTTTGCTATAGATTGTTGCCTTGTTTTCATTCCGCTGTTTGTTTTATACGAAGTTTAAAGTCTATCTTATATGTCTGCATGACTTATTAAACATTTTTGTTCCCCTGTACTATTGGCTACTTGAATTGTTTTATTTTGTGTTTAGATGTTTAATTATATTCCTATACACTTTAGGCAATATTTATCCTTAGTACTTCGTGCTAACCATCCGCAGTTTCCCAATTTTAAAAATCTGAGGCAATCAGGATTCCCGCTCTCAGCACGGCTCTCCTGATACCTGATTGGCTGAAATGCTGTTGCTGTGCAGATGCACAGCGCGAGCATTTTCAGCTCTGGCATTTGACTCCGGGAGGCTGCCGCATACCCACTAGCTTTGCTAAGTGGTTATGCTCATCCCTAAGACAAAGAAAGTTTGCATATCTTGCAGACTATGCAAAGATCTGCAAACTCTGATTTAGATAAATGTAGCGGAACTTGGGATTTAGCGCACTATAGGGACCTGATCGCCCCAGTGCTCTATAGTGTTGCGTGGCACCCAATACCACTCTTTCCTTGTGAATGAGATTCCTGTAGGGCAGTGGTTCCCAACCTTTTTCACTTGTGTACCCCTTGGCAGCCCTTTTCCTTAAATTGCACGCCTCATATTAGCAAACTGGTTGTAATGAATATAGTTGTTGTTAAATAGTTACTGTTATTTAAAATGTATACATTTTTTTCTGCACTGTCCAACCTAGGATCCCCTGCTTCTCATCTGCCCCAGGCTCTCCCCGCTACTCCTCTCCCCCAGACTCTTCCTCCTTCTCCTCTGCCCCAGCCATCCCTGCTCTTTCTCTAGCCTAGGCTCCCTCTGCTCCTCTTCTGCCCAAGGCTCCCCTACATTGGAAAACAATGCTCTAGAGCAGGCTTCCCCAAACTCCGGCCTTCCATATGTTGCTGAACTACAACTCCCATAAATCTATAAATGAAATAGGCTGAGAATCATGGGAGTTGTAGTTCAGCAACATCTGGAGGGCCAGAGTTTGGGTAAGCCTGCTCTAGACCCCAAGGGTGTTTTTTTTTTTTTAACATATTATTACAATTACATTTTAATGATCTGTGCTATTTACAAATTATTCATATTTAGGTTTGTTTAAACTATTTCATTTAATGATTTTTGAGCCAAAAAGTGTATGTTGATGGCATAAGTATTATTGAATAAGTTTTTTAGCACAGTATATTTCATATTGGTTTGATTCATGCCACATATTTGTTGTTTGCTGTTCATAATAGGTAGTTATAGTGTTGTACTTGTAATTGCACTTTATTTTGTGAGTGTATATGAAAGTAATTGTTATAATTTATTATTTATTACAGAGCATTAATTGGCATAGTGCTGCACATTGAAGTAATCTTTACATTAATCACACTTTAAATCTGTGCATGCAACTTTCAGTTTAATATAAAAAAGTTGTGTTACACTAGAGATATAGACATTGACATCACCAGTAAAGAAGTAACCATGATGTCATAGTTAGCACGTCAAGTCACACTAGAGATATGCACCTTGATTGTCATTAGAGGTTAAACTCACTAGTAAAGCAGTTATTGTTTCAATAGCTTCAGACATGGATTTGTACATTGTACTGGTAGCGCTGTTTCCTTTATGGAATTGTGTTGTATGTGAAGATACAGGTAATAATCAATGTATCCTTTCTGGATAGTGTTATATCTAAGCTGTATCAAAAGAGCAGACATATTGGGTATAAATGGCAAATATTTAGTAATTCCATTATATAGCATACGTATTACATTGAACTTCCAGGAGTTAAATATTTGATCAATAATGACTATAATATTACTATTACAACATCTAAATGTCTTGACCAATGTATTCAGGGCTTGATTTCCCATTGCAGCGAAAAACTGAGGAAGTTTTGAGGGAATTTTAATGTCACCATCCGTGACTGTTTGTTCTAAAAGTAACATTGACACAAATGTACCAAGATTTTTGCTGAAATTTTATTTATTCTTGACAAAAGGCTGAACTCGTATACACCAAGTACTTGGTAACCTCGGATGCATTAATTTGTGACTCTGTTTAATTAACAGGATTTTATTTCCTTTTCAGCTGCCGATGACATTGGCCCTCACATGGTGATAAGGATAGCTGAACTCCTTAGCCCTGAGGAATGCCAAGATTTCATCAGCAGAATCAATAGACCTGAAGACGATCTGGTTAAGAAAGTCTCAAACCTGTCTCCAAAACGACGCAGGCGCAGAGAGATTGGTAGATTCACTGTGCAATTATTATATCATGTGTTAATGTTGTAACTGGAGGGCAGAGTTAATGAAATAGGGTATTTTAAAGTATAATAAATCAGGAAAGATAATGTATAATTATTTTGTATTACAAATTCTATTAATATTCACACATATATATTATCAGCACACTTTGTTATTGTTTTTGTTCTGACAAAATTTGTGCAGGATCTCTTTTTACTAGAAATGTTTTTTATATAACGCTACTCTGTACTGTACAGCAGCAAATCTATAACGATATACACATTTATTGCAGTTCTCTGATCATTTCATATGTACCATTACAGAAATATTCATTCAGACTAGGGTGACATAATGAGATACTTTAAATTATTATTAGAATAAACTTCCATCAAAATTATTTCCATTCTTACCATACATAAATACAAAACTATATTACAATTCAGATTTTAGATTTTCGTTTCATTTAGAGATTTATAATTAATGTGTAAAAAAAATGTCAAGGACAATGTGGGTGCCCATACCAAATTCTGAAGCTGGTGCTAATGCCAGCCATGTTTTTACATTGCAGTTGATTGTTCACCCACTTTACAGCTGATTTTACTGATCACTGTTAGCATTCCAATGAAAATGTGTGGCAGGCTTGTTTATATCAAGATAATTATTTTACTTGTCCACGGAGCACCACTCATGGAATTACCAGCAAAATCCTGGGAGCTAATCCTGATTGTATCTCTTCTTTCTACACACAGTGACCAAGGAGCAATGTTTGGCAACATTACAGAAATGGTTTGATGAAAAAGGGGAATCAGTCTATTGGGATCGGATCTCTACTATTTTATATCAAGTGGGACGACCTGATGTTTCTAAAGGTAAATATAAATTTTGTAATTTAGTAGAAAATGGTATTAATCACAGATGTTGTGATGTTAAAGCGGTTAGAGGTCACAGTGCTTCAGTATCTCTGTATACATCCTCTTATTTCAAGAAATTAAAGTGTCCCTGCCAATCCTGACACATTTTATCTTCGTGAACTTATTTTGATTAAACATATTGAAATGAAATGCTTCAGACTACAGAGTTTATAAATTTCATAAGGTAGTTTTTCATAAATGTAAAAATTAATCCCATTCATTCTCTATAAACCATATGCATGTATAGCATAGCACTGTGAAAGTATCCATAGAGAGTTGGATTTTCCACTAATACACCAGGATAGAATTTGAACTTTAGTGAGATCATGAGAAATGAAATGTCTTATCATGTCGATACATGCCGTAACGTGTTCATATGTATAATAGAACTTGGAAGAAATCTCAATCAGGACAAAATTCTGGAGATTGAGAAGAACGCTGATGAATATAAGCAAAAAATGCTGGATTCATCTCTGCTTCTTCCGAATGAAGAATTTTCTGAAATCGATGCCAGGCAGAGAGATGGTGAGTGCCCAACATAATTAAACATGTAGAGATTTAAGGATTTTTTTTGCTGCGGAGACTCACAGATTAATTAAAACCAAAATGGTAAACAAATAACAGAGACCTTGCTAAGCGAGAGGGGACGACCCAGACTTGAGTGGGTTGCTGAAAAGCCCCAAAGCTGTATTTTAGCACTTTATATTGCTATTTCTGGTGTATGGCTGAGAGGGAGGGAAAGCCGTGGTTACTGAGACAGTCACTTTCTCTGCCCAGCTCCACGCTTTCTTACTGCCAGAATGCAAACCTACTATACTCTTTGGTGTGAAGGTTACTACTGGTTAACTCTGCTTGGCACTGGAGCCAGGGCTTTTATAGAACTTCAAAGACAATATTAATAATTAATAAAATATATATCGGTCTATCTCTGTCACACAGCTGATGTTTTATCTGTATATTTTACTCATAGAGTTTAATAATGTTGTGCTTATGACACGCTGTCCTGTAATTTTTTAATAATGTTTCTTTTCTACAGTTTTCAACTTTGAGGATATGGATTGGGATCTCATTATTGAAAGAAAGCCACGCCCACCTTACCAGCGAGCGCTTACCGAGTGGTGCTGGTACATGTTATATGGTGTTATTATTGGATTCCTGGGAGGAGCTGTAATGGTGGTCATGATCTATCTATTGCTCTTCAGGGTTTTAAAGATTGATGGAAGAGAGAGAGATTTTTACAAGATTGTCTGATAATACATGTCTGCACGGCAAGGGCAGTGATGTTTGAATTAAATGAGAGATTAAATAAACAGCACTTGAACTTATACATTGCTAGTAATTTAATGTTTATTTGTCTAATGGTGGATTATTACTGCCACAATATTAATTTTCTGTACACAACTTGAGCTGGTGATACAACATTAGCAATGTCCTACTCAAGATATTAAAAATTTGTAATAAAGAGTCACACAACACCTGAACAAGACGAACACCATAACTGAGAGCTCCATTGTCTGTCTACAAATCTCAGTAGAGAAAAACCAACATTAGGGAACCATGAGAGATAATGAAGATTACCACTTTTTTTTTTCTTAGACATAAAATATAAATTGCCTTATTAAATTCAATAATAGCTGAAAATTGCCACGGCCTCATCTACACAAAAAGATAGAGATGGGCCATGACTAACAATCAAGACACACATCCAATTGGTCTTACATAGAGAAAAAACACACAAAAGAAAAAAGTCAAATTGCCCAAAAACAAAGTTGTTGTAATATCTACTAAAAGGTCAGAGAGATTATGTGAAACTGTCCTAATCTTGCTTTCATACCAACTATGCAGAAATTGATATGCCTAGTACCCGAATTCCGTCTTATTACCAGTCTGTAATATCTACAATAAATTTAGAATAGAACTCACAAAGTCCCTCATTAGGGAGGTTATTACTTAAGAGTAAACCCTTCTCCATCTCAAGTTGGTATAATAGTTGTGCTTTAAGTTGGCCTTTTTTTTGGGATGTCTATATTTTTCCAAAATCTAGCAATCAGAATTTTAGTTGCCATTAAAAAAAGAATCAAAATCAATTCCAGATTACCATGTATTTCTAAGCCAAAAAGGTGGAGTAGTGCAAAATCTGCTTTAAACTCAGGGCCTATACCTCCAATTCTAAAAATGAGGTCAAATATGATAATCCAAAGAGGTTTAATTCTGGGACAAGTCCACCAAATATGGAGTAAAGTCCCTTCAGGGTGGAAGCATCGCCAACAGTTTGGGGGATTAGATATGGATATTTTAGAAAGTCTTACAGGGACCAAATACCATCTAAACAAATTTTTTGTGAATGTCTCAAGAATATTCAGATTGTGTATATGTTTCCTTGTCAGCATAAATGCTTTACACCAATTATTGTGAGGAATGGAGATACCCAAGTCTTCTTCCCATTTAGTTAGAGCATTAGGTATATCCGGGACCCCCGTAAGTTTTATCAAATCTATCGCAAGAGATAGAATACCTTCTTTACATCTAAACCAGAAAAAATCTTCCTGAACAGATTGCCCCTATCAACAGCCAAATTGATAATATGGTCTTTAAGAAAACTCTTAAGATGTAGATAGTTAAATATCTCCTTAGAGGGTAAGTCTAACTCCGTCCTGAGAGTTTCATAACTTTTCATATGCTGACCTACAAAGAGATCTTTTATCTTATAGGAACAGTTTTTATACCAGTGCCTTAAGTTTATCTCTAACATAAACTGTTCTAAAGATCGTATAGTAAGATTCTCACAAAGTGTTTTCTTAATTTTCAAGATATTTTTTAAATATGACCATTCTTTAAGTGTTTGGGATAGGGACAAAACGGGGAGAACTGAGATGTCTTGCAGATCTCTATTCTGGCTTACTTCCCTCCACAAAAGGAGCTCCAGATTATCCAGACCAATTCTGGCTGATTCAATTTTATACCAGGCTTGATTTCTAGAGTCACTTATTTGTAAGTGGGAAGCATGGGCCAACATATTAGCCTGATATATTTGCGTAATCAGGGGGTATCCTAATCCACCCTGTTGGGTCTTCTTAGATAAGGTATATGTATTTATTCTAGGACGTTTCCCTTTCCATATATATGATGTAATACTACTCTGGACCATATTCAGCCAAAAACGAGAAATCGAGAAGGGAAGCATTCTAAAAAGATAGGCCCATTTGGGAATTATATAGGCTTTGATTGTATTTATTCTTCCCCACCAGGAGATCTCGTGAACTCTCCAGTCTTTCAGTAAGGCGTTGGTCTCTTTTAGTAATTTCCAAAAATGTATTTCCATAGCCCGCGATATATCCGCGGGAATAGTCAACCCCAAATAATTGATCTCTTTGTTCGTCCATTTGAAATCAAAAGCGCTTTTTAAAAGCTCTAGGTTTTCTTTTTTGATATTAACAGCTAGAGCTACTGTTTTATTCAGATTTAAACTATAATTAGATATACTGCTATAATTATCAAATTCTTGCATTAGATATGGGAGAGAGCTGAGGGGATCAGTAATAGAAATTAGAATATCATCCGCGTATAAACACAGCTTCCACACATCCTCCTGAGCTCCCATACCCTTAATCCCTGAGTTGCGTCTAATATTGTTCGCCAGTGGTTCTATAGATAAGACATAAAGTAAGGGGGAGAGAGGGCAGCCCTGCCTTGTCCCATTAGAGATACAGAACCACTCTGAACATAAGTCACGGGCTACAATTCGGGCAGTAGGGTTCGAATATAAAGAACCTACAGCGGTCAAAAACCACCCTTCGAAGCCAAACTGAGAAAGAGTTCTCTTCATAAATTCCCACCCGACCCTGTCAAAGGCTTTCTCAGCATCTACCGACAGGGTCAGGAGGGGAGTTCCTTCCTGTCTGGCCCAATCCAATAGATTGAACACCCTATGAGTATTATTAGAAGAATAATGTCCCGTTATAAATCCTATCTGATAAACATGGATCAGAGATGGTAGGTTTTTTTTCAGCCGTTCGGCCAATATTGCAGCATAAAGTTTGGCGTCAACATTGACTAAAGAAATAGGGCGATAATTGGTCACATCAGAGGGCGATTTTCCCTGTTTCAAAATAGGAGTGATATGTGCCCTTAGTAGCTCAGGAGATACCGAGCCTTTGAACGCCATTTCGTTAAAGGTATCAGTTAGGAGCAGAATTAATTGTTTTCTAAAGATCTTAAAAAAAAGGTTCGTAAAGCCATCCGGGCCCGGAGCTTTATTGTTTGCAAGGTTATTTATTGCTGCTTCTACTTCGCTCTGTGAAATTATTTTATTTAGCATGGCCTTCTGATCGTTAGACAATTCCGGTAGCTTAGAATTTTTCAGATAGATCTCCATCTTAGCTATGTCAGGAGATGTATTCAAATTATATAGGCTCACATAGAAAGATCTAAATTTTTCAGCAATGTCATCTGGCTTATAAATACACTTGTTTCCATCTACCAATTTAGAGATCTTTTGATCAGCCACTCTTTTTTTTAACTTATTAGAAAGAATAGAATCCACTCTGTTGTTCTTATAATAGTATTTAACCCCTTAAGGACCGGACTTTTTTTGCGATGTTGTACATTTGCGACCAGGCATCTTTTTGACACTTTTGTGGTGGTTGTGTTTAGCTGTAATTTTCCGCTCTCTCATTTACTGTTCCCATACAAATTATATATTGTTTTTTTCAGGACAAAAGGGGCTTTCTTTACATACCATTATTTATATAATCTCATGTAATTTAATTTTTAAAAAATGAAAAAATATGATGAAAAATTTAAAAAAATACATGTTTTTTGACTTTTATGTAAAAAATCTTTTACTCATCTACAAAAGCGAATGAAAAAAACTGCTAAATAGATTCAAAATTTTGTCCTGAGTTTAAAAATACCCAGTGTTTACATGCTTTTTGCTATTTTTTTGCATGTTATAGGGCTATAGGTACAAGTAGGATATTGAGGTTTCAAAACCTATATTTTTAAAATGTATCAATAGTGAGATTGTAACACTATTATCTGTCATAAATCGCTAAATAACACCCCACATGTACATATTTTTTTTAAAGTAGACAACCCAGGGTATTCAATATGGGGTATGTCCAGACTTTTTTAGTAGCCACTTAGTCGCAAACACTGGCCAAAGTTAGCGTTCATATTTGTTTGTGTGTGAAAAAAGTAAAAAACTAAATTGAACGCTAATTTTGGCCAGTGTGTGTGACTAAGTGGTTACTAAAAAAGACTGGGCATACCCCATTTGCAATACCTTGGGTTGTCTACTTTTGCAAATGGTATGCCATCATGGGGGTAATTCTCATTCCTGGGCTACCATACGCTCTCAAAGGCAACGTAACCAACCTGGCCATTTTCAATGTAAAAATATGACCCATATATTTGACCCTGTAACTTTCAAAAACGCTATAAAACCTGTACATGGGGGGTACTGTTATACTCAGGAGACTTTGCTGAACACAAATATTAGTGTTTCAAAACTGGAAAATGTATCACAACAATTATATCATCAGTAAAAGTGCTGTTTGTGTGTGAAAAATGCAAAAAAAAGTCACTTTCACTGACAATATTATCGCTGTGATATGTTTTACTGTTTTGAATCACTAATATTTGTGTTCAGCGAAGTCTCCCGAGTAAAACAGTACCCCCCATGTACAGGTTTTAGGGTGTCGTAGAACGTTACAGGGTAAAATACAGTGATAGCAAATTAAATTCTCTGAACTTTCGGCCTGGGTTGGCAGGCAGGTCCCTTAAATTGCAATCAATAAAATAACTTAATTATGTAAAAATATTACATAAATACGCACGTAGAATTTAAATATATATGCATATTTATATATTTGAAGTCTACGTGTATATTTATATAATTATTTATGTAATTTTGTATATGGACATATGAATAGTTCGTATTCTTTTTATTTATTTATATATACATAGATATATATACAATTTCATTCTAAGTGTATTTTGATATAAATATATATATATTAATATCAAAATACAGTTAGAATAAAATTTCGCATAGATATATAATTTTTTTTTTAATTTTTATTATTATTTTTAATTTTTTTAGTTTAATTTAAATTACTTATTATTTGTAGTTTATAATAATATATACACAATATATATAGTTATTATATATATTATATATATACACGTGTGTAATTTAATTATAAGTGTATTTTTATATTAATATATGTACATATTAATATAAAAATACACTTAGTATGACATTATATATATGATATTTAGACGTATATTATATAGGTATAATATATGTCTATATATCATATATATACACATATATAATAATATTTTTTTTTATTAACTTTAACTTTAATTTTTTTTAATGATTTTACAGCAGCAGGGAGACTGCCTGTCAGCACAGACAGTCCCCCTGCAGGCAGAGACATGGACACCTATTGTGACCATGTGGTCGCCCTGTTGGGCGATCACATGGCCACAGGGGTCCTAATCCGCCATGGGGAGACTGTCTGGGCTGCAGGCAGTCTCCCCACAACGGGAGCACCACCGATCGCCGCCGGGGGAACGACGGCGATCGGGTAAGTACATTGGACCGTTAGGACGGTTCAGGACCGTCCTCGGTCGGCAATGCAAAAATGCCGATGACGGTCCTGAACCGTCCTCGGTCCTTAAGGGGTTAATATTGAGCTTGTTAATGTTGCTCTCTATCCTAATCTTAATATGAGCATTAATTTTTTCTTGACAGCGAGTAATAGAAAGAGCTCTCTGGTCAGAATAGGATTGTTTGTTGGCTTTAGAAAGATTGTAAAATTCAATATAAAGGTCGGACAGAGTATTATTTAAGTTCTTTCTCTGCTGACTTGCTAGTTTGATCCAATATCCTCTAATGACTGCTTTGCAAGAACACCAAAGACATTCTTTAGAAATCTCATCAGATGAATTTTCTTTAATAAATAGATCAATTAAATTATCTATATAGTCGATATTAGCTTTGTTTTTCAATAAGTAGTCCGCAAGTCTCCATATCGGAGGAGATCTAATATTGGTCATCACCAGCTCAGCAATTATCATATCATGATCAGACCAAGTATTTTCCACAATAGAAATTGTAGAGATCGCCTTGACTAGGTCCAAATTACCTAAAATCAGGTCTATCCTAGCTGCTGAACAATGGGGGATAGATCTATGCGTATAGTTCTTTTCATTAGGATGGAAAAGTCTCCAACAATCAAATAGCTCTGCTTTCTTTATTGTCCTACTAAGTAATGCTGCCTGCCGTTTCAGGGATTTATCTATCTGCTGATTCTTAGATAATTGTTTATCCAATAAGGTGTCACAAATACAGTTAAAGTCACCAGCAATCAAAATTCGGCCTTTTTTTAACTTGTTCCAGCAACCTCAAAATTTTACTCAGGGTTTTGATCGGATCTTTATTGGGTAAGTACACATTAACTAGTGTGTAATCTAACCCATTTAATTGACCGACTAAAATAATAAATCTCCCTTCCGGATCAGAATGGCTATAATAGAAAAGATTATAGAAACCCCACATTTTTTTTCCCTTGTAAGGTAGCAGAGTAAATAGTTGGACATTTCTTATAAGACCACAGTTTTTTAACCTCCCCCATCCAATGGGTTTCTTGAACAAAACCGATTTGTATTCCCTGAGTAATAAGAGTGTTATACAAATAACCTCTTTTTATGGGAGAATTAAGGCCTTGGGCATTAATCGAAATCACTCTGACCATAAGTTGATCTGTTTAAACCTATTCTGACCTTTATAGGGCTCTTTGACAATCAGGTGCGGACTGAGAACCCTCAGGGCCCCCGGGCAAAATAAATCAAGGGCCCCCTTACAGGCCCCACCCATACTCCGCAGCAAGCGCCACCCATGTCCCGCCTCCATGCACTGCCTCCAGCCACACCCTACACAATCTTTAGACACAAGGAACAAAAGTGCAATAATCCCTTCAAGGCCCCAGTAGAGACTACAATTGAGGGCTAATGGGCCATGGAGGGGGGTCTTTCTAGCAGAGGCAATCTCAGTGTCCTTTAGAGAGTGTGTTAGAAAGAATACCCTCCAGGCCCTATTAGAGACTACAATGGAGTCTAATAGGCTTGGAAGGGGGTCTTTCTAACAGAGGCCATCTCAGTGTCCCTGCTGGAAACAGTCGCCTCCAGGCCCCAGTAGAGACTACAGTTGAGGGCTAATGGGCCATGGAGGGGGGGAGCATTCTAGCAGAGGCTATCTCAGTGTCCTTTAGATAGTGTGTTAGAAAGAATTTCCTCCAGGTCCCATTAGAGACTACAATGGAGTCTAATGGGGCCTGGAGGGGGGTCTCTCCAACACTCTGGTTCCCATTCACAATATAGCAACACAACATAGCTCGCTGATACCTAGGCCAAGTTGGCTCCTCTTACCTTAATTACTGTTGCTGGCTGGCAGTCTGTGGGCTTGCTGGAAGGCTGTGGGCTTACTGGCTGCGGCTGGCAGGCTGTGGGCTTGCTGGCTACTGCCGGCAGGCTGTGGGCTTGCTGGCTGCGGCTGGCAGGCTGTTGGCTTGCTGGCTGCGGCTGGCAGGCTGTGGCTTGCTGGCTGTGGCTTGTTGGCTGGCAGGCTGTGGCTTGCTAGCTGCGGTTGGCAGACTGTGGGTTTGCTGGCTTTAAGCCTAACTGGTGGCCTGTGGGCTGGCTGGCTACTGGCCAGCCTGTGGGCTGGCTGGCTGGCTGGCCGGCCTTTGGGCTGGCTGGCTTGCTGGCTACTGGGGCACTCGTAGATTAGTTAAAGAAATAATCCATGCACAATAACCACTACTGCTCTGTGTAGTCGTTATGGTGCCAGGAGGGCCGGGCCCCCCTCCTAGAGTAAGTAGTCAAACCGTTTAAGAACAGTTTGACAACTTACCTGGGGTCTGCTGGGATATGAGGCTGTAGTAGGGTATAGGAGCAGTGGTGCAATGTGTAAGGGGTGCAGTGTGTGTGTGAAAGGTTCAGTGTGTGTGAGGGGGTGTAGTGTGTGAATGTGTAGGGTGTGTGGGGCAATGTGTGTACGAGGGGGCTGTGTATGTGTGTGGCAATGTTAGTATGGGGGGCTGTGTGTGTATGGGTGGGCAGTGTGTGTAAATGTGTATGGTCTGTGTGGGGGCAGTGTGTGTGTATGGGGGGCAGTGTGTGAATGTGTATGGTGTGGGGGGGCAGTGTGTTTATTGGGCTAGAGTTCACTCTCACCACTGCGACCACCAGGAATACCTCTTACCCCCCTTCTTACTCTCCCCCTCTTCTTACTCCCCCCTCCCCCTCTTCTTACTCCCCCCTCCCTCTCTTCTTACTCCCCCCTCTTCCCTCTTCTTACTCTTCCCTCCCCCCCTTCTTACTCCCCCTCCCCCTCTTCTTACTCCCCCCTTCCTCTTTTACTCCCCCTCCCCCTCTTCTTACCCCCTTCTTACTCTCCCCTCCCTTCTTACTCCCCCCTCTCTTCTTAACCCCCTCTCTCTCTTCTTACTCCCCTCCCCCTCTTTTTACCCCCTCCCCCTCTTTTTACCCTCCCTCCCTCTCTTCTTACCCCCTCCCTCTCTTCTTACCCCCCTCCTCTTACCCCCTCCCTCTCTTCTTACCCCCCTCCCTCTCTTCTTATCCCCCCTCCCTCTCTCTTCTTACCCCCTCCTCCTCTCTTCTTACCCCCTCTCTCTCTTCTTACTCCCCTCCCCCTCTTTTTACCCCCTCCCCCTCTTTTTACCCTCCCTCCCTCTCTTCTTACCCCCTCCCTCTCTTCTTGCCCCCCTCCCTCCTCTTACCCCCCTCCCTCTCTTCTTACCCCCTCCCTCTCTTCTTACCCCCCTCCCTCTCTCTTCTTACCCCCCTCCCTCTCTTTTTACTCCCCTCCCTCTCTCTTTACCCCCCTCCCTCTCTCTTTTTACCCCCCTCCCCCTCTCTTCTTACCCCCCTCCCTCCTCTTAACCCCCTCCCTCCTTCTTCTTACCCCCCCTCCCTCTCTCTTCTTACCCCCTCCCTCTCTCTTCTTACCCCCTCTCTCTTCTTACCCCCTCTCTCTCTCTTCTTACCCCCCTCCCTCTCTCTTCTTACCCCCCCTCCCTCTCTCTTCTTACCCCCCTCCCTCTCTCTTCTTACCCCCCCTCCCTCTCTCTTTTTACCCCCTCTCTCTTTTAACCCCCCTCTCTCATTTACCCCCCCTCTCTTTTAACCCCCTCTCTCTTTTAACCCCCCTCTCTCTTTTAACCCCCCTCCCTCTCTCTTTTAAACCCCCTCTCTCTTTTAACCCCCCTCTCTCTCTTTTACCCCCCTCCCTCTTTTAACCCCCCCTCACTCTTTTAACCCCCCCTCTCTCTTTTTACCCCCTCCCTTGTAGCGTGGCCAAGCTGCTGTGCGGTCCGCGGTGCCCGGCCGGAGTGATAGGAAGGTGCACACTGTGCACCTTCCTGTCAGTCCGGCCAGGTACAGGAAACAGAAACTTCTGTTCCACGCGGAACAGAAGTTTCTGTTTTCTGTACCCGGCCGGACTGACACGAAGGTGCACACTCAGTGTGCACCTTCCTATCACTCCGGCCGGCACCGCGGACCGCACAGCAGCTCGGCCACGCTACAAGGGAGGGGAGGTGAGAAGCTGCAGCCGCCTGAGCGCTCTTAAGAGAGCGCTCAAGCGGCTGCAGCATTTAAAGGGGCGGGCGGGCACCCCTCCCGGCCGGGCCCTCGGACCACGTCCGAAGTGCCCGACCGGTCAGTCCGCCCCTGTTGACAATAATCTCCTCATGTAAGACCAATTGAAGACAAAACACACAACAAAATACCACATATAAACAATCATAATTACAAAATATCCTGGAGATTTTTTTTTTTTTCCAAGAACTGGGAATCGCACAAATTCCCAAAGGGAGGGTCGTAAAATTTACGGAGGGTTTTGTAACAGCGAGGCAACAAGAGAAGGAGGAGATGAAAAAAAAAAGGGGGGGAAACATATTACTTCCCTTACACTCTTGAATTTTCCCATCTATCTCTCTTACCCCTCTCTCCTGTTGCCAAGCAGAGAGTACAGTTTTTTCTCCATCTCAAATAAATAGAGGATTATTAAGTGATATAGTATATAATTTGCCTTAGTAGGAGAGTATTATATCAAAGGAGGAAGATTCCCTCAGCATAACTATGCCACTCGTTAGTATAAATCCAAAATAATAAACACAGTGTTAGTGGAGATTATATTCTCCACCCTTAAAAACTATACCTATCACAAACAGATAACTTTAACCAATTAGTGATCTAAAACTAAAATTTTATCAATTTTTACTTGATGTTAATAACACGAAGATTGAGATTGATAGAGAAAAAAAAAAGATTACCACTTTTATTACTTTATCACCCATAGATCTTCACACTTGAAACTGTGTAGTTCAGGTTCTCCATAAGCAATGTGGCTTAGTTTTGTTATTTATTATTGCTGCAGATAACCAATGATTAATGTTAACTTTGATCAAATTTTGACTTCAAGAGTTTAATATATTTTTTGTCATAGATTTGCCTTGAATGTATTTCATGTTATCTGTCACACGTTGGCATACTTAACTTTCTTGCCAGAACTGACCGTGGGAAGCTGCCTGAAAACCAATGAAGTTCCTCTGCAGCAAATCTTACCCATCTGCTTCATGCGATCACGAAGATAACGCGAATACCTGATTCAGATCTGCAGATTACATCATTGCCTACAAGGGGACTGCCTGGGTTGTCAGGAAGATCCCCTAACTTATGATTAGTAAAAACAAACATAATAGAAGCATTTAGTATATCAAATAAATATTCGTTGAGAATAAAATTATATATATATTTCTGTATATTATATATATATATATATATATATATATATATAAAACCCCTCTGGAACACAGTGATTTCTGCTTTAAGAACTATCCTGCAGTTCCTATGGAGTGACCAGCAGAGGGGGAACTCCTGCAGCACCTGGCCGAATATATGCAGGTCTCCATTTAAGTTTCGGCGGGAAGTTTTTGGCAGTTCAGAGAAGGAAGGAGAAGGAACCCTGCTAAGCTGGAGAAAGATGTTTCCAGAGTGAGAGCTTCTGGTTCCAGTGTGAAGCCTCACTGAAAGGAGGATTTCAGCAGGCATCTACATCCTGACTCAGGCACAGAGTGGTTTCTTTGGCAGAGACTTGCTAGGGAAAGAGAGAAAATCCCAGCAACAGCAAGAAGCAGTGTTTCCCCTTCTTCCTGGCCCTAATTACATTTGGTGTGGTAAGCCTGCATACTCATACAGTTCTTTGATCAGAAGAAGGAACATTGCAGCAGCCTCCCTTTACTCCTATGGCACCCCACAATGTTGGAACCCCTCCGGTGTCACTCAGTTCTCCAACTCTGAACCCCGAAAGCCCGTGCTTTGTGCCTGGGACCTCCTTTAGATCCTCCTATAGTTCTATGGGAGAGCCAGGGCTTGGTGTGGTAAGCCTGCATACTCTCCCCCTGTACACAACAGGGCACCCTGACTTTGGGCTGCACAGTTTAAAGACTGGACCCCTATATATATATTATACAGAAGTATGATGATGACGTATGACAATCTGATGCGGCATATGTGGTTGCTAGGTCATGAATCAATAAAATACAAAGTGTTCTCTCATCCCCACTGCAGAGTGTGTGTATGAAGGAAATGCACAAAAGTGAAAAGATATCAAAAAGAGTATTTCGCAGGCTCAGGTGCTTATCCCAAACAAGAGTGTCACCAAAACAAAACAGTAACAAGCAAGGGAACCACCGGTAAGTGGTGTCCATCAGGGTTCTGTTTTGGGACCACTTTGTCTTAGGGATGAGCATAACCACCTAGCAATAGCGCTCGTCCCACCCTTTTAAGTTAAGTTTTGCCTGCTGGTGGTAGTTTGTTTTTCTAAAACATAAGGTTATCTTGTGCTTATTCAGCCTATTGATAACTGTTCTCTGTTTTGTTTTTTACAGACAATAGCTGTACTCCAAGACAAGACCAACAAACCAGTATGATATTCTCATGGACTCCCTGCATAAAGATTCTGTTTGCTGGGACTTTTTTACATGTCTTTTCTCTTTATTGAACGTAATTGGTTGCAATTTATGATGAATGGTTCCAGTGTTCATTTGATACTTTCCTTTGCTATAGATTGTTGCCTTGTTTTCATTCCGCTGTTTGTTTTATACGAAGTTTAAAGTCTATCTTATATGTCTTCATGACTTATTAAACATTATTGTTCCTCTGTACTATTGGCTACTTGAATTGTTTTATTTTGTGTTTAGATGTTTAATTATATTCCTATACACTTTAGGCAATATTTATCCTTAGTACTTCGTGCTAACCATCCGCAGTTTCCCAATTTTAAAAATCTGAGGCAATCAGGATTCTCGCTCTCAGCACGGCTCTCCTGATACCTGATTGGCTGAAATGCTGTTGCTGTGCAGATGCACAGCGCGAGCGTTTTCAGCTCTGGCATTTGACTCCGGGAGGCTGCCGCATACCCACTAGCTTTGCTAAGTGGTTATGCTCATCCCTAAGACAAAGAAAGTTTGCAGATCATAGATTCCTGCAAACTCTGATTTAGATAAATGTAGCGGAACTTGGGATTTAGCGCACTCTAGGGACCTGATCGCCCCAGTGCTCTATAGTGTTGCGTGGCACCGAATACCACACTTTCCTTGTGAATGAGATTCCTGTTGGGCAGTGGTTCCCAACCTTTTTCACTTGTGTACCCCTTGGCAGCCCTTTTCCTTAAATTGCACGACTCATATTAGCAAACTGGTTGTAATGAATATAGTTGTTGTTAAATAGTTACTGTTATTTAAAATGTAATTTTTGACTGCACTGTCCAACCTAGGATCCCCTGCTTCACATCTGCCCCAGGCTCTCCCCGCTACTCCTCTCCCCCAGACTCTTCCTCCTTCTCCTCTGCCCCAGCCATCCCTGCTCTTTCACTAGCCTAGGCTCCCTCTGCTCCTCTTCTGCCCAAGGCTCCCCTACATTGGAAAACAATGCTCTAGAGCAGGCTTCCCCAAACTCCGGCCTTCCATATGTTGCTGAACTACAACTCCCATAAATCTATAAATGAAATTTGAAATTCATGGGAGTTGTAGTTCAGCAACATCTGGAGGGCCAGAGTTTGGGTAAGCCTGCTCTAGACCCCAAGGGTGTTTTTTTTTTAACATATTATTACAATTACATTTTAATGATCTGTGCTATTTACAAATTATTCATATTTAGGTTTGTTTAAACTATTTCATTTAATGATTTTTGAGCCAAAAAGTGTATGTTGATGGCATAAGTATTATTGAATAAGTTTTTTAGCACAGTATATTTCATATTGGTTTGATTCATGCCACATATTTGTTGTTTGCTGTTCATAATAGGTAGTTATAATGTTGTACTTGTAATTGCACTTTATTTTGTGAGTGTATATGAAAGTAATTGTTATAATTTATTATTTATTACAGAGCATTAATTGGCATAGTGCTGCACATTGAAGTAATCTTTACATTAATCACACTTTAAATCTGTGCATGCAACTTTCAGTTTAATATAAAAAAAAGTTGTGTTACACTAGAGATATAGACATTGACATCACCAGTAAAGAAGTAACCATGATGTCATAGTTAGCTTGTCAAGTCACACTAGAGATATGCACCTTGATTGTCATTAGAGGTTAAACTCACTAGTAAAGCAGTTATTGTTTCAATAGCTTCAGACATGGATTTGTACATTGTATTGGTAGCGCTGTTTCCTTTATGGAATTGTGTTGTATGTGAAGATACAGGTAATAATCAATGCATCCTTTCTGGATAGTGTTATATCTAAGCTGTATCAAAAGAGCAGACATATTGGGTATAAATGGCAAATCTTTAGTAATTCCATTATATAGCATACGTATTACATTGAACTTCCAGGAGTTAAATATTTGATCAATAATGACTATAATATTACTATTACAACATCTAAATGTCTTGACCAATGTATTCAGGGCTTGATTTCCCATTGCAGCGAAAAACTGAGAAAGTTTTGAGGGAATTTTAATGTCACCATCCGTGACTGTTTGTTCTAAAAGTAACATTGACACAAATGTTACTTTTTGCTGAAATTTTATTTATTCTTGACAAAAGGCTGAACTCGTATACACCAAGTACTTGGTAACCTCGGATGCATTAATTTGTGACTCTGTTTAATTAACAGGATTTTATTTCCTTTTCAGCTGCCGATGACATTGGCCCTCACATGGTGATAAGGATAGCTGAACTCCTTAGCCCTGAGGAATGCCAAGATTTCATCAGCAGAATCAATAGACCTGAAGACGATCTGGTTAAGAAAGTCTCAAACCTGTCTCCAAAACGACGCAGGCGCAGAGAGATTGGTAGATTCACTGTGCAATTATTATATCATGTGTTAATGTTGTAACTGGAGGGCAGAGTTAATGAAATAGGGTATTTTAAAGTATAATAAATCAGGAAAGATAATGTATAATTATTTTGTATTACAAATTCTATTAATATTCACACATGTATTATCAGCACACTTTGTTATTGTTTTTGTTCTGACAAAATTTGTGCAGGATCTCTTTTTACTAGAAATGGTTTTTATATAACGCTACTCTGTACTGTACAGCAGCAAATCTATAACGATATACACATTTATTGCAGTTCTCTGATCATTTCATATGTACCATTACAGAAATACTCCTTCAGACTAGGGTGAGATAATGAGATACTTTAAATTATTTTTATAATAAACTTCCATCAAAATTATTTCCATTCTTACCATACATAAATACAAAACTATATTACAATTCAGATTTTAGATTTTCGTTTCATTTAGAGATTTATAATTAATGTGTAAAAAAAATGTCAAGGAAAATGTGGGTGCCCATACCAAATTCTGAAGCTGGTGCTAATGCCAGCCATGTTTTTACATTGCAGTTGACTGTTCACCCACTTTACAGCTAATTTTACTGATCACTGTTAGCATTCCAATGAAAATGTGTGGCAGGCTTGTTTATATCAAGATAATTATTTTACATGTCCACGGAGCACCACTCATGGAATTACCAGCAAAATCCTGGGAGCTAATCCTGATTGTATCTCTTCTTTCTACACACAGTGACCAAGGAGCAATGTTTGGCAACATTACAGAAATGGTTTGATGAAAAAGGGGAATCAGTCTATTGGGACCGGATCTCTACTATTTTATATCAAGTGGGACGACCTGATGTTTCTAAAGGTAAATATAAATTTTGTAATTTTGTAGAAAATGGTATTAATCACAGATGTTGTGATGTTAAAGCGGTTAGAGGTCACAGTGCTTCAGTATCTCTGTATACATCCTCTTATTTCAAGAAATTAAAGTGTCCCTGCCAATCCTGACACATTTTATCTTCGTGAACTTATTTTGATTAAACATATTGAAATGAAATGCTTCAGACTACAGAGTTTATAAATTTCATAAGGTAGTTTTTCATAAATGTAAAAATTAATCCCATTCATTCTCTATAAACCATATGCATGTATAGCATAGCACTGTGAAAGTATCCATAGAGAGTTGGATTTTCCACTAATACACCAGGATAGAATTTGAACTTTACTGAGATCATGAGAAATGAAATGTCTTATCATGTCGATACATGCCGTAACGTGTTCATATGTATAATAGAACTTGGAAGAAATCTCAATCAGGACAAAATTCTGGAGATTGAGAAGAACGCTGATGAATATAAGCAAAAAATGCTGGATTCATCTCTGCTTCTTCCGAATGAAGAATTTTCTGAAATCGATGCCAGGCAGAGAGATGGTGAGTGCCCAACATAATTAAACATTTAGAGATTTAAGGATTTTTTTTGCTGCGGAGACTCACAGATTAATTAAAACCAAAATGGTAAACAAATAACAGAGACCTTGCTAAGCGAGAGGGGACGACCCAGACTTGAGTGGGTTGCTGAAAAGCCCCAAAGCTGTATTTTAGCACTTTATATTGCTATTTCTGGTGTATGGCTGAGAGGGAGGGATAGCCGTGGTTACTGAGACAGTCACTTTCTCTGCCCAGCTCCACGCTTTCTTACTGCCAGAATGCAAACCTACTATACTCTTTGGTGTGAAGGTTACTACTGGTTAACTCTGCTTGGCACTGGAGCCAGGGCTTTTATAGAACTTCAAAGACAATATTAATAATTAATAAAATATATATCGGTCTATCTCTGTCACACAGCTGATGTTTTATCTGTATATTTTACTCATAGAGTTTAATAATGTTGTGCTTATGACACGCTGTCCTGTAATTTTTTTATAATGTTTCTTTTCTACAGTTTTCAACTTTGAGGATATGGATTGGGATCTCATTATTGAAAGAAAGCCACGCCCACCTTACCAGCGAGCGCTTACCGAGTGGTGCTGGTACATGTTATATGGTGTTATTATTGGATTCCTGGGAGGAGCTGTAATGGTGGTCATGATCTATCTATTGCTCTTCAGGGTTTTAAAGATTGATGGAAGAGAGAGAGATTTTTACAAGATTGTCTGATAATACATGTCTGCACGGCAAGGGCAGTGATGATTGAAATAAATGAGAGATTAAATAAACAGCACTTGAACTTATACATTGCTAGTAATTTAATGTTTATTTGTCTAATGGTGGATTATTACTGCCACAACATCAAATTTCTGTACACAACTTGAGCTGGTGATACAACATTAGCAATGTCCTACTCAAGATATTAAAAATTTGTAATAAAGAGTCACACAACACCTGAACAAGACGAACACCATAACTGAGAGCTCCATTGTCTGTCTACAAATCTCAGTAGAGAAAAACCAACATTAGGGAACCATGAGAGATAATGAAGATTAACACTTTTTTTTTTTTCTTAGACATAAAATATAAATTGCCTTATTAAATTCAATAATAGCTGAAAATTGCCACGGCCTCATCTACACAAAAAGATAGAGATGGGCCATGACTAACAATCAAGACACACATCCAATTGGTCTTACATAGGAGAGAAAAAACACACAAAAGAAAAAAGTCAAATTGCCCAAAAACAAAGTTGTTGTAATATCTACTAAAAGGTCAGAGAGATTATGTGAAACTGTCCTAATCTTGCTTTCATACCAACTATGCAGAAATTGATATGCCTAGTACCCGAATTCCGTCCCATTACCAGTCTGTAATATCTACAATAAATTTAGAATAGAACTGACAAAGTCCCTCATTAGAGAGGTTATTACTTAAGAGTAAACCCTTCTCCATCTCAAGTTGGTATAATAGTTGATCTTTAAGTTGGCCTTTTTTCCAAAATCTAGCAATCAGAATTTTAGTTGCCATTAAACAATGAACCAAAATCAATTCCAGATTACCATGTATTTCTAAGCCAAAAAGGTGGAGTAGTGCAAAATCCGCTTTAAACTCAGGGCGTATACCTCCAATTCTAAAAATGAGGTCAAATATGATAATCCAAAGAGGTTTAATTCTGGGACAAGTCCACCAAATATGGAGTAAGTCCCTTCAGGGTGGAAGCATCGCCAACAGTTTGGGGGATTAGATATGGATATTTTAGAAAGTCTTACAGGAACCAAATACCATCTAAACAAATTTTTTGTGAAGGTCTCAAGAATATTCAGATTGTGTATATGTTTCCTTGTCAGCACAAATGCTTTACACCAATTATTGTGAGGAATGGAGATACCCAAGTCTTCTTCCCCTTTAGTTAGAGCATTAGGTATATCCGGGACCCCCGTAAGTTTTATCAAATCTATCGCAAGAGATAGAATACCTTCTTTACATCTAAACCAGAAAAAATCTTCCTGAACAGATTGCCCCTATCAACAGCCAAAGAGATAATATGGTCTTTAAGAAAACTCTTAAGACGTAGATAGTTAAATATCTCCTTAGAGGGTAAGTCTAACTCCGTCCTAAAAGTTTCATAACTTTTCATATGCTGACCTACAAAGAGATCTTTTATCTTATAGGAACAGTTTTTATACCAGTGCCTTAAGTTTATCTCTAACATAAACTGTTCTAAAGATCGTATAGTAAGATTCTCACAAAGTGTTTTCTTAATTTTCAAGATATTTTTTAAATATGACCATTCTTTAAGTGTTTGGGATAGGGACAAAACGGGGAGAACTGAGATGTCTTGCAGATCTCTATTCTGGCTTACTTCCCTCCACAAAAGGAGCTCCAGATTATCCAGACCAATTCTGGCTGATTCAATTTTATACCAGGCTTAATTTCTAGAGTCACTTATTTGTAATTGGGAAGCATGGACCAACATATTAGCCTGATATATTTGCGTAATCAGGGGGTATCCTAATCCACCCTGTTGGGTCTTCTTAGATAAGGTATATGTATTGATTCTAGGACGTTTCCCTTTCCATATATATGATGTAATACTACTCTGGACCATATTCAGCCAAAAACGAGAAATCGAGAAGGGAAGCATTCTAAAAAGATATGCCCATTTGTGAATTATATAGGCTTTGATAGTATTTATTCTTCCCCACCAGGAGATCTCGTGAACTCTCCAGTCTTTCAGTAAGGCGTTGGTCTCTTTTAGTAATTTCCAAAAATGTATTTCCATAGCCCTCGATATATCCGCGGGAATAGTCAACCCCAAATAATTGATCTCTTTGTTCGTCCATTTGAAATCAAAAGCGCTTTTTAAAAGCGCTAGGTTTTCTTTTTTGATATTAACAGCTAGAGCTACTGTTTTATTCAGATTTAAACTATAATTAGATATACTGCTATAATGATCAAATTCTTGCATTAGATACGGGAGAGAGCTGAGGGGATCAGTAATAGAAATTAGAATATCATCCGCGTATAAACACAGCTTCCACACATCCTCCTGAGCTCCCATACCCTTAATCCCTGAGTTGCGTCTAATATTGTTCGCCAGTGGTTCTATAGATAAGACATAAAGTAAGGGGGAGAGAGGGCAGCCCTGCCTTGTCCCATTAGAGATACAGAACTACTCTGAACATAAGTCACGGGCTACAATTCGGGCAGTAGGGTTCGAATATAAAGAACCTACAGCGGTCAAAAACCACCCTTCGAAGCCAAACTGAGAAAGAGTTCTCTTCATAAATTCCCACCCGACCCTGTCAAAGGCTTTCTCAGCATCTACCGACAGGGTCAGGAGGGGAGTTCCTTCCTGTCTGGCCCAATCCAATAGATTGAACACCCTACGAGTATTATTAGAAGAATAACGTCCCGTTATAAACCCTATCTGATCATCATGGATCAGAGATGGTAGGACTTTTTTCAGCCGTTCGGCCAATATTGCAGCATAAAGTTTGGCGTCAACATTGACTAAAGAAATAGGGCGATAATTGGTCACATCAGAGGGCGATTTTCCCTGTTTCAAAATAGGAGTGATATGTGCCCTTAGTAGCTCAGGAGATACCGAGCCTTTGAACGCCATTTCGTTAAAGGTATCAGTTAGGAGCGGAATTAATTGTTTTCTAAAGATCTTAAAAAAAAGGTTCGTAAAGCCATCCGGGCCCGGAGCTTTATTGTTTGCAAGGTTATTTATTGCTGCTTCTACTTCGCTCTGTGAAATTATTTTATTTAGCATGGCCTTCTGATCGTTAGACAATTCCGGTAGCTTAGAATTTTTCAGATAGATCTCCATCTTAGCTATGTCAGGAGATGTATTCAAATTATATAGGCTCACATAGAAAGATCTAAATTTTTCAGCAATGTCATCTGGCTTGTAAATACACTTGTTTCCATCTACCAATTTAGAGATCTTTTGATCAGCCACTCTTTTTTTTAACTTATTAGAAAGAATAGAATCCACTCTGTTGTTCTTATAATAGTATTTAATATTGAGCTTGTTAATGTTGCTCTCTATCCTAATCTTAATATGAGCATTAATTTTTTCTTGACAGCGAGTAATAGAAAGAGCTCTCTGGTCAGAATAGGATTGTTTGTTGGCTTTAGAAAGATTGTAAAATTCAATATAAAGGTCGGACAGAGTATTATTTAAGTTCTTTCTCTGCTGACTTGCTAGTTTGATCCAATATCCTCTAATGACTGCTTTGCAAGAACACCAAAGACATTCTTTAGAAATCTCATCAGATGAGTTTTCTTTAATAAATAGATCAATTAAATTATCTATATAGTCGATATTAGCTTTGTTTTTCAATAAGTGGTCCGCAAGTCTCCATATCGGAGGAGATCTAATATTGGTCATCACCAGCTCAGCAATTATCATATCATGATCAGACCAAGTATTTTCCACAATAGAAATTGTAGAGATCGCCTTGACTAGGTCCAAATGACCTAAAATCAGGTCTATCCTAGCTGCTGAACAATGGGGGATAGATCTATGCGTATAGTTCTTTTCATTAGGATGGAAAAGTCTCCAACAATCAAATAGCTCCGCTTTCTTTATTGTCCTACTAAGTAATGCTGCCTGCCGTTTCAGGGATTTATCTATCTGCTGATTCTTAGATAATTGTTTATCCAATAAGGTGTCACAAATACAGTTAAAGTCACCAGCAATCAAAATTCGGCCTTTTTTAACTTGTTCCAGCAACCTCAAAATTTTACTCAGGGTTTTGATCAGATCTTTATTGGGTAAGTACACATTAACTAGTGTGTAATCTAACCCATTTAATTGACCGACCAAAATAATAAATCTCCCTTCCGGATCAGAATGGCTATAATAGCATTCAAAGGAAACTTCAGTAGAAAAGATTATAGAAACCCCACATTTTTTTCCCTTGTAAGGTAGCAGAGTAAATAGTTGGACATTTCTTATAAGACCACAGTT
Source organism: Pelobates fuscus (assembly GCF_036172605.1). Classification (NCBI taxonomy): domain Eukaryota; kingdom Metazoa; phylum Chordata; class Amphibia; order Anura; family Pelobatidae; genus Pelobates; species Pelobates fuscus. The sequence goes on along the minus strand of NC_086317.1, from coordinate 163,529,483 downwards.
TTTTAACCTCCCCCATCCAATGGGTTTCTTGAACAAAACCGATTTGTATTCTCTGAGTAATAAGAGTGTTATACAAATAACCTCTTTTTATGGGAGAATTAAGGCCTTGGGCATTAATCGAAATCACTCTGACCATAAGTTGATCTGTTTAAACCTATTCTGACCTTTATAGGGCTCTTTGACAATAATCTCCTCATGTAAGACCAATTGAAAACAAAACACACAACAAAATACCACATATAAACAATCATAATGAAAAAATATCCTGGAGAAAATGTTTTTTTTTCCCAAGAACTGGGAATCGCACAAATTCCCAAAGGGAGGGTCGTAAAATTTACGGAGGGTTTTGAAACAGCGAGGCAACAAGAGAAGGAGGAGATGAAAAAGGGGGGGGGGGGGGAAACATATTACTTCCCTTACACTCTTGAATTTTCCCATCTATCTCTCTTACCCCTCTCTCATGTTGCCAAGCAGAGAGTACAGTTTTTTCTCCATCTCTAATAAATAGAGGATTATTAAGTGATATAGTATATAATTTGCCTTAGTAGGAGAGTATTATATCAAAGGAGGAAGATTCCCTCAGCATAACTATGCCACTCGTTAGTATAAATCCAAAATAATAAACACAGTGTTAGTGGAGATTATATTCTCCACCCTTAAAAACTATACCTATCACAAACAGATAACTTTAACCAATTAGTGATCTAAAACTAAAATTTTATCAATTTTTACGTGATGTTAATAACACGAAGATTGAGATTGATAGAGAAAAAAAAAAGATTACCACTTTTATTACTTTATCACCCATAGATCTTCACACTTGAAACTGTGTAGTTCAGGTTCTCCATAAGCAATGTGGCTTAGTTTTGTTATTTATTATTGCTGCAGATAACCAATGATTAATGTTAACTTTGATCAAATTTTGACTTCTAGAGTTTAATATATTTTTTGTCATAGATTTGCCTTGAATGTATTTCATGTTATCTGTCACACGTTGGCATACTTAACTTTCTTGCCAGAACTAACCGTGGGAAGCTGCCTGAAAACCAATGAAGTTCCTCTGCAGCAAATCTTGCCCATCTGCTTCATGCGACACGAAGATAACGCGAATACTTGATTCAGATCTGCAGATTACATCATTGCCTACAAGGGGACTGCCTGGGTTGTCAGGAAGATCCCCTAACTTATGATTAGTAAAAACAAACATAATAGAAGCATTTAGTATATCAAATAAATATTCGTTAAGAATAAAATTATATATATATATATATATATATATATATAAGATAAAAAAATAATACCGGCACTCTAGGTCTTCCAGAAGTTCGTTGTTTATTGTAAGTCAATCCAGAGGGTCAACGTTTCAGCTCCTGCTTGGAGCTTTCATCAGGACATATAAAAATCATATCATAAAATGACAGGCTTATATAGGACTAGAAATCATTAAACACTTACCAAAATACAGCTGTTGCTTGTTGTCTCCAATGCACGGCGTCTAGTCGGCTCTATTGCGCATGCGCGCCGTTTTAGAAATCACTTCCTCGTTCCGGGTCAGCTGGGGTCCTCCACGTGACCCGGCTGCGTCACGTTGCCATGGTGACCGTAGTAAACTCTACGATCCAGTGCAACATTGTGTTTCCGCCTGCCGGGAGGGAGAATTACTCCTTCTTTCAGTGGAGGATGCACCCTAAGACCGGATTGAGGATATGTTTTAAGTTTTTAATTGCCGAGATCGTCGTGCATAGGGGCAACAGAGTGCATACATGGAACAGAAAAAGAAACTCAAATAAAATAACAATTTAACAAAGTGTTATATTCTATAATTATTATATACACTGTACTCCTATTAAGTGAAGCTCTATATCTGTATATATATGTGTTATTAATTAAATCAAAGTTCTATCTAATAATGTAATGTATGTGTGTATTATATCTATAAATATATATGTGGTATATGGTAGAGTATAATGTATACTCCACATTTAAAGTGATAGTGCCTAATAATTCATCGTAGAGTAGAATATATACTCCACATCTAAAGTGATAAATTATAATAGTCTATCTCACTGTATTAAGAAAAGTTAATTTTTAGTTTATATTTCTTACAGCCATGTTAATGCTATTTATAGATAGAGTAGGTTAGTGTCCAATGATAACTTTGTACATACTATCAGCATGACAAGGTATAATTAAAAGAAACAGTATAGAGGAGAGACAAAAGGTAATGACATCTAACATAATGATATATATAATACCATTACTCTATATCTTAATGATCACCTATAGTAACAAGAAGGCAATATTTACAGAAACGAGCTAAAAGAAAATTTTTCGTTAAGGCCTTTAGGGGATAATGTGTTAAGTTCCAATGTCCAGAATGTCTCTCGCTGTAGCAAGAGTTTACCTCTATTACCACCTCTAGCCATTTCTGGAACATGGTCTATGGCCAAACATCTCAATGAAGAAAGTTGATGTTGTTTTTCTAAGAAATGTCTGGCCACAGGCTTATCCGTCTTACCATCACGATAGGCAAGACAGATGCTTGACCTGTGGCCCCTTATTCTCTCGCAAAGAGCAGTCTCTGTTTTTCCTATATAGCTTAGTCCACAGGGACATGTAAGCTTATAGATCACAAACTCAGTGCGACAATGTATTTGATGGGATATTTTATAAACCTTACCCGTATGTGGGTGGGCAAAGGTTTTGGCTGGAATAATGTGACCTCAGGTCACGCATCCCAGACATCTCACACAGCCATAGTTCTTCTTTGTCACCGCTGTTGGATTGTAGCAGTGGATCGGATCTGTCTTTACCAACATCTCTCTTAGGTTTTTATTCTTCTTGAAGCAAAACATGGGTTGTTGTGTCAGTTGCTTGGGTAGAGTCTGATCTTGTTTCAGCATATTCCAATTTTTTAAGATGGACTTGGTCACCTCTTGACTTGCAGTGTGTAGCTTCATCGGAAATACCATTCTAGTATTTCGTTCTTTATCCGGTTTTTCCATTTTCTTGTTGAATTGTGTCCTTGCCCTATTGAGGGCCTGTTCCAAAGCTAGCTTTTTATAACCTCGCATTGTAAACTTCAAGTGCATAGCTTTCAGTTGTTCTTCACATTGTTCCATCTGTGAGTTGTTCCGGAATACACGTAAAAATTGGGAGAACGGTAGTGAATTTTTCAATGACTTCGGATGGAAGCTTTCATAGTGCAATAAGGTATTCCGATCTGTATTCTTCGTATACAGTTTATACTCAATTTTTTGGTTTATCACCATCAATTCGACGTCCAGAAATTGGATGCATTTATCATCAATGTGTGAGGTTACCTTGATTGGGGTGGGCAGATTGTTGATGTAGTTGACTAATGATGATGCTTCCTCTTTGGAGCCTCTCCATAGTATTAAGATATCGTCAATATATCTATAATACTTTACGATTTGATCATTGAAATTTGTCAATATGTATTGCTTTTCAAAATCGTACATGTACGCGTTAGCATACATGGGGGCCATAGCCGCCCCCATTGAAGTACCCGAAATTTGAAGAAACCAGTTGGTTTCGAAGCGAAAGTAGTTATTGCTGAGTGTCAATGATAAGAGTTCCAAGACGAACTCAATCGGTGGTCCTTGATAATGTACTGATGTTGTGAGTAGCTTCCTCATCGCTTCGATGCCCTCTTCGTGAGGTATGGCCGTGTATAAGCTGCTCACGTCCATAGTTATAAAGAGACCTTTAAACTCTGTAATTGAGTTTAAGTCAGTTAGAAGACTATTTGTGTCTTTAAGGCATGTTGGAATGGTTGTAACTGGTTGTTTAAATAAGAAATCCAAGTATTTGGCGATGGGTTCTAAAATACCATCGATTGCAGACACAATTGGTCTCCCCGGTGGTTTGATAAGGCTCTTATGTATTTTAGGCAACGTGTACAGAATCGGCGTTCTTGGTTGTTGTTTCTGTAGATGTTCAAACAGGTTCCTGTCAATAAATCCTGCTCTTAAACCCATAATCAATGTGTCCTCAATTTTTGGACAATGCTTTGTGTGGGATCCCGGTCCAGGCTTCGATATGTGTGTTGTTGCGAAAGTTGTTGTTGAATTTCGTTAGCATAATCCGTATAGTTCATCACAACTATACCACCGCCCTTATCCGCAGGGCGGATAACGATAGTTGGGTCTGTAGCTAATTTCTTTACAATTCCATGTTGTTCCCTGGAGAAGTTGCTAAATTGTGGCTTGTGTTGGGCCATTATGTTCTCAGTTTCTTGTTTTATTGTGGACAAAAAGGTTTTGATGGTTGGTTGATTTGGCAAAGGGTCAAATTGACTACATTTTTTGAACATATATTTATTTTCTGGAATGATAAGATCATCTGGTTGCTTCTGAGTTTTATTAAAGAAATCCTTTAACCTTAGTGATCGTCCAAATTTATACAACTCCACTTGCCATTCAAATTTGTTAGGGGTTTTGGTAGGGATAAAAGAAAGTCCCTTACTTGGGATCTCGATTTCTTTGTGACTTAGTGTTTTGTCTGATAAATTAAACACAGGGATTATTTCCGTATTGGCGGTTTGCCTCTGTATCCAGTGGGTCCCTCCTTTTTGTCCTCGTCTTGTGATAGGTCTTTTTCGTTTCGGTTTTTGTTTCTGGTTGAAACTCTCAGAGGTTGTGTCACTTCTTCTGACCCTTCCTTCTCTAAAAAATGAACTGTGTTGGACGAATTGTTTCTCCTTCTGAGGCAGATTCTCCTGATGTTACGTCTATTGTTGGTATATTAGGTTTTACAATTCTCTTTCTGTATCTTCTAGGGCGACCTTGGCGCTCTCCTGACAACCATCCTGACAACCATCTATATACATAGTGTTCTGTATAGTCCTGTTGGACCCTCTCCATTTTTGTCTTTTAAATGTAATCAATTGTTTTTTGTATTTGAGGATTTCCTCACTCAATTTCAATTGTAGATTCGAACCCTCTGTTGTATTTAAAAGGATAGCTTGTTCGTTCTCCATATGTTGGATTTTTTTCCGAATTTCAATTAGATCTTCTCTAACATCTTGTATTGTTATTAGCATTAAATCCAATGCACATTTATTCAACACAGATGTCCAAGCCTTACATACTTTAGACTTGGACCTCCCAATTGTGGGTATATTATGAACCCGGAATCCCCTTGGTATCTGCTTAGCTCTGTGATAATCTGACAAGAACAACCCGTGTAGGTCTAAATCCACTTCTTTCCTTTTTAATTTGAGGAGTTTAAAATAAACATCTCTCGCTGTGGTTGTAGTGGGTAATGACAAGCTGGTGGTCTCCCATAGAATTGCTTGTGCTTCTTCAGCTGAGAATTGTAGAGTGGCTGCTTGTAATTCACATGCCCCTGATTCTTGTAGGAAATCATCCATTTCTGTGCTTATTAAATTTCAAAACTTGCTTTTCAAAAATTACTAAGTGCCTTCTCCTCCATACAAAGTAATTAAAAAAGCGTTATCCACCTCATAAAGTTAAAAAATAACTTTTAATAGGTATATATTAAAAAATAAAGAGAGTGGTAACTGTTTCTTTAAAAAATAAAACCAATGCAAGAAAGTTTGCACAAATCAGTCCCAATGTGCAGCCAAATCCCCACTATGAGGGGATATAGTATACATTCAAATACAGTGGGTGCTTAGAAACAAGTGCTAACAAGTAGCTCTTATATACAAAAATTGGATATTCCAGCACTCCAACTATGAGAATATTGCCTGGTGCGCAGTCAAAATATAATACATAGAAGATAGAAAAATAATACCGGCACTCTAGGTCTTCCAGAAGTTCGTTGTTTATTGTAAGTCAATCCAGAGGGTCAACGTTTCAGCTCCTGCTTGGAGCTTTCATCAGGACATATAAAAATCATATCATAAAATGACAGGCTTATATAGGACTAGAAATCATTAAACACTTACCAAAATACAGCTGTTGCTTGTTGTCTCCAATGCACGGCGTCTAGTCGGCTCTATTGCGCATGCGCGCCGTTTTAGAAATCACTTCCTCGTTCCGGGTCAGCTGGGGTCCTCCACGTGACCCGGCTGCGTCACGTTGCCATGGTGACCGTAGTAAACTCTACGATCCAGTGCAACATTGTGTTTCCGCCTGCCGGGAGGGAGAATTACTCCTTCTTTCAGTGGAGGATGCACCCTAAGACCGGATTGAGGATATGTTTTAAGTTTTTAATTGCCGAGATCGTCGTGCATAGGGGCAACAGAGTGCATATATGGAACAGAAAAAGAAACTCAAATAAAATAACAATTTAACAAAGTGTTATATTCTATCATTATTATATACACTGTACTCCTATTAAGTGAAGCTCTAGAAAAACAACATCAACTTTCTTCATTGAGATGTTTGGCCATAGACCATGTTCCAGAAATGGCTAGAGGTGGTAATAGAGGTAAACTCTTGCTACAGCGAGAGACATTCTGGACATTGGAACTTAACACATTATCCCATTATCCCCTAAAGGCCTTAACGAAAAATGTTCTTTTAGCTCGTTTCTGTAAATATTGCCTTCTTGTTACTATAGGTGATCATTAAGATATAGAGTAATGGTATTATATATATCATTATGTTAGATGTCATTACCTTTTGTCTCTCCTCTATACTGTTTCTTTTAATTATACCTTGTCATGCTGATAGTATGTACAAAGTTATCATTGGACACTAACCTACTCTATCTATAAATAGCATTAACATGGCTGTAAGAAATATAAACTAAAAAAATTTCACAGTTCTCTCACGTATAGACACTAGTGACACTTTAATTAGGATTTATTTTGACACTTTGTTTTGATTATTGTTATGATATTTGGATTATTCTTATTCACTTTTCTTAATACAGTGAGATAGACTATTATAATTTATCACTTTAGATGTGGAGTATATATTCTACTCTACGATGAATTATTAGGCACTATCACTTTAAATGTGGAGTATACATTATACTCTACCATATACCACATATATATTTATGGATATAATACACACATACATTACATTATTAGATAGAACTTTGATTTAATTAATAACACATATATATACAGATATAGAGCTTCACTTAATAGGAGTACAGTGTATATAATAATGATAGAATATAACACTTTGTTAAATTGTTATTTTATTTGAGTTTCTTTTTCTGTTCCATGTATGCACTCTGTTGCCCCTATGCATGACAATTTCGGCAATTAAAAACTTAAAACATATCCTCAATCCGGTCTTAGGGTGCATCCTCCACTGAAAGAAGGAGTAATTCTCCCTCCCGGCAGGCGGAAACACAATGTTGCACTGGATCGTAGAGTTTACTACGGTCACCATGGCAACGTGACGCAGCCGGGTCACGTGGAGGACCCCAGCTGACCCGGAACGAGGAAGTGATTTCTAAAACGGCGCGCATGCGCAATAGAGCCGACTAGACGCGTGCATTGGAGACAACAAGCAACAGCTGTATTTTGGTAAGTGTTTAATGATTTCTAGTCCTATATAAGCCTGTCATTTTATGATATGATTTTTATATGTCCTGATGAAAGCTCCAAGCAGGAGCTGAAACGTTGACCCTCTGGATTGACTTACAATAAACAACGAACTTCTGGAAGACCTAAAGTGCCGGTATTATTTTTCTATCTTCTATGTATTATATTTTGACTGCGCACCAGGCAATATTCTCATAGTTGGAGTGCTGGAATATCCAATTTTTGTATATATATATAAACAAAAAGAGAAGCCTTGCACTCCTACTTACGATTTTAGTGACCCGGTGCTCGATTGCACTATTCAATATAAGTAAACGATAATCAGCACTCCCAGGTATTTGTAGAAAAACTTCTAATGTCAACGTTTCAGTTCCTCTAGGGAACTTTCATCAGGACAGCAAGCAACAAACAAATGATGCAGAAACTGTGTTTAAATAAGAACAACAATCAAAACAAACTTACAGATCAGCTGTGTATGGGGGCCGGCCATTCCAATTACCACACTCCCGGGCTGACACCATCTGCAGTCAATGTTTCATTAAGCATCGCTTACTTCCGTGTATACACTGGTTGCCAAGGTGAGTCTGACGCCAAGCGCCAGGCTTCCACTCATTGGCTGACTCTCCCAGCGATAGCGTTACGTGTAACACCGGTGGTTCAAGCGCATGCGTGTGAAGCAAAGGACTTCGATATAGTGTCCACTACCCGATGTGGATTTGAAATATGTCCATTTCCCACACCAAATACTTGATAATATTATACCTCCATGCAGCAGGGATACACACCTATCCTGCATGCCATACCTGGTCATTCCGATCACCGAACTATCGGGTCAACACCACCTAAGGTCAAAGTCTCGTCTAGCGCTGTATACTTCCGTATGCGGGCTGGTTGCCAAGGTGATATTGACGCAACGCGCCTAACTTTCCCCCATTGGCTTATTCTCCAAGCACCTGCATTATCTGTAACCACGGAGATTCAAGCGCATGCGTATGAGACAGACCTTCGATTTAGTGTTAATTCCCGGAACGGGTTTGAAATTTGGCCAGATACCACATCAAATATTTGATGACATCATGTAAATACACGGATATATAACCATCCTCCCTTCCCATCACCGTATCCTCTATGTTCAGAACAAACCCCCTTCCCTAACTATGTGTTGTCAAAATTACGTGTATGAAATAGATTAATTGTCTATTTCTGCGGACTGTAAATAGAAAAACTTGAAAAACAATATCTCTGATGTGTGCCTTATAACCTGCCCTCAAATGGTCAGGATCAATAATCTCAGTGATCCAAAAGGTACTAAGAACTAAGTGCAATAAAGTATAATCAAGCCCACCAATAATTGAGTTCTATTGGACGTGTAATACAAGACCGCTAATTACCAGTGTCTCTTGTATTCTATGAAATGTACAAAAAAGTGGGTAAATGTGAAAAAACAAAAATCAAAAGTGCTAGTGCTATAATATGCAAAACTATATACATATAGCCTGTGGCCAGTACCATGCCCACATCTATCACAACTTGTGATAATTCTATTTACTGGAGAATGTCGTTATTGACAATAATCTCCATTTCTATCAAAGAAAAAATTCCAGGCTCTGGTATACCCTAATTAACTGATGTGTAAATCAGCATCTGTATTTTAGTCTATCATGCACAAAGATAAATCAATGTGTTCTAAACTAGAAATAGTTAAAACCATAATTGAATATACAATAATGGTGTAAATTTAAAAGGTCCAGCACTAAGACTAAAAAGTAATATTAGAAAAGAAATTCATACAAAGTTCTCCTATTAGGACCCACATGTTTAAAGAAAAGAGATATACGATAATTTTTCATTGAGTCCATCGGGAGCAAGAGTTCCCAATTTTTTGATCCACCACGTCTCTTTCTGTAGCAGTTTTTCCTGTCTGTTGCCTCCTCTTCTAGAAGGAGGAAGATGGTCAATCGCTACACATTTCAGTGTTGCTAAAGGATGACCCTTGTCCAAAAAGTGGCGTGCCACTGGTTTGTCCGACTTTTTATCCCTATAGGCAAGGCGGATGCTCGACCTGTGGCCCCTTATACGTTCACATAGGGCAGTTTCTGTCTTGCCCACATAGTTCAGTCCACATGGGCATGATAATTTGTATATAACGAAGTCTGTTCGGCAACTTATCCTATGTTGAATCTTGAATACCTGGCCCGTGTGTGGATGATTAAAGCTCTTACATGGAATGAGGTGTCCACATGTGACGCACCCCAAGCATCTCACACATCCGTTATTAATGGTATTCTTATTGGTAGGCATGTAACTTTGAATCGGGTCCGTGTGGACCAGCAGATTTCTCAGGCTCCTGCTGTTTTTGTAAGAAAACATTGGTTTCTTACGGAAGCTTTCCGGGAGGCTAGGGTCCTTTTCCATCATATGCCAATTCTTGGTCACTGTTTGGCAAACTCTAGTGGTGGAAGTGTTGTATGTCATCGGGAAAGGGATCCTTGATTTACTGTCACTTGGTTGCTTCGCTTTCTCTGTTGTGTGGTCCCTCACTCTCTTAAGCGCTCTATCCAAAATTTTCCGTGTATAGCCTCTAATTAAAAATTTGTTGTACATTTGTTGAAACTGTACTTCGCGCTGGGCAACCCTAGAGTTATTCCTGATAACTCTCAGAAATTGTGAATAAGGCAAAGAGTCCCTCACATGTTTAGGATGCGCACTCTCGTAATGAAGTAAGGTGTTTCGGTCCGTGGGTTTAGTATATAATTGATATTCTATTACTCCTTGGTCGAGTATAATCTCTAGATCAAGGTATTGTATTTTCTCACTGCTGATATTTGATGTAACTCTAATTGGTGATTCCAACCCATTAATATTTTCAACAAATTTTGTTGCATCCTCAGGACCACCCCTCCATAGGATTAAAATATCATCTATGTATCGAAAATACTTGAGAATGTGTCCTGAATATTTTGTGAGGATGTGCTCCCTCTCATACTGGTACATATATGAGTTAGCGTACATGGGGGCCATAGCCGCCCCCATGGACGTCCCCACTTTTTGTAGATACCACTTGGTTTCGAATCTAAAATAATTATTTTCCAAAGCCAGGGCTAACAGATCCAACGTGAACTCTATAGGGGGACCTCGATAGTGTTCAGTCTCACATAGTAGTTCTCTCATAGCCTCAATGCCCCCATCATGGGGTATCACTGTGTACAAGCTGGAGACATCAAGAGTAATTAGAGTGATTTGTTCATTAACAGATTTTATCTTTTTAAGCTCTTCTATCAATTGTGCCGTGTCTCTTATGCATGTAGGAATTGCATAGACCGGTGATTTAAATAGAAAGTCCAGGTATTTAGCGATAGGCTCTAAAATTCCATCCACTGCCGATACAATCGGTCTTCCGGGAGGCTTAGAGGAATGCTTATGGATTTTCGGAAGAGTGTAGATGACAGGTATCCGGGGATTTCTTTTCTCCAGAAACTGTGATATTTGTATATCGATGAATCCTGCCGTCAATCCAAATTTCAGAGTTTCATGAATTTTCTGTGCTCTCTCTTTCGTAGGATCACCTTTAAGAACTTGATAGGTGTTTGTGTCTTCTAGCTGTCTGTATATCTCCAGAGCATAATCCTTGTAGTTTTGTATCACAATTCCCCCTCCTTTATCCGCCGGTCGAATTATGATAGAGGCATCTTGAGATAGTTGTCGGATAATCCCTCTCTGTTTCATTGAGAGGTTAGAGTGTGTTGGACGCTGATTGACTACTATTTCCTCCGTTTCAGTTTTCATTAGTGTAAGAAAAGTTTTGATGGTAGGATGACAAACAGGTGGATCAAATTTACTCGCAATTTTAAATCTATGCATGGTACCCTGCTCTTGTTCCAATGGTTGGTCTTCTTGTGGCTTATGAAAAAAATCTTTTAATCTTAAATTTCTACCAAATTTGAAAAGTTCCACATCCCATAGAAACTGGTTAGGTAATGTGGTGGGGATGTAGGAGAGACCCTTATTCAGGATATCAATTTCTTCCCTTGACAGCTCCCTATCCGACAAGTTAAAGACCGGAATTACTTCCGGAGGGGTGGTTTGTCCCTGAGTCCAGTGGGGAGCCCCCTCTGGCCCCTCCGTGTGACATGTCTCTTTCGTTTCTCAACGTACTCCTGGTGATTTTGCGTGGAGGAGATGTCGTTTCTGTTTGGTCTCTTATCCCTAAAAAAGTGACCGACTTTTGCGATGAAGATCCCTCATTCTCTGAGGCCGACTCTCCCGAGGTGACATCTATGGTGGAGACGTTAGGTTTGATGATTCTTTTACGGAAGCGTCTAGGTCTCTGTCTTTGATCCCCCATCAACCATCTATATACTTGATTCTCACTATAGTCCATTCTAACCCTCTCCATCTTTTGCCGTTTAAACTTTACTAGTTGGTTTTTGTATTTTAGAATATCCTCATTTAGTTTAAGTTGTTGACCAATACCCTCTTGTGAGTTGAGGAGCACAGCATGCTCGCTTTCTATCTGTTGTATCTTAATTCGGACATCTTGTAAATCCTCCTTAACATCCTGGATTATGACCAACATCAGATCCAAGGAACATTTATTAAGGACAGATGTCCAGTTTCTTCTCACTTTAGGTTTCATTCTTCCAATAGTAGGTACGTTCTGTATTCTGAACCCCCTCGGGATTTGTTTGGCCTTGTGATAGTCTGATAAAAACAGGCCATGAAGGTCCAAGTCAACTTCTCTCTTCTTTAATTTTAGTAATTTAAAGTAAACATCTTTGATGGTAATTGTAGTGGGAAGCTCCAAACTAGAGGTGTCCCATAAAATATTTTGGGCTTGTTCATCTGTAAATTGTAATGTCTCCATTTGAGACGAATCCTCACCTGTAGTGTCCCCATAACTTTCCATCTTGATGTTGCAAGTAAGGAGGGATGATATTCTACCAATTCGGCAAGCGGAGAGGTGTTAGGGAGATCCAAGATCTATGTAGCGGATTTTCCAAAAAAATATTTAAATAAGACTTAACTTTTATTGAATTATAAAAAATCTCTAAATACAGAAAAAATATGGTGATCCAACGAATACTTGATTAATATAGTGCCGGAGGCCCCTTTAAGGGCAATAACTGAATATGCTAATTAAGTACACAGCCAGCAAACTCCTGATTACCAGCCAAGCCACAGAGAAAGGCTTTGTTTCAAAAGAGAAATGGGAGAGAAAGCTTTCTATTTACAAATCTTAGGATCCCAATTTCATATTATGCCAATCCTGCTATAGCTTGATCCTTCAAGTTGTGGCTTCTGGATGATGTTTGTCCATATGCATTAAATGCAGTTAGTAGATAACACACATCAAACGAGTACTTCAGCACAAAAAAATTCCCAAGTTAAAAACAAAAGATACAGCAATGTTGTCGTCGTTATAAAAAGTCTATATAGTCTTTGTATCCTTCCCAGCGGATAATAGTGGGTGCATAGGCTGAGTGTTGTGCCAAGACACTGCAGTATATAAACAAAAAGAGAAGCCTTGCACTCCTACTTACGATTTTAGTGACCCGGTGCTCGATTGCACTATTCAATATAAGTAAACGATAATCAGCACTCCCAGGTATTTGTAGAAAAACTTCTATTTGTTCCAAGTCAAATGTCAACGTTTCAGTTCCTCTAGGGAACTTTCATCAGGACAGCAAGCAACAAACAAATGATGCAGAAACTGTGTTTAAATAAGAACAACAATCAAAACAAACTTACAGATCAGCTGTGTATGGGGGCCGGCCATTCCAATATATATATATATAATCCCTCTGGAACATAGTGATTTCTGCTTTAAGAACTATCCTGCAGTTCCTATGGAGTGACCAGCAGAGGGGGAACTCCTGCAGCACCTGGCCGAATATATGCAGGTCTCCATTTAAGTTTCGGCGGGAAGTTTTTGGCAGTTCAGAGAAGGAAGGAGAAGGAACCCTGCTAAGCTGGAGAAAGATGTTTCCAGAGTGAGAGCTTCTGGTTCCAGTGTGAAGCCTCACTGAAAGGAGGATTTCAGCAGGCATCTACATCCTGACTCAGGCACAGAGTGGTTTCTTTGGCAGAGACTTGCTAGGGAAAGAGAGAAAATCCCAGAAGCAGCAAGAAGCAGTGTTTCCCCTTCTTCCTGGCCCTAATTACATTTGGTGTGGTAAGCCTGCATACTCATACAGTTCTTTGATCAGAAGAAGGAACATTGCAGCAGCCTCCCTTTACTCCTATGGCACTCCACAATGTTGGAACCCCTCCGGTGTCACTCAGTTCTCCAACTCTGAACCCCGAAAGCCCGTGCTTTGTGCCTGGGACCTCCTTTAGAACCTCCTCTAGTTCTATGGGAGAGCCAGGGCTTGGTGTGGTAAGCCTGCATACTCTCCCCCTGTACACAACAGGGCACCCTGACTTTGGCCTGCACAGTTTAAAGACTGGACCCCTATTCTTAATGATTAGTGGAAGCCCTCTACAGTTTTCCAAACCCATCAGGTTGATTACAAACAGTTGACAGGGCCCCAACTAGGTGCACCATCCGCTGGTACCCAACCGCCACTAGGGTGAAGGCCTAAGGAAGGGTAAGGGACCACATTGTAACTATGGGTGAGCATATATGTGAGGTACTCCATTATGACCGCGTTTTAGTTGTATTGTATTCTATTGGTGTGTGTCACATGCTGCGTTATTCTACTCTCTACAGCCCCTAGCCATACATATTACACCAGAAAAAACACAACACAACAACCGACATTTACACAAAACACCACACCTTAATGAACTAACTACATACACTCAATCCCACAAGCAGGCTCTAAACACATGTACAATACGCTTTCCTTACACTTTTGTCCTTTGGTATCCCACTTACGGAGACACTGGAGAAATGTCACAAGCAAACACAGCGCAAGCATGTTAATAAATTTGCTTGCGCTGCATAGAACAAATACAGGGCCTTTATTTCATGCAAGAGCTCTTCAGCAGAGCTCTGCGCATTGAACCAACATGTTCACTTTGAGAGGGGGTGTGCTTGTCATTGGTGATGACAAAACACACCCCCTTTACAGTGGGCCGCTGTGATTCAAAAATGCCCGGGCCGAATTGTTTCCCCAGTCCTGCCCTGTATATATATATATATATATATATATTATACAGAAATACAAAGTGAAATACAAAGTGTTCTCTCATCCCCACTGCAGAGTGTGTGTATGAAGGAAATGCACAAAAGTGAAAAGATATCAAAAAGAGTATTTCGCAGGCTCAGGTGCTTATCCCAAACAAGAGTGTCACCAAAACAAAACAGTAACAAGCAAGGGAACCACCGGTAAGTGGTGTCCATCAGGGTTCTGTTTTGGGACCACTTTGTCTTAGGGATGAGCATAACCACCTAGCATTAGCGCTCATCCCACCCTCTTTTAAGTTAAGTTTTGCCTGCTGGTGGTAGTTTGTTTTTTAAAACATAAGGTTATCTAGTGCTTATTCAGCCTATTGATAACTGTTCTCTGTTTTGTTTTTTTACAGACTATAGCTGTACTCCAAGACAAGACCAACAAACCAGTATGATATTCTCATGGACTCCCTGCATAACGATTCTGTTTGCTGGGACTTTTTTACATTTCTTTTCTCTTTATTGAACGTAATTGGTTGCAATTTATGATGAATGGTTCCAGTGTTCATTTGATACTTTCCATTGCTATAGATTGTTGCCTTGTTTTCATTCCGCTGTTTGTTTTATACGAAGTTTAAAGTCTATCTTATATGTCTGCATGACTTATTAAACATTTTTTTTCCCCTGTACTATTGGCTACTTGAATTGTTTTATTTTGTGTTTAGATGTTTAATTATATTCCTATACACTTTAGGCAATATTTATCCTTAGTACTTCGTGCTAACCATCCGCAGTTTCCCAATTTAAAAAATCTGAGGCAATCAGGATTCCCGCTCTCAGCACGGCTCTCCTGATACCTGATTGGCTAAAATGCTGTTGCTGTGCAGATTCACAGCGCAAGCGTTTTCAGCTCTTGCATTTGACTCCGGGAGGCTGCCGCATACCCACTAGCTTTGCAGATTCCTGCAAACTCTGATTTAGATAAATGTAGCGGAACTTGGGATTTAGCGCACTCTAGGGACCTGATCGCCCCAGTGCTCTGTAGTGTTGCGTGGCACCGAATACCACTCTTTCCTTGTGAATGAGATTCCTGTTGGGCAGTGGTTCCCAACCTTTTTCACTTGTGTACCCCTTGGCAGCCCTTTTCCTTAAAATGCACGCCTCATATTAGCAAACTGGTTGTAATGAATATAGTTGTTGTTAAATAGTCACTGTTATTTAAAATGTATACATTTTTTTCTGCACTGTCCAACCTAGGATCTCCTGCTTCTCATCTGCCCCAGGCTCTCCCCGCTACTCCTCTCCCCCAGACTCTTCCTCCTTCTCCTCTGCCCCAGCCATCCCTGCTCTTTCTCTAGCCTAGGCTCCCTCTGCTCCTCTTCTGCCCAAGGCTCCCCTACATTGGAAAACAATGCTCTAGAGCAGGCTTCCCCAAACTCCGGCCTTCCATATGTTGCTGAACTACAACTCCCATAAATCTATAAATGAAATAGGCTGAGAATCATGGGAGTTGTAGTTCAGCAACATCTGGAGGGCCAGAGTTTGGGTAAGCCTGCTCTAGACCCCAAGGGTGTTTTTTTTTTTTTAACATATTATTACAATTACATTTTAATGATCTGTGCTATTTACAAATTATTCATATTTAGGTTTGTTTAAACTATTTCATTTAATGATTTTTGAGCCAAAAAGTGTATGTTGATGGCATAAGTATTATTTAATAAGTTTTTTTAGCACAGTATATTTCATATTGGTTTGATTCATGCCACATATTTGTTGTTTGCTGTTCATAATAGGTAGTTATAGTGTTGTACTTGTAATTGCACTTTATTTTGTGAGTGTATATGAAAGTAATTGTTATAATTTATTATTTATTACAGAGCATTAATTGGCATAGTGCTGCACATTGAAGTAATCTTTACATAAATCACACTTTAAATCTGTGCATGCAACTTTCAGTTTAATATAAAAAAAAGTTGTGTTACACTAGAGATATACACATTGACATCACCAGTAAAGAAGTAACCATGATGTCATAGTTAGCTCGTCAAGTCACACTAGAGATATGCACCTTGATTGTCATTAGAGGTTAAACTCACTAGTAAAGCAGTTATTGTTTCAATAGCTTCAGACATGGATTTGTACATTGTACTGGTAGTGCTGTTTCCTTTATGGAATTGTGTTGTATGTGAAGATACAGGTAATAATCAATGTATCCTTTCTGGATAGTGTTATATCTAAGCTGTATCAAAAGAGCAGACATATTGGGTATAAATGGCAAATCTTTAGTAATTCCATTATATAGCATACGTATTACATTGAACTTCCAGGAGTTAAATATTTGATCAATAATGACTATAATATTACTATTACAACATCTAAATGTCTTGACCAATGTATTCAGGGCTTGATTTCCCATTGCAGCGAAAAACTGAGGAAGTTTTGAGGGAATTTTAATGTCACCATCCGTGACTGTTTGTTCTAAAAGTAACATTGACACAAATGTACCAAGATTTTTGCTGAAATTTTATTTATTCTTGACAAAAGGCTGAACTCGTATACACCAAGTACTTGGTAACCTCGGATGCATTAATTTGTGACTCTGTTTAATTAACAGGATTTTATTTCCTTTTCAGCTGCCGATGACATTGGCCCTCACATGGTGATAAGGATAGCGGAACTTCTTAGCCCTGAGGAATGCCAAGATTTCATCAGCAGAATCAATAGACCTGAAGACGATCTGGTTAAGAAAGTCTCAAACCTGTCTCCAAAACGACGCAGGCGCAGAGAGATTGGTAGATTCACTGTGCAATTATTATATCATGTGTTAATGTTGTAACTGGAGTTAATGAAATAGGGTATTTTAAAGTATAATAAATCAGGAAAGATAATGTATTTTTATTTTGCATTACAAATTCTATTAATATTCACACATATGTATTATCAGCACACTTTGTTATTGTTTTTGTTCTGACAAAATTTGTGCAGGATCTCTTTTTACTAGAAATGGTTTTTATATAACGCTACTCTGTACTGTACAGCAGCAAATCTATAACGATATACACATTTATTGCAGTTCTCTGATCATTTCATATGTACCATTACAGAAATACTCCTTCAGACTAGGGTGAGATAATGAGATACTTTAAATTATTTTTATAATAAACTTCCATCAAAATTATTTCCATTCTTACCATACATAAATACAAAACTATATTACAATTCAGATTTTAGATTTTCGTTTCATTTAGAGATTTATAATTAATGTGTAAAAAAAATGTCAAGGAAAATGTGGGTGCCCATACCAAATTCTGAAGCTGGTGCTAATGCCAGCCATGTTTTTACATTGCAGTTGACTGTTCACCCACTTTACAGCTAATTTTACTGATCACTGTTAGCATTCCAATGAAAATGTGTGGCAGGCTTGTTTATATCAAGATAATTATTTTACATGTCCACGGAGCACCACTCATGGAATTACCAGCAAAATCCTGGGAGCTAATCCTGATTGTATCTCTTCTTTCTACACACAGTGACCAAGGAGCAATGTTTGGCAACATTACAGAAATGGTTTGATGAAAAAGGGGAATCAGTCTATTGGGACCGGATCTCTACTATTTTATATCAAGTGGGACGACCTGATGTTTCTAAAGGTAAATATACATTTTGTAATTTAGTAGAGAATGGTATTAATCACAGATGTTGTGATGTTAAAGCGGTTAGAGGTCACAGTGCTTCAGTATCTCTGTATACATCCTCTTATTTCAAGAAATTAAAGTGTCCCTGCCAATCCTGACACATTTTATCTTCGTGAACTTATTTTGATTAAACATATTGAAATGAAATGCTTCAGACTACAGAGTTTATAAATTTCATAAGGTAGTTTTTCATAAATGTAAAAATTAATCCCATTCATTCTCTATAAACCATATGCATGTATAGCATAGCACTGTGAAAGTATCCATAGAGAGTTGGATTTTCCACTAATACACCAGGATAGAATTTGAACTTTACTGAGATCATGAGAAATGAAATGTCTTATCATGTCGATACATGCCGTAACGTGTTCATATGTATAATAGAACTTGGAAGAAATCTCAATCAGGACAAAATTCTGGAGATTGAGAAGAACGCTGATGAATATAAGCAAAAAATGCTGGATTCATCTCTGCTTCTTCCGAATGAAGAATTTTCTGAAATCGATGCCAGGCAGAGAGATGGTGAGTGCCCAACATAATTAAACATTTAGAGATTTAAGGATTTTTTTTGCTGCGGAGAGAATTAAAATTTTGCTGTTTTAATTAAAACCAAAATGGTAAACAAATAACAGAGACCTTGCTAAGCGAGAGGGGACGACGCAGACTTGAGTGGGTTGCTGAAAAGCCCCAAAGCTGTATTTTAGCACTTTATATTGCTATTTCTGGTGTATGGCTGAGAGGGAGGGAAAGCCGTGGTTACTGAGACAGTCACTTTCTCTGCCCAGCTCCACGCTTTCTTACTGCCAGAATGCAAACCTACTATAACTCTGCTTGGCACTGGAGCCAGGGCTTTTATAGAACTTCAAAGACAATATTAATAATTAATAAAATATATATCGGTCTATCTCTGTCACACAGCTGATGTTTTATCTGTATATTTTACTCATAGAGTTTAATAATGTTGTGCTTATGACACGCTGTCCTGTAATTTTTTTATAATGTTTAAAATCTACAGTTTTCAACTTTGAGGATATGGATTGGGATCTCATTATTGAAAGAAAGCCACGCCCACCTTACCAGCGAGCGCTTACCGAGTGGTGCTGGTACATGTTATATGGTGTTATTATTGGATTCCTGGGAGGAGCTGTAATGGTGGTCATGATCTATCTATTGCTCTTCAGGGTTTTAAAGATTGATGGAAGAGAGAGAGATTTTTACAAGATTGTCTGATAATACATGTCTGCACGGCAAGGGCAGTGATGATTGAAATAAATGAGAGATTAAATAAACAGCACTTGAACTTATACATTGCTAGTAATTTAATGTTTATTTGTCTTAAGGTGGATTATTACTGCCACAACATCAAATTTCTGTACACAACTTGAGCTGGTGATACAACATTAGCAATGTCCTACAACACCTGAACAAGACGAACACCATAACTGAGTGCTCCATTCTCTGTCTACAAATCTCAGTCGAGAAAAACCAACATTAGGGAACCATGAGAGATAATGAAGATAAACACTTTTTTTTTTCTTAGACATAAAATATAAATTGCCTTATTAAATTCAATAATAGCTGAAAATTGCCACGGCCTCATCTACACAAAAAGATAGAGATGGGCCATGACTAACAATCAAGACACACATCCAATTGGTCTTACATAGGAGAGAAAAAACACACAAAAGAAAAAGTCAAATTGCCCAAAAACAAAGTTGTTGTAATATCTACTAAAAGGTCAGAGAGATTATGTGAAACTGTCCTAATCTTGCTTTCATACCAACTATGCAGAAATTGATATGCCTAGTACCCGAATTCCGTCCCATTACCAGTCTGTAATATCTACAATAAATTTAGAATAGAACTGACAAAGTCCCTCATTAGGGAGGTTATTACTTACGAGTAAACCCTTCTCCATCTCAAGTTGGTATAATAGTGGATCTTTAAGTTGGCCTTTTTTCCAAAATCTAGCAATCAGAATTTTAGTTGCCATTAAACAATGAACCAAAATCAATTCCAGATTACCATGTATTTCTAAGCCAAAAAGGTGGAGTAGTGCAAAATCCGCTTTAAACTCAGGGCGTATACCTCCAATTCTAAAAATGAGGTCAAATATGATAATCCAAAGAGGTTTAATTCTGGGACAAGTCCACCAAATATGGAGTAAGTCCCTTCAGGGTGGAAGCATCGCCAACAGTTTGGGGGATTAGATATGGATATTTTAGAAAGGGACCAAATACCATCTAAACAAATTTTTTGTGAAGGTCTCAAGAATATTCAGATTGTGTATATGTTTCCTTGTCAGCACAAATGCTTTACACCAATTATTGTGAGGAATGGAGATACCCAAGTCTTCTTCCCATTTAGTTAGAGCATTAGGTATATCCGGGACCCCCGTAAGTTTTATCAAATCTATCGCAAGAGATAGAATACCTTCTTTACATCTAAACCAGAAAAAATCTTCCTGAACAGATTGCCCCTATCAACAGCCAAAGAGATAATATGGTCTTTAAGAAAACTCTTAAGACGTAGATAGTTAAATATCTCCTTAGAGGGTAAGTCTAACTCCGTCCTGAGAGTTTCATAACTTTTCATATGCTGACCTACAAAGAGATCTTTTATCTTATAGGAACAGTTTTTATACTAGTGCCTTAAGATTATCTCTAACATAAACTGTTCTAAAGATCGTATAGTAAGATTCTCACAAAGTGTTTTCTTAATTTTCAAGATATTTTTAAAATATGACCATTCTTTAAGTGTTTGGGATAGGGACAAAACGGGGAGAACTGAGATGTCTTGCAGATCTCTATTCTGGCTTACTTCCCTCCACAAAAGGAGCTCCAGATTATCCAGACCAATTCTGGCTGATTCAATTTTATACCAGGCTTGATTACTAGAGTCACTTATTTGTAATTGGGAAGCATGGACCAACATATTAGCCTGATATATTTGCGTAATCAGGGGGTATCCTAATCCACCCTGTTGGGTCTTCTTAGATAAGGTATATGTATTGATGTAATACTACTCTGGACCATATTCAGCCAAAAACGAGAAATCGAGAAGGGAAGCATTCTAAAAAGATAGGCCCATTTGGGGATTATATAGGCTTTGATAGTATTTATTCTTCCCCACCAGGAGATCTCGTGAACTCTCCAGTCTTTCAGTAATTTCAAAAAATGTATTTCCATAGCCCGCGATATATCCGCGGGAATAGTCAACCCCAAATAATTGATCTCTTTGTTCGTCCATTTGAAATCAAAAGCGCTTTTTAAAAGCGCTAGGTTTTCTTTTTTGATATTAACAGCTAGAGCTACTGTTTTATTCAGATTTAAACTATAATTAGATATACTGCTATAATTATCAAATTCTTGCATTAGATACGGGAGAGAGCTGAGGGGATCAGTAATAGAAATTAGAATATCATCCACGTATAAACACAGCTTCCACACATCCTCCTGAGCTCCCATACCCTTAATCCCTGAGTTGCGTCTAATATTGTTCGCCAGTGGTTCTATAGATAAGACATAAAGTAAGGGGGAGAGAGGGCAGCCCTGCCTTGTCCCATTAGAGATACAGAACCACTCTGAACATAAGTCACGGGCTACAATTCGGGCAGTAGGGCTAGAATATAAAGAACCTACAGCGGTCAAAAACCACCCTTCGAAGCCAAACTGAGAAAGAGTTCTCTTCATAAATTCCCACTCGACCCTGTCAAAGGCTTTCTCAGCATCTACCGACAGGGTTAGGAGGGGAGTTCCTTCCTGTCTGGCCCAATCCAATAGATTGAACACCCTACGAGTATTATTAGAAGAATAACGTTCCGTTATAAACCCTATCTGATCATCATGGATCAGAGATGGTAGGACTTTTTTCAGCCGTTCGGCCAATATTGCAGCATAAAGTTTGGCGTCAACATTGACAAAAGAAATAGGGCGATAATTGGTCACATCAGAGGGCGATTTTCCCTGTTTCAAAATAGGAGTGATATGTGCCCTTAGTAGCTCAGGAGATACCGAGCCTTTGAACGCCATTTCGTTAAAGGTATCAGTTAGGAGCGGAATTAATTGTTTTCTAAAGATCTTAAAAAAAAGGTTTGATCAGCCACTCTTTTTTTTAACTTATTAGAAAGAATAGGATCCACTCTGTTGTTCTTATAATAGTATTTAATATTAAGCTTGTTAATGTTGCTCTCTATCCTAATCTTAATATGAGCATTAATTTTTTCTTGACAGCGAGTAATAGAAAGAGCTCTCTGGTCAGAATAGGATTGTTTGTTGGCTTTAGAAAGATTGTAAAATTCAATATAAAGGTCGGACAGAGTATTATTTAAGTTCTTTCTCTGCTGACTTGCTAGTTTGATCCAATATCCCCTAATGACTGCTTTGCAAGAACACCAAAGACATTCTTTAGAAATCTCATCAGATGAATTTTCTTTAATAAATAGATCAATTAAATTATCTATATAGTCGATATTAGCTTTGTTTTTCAATAAGTAGTCCGCAAGTCTCCATATCGGAGGAGATCTAATATTGGTCATCACCAGCTCAGCAATTATCATATCATGATCAGACCAAGTATTTTCCACAATAGAAATTGTAGAGATCGCCTTGACTAGGTCCAAATTACCTAAAATCAGGTCTATCCTAGCTGCTGAACAATGGGGGATAGATCTATGCGTATAGTTCTTTTCATTAGGATGGAAAAGTCTCCAACAATCAAATAGCTCTGCTTTCTTTATTGTCCTACTAAGTAATGCTGCCTGCCGTTTCAGGGATTTATCTATCTGCTGATTCTTAGATAATTGTTTATCCAATAAGGTGTCACAAATACAGTTAAAGTCACCAGCAATCAAAATTCGGCCTTTTTTAACTTGTTCCAGCAACCTCAAAATTTTACTCAGGGTTTTGATCGGATCTTTATTGGATAAGTACACATTGACTAGTGTGTAATCTAACCCATTTAATTGACCGACCAAAATAATAAATCTCCCTTCCGCATCAGAATGGCTATAATAGCATTCAAAGGAAACTTCATTAGAAAAGATTATAGAAACCCCACATTTTTTTTTCCCTTGTAAGGTAGCAGAGTAAATAGTCGGATATTTCTTATAAGACCACAGTTTTCCAACCTCCCCCATCCAATGGGTTTCTTGAACAAAACCGATTTGTATTCTCTGAGTAATAAGAGTGTTATACAAATAACCTCTTTTTATGGGAGAATTAAGGCCTTGGGCATTAATCGAAATCACTCTGACCATAAGTTGATCTGTTTAAACCTATTCTGACCTTTATAGGGCTCTTTGACAATAATCTCCTCATGTAAGACCAATTGAAGACAAAACACACAACAAAATACCACATATAAACAATCATAATATAAACATAATTACAAAATATCCTGGAGAATTTTTTTTTTTTCCAAGATCTGGGAATCGCACAAATTCCCAAAGGGAGGGTCGTAAAATTTACGGAGGGTTTTGTAACAGCGAGGCAACAAGAGAAGGAGGAGATGGGAAAAAAAAAAGGGGGGAAACATATTACTTCCCTTACAATCTTGAATCTTCCCATCTATCTCTCTTACCCCTCTCTCCTGTTGCCAAGCAGAGAGTACAGTTTTCTCTACATCTCTAATAAATAGAGGATTATTAAGTGATATAGTATATAATTTGCCTTAGTAGGAGAGTATTATATCAAAGGAGGAAGATTCCCTCAGCATAGCTATGCCACTCGTTAGTATAAATCCAAAATAATAAACACAGTGTTAGTGGAGATTATATTCTCCACCCTTAAAAACTATACCTATCACAAACAGATAACTTTAACCAATTAGTGATCTAAAACTAAAATTGTATCAATTTTTACGTGATGTTAATAACACGAAGATTGAGATTGATAGAGAAATAAAAAGATTACCACTTTTATTACTTTATCACCCATAGATCTTCACACTTGAAACTGTGTAGTTCAGGTTCTCCATAAGCAATGTGGCTTAGTTTTGTTTTTTATTATTGCTGCAGATAACCAATGATTAATGTTAACTTTGATCAAATTTTGACTTCAAGAGTTTAATATATTTTTTGTCATAGATTTGCCTTGAATGTATTTCATGTTATCTGTCACACGTTGGCATACTTAACTTTCTTGCCAGAACTGACCGTGGGAAGCTGCCTGAAAACCAATGAAGTTCCTCTGCAGCAAATCTTACCCATCTGCTTCATGCGATCACGAAGATAACGCGAATACCTGATTCAGATCTGCAGATTACATCATTGCCTACAAGGGGACTGCCTGGGTTGTCAGGAAGATCCCCTAACTTATGATTAGTAAAAACAAACATAATAGAAGCATTTAGTATATCAAATAAATATTCGTTGAGAATAAAATTATATATATATTTCTGTATATTATATATATATATATATAACCCCTCTGGAACACAGTGATTTCTGCTTTAAGAACTATCCTGCAGTTCCTTGGGAGTGACCAGCAGAGGGGGAGCTCCTGCAGCACCTGGCCGAATATATGCAGGTCTCCATTTAAGTTTCGGCGGGAAGTTTTTGGCAGTTCAGAGAAGGAAGGAGAAGGAACCCTGCTAAGCTGGAGAAAGATGTTTCCAGAGTGAGAGCTTCTGGTTCCAGTGTGAAGCCTCACTGAAAGGAGGATTTCAGCAGGCATCTACATCCTGACTCAGGCACAGAGTGGTTTCTTTGGCAGAGACTTGCTAGGGAAAGAGAGAAAATCCCAGAAGCAGCAAGAAGCAGTGTTTCCCCTTCTTCTTGGCCCTAATTACATTTGGTGTGGTAAGCCTGCATACTCATACAGTTCTTTGATCAGAAGAAGGAACATTGCAGCAGCCTCCCTTTACTCCTATGGCACCCCACAATGTTGGAACCCCTCCGGTGTCACTCAGTTCTCCAACTCTGAACCCCGAAAGCCCATGCTTTGTGCCTGGGACCTCCTTTAGAACCTCCTCTAGTTCTATGGGAGAGCCAGGGCTTGGTGTGGTAAGCCTGCATACTCTCCCCCTGTACACAACAGGGCACCCTGACTTTGGGCTGCACAGTTTAAAGACTGGACCCCTATTCTTAATGATTAGTGGAAGCCCTCTACAGTTTTCCAAACCCATCAGGTCGATTACAAACAGTTGACAGGGCCCCAACTAGGTGCACCATCCGCTGGTACCCAACCGCCACTAGGGTGAAGGCCTAAGGAAGGGTAAGGGACCACATTGTAACTATGGGTGAGCATATATGTGAGGTACTCCATTATGACCGCGTTTTAGTTGTATTGTATTATATTGGTGTGTGTCACATGTTGCGTTATTCTACTCTCTACAGCCCCTAGCCATACATATTACACCAGAAAAAACACAACACAACAACCGACATTTACACAAAACACCACTCCTTAATGAACTAACTACACACACTCAATCCCACAAGCAGGCTCTAAACACATGTACAATACGCTTTCCTTACACGTTGGTATCCCACTTACGGAGACACTGGAGAAATGTCACAAGCAAACACAGCGCAAGCATGTTAATAAATTTGCTTGCGCTGCATAGAACAAATACAGGGCCTTTATTTCATGCAAGAGCTCTGCGCATTGAACCAACATGTTCACTTTGAGAGGGGGTGTGCTTGTCATTGGTGATGACAAAACACACCCCCTTTACAGTGGGCCGCTGTGATTCAAAAATGCCCGGGCCGAAATATTTCCCCAGTCCTACCCTGTATATATATATATATATATATATTATACAGAAATAAGTTGTGAGACAGAAGTATGATGATGACGTATGACAATCTGATGCGGCATATGTGGTTGCTAGGTCATGAATCAATAAAATACAAAGTGTTCTCTCATCCCCACTGCAGAGTGTGTGTATGAAGGAAATGCACAAAAGTGAAAAGATATCAAAAAGAGTATTTCGCAGGCTCAGGTGCTTATCCCAAACAAGAGTGTCACTGTGGCGAAACCAGCTTCGCCACTGTGAACTGGAGAGGCCTGGCTGCTAGCCTCCTGCCCTGCGACTACGGCCCATGGACATATTGCTCTATAAACACTATATTTGGGCATGTAATAATTTATATTGCTGCTACTGGCCCTTTAAAATCAGCGATGGACATATTGGGACTTTTGGGACTAATGTCCCTTTAAGACTTTGTAACATATCACAGTAATACTGTCTTAAATATTATGTAGGTATTTATGTGTTCAGTTAAACTGGGGATATGTAGAAATGTGTGTCTTATGTGTTAAATGTATCAGTATGTAATTTTATGTCTTTTACTGTCTTTTTGCAACCATGTGGTTAATGGAGTCTGCCTTTAGTCCTGGGTAATTGGATTACTTCTCCAATTAACTCCAGGGCAGAAGGGAGGAAACCAGGGTGCATTGTGGGGATGTTTTTCTGCCAGCCAGAAAGGAACAAAAGATACTTTTAGTAACTTTTAAACCCCTGGTCGGATTCATGCCATTTTTTAATATGTTGTTCCCCTGAATGGATTGATTGTGGATATGTATTTTTATGTGAATGTGATGTATGGTTTTAAAGTTATGAAAGTTGTGTAAAAGTATATTTTAAACTGTATGCATAATGGGATTATGTGTCACACTAAGGGGAGGGGATGTGTGGGAGGTAACATCTATGTCATTGGTTCTTTTATGCCTCCCCCTGGGTGTGGCCTGTATGTGTGAGTTGGAAATAAAAGCCAGGCTGGATGAGCCAGTCCAGAGTTCCTGTTTTACCCTCAAAGTGATGTGTCGTCTCATTATTGGGGGGAAGGATTTATTGTATGCTGTTCCAGTTGACTGCTAGGAGTACAAGCCTATTCGTATGGTTCCTATTCAATGGTCTACAGCATTCATATGCTTGGGAGAATTTAAAAGGTTTCTCGGATTCGGTGATTGTGGTGTCTGCCAGAGTGCTTGGAGTCCTCAGGAAGCACTAGGAGCATCCATTAACGGAGGTACCGAGTCGGGGTGCCAGGTGATCCGTTACATTGGTGGCAAGCGGTGGGATGGCGTCCTAGTGCGAGGAGAAGCAGCTCAGAGACACTGGTAACGTTTGGAATTACAAATTGAGGGCAACGCTAGTATCCGTACAGCGCCCCTGGCTACAGCAGGATGGAATCAGCTAGTTTTTGGACAGCGTTCCATGCTGAGGAGGAGGAGGCGGCCGCGGACTACAGGGATGCAGACAGAAAGGAAGTCTGGTATGATGCCCTGGAAGACGCCCAGTGGCGGCGAGGTGAGAGTCTCCCCAGTGATGAGCAGCGGCTACAGAAGCGTGTGGCGATGCGCATGTATCTATTGGGAGAGCAGCCCCTGGATGAGTGGGTGACAAGACTAGAGACCCTGGTATGGCGAGAGATCTGGCTAGACAACGCATACCAGGCCCTCTGGTGGCATACCATTCGACTTACCCCCTGGACGGCCGAGCACGACTTACCGGAGGGGGATGATTATGATGGCCCGGGTTTATTATGGGATGCCTTGGAGGACGACATTGATCTTGGCAGCACGGAGGGGTCTAGGTTTTGGGACATCTACGACTACCGGATGGGCATGTATGTCTGGGCTGACGAATGCGAGGTGAGCAAAGACATGACCCACCTGGTAACAAGGGAGTGGGAGCTGGAGCAGGACTACCAACACCTGCTCAGCTTCGTGCAGCTCCAACCTACCCGACAAGCAGAACCAGACCTCATAGACTGGTCCTGGAGAGACCCACAGATGGCAGGTGGAGATGGGATCGAGGTCTCCCTACTGGCCCTACAGGGATGCTGGGCAGTCGGCCCAGATCCCCAGCGGCAGGTTACAGTTCAGAGAGAGGAGCTTGTTACACCCTCTCTCCAGCGGCAGCCTAACCCACCAAGGGGAGACCGTAAGCCCCACACCAGCGCAGATGGGACCGTGGTCTCTGCGCCCAAGTTACAGGGAGCTGAAGGAGCCGTCCTCCCTCCCCAGCGGCAGTGTGTAACCCCAGGGAGCTGATGGTGTCGTCCTTCCTCCCCAGCGGCAGTGTGTACCCCAGGGAGCAGAAGGTGCCATCCTTTCTCCCCAGCGGCAGTTTGCCATCCAGAGAGAGGAACTTGTTACACCCTCTCTCCCACGGCAACCTAACCCACCAAGGGGAGATGTTAAGCCCCACAACTGTGCAGATGGGACCGTAGTCTCTGCACTTACAGCACAAGGGATAGGGACGGTCGGTCCTGTTCCCCAGCCTCAGTGTGATGGATCCAAAGGGGAGACAGTCGGTCTCCCCCTCCGGCAGTCGAGCTGTGCACCTAAAGGGGAGACAGCCAGTCTCCAGCAACCAGGCGCCCACCAGACTACTCCCGTGGTAGTGCTGGCAACAGGACAGAGTACCGCTGGTCTCTACCCCCTCAGCAACCCACCAAGGCAGCCTACCCGTCTCCCACCCAGCAGTGGTGAAACACCAGAACTTGGACAAAATCCTTCCTCACCCAGATGTAGTAACCGGTTAGTGTGGGTGGGCTGCTCTGTTATTTCTGTTTCGTGGGTGGGTTGCTGGACTAACCAGGGCACTGACCGGCAGAAAGTCAGGTACCCTGTTAGTCTAATTGGCAAAGGGGAGAAATGTGGCGAAACCAGCTTCGCCACTGTGAACTGGAGAGGCCTGGCTGCTAGCCTCCTGCCCTGCGACTACGGCCCATGGACATATTGCTCTATAAACACTATATTTGGGCATGTAATAATTTATATTGCTGCTACTGGCCCTTTAAAATCAGCGATGGACATATTGGGACTTTTGGGACTAATGTCCCTTTAAGACTTTGTAACATATCACAGTAATACTGTCTTAAATATTATGTAGGTATTTATGTGTTCAGTTAAACTGGGGATATGTAGAAATGTGTGTCTTATGTGTTAAATGTATCAGTATGTAATTTTATGTCTTTTACTGTCTTTTTGCAACCATGTGGTTAATGGAGTCTGCCTTTAGTCCTGGGTAATTGGATTACTTCTCCAATTAACTCCAGGGCAGAAGGGAGGAAACCAGGGTGCATTGTGGGGATGTTTTTCTGCCAGCCAGAAAGGAACAAAAGATACTTTTAGTAACTTTTAAACCCCTGGTCGGATTCATGCCATTTTTTAATATGTTGTTCCCCTGAATGGATTGATTGTGGCTATGTATTTTTATGTGAATGTGATGTATGGTTTTAAAGTTATGAAAGTTGTGTAAAAGTATATTTTAAACTGTATGCATAATGGGATTATGTGTCACACTAAGGGGAGGGGATGTGTGGGAGGTAACATCTATGTCATTGGTTCTTTTATGCCTCCCCCTGGGTGTGGCCTGTATGTGTGAGTTGGAAATAAAAGCCAGGCTGGATGAGCCAGTCCAGAGTTCCTGTTTTACCCTCAAAGTGATGTGTCGTCTCATTATTGGGGGGAAGGATTTATTGTATGCTGTTCCAGTTGACTGCTAGGAGTACAAGCCTATTCGTATGGTTCCTATTCAATGGTCTACAGCATTCATATGCTTGGGAGAATTTAAAAGGTTTCTCGGATTCGGTGATTGTGGTGTCTGCCAGAGTGCTTGGAGTCCTCAGGAAGCACTAGGAGCATCCATTAACGGAGGTACCGAGTCGGGGTGCCAGGTGATCCGTTACATTGGTGGCAAGCGGTGGGATGGCGTCCTAGTGCGAGGAGAAGCAGCTCAGAGACACTGGTAACGTTTGGAATTACAAATTGAGGGCAACGCTAGTATCCGTACAGCGCCCCTGGCTACAGCAGGATGGAATCAGCTAGTTTTTGGACAGCGTTCCATGCTGAGGAGGAGGAGGCGGCCGCGGACTACAGGGATGCAGACAGAAAGGAAGTCTGGTATGATGCCCTGGAAGACGCCCAGTGGCGGCGAGGTGAGAGTCTCCCCAGTGATGAGCAGCGGCTACAGAAGCGTGTGGCGATGCGCATGTATCTATTGGGAGAGCAGCCCCTGGATGAGTGGGTGACAAGACTAGAGACCCTGGTATGGCGAGAGATCTGGCTAGACAACGCATACCAGGCCCTCTGGTGGCATACCATTCGACTTACCCCCTGGACGGCCGAGCACGACTTACCGGAGGGGGATGATTATGATGGCCCGGGTTTATTATGGGATGCCTTGGAGGACGACATTGATCTTGGCAGCACGGAGGGGTCTAGGTTTTGGGACATCTACGACTACCGGATGGGCATGTATGTCTGGGCTGACGAATGCGAGGTGAGCAAAGACATGACCCACCTGGTAACAAGGGAGTGGGAGCTGGAGCAGGACTACCAACACCTGCTCAGCTTCGTGCAGCTCCAACCTACCCGACAAGCAGAACCAGACCTCATAGACTGGTCCTGGAGAGACCCACAGATGGCAGGTGGAGATGGGATCGAGGTCTCCCTACTGGCCCTACAGGGATGCTGGGCAGTCGGCCCAGATCCCCAGCGGCAGGTTACAGTTCAGAGAGAGGAGCTTGTTACACCCTCTCTCCAGCGGCAGCCTAACCCACCAAGGGGAGACCGTAAGCCCCACACCAGCGCAGATGGGACCGTGGTCTCTGCGCCCAAGTTACAGGGAGCTGAAGGAGCCGTCCTCCCTCCCCAGCGGCAGTGTGTAACCCCAGGGAGCTGATGGTGTCGTCCTTCCTCCCCAGCGGCAGTGTGTACCCCAGGGAGCAGAAGGTGCCATCCTTTCTCCCCAGCGGCAGTTTGCCATCCAGAGAGAGGAACTTGTTACACCCTCTCTCCCACGGCAACCTAACCCACCAAGGGGAGATGTTAAGCCCCACAACTGTGCAGATGGGACCGTAGTCTCTGCACTTACAGCACAAGGGATAGGGACGGTCGGTCCTGTTCCCCAGCCTCAGTGTGATGGATCCAAAGGGGAGACAGTCGGTCTCCCCCTCCGGCAGTCGAGCTGTGCACCTAAAGGGGAGACAGCCAGTCTCCAGCAACCAGGCGCCCACCAGACTACTCCCGTGGTAGTGCTGGCAACAGGACAGAGTACCGCTGGTCTCTACCCCCTCAGCAACCCACCAAGGCAGCCTACCCGTCTCCCACCCAGCAGTGGTGAAACACCAGAACTTGGACAAAATCCTTCCTCACCCAGATGTAGTAACCGGTTAGTGTGGGTGGGCTGCTCTGTTATTTCTGTTTCGTGGGTGGGTTGCTGGACTAACCAGGGCACTGACCGGCAGAAAGTCAGGTACCCTGTTAGTCTAATTGGCAAAGGGGAGAAATGTGGCGAAACCAGCTTCGCCACTGTGAACTGGAGAGGCCTGGCTGCTAGCCTCCTGCCCTGCGACTACGGCCCATGGACATATTGCTCTATAAACACTATATTTGGGCATGTAATAATTTATATTGCTGCTACTGGCCCTTTAAAATCAGCGATGGACATATTGGGACTTTTGGGACTAATGTCCCTTTAAGACTTTGTAACATATCACAGTAATACTGTCTTAAATATTATGTAGGTATTTATGTGTTCAGTTAAACTGGGGATATGTAGAAATGTGTGTCTTATGTGTTAAATGTATCAGTATGTAATTTTATGTCTTTTACTGTCTTTTTGCAACCATGTGGTTAATGGAGTCTGCCTTTAGTCCTGGGTAATTGGATTACTTCTCCAATTAACTCCAGGGCAGAAGGGAGGAAACCAGGGTGCATTGTGGGGATGTTTTTCTGCCAGCCAGAAAGGAACAAAAGATACTTTTAGTAACTTTTAAACCCCTGGTCGGATTCATGCCATTTTTTAATATGTTGTTCCCCTGAATGGATTGATTGTGGATATGTATTTTTATGTGAATGTGATGTATGGTTTTAAAGTTATGAAAGTTGTGTAAAAGTATATTTTAAACTGTATGCATAATGGGATTATGTGTCACACTAAGGGGAGGGGATGTGTGGGAGGTAACATCTATGTCATTGGTTCTTTTATGCCTCCCCCTGGGTGTGGCCTGTATGTGTGAGTTGGAAATAAAAGCCAGGCTGGATGAGCCAGTCCAGAGTTCCTGTTTTACCCTCAAAGTGATGTGTCGTCTCATTATTGGGGGGAAGGATTTATTGTATGCTGTTCCAGTTGACTGCTAGGAGTACAAGCCTATTCGTATGGTTCCTATTCAATGGTCTACAGCATTCATATGCTTGGGAGAATTTAAAAGGTTTCTCGGATTCGGTGATTGTGGTGTCTGCCAGAGTGCTTGGAGTCCTCAGGAAGCACTAGGAGCATCCATTAACGGAGGTACCGAGTCGGGGTGCCAGGTGATCCGTTACAGTCACCAAAACAAAACAGTAACAAGCAAGGGAACCAACGGTAAGTGGTGTCCATCAGGGTTCTGTTTTGGGACCACTTTGTCTTAGGGATGAGCATAACCACCTAGCAATAGCGCTCGTCCCACCCTCTTTTAAGTTAAGTTTTGCCTGCTGGTGGTAGTTTGTTTTTCTAAAACATAAGGTTATCTAGTGCTTATTCAGCCTATTGATAACTGTTCTCTGTTTTGTTTTTTACAGACTATAGCTGTACTCCAAGACAAGACCAACAAACCAGTATGATATTCTCATGGACTCCCTGCATAAAGATTCTGTTTGCTGGGACTTTTTTACATTTCTTTTCTCTTTATTGAACGTAATTGGTTGCAATTTATGATGAATGGTTCCAGTGTTCATTTGATACTTTCCTTTGCTATAGATTGTTGCCTTGTTTTCATTCCGCTGTTTGTTTTATACGAAATTTAAAGTCTATCTTATATGTCTTCATGACTTATTAAACATTTTTGTTCCCCTGTACTATTGGCTACTTGAATTGTTTTATTTTGTGTTTAGATGTTTAATTATATACCTATACACTTCAGGCAATATTTATCCTTAGTACTTCGTGCTAACCATCCGCAGTTTCCTAATTTTAAAAATCTGAGGCAATCAGGATTCCCGCTCTCAGCACGGCTCTCCTGATACCTGATTGGCTGAAATGCTGTTGCTGTGCAGATGCACAGCGCGAGCGTTTTCAGCTCTGGCATTTGACTCCGGGAGGCTGCCGCATACCCACTAGCTTTGCTAAGTGGTTATGCTCATCCCTAAGACAAAGAAAGTTTGCAGATCATAGATTCCTGCAAACTCTGATTTAGATAAATGTAGCGGAACTTGGGATTTAGCGCACTCTAGGGACCTGATCGCCCCAGTGCTCTATAGTGTTGCGTGGCACCGAATACCACTCTTTCCTTGTGAATGAGATTCCTGTTGGGCAGTGGTTCCCAACCTTTTTCACTTGTGTACCCCTTGGCAGCCCTTTTCCTCATATTCCTCATATTAGCAAACTGGTTGTAATGAATATAGTTGTTGTTAAATAGTTACTGTTATTTAAAATGTATAAATTTTTCTCTGCACTGTCCAACCTAGGATCCCCTGCTTCTCATCTGCCCCAGGCTCTCCCCGCTACTCCTCTCCCCCAGACTCTTCCTCCTTCTCCTCTGCCCCAGCCATCCCTGCTCTTTCTCTAGCCTAGGCTCCCTCTGCTCCTCTTCTGCCCAAGGCTCCCCTACATTGGAAAACAATGCTCTAGAGCAGGCTTCCCCAAACTCCTGCCTTCCATATGTTGCTGAACTACAACTCCCATAAATCTATAAATGAAATAGGCTGAGAATCATGGGAGTTGTAGTTCAGCAACATCTGGAGGGCCAGAGTTTGGGTAAGCCTGCTCTAGACCCCAAGGGTGTTTTTTTTTTTTTTTTAACATATTATTACAATTACATTTTAATGATCTGTGCTATTTACAAATTATTCATATTTAGGTTTGTTTAAACTATTTCATTTAATGATTTTTGAGCCAAGAAGTGTATGTTGATGGCATAAGTATTATTTAATAAGTTTTTTAGCACAGTATATTTCATATTGGTTTGATTTATGCCACATATTTGTTGTTTGCTGTTCATAATAGGTAGTTATAGTGTTGTACTTGTAATTGCACTTTATTTTGTGAGTGTATATGAAAGTAATTGTTATAATTTATTATTTATTACAGAGCATTAATTGGCATAGTGCTGCACATTGAAGTAATCTTTACATAAATCACACTTTAAATCTGTGCATGCAACTTTCAGTTTAATATAAAAAAAAGTTGTGTTACACTAGAGATATACACATTGACATCACCAGTAAAGAAGTAACCATGATGTCATAGTTAGCTCGTCAAGTCACACTAGAGATATGCACCTTGATTGTCATTAGAGGTTAAACTCACTAGTAAAGCAGTTATTGTTTCAATAGCTTCAGCCATGGATTTGTACATTGTACTGGTAGCGCTGTTTCCTTTGTGGAATTGTGTTGTATGTGAAGATACAGGTAATAATCAATGTATCCTTTCTGGATAGTGTTATATCTAAGCTGTATCAAAAGAGCAGACATATTGGGTATAAATGGCAAATCTTTAGTAATTCCATTATATAGCATACGTATTACATTGAACTTCCAGGAGTTAAATATTTGATCAATAATGACTATAATATTACTATTTTACAACATCTAAATGTCTTGACCAATGTATTCAGGGCTTGATTTCCCATTGCAGCGAAAAACTGAGGAAGTTTTGAGGGAATTTTAATGTCACCATCCGTGACTGTTTGTTCTAAAAGTAACATTGACACAAATGTACCAAGATTTTTGCTGAAATTTTATTTATTCTTGACAAAAGGCTGAACTCTTATACACCAAGTACTTGGTAACCTCGGATGCATTAATTTGTGACTCTGTTTAATTAACAGGATTTTATTTCCTTTTCAGCTGCCGATGACATTGGCCCTCACATGGTGATAAGGATAGCTGAACTCCTTAGCCCTGAGGAATGCCAAGATTTCATCAGCAGAATCAATAGACCTGAAGACGATCTGGTTAAGAAAGTCTCAAACCTGTCTCCAAAACGACGCAGGCGCAGAGAGATTGGTAGATTCACTGTGCAATTATTATATCATGTGTTAATGTTGTAACTGGAGGGCAGAGTTAATGAAATAGGGTATTTTAAAGTATAATAAATCAGGAAAGATAATGTATAATTATTTTCTATTACAAATTCTATTAATATTCACACATATGTATTATCAGCACACTTTGTTATTGTTTTTGTTCTGACAAAATTTGTGCAGGATCTCTTTTTACTAGAAATGTTTTTATATAACGCTACTCTGTACTGTACAGCAGCAAATCTATAACGATATACACATTTATTGCAGTTCTCTGATCATTTCATATGTACCATTACAGAAATATTCCTTCAGACTAGGGTGAGATAATGAGATACTTTAAATTATTATTATAATAAACTTCCATCAAAATTATTTCCATTCTTACCATACATAAATACAAAACTATATTACAATTCAGATTTTAGATTTTTGTTTCATTTAGAGATTTATAATTAATGTGTAAAAAAAATATCAAGGGGGGCGTGGCTTGACCGCACATGGAGTAAGTCGCACGCTGCACTAGCTCCCAGGCCCCGATCCGCTTAAGCCCAGATCCTGAGCGAATTTTGCGGTCCACATGGGGAAAACTAAACGGATAACGACCCCGAGACTTCCTCCCACACCCCACACCAACCTTAAACCCGGTCCGATGAACGAATTTCTGTCCACACCTCAGCACCTCAGAGACTCACGAGGCGCGGACAAGATGGCGCCCCCCTCCCCGAGCACCAGCAGCATAGCGGGCTCCACGAGTGACACACCCGGCGCAGCTGCACTGTCACAAATGTCGCTGGACATAGCGGCTATATCAGCCAACATGCTCACACGAGGTGACAAGACGGCCCTGGTTGCAGAGCTACGTACCGTCCGAAATAGCGGCGGTGCGCAGGGACCTAACGGCCCTGGAGCAGAGGGTGGACGACCTGGAAGTGACTCGCCTTCAAACCACGCAACACCAGCAGGCCACAGACCTAGCTACAGCAAGGCAGGGGAATATACTCCTTGAGATGCGTAGACAGGTCGAGGACCTAGACAACAGAGGCCGTCGCAACAACATACGAGTACGGGGCCTCCCTGAAGCCGACAATGATTCCCCACGGGAATTGCTGACAGGCCTCTTCTTGCACCTGCTAGGAGACGACGCACCTCCTGACATATCCATGGATCGCGCACATAGAGCGCTCCGAGGCCCTAGAAGAGATGGCCAGCCCAGGGACCTGATTTGCTGCCTCACATCGTTCCAACTAAATGACGCCATCATGAGAGCAGCCAGGACTCGACGCACGATCACATTTATGGACTCCCAGGTCACGCTATTCCAAGACCTGTCGCCCCTCACGCTGGATGCCCGCCAGGCGCTGAAACCGCTCACAAACATGCTAACGGAGAGGCGGATTCCCTATAAATGGGGCTTCCCATTCAGCCTACAAGCCAAGGTCGAGAACCGTTGGCACACGCTGCGCTGGCCCAACGATGTCACCAGATTCCTCCAGTCCGCTGGATTGCCGCATGTCCACGTTCCTAACTGGATTCTTGAATATCCGCCCGCACGTCCTACTGGACCCCACCCAGCGGCCGAGAACCTGTCGAGCGAGCATGCTGCCCCCCTTCCGCAACGTCGAGGAGGCCCTGTCGGCCCAGAAGAATAAAGCCCGGAGACACCGCTGCTGACCATCTTTGCCTGGCACCATGGACCGCACCCTACGCTACCCAGCCCCTATAAAGGTACCTCACTCGACCCCCTGACTTCGACGCTTGCCGACCTCATTCTGTGCGGGGTGGACACTGTGAAGTTGGGCCGCAGGTTAGTGGGACACTATCGCAGGTCCGTTACGGGGCTTAAGACTTGGAGTTGTACCTTGGGTGGGGGGTTTGGGGGTCACGGACCGTGCCGGGTGGGCTGTTATGCGATGGACTGTTTGGGAGGTGGGCTTGGGCTGCTTAACCTCACGTAGTGCTGGCACGTAGTCAAACCCGGGCCTAGTAGGTTGGCACACACGAGGGTCAGGGTATTGGGGTACGACTCCCCCCATATATAATGCTTTTTGCCTATATCCCTTTGTTTTCTACTTTGTTTTCTACAGCATGCTTAAATTGTTCCACGTCAACGCCTCCGGCGCATGCCCCTTAGTCAACAGTAAATAGCGTGCCGCCTCACTGGTTCATATGTCTTATATTGCATTGCAATGTATTTCACATGTTGACCTACCCCATTGCTTCACGTCATAGGGACACCGGGGTGAACCTCCCGCGGCGCTTAATACCCTAGTACCAGCCACCCACCCAATATGGATTAAGCAATTAATGCAGGTGTTGTGCCATACTGCCCGATGTAGGTTGTGTTATACTATACTTAAATTGCCGACCTCTTCCATTGCCCCCTGCCACGTGTTCCCCCGGGAGATTTAGGTAATTGGTTTGTTGTTCTTGTATACCTAACTGCTTGAGATGCTTTTATTTCGAATGTGTTTTGTTGAGAACGGAAATTTCAATGTTAGCATAGATGTCATAGCGTTCTCTTTGGCATACATTGTTTTCACCTATGCCTACTACGCCACCACCCCCCACTGCGCTGCCACGTAGCCTCACCCCTGTATAGTAAGATAGCTCACACACGGGCCGGGATAACGGGTGCTGATCTCCCTTACGTAACGTGAACACTATCTCCATTCTTTTGCTTTCTGTACATAGCCGACACGCCTAAATTGTACCAAGGTGTCACCTCCGGCATAGGTTCATACGTTACTGTGGTTAGTACTGCACTGCTTTCACTTATTATTCTGTTACATGCTGAATCGCTTGGTGCCACACATGGCGACCCCCCTTACTGCCACACCCCACCTAGGCGCCCTGATAATACACATGCCGCGCCCCATACCCAGGTTTCCGCTATGCCTCAGGCGCACGCAGCAAGGTCCCTGTGGGAAGCGTGGCACACCGCCTGCTATAGGTACTGTAGGTCAGCACTTATACAGTTGATTTTTGTATTACCAGCGCCATACGCACACCCAAGGGACCCATGTCCTGGGCTTGTTATATTTGTGTATAAAATTGTTTGTGGTGTCCCGAATTCTGACATAGTTTTTGCTGATGCCGTGGGTTGCAATGTTGAAGCTAAGAATATAATGTTATGATTGAAATGTGTTGTATTGAAATGTGTTGTATTGAAATGTGTTGTATTGCAATGTGCTGTATTAACCATATTTTTTGAAACACTGACGGCTCTGACTACCGCTCCTCACAGGCCTGCCCTGGGGGCCCGCCCCCACCCCACCTTCCCCCTCCATCCGCCTATTCGAGAGGGACTTAAACCCACAGTGCTGACAGATGCCCCTATGCAGCCGACGGACTCGACACCCCCTCCCCTCCTCCCTCCTCCCCCTCCCCCGGACTCGCAGGGACCAAGACAGCCATCTCTCACGGCGGGTCGGGAGCCAAGGGACATGGGTGCTGATTACATCCCTTCACGTGACACAGACTTCGTGGGTGGCCCTCCCCGCACCTCACGCAACTGACCTTCCTTGTATATAGGACCGGAGTTCGACGAGACTTTCCCGACTCACAGTCTCCGGAACGCTGTCAAC
Organism: Pelobates fuscus; assembly: GCF_036172605.1. NCBI lineage: Eukaryota > Metazoa > Chordata > Amphibia > Anura > Pelobatidae > Pelobates > Pelobates fuscus. The sequence continues at coordinate 163,490,632 of NC_086317.1, read as the reverse complement.
CGGTCTAGGTTCACACGTTGCATTGATTTCCTCCCCCCCCCTTACCCCCCCTTTCTACATGACGAACCCCCCCCCCCTCCAGGCGTCCGCCGTGCGGGGGCCGGGGCGGGATTCGACCCGGCCCTGCTTACATACTGGTCCAATAATACTGGGGGCCTTAATCAGCCGGAGAAACGTTCCCACCTGCTCCGCCGTCTTTGGGCGGAGAGGGTGTCCGTGGCGTTCCTGCAGGAGATGCACTTCCGGGGCCCAAATGCTCCCAAATTGGAGAACAAACGTTTCCCTCTAGCTTACTATGCCAACCACCCAGATTCTAAGAGAGCAGGTGTAGCAATACTGTTCGCACACAACACACCCTTCTGCCACACAGAGACCCAAAAAGACCCGGGAGGTAGGTACATTTTTGTCAAGGGTAAGATAGCTGATCACACGTACACATTTGCATGCTTATACTCTCCTAACCGTGGCCAACACACCTTTCTCTCCCGCACCCTAAACAGACTTAACAAGTTCAGGGAGGGACTTCTTCTGGTGGCAGGTGACCTGAACATGCCACTTGACCCACTCCTGGACTCGTCGCGTGGAACTTGCACGCACCCGCCGCACTGCTTGCGGACGGCCACTAGGGCACTAAATAACTTAGGACTAGTTGACTGCTGGAGAACCGCACACCCTGATGACAGAGACTACACACACTTTTCACACGTCCACCGCCACTATAGTCGTATTGATTACATATTCATGCCCCAGGAATACCTCTCCCTCCTTCGCGACGCGCACATTGGAATCATGACCCACTCGGACCACGCCCCGGTTACAGTCCGCACAAGCTCCCCACTTTACAAACCAAAGGACAGGCAATGGAAACTGAACGTATCCTTGTTGAATGACCCGGTCACCCGCGCATCCACACATCAGACGCTCACACAATACTTCGACACCAACGACAACCCGGACACGCCACCCCTGACGGTCTGGGAGGCACACAAACGTGTCGTGAGGGGCCACTACATCGCCATTTGCACTCAGCGAAAAAGAGACAGACTCAGGCATTTCACCGACCTCACCACCAAGGTTACTGACTTGGAAAACACGCACAAACAGACACTGGACGACGATACCTACCTACAACTAACCGAAGCTAGGAGGGAACTTAGAGATCACCTCTCTCAGGGACTGCTACACACACTGTCGAAATCAGCCAGGTACTTTTATGAACACTCTAACAAGAGTGGTCGATTATCAGCAAAGATGCTCCAGACAAAGAGACGGTCACAACATATCCATAAAATAAACACGCCCAACCATCGTAGCACGCGACTTCCAGGAGACATTCTTGAAGCCTTTCAGACCTACTACACAGACTTATACAACCAGACACAGGCCGCACACGGATCTACATCTCAGACACACCAACGAAAAATCACCGACTACCTCTCCCAGCACATAGCCAAAACACTCACCCAGGAGCAATCGGAAGACCTGGAACTACCCCTGACACTTGACGAACTTAAAGGTGCTCTAAAGTGCATGAAACCTCATAAGGCGCCGGGCCCAGACGGACTACCGGTCTCATACCTTCGCACATTCAGTGACACCCTCTTGCCTAAACTTCTATTAGGTCTAAATTCGATTCGCGAAGGAGGGCAGTTCCCGACAGATACACTAGCCACCACCATCACAATAATCCCCAAGGAAGGTAAAGACCCATCTAATTGCTCGAGCTACCGCCCGATCTCTCTCCTGAACTCGGACCTTAAGCTCTTTGCTAAAGCCCTAGCCCGGAGGATCTCCCCGATCCTCCCAGACCTAATTCACCCGGACCAGGTCGGGTTTATCCCGGGCAGGGAGGCCCGAGACGACACGATCCGGGCTCTTAACATCATACACACTGCAAAATCCAAGAAACGCGAGGTTGTCCTGTTATCGACGGACGCCGAAAAGGCGTTTGACCGGGTGAATTGGTCATACCTCGCGTCCACTCTCCACCACTTCAGATTTGGCCCACAGCTGTGCAATTGGGTGGCGGCTCTGTATACGACCCCGACAGCGCGTATTCGCGTCAACGGTACATTAACAAAACCTTTCCCCATCAGCAATGGCACGCGACAAGGTTGTCCCCTGTCCCCCCTCCTGTTTGCCCTCTCTCTAGAACCATTCCTGGAGGCGGTCAGGCGGGACGGGGGCATTACGGGGGTGACTCTGGATGCGGAGGTACATAAACTTGCCGCCTATGCTGATGACATGTTGTTCTTCCTGGAACAACCCCTAATCTCGATCCCTAACCTCCTAAAGGCATTTCACGACTTTCACCAAGTCTCCAACCTGAAATTGAACGTGACCAAATCAGAGGCCATGCCTCTACTCGATAACACTGAGCTGGTTGGCCGGCTGAGTTCGGAGTTCGCCTTCTCCTGGCGATCAGACAGACTGCGGTACCTGGGCACTTGGCTACCGAGAGATCTCTCACAACTCTACCTGATGAACTTTCCCCCCCTACTCGCGAACATCCAAAAGGACCTCCTCCGTTGGTCCCCAATGTACCTCACCTGGTTCGGCCGCATACAAGCCCTGAAAATGAATGTCCTCCCCAGACTATTATACCTATTCACGACATTACCTGTCGCGATGCCGCAATCGTTTTTCCGTACTCTGACAAGAGACATCCGTAGCTTCGTATGGAACCGCTCCGCTTCCCGCATTCGCAGAACCACCCTGGAACGCCCAAAGTCAGCAGGGGGAGCCGGGTTACCTTCCGTGCAACAATACTACCAGGCCGCACATCTACAAAGGGTGGTGGACTGGCACACGAGCACAGGTGCCAGGAGATGGGTGTCCATGGAGGTCCAGCAGTCCCGCGGTACGATCCCTGCTAGACTCTGGCTTGGCTCCCTTACATATTCAGAGCTTCGACTTCAAAATCCCCTCATAGACGCCACCCTTAGGGTATGGTGCTCACTACGCTTCGCGCATAGGCTCACCACATCACCTAATCCGCTCACCCCGATCACACACAACCCGGCTCTCGCGGACGGTCTCACCCCTGCGGCAATGCGAAATTTCCACCAGACAGACTGGCTCTACCTGCATCAATGGATTGCCGACGGAGCCCTTAAATCGCTACCTGACGTCATATCGACCCAGCGACCGAACCCGATTGACACGTTCCACTACCACCAGGTGAGAACGTACTACACAAATCTTCAGGGCAAGGACCACATTCACAGACAACTGACTGACTTTGAACGACTTTGCACTGACAGAAAACACCTGGACCATGCTATATCCCACCTCTACGTAAGCCTACAGACACCGGACAATGTGTGCCCACTAGGGTTCACGGACAAGTGGGAGCGGGAGACGGACACGCACTTGACTGCCCAGGAGTGGGGCAAAATCTTTCTCCTAACCCACAAATGCTCCATTAGCTCCAAATACCAGGTGATGAGCTACAAATTACTCACACAATGGTATAGAACCCCGGAAGTGCTCAGACACATGCACGGTGCAACCTCTGGCGACTGCTGGAGATGCCACTCCGCCCTGGGCACCACCCTTCACATTTGGTGGTCTTGCCCCCGCATAGCTCCATACTGGCGCATGATACGCGCTAAAATTAAGGAAATCACAGACACAGACCTCCCATTGTTGCCACTGACAATGCTCATTCACCACACATCCATGCCTGTTCAACAGTACAAAAAATCTCTCACGATACACCTGCTCTCTGCTGCGAAAAGCCTCATCCCACTGCACTGGAAAAGCCAGGCGGTACCCACTTACAAGCAATGGGTTGACAAGGTTGAGGAGATCCGTGGGATGGAAATGCTAACTGCGTCCCTGCGGGAGCGCTCGGACAAATGCGCCCTCCAATGGTACTGCTGGACATCCTACACCGCATGGGGACGGGCCTGATCCCGTATTCCTGTCCTCCCAGGGGGCGCCTGCTACCCTCACCTGTTACCCCTATCCCTATGACGTAGGGAAGTTCTCAGATCCAGTCACCCCCTCCACTACCCAACCTACCAGTGATTCACTAAACATGCCCACTGACGAAAAGCGACAACCAGCTAGATCGAAGCTCAAGGAGCTCTCCATTTGTCAAGGACATGTCTCCCCCCCTACCCCCCCTTTTTTAAGGAGAAATAGCACCTCGCCGAGCATAGATGCGTGCCTCTGACTCACCTAACAGCTATGGACGCACCTGCAATACATTTTGCATCCGAGGAAAGTGCCCCGCACCACTAACCACGACCCGTCTAGGCGGACACGCTGTACACTGGTTGTGACAAGGTCATAGGTGAAACGTTGTACTCAACTCTGTATTAACGCTGTGCTCGATGTACTGAGCCAATGTATGTCATTCTTTGCAACTTGATATTTGTTACCCCCGCCCCTCCCCTCCCTTTCCTTTTTTCTGTATCCTTCCCTTATTTGAAAAATCTTTCATAAATAAAGAATGTCTAAAAAAAAAAAAAAATGTCAAGGAAAATGTGGGTGCCCATACCAAATTCTGAAGCGGGTGCTAATGCCAGCCATGTTTTTACATTGCAGTTGATTGATTATTTTACATGTCCACGGAGCACTACTGATGGAATTACCAGCAAAATCCTGGGAGCTAATCCTGATTGTATCTCTTCTTTCTACACACAGTGACCAAGGAGCAATGTTTGGCAACATTACAGAAATGGTTTGATGAAAAAGGGGAATCAGTCTATTGGGACCGGATCTCTACTATTTTATATCAAGTGGGACGACCTGATGTTTCTAAAGGTAAATATACATTTTGTAATTTAGTAGAAAATGGTATTAATCACAGATGTTGTGATGTTAAAGCGGTTAGAGGTCACAGTGCTTCAGTATCTCTGTATACATCCTCTTATTTCAAGAAATTAAAGTGTCCCTGCCAATCCTGACACAATTTATCTTCGTGAACTTATTTTGATTAAACATATTGAAATGAAATGATTCAGACTACAGAGTTTATAAATTTCATAAGGTAGTTTTTCATAAATGTAAAAATGAATCCCATTCATTCTCTATAAACCATATGCATGTATAGCATAGCACTGTGAAAGTATCCATAGAGAGTTGGATTTTCCTCTAATACACCAGGATAGAATTTGAACTTTACTGAGATCATGAGAAATGAAATGTCTTATCATGTCGATACATGCCGTAACATGTTCATATGTATAATAGAACTTGGAAGAAATCTCAATCAGGACAAAATTCTGGAGATTGAGAAGAACGCTGATGAATATAAGCAAAAAATGCTGGATTCATCTCTGCTTCTTCCGAATGAAGAATTTTCTGAAATCGATGCCAGGCAGAGAGATGGTGAGTGCCCAACATAATTAAACATTTAGAGATTTAAGGATTTTTTTTTTTGCGGAGACGCACAGATTAATTAAAACCAAAATGGTAAACAAATAACAGAGACCTTGCTAAGCGAGAGGGGACGGCCCAGACTTGAGTGGGTTGCTGAAAAGCCCCAAAGCTGTATTTTAGCACTTTATATTGCTATTTCTGGTGTATGGCTGAGAGGGAGGGAAAGCCGTGGTTACTGAGACAGTCACTTTCTCTGCCCAGCTCCACGCTTTCTTACTGCCAGAATGCAAACCTACTATACTCTTTGGTGTGAAGGTTACTACTGATTAACTCTGCTTGGCACTGGAGCCAGGGCTTTTATAGAACTTCAAAGACAATATTAATAATTAATAAAATATATATCGGTCTATCTCTGTCACACAGCTGATGTTTTATCTGTATATTTTACTCATAGAGTTTAATAATGTTGTGCTTATGACACGCTGTCCTGTAATTTTTTAATAATGTTTCTTTTCTACAGTTTTCAACTTTGAGGATATGGATTGGGATCTCATTATTGAAAGAAAGCCACGCCCACCTTACCAGCGAGCGCTTACCGAGTGGTGCTGGTACATGTTATATGGTGTTATTATTGGATTCCTGGGAGGAGCTGTAATGGTGGTCATGATCTATCTATTGCTCTTCAGGGTTTTAAAGATTGATGGAAGAGAGAGAGATTTTTACAAGATTGTCTGATAATACATGTCTGCACGGCAAGGGCAGTGATGATTGAAATAAATGAGAGATTAAATAAACAGCACTTGAACTTATACATTGCTAGTAATTTAATGTGTATTTGTCTAATGGTGGATTATTACTGCCACAACATCAAATTTCTGTACACAACTTGAGCTGGTGATACAACATTAGCAATGTCCTACTCAAGATATTAAAAATTTGTAATAAAGAGTCACACAACACCTGAACAAGACGAACACCATAACTGAGAGCTCCATTCTCTGTCTACAAATCTCAGTAGAGAAAAACCAACATTAGGGAACCATGAGAGATAATGAAGATTACCACTTTTTTTTTTTCTTAGACATAACATATAAATTGCCTTATTAAATTCAATAATAGCTGAAAATTGCCACGGCCTCATCTACACAAAAAGATAGAGATGGGCCATGACTAACAATCAAGACACACATCCAATTGGTCTTACATAGGAGAGAAAAAACACACAAAAGAAAAAAGTCAAATTGCCCAAAAACAAAGTTGTTGTAATATCTACTAAAAGGTCAGAGAGATGATGTGAAACTGTCCTGATCTTGCTTTCATACCAACTATGCAGAAATTGATATGCCTAGTACCTGAATTCCGTCCCATTACCAGTCTGTAATATCTACAATAAATTTAGAATAGAACTGACAAAGTCCCTCATTAGGGAGGTTATTACTTAAGAGTAAACCCTTCTCCATCTCAAGTTGGTATAATAGTTGTGCTTTAAGTTGTCCTTTTTTTGGGATGTCTATATTTTTCCAAAATCTAGCAATCAGAATTTTAGTTGCCATTAAACAATGAACCAAAATCAATTCCAGATTACCATGTATTTCTAAGCCAAAAAGGTGGAGTAGTGCAAAATCCGCTTTAAACTCAGGGCGTATACCTCCAATTCTATAAATGAGGTCAAATATGATAATCCAAAGAGGTTTAATTCTGGGACAAGTCCACCAAATATGGAGTAAAGTCCCTTCAGGGTGGAAGCATCGCCAACAGGGGGATTAGATATGGATATTTTAGAAAGTCTTACAGGGACCAAATACCATCTAAACAAAATTTTTGTGAAGGTCTCAAGAATATTCAGATTGTGTATATGTTTCCTTGTCAGCATAAATGCTTTACACCAATTATTGTGAGGAATGGAGATACCCAAGTCTTCTTCCCATTTAGTTAGAGCATTAGGTATATCCGGGACCCCCGTAAGTTTTATCAAATCTATCGCAAGAGAGAATACCTTCTTTACATCTAAACCAGAAAAAATCTTCCTGAACAGATTGCCCCTATCAACAGCCAAAGAGATAATATGGTCTTTAAGAAAACTCTTAAGACGTAGATAGTTAAATATCTCCTTAGAGGGTAAGTCTAACTCCGTCCTGAGAGTTTCATAACTTTTCATATGCTGACCTACAAAGAGATCTTTTATCTTATAGGAACAGTTTTTATACCAGTGCCTTAAGTTTATCTCTAACATAAACTGTTCTAAAGATCGTATAGTAAGATTCTCACAAAGTGTTTTCTTAATTTTCAAGATATTTTTTAAATATGACCATTCTTTAAGTGTTTGGGATAGGGACAAAACGGGGAGAACTGAGATGTCTTGCAGATCTCTATTCTGGCTTACTTCCCTCCACAAAAGGAGCTCCAGATTATCCAGACCAATTCTGGCTGATTCAATTTTATACCAGGCTTGATTTCTAGAGTCACTTATTTGTAAGTGGGAAGCATGGACCAACATATTAGCCTGATATATTGGCGTAATCAGGGGGTATCCTAATCCTGTTGGGTCTTCTTAGATAAGGTAATATGTATTGATTCTAGGACGTTTCCCTTTCCATATATATGATGTAATACTACTCTGGACCATATTCAGCCAAAAATGAGAAATCGAGAAGGGAAGCATTCTAAAAAGATATGCCCATTTGGGAATTATATAGGCTTTGATAGTATTTATTCTTCCCCACCAGGAGATCTCGTGAACTCTCCAGTCTTTCAGTAAGGCGTTAGTGTCTTTTAGTAATTTCCAAAAATGTATTTCCATAGCCCGCGATATATCCGCGGGAATAGTCAACCCCAAATAATTGATCTCTTTGTTCGTCCATTTGAAATCAAAAGCGCTTTTTAAAAGTGCTAGGTTTTCTTTTTTGATATTAACAGCTAGAGCTACTGTTTTATTCAGATTTAAACTATAATTAGATATACTGCTATAATGATCAAATTCTTGCATTAGATACGGGAGAGAGCTGAGGGGATCAGTAATAGAAATTAGAATATCATCCGCGTATAAACACAGCTTCCACACATCCTCCTGAGCTCCCATACCCTTAATCCCTGAGTTGCGTCTTATATTGTTCGCCAGTGGTTCTATAGATAAGACATAAAGTAAGGGGGAGAGAGGGCAGCCCTGCCTTGTCCCATTAGAGATACAGAACCACTCTGAACATAAGTCACGGGCTACAATTCGGGCAGTAGGGTTCGAATATAAAGAACCTACAGCAGTCAAAAACCACCCTTCGAAGCCAAACTGAGAAAGAGTTCTCTTCATAAATTCCCACCCGACCCTGAAAAGGCTTTCTCAGCATCTACCGACAGGGTCAGGAGGGGAGTTCCTTCCTGTCTGGCCAAATCCAATAGATTGAACACCTTACGAGTATTATTAGAAGAATAACGTCCCGTTATAAACCCTATCTGATCATCATGGATCAGAGATGGTAGGACTTTTTTCAGCCGTTCGGCCAATATTGCAGCATAAAGTTTGGCGTCAACATTGACTAAAGAAATAGGGCGATAGTTGGTCACATCAGAGGGCGATTTTCCCTGTTTCAAAATAGGAGTGATATGTGCCCTTAGTAGCTCAGGAGATACCGAGCCTTTGAACGCCATTTCATTAAAGGTATCAGTTAGGAGCGGAATTAATTGTTTTCTAAAGATCTTAAAAAAAAGGTTCGTAAAGCCATCCGGGCCCGGAGCTTTATTGTTTGCAAGGTTATTTATTGCTGCTTCTACTTCGCTCTGTGAAATTATTTTATTTAGCATGGCCTTCTGATCGTTAGACAATTCCGGTAGCTTAGAATTTTTCAGATAGATCTCCATCTTAGCTATGTCAGGAGATGTATTCAAATTATATAGGCTCACATAGAAAGATCTAAATTTTTCAGCAATGTCATCTGGCTTATAAATACACTTGTTTCCATCTCCCAATTTAGAGATCTTTTGATCAGCCACTCTTTTTTTTACTTATTAGAAAGAATAGAATCCACTCTGTTGTTCTTATAATAGTATTTAATATTGAGCTTGTTAATGTTGCTCTCTATCCTAATCTTAATATGAGCATTAATTTTTTCTTGACAGCGAGTAATAGAAAGAGCTCTCTGGTCAGAATAGGATTGTTTGTTGGCTTTAGAAAGATTGTAAAATTTAATATAAAGGTCGGACAGAGTATTATTTAAGTTCTTTCTCTGCTGACTTGCTAGTTTGATCCAATATCCTCTAATGACTGCTTTGCAAGAACACCAAAGACATTCTTTAGAGGTCCAAATTACCTAAAATCAGGTCTATCCTAGCTGCTGAACAATGGGGGATAGATCTATGCGTATAGTTCTTTTCATTAGGATGGAAAAGTCTCCAACAATCAAATAGCTCCGCTTTCTTTATTGTCCTACTAAGTAATGCTGCCTGCCGTTTCAGGGATTTATCTATCTGCTGATTCTTAGATAATTGTTTAACCAATAAGGTGTCACAAATACAGTTAAAGTCACCAGCAATCAAAATTCTGCCTTTTTTAACTTGTTCCAGCAACCTCAAAATTTTATTGGGTAAGTACACATTAACTAGTGTGTAATCTAACCCATTTAATTGACCGACTAAAATAATAAATCTCCCTTACGGATCAGAATGGCTATAATAGCATTCAAAGGAAACTTCAGTAGAAAAGATTATAGAAACCCCACATTTTTTTTTCCCTTGTAAGGTAGCAGAGTAAATAGTTGGATATTTCTTATAAGACCACAGTTTTTTAACCTCCCCCATCCAATGGATTTCTTGAACAAAACCGATTTGTATTCTCTGAGTAATAAGAGTGTTATACAAATAACCTCTTTTTATGGGAGAATTAAGGCCTTGGGCATTAATCGAAATCACTCTGACCATAAGTTGATCTGTTTAAACCTATTCTGACCTTTATAGGGCTCTTTGACAATAATCTCCTCATGTAAGACCAATTGAAGACAAAACACACAACAAAATACCACATATAAACAATCATAATTACAAAATATCCTGGAGAATTATTTTTTTTTTTCCCAAGAACTGGGAATCGCACAAATTCCCAAAGGAAGGGTCGTAAAATTTACGGAGGCTTTTGTAACAGCGAGGCCACAAGAGAAGAAGGAGATGAAAAAAAAGGGGGAGGGGGGAACATATTACTTCCCTTACACTCTTGAATTTTCCCATCTATCTCTCTTACCCCTCTCTCCTGTTGCCAAGCAGAGAGTACAGTTTTTTCTCCATCTCTAATAAATAGAGGATTATTAAGTGATATAGTATATAATTTGCCTTAGTAGGAGAGTATTATATCAAAGGAGGAAGATTCCCTCAGCATAACTATGCCACTCGTTAGTATAAATCCAAAATAATAAACACAGTGTTAGTGGAGAATATATTCTCCACCCTTAAAAACTATACCTATCACAAACAGATAACTTTAACCAATTAGTTATCTAAAACTAAAATGTTATCAATTTTTACGTGATGTTAATAACACGAAGATTGAGATTGATAGAGAAAAAAAAAAGATAACCACTTTTATTACTTTATCACCCATAGATCTTCACACTTGAAACTGTGTAGTTCAGGTTCTCCATAAGCAATGTGGCTTAGTTTTGTTATTTATTATTGCTGCAGATAACCAATGATTAATGTTAACTTTGATCAAATTTTGACTTCAAGAGTTTAATATATTTTTTGTCATAGATTTGCCTTGAATGTATTTCATGTTATCTGTCACACGTTGGCATACTTAACTTCCTTGCCAGAACTGACCGTGGGAAGTTCCTCTGCAGCAAATCTTACCCATCTGCTTCATGCGATCACGAAGATAACGCGAATACCTGATTCAGATCTGCAGATTACATCATTGCCTACAAGGGGACTGCCTGGGTTGTCAGGAAGATCCCCTAACTTATGATAAGTAAAAACAAACATAATAGAAGCATTTAGTATATCAAATAAATATTTGTTGAGAATAAAATTATATATATATATATATATATATATATATATATATATATAAAACCCCTCTGGAACACAGTGATTTCTGCTTTAAGAACTATCCTGCAGTTCCTATGGAGTGACCAGCAGAGGGGGAACTCCTGCAGCACCTGGCCGAATATATGCAGGTCTCCATTTAAGTTTCGGCGGGAAGTTTTTGGCAGTTCAGAGAAGGAAGGAGAAGGAACCCTGCTAAGCTGGAGAAAGATGTTTCCAGAGTGAGAGCTTCTGGTTCCAGTGTGAAGCCTCACTGAAAGGAGGATTTCAGCAGGCATCTACATCCTGACTCAAGCACAGAGTGGTTTCTTTGGCAGAGACTTGCTAGGGAAAGAGAGAAAATCCCAGAAGCAGCAAGAAGCAGTGTTTCCCCTTCTTCCTGGCCCTAATTACATTTGGTGTGGTAAGCCTGCATACTCATACAGTTCTTTGATCAGAAGAAGGAACATTGCAGCAGCCTCCCTTTACTCCTATGGCACCCCACAATGTTGGAACCCCTCCAGTGTCACTCATTTCTCCAACTCTGAACCCTGAAAGCACCTTGCTTTGTGCCTGGGACCTCCTTTAGAACCTCCTCTAGTTCTATGGGAGAGCCAGGGCTTGGTGTGGTAAGCCTGCATACTCTCCCCCTGTACACAACAGGGCACCCTGACTTTGGGCTGCACAGTTTAAAGACTGGACCCCTATTCTTAATGATTAGTGGAAGCCCTCTACAGTTTTCCAAACCCATCAGGTCGATTACAAACAGCTGACAGGGCCCCAACTAGGTGCACCATCCGCTGGTACCAAACCGCCACTAGGGTGAAGGCCTAAGGAAGGGTAAGGGACCACATTGTAACTATGGGTGAGCATATATGTGAGGTACTCCATTATGACCGCGTTTTAGTTGTATTGTATTCTATTGGTGTGTGTCACATGTTGCGTTATTCTACTCTCTACAGCCCCTAGCCATACATATTACACCAGAAAAAACACAACACAACAACCGACATTTACACAAAACACCACACCTTAATGAACTAACTACACACACTCAATCCCACAAGCAGGCTCTAAACACATGTACAATACGCTTTCCTTACACTTTTGTCCTTTGGTATCCCACTTACGGAGACACTGGAGAAATGTCACAAGCAAACACAGCGCAAGCATGTTAATAAATTTGCTTGCGCTGCATAGAACAAATACAGGGCCTTTATTTCATGCAAGAGCTCTTCAGCAGAGCTCTGCGCATTGAACCAACATGTTCACTTTGAGAGGGGGTGTGCTTGTCATTGGTGATGACAAAACACCCCCCCTTTACAGTGGGCCGCTGTGATTCAAAAATGCCCTGGCCGAATTGTTTCCCCAGTCCTGCCCTGTATATATATATATATATATATATATATATATATATATATATATATATATATATATATATATATATATATATATATATATATATATATATATATATTATACAGAAATAAGTTGTGAGACAGAAGTATGATGATGACGTATGACAATCTGATGCGGCATATGTGGTTGCTAGGTCATGAATCAATAAAATACAAAGTGTTCTCTCATCCCCACTGCAGAGTGTGTGTATGAAGGAAATGCACAAAAGTGAAAAGATATCAAAAAGAGTATTTCGCAGGCTCAGGTGCTCATCCCAAACAAGAGTGTCACCAAAACAAAACAGTAACAAGCAAGGGAACCACCGGTAAGTGGTGTCCATCAGGTTTTTGTTTTGGGACCACTTTGTCTTAGGGATGAGCATAACCACCTAGCAATAGCGCTCGTCCCACCCTCTTTTAAGTTAAGTTTTGCCTGCTGGTGGTAGTTTGTTTTTCTAAAACATAAGGTTATCTAGTGCTTATTCAGCCTATTCATAACTGTTCTCTGTTTTGTTTTTTACAGACTATAGCTGTACTCCAAGACAAGACCAACAAACCAGTATGATATTCTCATGGACTCCCTGCATAAAGATTATGTTTGCTGGGACTTTTTTACATTTCTTTTCTCTTTATTGAACGTAATTGGTTGCAATTTATAATGAATGGTTCCAGTGTTCATTTGATACTTTCCTTTGCTATAGATTGTTGCCTTGTTTTCATTCCGCTGTTTGTTTTATACGAAGTTTAAAGTCTATCTTATATGTCTTCATGACTTATTAAACATTATTGTTCCTCTGTACTATTGGCTACTTGAATTGTTTTATTTTGTGTTTAGATGTTTAATTATATTCCTATACACTTTAGGCAATATTTATCCTTAGTACTTCGTGCTAACCATCCGCAGTTTCCCAATTTTAAAAATCTGAGGCAATCAGGATTCCCGCTCTCAGCATGGCTCTCCTGATACTTGATTGGCTGAAATGCTGTTGCTGTGCAGATGCACAGCGCGAGCGTTTTCAGCTCTGGCATTTGACTCCGGGAGGCTGCCGCATACCCACTAGCTTTGCTAAGTGGTTATGCTCATCCCTAAGACAAAGAAAGTTTGCAGATCATAGATTCCTGCAAACTCTGATTTCGATAAATGTAGCGGAACTTGGGATTTAGCGCACTCTAGGGACCTGATCGCTCCAGTGCTCTATAGTGTTGCGTGGCACCGAATACCACTCTTTCCTTGTGAATGAGATTCCTGTTGGGCAGTGGTTCCCAACCTTTTTCACTTGTGTACCCCTTGGCAGCCCTTTTCCTTAAATTGCACGCCTCATATTAGCAAACTGGTTGTAATGAATATAGTTGTTGTTAAATAGTTACTGTTATTTAAAATGTATACATTTTTTTCTGCACTGTCCAACCTAGGATCCCCTGCTTCTCATCTGCCCCAGTCTCTCCCTGCTACTCCTCTCCCCCAGACTCTTCCTCCTTCTCCTCTGCCCCAGCCATCCCTGCTCTTTCTCTAGCCTAGGCTCCCTCTGCTCCTCTTCTGCCCAAGGCTCCCCTACATTGGAAAACAATGCTCTAGAGCAGGCTTCCCCAAACTCCGGCCTTCCATATGTTGCTGAACTACAACTCCCATAAATCTATAAATGAAATAGGCTGAGAATCATGGGAGTTGTAGTTCAGCAACATCTGGAGGGCCAGAGTTTGGGGAAGCCTGCTCTAGACCCCAAGGGTGTTTTTTTTTTTTTTTTGTAACATATTATTACAATTACATTTTAATGATCTGTGCTATTTACAAATTATTCATATTTAGGTTTGTTTAAACTATTTCATTTAATGATTTTTGAGCCAAAAAGTGTATGTTGATGGCATAAGTATTATTTAATAAGTTTTTTAGCACAGTATATTTCATATTGGTTTGATTCATGCCACATATTTGTTGTTTGCTGTTCATAATAGGTAGTTATAGTGTTGTACTTGTAATTGCACTTTATTTTGTGAGTGTATATGAAAGTAATTGTTATAATGTATTATTTATTACAGAGCATTAATTGGCATAGTGCTGCACATTGAAGTAATCTTTACATAAATCACACTTTAAATCTGTGCATGCAACTTTCAGTTTAATATAAAAAAAAGTTGTGTTACACTAGAGATATAGACATTGACATCACCAGTAAAGAAGTAACCATGATGTCATAGTTAGATCGTCAAGTCACACTAGAGATATGCACCTTGATTGTCATTAGAGGTTAAACTCACTAGTAAAGCAGTTATTGTTTCAATAGCTTCAGACATGGATTTGTACATTGTACTGGTAGCGCTGTTTCCTTTATGGAATTGTGTTGTATGTGAAGATACAGGTAATAATCAATGTATCCTTTCTGGATAGTGTTATATCTAAGCTGTATCAAAAGAGCAGACATATTGGGTATAAATGGCAAATCTTTAGTAATTCCATTATATAGCATACGTATTACATTGAACTTCCAGGAGTTAAATATTTGATCAATAATGACTATAATATTACTATTACAACATCTAAATGTCTTGACCAATGTATTCAGGGCTTGATTTCCCATTGCAGCGAAAAACTGAGGAAGTTTTGAGGGAATTTTAATGTCACCTTCCGTGACTGTTTGTTCTAAAAGTAACATTGACACAAATGTACCAAGATTTTTGCTGAAATTTTATTTATTCTTGACAAAAGGCTGAACTCGTATACACCAAGTACTTGGTAACCTCGGATGCATTAATTTGTGACTCTGTTTAATTAACAGGATTTTATTTCCTTTTCAGCTGCCGATGACATTGGCCCTCACATGGTGATAAGGATAGCGGAACTCCTTAGCCCTGAGGAATGCCAAGATTTCATCAGCAGAATCAATAGACCTGAAGACGATCTGGTTAAGAAAGTCTCAAACCTGTCTCCAAAACGACGCAGGCGCAGAGAGATTGGTAGATTCACTGTGCAATTATTATATCATGTGTTAATGTTGTAACTGGAGGGCAGAGTTAATGAAATAGGGTATTTTAAAGTATAATAAATCAGGAAAGATAATGTATAATTATTTTGTATTACAAATTCTATTAATATTCACACATATGTATTATCAGCACACTTTGTTATTGTTTTTGTTCTGACAAAATTTGTGCAGGATCTCTTTTTACTAGAAATGTTTTTATCTAACGCTACTCTGTACTGTACAGCAGGAAATCTATAACGATATACACATTTATTGCAGTTCTCTGATCATTTCATATGTACCATTACAGAAATATTCCTTCAGACTAGGGTGAGATAATGAGATACTTTAAATTATTATTATAATAAACTTCCATCAAAATTATTTCCATTCTTACCATACATAAATACAAAACTATATTACAATTCAGATTTTAGATTTTCGTTTCATTTAGAGATTTATAATTAATGTGTAAAAAAAATGTCAAGGGGGGCGTGGCTTGACCGCACATGGAGTAAGTCGCACGCTGCACTAGCTCCCAGGCCCCGATCCGCTTAAGCCCAGATCCTGAGCGAATTTTGCGGTCCACATGGGGAAAACTAAATGGATAACGACCCCGAGACTTCCTCCCACACCCCACACCAACCTTAAACCCGGTCCGATGGACGAATTTCTGTCCACACCTCAGCACCTCAGAGACTCACGAGGCGCGGACAAGATGGCGCCCCCCTCCCCGAGCACCAGCAGCATAGCGGGCTCCACGAGTGACACACCCGGCGCAGCTGCACTGTCACAAATGTCGCTGGACATAGCGGCTATATCAGCCAACATGCTCACACGAGGTGACAAGACGGCCCTGGTTGCAGAGCTATGTACCGTCATCCGGGAAGAAATAGCCGCGGTGCGCAGGGACCTAACGGCCCTGGAGCAGAGGGTGGACGACCTGGAAGTGACTCGCCTTCAAACCACGCAACACCAGCAGGCCACAGACCTAGCTACAGCGAGGCAGGGGAATATACTCCTTGAGATGCGTAGACAGATCGAGGACCTAGACAACAGAGGCCGTCGCAACAACATACGAGTACGGGGCCTCCCTGAAGCCGACAATGAGTCCCCACGGGAATTGCTGACAGGCCTCTTCTTGCACCTGCTAGGAGACGACGCACCTCCTGACATATCCATGGAACGCGCACATAAAGCGCTCCGAGGCCCTAGAAGAGATGGCCAGCCCAGGGACCTGATTTGCTGCCTCACATCGTTCCAACTAAAGGACGCCATCATGAGAGCAGCCAGGACTCGACGCACGATCACATTTATGGACTCCCAGGTCACGCTATTCCAAGACCTGCCGCCCCTCACGCTGGATGCCCGCCGGGCGCTGAAACCGCTCACAAACATGCTAACGGAGAGGCGGATTCCCTATAAATGGGGCTTCCCATTCAGCCTACAAGCCAAGGTCGAGAACCGTTGGCACACGCTGCGCTGGCCCAACGATGTCACCAGATTCCTCCAGTCCGCTGGATTGCCGCATGTCCACGTTCCTAACTGGATTCTTGAATATCCGCCCGCACGTCCTACTGGACCCCACCCAGCGGCCGAGAACCTGTCGAGCGAGCATGCTGCCCCCCTTCCGCAACGTCGAGGAGGCCCTGTCGGCCCAGAAGAATAAAGCCCGGAGACACCGCTGCTGACCATCTTTGCCTGGCACCATGGACCGCACCCTACGCTACCCAGCCCCTATAAAGGTACCTCACTCGACCCCCTGACTTCGACGCTTGCCGACCTCATTCTGTGCGGGGTGGACACTGTGAAGTTGGGCCGCAGGTTAGTGGGACACTATCGCAGGTCCGTTACGGGGCTTAAGACTTGGAGTTGTACCTTGGGTGGGGGGTTTGGGGGTCACGGACCGTGCCGGGTGGGCTGTGATGCGATGGACTGTTTGGGAGGTGGGCTTGGGCTGCTTAACCTCACGTAGTGCTGGCACGTAGTCAAACCCGGGCCTAGTAGGTTGGCACACACGAGGGTCAGGGTATTGGGGTACGACTCCCCCCATATATAATGATTTTTGCCTATATCCCTTTGTTTTCTACAGCATGTTTTCTACTTTGTTTTCTACAGCATGTTTAAATTGTTCCACGTCAACGCCTCCGGCGCATGCCCCTTAGTCAACAGTAAATAGCGTGCCGCCTCACTGGTTCATATGTCTTATATTGCATTGCAATGTATTTCACATGTTGACCTACCCCATTGCTTCACGTCATAGGGACACCGGGGTGAACCGCCCGCGGCGCTTAATACCCTAGTACCAGCCGCCCACCCAATATGGATTAAGCAATTAACGCAGGTGTTGTGCCATACTGCCCGATGTAGGTTGTGTTATACTATACTTAAATTGCCGACCTCTTCCATTGCCCCCTGCCACGTGTTCCCCCGGGAGATTTAGGTAATTGGTTTGTTGTTCTTGTATACCTAACTGCTTGAGATGCTTTTATTTCGAATGTGTTTTGTTGAGAACGTAAATTTCAATGTTAGCATAGATGTCATAGCGTTCTCTTTGGCATACGTTGTTTTCACCTATGCCTACTACGCCACCACCCCCCACTGCGCTGCCACGTAGCCACACCCCTGTATAGTAAGATAGCTCACACACAGGCCGGGATAACGGGTGCTGATCTCCCTTACGTAACGTGAACACTATCTCCATTCTTTTGCTTTCTGTACGTAGCCGACACGCCTAAATTGTACCAAGGTGTCACCTCCGGCATAGGTTCATACGTTACTGTGGTTAGTACTGCACTGCTTTCACTTATTATTCTGTTACATGCTGAATCGCTTGGTGCCACACATGGCGACCCCCCTTACTGCCACACCCCACCTAGGCGCCCTGATAATACACATACCGCGCCCCATACCCAGGTTTCCGCTATGCCTCAGGCGCACGCAGCAAGGTCCCTGTGGGAAGCGTGGCACACCGCCTGTTATAGGTACTGTAGGTCAGCACTTATACAGTTGATTTTTGTATTACCAGCGCCATACGCACACCCAAGGGACCCATGTCCTGGGCTTGTTATATTTGTGTATAAAATTGTTTGTGGTGTCCCGAATTCTGACATAGTTTTTGCTGATGCCGTGGGTTGCAATGTTGAAGCTAAGAATATAATGTTCTGATTGAAATGGGTTGTATTGAAATGTGTTGTATTGCAATGTGCTGTATTAACCATATTTTTTGAAACACTGACTACCGCTCCTCACAGGCCTGCCCTGGGGGCCCGCCCCCACCCCCACCCTACCTTCCCCCTCCATCCGCCTATTCGAGAGGGACTTAAACCCACAGTGCTGACAGATGCCACTATGCAGCCGACGGACTCGACACCCCCTCCCCTCTTCCCTCCTCCCCCTCCCCCGGACTCGCAGGGACCAAGACAGCCACCTCTCACGGCGGGTCGGGAGCCGAGGGACATGGGTGCTGATTACATCCCTTCACGTGACACAGACTTCGTGGGTGGCCCTCCCCGCACCTCACGCAACTGACCTTCCTTGTATATAGGACCGGAGTTCGACAAGACTTTCCCGACTCACAGTCTCCCGAACGCTGTCAACCGGTCTAGGTTCAAACGTTGCATTGATTTCCTCCCCCCCCCCTTACCCCCCTTTTCTACATGACGAACCCCCCCCCCCCCTCCAGGCGTCCACCGTGCGGGGGCCGGGGCGGGATTCGACCCGGCCCTGCTTACATACTGGTCCAATAATACTGGGGGCCTTAATCAGCCGGAGAAACGTTCCCACCTGCTCCGCCGTCTTTGGGCGGAGAGGGTGTCCGTGGCGTTCCTGCAGGAGACGCACTTCCGGGACCCAAATGCTCCCAAATTGGAGAACAAACGTTTCCCTCTAGCTTACTATGCCAACCACCCAGATTCTAAGAGAGCAGGTGTAGCAATACTGTTCGCACACAACACACCCTTCTGCCACACAGAGACCCAAAAAGAGGTAGGTACATTTTTGTCAAGGGTAAGATAGCTGATCACACGTACACATTTGCATGCTTATACTCTCCTAACCGCGGCCAACACACCTTTCTCTCCCGCACCCTAAACAGACTTAACAAGTTCAGGGAGGGACTTCTTCTGGTGGCAGGTGACCTGAACATGCCACTTGACCCACTCCTGGACACGTCACGTGGAACTTGCACGCACCCGCCGCACTGCTTGCGGACGGCCACTAGGGCACTAAATAACTTAGGACTAGTTGACTGCTGGAGAACCGAACACCCTGATGACAGAGACTACACACACTTTTCACACGTCCACCGCCACTATAGTCGTATTGATTACATATTCATGCCCCAGGAATACCTCTCCCTCCTTCGCGACGCGCACATTGGAATCATGACCCACTCGGACCACGCCCCGGTTACAGTCCGCACAAGCTCCCCACTTTACAAACCAAAGGACAGGCAATGGAAACTGAACGTATCCTTGTTGAATGACCCGGTCACCCGCGCATCCACACATCAGACGCTCACACAATACTTCGACACCAACGACAACCCGGACACGCCAACCCTGACGGTCTGGGAGGCACATAAATGTGTCGTGAGGGGCCACTACATCGCCATTTGCACTCAGCGAAAAAGAGACAGACTCAGGCATTTCACCGACCTCACCACCAAGGTTACTGACTTGGAAAACACGCACAAACAGACACTGGACGACGATACCTACCTACAACTGACCGAAGCTAGGAGGGAACTTAGAGATCACCTCTCTCAGGGACTGCTACACACACTGTCGAAATCAGCCAGGTACTTTTATGAACACTCTAACAAGAGTGGTCGATTATTAGCAAAGATGCTCCATAAAATAAACACGCCCAACCATCGTAGCACGCGACTTCCAGGAGACATTCTTGAAGCCTTTCAGACCTACTACACAGACTTATACAACCAGACACAGGCCGCACATGGATCTACATCTCAGACACACCAACGAAAAATCACCGACTACCTCTCCCAGCACATAGCCAAAACACTCACCCAGGAGCAATCGGAAGACCTGGAACTACCCCTGACACTTGACGAACTTAAAGGTGCTCTAAAGTGCATGAAACCTCATAAGGCGCCGGGCCCAGACGGACTACCGGTCTCATACCTTCGCACATTCAGTGACACCCTCTTGCCTAAACTTCTATTAGGTCTGAATTCGATTCGCGAAGGATGGCAGTTCCCGACAGATACACTAGCCACCACCATCACAATAATCCCCAAGGAAGGTAAAGACCCGTCTAATTGCTCGAGCTACCGCCCGATCTCACTCCTGAACTCGGACCTTAAGCTCTTTGCTAAAGCCCTAGCCCAGAGGATCTCCCCGATCCTCCCAGACCTAATTCACCCGGACCAGGTCGGGTTTATCCCGGGCAGGGAGGCCCGAGACGACACGATCCGGGCTCTTAACATCATACACACTGCAAAATCCAAGAAACGCGAGGTTGTCCTGTTATCGACGGACGCCGAAAAGGCGTTCGACCGGGTGGATTGGTCATACCTCGCGTCCACTCTCCACCACTTCAGATTTGGCCCACAGCTGTGCAATTGGGTGGCGGCTCTGTATACGACCCCGACAGCGCGTATTCGCGTCAACGGTACATTAACAAAACCTTTCCCCATCAGCAATGGCACGCGACAAGGTTGTCCCCTGTCCCCCCTCCTGTTTGCCCTCTCTCTAGAACCATTCCTGGAGGCGGTCAGACGGGACGGGGGCATTACGGGGGTGACTCTGGATGCGGAGGTACATAAACTTGCCGCCTATGCTGATGACATGTTGTTCTTCCTGGAACAACCCCTAATCTCGATCCCTAACCTCCTAAAGGCGTTTCACGACTTTCACCAAGTCTCCAACCTGAAATTGAACGTGACCAATTTAGAGACCATGCCTCTAGTCGATAACACCGAGCTGGTTGGCCGGCTGAGCTCGGAGTTCGCCTTCTCCTGGCGATCAGACAGACTGCGGTACCTGGGCACTTGGCTACCGAGAGATCTCTCACAACTCTACCTGATGAACTTTCCCCCCCTACTCGCGAACATCCAAAAGGACCTCCTCCGTTGGTCCCCAATGTACCTCACCTGATTCGGCCGCATACAAGCCCTGAAAATGAATGTCCTCCCCAGACTATTATACCTATTCACGACATTACCTGTCGCGATTCCGCAATCGTTTTTCCGTACTCTGACAAGAGACATCCGTAGCTTCGTATGGAACCGCTCCGCTTCCCGCATTCGCAGAACCACCCTGGAACGCCCAAAGTCAGCAG
Source organism: Pelobates fuscus (assembly GCF_036172605.1). Classification (NCBI taxonomy): domain Eukaryota; kingdom Metazoa; phylum Chordata; class Amphibia; order Anura; family Pelobatidae; genus Pelobates; species Pelobates fuscus. The sequence goes on along the minus strand of NC_086317.1, from coordinate 163,468,635 downwards.
GGGGAGCCGGGTTACCTTCCGTGCAACAATACTACCAGGCCGCACATCTACAAAGGGTGGTGGACTGGCACACAAGCACAGGTGCCAGGAGATGGGTGTCCATGGAGGTCCAGCAGTCCCGTGGTACGATCCCTGCTAGACTCTGGCTTGGCTCCCTTACATATTCAGAGCTTCGACTTCAAAATCCCCTCATAGACGCCACCCTTAGGGTATGGTGCTCACTACGCTTCGCGCGCAGGCTCACCACATCACCTAATCCGCTCACCCCGATCACACACAACCCGGCTCTCGCGGACGGTCTCACCCCTGCGGCAATGCGAAATTTCCACCAGACAGACTGGCTCTACCTGCATCAATGGATTGCCGACGGAGCCCTTCAATCGCTACCTGACGTCATATCGACCCAGCGACCAAACCCGATTGACACGTTCCACTACCACCAGGTGAGAACGTACTACACAAATCTTCAGGGCAAGGACCACATTCACAGACAACTGACTGACTTCGAACGACTTTGCACTGACAGAAAACACCTGGACCATGCTATATCCCACCTCTACGTAAGCCTACAGACACCGGACAATGTGTGCCCACTAGGGTTCACGGACAAGTGGGAGCGGGAGACGGACACGCGCTTGACTGCCCAAGAGTGGGGCAAAATCTTTCTCCTAACCCACAAATGCTCCATTAGCTCCAAATACCAGGAGATGCACTGGAAAAGCCAGGCGGTACACACTTACAAGCAATGGGTTGACAAGGTTGAGGAGATCCGTGGGATGGAAATGCTATCTGCGTCCCTGCGGGAGCGCTCGGACAAATGCGCCCTCCAATGGTACCCCTGGACGTCCTACACCGCACGGGGACGGGCCTGATCCCGTATTCCTGTCCTCCCAGGGGACGCCTGCTACCCTCACCTGTTACCCCTATTACTATGACGTAGGGAAGTTCTCAGACCCAGTCACCCCCTCCACTACCCAACCTACCAGTGATTCACTAAACATGCCCACTGACGAAACGCGACAACCAGCTAGATCGAAGCTCAAGGAGCTCTCCGTTTGTCGAGGACATGTCTCCCCCCCACCCCCCCTCCTTTTTTAAGGATAAATAGCACCTCGCCGAGCATAGATGCATGCCTCTGACTCACCTAACAGCTATGGACGCACCTGCAATACATTTTGCATCCGAGGAAAGTGCCCCGCACCACTAACCACGACCCGCCTAGGCGGACACGCTGTACACTGGTTGTGACAAGGTCATAGGTGAAACGTTGTACTCAACTCTGTATTAACGCTGTGCTCGATGTACTGAGCCAATGTATGTCATTCTTTGCAACTTGATATTTGTTACCCCCGCCCCTCCCCTCCATTTCCTTTTTTCTGTATCCTTCCCTTATTTGAAAAATCTTTCATAAATAAAGAATGTCTAAAAAAAAAAAAAAAATGTCAAGGAAAATGTGGGTGCCCATACCAAATTCTGAAGCGGGTGCTAATGCCAGCCATGTTTTTACATTGCAGTTGATTGTTCACCCACTTTACAGCTGATTTTACTGATCACTGTTAGCATTCCAATGAAAATGTGTGACAGGCTTGTTTATATCAAGATAATTATTTTACATGTCCACGGAGCACCACTCATGGAATTACCAGCAAAATCCTGGGAGCTAATCCTGATTGTATCTCTTCTTTCTACACTCAGTGACCAAGGAGCAATGTTTGGCAACATTACAGAAATGGTTTGATGAAAAAGGGGAATCAGTCTATTGGGACCGGATCTCTACTATTTTATATCAAGTGGGACGACCTGATGTTTCTAAAGGTAAATATAAATTTTGTAATTTAGTAGAAAATGGTATTAATCACAGATGTTGTGATGTTAAAGCGGTTAGAGGTCACAGTGCTTCAGTATCTCTGTATACATCCTCTTATTTCAAGAAATTAAAGTGTCCCTGCCAATCCTGACACATTTTATCTTCGTGAACTTATTTTGATTAAACATATTGAAATGAAATGCTTCAGACTACAGAGTTTATAAATTTCATAAGGTAGTTTTTCATAAATGTAAAAATTAATCCCATTAATTCTCTATAAACCATATGCATGTATAGCATAGCACTGTGAAAGTATCCATAGAGAGTTGGATTTTCCACTAATACACCAGGATAGAATTTGAACTTTACTGAGATCATGAGAAATGAAATGTCTTATCATGTCGATACATGCCGTAACGTGTTCATATGTATAATAGAACTTGGAAGAAATCTCAATCAGGACAAAATTCTGGAGATTGAGAAGAACGCTGATGAATATAAGCAAAAAATGCTGGATTCATCTCTGCTTCTTCCGAATGAAGAATTTTCTGAAATCGATGCCAGGCAGAGAGATGGTGAGTGCCCAACATAATTAAACATTTAGAGATTTAAGGATTTTTTTTGCTGCGGAGACTCACAGATTAATTAAAACCAAAATGGTAAAGAAATAACAGAGACCTTGCTAAGCGAGAGGGGACGACCCAGACTTGAGTGGGTTGCTGAAAAGCCCCAAAGCTGTATTTTAGCACTTTATATTGCTATTTCTGGTGTATGGCTGAGAGGGAGGGAAAGCCGTGGTTACTGAGACAGTCACTTTCTCTGCCCAGCTCCACGCTTTCTTACTGCCAGAATGCAAACCTACTATACTCTTTGGTGTGAAGGTTACTACTGGTTAACTCTGCTTGGCACTGGAGCCAGGGCTTTTATAGAACTTCAAAGACAATATTAATAATTAATAAAATATATATCGGTCTATCTCTGTCACACAGCTGATGTTTTATCTGTATATTTTACTCATAGAGTTTAATAATGTTGTGCTTATGACACGCTGTCCTGTAATTTTTTTATAATGTTTCTTTTCTACAGTTTTCAACTTTGAGGATATGGATTGGGATCTCATTATTGAAAGAAAGCCACGCCCACCTTACCAGCGAGCGCTTACCGAGTGGTGCTGGTACATGTTATATGGTGTTATTATTGGATTCCTGGGAGGAGCTGTAATGGTGGTCATGATCTATCTATTGCTCTTCAGGGTTTTAAAGATTGATGGAAGAGAGAGAGATTTTTACAAGATTGTCTGATAATACATGTCTGCACGGCAAGGGCAGTGATGATTGAAATAAATGAGAGATTAAATAAACAGCACTTGAACTTATACATTGAAGGTAATTTAATGTTTATTTGTCTAATGGTGGATTATTACTGCCACAACATCAAATTTCTGTACACAACTTGAGCTGGTGATACAACATTAGCAATGTCCTACTCAAGATATTAAAAATTTGTAATAAAGAGTCACACAACACCTGAACAAGACGAACACCATAACTGAGAGCTCCATTCTCTGTCTACAAATCTCAGTAGAGAAAAACCAACATTAGGGAACCATGAGAGATAATGAAGATAACCAATTTTTTTTTTTCTTAGACATAAAATATAAATTGCCTTATTAAATTCAATAATAGCTGAAAATTGCCACGGCCTCATCTACACAAAAAGATAGAGATGGGCCATGACTAACAATCAAGACACACATCCAATTGGTCTTACATAGGAGAGAAAAAACACACAAAAGAAAAAGTCAAATTGCCCAAAAACAAAGTTGTTGTAACATCTACTAAAAGGTCAGAGAGATTATGTGAAACTGTCCTAATCTTGCTTTCATACCAACTATGCAGAAATTGATATGCCTAGTACCCGAATTCCGTCCCATTACCAGTCTGTAATATCTACAATAAATTTAGAATAGAACTGACAAAGTCCCTCATTAGGGAGGTTATTACTTAAGAGTAAACCCTTCTCCATCTCAAGTTGGTATAATAGTTGTACTTTAAGTTGGCCTTTTTTCCAAAATCTAGCAATCAGAATTTTAGTTGCCATTAAACAATGAACCAAAATCAATTCCAGATTACCATGTATTTCTAAGCCAAAAAGGTGGAGTAGTGCAAAATCCGCTTTAAACTCAGGGCGTATACCTCCAATTCTAAAAATGAGGTCAAATATGATAATCCAAAGAGGTTTAATTCTGGGACAAGTCCACCAAATATGGAGTAAGTCCCTTCAGGGTGGAAGCATCGCCAACAGTTTGGGGGATTAGATATGGATATTTTAGAAAGTCTTACAGGGACCAAATACCATCTAAACAAATTTTTTGTGAAGGTCTCAAGAATATTCAGATTGTGTATATGTTTCCTTGTCAGCACAAATGCTTTACACCAATTATTGTGAGGAATGGAGATACCCAAGTCTTCTTCCCATTTAGTTAGAGCATTAGGTATATCCGGGACCCCCGTAAGTGTTATCAAATCTATCGCAAGAGATAGAATACCTTCTTTACATCTAAACCAGAAAAAATCTTCCTGAACAGATTGCCCCTATCAACAGCCAAAGAGATAATATGGTCTTTAAGAAAACTCTTAAGACGTAGATAGTTAAATATCTCCTTAGAGGGTAAGTCTAACTCCGTCCTGAGAGTTTCATAACTTTTCATATGCTGACCTACAAAGAGATCTTTTATCTTATAGGAACAGTTTTTATACCAGTGCCTTAAGTTTATCTCTAACATAAACTGTTCTAAAGATCGTATAGTAAGATTCTCACAAAGTGTTTTCTTAATTTTCAAGATATTTTTTAAATATGACCATTCTTTAAGTGTTTGGGATAGGGACAAAACGGGGAGAACTGAGATGTCTTGCACATCTCTATTCTGGCTTACTTCCCTCCACAAAAGGAGCTCCAGATTATCCAGACCAATTCTGGCTGATTCAATTTTATACCAGGCTTGATTTCTAGAGTCACTTATTTGTAATTGGGAAGCATGGACCAACATATTAGCCTGATATATTTGCGTAATCAGGGGGTATCCTAATCCACCCTGTTGGGTCTTCTTAGATAAGGTATATGTATTGATTCTAGGACGTTTCCCTTTCCATATATATGATGTAATACTACTCTGGACCATATTCAGCCAAAAACGAGAAATCGAGAAGGGAAGCATTCTAAAAAGATAGGCCCATTTGGGAATTATATAGGCTTTGATAGTATTTATTCTTCCCCACCAGGAGATCTCGTGAACTCTCCAGTCTTTCAGTAAGGCGTTGGTCTCTTTTAGTAATTTCCAAAAATGTATTTCCATAGCCCGCGATATATCCGCGGGAATAGTCAACCCCAAATAATTGATCTCTTTGTTCGTCCATTTGAAATCAAAAGCACTTTTTAAAAGCGCTAGGTTTTCTTTTTTGATATTAACAGCTTGAGCTACTGTTTTATTCAGATTTAAACTATAATTAGATATACTGCTATAATGATCAAATTCTTGCATTAGATACGGGAGAGAGCTGAGGGGATCAGTAATAGAAATTAGAATATCATCCGCGTATAAACACAGCTTCCACACATCCTCCTGAGCTCCCATACCCTTAATCCCTGAGTTGCGTCTAATATTGTTCGAGAGAGGGCAGCCCTGCCTTGTCCCATTAGAGATACAGAACCACTCTGAACATAAGTCACTGGCTACAATTCGGGCAGTAGGGTTCGAATATAAATGTCATGGCCTTACCTGTAATTCCTGTCTCTTCCGGGTTGACGGACTGTAGCCACACCCCCTCTCTGACGCGGTCTCATTGCGCTACATAATGCGACCGCGCCAGGCAACAGACGCTGGATTAATGAACAGCGTACCGCGGAATTAAACCGGCTGCAACTCTACTCTACAAACTTACCTGTGTACCGAACCGGACTCGTTATCGACTAACCTCCTTCTCCTTCCTCGACCACGGCTAGCACTTGACTCCTCTCGACCTCTCTCCACGGAACCACCCCGGAGGGCACTCTGGGACCAACTTCAATTCCTCTGGAAGCTAAGTTAACTCACTGCATTATACAAACTTTCCCCTGACTACTGAGCTCTCAAGCTTCAGCCTGCTCACACATTCTCCTATCGTTAAAGGAGAAATTTCTATTTCTGAAAGAGTTAACCAATGCCTGGAACAGTATTTACGTTGCTATTGTTCCCACCTACAGGATGATTGGATGACGTGGTTACCTATGGCCGAATTTGCTTATAACAACTCAGTTCATACAAGTAGCAAAATGACTCCCTTCTTCTCCAATTATGGATTTCATCCCTCCTCATTTCCTTCTCAAATTATTCCTTCATCTAACCCCACTGTCTCGGATCAAATCTCTCATATGTCCTCCTTATTTCGACAGCTACATGAAAATCTTGAAGTGGCATCTTCTAACCAGAAAAAGTTTTTTGATGCTAAGAGACAACCTTCCCCTACTTATAAAGTTGGCGATTTTGTCTGGCTCTCCTCAAAAAACATCTCCACCAACCGTCCCTCGAAGAAGTTGAGTTCCCTGTTTCTTGGTCCTTTTCAAATATTGTCTATCATAAACTCTAATGTTGTGAAATTGAAGCTTCCACCTACTTTTAAGCTTCACCCCGTCTTTCATGTGTCCTTGCTCAAGCCCTATCATCCTGATCCTTTTCAAAGAAATGTAATCACTTCTCCTGATCCTATCCTGGTATATGGTACTGAGGAATACGAGGTCCAAAAAATTCTTGATTCAAGGATCCATCGTGGCTCTCTACAGTACCTCATTAGATGGAAGGGTTATGGAGTTGATGAAGATTCATGGGAGGATTCCTCTGTGATTCATGCTGATAGGCTGCGTACAGCATTCCACAAACGTTATCCATCCAAACCACGTGGATAGCACCCGGTGGGTGCTCGTTACCGGGGGGATACTGTCATGGCCGTTACCTGTAATTCCTGTCTCTTCCGGGTTGACGGACTGTAGCCACACCCCCTCTCTGACGCGGTCTCATTGCGCTACATAATGCGACCGCGCCAGGCAACAGACGCTGGATTAATGAACAGCGTACCGCGGAATTAAACCGGCTGCAACTCTACTCTACAAACTTACCTGTGTACCGAACCGGACTCGTTATCGACTAACCTCCTTCTCCTTCCTCGACCACGGCTAGCACTTGACTCCTCTCGACCTCTCTCCACGGAACCACCCCGGAGGGCACTCTGGGACCAACTTCAATTCCTCTGGAAGCTAAGTTAACTCACTGCATTATACAAACTTTCCCCTGACTACTGAGCTCTCAAGCTTCAGCCTGCTCACACATTCTCCTATCGTTAAAGGAGAAATTTCTATTCATTAACCTTTCCACCACCATATGAGATGTTTTCTATCAATTAATCTAATTCAAATCTCTGCAAGTTAATCTGCATTGCCTTCCTTCATTTTATTGCTGCAATTCAATTGTATAGTAAATCTAAGAATCCACTCAACAATCCTGAACCATTTAAAGATACAGTACCTATGTGTCTTCAATCAATTATATTAAAGACACAGTATCAGTTAACTCCCTGGTGAACTGTCATCTCTTTATTTCCTCAACTTCTCACATTCACATCTAATTAATCAGAAATCTGCAGTTGAGCTCCATCAAACTCTATGTGAACGTGACAGATTAATCCAGCCTTGTAATGGATCCAGCAGATTTTGATTCAAAATTGACGATGCTGAATCAAAGAGTCGATACACTTGCTCAAGGCATGCAAGATCTCCAGGTTACAAATGAACGGATTCTTACTTATGTCAGAGACTTGCAAACCCACACTCCTCATACCGTTATGCACTCAGCCAGTGACCCTGCTGTCTGTAATCCGGAGAAGTTTTCTGGAGATAGATCCAAATACAGGGAGTTCCTAAATTCCAAACTATTGATTGCTCTAAAACCTCGATCTTATCCCACTGAAAGATCTAAGGTTTGTTCAGTTATCTCCTTTCTAAGAGGTGAACCTATGGCCTGGGTCCACTCCTTCTTGGAAAATGATGATCCCATCTTAGACTCATTGGACGAGTTCTTTGAAGCTATGTCTCTCCTTTACGAAGATCCTAATAAACAGTCTACAGCTGATCTAACCATCCGAACCCTCCAGCAAAAACATAGACCTGTCGAGGATTACATAGCTGAGTTTAAGAGATGGGCAATAGAAACTCAATGGAACGATATAACCCTGCGCAACCAATTTCGAATTGGGTTATCCGAAGGAGTAAAAGATGAATTTTCTCGAACTGAACTCCCTGCTACATTAAACGCTCTTATTCAACTATCTATCAGTATTGACAGACGGCTTAGGGAAAGAAAGGCTGAAAGAGCTCTCTCAGGTTCATCAATTAGGAAACCAGCTGCTCCTCCAAAACCAGCTGAAAAACCTTCATCGCCTAACGAACCTATGGAAATTGGCACTATAAGAAGTCCTCTCACACTAGAAGAAAAAACTAGAAGACGACTACTTAACCTTTGCATGTATTGTGCCTCACAAGACCACTTAATCCCGGACTGCCCTCTATTGAAAAGACCACGGAGTGGTAAGCATGCTCATACCACTTCTATACTGAGTGCACTCCCTCCTAAATCAACCACTCAATTTTTCTCCATTTCTCTCATATTACAGTGGGACAAAGAAAGAATAACGACTGAAGCCATCATTGACTCTGGGGCTAACGGAGTGTTCATCGATTCATCCTTTGTAATCAAAAATAAAATTCCTTGTGTCCGTAAACGCACTTCTGTCTCTGTCAGAGTAATTGATGGCTCCCTCATAGCCTCGGGTCCTATCACAAAAGAAACTATTCCTATACGAACAACCTCACTTAACACTCATATTAAATACCTCATTTTCGATTTCATCTCTTCTCCCCTTTATCCGGTCATCCTAGGAATCAATTGGCTAAGGGACCACAACCCTCAAATTACCTGGTCTCCCTTTTCTCTAGCTTTTAACTCCGTGTACTGTAAGGAAACTTGCTTACAACATATTCCACTCCTCCAAACTATCGAAGAACCATCTATACCTTCTTGCTATTCAGAGTTCTCTGATGTATTCAGTAAAAAGGAAGCTGAGACACTTTCACCTCATCGCCCCTACGACTGCCCTATCGACCTCATACCTGGTGCCCCCATACCTTTTGGGCACATATACCCTCTCTATGAATCTGAATTAAAAATCCTCAAGGAATACTTGGAGGAAAACCTCCGTAAGGTGTTCATTAGACCTTCCAGCTCACCTGCTGCCTCCAGTATGTTTTTTGTGAGGAATAAGGACCAGACCATCCGTCCCATCATAGATTACAGAGCTTTAAATAAGATAACAGTCAAAAATCGCTATCCTCTCCCCCTGATAAACGAGCTGATTGAAAGGTTAAAAACAGCCACTATCTATACCAAGCTTGACCTTCGTGGGGCATACAATCTCGTTAGAATCAAGGCTAACGATGAATGGAAAACTGCCTTCAGAACTAGATATGGTCTCTACGAATATCTTGTGATGCCTTTTGGCCTCTGCAATGCCCCTGCCACCTTTCAACATTTCATAAATGACATCTTCAGGGATCTTCTGGACGTCTGTGTTATCATTTACTTAGATGACATTCTTATATATTCTAATACACCTGAGGAACACAAAAAACACGTAAGATGGGTGTTATCCAGACTTAGAACTCATAAATTATACGCTAAACCAGAAAAATGTCTCTTTAACGTCTACAAAATAACCTTCTTAGGTTACGTTATCACTCCTCATTCAATTGGAATGGATAGCTCAAAAATCAGTTGTATCGGGCGTGGCTTGACCGTCGATGGGAATAGACGTGCCTTGCTAGAGCTCCTCAGCCCTACAGCCCAAAAGCTGCAAAAAGCGACCTTTTCTTTGGCTATTCCCCCCTTGGGGTACTCAATATGGATAAGAAAGCCCCAAAGAAGCAATTGAGACGGGCTACCGAGTCAGGGAGCACCGTTCTCGACCTCCTAACGACCCACAGGCCGGACAGGGCCGGAACCCAAGATGGCGACGGGGCCTCACCACAGGGCTCGCCTCGTGCAGCACCGGGGACACCCCCCGCAGACCAGGACCTCGTACTGGCGAAACTCGCAGAGGTTAAGACTTACCTGGCAGGGGAGATCGCCAGATCGACTGCAGTCCTCCAGGCCCAAATGGGGGCTTTGGGAGAGCGCACGTCGCGCTTAGAGGAACGCATGGACTCCTCAGCTCGGGCCTATAACGACATGGCCGACAGAGTTAACCACGTAACCAGGCATATGGTAGACTCTGAACTGGCCTTGGAGGATATGGAGAACCGCTCTAGGAGGAACAAGCTCCGGATACGTGGCATGCCGGAGGAGAGAGGAGAGGATCTGCAGGGGCTCCTGTTTGACATCCTCAAACCACTTCTACCTACAATACCGGCGGAACACTGGGTCCTGGAACGGGCGCATAGAGCGTTAAGAAAACAGAGGCCCGACCCTAACAACCCGAGAGATATCATCGTCCGATTCCTCTACTTTTCCACTAAAGAGGCAGTCATCAAGAGGAGCCGAGACAGTCCCATTAGGTACCGGAGCTCCGTCTTGTCCATCTATCAGGATTTATCGCCCTCCACGCTGCAGAGAAGACGAGACTGGAGGCCTATCACAGGGGCCCTACGCGGAGCAGGCCTCAAATATTCGTGGGGGTACCCATTTAAGCTGAATGTCTTCCGCGGAGACACAGTACATACCCTTCTGCCTGGAGGCGACCCTCTTCGATTCTTCAGAGAGCTGGACGTGCGCCCTCCGCCGGATCTCCCGACGATGTCTCCTTACCCGGAGGATATCCCGCCGCTGAGCCTCGACTGGCAGGTAGCAGGTGCCGTTGTCCAACGCTGAGGTCCTCCGGTATTGTGAGTTACAGCCCCGACCTGCACGGATGGGATCCCGGGGTGGGGGCGGGACTTTGGTGCTTGGGTGGGGGACGGTACCCCATGCCATGGGGAGAGTGATGGGTTGCCCTGAAGTGCCACGGCCCTCTATTGTGGCGGTATTTTTTATTTTTTGTTTCTTCTGCTTCCAGATTGATTTCCAGATTTTTGATTTTTTCATCTAATCTGTGCGGGCAGGGGGGGGGTCCGGGATACTAGGGGGGGAGGGAGAGGTACCCAGTTGGCAAAGATTAGCGCTTTGGGCCCGGGATGAACTTTAGAAAATCTCCTTTAACGCATTATAGAAGTAAAAAGTTAAGAAAAGGAAAAAAAAAAAAAAAACAATAACAAAAAAAAAATAGTAAAATGAAAAACACAAAAAAAACACTTTTGTGCGTATAGCAAACAATCTTGAAAGGGGCACAATTTCTGACCCACACTGTTGTTCCTAATGTTCAATGTTCAACTTCTCACTGACGCCGAGGGGCCTGCTGCCCCCGGTACTACCACATAACCGCTAAGATCTAATACTGAGTAATATGGTCCATGAGATAATTGATTGGGCGTACGGGTGTTGGAGCCTAGGTCCCACTGAACCTTCCGACGTTGATCGTGGCTGGGAAGTGGGCTCATAGTCCCCACCCTATTCTGGCAGGCGGTAAGTCCAGAATCCTACGGCAAAGGACTATGTCCGTATGCCACTTCTTACTTTTTTTCATTCCCACTATACTTTTTCTTCTTCTTTTTCTCTACACCTTTCTTATTACCTACCTAGTTCTGAGGGGACGGGGAGGATGGGACGGGGATCCCGTTGAACCTCCGGGGATGCGGATGATGGGGTACCGGACGCATCCACCATATATTACACGTGTTCCCGCCTTCGTTGTCGCGCATAGGTACTGCCTCTCACGATGGGGATTAAGATAATATCTCTGAATGCTAAGGGCCTTAACGCTCCTAAGAAACGTCGCCTCATGTTTAAGGAACTAAAGAGGATGAACGCGGACATAGCTTTCATACAAGAGACCCATCTTCCCCAGCAAGTACGTTTTCAATTAAGAGATCAAACGTACGGCGGCACATATGAGTCTAGAGCTCACCGTAAATGTAATGGGGTAGCTACCCTGATCAGGCTCAGCTGCCCTCTTCAAGTGACATTTCATGAGGCGGATCCAGAAGGCCGCTATGTCATAGTCTCAGGCACCCTTCATTCTCACTCCGTGCATTTCTTAAATATATACGCTCCGAATAGACCTGACCCTGACTTTTGGACGCTATTGAGAGACAAGATACTGGGGTTACCGCATGGCATGATATTCATGGGGGGAGATTTCAACGCTACCCCATGCCCAGCTGCTGACAGGAGCTCAAGAGACGGAGGACCACGCTCACAAGGCCGCGGCGGTCAGGATCGCCTCCTTAAACAATTCATGGATAGTACCGGCTTAATTGACATATGGCGTGCCCATCACCCAGATACTAGGGACTATTCGTTCTATTCCGCTCCTCATGGGACCTATTCCCGGATAGATTTCTTCCTGACCAACGGGACTGGAATGGCACGCGTAGTCAAGTCGGAGGTGGGAGATATCTCGTGGTCTGACCACGCCGATGTGTCTATAAGCTTAGGGAACCTCTGTATAGCCTCACCATGGACGTGGAAACTGAATGCGTGCCTCCTACGGGACCCCCTAATAACAGAACAGATAAGGGAGGAGATAACGGCGTATTTTGCTATGAACGATACTCCGGACGTGAGCCCCAGTACGGTATGGGCAGCCCACAAGGCGGTAATAAGAGGAATTCTAATCAAACTAGCCACGAGGAGGAAAAAGATGAAACACCAACGCTTGGAGGCACTCCTGAGCCAACTGCGCACACTGGAACAGAAACATCAATCTGCGCATGATGGAGACTCACTTGCACAGCTTAATTCGGTGAGAAGGTCTATTCAAACGCTACTGCTCGACGACGCAGTTAAATCTATGACGTGGACCAGGCGCACATACTTTGAAAATGCGAACAAAATGGACACGTTCCTAGCCAGAACATTAAGGCCTCGGAACCGTAGGCCGCATATCACGTCGATTAAGCGCCCTGATGGCTTGACAACGTCCAAACCTAGTGAGATTGCACGAGTTTTCGAAGATTTCTTTTTTTTTTTAAATTCTTTATTTTGTTCGGGTGTTTCAAGGCAGTTAAGCAGAGTTAAAAGACATTCGCGTTAACAAAAACATTGCAAATATATATGAGCGGTTACGTCCTTTTGTGAGTTGGCCCGTTTTTACATTATATACATCTAGGAGTTTGCTAGTAGTTCCCAGGAGTGGGGGATATTAGGGTATAAAGGGTGTCGACCACCAGGTAAGGCTATGTGTATGTTGCGGTCTATCCTGTGTGCGACTGTATGTGCGATTTATAGCTCCTGTTCTTAGTGTTTTTGCCCCCTAACCTGTGGGGCTGTGGGGGGGGGGAGAGGGAGGTTTACATGTTGCTCGGTTGGTATGACTAGTCAAGAACGTGACACGGGGGAGCAATGTGTGTGTTGGGCTATAGCTCTCTTAGGCAGATCTTAGTTTACCGCTGTGGGGTATTGGCGGTGAGCAAATTGTGTAGTAATGTCGTGGGCGTATAATAAGAAAATTAAAATAGAACATTAAAAGAAGCAAAAATTAACATAACAGGAGGAAACATATTATAGGTTAGTGTCCCTTATTAAGTCAGGTCACTGAGTTACTGGAACCACTGGGTGTAAAAGGAGTGACTCTGGATACGTCCCAGGTTCGGCTTGTGTCCGTCGTTGTACTTTGGCCTTGTATTCCGAGCGCCTGGAGGAAAGCAGTTCCTTCTGTGGGGTCTTGGGCCCTGAAAATCTTTCCATCTCGGGTGACACCAGAGCTCTAGGGAACGACCACCTGTAGGGGAGGCCAGCATCTTGCAGTGTCTTTGTAATCGGCTGCATCGATTTGCGCCACAGTAGTGTGGCCCTGCTCAGGTCCTGGAAGAACGTGAGCGTGTGTGACTCGAATTGTAGAGGGGTCTTGCCCTTTACTGCATTGAGGAGCTGTTGTTTGTCGGCTTGAGTTTGGCAGCGTAAAATAATGTCCCGGGTGGCCGCAGCCGGTGCCTGCGATGATTTGGCAATGCGGTACATGCCGTCAAAGTTGAGTTGTTTAGCGTGTTTTGTGGACATAACGGTGGAGACTAGGCGCCTGATGAAGTGGGGAAGCTCCTCGGGTGAAAGGGCCTCCGCCACTCCGCGGATCTTGATGTTCCTGTTCCGTTCTCTGTCCTCCAGGTAGGCCAATTTGACACCTTGGTGAGCTTGAGCCGTTTGTAGGTGTTGTACGGTATCATTGATGGTGGCCAAATCCTTTTTCAGATCAGTGAGGGCCTCTTCTGTCGTTTGGACCCTGTTAGTAACCGCCTGTACTTCTGCACGTACAGTTTTAAGTTCTGCCGCAAACATTTGCTGTATGTGTACCAGCAGGTTGTGTATGTCCTGTTTGGTGGACGGTGCATTCCCATCGGGTATCGCCGCGGTCTCCGGCGTGGAGGGGGTCCCTGCTGGTGAGTCTGTGGTTGTTGCAGGGCCGGGCTGTGGCGCCCCTTTGGGCTTCTGAGTGAGTAGTTGGCCGATGTCTTGGCCCTCCTTAGGTGCAGACTGGGTCTCCTTCTGCGTTTTGCGTACCATGTCGCCGTCTGGAGGGGTTTGTCTGCAGTATTCTGTGCGGGCGTTTCCCTCTGGGCTCGTTCCGCTCCAGTAGGGGTCGATGGTCGGCCGCAGGCTTTCCACGTGGTAGGTCCGAAAGCCTCGGCGCCTGGTTTTGGCGTGCGTGGGGAAAGTGAAGGGCATCCGTTTGCTCGCTGGTACTTCCCTCTCTCATCGGTGGTGAGTCTACACCGATTTTAGCAAGTTTTGCGGTAATAAAGTTTAGTTTTGCCGTGTTTTAACACGGAGCTGTTTGGAGATGCGTCTGCCTCGGAGCTCCGCTTAGCTCCGCCCCCCCGAAGATTTCTATAAGCGACTATACAACCACACACCAGAGAGTACGCTGTCTGAGCTGGAGGAAGAACGAAACATTCTCACTTATCTCAACGGATTGGGGATGGCCAAACTGACTAGGGAGGCAGCATCTAGCCTGACCATGGAAGTCACGGAGGTAGAGATAGACAAGGCCATTTCTAATCTGAAAGGCAATAAGGCACCGGGTCCTGATGGCTTCGATGGAGCCTACTACAAGGCCTTTAGGGAGGAACTGACCCCACAGATGGTACGTCTCTTTGCGGACTTGCGAGAGGGGGGACAATTACAATCTGATATGACCTTGGCTACCATAATCTTACTGCCCAAACCGAACAAGGACCCCCTATATCCTGAGAATTTTAGACCCATATCTCTGATCAACCATGATCTGAAAATATTAGCTCGGATACAAGCGGATAGGTTAAACCCACTTCTGACCTCGATTATCCACGCAGACCAGGTAGGCTTTATACGGGGCAGGCAGCTGTTTGAAAACACCAGGAGGAATATCGATTTAATATGGAAACAGACAGCTGTAGCTGCCCCAACGCTCGTGGTGTCTATTGACGCTGAGAAAGCCTTCGACAGGGTCAGATGGCGATTTCTGTTTACGGTTATGAAGCACTTGGGCTTCCCTGGTGAATACATAGCGATGACACAAGCGATGTACCACAACGTGAGAGCCCAAATACAGATTACAGGTGCCCCATTGTCTCCTTTTCGACTCTTTAACGGGACAAGGCAGGGGTGCCCCTTATCTCCCCTACTTTTTACCTTAGCACTGGAACCTCTACTGCAGGCTATACGTCGTGACCCTGGGATCAGCGGGGTTGCGGTGGGGGGAGAAGAATTTACCGTTTCAGCATATGCGGATGATATTCTTTTGACGCTAACAAACCCAGAGGAATCGATGTCAACCTTGCGGAACGTAATAACAGAGTACGGGACCTACTCAGGCTATAAGGCCAATATGCAAAAGTCAAGCGCCTTACCGATAGGAATTCCAGAGGAAGCAGTGGGGCGGATAAGGGAGGCCTATAAGATCAGGATCGAAACAGGGTCGCTGACCTATTTAGGGATTCATCTGACCGCGGACAGCGGACGCTTATACGCGGCTAATTATACTCCCATGCTCAGATCTTTGATCTCCGACCTGGAAAGATGGGACGACAAACCAATATCATGGATAGGACGGGTAAACGCGGTGAAAATGAACATACTACCGCGCATCCTGTTCCTGTTTCAGGCCCTGCCGATACAGGTCGCTAAATCACAGCTGGCTCCGCTACAAAAGGCAATAGGAGATTTTGTTTGGCACAACAAGAGGCACAGGATAGCCAGACAGGTGCTTTACAGACGCAAAGATAGAGGCGGGCTTGGTCTCCCAAACCTATACTTATATTACCTGGCTGCTCAACTGACGCAGATTGCGATGTGGCACTCACCACCCGCCGAGAGGAGATGGGTGGACATAGAGTCCATGATGGTTGGATCCGACGTCCCCCAATTCGCCATGTGGGCCTCTAAAGACAGCAGACCTATCATACGGACGACGTGCCCGGCGGTTCTTAACTCTATTCACATTTGGGACCGTAGCAGAACCAGATACTCTCTCGCATCCACACCGTCCCCTCTCACTCCAATACTGCGGAACCGCGATTTTCCTCCAGGAATGGCACCTCTGGAATTTAAACGAATAGAAAAAACTGGACTACAGAGGATTCACCAGCTATACCGGAACGGAACCATAATTCAATTCACAGACCTCCAACAGGACTCCCACATGACCCCCGCAGATTTCTTTAGGTATCTTCAAATCCGGGACTATGCAAGACAAGCACACATAAAAGCGGCAGCTATGAAACAGATGACATTTTATGAATCAATGTGCCTACAAGGGGTAACTCCCAAGGGATCGATTACGCTCTTATACGCCCACCTAAGCGAGAAGAACAAGGAATGGGGAAACTTACCGTACACAGATAAATGGGAATCTGAATTGGGAGAAGTGCTCGTAGGCATTGAATGGCAAGAAATCTGGGAGGCAAACTCTAAGGCCTCCATATGCACCACTTTTCAGGAACAATCCTGGAAGACCATGCTGCGATGGTATACCACCCCTATACAACTTTACCATATGCACAAAACGGAAACTGACAATTGTTGGAGAGGATGTGGCATGCGCGGCACTTATCTACATATGTGGTGGGAGTGCCCAAAAGTTCAGGCCTTTTGGACAGCAGTCAAAGATATACTGATACGGGTTTGGCAGGCCACTGCCCCTGAATCCGTGGACCTATCTGCTTAACAGATCTGTTGAGGGCTGGTCCAAACGAGAACAGGCATTAATACACAAAGTGACCCTAAGTGCTCGCAGGGCAATAGCCACGGCGTGGCTGTCGCCGGAAGGCCCTGATATCCAAACCATAGTACCCAAAATAAAGGACTGCAGGATTATGGATGACCTGACGGCCAGGGTGAAGGGATCTGTGGAGAGATTCCTGAAACTATGGGAACCTTGGGACAATTGCGCTCTGGCTGATAGAATAGGCTAGTAAATAGGCCCGTGGCTATTTGACTGGGTGCGGACGAAGGTGGGGACCGTGTTTTTCTCATTTCTGATCATTGTTCAGTGGTATCCCCCTTCTCCCTCCTCCTCCTCCCCCCCATTCTTCTTTAAGCATCCTTTAAGGGACACTCTCCGACAGAAGTGGGTTCGTCCTTGTCTCGTACCTCTCAACTTCCTCATCTTTTCTATGAGGGGGACTCCCTCCCACCCCACCCTCTTCCCCCCTTTTTTCTTCTTATCCTCTATCTGGACTTTTTCCTCTTTTCTCCTTTTTCTCGCATTCTCTTCTTTCCTTTTTTTTCTCTCTTTTTTTCTCTTCTCGCTAGCCTGTTTGACGGATTGGACGGTACAGTGGAATCGTTTGGCTACCCTGACTGGGTGTCACAGAGATTTGACAATCCTCATGCAGGGCTTGAATAAAAGTTTAAAAATGTTCTCGACAGGGAGGCAACCCATGAACGATCCAGGACCGGGTCGTGAGGGGGATTGCCATTAGGCCAGGATAGGTTTGCGTACAAATTTATACAGACTACGCGCAGAAGAGCTGGCTGCTGCGTAAGTTAAATGGTTACAGTACATTTGCAATACCAGACGACTAGGCATAGAGAAATGATAACATGTGTTTTCTTATATTAAAAGTGGAGTAATAAAAGTCGACATAGGATGTGTACTGCCGCATAACGTTGTTACTTATGTATAAGTGATTGCCATGTCCTGAGTCTGGCTTCTGCGCAAGCCCCATTGTTGCTTGATTATTGCTATTGCCTTTCTCTGTCGAATTCAAAAATAAAGAATAAAAAAAAAAAAAAATCAGTTGTATCCTCAACTGGCCCATTCCTTCTAACGTAAAAGAATTACAACGGTTCTTGGGCTTTGCTAACTTCTACAGAAAATTCATTAAAAATTACTCTGATGTAACTCATTCTCTTAATTCACTTAACAGCAAAAAACATGCTTTCAATTGGAATGAAAAGGCCCAAAAGGCTTTCGATGAATTGAAAAGAAGGTTTACAACTGCTCCTATCCTTCAACTTCCTGATCCCACTTGTCTATATGTCCTTGAAACAGATGCTTCAGAAACTGCTCTCGGAGCTGTCCTCTCCCAACACAAAACTCCTCAAGATCCTCTTCATCCTGTTGCCTTTTTTTCCCGTCCCATGTCTCCGGCTGAAAAGAATTACCCTATAGGAGAAAAAGAATTATTAAGCATAAAATCAGCTTTAGAAAACTGGCGACATCTTCTAGAAGGAACACAAACTCCTATAATAGTTTATACGGACCATAAAAACCTTGAATATCTTCACTCCAACAAAACTCTATCTGCGAGACAAGTAAGATGGAACCTCTTTTTCTCCCGGTTTAATTTTCAAATCGTTTTTAGACCTGGGGCAAGGAACAAAAAGGCGGATGCCCTTTCCAGAATTCATCAAGAACCTGAAGTAGAAAACCCTCATACAGTCATCGGAATTGTCACATCCCTTATAGATGACATAAAAGGTCTTCATCCAGATGCTCTTGACCTTCCTAAATCAACTAAATTATCACTGAAGGACGGTCTCTATTATTTTCATGATATAATTTACATTCCTCCCCCATTTAGGAATAAAATACTTGAATTCATTCATGACTCTCCTCTGGCAGGTCATCCAGGTATAAAAAAGACCCTCAAATTATCCAAAATATATTATTGGTGGCCGCGTCAGGACAGCACCATCGAATCCTACGTGAAAAATTGTTCAACCTGTCAAAGATCCAAATCTGACCATCATCAACCCTTTGGTCAGTTGATGAACCTACCAGTTCCAGAGAGACCTTGGCAATCCATCTCTATGGACTTCCTGGTGGAACTTCCCCCTTCTCAACACCATTCTACCATTTTAGTAGTAGTAGACCGATTCACAAAGATGTCCCATTTAATTCCTTTGAAGAAATTACCTTCATCATCAGAACTTTCAAAAACATTTCTCGATAACATTGAAAAACTTCATGAACTCCCAGATGAAATCATATCGGATCGCGGAACCCAGTTTACCTCCAAATTCTGGAATGCATTATGTACTTCTCTTCGTATCCAACGTAAACTATCTTCCGCTTATCATCCTCAAACCAACGGGCAAACTGAAAGAGTTAACCAATGCCTGGAACAGTATTTACGTTGCTATTGTTCCCACCTACAGGATGATTGGATGACGTGGTTACCTATGGCCGAATTTGCTTATAACAACTCAGTTCATACAAGTAGCAAAATGACTCCCTTCTTCTCCAATTATGGATTTCATCCCTCCTCATTTCCTTCTCAAATTATTCCTTCATCTAACCCCACTGTCTCCGATCAAATCTTTCATATGTCCTCCTTATTTCGACAGCTACATGAAAATCTTGAAGTGGCATCTTCTAACCAGAAATTTTTTTTGATGCTAAGAGACAACCTTCCCCTACTTATAAAGTTGGCGATTTTGTCTGGCTCTCCTCAAAAAACATCTCCACCAACCGTCCCTCGAAGAAGTTGAGTTCCCTGTTTCTTGGTCCTTTTCAAATATTGTCTATCATAAACTCTAATGTTGTGAAATTGAAGCTTCCACCTACTTTTAAGCTTCACCCCGTCTTTCATGTGTCCTTGCTCAAGCCCTATCATCCTGATCCTTTTCAAAGAAATGTAATCACTTCTCCTGATCCTATCCTGGTACATGGTACTGAGGAATAAGAGGTCCAAAAAATTCTTGATTCAAGGATCCATCGTGGCTCTCTACAGTACCTCATTAGATGGAAGGGTTATGGAGTTGATGAAGATTCATGGGAGGATTCCTCTGTGATTCATGCTGATAGGCTGCGTACAGCATTCCACAAACATTATCCATCCAAACCACGTGGATAGCACCTGGTGGGTGCTCGTTACAGAGGGGATACTGTCATGGCCGTTACCTGTAATTCCTGTCTCTTCCGGGTTGACGGACTGTAGCCACACCCCCTCTCTGACGCGGTCTCATTGCGCTACATAATGCGACCGCGCCAGGCAACAGACGCTGGATTAATGAACAGCGTACCGCGGAATTAAACCGGCTGCAACTCTACTCTACAAACTTACCTGTGTACCGAACCGGACTCGTTATCGACTAACCTCCTTCTCCTTCCTCGACCACGGCTAGCACTTGACTCCTCTCGACCTCTCTCCACGGAACCACCCCGGAGGGCACTCTGGGACCAACTTCAATTCCTCTGGAAGCTAAGTTAACTCACTGCATTATACAAACTTTCCCCTGACTACTGAGCTCTCAAGCTTCAGCCTGCTCACACATTCTCCTATCGTTAAAGGAGAAATTTCTATTCATTAACCTTTCCACCACCATATGAGATGTTTTCTATCAATTAATCTAATTCAAATCTCTGCAAGTTAATCTGCATTGCCTTCCTTCATTTTATTGCTGCAATTCAATTGTATAGTAAATCTAAGAATCCACTCAACAATCCTGAACCATTTAAAGATACAGTACCTATGTTTCTTCAATCAATTATATTAAAGACACAGTATCAGTTAACTCCCTGGTGAACTGTCATCTCTTTATTTCCTCAACTTCTCACATTCACATCTAATTAATCAGAAATCTGCAGTTGAGCTCCATCAAACTCTATGTGAACGTGACAATAAAGAACCTACAGCGGTCAAAAACCACCCTTCGAAGCCAAACTGAGAAAGAGTTCTCTTCATAAATTCCCACCCGACCCTGTCAAAGGCTTTCTCAGCATCTACCGACAGGGTCAGGAGGGGAGTTCCTTCCTGTCTGGCCCAATCCAATAGATTGAACACCCTACGAGTATTAGTAGAAGAATAACGTCCCGTTATAAACCCTATCTGATCATCATGGATCAGAGATGGTAGGACTTTTTTCAGCCGTTCGGCCAATATTGCAGCATAAAGTTTGGCGTCAACATTGACTAAAGAAATAGGGCGATAATTGGTCACATCAGAGGGCGATTTTCCCTGTTTCAAAATAGGAGTGATATGTGCCCTTAGTAGCTCAGGAGATACCGAGCCTTTGAACGCCATTTTGTTAAAGGTATCAGTTAGGAGCGGAATTAATTGTTTTCTAAAGATCTTAAAAAAAAGGTTCGTAAAGTCATCCGGGCCCGGAGCTTTATTGTTTGCAAGGTTATTTATTGCTGCTTCTACTTCGCTCTGTGAAATGATTTTATTTAGCATGGCCTTCTGATCGTTAGACAATTCCGGTAGCTTAGAATTTTTCAGATAGATCTCCATCTTAGCTATGTCAGGAGATGTATTCAAATTATATAGGCTCACATAGAAAGATCTAAATTTTTCAGCAATGTCATCTGGCTTGTAAATACACTTGTTTCCATCTACCAATTTAGAGATCTTTTGATCAGCCACTCTTTTTTTGTACTTATTAGAAAGAATAGAATCCACTCTGTTGTTCTTATAATAGTATTTAATATTGAGCTTGTTAATGTTGCCCTCTATCATAATCTTAATATGAGCATTAATTTTTTCTTGACAGCGAGTAATAGAAAGAGCTCTCTGGTCAGAATAGGATTGTTTGTTGGATTTAGAAAGATTGTAAAATTCAATATAAAGGTCGGACAGAGTATTATTTAAGTTTTTTCTCTGCTGACTTGCTAGTTTGATCCAATATCCTCTAATGACTGCTTTGCAAGAACACCAAAGACATTCTTTAGAAATCTCATCAGATGAGTTTTCTTTAATAAATAGATCAATTAAATTATCTATATAGTCGATATTAGCTTTGTTTTTCAATAAGTAGTCCGCAAGTCTCCATATCGGAGGAGATCTAATATTGGTCATCACCAGCTCAGCAATTATCATATCATGATCAGACCAAGTATTTTCCACAATAGAAATTTTAGAGATCGCCCTTGACTAGGTCCAAATTACCTAAAATCAGGTCTATCCTAGCTGCTGAACAATGGGGGATAGATCTATGCGTATAGTTCTTTTCATTAGGATGGAAAAGTCTCCAACAATCAAATAGCTCCGCTTTCTTTATTGTCCTACTAAGTAATGCTGCCTGCCGTTTCAGGGATTTATCTATCTGCTGATTCTTAGATAATTGTTTAACCAATAAGGTGTCACAAATACAGTTAAAGTCACCAGCAATCAAAATTCTGCCTTTTTTAACTTGTTCCAGCAACCTCAAAATTTTACTCAGGGTTTTGATCAGATCTTTATTGGGTAAGTACACATTAACTAGTGTGTAATCTAACCCATTTAATTGACCGACTAAAATAATTAATCTCCCTTCCGGATCAGAATGGCTATAATAGCATTCAAAGGAAACTTCATTAGAAAAGATTATAGAAACCCCACATTTTTTTTTTCCCTTGTAAGGTAGCAGAGTAAATAGTTGGATATTTCTTATAAGACCACAGTTTTTTAACCTCCCCCATCCAATGGGTTTCTTGAACAAAACCGATTTGTATTCTCTGAGTAATAAGAGTGTTATACAAATAACCTCTTTTTATGGGAGAATTAAGGCCTTGGGCATTAATCGAAATCACTCTGACCATAAGTTGATCTGTTTAAACCTATTCTGACCTTTATAGGGCTCTTTGACAATAATCTCCTCATGTAAGACCAATTGAAGACAAAACACACAACAAAATACCACATATAAACAATCATAATTACAAAATATCCTGGAGACATTTTTTTTTTCCCCCAAGAACTGGGAATCGCACAAATTCCCAAAGGAAGGGTCGTAAAATTTACGGAGGCTTTTGTAACAGCGAGGCAACAAGAGAAGAAGGAGATGGGGGAAAAAAAAGGGGGGGGGGGAACATATTACTTCCCTTACACTCTTGAATTTTCCCATCTATCTCTCTTACCCCTCTCTCCTGTTGCCAAGCAGAGAGTACAGTTTTTTCTCCATCTCTAATAAATAGAGGGTTATTAAGTGATATAGTATATAATTTGCCTTAGTAGGAGAGTATTATATCAAAGGAGGAAGAT
Source organism: Pelobates fuscus (assembly GCF_036172605.1). Classification (NCBI taxonomy): domain Eukaryota; kingdom Metazoa; phylum Chordata; class Amphibia; order Anura; family Pelobatidae; genus Pelobates; species Pelobates fuscus. The sequence goes on along the minus strand of NC_086317.1, from coordinate 163,445,267 downwards.
TCCCTCAGCATAACTATGCCACTCGTTAGTATAAATCCAAAATAAAAAACACAGTGTTAGTGGAGATTATATTCTCCACCCTTAAAAACTATACCTATCACAAACAGATAACTTTAACCAATTAGTGATCTAAAACTAAAATTTTATCAATTTTTACGTGATGTTAATAACACGAAGATTGAGATTGATAGAGAAAAAAAAAAGATAACCACTTTTATTACTTTATCACCCATAGATCTTCACACTTGAAACTGTGTAGTTCAGGTTCTCCATAAGCAATGTGGCTTAGTTTTGTTATTTATTATTGCTGCAGATAACCAATGATTAATGTTAACTTTGATCAAATTTTGACTTCAAGAGTTTAATATATTTTTTGTCATAGATTTGCCTTGAATGTATTTCATGTTATCTGTCACACGTTGGCATACTTAACTTTCTTGCCAGAACTGACCGTGGGAAGCTGCCTGAAAACCAATGAAGTTCCTCTGCAGCAAATCTTACCCATCTGCTTCATGCGATCACGAAGATAACGCGAATACCTGATTCAGATCTGCAGATTACATCATTGCCTACAAGGGGACTGCCTGGGTTGTCAGGAAGATCCCCTAACTTATGATAAGTAAAAACAAACATAATAGAAGCATTTAGTATATCAAATAAATATTCGTTGAGAATAAAATTATATATATATATATATATATATAACCCCTCTGGAACACAGTGATTTCTGCTTTAAGAACTATCCTGCAGTTCCTATGGAGTGACCAGCAGAGGGGGAACTCCTGCAGCACCTGGCCGAATATATGCAGGTCTCCATTTAAGTTTCGGCGGGAAGTTTTTGGCAGTTCAGAGAAGGAAGGAGAAGGAACCCTGCTAAGCTGGAGAAAGATGTTTCCAGAGTGAGAGCTTCTGGTTCCAGTGTGAAGCCTCACTGAAAGGAGGATTTCAGCAGGCATCTACATCCTGACTCAGGCACAGAGTGGTTACTTTGGCAGAGACTTGCTAGGGAAAGAGAGAAAATCCCAGAAGCAGCAAGAAGCAGTGTTTCCCCTTCTTCCTGGCCCTAATTACATTTGGTGTGGTAAGCCTGCATACTCATACAGTTCTTTGATCAGAAGAAGGAACATTGCAGCAGCCTCCCTTTACTCCTATGGCACCCCACAATGTTGGAACCCCTCCGGTGTCACTCAGTTCTCCAACTCTGAACCCCGAAAGTCCGTGCTTTGTGCCTGGGACCTCCTTTAGAACCTCCTCTAGTTCTATGGGAGAGCCAGGGCTTGGTGTGGTAAGCCTGCATACTCTCCCCCTGTACACAACAGGGCACCCTGACTTTGGGCTGCACAGTTTAAAGACTGGACCCCTATTCTTAATGATTAGTGGAAGCCCTCTACAGTTTTCCAAACCCATCAGGTCGATTACAAACAGCTGACAGGGCCCCAACTAGGTGCACCATCCGCTGGTACCCAACCGCCACTAGGGTGAAGGCCTAAGGAAGGGTAAGGGACCACATTGTAACTATGGGTGAGCATATATGTGAGGTACTCCATTATGACCGCGTTTTAGTTGTATTGTATTCTATTGGTGTGTGTCACATGTTGCGTTATTCTACTCTCTACAGCCCCTAGCCATACATATTACACCAGAAAAAAACACAACAACCGACATTTACACAAAACACCACACCTTAATGAACTAACTACACACACTCAATCCCACAAGCAGGCTCTAAACACATGTACAATACGCTTTCTTACACTTTTGTCCTTTGGTATCCCACTTACGGAGACACTGGAGAAATGTCACAAGCAAACACAGCGCAAGCATGTTAATAAATTTGCTTGCGCTGCATAGAACAAATACAGGGCCTTTATTTCATGCTAGAGCTCTTCAGCAGAGCTCTGCGCATTGAACCAACATGTTCACTTTGAGAGGGGGTGTGCTTGTCATTGGTGATGACAAAACACACCCCCTTTACAGTGGGCCGCTGTGATTCAAAAATGCCCAGGCCGAATTGTTTCCCCAGTCCTGCCCTGTATATATATATATATATATTATACAGAAATAAGTTGTGAGACAGAAGTATGATGATGACGTATGACAATCTGATGCGGCATATGTGGTTGCTAGGTCATGAATCAATAAAATACAAAGTGTTCTCTCATCCCCACTGCAGAGTGTGTGTATGAAGGAAATGCACAAAAGTGAAAAGATATCAAAAAGAGTATTTCGCAGGCTCAGGTGCTTATCCCAAACAAGAGTGTCACCAAAACAAAACAGTAACAAGCAAGGTAACCACCGGTAAGTGGTGTCCATCAGGTTTTTGTTTTGGGACCACTTTGTCTTAGGGATGAGCATAACCACCTAGCAATAGCGCTCGTCCCACCCTCTTTTAAGTTAAGTTTTGCCTGCTGGTGGTAGTTTGTTTTTTAAAACATAAGGTTATCTAGTGCTTATTCAGCCTAATGATAACTGTTCTCTGTTTTGTTTTTTACAGACTATAGCTGTACTCCAAGACAAGACCAACAAACCAGTATGATATTCTCATGGACTCCCTGCATAAAGATTCTGTTTGCTGGGACTTTTTTACATTTCTTTTCTCTTTATTGAACGTAATTGGTTGCAATTTATGATGAATGGTTCCAGTGTTCATTTGATACTTTCCATTGCTATAGATTGTTGCCTTGTTTTCATTCCGCTGTTTGTTTTATACGAAGTTTAAAGTCTATCTTATATGTCTTCATGACTTATTAAACATTTTTGTTCCCCTGTACTATTGGCTACTTGAATTGTTTTATTTTGTGTTTAGATGTTTAATTATATTCCTATACACTTTAGGCAATATTTATCCTTAGTACTTCGTGCTAACCATCCGCAGTTTCCCAATTTTAAAAATCTGAGGCAATCAGGATTCCCGCTCTCAGCACGGCTCTCCTGATACCTGATTGGCTGAAATGCTGTTGCTGTGCAGATGCACAGCGCAAGCGTTTTCAGCTCTGGCATTTGACTCCGGGAGGCTGCCGCATACCCACTAGCTTTGCTAAGTGGTTATGCTCATCCCTAAGACAAAGAAAGTTTGCAGATCATAGATTCCTGCAAACTCTGATTTAGATAAATGTAGCGGAACTTGGGATTTAGCGCACTCTAGGGACCTGATCGCTCCAGTGCTCTATAGTGTTGCGTGGCACCGAATACCACTCTTTCCTTGTGAATGAGATTCCTGTTGGGCAGTGGTTCACAACCTTTTTCACTTGTGTACCCCTTGGCAGCCCTTTTCCTTAAATTGCACGCCTCATATTAGCAAACTGGTTGTAATGAATATAGTTGTTGTTAAATAGTTACTGTTATTTAAAATGTATACATTTTTTTCTGCACTGTCCAACCTAGGATCCCCTGCTTCTCATCTGCCCCAGGCTCTCCCCGCTACTTCTCTCCCCCAGACTCTTCCTCCTTCTCCTCTGCCCCAGCCATCCCTGCTCTTTCTCTAGCCTAGGCTCCCTCTGCTCCTCTTCTGCCCAAGGCTCCCCTACATTGGAAAACAATGCTCTAGAGCAGGCTTCCCCAAACTCCGGCCTTCCATATGTTGCTGAACTACAACTCCAGAATCATGGGAGTTGTAGTTCAGCAACATCTGGAGGGCCAGAGTTTGGGTAAGCCTGCTCTAGACCCCAAGGGTGTTTTTTTTTTTTTGTAACATATTATTACAATTACATTTTAATGATCTGTGCTATTTACAAATTATTCATTTTAGGTTTGTTTAAACTAGTTCATTTAATGATTTTTGAGCCAAAAAGTGTATGTTGATGGCATAAGTATTATTTAATAAGTTTTTTAGCACAGTATATTTCATATTGGTTTGATTCATGCCACATATTTGTTGTTTGCTGTTCATAATAGGTAGTTATAGTGTTGTACTTGTAATTGCACTTTATTTTGTGAGTGTATATGAAAGTAATTGTTATAATTTATTATTTATTACAGAGCATTAATTGGCATAGTGCTGCACATTGAAGTAATCTTTACATAAATCACACTTTAAATCTGTGCATGCAACTTTCAGTTTAATATAAAAAAAAGTTGTGTTACACTAGAGATATAGACATTGACATCACCAGTAAAGAAGTAACCATGATGTCATAGTTAGCTTGTCAAGTCACACTAGAGATATGCACCTTGATTGTCATTAGAGGTTAAACTCACTAGTAAAGCAGTTATTGTTTCAATAGCTTCAGACATGGATTTGTACATTGTACTGGTAGCGCTGTTTCCTTTATGGAATTGTGTTGTATGTGAAGATACAGGTAATAATCAATGTATCCTTTCTGGATAGTGTTATATCTAAGCTGTATCAAAAGAGCAGACATATTGGGTATAAATGGCAAATCTTTAGTAATTCCATTATATAGCATACGTATTACATTGAACTTCCAGGAGTTAAATATTTGATCAATAATGACTATAATATTACTATTACAACATCTAAATGTCTTGACCAATGTATTCAGGGCTTGATTTCCCATTGCAGCGAAAAACTGAGGAAGTTTTGAGGGAATTTTAATGTCACCATCCGTGACTGTTTGTTCTAAAAGTAACATTGACACAAATGTACCAAGATTTTTGCTGAAATTTTATTTATTCTTGACAAAAGGCTGAACTCTTATACACCAAGTACTTGGTAACCTCGGATGCATTAATTTGTGACTCTGTTTAATTAACAGGATTTTATTTCCTTTTCAGCTGCCGATGACATTGGCCCTCACATGGTGATAAGGATAGCGGAACTCCTTAGCCCTGAGGAATGCCAAGATTTCATCAGCAGAATCAATAGACCTGAAGACGATCTGGTTAAGAAAGTCTCAAACCTGTCTCCAAAACGACGCAGGCGCAGAGAGATTGGTAGATTCACTGTGCAATTATTATATCATGTGTTAATGTTGTAACTGGAGGGCAGAGTTAATGAAATAGGGTATTTTAAAGTATAATAAATCAGGAAAGATAATGTATAATTATTTTGTATTACAAATTCTATTAATATTCACACATATATATTATCAGCACACTTTGTTATTGTTTTTGTTCTGACAAAATTTGTGCAGGATCTCTTTTTACTAGAAATGTTTTTATATAACGCTACTCTGTACTGTACAGCAGCAAATCTATAACGATATACACATTTATTGCAGTTCTCTGATCATTTCATATGTACCATTACAGAAATATTCATTCAGACTAGGGTGAGATAATGAGATACTTTAAATTATTATTATAATAAACTTCCATCAAAATTATTTCCATTCTTACCATACATAAATACAAAACTATATTACAATTCAGATTTTAGATTTTTGTTTCATTTAGAGATTTATAATTAATGTGTAAAAAAAATGTCAAGGAAAATGTGGGTGCCCATACCAAATTCTGAAGCTGGTGCTAATGCCAGCCATGTTTTTACATTGCAGTTGATTGTTCACCCACTTTACAGCTGATTTTACTGATCACTGTTAGCATTCCAATGAAAATGTGTGGCAGGCTTGTTTATATCAAGATAATTATTTTACATGTCCACGGAGCACCACTGATGGAATTACCAGCAAAATCCTGGGAGCTAATCCTGATTGTATCTCTTCTTTCTACACACAGTGACCAAGGAGCAATGTTTGGCAACATTACAGAAATGGTTTGATGAAAAAGGGGAATCAGTCTATTGGGACCGGATCTCTACTATTTTATATCAAGTGGGACGACCTGATGTTTCTAAAGGTAAATATAAATGTTGTAATTTTGTAGAAAATGGTATTAATCTCAGATGTTGTGATGTTAAAGTGGTTAGAGGTCACAGTGCTTCAGTATCTCTGTATACATCCTCTTATTTCAAGAAATTAAAGTGTCCCTGCCAATCCTGACACATTTTATCTTCGTGAACTTATTTTGATTAAACATATTGAAATGAAATGCTTCAGACTACAGAGTTTATGAATTTCATAAGGTAGTTTTTCATAAATGTAAAAATTAATCCCATTCATTCTCTATAAACCATATGCATGTATAGCATAGCACTGTAAAAGTATCCATAGAGAGTTGGATTTTCCACTAATACACCAGGATAGAATTTGAACTTTACTGAGATCATGAGAAATGAAACGTCTTATCATGTCGATACATGCCGTAACGCGTTCATATGTATAATAGAACTTGGAAGAAATCTCAATCAGGACAAAATTCTGGAGATTGAGAAGAACGCTGATGAATATAAGCAAAAAATGCTGGATTCATCTCTGCTTCTTCCGAATGAAGAATTTTCTGAAATCGATGCCAGGCAGAGAGATGGTGAGTGCCCAACATAATTAAACATTTAGAGATTTAAGGTATTTTTTTTTTCAGCGGAGACTCACAGATTAATTAAAACCAAAATGGTAAACAAATAACAGAGACCTTGCTAAGCGAGAGGGGACGGCCCAGACTTGAGTGGGTTGCTGAAAAGCCCCAAAGCTGTATTTTAGCACTTTATATTGCTATTTCTGGTGTATGGCTGAGAGGGAGGGAAAGCCGTGGTTACTGAGACAGTCACTTTCTCTGCCCAGCTCCACGCTTTCTTACTGCCAGAATGCAAACCTACTATACTCTTTGGTGTGAAGGTTACTACTGGTTAACTCTGCTTGGCACTGGAGCCAGGGCTTTTATAGAACTTCAAAGACAATATTAATAATTAATAAAATATATATCGGTCTATCTCTGTCACACAGCTGATGTTTTATCTGTATATTTTACTCATAGAGTTTAATAATGTTGTGCTTATGACACGCTGTCCTGTAATTTTTTAATAATGTTTCTTTTCTACAGTTTTCAACTTTGAGGATATGGATTGGGATCTCATTATTGAAAGAAAGCCACGCCCACCTTACCAGCGAGCGCTTACCGAGTGGTGCTGGTACATGTTATATGGTGTTATTATTGGATTCCTGGGAGGAGCTGTAATGGTGGTCATGATCTATCTATTGCTCTTCAGGGTTTTAAAGATTGATGGAAGAGAGAGAGATTTTTACAAGATTGTCTGATAATACATGTCTGCACGGCAAGGGCAGTGATGATTGAAATAAATGAGAGATTAAATAAACAGCACTTCAACTTCTACATTGCTAGTAATTTAATGTTTATTTGTCTAATGGTGGATTATTACTGCCACAACATCAAATTTCTGTACACAACTTGAGCTGGTGATACAACATTAGCAATGTCCTACTCAAGATATAAAAAATTTGTAATAAAGAGTCATACAACACCTGAACAAGACGAACACCATAACTGAGAGCTCCATTATCTGTCTACAAATCTCAGTAGAGAAAAAACAACATTAGGGAACCATGAAAGATAATGAAGATTACCACTTTTTTTTTTTTTTTTTAGACATAAAATATAAATTGCCTTATTAAATTCAATAATAGCTGAAAATAGCCACGGCCTCATCTACACAAAAAGATAGAGATGGGCCATGACTAACAATCAAGACACACATCCAACTGGTCTTACATAGGAGAGAAAAAACACACACAAAAAAAAGAAAAAAGTCAAATTGCCCAAAAACAAAGTTGTTGTAATATCTACTAAAAGGTCACAGAGATTATGTGAAACTGTCCTAATCTTGCTTTCATACCAACTATGCAGAAATTGATATGCCTAGTACCCGAATTCCGTCCCATTACCAGTCTGTAATATCTACAATAAATTTAGAATAGAACTCACAAAGTCCCTCATTAGGGAGGTTATTACTTAAGAGTAAACCCTTCTCCATCTCAAGTTAGTATAATAGTTGTGCTTTAAGTTGGCCTTTTTTTGGGATGTCTATATTTTTCCAAAATCTAGCAATCAGAATTTTAGTTGCCATTAAACAATGAACCAAAATCAATTCCAGATTACCATGTATTTCTAAGCCAAAAAGGTGGAGTAGTGCAAAATCCGCTTTAAACTCAGGGCGTATACCTCCAATTCTAAAAATTAGGTCAAATATGATAATCCAAAGAGGTTTAATTCTGGGACAAGTCCACCAAATATGGAGTAAAGTCCCTTCAGGGTGGAAGCATCGCCAACAGTTTGGGGGATTAGATATGGATATTTTAGAAAGTCTTACAGTGACCAAATACCATCTAAACAAAATTTTTGTGAAGGTCTCAAGAATATTCAGATTGTGTATATGTTTCCTTGTCAGCATAAATGCTTTACACCAATTATTGTGAGGAATGGAGATACCCAAGTCTTCTTCCCATTTAGTTAGAGCATTAGGTATATCCGGGACCCCCGTAAGTTTTATCAAATCGATCGCAAGAGAGAATACCTTCTTTACATCTAAACCAGAAAAAATCTTCCTGAACAGATTGCCCCTATCAACAGCCAAAGAGATAATATGGTCTTTAAGAAAACTCTTAAGACGTAGATAGTTAAATATCTCCTTAGAGGGTAAGTCTAACTCCGTCCTGAGAGTTTCATAACTTTTCATATGCTGACCTACAAAGAGATCTTTTATCTTATAGGAACAGTTTTTATACCATTGCCTTAAGTTTATCTCTAACATAAACTGTTCTAAAGATCGTATAGTAAGATTCTCACAAAGTGTTTTCTAAATTTTCAAGATATTTTTTAAATATGACCATTCTTTAAGTGTTTGGGATAGGGACAAAACGGGGAGAACTGAGATGTCTTGCAGATCTCTATTCTGGCTTACTTCCCTCCACAAAAGGAGCTCCAGATTATCCAGACCAATTCTGGCTGATTCAATTTTATACCAGGCTTGATTTCTAGAGTCACTTATTTGTAAGTGGGAAGCATGGACCAACATATTAGCCTGATATAATTGCGTAATCAGGGGGTATCCTAATCCACCCTGTTGGGTCTTCTTAGATAAGGTATATGTATTGATTCTAGGACGTTTCCCTTTCCATATATATGACGTAATACTACTCTGGACCATATTCAGCCGAAATCGAGAAGGGAAGCATTCTTAAAAGATAGGCCCATTTGGTAATTATATAGGCTTTGATAGTATTTATTCTTCCCCACCAGGAGATCTCGTGAACTCTCCAGTCTTTCAGTAAGGCGTTGGTCTCTTTTAGTAATTTCAAAAAATTTATTTCCATAGCCCGCGATATATCCGCGGGAATAGTCAACCCCAAATAATTGATCTCTTTGTTCGTCCATTTGAAATCAAAAGCGCTTTTTAAAAGCGCTAGGTTTTCTTTTTTGATATTAACAGCTAGAGCTACTGTTTTATTCAGATTTAAACTATAATTAGATATACTGCTATAATGATCAAATTCTTGCATTAGATACGGGAGAGAGCTGAGGGGATCAGTATTAGAAATTAGAATATCATCCGCGTATAAACACAGCTTCCACACATCCTCCTGAGCTCCCATACCCTTAATCCCTGAGTTGCGTCTAATATTGTTCGCTAGTGGTTCTATAGATAAGACATAAAGTAAGGGGGAGAGAGGGCAGCCCTGCCTTGTCCCATTAGAGATACAGAACCACTCTGAACATAAGTCACGGGCTACAATTCGGGCAGTAGGGTTCGAATATAAAGAACCTACAGCGGTCAAAAACCACCCTTCAAAGCCAAACTGAGAAAGACTTCTCTTCATAAATTCCCACCCAACCCTGTCAAAGGCTTTCTCAGCATCTACCGACAGGGTCAGGAGGGGAGTTCCTTCCTGTCTGGCCCAATCCAATAGATTGAACACCCTACGAGTATTATTAGAAGAATAACGTCCCGTTATAAACCCTATCTGATCATCATGGATCAGAGATGGTAGGACTTTTTTCAGCCGTTCGGCCAATATTGCAGCATAAAGTTTGGCGTCAACATTGACTAAAGAAATAGGGCGATAATTGGTCACATCAGAGGGCGATTTTCCCTGTTTCAAAATAGGAGTGATATGTGCCTTTAGTAGCTCAGGAGATACTGAGCCTTTGAACGCCATTTCGTTAAAGGTACACATTGACTAGTGTGTAATCTAACCCATTTAATTGACCGACCAAAATAATAAATCTCCCTTCCGGATCAGAATGGCTATAATAGCATTCAAAGGAAACTTCATTAGAAAAGATTATAGAAACCCCACATTTTTTTTCCCTTGTAAGGTAGCAGAGTAAATAGTCGGATATTTCTTATAAGACCACAGTTTTTTAACCTCCCCATCCAATGGGTTTCTTGAACAAAACCGATTTGTATTCTCTGAGCAATAAGAGTGTTATACAAATAACCTCTTTTTATGGGAGAATTAAGGCCTTGGGCATTAATCGAAATCACTCTGACCATAAGTTGATCTGTTTAAACCTATTCTGACCTTTATAGGGCTCTTTGACAATAATCTCCTCATGTAAGACCAATTGAAGACAAAACACACAACAAAATACCACATATAAACAATCATAATTACAAAATATCCTGGAGAAAAAAAAAACATGTTTCCAAGAACTGGGAATCGCACAAATTCCCAAAAGGAGGGTCGTAAAATTTACGGGGGGAAACATATTACTTCCCTTACACTCTTGAATCTTCCCATCTATCTCTCTTACCCCTCTCTCCTGTTGCCAAGCAGAGAGTACAGTTTTTTCTCCATCTCTAAAAAGATTATTAAGTGATATAGTATATAATTTGCCTTAGTAGGAGAGTATTATATCAAAGGAGGAAGATTCCCTCAGCATAACTATGCCACTCGTTAGTATAAATCCAAAATAATAAACACAGTGTTAGTGGAGATTATATTCTCCACCCTTAAAAACTATACCTATCACAAACAGATAACTTTAACCAATTAGTGATCTAAAACTAAAATTTTATCAATTTTTACGTGATGTTAATAACACGAAGATTGAGATTGATAGAGAAAAAAAAAAGATTACCACTTTTATTACTTTATCACCCATAGATCTTCACACTTGAAACTGTGTAGTTCAGGTTCTCCATAAGCAATGTGGCTTAGTTTTGTTATTTATTATTGCTGCAGATAACCAATGATTAATGTTAACTTTGATCAAATTTTGACTTCAAGAGTTTAATATATTTTTTGTCATAGATTTGCCTTGAATGTATTTCATGTTATCTGTCACACGTTGGCATACTTAACTTTCTTGCCAGAACTGACCGTGGGAAGCTGCCTGAAAACAAATTAAGTTCCTCTGCAGCAAATCTTACCCATCTGCTTCATGCGATCACGAAGATAACGCGAATACCTGATTCAGATCTGCAGATTACATCATTGCCTACAAGGGGACTGCCTGGGTTGTCAGGAAGATCCCCTAACTTATGATTAGTAAAAACAAACATAATGGAAGCATTTAGTATATCAAATAAATATTCGTTGAGAATAAAATTATATATATATTTCTGTATATTATATATATATATATATATATATATATATATATATATATATATAACTCCTCTGGAACACAGTGATTTCTGCTTTAAGAACTATCCTGCAGTTCCTATGGAGTGACCAGCAGAGGGGGAACTCCTGCAGCACCTGGCCGAATATATGCAGGTCTCCATTTAAGTTTCGGCGGGAAGTTTTTGGCAGTTCAGAGAAGGAAGGAGAAGGAACCCTGCTAAGCTGTAGAAAGACGTTTCCAGAGTGGGAGCTTCTGGTTCCAGTGTGAAGCCTCACTGAAAGGAGGATTTCAGCAGGCATCTACATCCTGACTCAGGCACAGAGTGGTTTCTTTGGCAGAGACTTGCTAGGGAAAGAGAGAAAATCCCAGAAGCAGCAAGAAGCAGTGTTTCCCCTTCTTCCTGGCCCTAATTACATTTGGTGTGGTAAGCCTGCATACTCATACAGTTCTTTGATCAGAAGAAGGAACATTGCAGCAGCCTCCCTTTACTCCTATGGCACCCCACAATGTTGGAACCCCTCCGGTGTCACTCAGTTCTCCAACTCTGAACCCCGAAAGCCCGTGCTTTGTGCCTGGGACCTCCTTTAGAACCTCCTCTAGTTCTATGGGAGAGCCAGGGCTTGGTGTGGTAAGCCTGCATACTCTCCCCCTGTACACAACAGGGCACCCTGACTTTGGGCTGCACAGTTTAACCCCTTCACGACGGGTGACGGACGAGGTCCGTCATCATGGGGATACCCTTAACGACGGATGACGGACCTCGTCCGTCACGCGGTAAAATTAACCCGGCGATCGTGGGGTTAATGGTGCTCCGGTCTGCCTCTGTATTAGAGGCAGACCGGGAGCACCGGATCGGGCTGTCCCAGTACATGTGCCCGCTCTGACAGCATGCCAGAGCGGACACATGTGCTCTGTATACTTACCTTCCGCCTCCCTGCACTTCCGGGTTCAGTGTGAAGTGCAGGGAGACGGATCAGTGCTGATCCTGCCCCCTGGTGGAAAAAAAAATAAAGTTTATTTAAAATCCCACCCCCCTTTACCCCCCCTTTACCATTTTAATAAAAAATTAACCCCTTCCCTGCCAATTGATCACTGACTACAGTGATCAATTGGCAGGGATTACATTTTAATATGATCTGATTTTTTTTTTAACCCCTGAGGGTTAATTCTTTTTTTTTTTAACCCTCAGGGGTTAAATTTATTTTATTAATTAATTTAAATATTTTAAAGTTATAAATTTAGCTAGCTGGGGAGGGTGGAAGTTAGTGGGGAATTGGGGGATTTAGTGTTAGGCTAACTAGGGGTTAACGTTAAAAAAATTTAAAATAAGCTTTAAAAAGTTAAAAAATTAAGTTAAAAAAAGTTTTAATAACGTTTAAGTAAAAAATAAAAAAAAATAAACCCTTTACCCAGTCCAAATAAAAATTAACCCCTTCCCTGCCAGTCTATCACTGCCTACAGTGATCAAAATACAGATCACAGTATTATACTGTGAACTAATTTTTTTTTTAACCCCTGACGATTAACTTTTATTTATTTTTTAACCCTCAGGGGTTAAATTAATTTAATTAACTAATTTAAATATTGTATAATTAAATATTTTGCTAGCTGGGGTGGGTGGGAGTTATGGGAAAATGGGGAATTTACTGTTAGTGCTGCTTACTGCTAGTTAGGGGTTAACGGTAAAAGAAAAAGCTTAGAAAAATGTTAAATCTGTAAAAAAAAGTTTTATGAAAGTTTAGGAAACTTTAAAAAAATGAATAAGCAAAACAAAAGTTTAAAAAATAGTTTTAAAAAGTAAAAAAGTTTTAAAAAGTTAAAAAATTAATTTAATAACGCTCATTACCACTACACCTGGTACAAGCTAGCGGAAAAATGATCCCACGCTAAGGTTCAAAATATGCCTTTTGAAATACCCTGGGATGTCTTCTTTAAGAAATGGTATGGCTTTATGGGGTATTTGGATTATATAGCCTGGTAAAATACTCTAAAATGGGACATGGGCACAGCGTAAAAATTTAAAGTTTGAAAAAAAATGGAATGGCTGTGTCCCAAATGTGCCCCTCCGATGTCCACATATACCTGGCAAAGGTACATACGGGGGTATTTTTGTACTCAGCCGACATAGCTGAGCAACATATAAAGTATTATAGAGTGGTGGTACACATAAGGTTTGCAAAATATACTGTGCAAACTCACTTTGTGTGTCAAAAAGGCAGAAAAAACGCTTATTACCACTACACCTGGTACAAGCTAGCGGAAAAATGATCCCACACTAAGGTTCAAAATATGCCTTTTGAAATACCCTGGGATGTCTTCTTTAAGAAATGGTATGGCTTTATGGGGTATTTGGATTATATAGCCTGGTAAAATACTCTAAAATGGGACATGAGCACAGCGTAAAAATTTAAAGTTTGAAAAAAAATGGAATGGCTGTGTCCCAAATGTGCCCCTCCGATGTCCACATATACCTGGCAAAGGTACATACGGGGGTATTTTTGTACTCAGCCGACATAGCTGAGCAACATATAAAGTATTATAGAGTGGTGGTACACATAAGGTTTGCAAAATATACTGTGCAAACTCACTTTGTGTGTCAAAAAGGCAGAAAAAACGCTTATTACCACTACACCTGGTACAAGCTAGCGGAAAAATGATCCCACACTAAGGTTCAAAATATGCCTTTTGAAATACCCTGGGATGTCTTCTTTAAGAAATGGTATGCCTTTGTGGGGTATTTGGATTATATAGCCTGGTAAAATACTCTAAAATGGGACATGGGCACAGCGTAAAAATTTAAAGTTTGAAAAAAAATGGAATGGCTGTGTCCCAAATGTGCCCCTCTGATGTCCACATATACCTGGCAAAGGTACATACGGGGGTATTTTTATACTCAGCTGACATAGCTGAGCAACATATGAAGTATTATACAGTCGTAGCACACATAAGGTTTGCAAAATATACTGTGCAAACTCACTTTGTGTGTCAAAAAGGCAGAAAAAACTTTTATTACCACTACACCTGGTACAAGCTAGCGGAAAAATTATCCCACGCTAAGGTTCAAAATATGCCTTTTGAAATACCCTGGGGTGTCTACTTTAAGAAATGGTAGGCCTTTGTGGGGTAGTTTGAATTTAAAACGTACGAAGATGCTTGGAAATTGCACATAGGCCCAGCGTCAAAATTCAAAGTTCTGTAAAAACTGATATGGCTTGGTCTCCAATATGCCACTGTAGCTTCACAAAATAGTGCCAAAGACATTCATTGGGGATGTCTTTTTACTCAGAAGACTTAGCTGAGCATAATTTGGAGGTTTTGAACTTAGTGGCACATATGAAATATACAAAATGCCCAGCAAAAATGCAATCCGTATGTCAAAAAATGCACAAAATTATTTTTTACCACATACTTTGGCATATATTGGTGAAAAAATGGGGGCATGCTAAGGCACAATATGCACCTTATGATATACCCTGGAGTGTCTACTTTTACAAATGGTAGGCCTTTGTGTTTTTTTTTTTGAACATTCAAACTGTTATAATACCCCAAATGGAAGCATAGGCTCATTAAATCCGTCTCTCAAAATTCTACTGTGAATACTGAAAAGGACAGGTCTCCTGTATGGCACTGTAGCTTCACGAAATAGTGCCATAGACATACAATGGGGGTGTCCTTTTACTCAGAAGACTTAGCTGAGCATAATTTGGGGGGTTTGAACTTAGTGGCACATATGAAATATACAAAATGCCCAGCAAAAATGCAATCCGTATGTAAAAATTACACAAAATTATTTTTTACCACATACTTTGGCATGTAATGGTAAAAAAATGGGGGCATGTTAAGGCACAATATGCACCTTATGAGATACCCTGGAGTGTCTACTTTTACAAATGGTAGGCCTTTGTGGGGGTTTTTGAACAGTCAAACTGTTATAATACCCCAAATGGAAGCATAGGCTCATTAAATCCGTCTCTCAAAATTCTACTGTGAATACTGAAAAGGACAGGTCTCCTGTATGGCACTGTAGCTTCACGAAATAGTGCCATAGACATACAATGGGGGTGTCCTTTTACTCAGAAGACTTAGCTGAGCATAATTTGGGGGGTTTGAACTTAGTGGCACATATGGAATATACAAAATGCCCAGCAAAAATGCAATCCGTATGTAAAAAATGCACAAAATTATTTTTTACCACATACTTTGGCATGTAATGGTAAAAAAATGGGGGCATGTTAAGGCACAATATGCACCTTATGAGATACCCTGGAGTGTCTACTTTTACAAATGGTAGGCCTTTGTGGGGGTTTTTGAACAGTCAAACTGTTATAATACCCCAAATGGAAGCATAGGCTCATTAAATCCGTCTCTCAAAATTCTACTGTGAATACTGAAAAGGACAGGTCTCCTATATGGCACTGTAGCTTCACGAAATAGTGCCAAAGACATACAATGGGGGTACCGTTGTACTCAGCAGAAGTAACTGAACACATAATAAAACTTTGTACAGGAATAGCACACACCAACTTTACAAAATACACATGAGAAGTTCTTTGTTATACGTTTGTGTGCGAAAACCCCCAAAAAACACAATTTTACTCCAATATTTAGCAGAGGTTGGCGGTAAAATGGCTACGTAGAAAGTGTCAAAACAACCTTAGGTAAATAGCCTGTGGTGTCTACTTTATATAAATATATACTTCTGTGTGGCAATTTTGTTTTATTTTATGGCTATTAGGCTTACAAGACAAACATACCAAATTCTAAAATCGCTCCACATTAAAATTTTATTTTACTCCTTGTGCTTTGTGACCTGTAACTACCAAAAAAAACTTAAAATCCCAGACACATTATATATTCTGTAAATCAGAACAAATAAATGAATTTATTTTTAATTACTTTCCTTAACCTGCACTAATTATGCACACATTATGATTGCAAAAACTGTAAAAAAAAAACAATATTTTTCTTTTTTTTGCATTTTTCTGTATTTTTTTTATAATAAGTAAGCATTTATATATATATATATATGTTATATCAAATTAAAGCCCTTTCTGTCCTTTAAAAAACAGTATATAATATGTGTCGGTGCAATAAATGAGAGAGATGCAAATTGCAGTTGAACGCAAACAGCAAGAAAATGCAAAAAATGCTTGTGTCATTAAGCGTAAGTCAAGCTTCTGAAGCTCTGTCCTTAAGGGGTTAAAGACTGGACCCCTATTCTTATCCTATACACCAGAAAAAACACAACACTACAACCGACATTTACACAAAACACCACACCTTAATGAACTAACTACACACACTCAATCCCACAAGCAGGCTCTAAACACATGTACAATACGCTTTCCTTACACTTTTGTCCTTTGGTATCCCACTTACGGAGACACTGGAGAAATGTCACAAGCAAACACAGCGCAAGCATGTTAATAAATTTGCTTGCGCTGCATAGAACAAATACAGGGCCTTTATTTCATGCAAGAGCTCTTCAGCAGAGCTCTGCGCATTAAACCAACATGTTCACTTTGAGAGGGGGTGTGCTTGTCATTGGTGATGACAAAACACACCCCCTTTACAGTGGGCCGCTGTGATTCAAAAATGCCCGGGCCGAATTGTTTCCCCAGTCCTGCCCTGTATATATATATATATATATAAATTATACAGAAATAAGTTTTGAGACAGAAGTATGATGATGACGTATGACAATCTGATGCGGCATATGTGGTTGCTAGGTGATGAATCAATAAAATACAAAGTGTTCTCTCATCCCCACTGCAGAGTGTGTGTATGAAGGAAATGCACAAAAGTGAAAAGATATCAAAAAGAGTATTTCGCAGGCTCAGGTGCTCATCCCAAACAAGAGTGTCACCAAAACAAAACAGTAACAAGCAAGGGAACCACCGGTAAGTGGTGTCCATCAGGGTTCTGTTTTGGGACCACTTTTATTTAACATATTTATAAATAATCTTGAAATAGGCATTGAAAGCCATGAATCAGTGTTTGCAGATGACACACAACTTTGTAAAGTAATAAAATGTGAGCAGGATATTGCTTTGCTGCAGAGGGATTTGGATAGATTGGGGGACTGGGCACTCAAATGAGGGCGAAGGGCAGAGGTTTTCTAGAAGGGGCGAGACCAGGGGCTTTGTAAAAAGGGGCAGGGCAGGAGTTTTCTAGAAGTTTCTCACCAGCCCCTTTCTACAAAAGTACTGGTCTTCCCCCTTCTACAAAACTGGCGCATTTATACAAAACCCCTGTCCTGGCCCCCTTCTACAAAACCTCTGCCCTAGCCCCTACATCTTTTGAACCCAAATCCCTTTCTTATGCTGTTTCTCTTTTTTCAAGATGTTTGGTATTTATAAATGTATTATGTTTTATAGCGATATAGTTCCTAGAAATGTGTTTAACCCCTTAAAGGATCAGCTCAATGAAGTGGTCTGGGTGCCAGGTCCCTCTAGTTTTAATCCTGCAGCTGAAAACATAGCAGTTTCAGAGAAACTGCTATGTTTCACAGAGAGTTAATCCAGCCTCTAGTGGCTGTCTCACTGACAGCCGCTAGAGGCGCTTCCGCGATTCTCACTGTAAAACTCACAGTGAGAAGACACTGGACGTCCATAGGCTCTTGCTGCACATGCTCATTCGGATCTGACGTGGGCAGGGGGAGGAGAGGTCACCAGTGCCGAGGCAGCCCGACGCTGGAGAAAGGTAAGTGGCTGAATGGGTTTTAAGGGGTTAAAACCCCTTCAGCCACTTACCTTAATCCAGCGCCGGGCTGCCTCGGCGCTGGTGACCTCTCCACCCCCGCCGACGTCAGCTCCTGAGTGGAGCTGAAAGCGCATGTGCGGCAAGAGCTGAAGTGGTCTGGGTGACTATAGTGTCCATTTAAATACCCTGGGTTGTCTACTTTTACAAATGGTATGCCAAGATGGGAAATTTAAGACAGATATCACACTAGCAAAACCTAGAACCAAAATAAATTTAGGATTTTTTTGCAGAAAACACCAATATGAAGCGAAATCTACCAAGCGGGTCTCAGCAACGAAAAATTAAGAAGGCAAAAGAAAAGTCAGCCGAGGCGATGTCTGGATCAATTTTAAAATATGTTGCACCTTCAACATCTACCGCAGTAGGAGAAAGTGCTGAAGACATTCAGTCTGTTGAATCCAGAGGTAAAATGCCTGAAGTATCTTCTCAAGAAGCTTCATATGTGAAATGCAAGAATTGTAGATCATTTTATCTTCAAGCGGTGAAAGTGATGTAGACGAAGGAGATGCCAGCAGAAGCCTGCATCAGCAAGACTCTGATGATGATGATGAAGAAGAAGAGGAGACTGTTCGACTGTCAGCTTATTCTGATGTTGCTGCTTGGCCAGTTCCAGTTCCAGATGTTTTATGAGTGGACCTTATTAAGAGGGGAAGTGAACATTTTCAAAATAGAGATGGGCCATTCAGTCCTGTTGAAAGGCAAGGAGAGAAATCAAAAGGGAAGAGTCGCCAGCTGACCACTGCATGGTTCTATAAGGCTCTGCCTAATGGCGAAAAAATTCTTAGAACGTGGATGGTGTACTCTCCATCAAAACAAAGTTTGTTTTGTTTTTGCTGCAGACTTTTTGCTGTTGATGACAAAGTAACAGGGGCATCCAGTTTTATTACTGGGTTTCAATTGTGGTGGAAGCTGAACCCAAAGGTGTCTGATCATGAGGATTCTGATCAGCATCTTACATGCTTGGAGAAATGGAAGACCTTGAGAGCAGGATTGAAGCTACAAAAATGCCTTGATCATGTCCATCAAACAACAGTGTACAGAGAGAAAAGGAAATGGAGGGATATTTTGCATCGCCTTTTGGATGTAACTTTGTTTCTGGCTCACCAGAATCTTCCCTTTCGTGGGCATAGAGAGACCATGTCATCCGCAAACAAAGGCAACTTCCTGGAATTGGTAGAATTGCTCTCAAACTATGATCCCATTTTAAAGGAACATTTCATGAGGCTGAAACATGCTGTTGCATCTGGAAAGAGAATGACTTCTTATTTCTCTCCAAAAATTCAGAACAAATTAATGTGTCTTTTGGGAAATCATGTGAAGGACAAAATAGTGGCTGATATTGTGGCGAAACCGACCTCGCCACGTGTCCTTGAAGGGGGCTGCTTGCCGGCCTCTTGCCTGCTGACTATGGCCCCTGGGAGATTTGGCCCTTTAAATACAGTATTTGGGCATATTGTATTTTATTGTGCGGCTACTGGCCCTTTAAGCACAGTGAATGGACTTACTGAAACTTTTTGGACACTTCATAATCCCCTCCCCCGGATCCATTGATCTCCAGCAGGGCGTTGTCCCAGGGACACTGCCAGACCAGGTAAAGCCATGCTGGCAAGGGATAATAAAAGGACCTCACCTAACTTTTTAACCCCTGGACGGATTCATGTGATTTTTATATATGTTGCTCCCCAAGTTATGCTGATCGCAGTAATATAGTTTTATCCGTATGTGATGTAAGATCAGGGAGTTATTAAAATGTATAAAAAGTGTAACTTTTCAGCTTGGAGATAATTGAGTAGATACAGTAATTGACTGTATGATCATGCTCCAGTTTTCTTGAGAATAAGGATAAAAGAAGGTAATACCCCAAGGACTAAATGGAGGCTAAATGAAAGCCTTTTAAAACTTGATTACATCAGGGACCAAATAGAAATAGAAATAGAGAATTTTTTAAAAATTAATTACAACGGAGAAGTTGCAACACCAATTGTATGGTGTACCCTGAAAAGTTTCATAAGAGGACTTTTAATAAAGTTTGGTTCCGAATATAAACGGAAGAAAGGTGAGTCACTACAAGTCCTGAGAATTAAACTAGCGAAAATGGAAAGGCTAAATAAAATATCAATAACTAGGGAAATAATAGAGGAAATTAATAATATAAAGTTAAATATTAAGGAAAAAATATACGAGGAGATCTGTAAAAATCTATCCTTCCTTAGACAAAGATGGTACCATAATAATAATAAAATCAATAGGGATCTCTCTAATAAAATTAAGAATCAACATAAAGATAAATCTATAAAAAAACTGACGACAAAGGGAGGAAAGGCTGTAAATCTACCTAAAGATATAGCAGAGGCTTTTGCCGAATTTTATAGTTCGTTATATAACTTAGAAGAGGTTAAGGCTAGTAATGATGAAATTGACAAATTTCTTAAGAATCTTAGACTTCCTAGGCTAAGCCAAGAGAAACTAGAATATATAAATGCCCCTTTTAGAGAATTGGAAATCGAAGAAGCGATAGAGAAATTAAAATCAAATAAGGCACCAGGTCCGGATGGATTCTCTGCTATCTTTTATAAAACATACATAAAAATAATTACTCCAATTCTCTTGGAGATGTATTCGTTAATATCTAGTGATGTTCCATTTCCAAAAGAGATGATGTTAGCAACAATTATTCCGATTCCTAAGCCAGATAAAGATAACACAATAATTGCTAACTATAGACCAATATCACTAATAAATATTGATATTAAAATATTCTCGACAATCCTGGCTAACCGTTTAAAAGAAGTATTGGGAGATTTGATTAACTGGGACCAATCAGGATTTGTGAAAGGAAGAAGTACCTCAGATAATACAAGGAGGATTTTTAATGTAATAAATAGAGTGAGCGGACAACACAGGGAATCTGTTATTATTGCCCTAGACGCTGAGAAGGCCTTTGACAGAGTCAATTGGAGATTCCTGGACTCTGTCATGGGCCATTTCGGATTGGAAGGATCATTTAGAAATAAAACTCTATCTTTATATAAAAACTCGTCGGCAAGAATTAGCAGCCCATATTTTGATTCTGACCCCTTCGATATTGGGAATGGGACTAGGCAGGGTTGTCCGCTAGCTCCACTCCTTTATATTCTCACAATCGAACCGCTGGCTACGATGATAAGACAGAACGAAAAGATAAAGGGAATAGATTTTCAAGAGGATTGTATAAAGATATCTTTGTTCGCTGATGATGTTCTACTTACTCTTGCTGACCCCCTATCATCAATTCCATCGTTACTAGAAGACATTTCTATATACAGTAAATTTTCGAACTATAAGGTTAACATTAACAAATCTCAAATTCTTCCATTTTTATTGTCCAAGACACAGTTGGAAGTCTTGTCCTCACATTTCCATATAAAATGTATAAAAGATAAAATTGATTATTTAGGTATAAAGATAACATTTGATACCACAAAGACAATTTTGATAAACTTTGACAATTTGTATAAAGATCTACAATCTCAGATATATAAATTGAGGAGATTAGAACCATCTTGGATAGGAAGAGTTAACATTACTAAATCGTACCTGATGCCAAAACTCCTATATTTTCTTAGGATGATTCCCTACAGTATTGAACGGGGTATTTTAAAGCGTTTTCAAAGTCTGTTCTCTAGTTATATATGGCGGGATAAACCACCTAGAATAGCGGCATAGATCCTATGTAGAAGCTATCGGAAAGGGGGTATAGCCTTTCCTGATGTGATCAAGATGTATGAAGCAAATAGGGCCTCTCAGTTTATGGCATGGTTAAATTTGGATCAAAACATATCTAAATCCTGGATTAAAATAGAACAGGAACTAGGACCAGGACAAAAGTTATATATTTTAGGGTGGCTAGGACTTTTGAATCTGGGGGTTTTGGAAACTGAGCAATTTTCTAATAAAATCATGAGAGATATGGTGGACTTTGCAAAATATCTGAATATTAAGCTGAACCTTAAAGGAAAATTATTATCTAATACACCCATAGAAATTCTTCATTATGCTATGTCAGATATGAATATTAAAACCTGGTCACACCATGGAATAAAAAGAATAGGAAATTTATATGAGGGATCTAAATTAGCGGCATTTACACAACTACAATCTAAATATAAACTCTTACCTGGGAAATATTTCAATATTTGAGGATTAAGAATTTTCTTTTAACTAAAATATTGATTAAAGATCACTATCTTGAACCTTATATTATTTGTAGTCAAAAAAAGGGGGGAATCTCTAGATTTAACAAATTGTTTGATACACTAGACAATGTTACTGATGTGCCTCCATTCGGTAAATGGGAGAGGGACATGGGAAAGTCCCTCCCATTGATAGATTGGATAAATGCCACAATGTTAGTAAAACAAAGTATACAAAATATATCTTTGTTCGAAACACATTTAAAGATCATCTATCGGTGGTATATGGTCCCGGTTAGACTCCATAAAATATCCCCACTATACTCAAAAGAATGTTGGAGATGTGGAAGAGAAGAGGGTACCATGTTCCATATATGGTGGGCTTGTACGGGGCTGAATAATATCAAGACTCAAATGTTAGGTTTAATGAAAAGTATCTTTAAGGAAGTTGTTGTAATCAGTCCCGAAATGTTTTTGTTCAACATGGATTATAAATCATTTGATAAACAACAAAAATATATTATGACACATATATTTTTCGCAATAAAAATTAATATTGCTAGAGCATGGAAATCAACTAACCCACCATCTTGGCAAGAAATAATGGACCAAATAAGGTTCCAATATAAGATGGAATCTTCAACTAGAGCTTCGAGAGAGCTTTGGCAACCCTGGACTTCCAGATTTCCTATACAATAATGTAATATTGGATTAGGACCCAGCCTTTGCCGAGTCTCATACATGTTTTTTTTTTTTTTTTTTTTTAATTTATATAAATTATAGATGATTACTATGGCAAAAAGGGAAGGGATCAAATGCAAAAATAGATAGGTTTAATATAAGATGTAAATCTACAAATATCTTTAAATTCAATAAATATATGTTCTATATAATGGAGAATTGTTAAATGAGAACTGAGTATGTATTGATCGATATAACTGTAACTCGATATGTTCCTCCTTTTTTTTTTTCTCTTTTTTTTTTTCTCCTCTCTTTTTTCTGTTTTTGGATTGTGAAATACACTCAATGTTATGGATACTTAAAAGAATGTATTTTAATGTTGCAATATTGAAATTTGTATAATTATTGAATAATGGACATATGTACAAAGGAAAAAAAAAATCTACAAATAAAATAAATATTTAAAAAAAAGTGTAACTTTTCAGCTTGGAGATAATTGAGTAGATACAGTAATTGACTCAATTATCTCCTAAGCAGAGGGGAGGAATATGCTGGGTGTGTTTCTACTGTCCCATTGTGTCTGATTGGCTGTTGTACTTGCATTGTATGTGTGGTAATTGGTTGTTCTGCAAAACCCTGTGGGCAGTATTATGTTTTGTGGATGGTAAATAAAAGAGGCTGTATGTGCCAACACAATGAGTTCCTGTTTAACCCTCAAAGTGAAGTGTTGTCTCATTATTGGGGGAGGATTTATTGTATGCTGTTCCAGTTTGACTGCTATTCGTATGGTTTCCTATTCAACTGTCTACAGCATTCATATGCTAGAGAGGATTCCTATGCTTCTCAGATTCGGTGGTTGTGGTGTCTGCTGCAGTGCTTGGAGTCCTCAGGAAGCGCTAGGAGCATCCATTAACGGAGGTACCCAGTCGGGGTGCCAGTCGATCCGTTACAGATATCAAGAAAGCAAAGTACTTTGGGATTCTTTTTGACAGCACCCCTGATGTGCTCCACACTGATCAGATGTGTGAAGTGATCAGATATGTTCATATGGAAGGGTACAATGTTGAAGTAAAGGAATCATTATTGGGCTTCTTTCCTGTTGCTGAAAAGACTGCTGATGAGCTCACAGAAAATATCCTGCAACATCTGGAGGAAGATGGACTAGACATAAGCCTTTGCCGTGGTCAAGGATATTATAATTCTGCAACTATGGCAGGGATTCATGGTGGTGTTCAGGCAAAAAAAAAAGAGATTAATCCCAAGGCTTTGTTTATGCTATGTGCAAACCATTCTCTGAACCTATGTGGGGTGCACTCATTTGGAAGTGTTGCTTCCTGTGTGACCTTTTTTGGAACATTGGAGAGAGTGTATTCCTCTTTTTCAGTTTCTACACGTCGTTGGGAATTGCTGATGGAGAATTTAGGTGTGACAGTGAAAAGACTTTCCCAAACAAGATGGAGCGCTCATTTTGATGCTGTGAAGCCAGTGAGGGCAAATTTTGAAAAACTGACTTTAGCCCTTGAAAAACTGTGTAATCCCAAAGAAAATGTGGACACAAGAGGATCGGCTCAGATGTTGCTTTCTGCCGTATGTGATTTTTCTTTTTTGTGTTACCTTTCTTTCTGGTGTGAAGTTCTAGAAGAAGTTAATATCACACAGAAATATTTGCAAACAGTGGGACTCACTCTTGAAAAGTGCATTGTGAAACTACAAGGTTTGAAAGCATTTCTAGCAGATCAGCGCAGTGAAATTGTGGAGAAGGCCATTTGTTATTCAACTACTACATGTAAAGAAATTGACATTTCTATGGAAAGAAGAGGAAGAGTAAAGCTCCGTAAAACAATGCCAGGAGAGAAGGCAAAGGACGCTGGTCTCACATTGCCAGAGGAAATGAAAAGGGCTATGTTTGAGTGCCTTGATCGTTTTCATCACGATTTGGAAATTCGTTCACAGGCAATTGAAAAAATCCTTTCAATGTTTGCTGTTATTCAGCCAAACTCTGGTTGTGGCAACAGAGAAAGATATTCGTAATTATACTCCAAAATTGACTGAGATATTTGACGAATTCTCTAAGGAAGACATCTTTAGGGAAATTGAACGTCTTCGGAGGCATTTGGAAGCTGCCAAGATCAGTGTTGAAGAAGCAAAGTAATGGACGGCATTGCAGTTCCTGGAGTTCATTGTTAAATGGGATTATTGTGAATCTCTGCCAAATCTGTCACTGTGTTTAAGATTCTTTTTGACTCTCTGTGTGTGTATTGCTTCATGTGAAAGAAGTTTTTCCAAATTAAAATTGATAAAAAAAACAAGGTTGACAAATCTGGCTATACTTTCAATTGAGCATGAATATGCAAGGAAGATTGGCTTTGATGAAGTAATCGATACTTTTTCAGAAATTAAGGCTCGAAGGCAGAGGATGTGAATAATTTCAAATTACCTCTGCCGAATAGACTGAGTGGTCACTTTGGATCTGTGTTTTTTTTTTTGTTTATAGAAAGTGTATTAGCTGTTAAGTAAATGTTAATTATTTAAATTTAATTTATTTCTAAGTTAATTTATTTTTCATAGTTCCATCTTTTTCAAGTTGATATACAGTTTACAAATTTGTGCAATAAATATTATTGAAAACGTTGAAAAAAATGTTGGTGTTTTCTTACATTTTTATTATGGGGGTGGGAGGAGGGTGGTGCCACACTCAGGGTCCACCCCGGGTGCCAAATGCTCTAGGTACGCCCCTGCTTCCATTTCTGGTTCACAATGACCAGGTGGGGTTAACCCTGGGTAGCCAGGGGTCGGATAACACCTGCAAAGTGGTAAGCCTTATGCACAGTTTGCACAGGGAGAGGGGGGGAGGCTGCCTGGTTTCGTTTAATGCCGAGAAGGTGTTCGATCGCCTAAATTGGACCCTCTTAACAGCAGTCTTAGAAAAATATGGTTTTACGAAGCAGTTTATCAATGCGGTGCAGGCACTTTACTCCGATCCATCTCCGGCAAGGGTTCTTAACTCGGGATTTGTCTCATCACCACGAGACTCCGAGAGGCTTTCCCTCTGGACTTGCGATCGGACAATATCACTTTCCTGGGCCTGAGACTTACTAAAAATATGGCACACCTTTGTAGAGACAACTATGTTCGACTCATACACAAATTTCCTGAGATGCTCCAAATATGAAAAGGGAGGTTTCTTTCCTGGGTGGGATGGATAGCAGCAATAAAGATGGTGTTCCTGCCCAAAATCCAATACTTGTTCAGGACATTACAAATTCCCCTACCGAAACACTACTTAAAAACTGTCCAAAACCTATTTGTTAAATTTATCTGGGATGGAGGCAGACCTAGAGTAGCAACACAAATACTTCAACAGTCAATGGAGAACGCGGCTCTGGGCTTCCCAAACCTCGTTGCCTACTACAGAGCTGCCACCCTACACAACATCGGTTCCAGTAGGGTGATAACGAAAGCTAGACAGACATGGGTCACATTCATGCAAACAGAACCATGTAATTGAATACTCCCGAGACCGGGGGAAGTGGAAAAAAAACACCTGCTATGGAGAATTGCGGGAAAGCACCCAAGTAACCCATCTTGATCATATTTTGCATAAGGCTGCGCTGGATGTTCTAAGTTGTATGCATATATAGTAGAAAATGTAATCATACTTAATACATAATTGTATTTTCCTGATCATAGGCCAGGGTAGCACAACAATGGGTAGTTTAGCAGCCAGCCCTTTTGCTAATCAGTGCAGCCTATTTAAGCAGCAAGTCCCAGTACCTCCTTTCCCTTGCATGATTTCCTTTTTCCCAGAGGTTTTCCTGGTTCCAGTGTATTCCTGGTTCCTGCCTTCTGGCCTGGTTTCTGACTCTGCTGCTCTCCTGATTCCAGCTTGTCTGACTACCTGCTTTGGTGCCTGGCCCCTGCTTGCCTTTTGGATTATTTTCATTTTTGCTATTCTTCTTATTAATAAAGGTGTTTCTACGGTCTCTCTCTGTCTGGTTCCTGGTCCCTAACATGACCCTGCTAATAAAGAAGACATTGCTTTGGGCTAATCCAGGTGGGAGAATTATAGCCCATTAGTCTACAATTATGCTGCTTTTATTGATGCTTTTAGAAAGACGTTTGATGCTCCTGGTAGAAAAGCTAATGTTGCCAGATAATTCCTTCGCCTTAAACATAGCAATAAATCCTTGGTAGATTATGCCTTAGATTTCAGCTCAGCAGCAGCAGAAGTACTCTGGAATAATCAGGCGTTTGTAGACACTTTCCTTAATGGTTTGTCCGATGGTAATTGGGATGAGGTGGCCACCACAGACCCTCCATACAACCTAGAAGACCTGATTTCTTACCTGTCCCGTATTGACGAACATAGGCAGAATACTAGAGAAAGACACAGGAGGATTTTAATTAGCTTGCTTCTGTCAGGATCCTATCCTGACAAACAAGACTTTTTTTTCTGTTCCTTTAAAAACCAAGTTCCTGTACTGATTTATTTGCCACTAGTGGCCTCCTTAACCACTAACACAGAGATTTCCATTCATCCTAACCTGAGATCCTATAAAAGGTTACACCCAACTCACCTCATGGCCTTGACATTGAAGTTGATGATGATGATTATTATTATTACTGGCATTTATAAAGCGCCAACAAATTCTGCAGTGCTGTACAATTGGGAAAAAGACAAACACAATAAGAACAGACCGATACAACAGGTAGAGGACCCTGCCCGTGAGCTTACAATCTAAAGGGGTAGGAGCAGTACTCAAAGAATGAGTCCGAACAACCATTACATTTTTTATTCTAAAAAATTGTCGTACACAAAAAAGATATGAAATAGGAGACAGGGAACTGCTTGCAATCATTCTGGCTTTAAATAAAGGGCGCCATGTTTTGGAAGTGACATCTAATCTCATAACTATATTGACAGATCATAAAAATCTGTCTTACGTTGGGGAAGCTAAACACTTATCATCAAGACAGGCATGTTGGTATCTTTTCTTGTCAAGATTATATTGCATTTTAAAATATAGACCTGGGTAAACACTAAGGCACATGCTTTATCCCGTCATTATGAACCTAATGTATGTCTTGAAACAGAAGTGTCTGCTATTGTGGCAAAACAGTGTATAATAGCCCATACCAGTGTTAAGATACAGTCTGTTCGGATTACTGATATACTGATATGCTGGTAAAACAAGGTCAAGCACCCGTGCAACTTCTTGATGTTAAAAATTATGCACCACCTGAACACCAAAAATAAGTACTTACTTAAGGTCGCTGGTCACCCAGGCATTAATAGAACACACTCACTAATTGATACTGAATTCTGTTGGCCTTCTTAACGGAAAAATACTAAGATCAAACGACCTCATATTCTTCTTTGTAGCTTATTACAGCTGTTAGACATACCAAACACGCCTTGGGTTAAAAGCCATTGATTTTGTTGTTGTTTTACCCATTTCTGACAGTAAAATTATGATAAATAGAGAGATTTTTAAAAAAATGGCTCACTTTATTCCCCTGAAAAAGCTACACTTGTCTACTGAATTATCCAGAATATTTTCTAAGGTAGTCTTTCAATTATATGTCATTCCTATGGAAAGTATATCAGATATACCAGAGGTACCCAATTTATTTCCAGATTCTGGAGTGTTTTCTGTGCACAAATGAATATAAAACTCAGTCTCTCGTCAGCTAATCACCCTCTTCTAATGGGGCACCAAAACGTAGTAATCAAAATTTGGAACAATATTTAAGATCTTTCATTTCTGCACACCAGGACACTTGGGTTGGCTTGATTCCCAGGGCATAAATTGTATAAAATAACATTGTTGTGTGAATGGACTCATACTTAATTACAATTTTCATCCTATTCTTCCCTCCACATTTCCTTCACAAAGTCAGTCTGTTCTTGACTCTAGGCTGTCTAGGGATAGAAATCAGGAATTGCAAATAATAGCAGAGTCATGGAGTATAGAAAGGAAAATAGTCAGAAATGCTATAAGGATAATAACACACGATTGGGAACCAAAATAGAAAAGGGCAATGGTCTGAGCCAAAGCAAACTATTTATAGTCTAGCACTTTAATTTTATCTCCGATACCTGCTTGATTGGAAGGGTTTTTATACTGAGGAAAGGTCCTAGGTTGATAATTCAAACATCCATGTTCCTCGTCTTGTTAGGTCCTTCAATGCCTGTTTTTCTTTCGGTCTGTTGGCCATTCTAGAAGTGGAGGTCCTTGCATGGCCTATGGAGAGCCAGTCAGCAGGTAGTTGGGGAACTTTCCCATGGTCTCTCTCTCCAGCGATCCCAACGCTGTGATTCCACCCCGTCCTATGACAAGGCATGTGCACGGTGACGTCATGACATCAATTACTTCACAGACCACCAAAATCGTTAAATTCGAATATTTTAGGGGCGTGGTTATAAAATTAAAATTTCTGACTATAAATAGTTCCACTATATGGCCATATGTTGTTAATCCCTACAACAACTACTTCACAGTACCCCAATATAATAAAAGTGATAGAAATGTCACTTTTATTATAATCTTCATTTAGCAGATATTGATTTGCATTGTGAGTGTGGCTGAACCACTGTCTGTTCGTGGATTTCCCTTCTCTTTCACATGTATTTTCCCTGTGTTTTTGTTTGTTATGCCCGCTCCCCGTTTGGGAGCGCTCCCACGAAGGGGATTCATTCACCTCTGGAACGGGGACCACCACAATACCTCCTTTGGAATGTTAGTATAGAATGTTCACACCTCCCAATCACCTCGCAATATAAGTGTCGAAACCACAAGGAAAACAATTAATGAGTGCTTCCCTGGGTAGCCGCCATTCATACAGGCGTACGCCACCAGGGGAAGCATTTGTGGATTGTTTCCCGACTCGTATCCCGAACGAAGGCCTTCCTGGTGCCACATTAGAACATTTACACCAATTAATCGGAATGCTTGCACCCCCAACATAGGTGTGAAACCTCAAGGGAAGTAATTGAGTGCTCTACTGGGTGGCCACTATTCGTACAGAAGAACACCATCCAGGGGGAGCATTCGTACCCCAAAAGGAGACGCTTTCCTTGTCTGAGTTTCACACCAGGACATCGCTAACAGAGACTAATCGATCGAGGGACCGAGGTGAGTATCCCTGAGATTGGTGTGGTCACTTTTGGGGCACTGGTGAGTTTTGGCGGGCTCTCATGAGACCAGCTCTTTGCCCCGCGGGCGGGCTTTTCTGTGCCTGGGAGATAAAGGGACGGTCCCTTTTTCCTGTGCCTAGACTCTTGGGAAGAAGACCCCTGGCGGTTGGTGGCGGGCTTTAGGGACAAAGGGAATGTAGTCCCTTTCCGCGCCGGGACCTCGGGGAGGGGGAGGATTGTGGGATGTGTCTTCATAGGTGTGTATGTTCCACCCCTTGCACGAGGTATGCATAAGAGCCTTGTGTGGCCAATAAAATTGTGTTGTACCTCCAGGACTGTGTGTTGTCCGGTTACTGGGGGGAAATAGGTCCCTCTGGCTGAAGGCAAGGAATTAGCGGAGGTAATCGGTCGGGCTACCCATGGTCCGCTACAGTAAGTATATTTATCCAGGCACTAACACTTTAATTGTTTAGTTTTGACAATTGTTTTTAAATAGCTTATTTAGCACTATCTATTTGTTTCCCACATTTAGATTTAGTGTAGCACCAACCCATATTTGGGTGCTGTGAAGTAGTGGTGAGCTTATATGGTGGAACTGAATCCCCATATTTATTGTCTTAGGTGAATTTAAGTAGCCTGATAAGATTATTAGTATATTATTTGTGCACCTTAACTTAATTTGTATCATATATGATCCTGTACAATGCATATTTTGTATGTGCCCCCAATCCTTTTTTTATTTGAGGCACTTTTAATGTCCCCATCAGTAAATGTTTGCTCTACAGGTAACACTGACAAAAATGGACCAAGACTTTTGCTGACATTTTATTTATTCTTGACATTCTTGATTTTATTTCCTTTTCAGCTGCCGATGACATTGGCCCTCACATGGTGATAAGGATAGCTGATCTCCTTAGCCCTGAGGAATGTCAAGATTTCATCAGCAGAATCAATAGACCTGAAGACGATCTGGTTAAGAAAATCTCAAACCTGTCTCCAAAACAACGCAGGCGCAGAGAGATTGGTAAATTCACCCATTGATTATTATATCATGTGTTAATGCTGTAACTGGAGAGCAGAGTTAATGAAATAAATTATTTTAAAGTATAGTGAATTAGGAAAGATAATGTATAATTATTTTATATTACAAATTGTTATAATTTTCACTTACATATACACATTTATTGTAGTTCTCATATGTACCATTATATAAGTATTCCTTCAAAGACTAGGGTGAGATAATGAGATACTTTAAATTATTACTGCTATCATTATTTATATATTTTTTTATAAATTAAAATTATTTAAATACTTACCATATGGAAATAAAAACTTGAT
Source organism: Pelobates fuscus (assembly GCF_036172605.1). Lineage (NCBI taxonomy): Eukaryota > Metazoa > Chordata > Amphibia > Anura > Pelobatidae > Pelobates > Pelobates fuscus. The sequence goes on along the minus strand of NC_086317.1, from coordinate 163,413,794 downwards.
TACAAATCAGACAGATAACCATTTATTTTTATTTAGAGATGTCTGAAAATGATTTCAAGAAAAACGTGGGAGCCCATACCCATAACTATTCTGAAGCTGGTGCACATAACAGCAATGTATTTTCACTGCAGTTGATTGTTCACCCACTTTATAGGTGATTTCAGTGATCACTGTTAGCATTCCAATGAAAATGTGTGGCAGGCTTGTTTATATCAAGATAATTATTTTACATGTCCACGGAGCACCACTGATCAATTCCCAGCAAAGTCATGGGAGCTTATCCTCATTGTATCTCTTCTTTCTACAGTGACCAATGAGCAATGTTTGGCAACATTACAGAAATGGTTTGACCAAAAAGGGGACACTGTCTATTGGGACCGGATGTCTTCTATCTTATATCAAGTGGGATGATCTGATGTTTCTAAAGTAAACATATATTTTGTGATTTAGTAGAAAATCTTATTAATCACAGATGTAGTAATGACAAAGCGGTTAGAGGTCACAGTGTTTAAGTCTGTGCAGGGCCGGCGCGTCCATAAGGCGGCACAGGCGGCCGCCTTACGGCGCACCGGCTCCGGGGGCGCAAGATTTCAGTGACCGGCAGGAGGGAAAACTCTCCCTCCTGCCGGCCACCATCTCCGCCCCCAGTGCGGCAGTGCTGCGATCAGGCGCGGCGAGGGAGCTCTAACCTCTCTGCTCTGCTCCCTCGCGCGCTGTCTGCTGATGCCGCGGGAGCCGGAATATGACGTCATATTCCGGCTCCCGCGGCATCAGCAGACAGCCCGCGAGGGAGCAGAGCAGAGAGGTTAGAGCTCCCTCGCCGCGCCTGATCGCAGCACTGCCGAGCGCCGCCCACCAGCCCCACTGGACCCCAGGGAATGATCCACACCAGCTCTCCAGGTAGGGAGGCTGGGTGGATATTATTTATTTATTAAAATAATTTGTGAATGTATGTGATGTGTCTGTGTGTGAGAGTGTCTGTCTGTGTGTGTGAGTGTCTGTGTGAGAGTGTGTGAGTGTGAGTGAGTGTGTGTGTGTGTCTGTGTGTGTGTCTGTGTGTGTGTGTGTGTGTGTGTGTGTGAGTGTCTGTGTGAGAGTGAGTGTGTGTGTGTCAGTGTGTGTGTGTCAGTGTGTGTGTGTCAGTGTCTGTGTGTCAGTGTCTGTGTGTGTGTCTGTGTGAGAGTGTGTGTGTCTGTGAGTGAGTGTGTGTGTGTGTGTCTGTGTATGTGAGTGTCTGTCTGTGTGAGTGTCTGTCTGTGTGAGTGTCTGTGTGTGTGTGAGTGTGTGTGTGAGTGAGTGTCTGTGTGTCTGTGAGTGTGTATGTGTCTGTGAGTGAGTATGTGTCTGTGAGTGAGTATGTGTCTCTGTGTGAGTGAGTGTCTGTGTGTCTGTGAGCGTGTGTGTGTGTGCAGGGGTGTATTAGCCGCGAGGCAAACAAGGCATTTGCCTTGGGCGGCATTTTCCAGGGGGCGGCAAAAAAAGCCGCCCCCAAATGCCCAGGGCAAATGCCTTGTTAGCCTTGCGGCTAACAGACATGCCGGCGGGCTGCTGGGCGATCGGGCGGCACTGCCTGGCGGCCGGCCGGCCGGCCGGCCGGCGAGGGAGCACTTCCCCTGAGCTGTCTGCTCAGCTCCCTCGCCAGCTGCAGAGTGAGGCTGGGAGGCGGAGCCGGAATATGACGTCATATTCCGGCTCCCAGCCTCACTCTGAGGCGCGCGAGGGAGCTGAGCAGACAGCTCAGGGGAAGTGCTCCCTCGCCGGCCGGCCGGCCGGTCGCCAGGCAGTGCCGCCCGATCGCCCAGCAGCCACTGGACCACCAGGGAGGAAGAGACACCCCCCTCCCCAGCATTCCCAAAGGTAAGGAGGCTGGGGGGGGGGGGGTGTTAAATAAAAAAAAAAATGTGTGAAAAATAAATTTTAAAAAAATGTGTGAAAAATAAATAAAAAAAAACGTGTTAAAAAAAAATAAAAAAAGTGTTAAAAAAAAATGTGTTAAAAAAAAATAAAAAAAATGTGTTAAAAATACATTTAAAAAAAATGTGTTAATGTGGGTGGGTGAGTGTGTGTCTGTGTCTGTTAGTGTGTGTCTGTTAGTGTGTGTGTGTGTCTGTTAGTGTGTATGTCTGTGTCTGTTAGTGTGTGTGTGTCAGTGTTTGTGTCTGTTAGTGTGTGTCTGTGTGTGTGTGTGTGTCTGTTAGTGTGTGTCTGTTAGTGAGTGTGTCTGTTAGTGTGTGTGTGTGTGTCTGTTAGTGTGTGTGAGTGTGTCTGACTGTGTGTGTCTGTTAGTGTGTGTGAGTGTGTCTGTTAGTGTGTGTGTGTGTCTGTTAGTGAGTGTGAGAGTGTGTGTGAGTGTGTCTGACTGTGTGTGTCTGTTAGTGTGTGTGAGTGTGTCTGTTAGTGTGTGTGAGTGTGTCTGTTAGTGTGTGTCTGTTAGTGAGTGTGAGTGTGTCTGTTTGTCTGTTAGAGTGTGTGTGTGTGTGAGAGTGTGTCTGTTAGAGTGTGTGTGTGTGTCTGACTGTGTGTGTCTGTTAGTGTGTGTATGTCAGTGTGTGTGAGTGTGTCTGTTAGTGAGTGTGTGAGTGTGTCTGTTAGCAGCTAACAGACACACTCACACACTCACTAACAGACACTCACACACACTGACATACACACACTAACAGACACACACACTAACAGACACACACACTAACAGACACACTCACTAACAGACACACTCACTAACAGACACACTCACTAACAGACACACTCACACTCACTAACAGACACACTCACACACAGACACACTCATACACTCACACACACACACACTGACAGATACGCATCCATTAGCTAACAGTTAGCTAATGGATGCGTATCTGTCAGTGTGTGTGTATTTAGAAGGCGGGGGAAGGGTTGGGTGGGGGTGGCGGGGGGGGGGTGGGGGTGGGGGTGAGGGGGGCGTCTGAGTTTTGTCCTGCCTAGGGCAGCACAAAACCAGGATACACCCCTGTGTGTGTGTGTGTGTGTGTGTGTCTGTGTGAGTGAGTGTGTGAGTGAGTGTCTGTGAGTGTGTGTGTCTGTGAGTGACTGTGTGTGTGAGTGAGTGTATGTGTGTCTGTGAGTGACTGTGTGTGAGTGAGTGTATGTGTGTCTGTGAGTGACTGTGAGTGTGTGCGTGACTGAGTGTATGTGTGTCTGTGAGTGACTGAGTGTGTGCGTGAGTGAGTGTATGTTTGTCTGTGAGTGATTGTATGAGTGTTGCATGTGAGTGTATGAGTGTGTCAGTGTATGTGTGTGTCTGTCAGTGTGTGTTTGTGAGTGTCTGTCAAATCAGTGAGAGTATCTTTGTCATTGAGTCTGTGTGTGACTATCAGTGTGTCTGTCAATGAGTGTCAATCAGTGTGTGTGTCAGATCAGTGAGTCTCTGTGTTTGTCATTGAGTGTGTGTGACTGTCAGAAGAACACAAAGGGACAGGGAAGGGAGGGGACCAATAATGGACGGGGAGAGGGGCTGGTTAAGAGGCACATAGGTGAAGATGTTATTTTTGAATGGGGGGGGGGGGGCGGAAAAATACATCTTCGCCTATGTACCCAAAAATCCTTGCACCGGCCCTGAGTCTGTGCGTATACAGTCTCTTCTTTCATGAAATGAAAGTGTTCCTGCCAATCCTGACACATTTTATCTTCATGAACTTAATTTGATAAAACGTATTGAAATTAAATGCTTCAGACTACAGAGTCTATTAATAAGATGTTATTTTTCAAAAATTTTAAGATCCCATTCCCATCCCATTCATGCTCTATTAATTTAAATACTTGCCTTTATTAATAAAGTTCTCTAAATTATTCTGTAATAATGTCAACCAACTATCTGGAACCCTGAGTGGAATCATTTGAAATAAATAGTTCCACTTAGGGATAATATAGGAGTTGATGACATTAATACGACCCCACCAGGTAATCTGCGCATTTCTCCAATCTTTGAGTAGTAAGTTTGTACTTTTTAACAGACTTAAAAAATTTTCTTCCATCATTCTCTCTATATTTTTCGTAATGGTTATTCCTAAGCAGTCGAACTTCTGAGGTGCCCATGTAAATGCATAGAGATTACTAATTTCCTCTCTTAACTTTTTATCCAATTCAATACTCATCACGACTGTTTTTTCATTGTTAAGTTTATAATTTGCTAGTTGGCTATACCGTCTAACTTCTTCCATCAAATGCTTCAGAGATCTAATTGGGTCAGTGATTGTCAGAAGGATGTCGTCCGCATAAAGACTAATTTTTAGTTCTTTTTCTCCTATTTTGTATCCCTTTATATCTACATTGTTTCTAATATTTTCCGCTAAGGGTTCTATTGAGAGGACATATAATAGAGGTGAGAGCGGGCACCCTTGTCTGACTCCATTATTTACTGATACCCAATCTGAACATACATTGGGGCCTACTATTCTAGTAGAAGGATTTTTATATAGGGCCATAATTCCTCTTATCATCCAGCCATCTATTCCATAGGCTTCTAGGGTTAGTTCTAAAAACTTCCAGTTTAGCCTATCGAAGGCTTTTTCTGCGTCGACTGCTAGGGTCATAAGAGGAATATGTTTCTTGTTAGCGTTGTCTATAATGCTTATTATTCTTCTTGAATTGGAGCCCATCCATCTATCTGGTATGAAACCTATTTGGTCATTATAGATAAGAGTTTTAATAATACTTTTAAGGCGGTCTGCCAGAATGGATGAGAATATTTTTACATCTGAATTGATTAGAGAGATGGGACGGTAGCTGGATACTACAGCTGGATCTTTTCCTTGTTTCAGGATGGGAAGCATATTTGCTCTTGTCATCTCTTCCGGGAAGCTACCTATTTTCACTGCGTCATTAAACGCTAGTGCTAGATGTGAACTCAAAATAGATTTATAAGTATGGAAAAACAAATTAGAAAAACCATCTGGGCCTGGTGTTTTTAACTTCTGGGTTTTGGATATAGCCCTAATCACCTCGTCCTCTGTAATCACTTTATTCAAACTATCTTTCTGAATTTGGTCTATTTTTTTTAGCTTTGTACTGGTTAAGTATTCTTTAATCTTTGTTACTGAGGTTTCTACGGGAAGATTGTATAGAGACCCGTAGTAATCTCTAAAACAGTCTCCAATCTCTTTTGGATTTATATAGGTATTTGAGTTATATACAATCTTGGATATGCGCGCCTTAGCCTGTTGTTTCCTCAGCTTATTAGTTAACATCTTGTCTGTTTTATTCCCTCTACAGTAGAATCTGAGTTTTAATTTCTTGATATTATTTGCTATCTTAATATTTAAACATTGTAAAATATTTTTTTGAACTTCTGCTATTCTTCTACCTCTCTCCATAGTAGGCTCATTTTTATTATCAGTTGTAAGCTTATAGAGTTCAATATACAGGTCTCCTAGTCTTTTTTCTTTACCTTTAGCTTCATGATTTAGCTTTATAAGATAGCCTCTTACCACTGCTTTAAAACAGCACCAGGTGTTAAGGTTTGAGGTATCCAAAGGGTCATTCTCCTTAAAAAAGCATTTTATCAGATTCTCCAACTTGGACTTGCTATGTTTATTATATAGCAAGTAATTATTTAGTTTCCAAGTTGCATTACTTCTAGCTGTCAAATTGTCTTTTAGTTCAAATATATACATACTATGGTCCGACCAGACGTTTTCCACAATATCTATCCTAGTCAAGTTGTCTACTAGATTCATATTTCCCCAAATCATGTCAATTCTTGAGTATGTGTAATAAACTCTCGATAGATGAGTATAATCTCTTACATCCGGATTTTGGAGGCGCCAGACGTCAAATAAATCATAATTATTTTTAATGTTGGTCAAAGAACTAGCGTTTTTAATTAATGCTTTGTTCAATGAGCTCCCTTTCGACAGTTTTTTATCTTTTTGTGGATCCAGTATGCAATTAAAGTCGCCTGCCACTATATATATCCCTGTTTTAACCAAATCCGCTTTGTTTAATATTTTCTTTAATTGGGAAACTGGAGCCACATTCGGAAGATATAAATTAACTATGGTGAATTTCACGTCATTTATCTTCGCCACCAAAATCATAAATCTGCCTTCCGTGTCTAAATCCTGATAGAGTTTCTCCCACTTAACTCTGTCCGATATTATCATTGCTACACCTCTTTTCTTTTTGTCTTTCATAGATGCATGTAGGATAATTGGAAACGTATTACCTCCCCATGTGGGTTTCTCATTTTGTCTCCAGTGTGTCTCCTGGACTAAGCAGATATCAATCTTTTCTTTTATCATTTGGTTTCGTATCATAGATCTTTTATGCATAGTGTTTAGGCCCTGAGCATTTATAGACAAAAACTTAACCATATTTACCTTCTCTCTCTCTATTTTCTAGCCTCTTGCCTTTAAGACCCTTCAGATAACACATATTCATAACAAACAACAATACATTAATCGGGAACCTTTTCTGGTACCACATCTTTGCCTATCTCGCCTAGGACTAACCTTAGTCTCTAGCGGATAGCCCCCGTCTCGTGAGTAGATCCCTACTCCGAGATTTATGCTTAATATAAGCATCAGGCGGAACTCTAAGTAAGAGTCGAGGAGGGGCGACTGGGGGAGGGAGAGGGAGAGGGAGAGAGAAAAAAAAAAAAAGCACTCGTGTTATCATTCCTCGTTTTAAACTTGTTCTCCATAATTACCCTTGACCGATTCAGTAGTACCGTGTGCTTGTGCAAGCTTTTGGTTATAACGTTCTCTATAAGACTCTTAGATTACTAATATAATTGTAGAGATTATTTCTCTCCCCTCCCCTTTATCTATGTTTCTATACTAAGTAATTGTTCCACACTTTCCTAAAACTATTTTAGCCCCACAACGGGCATCTCATAACTTAAAATCCTTTACTGGATCAATAGTAAATATATCTCAAACCTAAATAAAAAAAAAAAAAAAAAAAAAAAAAAAAAAAAAAAAAAAAACACTCGTGTTGTCATTCCTCAATTTAAGCTTATTTTTCTTATTACCCTTAACAAATTCAATAGTGACATATAATTATAGAAACTTTCAATTATAACGTGCTCTATAAACTTTTAAGTTACAAATATAATTATAGTAAATTGTTTCTCTATCTCTATGTTTCTATAGTAAGTGATTTATTCCCCATATTTCTAAAACAATTTTTATCCAAAAATGGGCATCTTGTATACCTTAACTCCATCATAAATAGATATATCTTAACCCATATTCTTCTTACAGACGAAAAAAAAAAAAAAAAAAAAAAAAAAAAAACACTCGTGTTGTCATTCCTCAATTTACGCTTATTTTTCTTGTTACCCTTAACAAATTCAATAGTGACATATAATTATGGAAACTTTCAGTTATAACGTGCTCTATACACTTTTCAGTTACAAATATAATTGTGGTAAATTATTTCTATATCTCTATGTTTCTATAGTAAGTGATTTATTCCATACATTTCTAAAACAATTTTTATCCCAAAATGAGCAACTTATATCCCTTAACTCCATCGTAAATAGATATATCTTAACCCATATTCTTCTTACAGACGGAAGAAAAGGGGAAAAAAAATAAAAAATAAAAAATAAAAACCACATTAGTTGTTTTCCGTGCTCTTTCCCTTTTAAGGCTTGTAAATAGGTCAGTCCATACTTCTGCTTCTCTAGAATAGAAAAGCTTTCTTTTCCTCAATATTCCGAGTGAATAAATCCTCTTTACCGACTAATTTGGGTGGAGTGTTACTTGCATAATAGAGTCTTTAAGTTTTCTCTCCTCCTTTGAACTTCCCTTTTCTCTCGTTCCTTCGCATCCTTCTCATAGAAAACAATGAGCTCCGGGTTTAACATTAGTATGCTTAACCCATTTCATAGAAGAGAGAAAAAAAAAAAAAAAAAAAAAAACCCACCGCCTTCTTCTTTACTCCCATATCTCTCATCTCTCCCAGCTCTCTTAAGGTTATTAAAGAGTTAATGATTTTGTCCATGCTTCTAGTTCTTTAGCTGAAGTGAATGGTCTCCATTTTTCTTCCCACCACACAATTATTTTGGATGATTGTATCCATTTGTATTTCACGTTTCTTTGCTTCAATGGGTCTAAGGCTTGATAAAATGTTCTTCTCCATTTTCTTGTTTGCATTGAGAGATCTTGGAATGTGGTGATGTCTTTAAATTTCTCCGATAAATTGTCTTTATTCCTCAGCAGGTTTAACAATTGTTGTTTGTGTGTATAGGAGGAGAAGCAAACTATTACATCTCTTGGATAATGAGCAGGAACTTCATGAGGCTTTCTTAATCTATGTGCTCGTTCTATTATGGGTTGAGGTATCTCCTTCTGCAAGCCAGCTTCTTGAAAGAAAGACAGTAAAAAATCCTGTAATTGGTCTTGGGTTATAGATTCAGATATGTTTCTGAAACGAACATTGCACCTCCTCGACCGATCTTCAAGGTCTCTAATCTTTAAGTTCATTTGCTGTATTAAAGCTTCCGTTTGAGTGTTCTCCCGTTGCATATTATTTATTTGGCCTTCCATTATATCAATTTTTTCTAATGCCGAGCTCAATTTGGTATTAATTCTCTCCATCTCCATTTTAATTGTATTTGAGCTGTTAACAATCTGGCTAGCAATCTGTGCCATTTGCTCGTCTAGTTTGTTCACCAGGAAATCTTGAGACACGTAATTCGCATAATTCTTATGATCTGTATTGAGCACAATTGTTGTTTGCGTGTTCTGATCATGGAATATCGTTTCGTTCTCTTTGTGCCCCAGTTTTTCTTTGTTGGGGGAAAAGAAACCTGACAACCTAGTTGGCTGAGAGTCATCTTTTTTTTCTTTGCTTTTTATTTGTCTCTTAGACGCCATGTCGGATTTCTTTCCTGAGTCTGGGGGGAGGAGGTTCACTCAGACTCTTTCAAGCCTCTTTCAAGACTCTTTCAAGCCGCTTTAACTTTTAGCAGCAGCAGCAAAAACTTCCTTAGGTACAATTTTTATATGCAAAGATTTTGTTGCAAGGTTTTGTTGCTACTATATCCTGCTATATCCTGCTTGTTACCATGTTTTACCAAAAGTAAACTTTAATAAAAGTAGAGTAAATTATAATACCGACATAGGTAGAAAAAATAGAAATATTAAAAAAAGTAAAAAAAAACTTCCAACTATGGTTGTATGTGACCTTAACTTTACTCCACTTATTTGACTTGGGCCTCCTATTTGTAGGCTCCTATTTGTAGGCAGCTATTTTTGTCCCCTTGTCTTTTCGTCCCCTCCAACTGTATCAGGTCTTATCCCCCAGCGTGGTTTAAATATTTTAAGCACAAATTTTAAGCACTTCCCTTTTCGATGGAGAACTTTCCACTCACTGCTCCGTCTTTACTCCGTCTCTGCCGCTTACTGCTCCGTCTCCGTCTTCACCATCGAGCCGCAATCACTTGCAATCACTTGCAAGCCGCGGTCCCTGCCTTCTCCCTCATCTCCCGCCGGGCGCCTCTCACACGCTCCTCCTAGACCCGCCTCCCGACGTGCTCACGTTCTCACGTGCACGTCCGCCCACATCGGCGATGAACTTTATTAATAAAGGTAAGAAAAATAGAATAAACAGGAAAATCTTATCATTAAAAACCAAGGACGGTGGATTAAATTTTCCCAATATAAGAGTTATATACTGGGCAAACGTGATTACACATATGTACAGGTCCCAGACGGTGACGGCTAAGAAAGAAAGTTGGTTTTGTATGGAAATGGAAGATCTAGGTCTAAAAAGTTCAGAGGGCATATTATGGAATACAAAACCTTTAATGAAAATGGAGATAGATATTAAAAATAATATTATATGGGCTCAAATGGTGCCAGTCTGGGAGGAAATTAAAATGAAAATGTCTCTAAAACATGCGATTTTGGATACAGCAAACTTGAGAATAATAGAAGTTAATATGAGAGACATCTCTCTAGATAGCTGGCGAACCCAGGGAATATATAAAGTCTCGCAGATATTAGGTGCAGCTAACATATTGCCTTTTGATATTATTTTACAGAAATTCCATCTGTCCCAGCGAGAAGTATTTACGTACCTGAGACTTAAATATTTCCTGCAGAAACACCTTAGCAAAGAACTTGGAAAAGCGTCTATGATGATAAAAAATATTTTCTCAAACCAGACTGTACCAAAAGTCCTAGCTAAAGCAATAGAAGCTATAAGAAACATGAATGAAGTGGTTAGCTTCCCTCAGAAAACTAAATGGGAGAGTGATCTGAAATGCCCTCTAGATCAGGATGAGTGGTGTAAAGCCATAAATATTACTCGCCGACAGGTCCAATGCTTAAATCTATTAGAATCTTACTATAAGGTCATTTATAGATGGTATCTAGTCCCTAGTAAGCTGTCCCAGATGTACCCAGGGGTATCCTCTAAATGTTGGAGATGCGATAAAGAAGTAGGCTCATTTACCCATATCTGGTGGAGTTGTTCAAAAATCCAGAGCTCTATAAAGAGAATGCTAAGATTCATAAAAGAGATAGCCGGAATAGAGTTAGAAATGAAACCTGAGATAGTCTTGCTACACATGCACTGGCCAAAGATGGTCTATAGTATCAGATGTTTTGTTATTCATTGCTTTATCGCATTCAAAATTGTCTTAGCACGGAATTGGAAATCAAACCAAACGATCAACTGGGATATGATTAAGGACCAAATCCGTCTTCAGACAATGATGGAGAGAGATTTGAGCATCCCATATTTGAATGCTCCCAAAAGAAGAGACCTATGGCAAAGGTGGTTTAACAAAATTGAAAATCGGCTATAAAGCATATTAGGACATACCTGAGCTCAGAAAGAATTAGAGCCATGAGTTAAGGATATATCTCCTCTCAATGCCTGACCCGGCAGATAACACTGTATTGTGTTTGTATTTTGTATTTTGTACTTTGTATTAAGTAAATGTGTTAAATGTGTTAATTATGTTAAAACAGTATTGGACTTATGTAGCCCTAGTGTTAAATGTATGTGTGTAAGAAATTAAATAAAAGAATTTATACTGTAAAAAAAAAATAATTTAAATACTTGTGTAGCATAAGAGTATGACAGGATCTGTGGAGAACTCATACACCAGGATACAATTTGAACTTTACTGAGATCATGAGAAATTAAATGTCTTATCATGTCAATACATGCCGTAACATACAATACATACAATAGGTGGATCACACGTCTTGATGCGTCTAAAAGAAACACAAAATAATTTAGTGCAATATTGCCAATATATAAAATATATAGATGCTATGGAGATAAAGTACTCACAAGCCTGGAGTCAAATAGTAACATATGGCTCTCATGGGTAGTGCAGTGGGACTTTTCAGTAGGATGTCCCCCGTCCTTTTTCCCGATGTTCCTGTGGTTTTTTAGCGTCTCCAATCATTTTAAGATCCACCATAACCAGAATCCAGACAACTTGTTCTTTTGTCCTTTAAAGCTTATAAAAAGAAATTGGAGAGGGGGAGATTATACGAAAAAAATAGGAACACAAGAAATTAAGTTTATTTACAATTTCAACACACTTATACCTCATGGCTTAAACTCAGACTTTGAGATTTGTCACTTTTTTTTTTTGATTGAATGCTAACACAGACGTTACATTACATGATATAGACAGGTCGCGTCGTACAAGACACAGTTTAAACAGTAGTAGCAATACAATTATGGATTTGCCCTATTCTGTGAGCTAGGCCTGCGTGTCCCAAGATTAAAGTTAAACTAATATTCGCAAGCATATGCGGCTTATAATATGGGAAGGTTATGTCCTCATAGTGAGATATCAGCTGTGTGTGTTAATCCTAGCATGCATGCGAGAGCTGAACGTATGTGTTAAGATGTATGAGCAGTGGGGGGGCCTGACGTTCCTTCTTGCCCTGGATATGTCTGGTAGCAGGCTTTCCTTTTCTTTTCCTTTCCCTCTTACCCTTCTCCCCTCTTTACCTTTTCATTTAAAAATACAAATATAAGGCATATGTGAGGGGTCAAGACGGGCTTAGTGGGCCCATGTGGTGACTGTGCAGCAGTAGTGAAGTTACAAGATGCCTTAGCTATGTCGTGCCCCATAATTACATGTTGCGGCAGGCCTGCTGGTTATGATATGGTGTTGGGGTATTATGGTTACTGTGTTGGTGTACATTGGAATTGGCTGATTTGCCTCGTCAGTCCCGTATGGCCATCAAATGTGTAGGAAGGCTCACGTGGGTAGGAGAACAGACAACAATACAAAAGGCAAAAAAAAAGAAGAAAACCTCAAGAATAAAAAAACATTATAGTCCCTTCAGGGTATGCAAATCCTCAGTCTGTGTGGTTTTGAAAGAAACTTGTGGCCACGGGCAAACCTGGACACGCGGGTTACCGGACGGGATATGTGGCGTTGTACAGTTCCCGTTGCACATTATACGAGGTAAGTCCTGCTTCAGGTGGTGGCCTCTGTATATGGGTCCGCGGGTGGTTTTCGCGGAACAAACTCTCGTGCATGTGCGGAGTATCTTCCGTGCGTGCTCGTTTGTCCTGCTGGTGGTATCGCCGGAGCCAACGGTTCTACGGGAAGACCAAGTGATCCCAGTGTCCCAGTGGCTTCTTGCATGTCGTGTATTACATGTTTGGTGCCTCCCTTGTCTATGGTGAGGGCACGGCCTGGTCCCCAGCGGTACCGGATTTGATGTAGGCGCAGGAGAGCTGTGAATGGGTTCATGGATCTTTGCCATGCCAGCTTCCTGCCTGATAAATCTGTATAGAGGGAGAGGGTCATTCCCTCAAAGGGGTATGTGGACTGACCTCTGACGACCTCTAGGACCGCTTTCTTGTCTCGAAACGATTGGAACTGGAGAATTAAATCGCCTGACGTGGCAGGTGGGGCCTTCGCTGGTCTTGGTATGCGAAATATGTCCTCTAGGATGATTGCTTTCGCTGCCTTTGGGTTTAACAGCTCTGTGAGTAGTCTCCTGATGAAATGTGGGAGCTCGGCCTCTAGTCCGCGACTCCCCGTAACTTTATGTTATTCCTGCGAGTCCTATCTTCGTGGGCGGCGAGTTGTAGCTCGTGTTGCCGGGTTTTCTCGCTGTTTGGAGGTCCGCAATCTGGTTAGTGTGGCCTTCAGAGGTGGTCTCCACAGTCCCCAGCCTGTTAGTAATGCCTTTAATGTCCTTTCTGAGCAGTGCCACATCATCTTCTATTTTTTTATGGTGGTCTGCCATAAGTGCCCCAATTGCCTCCATGGTCACAGGGGTAGGGGTCTTCGTGGGTTGCTGTTCTCGCGTTGGTGATGGGTTTGGCACGGATGCCATGGGGTCTCCCCCATCTTCATCCGACGACCCGTCTGTAAAATCTGAGCAGCCGCCGTGCAAGGACGCCATCTTTGCTCCTGTGGCCTCGTGCGCTTGCCGCCATAATTCCCCGATATCCATGCTCTGGCTGAGTAAATTCACATTTTGACTGCAATCGCATATAGTGATACACGTCGTGCGCCATGCGTTCCAGTGACATCAGCTATGCGCACGAGTCGGCACAAGTGACGCAACCAGGAAGTAAAACGCATGGCGTCTGAATTGAAACGCATAATGCATTCCAATGTGCAACAGCCGAACCCGGAAGTGCATAGACCAGGCAGTTGAAAAGGACGCCAAAAAGCCTCTACACACTATTACCGACTGAGGAAGCCCCTGGCACGGGGCGAAACGCGTTTCGGACACCACTAGCCATTTGGCAGGACTTGACTTTGGACTGATCCAGCCCTATTGTCTGTTTTTACCCATTTTTACCCATTTATACCGATTTTATTGGTTTTTACTGGTTGTTATAACACCAGACACATTTTTATACTCATCTTGGATTAATAAAGTTCTTTTTGAAGAAAATCTGCGTGTGCAGCTCAACTTTATCCCATTCATCTTGAAAAGCCACAGGAACATCGGGAAGAAGGACGGGGACATCCTACTGAAAAGTGCCACTGCACTACCCATGAGAGCCATATGTTACTTTTTGGCTCCAGGCTTGTGAGTACTTTATCTCCATAACATCTATATATTTTATATATTGCTCTATATTATTTTGTGTTTCTTTTAGATGCATCAAGACGTGTGATCCACCTATTGTATGTATTGTATTTTTGTATTTCTTAGAGTGGTATAAGGGGTCCCCACTCAGGTGGTCTGTAGCATTCTCTGCTACCACACTCATTCACCTCCATTCCATTCACTGTATATATTTTTCTTTTCTACATGCCGTAACATGTTCATATGTTTAACAGAACTTAGAAGAAATCTTAATCAGGGAAAATTATGGAGATTGAGAAGGACACTGACGAATACAAGGAAAAATGCTAGATTCATCTCTGCTTCTTCCGAAAGAAGATTTTTCTGAAATCGATGCCAGGCAGAGAGATGGTGAGTACCCAACATAATGAAACATTTAGATATATAAGGTTTGTTTGTTTGCGGACACTCACTGATTAACTAAAACCTATATGGATAATATATAACAGGGACATTGCTGGGGGGGATGGGGGGTGAGGTTATCCAGGCTACAGCCTCGAGTGGGTTGCTGAAAAGCCCTAAAGTCTTATTTTAGCCCTTCATATTGCGATTTCTGGTGTACAGCTGAGAGAGAGAGGAAGCAGGAAGACAAGGTTACTGAGACAGTCACTTCCTTTGCCCAGCTCCACCCCTTCTCATCGATAGAATGCAGTCTACTATACTCTTTAGTGTGAAGGTTGCTACTGGTTTACTCTGCTCAGCAAAGGAAGCAGGGCTTTTAGAGAACTTCAAAGATAATATTAATAATTAATAAAATATGTATCAGTCTATCTCTGTCACACAGCTGATGTTTTATCTGTATATTTTACAGTTTTCAACTTTGAGGATATGGATTGGGATCTCATTATTGAAAGAAAGCCACGCCCACCTTACCAGCCAACACTTACCGAGTGGTGTTGGTACATGTTATATGGCGTTATTATTGGATTCCTGGGAGGAGTTGTAATGGTGGTCATAATATTTCTATTGCTCTTCAGGGTTTTAAAGATTGATGGAAGAGAGATATTTTTACAAGATTGTCTGATAATACATGTCTGCACAGTAAGGGCAGTGATGATAAGCAAAATGAGAGATGAAATAAACAGCACTTGAACTTCTACATTTCTAGCAATTTAATGTTCATTTGTCTAGATATCCCGTAATGATGAATTATTACTGCCACAAGATCACATTTCTGTACACAACTTAAGCTGATGATACAACATTTGTTCTGTCCTGCTCGAGATGTTCAAACGAGTCATATACAGCACCCAAGCAAGACAGGTGCCATAACTGAGAGCTCCATGTTGGCTGTCTACAAATCTTGAACTTGATTGCCCTTGTATTGCAGATCAGCATAGGACAAAGCTCTAAGCCGTGCAGAGTAGACCCTGCTGTCAGTTTACAAGAGACCAATGTCTGATGTTCTCAATAGAGACAAAGCCAACATCAGGTAATCATCAATGTGAGATAAAGAAGATTACCAATGTTGTTACTTTATCAGCTTGAAATGGTGTAGTTCAGGTTCTCCATAAGCAATTTGGCTTAGTTTAGTTATTTATTATTGCTGCAGATAACCAATGATTTTATTAAAGGACACGGAGGCTACTATTATGCTTTCCTCTTTCTTTTATTCCTCAGCAGCAAAAGAAATATTGTATGTATATATCATGAAAAAAGAAAAACAATTCATTAACATCACATCATAACTTCTAAAGGGTTAATCAAATACCACCTATGAACCAATTAGAGTGTCCCCATTACAACAAAGTCCCATGTGACCCTAAGCCACTCCTCTTTCTTTTGCTGCTGCAACCTCAGATAAGTACAAAAAAAAATTCCTTCCTCTATTGCTTTGTTTTCAGTCAGTTTACCTTTAAATCGTTTTTCCTTTCCCTCAGGTTTTACATGTGATTTTAATCCTTTTGGTTTTCTGGTTCTTTTTTGGGTCTTTGCCCTCCCTGTATCTCTGTCTTCCCCCCCCCCCCCCCCCCCACCGCCGGTCGGGTTGTTTATTTCCCGACCATTTCTTCTGGTTTCACACTCTTGGTCTCTCCCCTCGCCGGGTACCGCTGCCGGTCGCGGTCCGCGGTAACCGCGGTCGCAGCCGCCCGGGCATGCGCACAACGCAATTGTGCATCGCGGCGGCCATCTTGGGATTGGCAGTTTTGCCGCGCTTTGGCTAGCGCGGCCAATACTGCTCGTTTGGGGGCGGGAGTTACTCCCTGTTGCTGGGCAAACTCTCCCTGTGTTCCCCAGGAGCTTATTCCTGAGGGAACACTCGGTGAGCTTGCTGCATTTGCCTATTTCCAGTGTATTTTTCTATTGTGCTTTACCCCACATTAGTGTCTGGTGCCTGCTAGAGTATTTTACATCACTGCAGTTGGGAGTTAGCCATTCTAGCAGTTTGCTTAAGCGGGTATAATTCTCAGCCGTGCCTGTATTTACTGCCCCGTCCATCCCAAACATGCAGGCTGAGCACAGTGATTATAGTGCCACTACATCTAAGGCCACCCTTCCCTTACAGGGCCCCAAAGTGCCCACAGCGTTGGAAACAGCGCAGGAGCATATGGACTCCTTTGCATTCCCTCTTAGACACGGCCATGACGAAGTCTGTGACACAGGCCATATTTACCGCCATGGGTGCCATGTCAGATAATTTATCCAATTCCATAACCACTGCGATGAGAGCCACGCAACTACCAACTAACCCCGTGGCTAACCCCCCAGAGAATAAGCCGGTGGCCCCTAGTGGGCGTAAGGCCGCTAAAAAGTCTCGTCATTTGGACGATTTCGCCTCCAAAACCCTAAAGACGGACAGGGCAGGTCCTGTCACAGAACCTGTGGTTGGACCACAACGAAGAGCCCCCCACCGGGCAAAATCGGTGAGGAAATGGAAGAGGGCTAAAGCCCTACTGGAATCCTCCGACTCTGAATCGGAGCTAGAGAAGGCTCAGAGCGAGTCCGAGGAGGAGGACTCTGATGAGTATAGTGAAGACTCTAATGATAATCACTTGCGGGACTATAGCTCAGTCGCGGGCACGGACATGGACCGTAAGAACGGAGCTGTTGACTCCGCCTTAGTTGACCCTCAGGGCAAACCATTGTTCGACCCGGATACCTTACAGCACCCGAGGTCCTCCGAATGGTACCCTCTGGACCACATGGCAAAATATATAGCTGCCCGCATCAGAAAGCCACTGGATAAGGTGGCGCGAAACAAACTGCGGGCAGAGTGCCACGCCCCACGGTCCCAGATATGGCATGCGCCACCCCGGAAGTGGACCCAAAAATCGCCCAATTTCTGGGTAAATCAGGCTGGAAGGCCAAGAAGGGCATGGATTTTGCCTGGCGGAATTGCCAGGATAAGGTATTGGACATCCTTGGACCGATCGCGAGGATGTTCGATATGGTCAAAATCGCGTTGGCAGGGGGTGCACCGCTGGACCTGGAAGCCCTCAGGGGTGGATCCAGCGTGCCGTGTGTCTCCTGGGCAACGCGAATACGGCAGTGGCCACGGAAAGATGCAAGGCGATCTTAATTAAAATTGAGCCTAAACTAGTTAACCTGGCTATCTCAGAACCAGGTCCCCAGGCTAAAGCCCTCCTATTCGGGGATAACTTTGTGAAAGAACTAGGCACATATGTGGGCACCTTTAAGGCACTGGATAAGGCTCAGGCTAGCATGAAGCAAGTGTTCCATCAGAGGGTTTTTGGCGGGGCTGGCAGATATCGGGGCCGTCTGCCCGGCCGCTCATACTGGGGCTCTCGTGGCTCCGTGCAACCTAGATTCACACCCCCGGAATCCAAACACGCCTCACCATTCTTCCCGGTTCGAGGCAGACCGTGGCAAACCCAAGGACCCAGAGGCTCTTCATATGGCCGACGACCTTATGGTAAGTGCACGACCTCCTCATATGTCTGCATTAACTATGGTGGGGGCAGACTGGGCCATTTTGTCAAAGCATGGCACATGATCACTGCAGATGCCTGGGTGCTTCACACGGTCCAGGGTTATTCTATAGACTTTGTACAATACCCGGTCCAACTGGAACCCCCCGGCCGAATGGTGTTCCCCACACGGGACCGGGAGTTGATAACCCAAGAGGTCCAGGCCTTAGCCTCCAAGGGGGCTATCTATACTGTTCCCCCTGTCACGCCGGGTTTCCTAAGCAACCTATTCTTGGTACCCAAAAAAGGCGGAGGTGTTCGCCCAGTCATAAACTTGAGACCTTTAAACATGTTTGTCACGTACCACCACTTCAAGATGGAAGGTATACACTCCCTCCGGGACCTCCTCCTCACAGGGGACTGGATGGTCAAACTCGATTTGAAGGACGCATACCTCACGGTCCCAATGGCCGACGACTGCCATCACTTCCTGCAATTCCGCTGGGAAGAGGCCATGTGGCGATTCCAATGCCTACCGTTCGGACTCTCGTCGGCCCCCTGGTGCTTCACGAAGCTCATGAAACCAGTGGTCACCCTCCTACGCAGCAGGGGCGTACGGCTCATAATATATCTGGACGATATCCTCATCATGGCTCAGGACCCGCTTCTGTTGCAAGAACATTTCTCTTGGACGAAAAATCTGTTAGAAAACCTGGGCTTTCTGATCAACTGGGAGAAGTCGGTCATCGAACCCTCGCAAGCTATAGAGTTCCTGGGATTCACCATAGACGCGGTGACCGGAACGCTACTACTCCCAACGACCAAGGTCAAGGCCATCAAAAAGGAGCTCAGGCGGACGCTCACACGTCCTGTCCTTACTTTAAGACAGTTGGCCAGGATTGTAGGCCTCCTCTCGGCGTCAATTCAGGCCATTTTCCCCGGACCCCTACATTACAGAGCACTTCAACGGTTAAAGGCAAAATATCTTCGTTTGGGGCACTCATACTCAGACTCTGTTCCTCTCGACGGTGCCGCCAAAGACGAAATCAAATGGTGGCTACAACACATGGAAGCCTGGAATGGCCGCGCGATCTTCGGGACAGCGCCGGACCTCGTAGTGGAATCCGATGCAAGTTTGATCGGTTGGGGTGCGCGCTGCGGACCTTTCTCCACCAGCGGAAGATGGTCAAGGGAGGAACAGGGACTTCATATCAATTGCCTCGAACTGTTGGCAGGTTCGTTTGCTTTACGGAGTCTTTTGAATGTGTCGACCAACTGTTCCATCCTGTTACGCATGGACAACGTTTCAGCGGTTCGATATTTCAACCACCTCGGGGGCACGAGGTCAGCAATATTTGCGGAATTGGCAAAGGATTTCTGGCAGTTCTGCCTGGACCGCAACATATAAGTGCAAGCGGAACACATCCCGGGGATGAGCAATGTAGTAGCAGATTGGAACTCCAGACATCTACTAGATGCCAGCGACTGGCGGCTGAACCCGGCCATCTTCAGCCATTTGCAATCACTGTGGGGGCCGCTGGACATCGACCTGTTCGCGTCACGGCTGAACACGCAATTACCGAAGTTTTTCAGTTGGAGGCCGGATCCGGAGGCTCTAGCGACGGACACTTTCCGACAACAGTGGCCGAACACCAGACATTACGCTTTTCCCCCCTTTTCTCTCATCGCACGGACCTTGCTGCACCTCAGACGACACCGGACATCTCTAATCCTCATATCTCCCTTCTGGACGTCTCAACCCTGGTTCCCTACACTCCTGGAACTGTCCATAGACCTGCCGAGGTTACTGCCGGTACACGACAACATCCTCCTGGATCCCTATGGCAATCCACACCCTCTCATACTGCAGGGACATCTCAAGCTTTTGGCATGGCTCCTTTCAGGGGACTCGACGACACCCCAAATGTTCCACAAACGACTCTGGACCTCCTGGCAGGAGCTTGGGCCCCGGGTACAAGGAAATCATATTTACATGCCTGGAACGCATGGTATGGTTGGTGCGTGGAACAACACGTGGATCCCATATCTGCAACTGTGAGCCACGTCCTGGCTTTCCTTACTTCACTTTTCGACCACGGTCTGGCGTATGGTACAATTAATCTATATCGATCTGCTATCTGGGCAGGCCACTTAGGTTGGAATGGAATTCAAACAGGGAAACATCCGATGGTGTGTCGACTCCTACGAGGCATAAAATTTGCACGACCACCACGACCTCGGTATTCGGAGGTATGAGATGTAAACCTCGTTCTCCGACTTTTTGAAAGTTGGCCGAAGAACGAAGATTTGTCGATCAAGCAACTCACCACAAAATTGGTCACGTTGTTGTGCCTCATCTCCTGTAAACGGGTCTCAGATGTACGAGCATTGGACATTCAGGCACGCTCATATAAACCGGAAGGGGTGACCTTTGATATATCGAGACGTACAAAAACGTCCATCACGAAGGTTTTTTACCCCGCTTTTCCACATAACAGTAATTTATGCCCAGTAGCCTGCCTCAAAGAGTATGAAGCACGGACGGTGGCGGTCCGAGATCCACAACGTGCGGACCTATTCCTGGCCGTTCCACAACCGCATTGTCCGGTTTCTACAGTCACCCTATCTCGCTGGGTCAAATGGATCATGACGTCAGCAGGCATTGATACTTCCACATACGGAGCACATTCAGTGAGGGGTGCGATGGCATCAAAAGCGTTTTCATTAGGCTGTAAATTGGAAGAACTTCTCCGAGCATCCGATTGGTCGAGAGAATCTACATTCCGTGAATTTTATTTCAGTCCGGTTTCTCATTTTTCCACGTCAGTGATCACACAGCTTTGAACTAGCATAATAGGAGCCTCCGTGTCCTTTAATAAAATTACCAGATTTTACTAATTTCATGACGTAAAGTCATGATTTTATAAAAGACACGGAGGCGAGTATTATCCCACCCACGAGAGGTAAGTTGCCCGCCTCTGGGAATATTATGTATGTGATGGGACTGGAGCTGTGTGATAATGTGCTATCTTATTGCCATTTGAGTGACTAATTTGAGAAATATGTAGTGTTAGATAGCTTTGGAATATGAATGTGGAAAAAATATTATCCAAGAACATATTTTACCATCTTGTTTCTCTGTCTTACAGCTTCCTAATTGGAGTGCCATAATGGTTCAGGCATGCCCACAAGTGTGCGGATGGAAGATGGCCAGTTTTTTATTCAGGATTTTTTGGATTTTCGTCTGAAGTCATCTTCTACTGGATTCACTGTTTTTCTTTACACGACTACTGGTTGTTTTCATTACAGAGTTTTGGAGTGTCCATCAGCAACACCAAAAGCAAGAGGAGTTGCTTAGGGTCACATGGGACTTTGTTGTAATGGGGACACTCTAATTGGTTCATATGTGGTATTTGATTAACCCTTTAGAAGTTCTGATGTGATGTTATTGAATAGTTTTTCTTTTTTCATGGAATATATATACAATATTTATTTTGCTGCTGAGGAATAAAATAAAGAGGAAAGCGTAATACTCGCCTCCGTGTCCTTTATAAAATCATGACTTTACGTCATGAAATTAGTAAAATCTGGTAATTAATGTTAAATTTGATTAAAGTTTGACTCCAAGAGTTATTTATTGTTGTTATAGATCTGTCTTATAATTATCTCTTGTTACTCGTCACTTTGACTCTTATCACAGATTAAGACATATACAAATGTGCACACACATCCATATATATAAGAGGTTTTGTGATGCAAAGTCACTTTTTATCTATTCCATGCACCATTCATACATAATATTAGTGACATTTATATGTGGCTGAGTTTTCTTCATAGTACATCTCCTTGGATCTCATTATGTTTTGTATTCTATAATAAAGTCATAGTGATGAAAGAATTGGGGAATTTACTACCAGTAGCTGGGTGTAACATAAAAATGTTTGGTGAACACCACCACAGATATCTTGTTAACAGGGTATTAGAAGTGAAAGTGTTGCAAATGAAATAAGAAAATGCCTATGCTCTTAAGTCATATGAACAGCAGGGCCTATCCTGGGCGGGTGCACAGCCCCCAGGCGCTCTTTGGGTAGAGGCGCATTGCCCCTCATGTTTAGGCTCTGCCCACTCACATCCAGGCTCCTAGGGCAAAGCATCAAATCTCCCACCAAACCAAGGTAAGCCCCTGGAAGGCTTAAAATTTACCTGTCAGAACACTCTTATTAGTTGGAATAAGCCAATCAATCAGCGCGTGCTGAGGCAAATTGTGGGGCGTGGGTTGGCGCTTGGGTCTTTTTTTAATTCTATTAGTTTGATGGGATTTATGGATTTTTGTTTGCCCTTTTTTGGGGCTGAAAAAAGTAGGTTTTGGAAAAAAGAAGACATCGAATGGTAAGGATGATTTTATTTTTATTTTTTACAGGTGTTTAGTTTATTGCTCCCCTCTCACTATTTTTTGGGTGAGGGGGTAGGTATGGTTTTATTTTATTGGGGGGGGGGTGACTAGGGTATTGGGGATCCATAGTCACCTGGGGGAGGGGGTTATTATTACATTTAGTCCCCACCCGTCACCCACTGCAGCTGAGCATCTACCAGTCAAGACGGAGGTCTACCAGAAGGGCCACAACGTTAAAGAGTAGACAGTACACGACACAAAACTTGGTTTGCTGACCAACACCATCCCATGGGAATGTGAGCTAACCATAGCAGGCATAGGCTGAACAACAACCAGGAGACCTACATTCCCTCTCGTGACAAGCCTGGCTACATCATGGTGGAGTCCTAATTAGAAAACGTCACAACCTTTTTAAAGTTGTAGTTTGATGTTCCCTAGCCTTGTTACCAGATTCTGTTTGTTCTGACTTTGTAATGCTCTAAACTCCTGCTCCTCATCTCCCTCAGGGTAGTCCCATTACTCAGATAAGAGTCATTTAGCATGTTTTATTTCACTATTTTTAATTTACACCAAAACGTTTGCCTAGCATGATAACTATTATAATACATTAAACAAAATTGCAGCTTCACTAGACATGTTGTGCTTTAATTATAAGCCTGTTTCACTTGTATTGTATTGCACCATATATCATTGCGTATGTATTTATGTTTCACTGCACTTCCAAAATAAAAAATGTTTTAAAAAAAAAGAATACAACAGAATATAGTGCAGTATTTTTAATTCACTTTCAGAAAGCCTTCTTAAAGGTGAAATGTGTCAGTGTTTTTTTTTACTTATTATATTGCTTTTACTATTTCATTTTATCTTTAATATATAACTTTGTTAAATATTTTTTTTTTTTTAATATCCCTGGCCTTACCTTGATTTTTTTCTGGAGCCTGGACACCTGAGCCCTGTGAGCTGTGCAAAACCTCTATTTTGCTCCCGAGCAGTGAGTACCTCTCCAAAAAATGTATATCTGTTTATGTATAACTGTGAGCATTATATTTTTTATATTATACACCAGGAGATCTTCCAACAGCTAACAAGATCCTTAAGTTGGGACTATGAGTGTATTTCTTAGTTTGTTTCTACTGTACCTAAATATCAAGACATACTGCAGTAGATTGGGATTTATCTTCTGTTTATTTTAGATACTCCCCGGAGCACTTCCTATCGATTTAAAAGAATACACCAGATATCCCCAGGCAGTTTTTGTACCACCTAGGTGCATTCAAGTAGAGCTACATTGAGCTCTACACACAGTAAGTGCATTTTCTTTAGTTTCTTATACCCACTTGTATCAAAACTTCTGCACTCGCCAAGCGCTTTAAGGATAATGGCTGCAGATCGAGATTATGATCTGCTGCAATAGACGGTGTTTATAGGATGGCATTGGACAGGGAGACGTGATCAAAGGCTGCTGTGAGATATATTTTGAGGATGTCATAAAAGATTGATAAATGGGGGCGCGGCTGCACCGCTGAGCCGATCAGTCGCACGCCTGCAGAGCTCCTGCAACACAAAGCTTGAAACTCGACTAATACTGCTAAAATATACGGCAAACTGATTTATAACCTGGAAAAAGGACACTAGAGGAGCTGCAGACCCACTCCGTTAACAGCATCCAGACGCTCCTGTAAAATTAGAGACACTCTGCGGATTGCGGCCTAGCAGAGCGGAGGACGGGGTGGACGGCCGCTGCCCTGTCTTACTGCCACAGACCGAACTCTCGCACGCAGGAGAAGGCTGCTGCAGGACCAGATCTCCCCCCCCCCCCTTTGGACCGGTGGGGGTTATCCCGGTCCCCCCCGGCTGCCCCACTTACCCTCGACACCAACAAGTGGCGACCGCTGAGAGGGCCTAAACAGCCATGCGGTTCACCAAAATGGCGGACGCACACCTCGAGCCAAAGCTGGATGAACAGCCTAAACAAGCGGTACACACAAGCTTGGAACAGCGGCTGGATGAGCTCTTTGCCCGCTTCTGGGCGCAGCTGGAATCCCGAGCCGAGGCCATCCAAGCTCGGAGCTGGAGGAGACCACGAGGGGGAGAGGAGCAAGTAACACAGGTACACCCTCAGGGCACTCACACCAAAAGAGCCACAAGCAAAAGCAAACACAGCCCTCCGGGGCCGAGGGCCAAAACTCGGAACCCAGCGCATCGCCCGCCACGAAAGACAACCCCACGCCACAAGCGACGTGAAATCACCCGGTGCCACTGCCATACCCCACACGGGGAAGATTTGGGCTCTGACAAGTGCCCCCGAGTCTGTGGCTGCTCATGGCGGGCCCCTCGCAAGGCCTGGAGGATTGCTACATGGAGCACTGGCCTGACATCACCGCAAGACTACGCCTATCGATTCCCGAGCATCGGGGTGGGGTGAGCAGACCAACCCAAGCACAGGACTGAAGGACTGTTGCCAGACACCACCGCTACCATGACCAGCATATATAATGCCCCCCCACCGAGACCGCGACCTACCAGACCCTGACCGGCTCGCTGAGCTCCACAGCTCCACACGCTTTTCACACAGCATGGCCCTACCGACCAGCGGACTCATCCAGAGTGAAAGCTGCAAAACCCTCAGTATATTTTCTCTCACTCAAGGGGCGGCAGTGGAGCTCATCATTGGCATAGATACAAGACGGACTCCTAGTGGTTCAAAACCCAGTTAACTTTTGATAAAGCAGTCAGTTCTTGTGCTTATGCTGTACGGCAATGTTACACTGTGTTGTGGGCAAGTCTTGGTAATGTTACCTGTTCTCTGTTGCCTCATAGCCTATATGCATACAGTGCAATCTACCTACACATCGCATACACTCTTTGCATAGTTTAGTGGCCCTATTCTCTCTGCATACATTCTACTTAATTAACACCTAACATGTTTGCTGTATTTCACCCACATATTAACTACATCGCAGTAATTGTCAACCAATGTTTAATCACTATTATATATGTTGGAACAGCAGACACACTCCAAGTTAGCTTGAATTAAGCTTGTTCAATATTTTGCAACCATCTTGATACTTATCCTGCCTACCAAACAAACAAAAAAAACGTTTACACTTTAAAGCGAGGACACTCAACGTAAATGTTAAAGTAATATTCTTAATCGATCGATATCCTTTTGTATTACCTAATCAAAAAAAAAATGTGCTCTGTTTCTCTATTACCCAATGTAACAAATGTTTTGAAACCTACGTATGGAATGCCGTTGGGGTACCATATGTAAGCATGTAACTACCATAAGCACTGCAAAAATAAAGATTTACAAAAAAAAAAAAAACTTCTGCACTACATCCAGTTCTACAGTTTACATATATCCCAACGTCCTCCCATCATATACACAGTTTAATGAATCAGAACAGATAGACTCCAGTTTGTCTGAGCTGCCTCCAACACACAACTGTGTGCACTACCTCTACATTGTTAAACCAATAGTGGACTGGACGCATTACTTTATTTCCCAATTAAAAAACTAAAAAGCAAAACAGATAGTAAAAATCTAAACGGTATACAGGTGTAGCACAAGGTGTATGTACACATTTCATGCAAAAAACTATCAATGAAGCTGACACATCCAGTCCACTATTAGTTTAAAATGGAGATTACTGGGGATGGACTATCCTTGACATTTGCACAGACGTTATTCGGCATGTGCTAAAACTTTTATATAAACCTTTGTACAGACGATATTCGTCATGCACTATAGCCTTAAACTAAATAAGACACGGACAGAGTTAATTCTGTTGGAGTATAAAGTCCACAGCTTTTATTAATTAAATTATTAATTAAATTATCATAAATTAACATAATTAACATAATTTAGGGTCATTGTCCAACTATACATTAAATTACTATACCCCCCACACAGTACCCCTGACAATGACCCTACCAATAGAACAATATATAACAAATAACAATTCACTTGAAACACGGCCTACCAAAGAGGCCCCACATCATATTGTTAACTGTAGGGGTGTACCTCAGACACCCCTACACCCACAGGTTCGTCGCCACCGAAGAGCTAGAACCAACCAGTCCTTAATTCCATCAGGCCTACACCTCGGCCTGTCCAGTCCAAACTCTACGCCAAATTCCAATTTCTACTATGCCCTGTTCCGCTGCTGTGACTGAAACGGAACAGCTAAACCTAGGGAGGGTGGGTGGGACAATTTACAGGTAAGAAAGGCTCTGGTTAAAATGGCCCCTATTCTAAAATGGCTGCTCTTTATACTCCCTGTCTCCGCCCCCAAGCTCCATTAAACTAATCCAACCCCCAAACACTAGCACCTGCCCACTTCCTGGCTCTGTCAAGGCCCACTCCTCCTACTGCGTTGTTCCATGGGCTTCATGACATTTGCACAGACGTTATTCGGCATGTGCTAAAACTTTTATATAAACCTTTGTACAGACGATATTCGTCATGCACTATAACCTTAAACTAAATAAGACACGGACACAGTTAATTCTGTTGGAGTATAAAGTCCACAGCTTTTATTAATTAAATCATTAATTAAATTATCATAAATTAACATAATTAACATAATTTAGGGTCATTGTCCAACTATACATTAAATTACTATACCCCCCACACAGTACCCCTGACAATGACCCTACCAATAGAACAATATATAACAAATAACAATTCACTTGAAACACGGCCTACCAAAGAGGCCCCACATCATATTGTTAACTGTAGGGGTGTACCTCAGACACCCCTACACCCACAGGTTCGTCGCCACCGAAGAGCTAGAACCAACCAGTCCTTAATTCCATCAGGCCTACACCTCGGCCTGTCCAGTCCAAACTCTACGCCAAATTCCAATTTCTACTATGCCCTGTTCCGCCGCTGTGACTGAAACGGAACAGCTAAACCTAGGGAGGGTGGGTGGGACAATTTACAGGTAAGAAAGGCTCTGGTTAAAATGGCCCCTATTCTAAAATGGCTGCTCTTTATACTCCCTGTCTCCGCCCCCAAGCTCCATTAAAGCTTCTTACCCTTCTTAAAGCCCTTCAAAGCCTGGCGTATTAGAAAATTCTTCGTAATGTCCTCCCACCCGTTGAACTTCAACAAAAACGCCATGGCAGACATGCACCTATCTATCACGGCCGGTGACGCCTGTTTAGCAAACAAGCGACACAGTACCCACAACAGCACGTCCACCCTCTGCCCCTGCGAACTGTCACCCCCTACCTGCTGTACCGCCTCGTCCCATTCTTTCCAAACCTTGACGTAGCCTGACCAAGTGCTCGGCGCAAGAGAATTCTTTATACACTCCCCAAGCATGCGGTCCCGAGCTGCCACATCTCGCCAGGGCAAGCCTGCCCCTGTGCCATAGCTTCCGGCGCCGCTTCCCGAAATCGTTCCCACTGAAAACGAGAAAGCGCATCAGCTACCACATTCAACATACCAGGGATGTGCCTAGCCCTAAACACCAAATTAAAAGACATACAAAGAAGGACAAAACGCCGCAGCAAACACAAAACAGGGGGAGACGACGCCGACAAACTATTGATCGCCCGTACTACCGCCATGTTATCCGAGTGAAATATAATATGCTTGTTGGACAACACCCGTCCCCACAAACTCACCGCTACCACCACCGGGAATAGCTCCAGAAACGCTAGGTTTTTAATCAGCGAGCTCTGCCTCCAGGCCTCAGGCCATGGCTCAGCGCACCAGTGACCCCCCAGGTAAGCCCCAAAACCTATGCTACCAGAAGCGTCGGTGTATAGACCAACAACCTCCCCTGATGCCGCCGGCTCTCGAAAAATCACCGTCCCATTAAAATCCTGCAAGAACCGGTCCCACACCATTAAATCCGCCTTCATATCCGCCGAAACCCTAATGTAATGTGACGGCAGACGCACCTTACTCGTAGCTTGCGCAAGGCGCCTACAGAAAACCCTCCCCATGGGTATGACCCGGCACGCGAAATTAAGGCTCCCTACCAGCGATTGGAGCCCACGCAGTGTCACCTTCTTGGCCCTCCCTACCGTGGCCACCAGCTCCCGTAGCCGTGATAATTTGTCCCCCGGTAACCTGCATTCCCATTTACTGGAGTCAATTTCTAAGCCCAAAAAACTAAGGCACGTCGTAGGCCCTACCGTCTTGTCCTCCGCCAGGGGAACCCCTACTTTGTGCGCCACCCACTGAAACACGTCCAATATCTGTCTACAGCGGTCCGAGTCCCGCGGGCCCACGCAAAGAAAATCGTCGAGGTAATGCACCACCGCACCCCCTGCCGATTCCGTCCGCACAACCCACTCCAAGAAGGTACTAAACCTCTCGAAATAGGCGCACGAGATCGAACACCCCATAGGCAGGCACAGATCAACAAAATATTCCCCTTCAAAACAGCAACCGAGCAGATGATGGCAATCCGGGTGTATCGGGAGCAGTCGAAATGCTGCTTCCACATCTACCTTGGCCATCAGCGCACCATGCCCCAGCCTCCGAACCAACTCGACTGCCTTGTCAAATGACGTATAAGAGACGGAGCTAAGAGCCGTGTCGATGTCATCATTCACCGAAGCCCCTTTCGGGTACGATAAATGGTGAATCAACCTGAATTTGCCTGCCTCCTTCTTGGGGACCACGCCCAGCGGGGATATTCGCAAATCGGGCAATGGCGGTGCCGAGAACGGTCCCGCCATCCTCCCCAGTTGCACTTCCTTACTTAGCTTGTCCTTCACTACCTCTGGGTGTTCCCGCACTGACTTAAGATTCCCACATAACGTACCAGGTCCCCTAACTACGAAGGGAATAAAGAACCCCTCCCGAAAACCCCGCCACAAGAAAATAGCATCTTCCCTGTTAACGTATCGCCTTAGCCAAGGCAACATCACGTCTATTTTCACCGGAGACACTCCCAACGGAAGCTGCGGTAGCTGCCGCCCCTGCGGGCCCACTTCCCCCGCCAGACTTACCCTTTTTGAAACAACGGTTGACACCGTGGGTCCCCCCGCAGCCTGAGCATTCGTGCCGGAACCTGCAATTATTTCCCCATTTGCAATGTCCCTCGTTGAACATCCAACAGAAACCTTTCTTTTGCCCAGCCGACCCGGCCCCTGAGGCCGTGCCGGCTGCCCCAGGAAAGGGCGCCGTCTTCTGAGCCATCATAAGGCGCATCCATAACGGCAGGTCCATTTGGTCCCACCGCATGCTCGCATTCGCTGCCAGCCGCTGACGAAATTGTTCGTCGTACCTCCACCAAGCCAAACCTCCGTAGGTTCGGTACGCATCACCTATCCCATCCAAATAACAAAATAGTTCTGAGCAACGCCCCGGAGCCTTCTCCCCGATTACACTAGCTAGAATGCAGAAGGCCCTCAACCAATTCCCAAAGGTCTTAGGTATCTTGCGATACCTCCGCCTTTTCTCCTCCTCCTCCTTTTTGGCATCCTTCTTATCCTCCTCCTTCAAGTCTAAGAACTCCTCTAGGGGAAGGAGGGAAAATATCTCCACAAATTCACCTTTCCATATCTTCTCTTTCACTTCCACTTTTAAATGACATCCGAGGGGGCCCGCGAAGGACACGTGCACATTCTGCCGCGCCGCATCCGGGACATCACCTACCTCCCGCTCCTCGCCCCCTCCTTCCAACCCGGACAACTCAGCCCCCGCTCCTGACTCACCTCCGCCGTGCGCGGACAGCTGTGTCCCCCCGAGCCCCGCCGCCGTGTCCCGACTACTCTCTCGCGCCCACACCTTCCCGAATTGCGCAGGCGACCCCTCTGTCCCAGACCAAGAATCTAAAAATGTTCTTAAATCATTTAACAACTGTCCTGGGTGTCGTGTGTGTGGGAACTCACCACTCGAACCTCTGGCCGCAGCTGGCTGCAGAGGCGCCGTCCTTCCGTCCACCTTTTCAGGCACCGGAGAATCCCGTTGTCGCCGACTCCCATCCGCCTGGACTCGCCTCGAGACCGTAGGGGTATTGCTCCGAGACCTGTAGGGAGAAGGAAATCTGGGTAGTCTGTCCTGAACCTTCCTCACCCGCCTTTCCTCCCTACGTTCCTCCCAATCCTCCTCAGCAACGCTGCGCCTCGCAGGGCGACTGCCCTCACGAGGTGGTCCCCTCCACCGATCACTGAGCCTCTCTCCCGGTGAACCTGATCGTCTCCGCTGACTCCTCCTCCTGCTATCCCTGGAATCACGCCTCCTGCAACATGAGCCCGCTACGCTGCACCCGCTCCGCGCAGGTGATCTGTCCCTGCTCCCTGAACTCCTTGTTCTGCTCCTCGAAACGCTGCGCCTGACGCCAGAGAAGCGTCGTTCTGCTCTCCACTCACTCCCTGCGGCCTCCCTGTCATGAAGTTGACCCTGGGAGCGGCCAGATGGGCCCTCTCGCCTACCGCTGACATCCCGAACCAGCTTAACAGTATGAGCACCCCGTCCCTCAACTGTCAGTGCCGAGCCTGGCCTCTCCTCGGCCGTCTGCCCTAAGCCAGATTCATCATCGCTATCCTGGCAGCCTGCCGTGTGCCCAGACCCACTCGCTTCTTGTGAGGTCCCCTTGTCCCTGCATCTGTCCCCCTGACCTGCCTCAGCCTGAGACGTCCCTGCCATCACTCCGCTGTCCTGGCTTCCCCCCACGGCCTGAGGGGCCGTCATACATCCGCCATCACCATCACTCCCCTGCCCTCCAGCATTCGCACTAGTGGCTGACTCACCGGGACATGTCCGCCTCGTGCCGCCGCTCACTCGACTCCCAGCCGGCCTGGCCTCCGTCCCGGCCGTCTTCTGAGATCCGCCCGGACCGTTCCTCCTGCCAGCCGCGGAACCGCGTGGCTTGGATCCTTCCGCCACCATGCGCTGTGCGGCCGTCCTCGCCAGGCCGCTGCTGCGCCCACCGGAGCGAGCCGTGCGCCTGCCTGGCTCCGTTGACCGGGCCTCACCCGGACCATCGGTCACACCACATCCCGCCGAAGGGCTCCTCCTCCGCCGCGCTGCGGGCCCAGCGCCCGGGCTCAAACGCTGAGGTGGTCTCGTCCTCCTCGCCGGTCGACGGGCCGGTACCGCAGGAGCAGGCCCGGCAGTCCCCAACTGCTGATGAAGCCAATCCAGTCCTCTGTCCTTCACAGCTGCCCGAACACCATCCAGGATCTCATCTAGCTACGCCATAATCCTGCAGAAACGACAAAGAAAAAGAACCTCGCCGACCTGACACAATTTACAGGTAAGAAAGGCTCTGGTTAAAATGGCCCCTATTCTAAAATGGCTGCTCTTTATACTCCCTGTCTCCGCCCCCAAGCTCCATTAAACTAATCCAACCCCCAAACACTAGCACCTGCCCACTTCCTGGCTCTGTCAAGGCCCACTCCTCCTACTGCGTTGTTCCATGGGCTTCATTTATCCTGGTGCCTGAGTAAGTGCTGCATGTTATTTAAATATGAATCAAAAGAACAACAGTTCTAGCTGCAGAGACAGTTCTTGCATATTATTGGATCCACAAACAAAATATTACCTGAGATCCCTAGACCATAGAGAGGGGGCATCTCAAGTCCTGGTATTTGGAAAGTGAACTACTTGGATGGAATTTATATATTAAGTCCAGTAGGGAAATACAGTTACAGATTAGCAGTATAATGTAACCATTTATTAGAGACTCATCCGTTTCAGGGGAGCCTGGCATGTCGCGGGACTTTCACGCACTGCTCAGACGCTCCTGTGGGATTCGTGGGCTCCAGGAACCAGACGAACCTACCTCGCCGCATGGCGAGTTTGGGTCAGCTGGTGTCTGGAAAAGGACCTCGATCCCCTTTCAGCACCTCTTCCACCAATTTTACATTTTTTGTCATCCCTTTTTGACCAAGGAAAGTCATACCGGTCGATTAATATTTTTCGTTCCGCCATTTCGGCGGCCCATGACACTGTTGATAATTCCTTGGTTGGGAAGCACCTGTCCGTATGCAGACTCCTACGGGGCATACGTTTGACGAGGCCACCTGCGGCTAAATACTCCAACTTTTGGAATATTTCTAAAGTTTTCCAGCTGTTGGAATCCTGGCCGTCTAACGAGGCTCTATCCCTACGCCAACTCTCTGCGAAATTGGCCCTGCTCCTGTGCCTGGTGTCCTTCCGCAGAGTTTCAGACGTTCGGGCCTTTGACTTTCATGCGGTGACCTTTGCACCGGACGGTGTCAGATTTACGATTGCTAGACGTACTAAAACTAACTCCTCCTCAGTCTTTTATCCCTACTTTCCAGACAGACCGTCTCTCTGTATAGCCCTGTGTACCCGTTGTTACATGGAGAGCACAACCTCTCTACGTGCCCCTACTGGACCTCTGTTTGTCTCCTACGTTAGACCTCATAAACCGGTCTCTTCACCCACGTTCGCACGCTGGATAACATGGTTGCTTACCCAAGCAGGGATCGAGCAATCCTTTGGTGCTCACTCCGTTAGAGGTGCAGCCGCATCCTCTGCCTTCCATGCGGGCAGCTCGTTGGCGGATATTCTATCCGCCGCAGATTGGTCAAGGGAATCGACTTTTCAAACCTTTTATTTTAAACCTACGTCACATGCGGCTTGTTCTTTCATTCAAGAGCGTTAAAACAGCAAATATGAAGCCTCCTGTCTTGCCATAAAATTAGGGATTATTCTAGCTTACAGTGAACGAATAATCTAAATTTTATTAAAGACAGGAGGCGAATATTTTCCCTCCCTTCGTTCATTATGGAACCCACCCTAGGGTAAGTCTCTTTCATCTTACTATTGCACGTATATACTCTTACAAATTGACTGTTAAAAATATACAGTTTAATGTTACGCTAGCATGTATAGCATTATATAACATTTATCATTATGGTTTAACCTATCAAGTAATCAAATCTGTCACTTAGGTGCGTGTTTATGTTTTTCTCTTATACAAGAGACCATACTTTCACGAATTTTCTCTTCACATTTGCATCTGCTCGGCTACTCGTTTACATGGTTGATTGCTTGTACACCGGAATTCTAGTTCCACAGTTTCAAGTTTACATGGTTGACTACTACTATCGCTGATCGGCACCACCAAGAAAGAGGAAGTGGGAGGAGTCTGATAACACTATATTGTTGTATGATGTATTATGATTGGTTGAATTTTTACTTACAACTTGTTAACTATTTCTTTGCTGCTGGGAGTTACAGTAAAGAAAGATAAGCAAATATTCGCCTCCTGTCTTTAATAAAATTTAGATTATTCGTTCACTGTAAGCTAGAATAATCCCTAATTTAATTGAGGGATATTGTTTAGATGAAAAAGTTATCATTAAACAAAAGATAAAATAGACACCCACCAATTAGAAATTCAATGCTAAAAAGAGCATAGATATAACTATATAAATGGGTGTGCTTAAAATGGTATCAACACTCATAGACAGAGAAAAAAAGGGGGATATCCACTAAACTATCAATTTGACTTAGAAGTGCATACATAGAAGAGTATAGTAATTAGATGTGGCATATAATATAGGGAGCTTAGAATAAATTATTTTTTAAAATGTACTTAAAATGAATAACCACAATCAATCAAAACTTGTGAGAAAACATGTAGAAGTATTCAATTAGCGGTTCATTCTACATATAAGAAAGTATGATCCCAGAGCATGATAAGAAGTCCAATTCTTATCATTCCTAAGTTCCTATAAAGTAGAAGGATGAACAAAGGATAGTATAGTGGAGAGGAGGCTAAATTAAAGATAGTGTAGAGATAGCGTGTAGTAGCAATATGCATTCTAAATATACTAAAATCGAGTCACCTATTATCCAGATTCACTGTGTATTATAACTATGCTACTCTCCTAGTAGCCTCAATCTGCCTCAATCACTATGCTTAGTCCATTTAATCAATTAGTATATCCCAATACCCTTCCGTTCCCAAACCCAAACTAAATGTGAACAAACAAGCGAGTCAGTGCACAGTGCTTAAAAATAATGTAAAAGGGATGCCAACGCGTTTCGGTGCTTAATGCAGATTGGGTCCGCAAGCATTATTAGTATCTCAGAATGGGGAGGACTTTGGGTTGTGATTGATTCACCTGCGCCCAGGCCCTAATCATTGACTAGAGAAAGGAACTGGATTGATGTCATATGTCAAGGTCAGGGGAGGGCTGGCAGCCTTAGGCCTGGGGGGCAAAACCAGTCAAGTGGCCCATTGCGCCACCAAATCAGTTCACCATCCATGCCCACCTTTTTCTGGTTTTATAACGGATATTGATGTTATGCTAATCAGTAGCTCTTTGCCATACTCGCTCCTTCACGGCTCTGACTTTCAATGTTGTCAGAGCACAGGCTGAGAATCTCTGAGCCTGTGCTCTGACTCACTAACTGAGCGCCGGAACCACGAGGGAGAGGATTTGATCTGACTGCACCTACTGCTGGTGCGCACCAGTGGACCACCAGCGAATCGTTTAAATTAAATATGCTGGTGTACCCAACTTGTGAGCTGTGTTGGCCGCCGGGCGCCTCTGTTGTCATGGCACCCTGCGTGACCGCACAGCTTGCCCACCCTAACGGCTGGCCCTGCTGACACACACTGATGTTACTACTTAGACATCCCTCAATATTAATACAGAGATGAGAGTAAACACCAATAAACTGTGGAAACAGAGCTGATCCCCCCAAATTTATAAAGGTTTGCTTAGAGGATTTATTCAAGATTAAATCATGCCTCCTCCTCTCTCCCCCATGCGCTGCTCTGTAGGCTGGGAGGAAGTGAAGAGTAATCACAGTCTCCCAGCACAACGCCACCTGTGGCTGCATGGGGAACAGCTGTTTAATGTAATGCTTGCAGGACGGCCAGCTGCCGCAGAACCTCTTTGTTTCCGTCTCTGCAAAGGGCTCCAGGCACTGCTTGTTGTGAGTGTGAGCCACTGTAAATTAGGGGCAGAGGGCACTTGCACTACGGTCAAGACGGGTCTGGGCAGGAGGAGAGTGCAGTGCAATCAGTGCACTCCCCTCCTGTGGGTCACCAGTAGACTGGTGCACCTGCCCAGGATCAGAGCCGGTGCAAGGATTTTTGCCGCCCTAGACAAAATATAAATTTGCCGCCCCCCCATGTGACATCACAATGCCCCACCCATATGATCTGCCATATGAACTAACGCCAGTGCTGCACACAGTGTGTGTTTACATTAAAAAGCCTGCAGGGACCAGCTATAGACACCACAACCACTTCATTAAGCTATAGTGTCCCTTTAATGTGAGGTAAATTATAGATTAGTGTCACTAATAATATACTAGATTGCCTACTTACAATTAGATGAGGATGATGATGGGCTGCAGTTTGGCTCCACTGGTCTGGTGTAGAACAGGACCCCTGGAGGCTGTTTGCAACTGTGGTCACAAAATTCAATGTTCTGGGAGAATTGGAAGCAGCTCCATTTTTGGTGGCCTCTTACACAGCTCAAGGTCTGGGCCCCAGGGCCTGACGGTTAGTATGCCCATAAGGTCCACTCATATGTTCCACCCACCCATGAGCTCGCCCACAGGGAGTGGAGTGTGTAGGGGATGTGTTATGTGTTATTTAATATGTGTGCTTATGGTATGTAGTGTATAGGGATACCAGTTTGTGCAGGTGATGCAGTGTGTTTGTGTGTAGTGGAAGCAGTGTGTATTTGTGTATAAGGGATGTATTATGTGTTTCTGGTTGTGTGTGAGGGATGCATTGTGTGAATCTGTGTTTGTATGCATAAGGGATGCAAGGTGTGTGTCTGTATGTGTGTGCATTGAGTGTAAGAGATGCATTGTGTTTCTGTGTGTATGTAAGAAAAACATTTGTTTGCATGTGTGTGTAAGGGTTTGCATTGTATGTTTCTGTGTATGTGTGCAAATGATGCATTGTCTTTGTGTGTAAGGGTTGCATTGTGTGTGTGTGTAATGGATGCATTGTGTGTTTCTCTGTGTGTAAGGGAAGCATGTTCTGTTTCTGTGTATGTATAGGGATGCATTGTGTGTTTCTGTGTATGTATAGGGGTGCATTGTGTGTTTCTGTGTATGTATAGGGATGCATTGTGTGTGCGTGTGTGCGCGTAGTGTTAAAGAGCTCCCTGTCTTGCCCCCTGTCCTATAGAGCTGTCCCTTCTGTCCCTTAGAGCTCTCCCCTGCCCCTTAGTGGTCTCTCCTCTCCCCCACCCTCCCCTAGCGGTCTCTTCTCACACTCGCCCACCCTCCCTGTGCTCTTCTCATCCCCCCTCCACCCTCCCTGTGTTCTTCTCACTCCTCCCTCTGTGTGTTCTCACCCCCCCTGTGTTCTGCTTACCCCCCCTCCTCCCTGTGTTCTTCTTACTCCCCCTTGTTCTTCTTACCCCCTTCTTCTTATTACTTCCCCCTTCTTCTTAACCCTCCTACTTCTTCTTACCCCCTCTTCTTCTTCTTACCCCCTCCTTCTTCTTCTTACCACCCCATTCTTCTTCTTACCCCCTTCTTCTTCTTCTTACTCCCCCCTCTTCTTCTTACTCCCCCCTCTTCTTCTTACTCCCCCTTCTTCTTCTTACTCCCCCTTCTTCTTCTTACCCCCCTCTTCTTCTTACCCCCTTCTTCTAATTACTCCCCACTCTTGTTCTTACTCCCCCCTTCTTATCTCCCCTCCTTCTTACTCTCCCCCCTCCCCTCTTCTTACTCTCCCCCCCCCACCCCTCTTTTACTCTCCCCCCCTCCCCTCTTCTTACTCTCCCCCCTCCCCTCTTCTTCCTCTCCCCCCTCCCCTCTTTTTACTCTCCCCCCCTCCCCTCTTCTTACTCTCCCCCCCCCTCCCCTCTTCTTACTCTCCCCCCCTCCCCTCTTTTTACTCTCCCCCCCCCTCCCCTCTTTTTACTCTCCCCCCTCCCCTCTTTTTACCCCCTCCCCTGTAGGTGGCCGAGCTGCACTCCGGTCCGCGGTCCCGGCCGGAGTGATAGGAAAGTGCTCAGTGTGCACCTTCCTGTCAGTCCGGCCGGGTACAGGAAACAGAAACTCCTGTTCCGCGCGGAACAGGAGTTTCTGTTTCCTGTACCCGGCCGGACTGACAGGAAGTGCACACTCAGTGTGCACCTTCCTATCACTCCGGCCGGGACCGCGGACCGGAGTGCAGCTCGGCCACCTACAGGGGAGGGGAGGGAAAAGCAGCTGCAGCCGCCGAGCGCTCTTTACAGAGCGCTCGGCGGCTGCAGCATTTAAAGGGCCGGCCCGCCGCGGCCGGTCCTAAAATAATTTCGGGCGGCCTGGGGGGCAATTGCCTCCCTGCCCCCCGGCCCAGCCCGCCCCTGGTCAAGGTGTTATATGGCATGTGCAGACTTAGAGGAGTGGCATTGTATTAGAAACTGACGATCCTGAACTATGGGTAGCTGGGGAAGGTTCTTTAATCTAGAATCTAGGTCATTGCATGCCTACTATGGCTGCTATATTATAGCCAAATTTAGTTACATCTGGGTTGTTATATATGGACAAGCGAGATACTCTGTCTTTTTCCATTATATTTGAACTCTCAGATTAAAGAGTTGAGCATACAGTAGCTGCTTTTTGATGATTACTGGGATCATTTAGAGAAGGTAAACAGTCTATAGGTCTAGGCCATTTGTGTGATCATGTAGATGTGTCAGTGTCGTTAGTGCAAAATACACAAAAAAATGGAAATTCTGCAAAAATGTAACATTAAGACTTGAAATAAATGGGAAATAACAAAACAACACGGACACCCGTGGAAAAGTGATAAAAACCACAAAAAAACTTTAACTTAACTGATAGGTACACGGCCTCCCAGGGTTATCTCCCAGCTGATAACCAAATTGCAGGACTATATAGTTGATGGGATATTTTGGGATATTGCTAGTGTACCTATAATAGAGGACAAAACAAATATTGCTAATAAAATACAGTGAAAATTGCCAGTGATCAGAATGCACTCACATATTCCAGAATAATAAAGCGTATTATAGGTGCCTCCCCTTGATGGAAATGGGGGGTGTGTTCCTTTAAAATTCCCTCCTCAAGTGATAGCCGATATTAAAATAAATGGGGCCTGGGTACCAAACCAAACGTTTCTGGACCTCTAAACTCAGAACCACTGAAGCAATTGAGTTGTGGCTATCCTTGGAGGCTGCAGCTGCTGCCAATATTGCTCTGAACCTCTGTATTGTAGCCCATGGATCAGCGCAGCTAAGAAGAATAGGCCTTGACAGAGCCAGGAGGTAGGCATAGCAACCACAGGAAGTGAGTGACAGCTAGCATGCTGGGTAGGGCGGAGCCATAAGGGGAATATTTACACAAGCCATTATATGAAGTGGCCATTTTAACTGAACCTAAGCTTACCTGTCAGTTGTGAAAGCTGCCTGCCCTGGAGGGAGAAGGCAGCAGCATGGATGCAGCATAGAAGAACAGAGCAGTATTCAGGCAGAAGGCAGCATGGGTGCAGCATAGAAGAACAGAGCAGTATTCAGGCAGAAGGCAGCATGGAGGCAGCATGGAAGTACAGAGCAGTATTCAGGCAGAAGGCAGCATAGAAGAACATTTTTAATCAGAGCTTCACTTACCTGTTAATTGTGACAGGTCTGGGAAGTTCTTCTTTTTTCCTTTTCTGCAGGTCCATGGCGTCCCTGGAAGAGATCCTGGCTGGAGTGAGGGCAGCAGTGAAGGACCGTGGGCTGGCCTGGCTGCATGAGCAACTGGGGGCTGCAGTTCCCCCTCCGGCACCAGTGGAGCGCAGGACGGCGCGAAGAGCACGGCCGCCCCAGTGTTGAACCCGGGCATGGCGCCCGCACCACGGCGTCGGAGGAGCCCATCGGCGCCCAGTTAGGAGGCAGGATGGTCAGAGGTTGCTGGAGGACGGCCGGCGCCGTCTGTTCGACGCGGCGCCGGTCAGGCGAGGACGGCCGCAAAGCGCGGGCCTGCAGCGGCAAGCGCCCCACTTAAGATGGCGGCTGGCGGCAAGATACTGCGGGAGGAAGGCTCCAGCACGGCAGGAATGGCGGCCGGGATGGCGGAAGAGCACATGGAAGGAGGCAGTTCGCTGAGGCGTCCCGGTGAGTCTATACTTGTCACTGTGGGGCAGGGGACTGGTGGGACAGGTGACAACTCCGCACAGGCGGCCCCCCCCCCCCAGCCGCTCAGGGGTGGCCCGGTCAGCAGGATCAGTTCGGAGACGGCCTGGGAGGTGGCCAGGACGGGAGCGGCAGGGGTACCCTCAGGTTGCCTGGGGGGACAGGGTGTCCCAGAGCCAGGCAGGCGCAGCGGCCAACGTTGGGCCAGGCCCAGCGGACAGGGGAGAGTCACGGGGTGCTGCACTGGACAGGGATGACAGGAGCTGCTGCAGCGGGAGGATAGGCCCCTCAGGCTGCTCTCACGGGGGGCACCGCAGCAGGGACACGGATAGGAGGGATTACAGAAGGGAGCGGCGCAGCGTTAGCGCCAGGCCCAGCAGCGGAAGGAGGTCAGCGGGTCGGCAGTGGAGTAGGGACAGGAGCCCGTCACACAGCAGGCGCAGTGGTTCCTAGACCAGCTGCAGGGGGAGGAGAAGGAGGTCCAGTTCCACGGACAGTCGGGGGAGGAGGCGGCGCAGCGCATCTGGTTCCTCAGGCTGCAGTGCGCAGGGACGGCGGAGGGCCGCCAGGAGCAAGGAAGTTAGGCCGGTGCGAAGCTTGGAACAGTGAAAAGGAGCGTAGGGAGGAAGGACGGGTAGGGTCCCAGCGGTACAGTCTACCCAGGTTGTCTTCTCCTTACAGGTCGCAGAGCAATACCCCTACGGTCCTGAGGAGGGATCAGGCGAATAGCAGTCGGCGTCATCTGGACACTCCGGGGCCTGAAAAGGTGGACGGAAGGGCGGCATCCCCGGGGCCTGGCACGGCCGGGGTCTCCAGTGGTCGAGGAGTGTTACTCCTACGAGCTTGAGGCGGGACCAGCGCGGACAGGAGTCGACGTCCACCAGATACTCTAGAGCCTGGCAAGGTGGACGGAAGGACGGCACAGACGGGGGTTCGGGCGGTGAGTCAATAAACACACCACATTTTTTAAATTGCAAAAATCATTTTAGAGTCATGATCGAGGAAAAAAGGGGCCGTCCCCACGGTGCGGAAGGGTGGGGTCACCGAAGGGCGGTCGGGAGGCAGAAGTTAGGGCGGTGGTGATGGCGTGCCGGGAAGGGGAATAGGGTGTACCGGGGACATTCGACGGGGCAGGAGAACAGTTAGATGTGTGGCAATATT
This sequence comes from Pelobates fuscus, assembly GCF_036172605.1. NCBI lineage: Eukaryota > Metazoa > Chordata > Amphibia > Anura > Pelobatidae > Pelobates > Pelobates fuscus. Next base: position 163,373,265 of record NC_086317.1, on the reverse strand, counting down.
CCAGGCGCTGCGTGACGAAATGGGCATGTGTCCATCGCGGGGACATTGGGGGGGTCACTTGAAGGCGGAGGATAAGTTTTGATTAAGGGATTTAAAAAAAAAAAATATAATAATAATACATTTTCCTGTCTTCCGCTCGAGGAGTTCCTTGATTTTAAAAGGGGATGATAGAAAGGAGGCCGGAAAAGAAGAGGAGGGGAAAGGCGGAAGTATCGCAAGATACTGAAGACTTGGGGAATTGGCTTAGGGCTTTTGTATCCTAGTAGGCGTAATCGGGGTAAGGTCCCCGTTTCCTAGTGATGGTGCAGGAGATTTGCTCTTTTCGGGGGCTGCCGGCGCGCCCCCAGGAGCAGACAAATTCAGTCTGATAAAAAACTTATCGCACCCGAAAGGGGCATCGGTAAATGAGGACATCGACACGGACCTGTTCTGTATCTTTGGCATCATTCGGCCTTGCCGTCGAGTTGGTTCGGGGGAGCGGGACGTGTTCGATTATTGACGACCCTTCCATCTTTTGGGTTGCATGTTTGCAGGTGCCTATTGGTAACCTCTGCTTGCCAAGGGGCAGTTCCATTTCATGTTCCTACTTCGGGAAGTTGGTTCTGTCTGGGAGTGGGTGGTGAAAGAGGAATCAGGAAGGGGTTCCTTAGTACATTATCTGTAAGATAGCTTGCTGTGTGGGCTCGGCTGGGCCGGGCCTTTGTGTACATTCCTTACGGTCGCGGGAATCCTACCGCGCGTCTTAGCTTAGGCTGGAAATTGTTTCGGTGGTAGGAGAGTGTCAATTGCCTGGGGATCAGTTGACTGCACTTCGGGAATTAGGGTGAAGGTTCACAGGCCCAAGAAGGTCACGCTGAGAAATCGCAGTTGTTCATAAGGCAGTTTCAAGTTTGCATGTCAGGTTAGTCACGAGGAATGGGTCTTCATGGCGAAGGCTACTTGCGGAGCCATTGCGGGTGGTATCGAGTTGTTCATGGATGCCTATGGGAACATAGATTCCGGAGCATACCTGGAAGGCAGGTGGTGCGCGGAGCGGTGGCAGGAGGCATGAAAGGTAAGTCCTCTAATTCGAAATTGGCATCTTTTGAGTTATTTCCATTGGGAGTGGCCGTGGCTCTAAAAGGTGAAGGATTAAGGTACGAAAAGTCGTAATCACAGACAATACGGCGGGGTTCATGCGGTTTACCATCCAGCCGGGTCCTCGGTACAGGAGGTACGCCAATGGCGGCGATTCGTATTATTGTGCAGGTCGTTTCATATCGGGTGCAGGCATGCCACGTGCCTGGTTGGCGGAAGGTAGGGGCTGGTTACTTGGCTCGCGCACGAGGGGACAAGCTGCGAATGGCGGCCCCAAGGGGCGCGGGAGGAGGGACAGGCCGGTCTGGTGGAAGTGTGGCAGCTCGAGACGCCATGCTTGGAGGATTGATACGGAATCCTATGGCACCACCACGGGGACCGCCTATATATGGGACGAGGCGGTTGGTTTCACTGGGGGGTCCCAGTCAAAGGAGGGGCGAAGGGATACCTTGCTGTGGTTCCTAAGCCACTGGTTCTTTCAGCGTTAGCTCCATCGGCAAGGGACAAGAGCATGGCGGCATTGGCGTTAGGGTTCAAACTGACCGATTGGGAGGAAGTGACGGAATGTTGACACGTCCGTCAGGCATCGCGGGTCTTGCGGAGAGGTATGAAATATGTCGGTGCCAGGCGGATGGTTTCCTTGGGTAATGCAACGCCTGGTGGTGTGTTACTCTACTTTTGAGGTGAGTTTGTTTGCGGTGGCCTTCTCGGGGGCTTGGAGCAATTCGGATTGGGGAGCTGGTGAGTGCCTTTCAGGCGGGTGTTGTTCTACACTCGGTTGTTTAACCTCAGTCGGTTAAGGTAATGATTCGGTGGGGTTGTACAAGAACGGATGTGTATGGTAAAGGAGGTTTGGTAAAGCTATATTCCTTGCCGGGGTCAGGGGTACGCCAAGCGCATCATGTTACTTGGAGCTTCGCCCGGACAGCCCGGGTGGCTTACTGGTAAAAGGGGACGGATCGGCGCGGTCACGATCCAATTCACGCAAGGGTTTGTTCGGAGGGGCTTGACAATGTTGGGTTTGGATGCCCAAGCTTTGGGGCCCAAGCTTCCCGGATAATGGCGGCGACAGAGGCTGGTTTTAAGTGAGGACCTGGGGAAACGTTTAGGCAAGTGGGAGTCAGTACGGTTTAAGTCCTGTTTACGGACGGTCTCTTTGGTTTAATGGCTATGGACGTATGGGTTTGTGTTTGGGGCTATGCTGCTTTCGTGTCAGGTTTGGTGACATGGTTGGTGGGCCACTCTTACATCTAAGGGGCGCAGAAGGGAGCCGCGGTTCGGGTCAAGTGCAACTGGGCTTTCCTTTGGAATTGGCGGAGCTGGAGTGGTTTTGGTTTTCGGGGGTTTTGGTGGCAAGGCAATAGTGGAGGAAATTTTCCGGAAGGTAACTAGGGGTACTGTCTAGGACATTCTGGTAATCCGCAAGGGCGGGAGGGATAACGGCATGGTCCCGGAAAAGGAATTGAACAGGTGGAGGCAGAGGGAGGTGGACTGGCTATGGGAGCTGGCCACAGGTGTGGTGGTGGTGCGGTCCGAGATGGTTCCTCGGTTACATTGGAGACATACTAGGTACCCGGTCTCGGTGGCAAGGACGAATAAAAAAAAAAATTATGGTGGTATTTATCAGATGTGGGGGCGGTGTAACAGTGAGACACAACGGACTGGGAGGCAAGCTCCCTGGGTACTCCAGGGGGGATGGGGTACGTTTTCGGATGTAAGGTGTGATCTGTTTAAATTGGGCCTTCAGGAAGGCATTCAACAGGCCTTATTCCGGTGTGGTGGGGGTCGCTCAGGAGCTTTAGGTGTCAAGTCCTGAGCTGTGGCGGGGAATGGCCTGGTTAAATCGGAGGGTAGATGGAGGAGAAAGTGGGCATCCTGAGGTTTAGTGTGGATTGGGCAGTGTTGCACGTGGTTGGTAGGTTCGAGCCCGTCGGTGGCTCCGAACCTGGGGGTGTGGTGGTGTCTTGGTACACCCTACACTGGAACTGATGGGTAGCGGTGTCTTGGTACACCCCTACAATGGATATGGTGGGTAGCGGTGTCTTGGTACACCCCTACAATCGATATGGTGGGTAGCGGTGTCTCGGTACACCCCTACAATTTAACCTGGTGGAAATGTGGTCATATTGGACGGCCAGTTTCTGTATTAACATGTTTTTTAGATTGTTATCTATTGTTATTATTGTGGGGTCATTGCTAGGGGTATGTTATGTATATGGGGGGATGTTAACTTTAATAAGATTTGTTGGCAATGACCCCATTTGTTATTCCTTAATTATTTTATTAATAATTTAATAAAGCTGTGGACTAATTATTTCCAACAGTATAACCTGTGTCCGTGTTTTAATGGGGGTTTGGGTAAGGTTAGCGCATATGCCGGCAAATCCGACTGTGCGCCTGTCATGTAGCCCATGGATCAGCGCAGCTAAGAGGAATAGGCCTTGACAGAGCCAGGAGGTAGGCATAGCAACCACAGGAAGTGAGTGACAGCTAGCATGCTGGGTAGGGCGGAGCCAAAAGGGGAATATTTACACAAGCCATTATATGAAGTGGCCATTTTAACTGAACCTAAGCTTACCTGTCAGTTGTCCCTCCCACCCTCCCTGTATTTGGTTAGGTTAGTTGATTTCCCGTTTTTTCACAGCGGCGGGGAATGGCCTGGTTAAATCGGAGGGTAGATGGAGGAGAAAGTGGGCATCCTGAGGTTTAGTGTGGATTGGGCAGTGTTGCACGTGGTTGGTAGGTTCGAACCCGTCGGTGGCTCCGAACCTGGGGGTGTGGTGGTGTCTTGGTACACCCTACACTGGAACTGATGGGTAGCGGTGTCTTGGTACACCCCTACAATGGATATGGTGGGTAGCGGTGTCTTGGTACACCCCTACAATCGATATGGTGGGTAGCGGTGTCTCGGTACACCCCTACAATTTAACCTGGTGGAAATGTGGTCATATTGGACGGCCAGTTTCTGTATTAACATGTTTTTTAGATTGTTATCTATTGTTATTATTGTGGGGTCATTGCTAGGGGTATGTTATGTATATGGGGGATGTTAACTTTAATAAGATTTGTTGGCAATGACCCCATTTGTTATTCCTTAATTATTTTATTAATAATTTAATAAAGCTGTGGACTAATTATTTCCAACAGTATAACCTGTGTCCATGTTTTAATGGGGGTTTGGGTAAGGTTAGCGCATATGCCGGCAAATCCGACTGTGCGCCTGTCATGATAATCTGCATTTCACAAAGAACAACAGCCGATGGTGTAAAATCAGGGTTAGAAAGGATTGAAGGAGCTTGAGGTCTTGATATATGCTATAAACTAATACAGCTCCAACAGGACAGGATCCCTGTCTGGTTTGGGAAGTAAAATGCTGCATGGTCCAATAGGCCCATGACAAGTATCCAGACCAGAAGTTTTCCCTATGTTAGATATTAATTGTACAGTACTAGGGACTTGTCTATTGGCTGGTTCAACATGTCACATTGTTTATTAGTTAACTTTTCCAAGCTCGCTATTTGGAGACGTTGAACACCAAATTCCCCATAAATGGGTGCAGCAGAATACTAACAGTTGTAATAAGAATAGAATAGGAATAAAAAATTTTGAGGATCATATACTACGTGATTTTTGACAGTTTTACCCCCTGAATTTAGGTCCCGTCTGGTTTCGGCTTAGCCATAGTCATTGTGAACATCAAAATGTTGTTGCCACCGCTATAGTATCTTAGAGAAATCTAATTGCAATTTGGGATTCTCTAACAGTCCTAACCTTTCTTTCACCTCGAAACAACATGTTTGGGTTGGTTAAAAAGTCAGTGTGGGCATGAAAGAAAGAAGTTTTGAAAGTCCATGTATTAAGTCTGCCAGATCTTTTTATGTTTGTAAATGGATGGACAGAATTGATGTCACTATTGCAATAGTACAGACACTGTTTGACTGGGATGTCATCAGAAGACTCTCACTGTTTCTCATTAATACAGTTTTACTAAATATCATCACACACCGGGCCAGCCTTCAGGGTGTGCGAGCAACCGGGGCACCAGGTAGCCAATACAACTCACTGTCTGCAGCTATCAAGGGCTGGCACCAAGCTGCCCACACTACTTACTACGCAGTAATTATTGCAGGCCACTAACCCTTACTCTTACAATGCTGGCTGAACAGCAGTGCCTGGAATCATTCCCCACCAGGAAGGCTTCCTATTCCTGTGCTCAGTGCTCTATGTGAGGGGGTCAGGATATGACATCATAAGCCTGCCCCTTCTGCACACAGAGCTAGCACAGTGTGGGAAGAAGAGGGAAGTTTGCAGTGAAGGCAGGGACTGACAGCAGGCAGTATGCACAGCATGGTATCAAGGGAAAAACAAAGGATGAGGAGATGGGATAGTTAGAAAACGGTATAAGTTGGGCTGGGAGGAGAGACACAACTAGTAGGTATAGGAGAGAAAAAGTTTTGGGGAGAGAGGCGTGAATTTGGGAAAAGGGAGAAACTTAATATGGGGGTATTTTGTGCAATATTATTGTATTTAAAGGGTTTAACCCCTTAAGGACTGGACTGTTTTTGCGATGTTGTACATTTGCGACCAGGCCTCTTTTTACACTTTTGTGGTGTTTGTGTTTAGCTGTAATTTTCCGCTCTCTCATTTACTGTTCCTATACAAATTATATTTATTTTTTTTCAGGACAAAAAATGCTTTCTTTACATACCATTATTTATATAATCTCATGTAATTTAATTTTAAAAAACAAACAAATATGATGAAAAATTTTAAAAAATACATGTTTTTTTGACTTTTACTTGAAAAATCTTTTACTCATCTACAAAAGCGAATAACAAAAACTGCTAAATAGATTTAAAATACCCAGTGTTTACATGCTTTTTTGCTTTTTTTTGCAAGTTATAGGGTTATAGGTACAAGTAGGATATTGCGATTTCAAAACCTATATTCTTTCAAATTTATCAATAGTGACATTGTAACACTATTATCTGCCAAAAGTCTCTGAATAACACCCCACATGTTCATATTTTTTTTAAAGTAGACAAACCAGGGTATTCAATATAGGGTATGTCCAGTCTTTTTTAGTAGCCACCTAGTCGCAAACACTGGCCAAAGGTAGCGTTCATATTTGTTTTCTGTGTGAAAAAACAAAAAAACTAAATTGAACGCTAATTTTGGCCAGTGTTTGTGACTAAGTGGCTACTAAAAAAGACTGGACATACCCCATTTGCAATACCTTTTGTTGTCTTCTTTTGCAAATGGTATGCCATCATGGGGGTAATTCTCATTCCTGGGCTACCATACGCTCTCAAAGGCAACATAACCAACCTGGCCATTTTCAATGTAAAAATATTTGACCCATATATTTGACCCTGTAACTTTCAAAAACGCTATAAAATCTGTACATGGGGGGTACTGTTATACTCGGGAGACTTTCTTGAACACAAATATTAGTGTTTCAAAACAGGAAAACATATCACAACAATTATATCATCAGTAAAAGTGCTGTTTGTGTGTGAAAAATGCGAAACAAAGTCACTTTCACTGACAATATCATCGCTGTCATAGGTTTTACTGTTTTGTCACTAATCACTAATATTTGTGTTCAGTGAAGTCTCCCGAGTAAAACGGTACCCCCCATGTAAATGTTTTAGGGTGTCATAGAAAGTTACAGGGTAAAATACAGTGCTAGCAAATTAAATTCTCTGGAATTTCGGCCTGGGTTGGCAGGCAGGTCCCTCAAATTGCAATTAATAAAATTACTTAATTATGTAAAAATATGACATAAATATGCACGTAGAATTAAAATATATATGCATATTTATATATTTGAAGTCTACGTGTATATTTATATAGTTATTTATGTAATTTTGTATATGGACATATGTATATTTCGTATTATATTTATTTATTTATATATATACATAGATATATATACAATTTCATTCTAAGTGTATTTTGATATAAATATATATATATTTTAATATCAAAATACAGTTAGAATAAAATTTCATATAGATATGTAATTTTTTTTAAATGTTTTATTATTTTTAATTTTTTTAATTTAATTTAATTTACTTATTATTTGTATTTTATAATAATATATATATATACAATATATATAGTTATTATATATATTATATATATATACGTGTGTAATTTAATTATAAGTGTATTTTTATATTAATATATGTACATATTAATATAAAAATACACTTAGCATGACATTATATATATGATATATAGACGTATATTATATAGGTATAATATATGTCTATATATCATATATATATACACATATATAATTTTTTTATTTTTTTTTATTAACTTTAACTTTAATTTTTTTTTATTTTACACTAGCAGGGAGACTGCCTGTCAGCACAGACAGTCCCTCTGCAGGCAGACACATGGACACCTATTGTGACCATGTGGTCGCCCTGTTGGGCGATCACATGGCCACAGGGGTCCTAATCCGCCATGGGGAGACTGTCTGAGCTGCAGGCAGTCTCCCCACAACGGGAGCACCGCCGATCGCCGCCGGGGGAACGACGGCGATCAGGTAAGTACATCTGACCGTTAGGACGGTTCAGGACCGTCATCGGTCGGCAACGCAAAAATGCCGATGACGGTCCTGAACCGTCTTCGGCCGTTAAGGGGTTAAATAATGAACCATTGTGAATATCTCTCTGTGCAGTGTTATTGTGTCAATGTGTATCAGAGTGTGTGTGCATACTGTAAGTCAATGTCTATGCATGAGCGCAAAGTCAGTATGTGTTTGTGTTTCTGTGTGTGTATAGAGTATAGTATATGTCAGTGTTTCTGTTGGTATATAATGTCAGTATGACATGTATTAAGAACAGGTGTTCTATCAAATTTCCCTACCCCGTAAAAAATCCCTACCCTCATCACTTCCGGTGACGCGGCCCAACTCTTATATTTAATACTGTGTGTCTCCCACAATCTTTGTGTCTGTCTGATGTATATATGTGGCATGCAAGTCTGCATGCACTGTGTCTGTTATGCCATTTACTCTAACCAGTTTTGTTTTTTGTGTGTGTGTGTCACAACTCTGACAAGCATGTTCTCCTATGGGACACAAAGTACATGAAGAGGAATGAAGAAGTTTGAGGCTCGTGTCCAGGGTGGAGTATTGAATTTACAAGTACTGAAGTGCCATCTGACATGTGACAAGCTGCTCCTGTTTGCACAGCGACTTTAACATTGTGTACTGTGATCACGGTCTGGTTCAGAGGTAGGTAACCTTAGGCAGTCCAGATGCTGTGAATTACATCTCCACTGCTTATACTGTGACCGTGCCACCTACACACTGCTTGTACTGTGACCGTATCATCTAAACACTGCTCATACTTTGACCGTATCACAGAAACACTGCTTATACTGTGTGTTAAATATTTTGTTGTCAATTTTTTCCACATGTGTGCACTGGCCCGTTGTTTTCTCCTACCTGCGCAACTCGCACACCCCCTCTTACCCCAGCTGAGGCTCCGGGCGCATGTGCAGTGTCTCCCGGTGCCCAGCTGGTCAGCATCGCGCATGCGCCTTAGGTGGTCGTTCCTCCCGCAGTGCTGCCAGTAAACTTTCCCTATCTCGTGGTTCTGTGCACCCCGTCCTCCAGCTGATCCACGTCACTTCCGATGCGGCCGCGTCACAAGGCATTTGCTTGGGGTGCCAACCTGCAGGGGGTTCTCACCGGGAAGATTCCTGGTGGGCTGCCTTGCTGCTGTCTGGGGCTGGAAAGCTGGGTGAGCGGCTCCTTAGCCCCCCCAGTGCAGCCATTCAGCTGCTGTGCTCCTCTCCGCCGTTTGCCTGCTCAGGATGTGGGGCTTACTGTAACCCCAGCACAGCGAGCAGAGCACTCTGCTCGCTGCAGGCAGAGGAAGCCGAGATGTGACTTGGTATCCCAGCTGCCCCCTGCCTCGGAACACCGGAAGCTTGCTAAAGGGGAACAGGAAGCAGCCTGTGCTCACAGTGCACAACTCTCCTGCTCCCCCAGCAAAAAGAAGAAAAACTTCCCGCAGGCTGGACATCTTCTCTTCTTCACAGCACCTAGGTAGGCTAAGGGGATTGTTTATTGTGTGAATGGTTGTAAATTGGTTTGTGTATGTTAAATTGCTTTATTTCTGTGTGTAAATAAAGTGTGACTTTATGTAGTGGTGTGAGCTTGTGTTTGAGTGACAGTGTGTGCAAGTTCGCTCGCTCGGCCCTGCCGCATAGTTGCCAACATTTGAAAAAAAAGGGACACTTTGCAGCTATCAATGATTACCTTGAAAATTTACCACACCCACTGCCGCAAAGTGCCGCCCACTATGTCCAACCCACACAATTAATCTCCGCCTACTTATCATAGTGACGATTATAAGGTCTACTCAATAAAGAAAGAATTACAGGGGATTGAGATGGTAATTTTAAACTTAAGGCCAAAGTAGCCGAGTTGGAAAAATTCTCCCATTCAGCTGCACTATTTCAACCTAAAGTTGGAAATTCCCATCACAATTCCTTGCAATTCTCTCTTTATTGAGTAGACCTTTATAACACCAAGTTCCCACTAACAGTACCATGCATCCTTGGTGTGCGCTAGATACATTTGCAGCACAGCATCTATATAAGGCAGGTACATTTTATCACTTTTAGGTGAGTAGTGGTGACAGTCAGTACAAATATAGAAAGACCTTGTGCAGATGTGCTTCAGCCAGAGAGTTGTGTCTATACCATAGAACATACATTAGTTAACAAAAATAATTATATTGGGGAGTGAATATGGTAAAAAAATTATGGAATTAAAGAGAGAAATGGGAGCAAAAGGAAAACATATGCACATATTCCATTAGCCCCTTCTGATGCCCCCAATTCAGCATGTTAAATGTTTAAGATTGAGGCTTCAGTCACCACTCCACTGCTTCTGATTCTTCTAGTTCCTGGAGTCTGCGGGTATTATACAGAAAGCAGCACTATACGGGGAGCACTGACTATCACAGCTTATTATACACACAGACCTGTACTATACAAAGAGCAGCACTGACTATAACAGCTTATTATACACACAGACCTGTACTATACAAAGAGCAGCATTGACTATCACAGCTTATTATACACACAGACCTGTATTATACAGAGAGCATCACTATACAGGGAGCACTGACTGTGTGATACAGGTCTATGTGTGTATAATATCCTGGGGCAGAGAGCAGCACTATACAGGAAGGATATTATGCACACAGACCTTTATTATCGATAGAATTAAGCTTATATTTATTGGTACCTTCAACAAATGCAATATATACATACATACAATACATACACACAGGCGGCTGAATACAGACACAGACTGCTGAATACAAACAAATCGACTGGTAAATACACGCACACACCGACTGCTAAATACACGCACACACAGACTGCTGAATACACACACAGAGACTGCTGAGTACACACAGACAGACTGCTGAATACACACACACACACACAGAGTGAATATACACAGTACACTGAATATGCACACACAAATACACACAGAGACTTCTGAATACACACACACACAGAGACTGCTGAATACATACAGACTGCTAAATACACACACACAGACTGCTGAATACACACAGGCTACTTTATTTATATTATATATATATATATATATATATATATACACACACACATATATATATATATATACACACACACAGAAGGCTGAGTATATCAAGCCTACCTGGCACTGGAGGCTGTTGCTGGGAGGTCAGGTACCCATTTTGTGCAGCAAGGTCTCCTGCTTAACGTTGGGGTTGGAGCTTGATGGTGAGAGGCAGTGCTTGCATGCATGGGTGGAGCTTACAACATGGTGGTGGAGCTTGCGTCCACGAGGCGTAGTTGGAGCCTATTTGCTGGGATATCGGAAGGGAGACTGTCAGTGCTCCCTCCAGCCCCACGCATCTTTCCATAGCCCCCAGCAGCTCTGTCCTGAATTAATAAAAGCACATGGCCAAGCAAGTTGCCAGGACTGTCCCGAGAGACTTAATTGCCCGGGACAGACTGCAGCAAGTCTGTCCCAGGAAAAACAGGACATTTGGCAACTATGCAAGTGACACTGTTTGTGTTAGTGAGAGTGTGTGTGTGTTAGTGAGAGTGTGTGTTAGTGAGAGTGTGTAAGTTACACTGTGTATGTTAGTGAGCGTGTGCAAGTGACCCTGTGTGTTAGTGAGAGTGTGTAAGTTACAGTTTGTGTGTGTTAGTTAGAGTGTGAAAGTGAGTGTGCAAGTGACACTGTGTGTATGTCAGTGATAGTGTGTGTATGTGTGTTAGTGAGAGTGTGTAAGTGACACTGTGTATGTCAGTGAGTGTGTGTGTGTGTGTGTTAGTGAGAGTGTGTCTCTTTTTTTCTCTAAATTTGTGCTTACTATGTCTCTTTCCTAAATGTCTCCCAGTCTCTGTTTCCTAAATATCTCAACAGTCTCTCTATCCTTTCCCTTAATTTCTCCCCAGGCTGTTTCCGTTCTCTAAATTTCTCACTGTGCGTCTGCTTTCGCTTAAAAGGACACTATAAGCAACCAGACTACTTCAGCTCTTTAAAGTGGTCTGAATGCACTGTCCAAGGGCCCTTAACCCTTCAAAAGTAATTATTGTAGTTTTTTAACAAACTGCAATAATTACCATTCAGGGATAACTCCACCTCTAGTGGCTATGCATGGGTATGTCCCGCGTCATGCAAAACCCCATAGGAAAGCACGTGTAATACTTTCCTGTGGGGCAATCCTAATGCGGCCATTGAGGAGTGGAGGTGGAACCGAGCCAGCACCGAGGGACATCAGCGCTGGACCCGGGTAAATGGCGGAAGTTTTTTTTTAACCCATTTGCACCACGAGGTAGGGGCAACCTGACAGACGGGAAAGCTATAGTGCCATGAAAACAAGTTTAATGTCTACTCAGTGTGTCTCTTTCCATAAATGTCTCTTCACTGAAATTCAGAGTTTAGTGAATAAACTTCTGAGAAAATGTAGTTGCATTCATGAGGGGGCGGCAAAATGGATGCTTGCCTAGGGCGGCGAGAATCCTTGCACCGGCCCTGTATGTATTCCCCATTTATAGCAACATCCATCTACAGCCCCCCTCTTGATTCATTAAAATAGTGATCAGACACTCTACTTTGAGTAGACCTCTACTCAAAAGCAGCTTGCAGAGTCCTTTGTGTTCCAGTGGCTAAAACAGCAAATGCATGAAAAGAACTTGCTGCACTCCTTGTTCCCTTTGTGTCAGTGCGCACCTAAATACGCTGTGCTTTGTATCGCTCAGTTGCTCAATTTACACAACTCCTTTTACAGATGAACCATTATTTCTGGAGAGTACAAAGGGTTTTGAACAAGAACCTTAGCACCAATATTCTGTGAATTTTCATTGTCCTGTGCTAAGGCAGCTTAAACGATAGTCTCCCAATGCTTTCCTATGAGAAAGCATTGGATTGGCTAAAATCACCAAAAGGGCGAGGCAGGGTCAAACCAGCGAAGCCTTGGAAAAAGGTTAGTAAGTCACCTTTTAAGCCAGGGGCCTTAATGGCTATTTAGGCCTATAGTGTCAGGAATACACATTTGTATTCCTGACACTGTAGTGTACCTTTAAGGTAAGTTTATTTTTCCTATACAGGTTCACTTTAAACGAACACTTCAAAGAGGTAAAGCACTTAAGCTTGCTGAAGTGCATTGTGTGTGAAGAGTTTGTTCTCTTTTTTCAGTTTATAAAAATGCTGATTTTTATTTTCAATAAAAATCAGCTCTTTTATAAATGATCCCCGTTACACCTCCTTGATTGTCAATTTGAAAGCTAAGAGATGTTTTTCATTCATAGCTTAGCTCCGTGGAGTTAGACTCATGAGACAGGAACTTTCCTTGCAAAGGTATCTGAATGAGCTTAAATACAGCCAAATAGGAAGTCTGCGATTAGACAAATGCGTGGCTGGTCTGCAACATTTTTTTAATAAGAAGCCGTTGATTGGGCATTCACCAGCACAGATGGCAAAGTCAACTGCAGTTACTAGATTACTAGAAATTACTAGATTTGCCTTACAAACAAAAACGACTTTACACATTATTTGGGAAATATTCTAATGCAGTGGTTCCCAAACCAGTCATCATGACCCATTAACAATCCAGGATTTATGCACTTCCCTGTTTTATTCCAATGGAGATACTAACAAAACCTGGACTGTTGGGTCTTGAGGGCTGGATTGGGTAACACTGCTCTAATACATTCACATACAGTGGATCCCAGGAGGAAGGATGGCGTATATACTGCCATTGAGGCAGGTTATGCAATGTATGATCATATACTGTAACTAAAGCCCAATTATTTTTGCCCTAATTAGGTGGTTTTAAAAAACTATTAAATTCTGTGAACTTTGAAGTTGCTCTTCAATGAATAAGTGAAGGCGCTGAATCAATTACTGTAGTTATTATTTCCTAAATAAACGAGTACAGAATATAAAACAGAAAAAACACAAGAGTTATTCGGTAGCTGATTTATTAAAACAGAGAACCAGTAAAGTAAGATAAGAAATCCAAAGAGAGAAAAAGTAATCAGCGAACACCTTGCTCTTTCTCAAGGAGCCAGTGATGTCATAGTTTAACATACACTCCATTGTCAGCAGAGATTTAGATTTAGACAGGTAGATTATGCCACTGAAGCAAAGCCTACACGGCTGTTTCCAAAGTCGTAAATGGAGTAATATTGCCTCAGGAAGACATCTCCCAGAATCCACAGTGGGTCACCATTTTGAGCAGGCAGGCTGATGCTCAAGAAGTTGGCATAGCAGTATCCATTTTCCTGCAAGGAACAAAAATGCATTAGCATGCTTGTGCAAAAAGTTTAACAAAAAGCGTATGACCTCTTGTGTTTATATTTAGTACTCCCAAGAAGAAATAATGGGCAACTGTTGTGTGAATAGAAAGAATATAAGGGCTATTCTTAGTTTTTTTTATGCAGACTGAAAAGGAAATTGCCAATAACAGAATAACATTGAGTGAACTGGAGAAATAACCACATTTTACTAATTTCACTAACAATTTTAATTTGCCAGATTAATTCTCCACAGCCGGTGGTTACTAATTTTGGGTCTCACACCTCACTGCATGTGACTTACGCAGCCCTTCCAAACACTTCCTGTAAAGAGTCATCACATTTTTACACTTCCTGTATTGAATATAATGTTTAATTTATAATTTTTTATCTCCTGCTCTGTTAATAGCTTGCCAGAACAAGTAGGAGCCTCCTGTCATGTAATTAAAGTTCAATTCACAGAACAGGAGATAAAAACCTTTAAAGTAATTAATGTCTGATTGAAACTGAAACAATTTCTCTTCATGCAGACTGTGTGAGTCACAGCCAGGGGAGGTGTGACTAGGGCTGCATCAAAAAACCAAAAGTGATTTAACTCCTAAATGGCAGAGAATTGAGCAGTGGGACTGCAGGGGCATGATCTATACACCAAACTGCTTCATTAAGCTAAAGTTGTTTTGGGAACTATAGTATCTCTTTAAATAAATTAACATTGAAAGACTTTGCACATAATTATACACAATCCCTTCAGTGGTGAAAGTTAGGTTTGGTTGATCTCTACATTTTCCAAAATGAGACTCATGTACAAGTGAAACATGATGATAACATTATTAATGTATTATTTTCTTAACATACCTGTATAATGTAAGCAGATGGAGGCAATGGCAGAGAAACTCCATTGATGGTGAAGCTGAGAGTTGGCATACTCTGAAGATTGTTGCAGTTCACATTGTACTAAAAATTCAGAATAAATGATACAATTAAACCTAAAATTACATAACAATTATTTTAATGTGTCATGAACTGCCAATAAATGTATCAACTGTGAACACTATTAGTTGTCTTTTATATATCCCTCTCTTGAGTGTTGGACACCATCCCTCTGGAGGACTCCCATCACATATCCTTTAAAGCAGGGATTATACCACTGTATGCTCTTAACACCAGAGCTGGATTTAGCTCTTTTAAATGTGAATTGACTGTACATATTTGTTTATTTTATCCATATTGGCATGTACATACTGCACCATTGGTTTTCCTCGCTTTTGTTTTACATACAAGCGGAACGGTTGGACCACTAAAGGCACTGAGGACACTACACCTAAAATAAGCACCTTATTAGACATTTATCTCTGAGTGAGACTTGAATATTTTGGATTTTTCTTTCTGTGATTCTACCAGAACCCTAGTCCCACTGTTTCAGTGAGACTTCATATACTGTATTGTCTTACCTGTTGATACAAAGTATTGTATTATTATTACTGTTTATCTACTTGGCGCAGCCCTTTTCCTGTAATCTTATGTGTCACACGTTCTCTCTTCAGAGGGAAGGGTTACCTTCTATTGGGCCGCTGCCTGCTACACTTTTTTTTCCATTTTTTCTAGAGGTAAGTAAAGAACGTACTTATATTCACGCACTTTTACAATGTGGTGATTTCATGGTATCTTGATGCACCATTCGAACAGCAGAAGCTGTAAGTCCATTATGTTTTACAAACATTTTCATATCTCCAATTACAGCAAGTCTGGTATACAACATTTATTCCTGGCACTATAGTGCAGCAGTTGTTTAGGTACTCTGGCCCCATCTCCATGAAGATGAAAGGGTTAAAACTTTCCTTTTCTCCCACGCTCGCGGGTCTCTCCACATCTGGTCCCACCTCCATGACTGAGATCATCAATCTTCACTTTCTCAGTTGACTAATGCTTTCCTATAGAAAAGCACTGGAAGGCCTTTGCGCATGTGCTGCAAAGCACTGCGCAAATCAGCATATCCTCATACTGATGAATTTAATCACTGCATCTCTACGGGGAACATTCAGCATCTCCATACAGAGTGTGGGGATGCTGAACACCAGTCTTGCACTGTGGTTGTCTGAGTGACTGCAATTAGAGGTTATCCTAGGCAGCAATGTAAACACAGTCTTTTCTCACCAGAACTCATCAAGCTGTAGTGGGCCGGTTGACTATAGAGTCTCTTTAACCCCTTAAAGACACATGACATGTGTGACATGTCATGATTCCCTTTTATTCCAGAAGTTTGGTCCTTAAGGGGTTAAGTGAAGAATCATGCATTGTATTTGGATGTATGTAAAAGGTATACTAAAAATTCCTTACTCCTCCGTTCTGTGTCTGTTGAATACCAAGGTATGGCAGCAGCTGTCCCATGTATGGCTCTGGGATATTGAGCTGAGTGGTTCCAGTGTCTACGATAGCCTGGCAGCCTCCACTACACCAGCCAGTTGCTTGTCCATTAATGGAAAAACTAGGGGTGGAGATATATATTAGTTTTTGGTGTTAAGAAGAATGTCAGCTATCACATAGATTCCAAGAAAATTAGGTTGCAACTGCAACTGTTTTTTGTTTGACTTTTTATATTATTATTATTGCCATTTATAGAGCGCCAACTTATTCTGCAGGATACTAATAAATGAGACAGTTACAAAATGTTACAGGAATAATAGGTTGATGAAGACCCTGCTCAAATGAGTTTACAATTTAGAAAATGCGGGTTGTAAAAACACATTAGGAAGGGCCGCATGGGAGATAGCAACAAATCTGCAAGGTTGGAAAGTAGTAGAATTGGTGGGAGTGGAGCCTTGCCATTTAAGAGAGAGCAGGAGACAGGTTTGTGAAATAGAAGTTACTGAAAAACTTTGAAATTAAAAAGTTAGAATCAATGTTTATTGACTCCCTAATGGAAAAATGATATTCCTCGTATAAACAATCATGACTATATTGACTGTTATTATATTATCATAAATATATTATATTTACAAACAACATAGATGTTTGTCCAAAAAGGATACATACCAATTTTGATATTAAAACTTATCTAAGCAGATTCTTTTTAAATCATTTTTTTAATACTTTAAAAAAAATGTCATATTTCTACCTACCAAAAAAAGGAAAATTGGAGACAAGCAGGCATCTATATTGTTTTACTGTCTTTTTCCATTCATGGTAATTATTCTTGTCCTTAATAAATGTTATATCTCAAAAAAAGTATCTAGGCCGAGAATTCCATATCTTTAATGTCGTTAAATAACTATTCACATTGCTATAGGATAATCAGAATTTCCTCAAATCTGAATTAGATGTTTTTCCCCAAGTTATAAAATAGTCCTTTTGTATACATAAATGTATTTTAGTGGCGTTTGCAGCTTTTGAGTGACATTTAAATTAACATCCAAGTTCTGGCCTATCAGCCTGGGGCAAGGGATGCCAAATATCAATAAAGGAAGTCAGTAGGGATATTCACTAAAGTAAGTATTCTCAGGAACTCAAAGTGAATTAGTGAATTTCTAAATTTAAGTCTAAACTTCAAACATAGGCCTGCTTTCTTTTCTTTTTTTTATCTTTCTTTTCTTTTTTTTCTTTTTTTAATCTTTCTTTTTGTAGTGCATGTGAGTAACAGATAAAGCCAGATGACATTTCTGCAATTTTGGCTACAAGATTCCCTGGTTGTGGAGACCTGGTACAGAAACTGGCATTCTATAGGTAAAGAGCTGGCCTAAGACCCAAAAGCATCTTTGTAAAGAGCGTTGAGAACTAGCGTGACAAAGTCCCAGGACGCAGGTCAAACTTACTCTTGAAGTGGGATCTGCCAGTAGAGTTCCTGTGAAAGAGGTGCCCAGTAGATTTGGCCAGTGTACTTGGTTTGGTCAACGCCTCCAAAAATGACTTCACCTGATTGGCTGGTAAGAAAAAAACAATGCGTGAAGTTACCATATTACTTTTCATATCTTTACACTTTAATACACTTTTCCACAAAGCAGTTAACAATGAAGTTTCCTTTTGTTATACAGAGAATACGTTACATTTTTAAGATATTAAGCTCACTGCTTCAATATATAAACTTAAAACCATCAGATAACTTAGAATATAGAATCCCTCTATCCCCCTAAAGTGCAAAAATGCAAACTTTCAATCAAATTATCCTCCCAGTTTGGTAGCATCTATTGTGATGTATGTAGTATGTTTTGTTTCCCCACAAAATTGTAGTTATATAACCAGGTATAGGAAGATAGAAACATTTGTAATTTAATTACAAATTACCTGCCCAGATAGACACTGAAAATTTGCTGAGTCAACACATTCTCCTGCAGCATTCCCTGCATCACAGTGGTAGCTCCTCCAACAGACAGGCCTGGATAGGCAAGTCCCAAGATTCCATCGAATGGAGAGTAGTAGAAGTTGGAGCTGGGCTCAGTAATTGTCAGACCTATTTCTTGGTTGGTGATGGAAATTCCTTGGACCTAATCAACAACAATGAAAAGAATGGGTTTTGAAAATAATATATTATATTTAATTTAGGCCAAGTGTATTCTAGTGTATTAAAATGTATTATAATGAATAACTATAATATAATAACACTTCATTATAATGTACATAGTTTACAATGCTCACTTGATTGGTATAGTTGCATGTTTTGCATCAGTTATTAAGTTGTCCATGCCCATGGATCTCCTTACAATGTGGACATAAGAAAAAGTATGGCAACTCTGAATTTCTCAAAGTGTGTTTTGACCACTAAATATGTGGCGTGTGTCTTAGTACAGTCACAAAATGGTAATAATAAAACAAGTACTGGTTCTCTATACTTACAGTTACAGTATCATAACCAAATACTCCGGTGACACTGCTGGCTACATTTCCGCCTCCGTATCCCATGGTGAAACGCTGTCCATTGGAAGTGTAGGTGGAGGACTGACTGGGATTAAACACATGATGGTTTGCTAGAACAAAATGGCAGATGCATGTTGGTTATTTGTTCTTTTTTTTTTTTATGTAACTTTTTAGACAATAGTAACATTGTCATTGAGTTATTAAAACACACCTGTCATGTTCGAGTCAGGAATGTTATTTTTATCCAAATAATAATAGCTTTTAAGCATGTTGGGCTCAGTTTAATATAATTTCATGCTTATGTCATATATACCCTACGAGAAGGCAAAGCTCTGGCATTTAATAAAAATAACATGTTTTTTCAATGAATTATGCCACATCTTGGCCAAACTAAAGAGAAAGCTTCCTGGCATGAGGCCTCATTGTGCAATTTCATTTGGAAAATATACCTAACAATTAGGGAAGAGTGATCATCGGATATTAAAGCATTTTACTAGGAAAGGTAAAGATGCTATTAGCAACATTACTAAATAACACTGACTGCTATCCACTAAGTTATCTCATCAGCTTTACAAATAGCAATATATTGGGCCATAAACAACCAAATCTATTATTATATTTGTATTATCTATCAATAATGTATCATGCAAAAATTTACACCGCATTACGGAACCGGCATTGAGGAACTGGTATGCGTTCTACTGCCACAGAGACAACAAGACAGGGCTTCTTTCTGGCTAAGTACCCGAAGGCTTTCTTTGTGATTTATGGGAATAAAACACATACCAGTTACCCCAAGGTGGAGGTGATATGACAATCTTGCTGTTATATCGCAAAGCTTACAGGATACCTACTTTGTAAATTGATTCTCCAAGAGAACTAAATAAAACCTCTTGTCAACTATTTCTGTTAGTCTCTATTCCCTTGCAGAATTTTATTTTTTCAATTGATATACATTGTGCGTGTATGCATAGTAATAAGTCTTTAAAAAGTTAAAATGTGTGTATTGCATACCTTCGAGTATGTTGCAAAGCGTCAATTTTCTATTTACTAACTTTATAACTAAAATTATTGCAAAAATAGTGTATGCCTTATATTGGTTTTCTTTTGGTAGCCTTCTGCACTTAATTTTACAAAATAATATATTTGTGATTTAGTTCATTGTTTAGTGGACTTGAGCCTAGTCTCACCTGGATGTTTAAATCGAGTTTGTGTCTCCTCAATTTTCTAGTTTTGTGTTCATTAAGCTTCATTTTATTTTGCTATATGATGGTTACAGGGTCCAAGTCACTTGGTGATATTATTCCCCATGTTAAAGGGACACTACGAACTCCTAAAGCTATCCAGCTTGCTGAAATGCTTTATGTGTGAAGAGTATGTCCACAATGGAAGTTGCCACTTTTATAAATATATTTAATCCACTTCAGATTTTATACACATCTGGTTTTAGCATGTTACTAGTGTCTTTATAAAAGTCCACAGGTTAAACTGAAATATTGATTTTTCACTGTACTCACATACACCTATAAAATTAGAGTGAATTTAACATGTATATTTTGATTTCATTATAATTCTCCGTTTAGTGAAGCAAAATATGTATTTTCCAGTTAACAGTCTACTTTAAAGGCTACTTAAAGGGACACTCAAAGCACCAAAACAACTTCAGCTAAATCAAGTTGTTATGTTGCCTGGAGATCCTCTTTGCTCAAGGAGTTAAACCGTTCTTTCCAAGCCCCATTCAAGCCAGTGAATGGGGAGTCACTGATTTGTCTGAGAGCGTCAGCTGACCACTCTCCCCTGCCCGGTGAAAATTCAGAAGCTGGAAGCCGCCGGGAGGGTGGGGGAGGACATTGCTGCTGGAGGCAACTTGGGGATTAAACCTTTTGAGAACAGTTTAAGCCCTTGAGGTAATAGGGCCTTGCACCATAACAACCTCATTTAGATGGAGTTGCTTTGTCATTTTAACAAAATGTATGTCATGATTTAAAATGCCTTTATATTTCATGTGACCCTCTTTCCTTCTCTATTTTTTACTTTTATCAAACTGAAAATTAATAAATAATACATATTTATACGTAAATATCAAAATCATAAACTTATATCAAGGAATTTAAAGCATGGAGCACTCTCCACATCATCATTGTGCTTAGATTAGTATTTCCTATTTGAAACATTATTTTTATTCAGCCATGCAGTCATTGGCTAATCATTCATTACCCCACCTTCTCACTTATACACTTACTGCAGGCTGAGCTTTGGCAATAGGTTGAGGGAACCCAGAGATTAGATGAGCCAGTGTCAAACAGGACCAGGAAATTCTGGGGAGGAGTTCCAATGCTTATTGGTCCATAATAATATGTCTAAGGAAGAAAGTTGAGTTGTGAGACAAAATAAAATTCACTGTTACACAAACTAGTTTATAACTGATAGAAAACAATAACAGTGATACAGGATAGACCTGGAGGAAGAAAACAGGGTTGAAAATATTTAATTTATAATGAATAAAATAATGCACATAGTCTGACGATAAAATCACACGTGTGTTTTGGGTTACATGCCATTTTATCATATAGAAGAAGCTCCAGTGACTTGGACGTTTACCTATTACAATCTGCGGTGATCTATTCATTTTTATCCAGAACAGATACAGGTCCCATGACAAAACAAAGCTCTGTTACAGAGATAGCAATGAGCAGGGCCGGATTAACATAGGGACTAATGGAGTTGAGGCTCCAGCCCCATGCCCATGGAATAGGCCCATTCAGATAGATAGATGGACAGACACTTCTCTTCATATGCTCTTGCTCTATAATGTTGTGTAGAAGGAATTAACAGTGGGAGGGATACACCTGAACAAAACTTATGTGAATTGGCTAATTATAAAACACAAAGCTGACTTTGCGCACTATGTAAATGCTCTAACCTGTCTATCTAACAGTGTTTCATGTCCCCTTTCTACTACACTCACTACATCCACCTCTTTCTCTGTTCCAGGCTTCTCTGCACCTCCTTGCTAGTAAGAAAGGAAGGTGTGTACAAGTGAGTGGTGAGTAGAAAGTATTCAGAATTTGTGATTAGTGAGGAAGAGGAATTGAGGGTTGTGGGTCTTGAAAAAAGGGCAGATAGACGTGGCTGAAAGATGAAAGCAAGAGGTATGCATAGGGCCTGTGTCTTCTTATAAATGCGTACTGTGAGTCTTCTTCCTCCACCACCTCCTCCAGAGACATGACACTTGGGAGGTATGACTGTTTTAGTATGTAACTGTCTATAGGTTACTGTAATTAGGCCCATCATACTTTTCAGTCACGATTCACCATACAAGGGCTCCTTTTCCCACAACCTTGTGGCCTCCTGTTGCCCACACTGATACTGTTTGGACCTGCCTTTAGCCGAGGTAGCTTGGCTGCAGATAGTGTAAAACTATGTACATGTACAAAGATGCTTGTTTTACAATGTTTAGATAGCAACAGTATTTATATTTTGGCTTCCATCAAAGAAGGAGAAAATAAGATAATCGCTTAATATCACTAAATTGTAAAACTTTTTAGGTCAAGCAGTATCTGTATTACAAATAATATTTGATCACATACCATATGGTTTGTCTGATATGCAGACTCTGAATGTTCTATATTAGAAATATATTTAGCGGGCATAAATAAGTAAATGGAAAATAATTCAATGAGTTAAAGCTGGAGGAATAATTCATGAGTTATATGATAGTTTACAATGAGAGGGGCAGAAATTTTAACTATTTTATAAAAAATAAATTAATAAAACTGATAAAGTGAAGTTTTGATGTTTATATTTGAAATGTATTATTATATTGTAATTTCTATTATCGCTTTTTATTTGTTTTACACTTTAAAACTTGTATTAAATGTGTCAAAACAGTGTTGTAGTTTTTTTTCTTATTTATAATTCTATTGTATCTCTCAGTTTTAAAACAGCAATGAAACTGAATTTATAGAACATTATTATTCTGGATACATACATCAAAATACATAGATTCAGAAGCAACAGCATATCCTTGGTATCTATCAGACAGATCGATCTTATGTGTCTGCAGGTACTTGTGCAGAACTCCGGCTTCTCGCATATTCTGCCTTATTGACTTGCCCTTGGTCAGAGGGACTCTATTTAAAAAAAAGTATGTTATTCAAATTTGACATTTTGTACTTACAATATAAATAGATATGTATGCAAGCGCATTAGGGCTACCCTATTGTTTCAATACTTTCCTATGGAGTTTTGGCTGACGCTGGATGTCCTCATGCACAGAGTGAGCATGTCCAGCATCAGTTAGGTGACCAAAAGTCGATTAACGGATGTAGCTCTAGTGGCTGTCTCTATATCTGCTAAAAAATATATATAGTCTGAATCTTGCTCGATGGCACTTGATTTACCATTTAACCCTTAATCCCTCTTTTCTATCTTTCTCTTCATTTTATTTTTACCCTTATTTTCTTTGATTACTGTTACAAATGTTTGACCAAAAGGCAAATTCGTATCAGGCAAATGATTTATAAAAATAATTCTTGAAAATCAAGCACCATCCCCTGATCATCCTACTATATAGGCAGCATCCAGCACAAAGGACAGCCCCGTTCCTATACACTATGGGTAGCAGTCTGCTCTAATACATCTCACTCTGATCCTCTCTTAATTTTGCATCCTCCCTACACAATTGTATTCTTTCAGTTTGGAAAGAGTAGCACCATCTTCATGGTACACATACTTCATTTGTTGCCTCCAAAAGTACGACCAGGTCTCATACTTCCTATATTGGATGTATATATAATTTGGTCCCACCACATTTTTGGAACATGCAAAACTCATATCCGAAATCACAGGAAATAACTAAGTTGGACCCGCCAAGACCTGCAGAGCACTGAGGTCATGGACCACCAGACCATGCATACATCCACAAGGTTTATTACCATATTTAATTCTGTGAAACACCAGTTTTTTCTCAACCTTTGTATCCTTGTCTAGGAACACTATTATTTTATTCCTATTTCACTTCACCCAAACTTTGTCAGCAAATCTTTTTCTGGGGAACCCTTCTCTTCATTAATGCCCTGTAATACACTATAATAAACTATTATAGTCCACAATGAATGCTACTACAAGACATATCTTGACCTATGTAAAATGATTTGTCAATCCAGGATCTCCACTACAAAGCTATCAACAACAGTACAGTACTCTATATTACACTATATCTCTAATAAGAAAAACTCTCCGTTTAACTTTCTATGCTTGGCCAATTACTTTTATGAACCTTCTATTTACACCTTAACGCATGCCTTCTAAATGACTCTATGGATGTGCCATTGTTCTGGAGCACACATTTTCACTCTATTGATAATGCTTTGTATTTAAAACACAAAATAAAAATCTTGTCAACTTGGATATTGTGTAGTTTACTATATATATAATTTGCTTTACAGCTGTTAGATTGTAGGCATGTTTTGAGTGAAACCTTTAATACCTATAGCCTAGATGAGTCTGTTGGCAATGCCAGTGCCTACTATAAAGAAATCTAAATTAATATTATGATCTAGTTTTTGTTTACGTCTATGATTTTGTGTTATTTTTATAGTTTATTATGCTGTGATGCTCACCTTACAAGCCCCTCCGAGAGCTGCAGACAGACAAGCGCAACGATTAAAATCTTCATGATTGCAGCTTTCCACCACACTCAAAGCATCCACCAGACAATATTATAACGTTGACCTCCCTTTATATACTAGAAGGGATTCTAGTTTATCAATGTATACCCTGCGACAATCTGTGCCTTAATGTCAATATTTCCTTTTAGCAACATAGCTCTTTTATGTCCCATAAACTTTGTAGTCTGTTTACAAAAGGCTTGTTTGCTCCTTTATGATAAAAGATTTATTGAGATAAAATCCCAATAGAACACAATTATTTCCAACTGCAAGCAAGAAGGTTTCATTAACCTTCAGGACGTTTGTATAAACAATTCTAAAAGGAAATAGTATGTGACTGTAACCATAAAAAAAAAAAATGTTTAGGGTACAATCCAACCACCACACTTACCTAGCCAGAATCAGAGGGGCAAGAGGAACTGATCAATGCCTTTCTTTCAGGCAAAAAAATAATCACTGGGAAGCCCAGGCCTGGGGCCCACAGCTCCAAACCCCGGCGGAGGGATGGGACATAGGGGCCATGTTGCAAAGGCCCGTTCAACCTAGACCCACTCCTGTGGAAGACCTGCATGTCAGGGAAACAGGCACAGCAGCAGGCCATGACAGACCTGAAGTCTAACAAACCTCACCAATTCCTCAAGCTGAGCCGCAAGAGCTGTTAGACGATTCAGCACCCACCACTAAGCGGGACTCAAAACTCTTTCTGGCGGACTCCGCACTACTTAAAACGGAGGTCCAGGCGGTCACTTAGAGATTTCGAGTTACTGAGGAAAAGGTGATGGAAGTGCAAAACCACTTAATCAACGGGGAAAACTCCATACAAGCGCTCCAAGCCCAAAACCAAACCCTATCACTCAGACTCACAACACTCGAAGACTGTCAGAGACGCACGCATATCAAGATAAGGGGCATCCCCCCGGCGATCACCACAGAAGAACTGCCGCACTACATTAGAAGAATGCTGGCTACTATCCTGCCTCATACTGGGGCCAAAAAAATGAATATAGACAGTGTATACCATCTCCCAAGCCCTACTCACCGCACGACATCATTGGTGCGGGACGTCATCCTAAGATGCATCACCCTGCCGGACAAACTCCAAATTATGTCGGCACTGAAGGACAAAGCACTGCTCATATTTGAGAACTCAACTCTCACATTCTACCAGGACCTCACGAGGGCCACCCTCCGGATGCGTAAGAGCTTTGGCCCGGTTACGACCCAGCTGAGAACAGCAGGAATTGCCTACCGATGGGGAGCAAATGGCTCCTTAGGTGTGACTCAAAACGGAACTGTGCATACACTACCAAATATGGGAGAAACTCAGATTTTTCTAGGAGCATTGGGACTGTTGCACCCAAACGCACCTTCAACCTCCAGCGCACCGGCAAACTCATGGAACCCCGCTTCCATAACACCCTTTATCCCGAGAGCTATGAACTCACAGCCAGCAACACCATGACTGTACAGAGAACATTCCTGAGGGACTCTTCCTGAGAAAATCCCTGATTTTGTTTGTGTTCATAGATGGTTTAGTTTAGTAGTTTGTATTTTTGCTCACAAATGGCAAAACCTCACAGTGCCCTCATAGGCACGAGCCCTGCACACGCGAGTGCTAATTATCCTGGCACATACATAAGCTGACACCAGATGGTGTACCACCTTGCCCCCCCACTGCTCTTCTAGGTCAGGGGCACACAGCATGGATGCATTTCCTCCTAATCCACCTGCACAATATCTAGTGCACACATGCTCACACTAATCATAATATACACCCACCTCCTTAGCCTGCTGACAGAATATTTTCTATATGACACTGTACCTGTAGTCCGCCCCTCCGCATATATACTTGAGCCACCTTAGGGCACAAGTCATAGGTACCACGCATAGGGACCGTGACAAGCTTAAAACCCATACTAGAGCTTGTACCCGAACTAACTCATTCCCGATGTCCCCAACCAATTTTGATTGCTTGGACCATACAAAAAATTGATGCTTGTAATCACTGCTGCACCACACATGTGCAATGTTTCTGGTTTTCCATTGTATAAACTGATTTTAAAACAACACTGAGCATCTCATAAAAAGGTGAAAGGGTTTCTCTATGCCTTTTTTTTAAGAGATAAAGGTTCTGATACTCCTGAATGAGATCGACATTACACACAAAGCTGTATTACCTGAGCCACTAATAACTGATGGGATTGGGGAAAGGGAGGGCTTCTCTCTTTGTAGGTGGGAGAAGGGAGGGAACATAAGAGCTTCTCTCTTGCAGGGAGCTGTTACGGGTGCATTTTAATATTGTATTCAATAGTGTGAATTCTATAGGCATTAAAACAACTTTAGCTTAATGAAGCAGTTTTTGTGTATAGATCATGCTTCTGCAGTCTCACTGCTCAATTCTCTAACATTTAGGAGTTCAATAACTTTTGTTTCTATTTATGGAGCCCAAGCCACACCTCCACTGGCTGTGACTCACACAGTCAGCATGAAAAAATGGTTTCATTTTCAATCAGATCTTATTTTACACTTAGTTCTGTATATTAAACTTTAATCACACACAGGAGGCACCTGCGGGCTCTAGAAGGATTTTAACAGGGCAGGAGATAATACATTCTAACTTTAACAGATTGTGCAATAAAGGATGTTTACACATTAGATCTCTTTGCAGGAAGTATTTAGGAAGGTTGTGTAAGTCACATGCATGGGGGGGGGGGTGACTAAGGCTACATAAACAAAGTGATTAAACTCCTAAATGGTAGAGAATTGAGCTGTGAGACTGCAGGGGTATGCTCTATACACCATAACTGCTTCAATATGCTAAAGATGTTTGGTCTCTATAGTGTTCCTTTAAAAGTTTGATTTAAAGTTTCAATCTTAATATTCCCACTAAATTAAACAGGGGGCAGATTCAAGCAAGCCCAAATGTGTTTAGAGAGATTCTGCCAGGGGAACGTGAAACAATTTTGCGTGGGAGACTGGAGATTGCCATTTGGTCATTGATCTTAGTGTGCAACTGGGTTACCAATATAGTTGTTTAAAAGTGTTTTGTTAACTGTTTGAAGAAAGAATTTCGCATTTTTCAGGAGTGTGGTGTTCAGTAAAAAAAAAAAAAAAAAAGTTATTTTGATAAACCTGGGTCATTGATTCTAGTTTGAGACTAAGCTTAGCTTGCTCATGTATCTAGTTATTCATTATTGCCAGTGCCACATGAGACAACTTTAAGTGTTAGATAGGAGATTGCAATTCTGTCATTGTTCCTAATGTGAGACTAGGTTACCAATGTACCAATCTCCATCTTTTTTGTTTTTGTTTACTAGCTATAGTTGTTTCTGACTGTGTTTAGTCCAGTGTGTGCTGTGCAAGTGTGTGATGACTGTGCAGTGTTTCTTAATGTCAAACACAATAAAGTAACAGCAGTAAATCTACCATCACATTTTTCAATACAAACACCTATTTTTTGCTAAATAAAATTGTATAAGTTTACACAATCATTCATATTTCTTTTTTAATTTACATTTTTCACTATTTGTGATACCGGAGAAACTGACGGAAGCCAAGCACAGAGAGATGGACACAGGTTTCTTCAGGAAGGAAGAGATTCTTTATTGGATCACCGATCGGGACTCAGAGGGACTAACGTCACCAAAATACAGCAAGTTCTGAGCCCCGGACAATAGTGCAGGCTCCTTATATAGGCACATAACTCCTCCCATATTAAGCTCCACCCGCACATTCTCTTAACCAATCAACACAAATAAGAATTAACTTCCTGTTTGACCGCATGGCTTGTCCAGCACAATGGAGGAGGGGGAATACTACATCCTGTATTCTTGCACATGCTCCGTACACTACTGATCGTATCTTGCCTCGTGCAACCAACTGATCGATACGTCAGCATATGCACGTACACATGCCACGTGGTAATCTCGGCCTACTAAATTTATTTTTACCGAGATTCCACCACATTCCCCCCTTTGATGCCTCTTAATATTTTACAATTACTTGAGGCATCACTTAACCTTGGTTTGCATACACCGCAAGTTACCTTGAACCAGACCAGACTTATCTTATGATGTGAATCTTTTAACACTCATCTTCCTGCATTGGTTCTCCCTGATCTAAAGCCTTATACTTATAAATCGCCATTATCTGTGCAGCAGCCTTCCTCTCCGCTATATTTCCTATCAGGCTTTGCACAGACCTGACTACTAGGGGTATAAGACACGGCAGGAGTAGACACAACATTAAAATTAGTAGGACTCCACCTACCACTGCCTTAAGCCCTCCAAACCACTCATACCAGCTACCAAACCAACTACTTGGATTATACCCTTTCCATACCTGAGTAGGCACATGCGCTAGTTTAACCATATGGCTAGTAAGCTCAGCTATTGCTTGCCCTTCGTCATCTATTTGAAGACAGCAATTGCTCAGGTTAAACTTCCCACATACACCTCCCTCTACTGCCAAAAGGTAATCCAAGGCTAATCTATTTTGGTAGACTGCTGTCCTCATCCTGGTGTTATGCTTCGCTAGAAGATTGAGCGCTTGTGATGTCTCATTAGTGATAATCTCAACCACCGCCTGTAATCTTATAATACGGTTGAGCATATAAATAGGGGTTCTGTAACCAAAGGTACCATCCTCAGCCCACGTGGCTGGCCCATAATAATCTATGATACGCTGGGGAGGCCATTCATTATCTTCCCAGGTGCCTATCTCTATGGGTCCCCTTTTCTTCCTATGATTCACATCATACACTTTAACACCTAAAGTCTCACCTGTTTCAATCGGTAACAAGAAGAAGGATGGTTTGAGCATACCCAACACACATGCCCCTTCCCAGTCCTGTGGCAACTCCGAATAGGCTTTCTTACCACAGATCCAGTACAAATTTGCTGGGGCTCTCCAGGTAGATGTGATGGATAAATCAAACCACACATCCTTTAAATTGGCGTATCTAGCAAACGGGTTAGATGGTTCTGAGACATTTGAAGCCGACCACCAAGTTGTATTCTTTGTATCATCATCATAAGCTTTTTGCCCTAGACAAGTTAATTCTCCTACAGAAGTATTATACATTATTCCTTTCCTTGCTATGCAAACATAACCTATGATGGAGGTCTTTAATCTCCACTCAGATTTACCTCTAACACTCATATGATAATCGGCTTGTGTAGATATTAATTGGTCAACTGCCTCAGAACCGGACATTACCTCCTTTGCTTCCCAAGGCCATTGGTCTCCCATGTTAGTACCTCCACACACATAGCAGTTGGTAACATTAAGACTACCGGCAATACTTTCAGCTAAATCGATGAACAGGTTTTTAGCATTATGGGGGATCTTATTATCTATACTCATCTCTTCATAAAAGGAATGGTATACTTGATGAGTTTGGGAGGATACCGTATCAGTCTCTATCCCTATAAACAATAATGTCCCAGGATCTAAACCCGTCCCGTATATCTGAAACCCAAATAAATTGCCATATTTGTCTAAGAACTTATCGGGGTTATTTATAAGTATATGGATGGGATTACATTCCATAGACTTACAATATGGGCTAGTCGGCAACTTAGTCACTATCATATCTTTGTCTACTGTCTGTCCCCAAGTCGCCCACCCCACACAAGACCAATATGGACAAAAGTTATAGTCTTTATTTGGGCATCTAGGACTTACATATTTATTTTTACTACTGGGACAAATATATTTATCATTAGACCCATACGTCCTCTCCCATCTAAGATCCCCACATACATTCCACGGCTTTCTACCACTCGATATCGCTTTACACGCATCAAATAGCAGAACACCCGAAGAATGTACGGATTCTAACACCGTCTTATTAATTAGGGTCCCCTGAGGATCTCCATTCCTGAGAGTCAACCAAATTGTACGAGGTTGATACTCTGGACTGAAGCACTTAGGTTCTCCTACTCCTAAATGGCACACACTATAGTCTATATTTAAGTATCTACATCTCGATACATCTCCTTTACACTCATATTGTGAATGCCAAATTAGGGTTTGGGAAATATGGTTACCTGTTCTCGTAGTCTTAATGCATACCTCACAGCTAGGAGTGTCGGTACCTCTACCTTCCTGAATATAAAAACACATATAAATAAACATTATCAAAAGCACATCTTTCGCCGTCATCCTCAGTCTTCGTCCGTGCGATGGCGCCTCAGCTTCCAGGTTGTGAGGGCTGCAGGGAATGGAGTTCTGCTCGTCTTCACAGGTGTCCCTTCGAGACTTTCCTGGCTTATATACTATGTGTTGGTAAGCGGACAGGCTTTATTATGGCCTTCTCACTCACGCACCAAATCCCTGTAACAATAAAATTTGTAATCCACACGATTCCTCGTTACTCCGACTGAGTAGTGCGTTTTAACCGGATCTTGCAGGGATTCTCTGGATCTGCTGTAACTTGCCAAGAATCGGCTGCTGCTGGTTTAACCCTGGAGTGATGTATCCACGGAGTCACTTCGGCTACTTTTATCGCTGTAGGGGTAGACAAAAGAACAACATAAGGACCTCTCCACTTGGGCCCTAACGGTACATTATTCCACTCTTTAATCCACACTTGATCTCCTGGATGATAACTATGAACAGGGGGATAAATATTCACAGGTAATCTATCTTGTACCCATTTCTGTACCTCCTCCATAGTCTTACCCAACTCTACAACCTGCTGCCGGGTAATTCCTTCTCCCAACTGACTCAAATCCCCCCTTAAGTTACCAAGTACGGGAGGTGGTCGCCCATACATAATTTCAAAAGGAGAGAGGCCCATCCTTCTGGTAGGGGTACTGCGGATTCGCAATAAAGCTATGGGTAAGAGAACGTTCCACTTAAGTTGGGTTTCCTGACACATTTTAGCCAACTGGTTCTTTATAGTTCTATTCATTCTCTCTACCTTACCAGAACTCTGGGGTCTATATGCAGTATGAAGCCTCCACTTTATACCAAGCATATGAGTCAGTTGTTGTAGGCACTGATGAACAAAAGCTGGACCATTGTCAGATCCTATAGAACAGGGTAGTCCATATCGGGGTATTATTTCTCGTAGCAGGAATCTCACAACTTCTCCTGCTTTCTCTGTACGAGTAGGACATGCTTCTACCCAGCCTGAATAGGTGCACACAATTACCAACAGGTAACGATGTCCACCCGATTTAGGCATGACTGTAAAGTCTATTTGTAAATTGGACATGGGGAGTCCCCCCATAAACTGGACTCCTGGTGGCTTTACTGGTCCTTGTCTTGCATTATTTTTAGCACATGTTACACATCTTCGTACAATGGCCTGAGTCAAGTTAGACAATCTTGGTATGTAGAAATGTTTCCTGAGAGATTCTTCTGTACTGTCTCTCCCAGAATGTGTCCCGTTATGATAATTTTGGACAATTTCTACTGCTAGTGATGCTGGTATGACTATTCTTCCATCTTCTAGCTGATACCACTTGTTCTCCAAATACTTTCCCGGCTCGGTCTTTAACCACTCCTCTTCTTGAGCTGTATAAACTGGAGTCCATTGGGACAGTGGAGTTGGTATAAGAGCAGCTATATGCCCCACATACTCCTGTCTTCCTGATTCAGCAGCACGCTTAGCTGCACTATCTGCCATCCGATTTCCCTTGGTTACATCACCATCTCCTCTCAGATGCGCTCGGCAATGTATGATACCGACTTCTTTCGGCTCCCACACTGCTTCCAATAGTTGTAGGATTTCAGCTGCGTATTTGATTTCTTTGCCTTCTGAATTCAGTAGTCCTCTTTCTTTATACAAAGCTCCGTGGGCATGAGTGGTTAAAAACGCATACTTAGAGTCCGTATAGATATTCACTCTTAAACCTTCAGCCAATTGTAACGCTCGTGTTAGTGCTATTAATTCTGCCTTTTGTGCTGATGTTCCTTTTGCCAGTGGCAGAGCTTCTATCACCTTGTCTATTGTTGTTACTGCATATCCTGCATAGCGGATCCCTTCTTTCACATAACTACTGCCGTCCGTATAATATTGAACATCGGGGTTCTGGATGGGAAAATCACGAAGATCTGGTCTACTTGAGAATACTTCATCCATTACTTCCAAACAATCATGTTGACTTTCAGTCGGTTGTGGCAAAAGGGTAGCTGGATTTAAGGTGTTTACAGTCTCTAAATGCACTCTTGGGTTTTCACACAACATTGCTTGATACTTGGTCATACGGCTGTTACTAAACCAATGATTTCCTTTGTAATCCAACAACGTCTGTACTGCATGTGGGACTCGTACATAAAGTTCTTGACCCAGAGTGAGTTTATCGGCTTCAGCTACTAGCAGGGCGGCTGCAGCTACTGCTCTTAGACAAGGTGGAAGTCCGCTGGCCACTGCATCCAATTGCTTAGACATGTAGGCAACAGGTCTTTGCCATGATCCCAAGTACTGTGTCAATACTCCCACAGCCATTCTTCTTTGCTCGTGTACATATAAGTAGAATGGTCGTGTGTGATCAGGTAGACCTAATGCTGGGGCACTCATCAAAGCCTTCTTCACATCTTCAAATGCCGTTTGCTGTTCTTGGGTCCATAAGAAGGGGTCGTGCTCTGTACCTTTGATAGCTGCGTACAGAGGTTTTGCTAGTATCGCATAGCTGGGAATCCATATCCTACAGAAGCCTGCTGCCCCCAAGAATTCTCGCACTTGTCTTCTATTCTTGGGTATTGGTATTTGGCAGACAGCTTCTTTTCTCTCTGGCCCCATAATTCTTTGACCTTCAGAGATATGGAATCCCAGATACTTGACAGTTGGCAAACACAACTGAGCCTTCTTTCTAGACACCTTGTATCAGGGGAGGGCTGGCAGCCTTAGGCCTGGGGGGCAAAACCAGTCAAGTGGCCCATTGCGCCACCCCCCCATGTGACATCACAATGCCCCACCCATATGATCTGCCATATGAACTAACGCCAGTGCTGCACACAGTGTGTGTTTACATTAAAAAGCCTGCAGGGACCAGCTATAGACACCAGAACCACTTCATTAAGCTATAGTGTCCCTTTAATGTGAGGTAAATTATAGATTAGTGTCACTAATAATATACTAGATTGCCTACTTACAATTGGATGAGGATGATGATGGGCTGCAGTTTGGCTCCACTGGTCTGGTGTAGAACAGGACCTCTGGAGGCTGTTTGCAACTGTGGTCACAAAATTCAACGTTCTAGGAGAATTGGAAGCAGCTCCATTTTTTGGGGGCCTCTTACACAGCTCAAGGTCTGGGCTCCAGTGCCTGACGGTGAGTATGCCCATAAGGCCCACTCATAAGTCCACTTATATGTTCCACCCACCCATGAGCTCGCTCACAGGGAGTGGAGTGTGTAGGGGATGTGTTATGTGTTATCTAATATGTGTGCTTATGGTATGTAGTGTATAGGGATACCAGTTTGTGCAGGTGATGCAGTGTGTTTGTGTGTAGTGGAACAGTGTGTATTTGTGTATAAGGGATGTATTATGTGTTTCTGGTTGTGTGTGAGGGATGCATTGTGTGAATCTGTGTTTGTATGCATAAGGGATGCAAGGTGTGTGTCTGTATGTGTGTGCATTGAGTGTAAGAGATGCATTGTGTTTCTGTGTGTATGTAAGAAAAACAGTGTGTGTGTTTGCATGTGTGTGTAAGGGTTTGCAGTGTATGTTTCTGTGTATGTGTGCAAATGATGCATTGTCTTTGTGTGTAAGGGTTGCATTGTGTGTGTGTGTAATGGATGCATTGTGTGTTTCTCTGTGTGTAAGGGAAGCCTGTTCTGTTTCTGTGTATGTATAGGGATGCATTGTGTGTTTCTGTGTATGTATCGGGATGCATTGTGTGTTTCTGTGTATGTATAGGGATGCATTGTGTGTGTGTGTGTGTGCGCGTAGTGTTAAAGAGCTCCCTGTCTTGCCCCCTGTCCTATAGAGCTGTCCCTTCTGTCCCTTAGAGCTCTCCCCTGCCCCTTAGTGGTCTCTCCTCTCCCCCACCCTCCCCTAGCGGTCTCTTCTCACACTCACCCACCCTCCCTGTGTTCTTCTCACTCCTCCCTCTGTGTGTTTTCACCCCCCCCCTGTGTTCTTCTTACCATCCCTCCTCCCTGTGTTCTTCTTACTCCCCCCCTTGTTCTTCTTACCCCCTTCTTCTTATTACTCCCTTCTTCTTCTTCTTACCCCTTCCTTCTTCTTCTTACCCCCCTTCTTCTTCTTACCCCCTTCTTCTTTTTACTCCCCCCTCTTCTTCTTACTCCCCCCTCTTGTTCTTACTCCCCCCTTCTTCTTCTTACCCCCCTCTTTTTCTTATCTCCCCTTCTTCTTACTCCCCCCTCTTCTTACTCCCTCTCTTCCCTCTTCTTACTCCCTCTCTTCCCTCTTCTTACTCCCCCCGCCCCTCTTACTCCCCCCTCCCCTCTTCTTACTCCCCCCTCCCCTCTTCTTACTCCCCCTCCCCTCTTCTTACTCCCCCCTTCTTCTTACTCTCCCCCCCTCCTTCCCCTCCCCTCTTCTTACTCTCCCCCCCTCCCTCCCCTCTTCTTACTCTCCCCCCTCCCTCCCCTCTTCTTACTCTCCCCCCTCCCTCCCCTCTTCTTACTCTCCCCCCCCCTCCCTCCCCTCTTCTTACTCCCCCCCTCCCTCCCCTCTTCTTACTCTCCCCCCCTCCCTCCCCTCTTCTTACTCTCCCCCCCTCCCTCCCCTCTTCTTACTCTCCCCCCTCCCTCCCCTCTTCTTACTCTCCCCCCTCCCTCCCCTCTTCTTACTCTCCCCCCTCCCTCCCCTCTTCTTACTCTCCCCCCCTCCCCTCTTCTTACTCTCCCCCCTCCCTCCCCTCTTCTTACTCTCCCCCTCCCTCCCCTCTTCTTACTCTCCCCCCTCCCCTCTTCTTACTCTCCCCCCCTCCCCTCTTCTTACTCTCCCCCCTCCCTCCCCTCTTCATACTCTCCCCCCCTCCCTCCCCTCTTCTTACTCTCCCCCCCTCCCTCCCCTCTTCTTACTCTCCCCCCCCTCCCTCCCCTCTTCTTACTCTCCCCCCCTCCCTCCCCTCTTCTTACTCTCCCCCCCCTCCCCTCTTCTTACTCTCCCCCTCCCTCCCCTCCCCTCTTTTTACTCTCCCCCTCCCTCCCCTCCCCTCTTTTTACTCTCCCCCCCTCCCCTCTTTTTACTCTCCCCCTCCCCTCTTTTTACTCTCCCCCCCCCCTTCTTCTTACCCCCTCCCCTGTAGGTGGCCGAGCTGCACTCCGGTCCGCGGTCCCGGCCGGAGTGATAGGAAGGTGCTCAGTGTGCACCTTCCTGTCAGTCCGGCCGGGTACAGGAAACAGAAACTCCTGTTCCGCGCGGAACAGGAGTTTCTGTTTCCTGTACCCGGCCGGACTGACAGGAAGTGCACACTCAGTGTGCACCTTCCCATCACTCCGGCCGGGACCGCGGACCGGAGTGCAGCTCGGCCACCTACAGGGGAGGGGAGGGAGGGAAAAGCTGCTGCAGCCGTCTGAGCGCTCTTTACAGAGCGCTCGGCGGCTGCAGCATTTAAAGGGCCGGCCCGCCGCGGCCGGTCCTAAAAGAATTTCGGGCGGCCTGGGGGGCAATTGCCTCCCTGCCCCCCGGCCCAGCCCGCCCCTGCCTTGTATCCTGCCTTCCAGAGAATGTGCAGTAGATCGTGCGTTGCTTGCTGACAGATTTCTTTTGTAACTGCTGCTATCAACAAGTCATCTACATATTGTAACAAGACACACTCTCCTGGGATGGACTCGAAATCCAGTAGATCTTGACTTAGGGCTGAACCAAATAGGGTAGGGGAATTTTTAAACCCTTGGGGCAGTCTTGTCCAAGTCATTTGGCGTTTTGAGCCCGTTACAGCGTTCTCCCATTGGAAAGCGAAAATACATTGACTTTCTGCGGCAATTCGGAGGCAAAAGAAGGCATCTTTGAGATCTAAGACTGTGAAGTAAGTAGCCCCGCCCGGAATTAAAGCAAGCAGGTTATATGGATTGGGTACAACTGGATGTATACTAACAACCGCATCATTGACTGCTCTCAAGTCCTGCACAGGTCGATACTCATCTGTACCGGGCTTTTGAACAGGCAGCAATGGGGTGTTCCAGGGGGAAGTACAGAATTTTAGGATACCATACCGTATGAACTTATCCAAATAGGATTGAATGTTCTTCTTAGCCTTCTGCGGGATGTGGTATTGTCTTAGGCTCACTGGATAAACCCCAAGTTTCAGTTCAATTTTTATAGGTGGAATATTGCGGGCCAGTCCTGGTGGGTTGTTCTCTGCCCAAACTCCTGGTATGTTAAATAATGTCTCATCACTCCTAGGGTTTTGGCTAGTCAACGCTGTATAAAGTCGCCACTCTTCTTCCTTTGGTACAGATAATGTCATGATACCTGAAGGTCCATTAAACTTTAAAGATGTTGTTCCATTTGGTAGGAACGTAATCTGCGCTTGTAATTTTGATAGCATATCACGTCCCAGCAATTGGACTGGACATTCAGGCATATAAAGGAATTGATGTTTTATTACGTGGCCTCCCAATGTACAGAGTCGACTTTTAAGAACCGGTTTTTCAGCACTTCTTCCAGTTGCTCCTATCACAGTAATAGTCCTTCCAGATGGAGGAGCAACTAGATTAGTCACCACTGAATGTTCAGCACCAGTGTCGATCATGAACGCACTCCTTTTTCCCCCTATTGATACATCGACCATAGGCTCCGCTCGACCAAGGGGGATGGAGCCCGGTCGGTATCAATAGTCCTCCATGACCGTGTCAGCCAATCCCACGAAGTCCCTACCTTCTCTATCGCGGGACCTTTGCGCTGCTGGAATATACCTGTCTTCCCTAACACTTCCTCTGTTCCCATTACTCCCTCTATAACCATTACTCCCTCCGGGGCCTCCTCTACCTCTCGCTCTGCCTCTAAAGTTTACATAACCTGTCCTAGGTCTGTCTCTCTCAGACTGTTCTCTTCGCGGACACTCATTTCTCCAATGCCCTTCTTCCTTACAGTAAGCGCACTGATTTCTACTTAGAGGTTCCTCATTCCACTTACTATCGCCTCTATCTGGGCCCCGTCTATCTACGCCTGCGATCGCTACCGCTAGCATATCAGCCTTTCTACGCATCTTGCGCTCTTCTTCTTTCTTGCTTTCTGTTTCCCTATTCATATAAACCTTGTTCGCTACCTCCATTAGTTGGGTGATTGACATACCTGCAAACCCTTCTAACTTTTGTAGCTTGCGCTTAATATCTCCGTAAGCTTGGCTGACAAAGGCGGAGTTCACCATTCGGGAATTGTCTGCGTCTTCCGGATTAAAGGGGGTATACAAGCGGTATGCCTCCAATAATCGGTCATAAAAGACACTGGGCGCTTCATCGCTTTTCTGAATCACCTCAACTGTCTTCGACATGTTAATGGCTTTCTTTCCTCCGGCTTTCATGCCAGCAATTATAGCGTCTCTATAGGCTCTGAGTTGAACCATATCAGCACCATTTACGTTCCAATCGGGATCGGTGTTGGGATAATGTGTTGCGGCCCATGCTGATGGATTAGCTTGGTTTAAAGTACGGGCTTTATCCTCTAGTGCTTTAATGGCTGCTTGATTTATTCTTGTCCTTTCCTCATTGTTAAATAAAGTCATTAATAACTGCTGGCAATCAGCCCATGTCGGGTTATGTGTCTGTACTATTGAGGTGAACAGATCAGTCATAGCTTGTGGTTTCTCGGTATACGAGGAATTGTGGGTCTTCCAGTTTAAAAGATCGGTTGTAGTAAATGGGACATATACGAAGACAGGGTCAGCGTGTGCCATTTGACCTGAGGCATCGATATAGGCTGACCCGGGATTCAGACGAAGAGGCATCTGATAGTGCTTTAATTGTTGGGCACCGGTCAACTGTCGGGTCTGTATGGGGCTACGTGGAGGGGCGCCAGTCATGGGTTCCAGTCGGGGAGAAATAGGGTATGGGGATGTGGGAGCTTGGTTTTGGGAAAAGGTGGTAAATAAAACACTTCGAGCCGAGCTAGATGAAGCTTGACCGGAAGTCTGAAGTGGCGCCAAATCAGGATATTCGTTTTTAATGGGGGTTGATTCTGATTCCGGAAGGGGAGATTTAGTACAAGGGGGGGTAGATCCTGTACTGGAGGAGGAAGCGGAAGTGGATGAGGGTAATGAGGGGAGGGCTGCAGGTCTTCCTGCATTTGCGTCACTTCCTCTTAACGGAAAGTAAGGGGGCGGCAAAGGGATCTCGGACTCAGGGGGTGTGTCCAAAATGGGCCTAACACCAGTCCTAGTGGACGAACAAGTCCTAGCTACCATGAGGCGACACTGCTCCTCGTGGCATGTCCGGAGCCATTTTGGCGAGTCATTTACGGCCTGTCTCCAACAGTCAATATAAGGAAACTGGCCGTAAAGTTCAGGCCTACCTGATACAGCCACGTGTAAGCGCTGTACCAGAGTTGGATCCAAACTGCCACGTGGCGGCCATGCCGCAACCAAAGTAGGCCACTCCCTAGTACACAAAGTGACCAAACGTACAGGAGACATTTTAACCCCAAAATCACAAGTTTT
This sequence comes from Pelobates fuscus, assembly GCF_036172605.1. Taxonomy (NCBI): domain Eukaryota; kingdom Metazoa; phylum Chordata; class Amphibia; order Anura; family Pelobatidae; genus Pelobates; species Pelobates fuscus. The sequence continues at coordinate 163,334,250 of NC_086317.1, read as the reverse complement.
GAATCCCTTTTTAAAATTCTTCACCATACAACCTAAGGGATCCGGGATCGTTGACTGCGACGCACCCATACTTAACAATGGAACGTCGTCGACAACGAATACTATACACGCGTACTATTCAACAGTCACACCCGTTTCCTCTGGCAACAGCACCACGTGGTACGGTTACCAAGTGAAACGTACACAATAACACAATAAACACTCAGGGAATTCCCGTACACACACAGCTGTTACACCAGTCACTAGATAATCAATATTATGCCCTTTGGCGTAACTATACAGTCACCCACGCTATAATTCTCTATATACGAATTACCCGTCTATAACACACCCCAGTAACATCGTCTTTTACAAATAGCGGTTACAGTACGGTTAGCATAGGTCAAAGCACAAGTTAAGGTCACAATACAATTATTAGTGGTTATGGTGTTAAACATGCAATGGACGACAATGATTAGTACTTATATACAGTGTCAGTAAATATACAGGGTTATGGTACCGTGCACTATAATACAGCAACACACTATTAACACTCTCGCTAGACGGCTGAGCTCGCGCTATCTAACAAGATATACACTTTACTAAACAATCGTTAACACATTTACAATTCCCAACTAAACTATTGGCCAGTACCTTGAATGGACTACCTAAAAACAATCTACATACGTTTTGGTTAGCCACACTGCCCAATCACCACATATATAGCGAGCTAGAGGACCGAATTTACACAGACGCCTCTTAGTCGCACTATCAAAAGTCTAGTGGGTTCCAAATTTACACGCCTTCCCACTTAGCCCAGATAGGATGAGAACTAGCGAACCGAATTTACACAGACGCCGCTTAGTCTCCCGGTCCCTCCGACCTAGCGAACAAAATGTACACCCTAGAACGCTAGTCTAGACAAGACACCGGTGTCCGGCTAGGGCTATTTACACCAGAGCCCCGCCTGACTAACAGAATCAAACGGTCTGACTAAAGAGCGTTCGATCGAGCGGTGCGCCTTCGCTCCTTCCCTCCGACAGAGGGGGCAGATACACAGATTCAAAACCCCTTTGGGCCTACCGCACAATCGGTATACCCCTAGTGGGTCCTGCCGTCTAAAACAGCAGTTGTCTTACCTCCTCGTTCCTGAACCTGAGTTCACACTCATCGACGGGGACACCCCAGCACTTCTCACGTAGAGGCCGATGATCTCCTGGACAACGGACCAGTGGCGCCGAGACGAAGGGAGGTCCACGCAGAAGTTCAGGGGTGCAGCCGTAGAGAACGTGGGCAAAGATAGACCGTCTCACGCCTCTGCCTCTCAGCTACCGTTGAACGATGAGCTTCCCGGCCAATGCACCAAATGATACCGGAGAAACTGACGGAAGCCAAGCACAGAGAGATGGACACAGGTTTCTTCAGGAAGGAAGAGATTCTTTATTGGATCACCGATCGGGACTCAGAGGGACTAACGTCACCAAAATACAGCAAGTTCTGAGCCCCGGACAATAGTGCAGGCTCCTTATATAGGCACATAACTCCTCCCATATTAAGCTCCACCCGCACATTCTCTTAACCAATCAACACAAATAAGAATTAACTTCCTGTTTGACCGCATGGCTTGTCCAGCACAATGGAGGAGGGGGAATACTACATCCTGTATTCTTGCACATGCTCCGTACACTACTGATCGTATCTTGCCTCGTGCAACCAACTGATCGATACGTCAGCATATGCACGTACACATGCCACGTGGTAATCTCGGCCTACTAAATTTATTTTTACCGAGATTCCACCACATTTGTGTTTCATTTTCATCTACACACCTCACACCACTAACATGAATCCAAATATGACCATATTGTCATTCTTAATAACCCTTTTCTCATTCCAATTTTGTTCACATCACTACCGCCATAAGCACACACCTCAAACTGGAAAACAAATTATCATACACCATGGCCTGCCCTGTTGTGTAACTTATCTGCTGAGTGCTGGTGGAGAGTTATAGAAAATAGCCCTCCTACCCCCACCTCACAAAATTATTAAGTATCCCATTCACTATCTTAACGGAAATTATGTCCAAATTCCTATTCCTTAGGTTACTTGCCCTTGCAAATGATGTCGAGCCTAACCCTGGTCCCCCAGCTAATTCTATTCTCAATCTCCCCACTAAAACAGGTCACTCTTTTGTGGACTGCAACATCCATAGCTTACACCCTAAACTGAATGCACTACAAGCTTGGTCCTATTACAAACCAAAAATCATTGTGCTCAAATCATTGTGCTCTCGGAATCATGGTTAACGACTAAAATACCAGACTCTGCCATTGCGATACATGGTTATTCATGTTTTAGAAATGACAGAGCAAAGAGAGGAGGAGGATTTGTTATTTATGTTGACAAGTTGATAAAATTTACTCCTTTAAAAACTATACTCCCCTTCTGCCTTTGATTTCCTTTTTGGCACAATTGAGATCCCTTTTTAGTAAATCTATCATTGTTGCAGGAATCTACCGCCCACCTAGCTCTCCAGTACACTCCCTTTCTGACATAGCCCAACTTCTAAATAAAACTGTAGCTTAAAAACAAAAACTGAACTGTTGGTTTTTGGAGATTTTTATATTGATTAGCTGAATCATGTACGCTGTTTAAGACTTTGCAGCTAACACAATTAATTTTCTCCCCAACTCGCATTAATACTAAAAGCCAAGACCATACCTTGCTCGATTGGATTCTCTCCAGTTGCCCTGACAGAATCCAGAAGGCGGGCGTTCTCAGTTTCAGTGACCACTTTCTAGTGTATTGCATACACAAAATGAAGGCCACTAAATCCCCTCCCAAGATTAGAATCATCAGGTCTTTCAAAAAATGTAATCTTGAATCCTTTTTAAATGATCTTAAGAACATACCATGGCACAGTTTTAGGTCTAATACCTGATCTAGACTCTGCAATTGCATTTTTTCAGTCTGAGCTCTTGCTTGTTTGGAATTTGCATGCCCCTCTGCGTAAAGTGCGACTAAAAGGGACACACCTGCCCTAGGTTACAGCTGACCTCATTCAAATGTACCATTTTAGAGATTCACTATGGTCAAAGTTCAACCGTACTGGCTAAATAAACAATCACTGTACTTACAGACAATGACGAAATGCATGCACAAAACAAACAACAATGGCAAAGGCCCAATATTTCAGTAAAAATTTGAAAAACAACCTATCAAACCCAAGAAACTTCTGGAAAATCCTAAATAGTATACAATCCCCCACAATCCACTCCCAACTCTCCACTGTCAAAATAGACAACCAAACACTGCAACACCCCTAGATGTAGCAAATGCATTTAATAATTATTTTGTTGGATGTGCTACCACCCTGGTTGCTAAGATAACAAATTACGCTCATTTTCAGACTGCAAATAGAGATCAGACCCTGCCAAATCTTCAAAATCCTCATATAGAGAAATTCAAATTTAGACCTGGTAATATATTATTTCATTGTTTTTACTGTGGCACGACCTAACTCTATTTTTATTGTCTACTATTCTCTTTGATGGTTTGTGAGGGAACCTCATACTCTTAGGTTGCTGCCTACTCTCAACTTCTCCTAGCTTCCAGTTGGCCACTAAGCGCTGATCCAACAACTGTTTGTCCAATTTTAGACCTGTGCCTGTTAGTGTCGTTAATAAACATCTTAATAATTTAAAAATGAAAAACCAATGTGGACCAGATCAAATCCCAGCAATGTTGCTGAAGCTCAGTGCGCCAGCAATTGCTAAACCTGTCACTACCCTTATCAATGAATCCCTGGTGTCAGGATACATACCCAAACTTTGGAAGACTGCAAAAGTTGTACCTATCTGTAAAAGTGGGGTACAATACTTTGGTATCTAACTATCGCCCGATATTATTGTCAAAAATCTTGGAAAAATGCATCCACACGCAACTTTATGAATGTTATCAACGATCAAATGATCTGACCCTGATCAATCCGGCCTTGGTCCAAATCACTCAACTTCGACTGCCCTCTTAAAAGTTTGCAATGACATCCAAATTGACATGGAACAATGAGACTTAACTGGAGCTATATTCTTTGATTTTTCCAAGGCCTTTGACACAGTAAACCATGGCATTCTTTTCAAAAACTTAACAACTCAGGCATTGGTGATCATCTAAATAGCTAAATAAATATAAATGCAAATAGCACACTGACAACAATCTGCTCTTTTAAATATCTAGGTATGTTGCTAGACCCCAATCTATCCTTTGGCCTTCACATTGAAAAAATCTCTTCAAAACTTTACCCAAAACTAGGTGCCCTGTACAGAAACAAATCCTGCCTAAGCCCTACAGTGAGGAAACAGATAGTGCAACAAATGCTAATGCCGATCATTGATTATGGGGATGTAGTGCATGCTCCCGCACCGCAAACCCACCTTAATAAACTTAATATGTTATATAATTAGTTCTGCCGCTTTGTACTAGAATGTATCTACTTTACCCACCACTGTGACATGTTAAAAGAGCTAAACTTGCTGTCGCTGGAATCCAGACGCACTCTTCATCTTTCCAGCCTTGTGCATAAGAGCATTTCTGGGAAGCTCCCACCCTACCTGAGCAGAATGCTCTCCCCAGCTGTTCACACCTCCTATAACCTCCGATCCAGTACTAGCACGATATTTAGCATACTGCAATACAAAAATAAAGTGGCTCGATACTCCTTTTCCTACAGAGCATCGCAATTATGGAATGACCTCAGAACACAGTCAAATCTTCATTCAATCTAAAATCTTTTAAGAGATCTATGGCAATGTGGCATGTGTGTATGTCTATATATATATATATATATATATATATATATATATATATATATATATATATAGTTTGTATATTGTATTTTTGTAATATTGTATCCTATTGTAACAATGCAATGTTTTGTAGACCCAGGACATACTTGAAAACAAGAGAAATCTCAATGTATCCATCCTGGTAAAATATATTTTATAAATAAATAAATAAAATAAAATATACCTAACCTATTGTAATAAGATAAAGAAACCCACCATCATAAATGTTACAATCTCAAAATGAAATTAAGGGGAATAAGTTGTGTTCTCCAATCCACCATCATCTGTACACCTTCCTTGGCCATGTGGACTGTTGGCACCTCCACCTACAGAAGTAGCTTACCCAGTGAGATTGTTAACACCACAACTTCTCATTACCATTAGTCAACAAAGTATAGAGGCAAATGTTGTGATAGCTTCCAAAGATGCAAATCCACCTGCACCTTCATCAGCCACAAGGCCAAGGTTGAGGCTAATAGATTGCCCTGATGCAAAGTTTGGCATTACTTTGACAGTTTTCCAAAAAGGCAAATTCCAAAGCACAAGTACGTGAGTAGAGTCAGAGTAAAGGGTCGTCTTACTAGTTCCAGTATAACTAAACAAATGTAAACACACCACATGTCTGTGTTACTGAGGAGAAAGCAGAAAGAGAAAGAACTAAAGCAGGCTGCAGGACCACCACTGGTACTGTTTCTGATTCTGTGCAAACAACTACCACCATCGGTACCTCCTCCACTACTATCACCCTTAAACAGGGCAGGGAGGATGTTGAGCCTAGTGCTACTAGGTGACAGAGACAAACAGACTCCATGTACACATTATCCCAGTGACATGTCCGCCAACCCACATTTTGTTGCAATAACCTGACTAAGTATTTCACCATAGCATGCCTTCTTTTCCTTGACGTTACACTGGTGGCTGCCCCTGGTGCCTTAACATGGTGGTAGCAGTGGTTGAAGCTTAGCAACATGTCATGGGGCAGTAGGGCTTTAAATCTCTTTTACTACATGCTGAAGTGATGGACGTAAAGCCAACTGCAGCAAACATATTGCAGACAATTAGGCAAATGGTTGCAATTGGTTGGGAGGGCAAGCAGGCACCAATCTGCACATTGGGTTCATGGTCGGCGACGGAGCTTTATAACATCGTCAAAGATCTTTAATATGTTTTTGTGATATAGTAGCAGTGGTCATGAACCTGAAAGATCTACTCATTGCTCGAGTGAGTGAATGAGTAGCCAACTATTTTGAACTGATGCTAGATTCCCTGAATTATCATTGGATTAAGGAAAAGTGACTTATTAAAACAGTCCATGTTTTGCAGCAAAAGCGCGTCATGCTGGTTGTAGAAGATTTCCTGATGTTGCCATTGTCTAATCCCAGTAGCAGCGTCAACAGCATAACCCCAAGATAACAGAGTGGAGCTGCTAAATTTTGGCTTAATGCTGTTGATGATGTGATGGGAGCAAGTGAAGCAGCAAGCAGCCAAAATGAAAAGTAGTGGCTCTGAAATGATCAAAGCTTACCTGTGAGAATGTGCTTTGCCTCCTACTGATGACCCTCTGGGCTCCTGGGATTAGAAGAATAGTGTGTGATCTTTTCCCTGACTGGTTTCCCAGCAGCTATTGACATGTCCATAGGACCACTGTCCAAATGAGCAAGTGTTTTCTATTCCCCAAGGCTCACGAATCACCCTGCAACAAATGGAGAAAAAAGTCATATTTTGCTAGATCCAACTGGACTCTCACCTTTCTCAGGCCCCCTTTTTTCCAATGCCTTTTATTGTAATGGTTTTGCTCTGTCTGACTGAGTCTTGCAGTGCCTGTTACCTCTACAGATGCAGTTGTGAGAAGCTGATAGGTCACTGTCTTTTTACACACTGAAGGATGGTCACTGATGTTACTGACTGGATGTGTGGGAAAGCTTTTTAGTCTTGTCAGTGTGGAAGGGGTGTGTCGGTGATCATTTACCCACTGATTATTTTCTTTATTTTTTGGTTAGATCCCCTATCTTGAATTTGAAATAACTCCTGCTCCCCATTTTTCATTAACACAAGATGGCAAAAGGAAAAAGATTACAATCAATAATTATAAAACCACATTTTCTCATGTACCATTTTTTAAAATCCAGATATAAAGCTGCATAGGCTGTAGAGAGACATGTGTCCATCAAGTTCAGCTTTCTTACATATTAATCTAATTTTGGCAACACAGGACTGGCATTTCAGAAATGGCTGATATAGCGAGCCATTAGGCCAGGCAATATTGTAGCCATTTTTGCATGTCAGCACTGTCATATGCAGCATTTTTCCTTCTCTTTTGCCAGTTTGAATGTTTTTACCAAAGATTTTTGGTATCAAATTCAGCCGAGCCAAACATTAGCATGAATTACATTTTGCCAAAGTGGTTCGGAAGAACTGAATTTTTTTGCGCTGCACAAGTCTAATCTCCATAGTACAAACTTTACACTGATCAGTTGCAGCCAGGTGTCAAGGTCATGGGTGCCCAAGGCTCATTAATACACATGGGGATCTATGGCTAACCCGTTGGTCCGATCATACAGAAGAGTTACTGTAGTTCAAATTGCTGTAAAACTTAGTTCCACCATGATAGTTGGGTGTCAGAAATACACAGTACATCACAGTTTTCTGTGTAGCCGCAGAGTGTCCATGATGAAACCTGTCCACCACCGAATGCGCCTTTGACATGTACCACCTACCTAAAGATTGTTTCAGACCACGCACACCCCTTTGTGACAATGATGTTCCCTGTTGGCAGTGGCCACTTTCAGCAGGATAATTCACCCTGCCACATTGCAAAAAAATTTCAGAAATGGTTCCAACAACATGGATCCATCCAATCCCATCCATGGAGGTCCCACCTTGCCACTTGCAGGACTTAAATGATCTGCTTCTCATGTCTTGGTGCCAAATACCACAGGACACGTTCAGAGGTCTTGTGGAGTCCATGCCTCAATGCATCAGTGCTGTTTTGGCAATACAATTTTAGGCAGGTGGTTCTAATGTTGTGACTCATCAGTGCATTCTGCAGTGTAATTAGTACAATTGCACTCATGAATTAGCAAACTTTATTCTAAAAGTGCAAAAACAGCATGAATTTCATACATAGTATCTGTTAATAATAGCCTCGGTCTGAGTCAATGATTTTTATCCATGTTTCCAAATGGACTTTATAACTGGCATAAGATCTATTCAGTAGCTTTGGTAGCTATGGTATTTAGAGTTACAATTTGCTATCTCCATAATCAGTTGTGTCAATCTCCTTCTGCACATAGAGAGATCACTTCCTTCTCTCCATATCTATATAATTCATTGGCATACAATCTGTTATCACAGATCAGCAACACAGGGACTCATGATCCAGTAACTGAGCCCCTTCTTTATATATATTTAGACTCTGTGGAGGCTGTATTTCAGGAGGATGCATTGGATGTTAGCTGCCATCCCTTAATGAGCTTCAAATATAAAAATATATGCCTTAATTTTCTGCTAATTTTTGTTAGTTATGTACATTATACATGTATTCAGCAATCTGAATCACAGCCACTAGGTGGCAGATTCCTCTTACAGATTGTACGTCACAAATTCATGTCTACAAACATAAATAGGAATAAATACTAATGTACTGCCTGATTTGACCGTAATATGTATAGAAAGCTTTTAGAAGTTTATATTCTAGGAAACTCCTGGACTGGGAAGGGATATATAACTGCTGTACTATGCCAGAGTCAGAATGTTTTACATGTATAGCGGTTTCAATGGTTGTTAAAGGAACACTACGGAAGGAAAAGTCAACCATTTAGTAGATTTATAGATTGTAAGTTCATTTGAACAGGACCTTTTTCACCTCTTGTGTCTAAAATATTCTGTATATAAATTACTTGTTGTCAACCATCCCCTTATCATAACAACAGGTTGGGGCTATTTAATTGCTAGTTATCATAATAAGTGGCCCCCACAAACACAATACCACTGACAACCCACATAAACGCAGAGGACCGCATAAGCAGCCCTTACACATACACACTTGCAAGCTAGGCGCAGCAAGTTAGGTGCCGAAAACTAGGCGCCACAAGCCGCTGACTCTATAATCGTAAAGCGCTGCAGAAGATGTTGGCACTATATAAATGATGATAATAATAATATACCCCCTATAAAAATGGGCATTTAACCCCTTAAGGAGACATGACGGAAATATTCCGTCATGATTACCTTTTATTCCAGAAGTTGTGTCCTTAAGGGGTTAATATTTTTATGTTTTATTTTGGGGGATATCAAAAAGCTAGTTTACTTTATTCAGCAGTAACTGCAAGCCCTCCTCTTTTTGTACAGCATACACTTTATCATATGTAGTGGACATTGTCCAATCAGAGGCTTCTTACTGAGAAGTCTTGTGGATATATTGCACATGCATTCAACTGGCCTATTATACACTTCCCAATGACTGTATTACAGCTTACTACAGGCATTGAGATTTTCGCAGTCCATCACTAACGTTTGGAACTTTAATTAAAAATGAGTGAGGCAGGAAACAAGCAGTCGGGAGCGTGTGATAAAGGTGTTTTATAAAAGTGTTGATGTCTCTGGAAAATGACACTTCTATTAAATAAGCTTACAGGGAAAGGCAATTTAAACCTAAAGAGCTCCACAAAGCTAAAGTGCTTTAACCCCTTAAGGACCAAACTTCAGGAATAAAAGGGAATCATGACATGTCACACATGTCATGTGTCCTTAACCCCTTAAGGACACATGACATGTGTGACATGTCATGATTCCCTTTTATTCCAGAAGTTTGGTCCTTAAGGGTTTAAGGGGTTAAAGGGACACTATAGTCACCAAAACAACTTTAGCTTAATGAAGCAGTGTTTGTGTATAGATCATTCCACTGAAGTCTCACTGCTCCATTCTCTGTCATTTAGGAGTTAAATCACATTTATTTCTGTTTATGCAGCCCTAGCCACATCTCCCCTGGGTGTGATTAACATAGTCTGCATAAAAAAATGGTTTCACTTTCAATCAGATGTAACTTTAACCCCTTAAGGACCAAACTTCTGGAATAAAAGGGAATCATGACGTGTCACACATGTCATGTTGTGATGTAATTCCAGTAAAATACAAGTTTAGCAGGCTAAGATTGCCACAAGGCATATGTATGTATATGTGTTTGTAGTATCAGTTAGTTAATTACACGTAGCTAAGATACTGTCATCACTGTACTGACCAGGTGCAGGAATGTAAGAACTGGAATTACGCGTCCCTCTCCTTTGTATCAGATGAGCCACGTGGTTAGACCGGATGGATGAGTTTAGACTCTATTCATTAAATAGGTTAAGGGTATGTGTGGGTGTAGTTAATTGTGGGAGGAGCTACAGTGCTATATAAGGAATGTACTCTATGTATTCAGTACTCAGACTTTGCTGTATTTTGGTGACGCTAGTCCCTCTGAGTCCCGATCGGTGATCCAATAAAGAATCTCTTCCTTCCTGAAGAAACCTGTGTCCATCTCTCTGTGCTTGGCTTCCGTCAGTTTCTCCGGTATCATTTGGTGCATTGGCCGGGAAGCTCATCGTTCAACGGTAGCTGAGAGGCAGAGGCGTGAGACGGTCTATCTTTGCCCACGTTCTCTACGGCTGCACCCCTGAACTTCTGCGTGGACCTCCCTTCGTCTCGGCGCCACTGGTCTGTTGTCCAGGAGATCATCGGCCTCTACGTAAGAAGTGCTGGGGTGTCCCCGTCGATGAGTGTGAACTCAGGTTCAGGAACGAGGAGGTAAGATAACTGCTGTTTTAGACGGCAGGACCCGCTAGGGGTATACCGATTGTGCGGTAGGCCCAAAGGGGTTTTTGAATCTGTATCTGCCCCCTCTGTCGGAGGGAAGGAGCGAAGGCGCACCGCTCGATCGAACGCTCTTTAGTCAGACCGTTTGATTTGGTTAGTCAGGCGGGGTCCTGGTGTAAGATAGCCCTAGCCGGACACCGGTGTCTTGTCTAGACTAGCGTTCTAGGGTGTATATTACGTTCGCTAGGTCGGAGGGACCGGGAGACTAAGCGGCGCCTGTGTAAATTCGGTTCGCTAGTTCTCATCCTATCTGGGCTAAGTGGGAAGGCGTGTAAATTTGGAACCCACTAGACTTTTGATAGTACGACTAAGAGGCGCCTGTGTAAATTCGGATCTCTAGCTCGTTGTATAGTGCGACTAAGAGGCGCCTGTGTAAATTCGGATCTCTAGCTCGCTATGTATATGTGGTGATTGGGCAGTGTGGCTAACCAAAACGGGTGTATATAGTTTTAGGTAGTCCATTCAAGGTACTGGCCAATAGTTTAGTTGGGAATTGTAAATGTGTTAACGATTGTTTAGTAAAGTGTATATCTTGTTAGATAGCGCGAGCTCAGCCGTCTAGCGAGAGTGTTAATAGTGTGTTGCTGTATTATAGTGCACGGTACCATAACCCTGTATATTTACTGACATTGTATAATAAGTACTAATCATTGTCGTCCATTGCATGTTTTAACACCATAACCACTAATAATTGTATTGTGACCTTAACTTGTGCTTTGACCTATGCTAACCGTACTGTAACCGCTATTTGTAAAAGACGATGTTACTGGGTGTGTTATAGACGGGTAATTCGTATATAGAGAATTATAGCGTGGGTGACTGTGTAGTTACGCCAAAGGGCATAATATTGATTATATAGTGACTGGTGTAGCAGCTGTGTGTGTACGGGAATTCCCTGAGTGTTTATTGTTATGGTGTACGTTTCACTTGATAACCGTACCACGTGGTGCTGTTGCCAGAGGAAACGGGTGTGACTGTTGAATAGTACGCGTGTATAGTAATCGTTGTCGACAACGTTCCACTGTTAAATATGGGTGCGTCGCAGTCAACGATTCCGGATCCCTTAGGATGTATGGTTAAGAATTTTAAAAAGGGATTCAAAGTTTGTGATTTTGGGGTAAAGATGTCTCCTGTACGTTTGGTCACTTTGTGCACTAGGGAGTGGCCTACTTTGGTTGCGGCATGGCCGCCACGTGGCAGTTTGGATCCAACTCTGGTACAGCGCTTACACGTGGCTGTATCAGGTAGGCCTGAACTTTACGGCCAGTTTCCTTATATTGATTGTTGGAGACAGGCCGTAAATGACTCGCCAAAATGGCTCCGGACATGCCACGAGGAGCAGTGTCGCCTCATGGTAGCTAGGACTTGTTCGTCCACTAGGACTGGTGTTAGGCCCATTTTGGACACGCCCCCTGAGTCCGAGATCCCTTTGCCGCCCCCTTACTTTCCGTTAAGAAGAAGTGACGCAAACGCAGGAAGTCCTGTAACCCTTCCCTCACTACCCCCATCCACTTCCGCTTCCTCCTCCAGTGCAGGATCCACCCCCCCTCGTACTAAATCCCCCCTTCCGGAACCAGATAGACCAACCTCCATTAAAAATGAATATCCTGATTTGGCGCCACTTCAGACTTCCGGTCAAGCTTCATCTAGCTCGGCCCGAAGTGTTCTATTCACTACCTTTTCCCAAAACCAACCTCCCACATCCCCATACCCTATCTCTCCCCGACCGGAACCCATGACTGACGCTTCCCTACGTAGCCCCATCCAAACCCGACAGTTGACTGGTGCCCAACAATTAAAGCACTATCAGATGCCTCTTCGCTTAAATCCCGGGTCAGCTTATATCGATGCCGCAGGTCAAATGGCACACGCTGACCCTGTCTTCGTATATGTCCCTTTCACCACTACCGACCTTTTAAACTGGAAGACCCATAATTCCTCGTATACTGAGAAACCACAAGCCATGACTGATCTGTTCACCTCAATAGTACAGACGCATAATCCGACATGGGCTGATTGCCAGCAGTTACTAATGACTTTATTTAACAATGAGGAAAGGACAAGAATAAATCAAGCAGCCATTAAAGCATTAGAAGATAGAGCCCGTGCTTTGAACCAAGCTAATCCAGCAGCATGGGCCGCAACACATTATCCCAACACTGATCCCGATTGGAACGTAAATGGTGCTGATATGGTTCAACTCAGAGCCTATAGAGACGCTATAATTGCTGGCATGAAAGCCGGAGGAAAGAAGGCTATTAATATGTCAAAGACAGTTGAGGTGATTCAGAAAAGCGATGAAGCGCCCAGTGTCTTTTATGACCGATTATTGGAGGCGTACCGCTTGTACACCCCCTTTAATCCGGAAGACGCAGACAATTCCCGAATGGTGAACTCCGCCTTTGTCAGCCAAGCTTACGGAGATATTAAGCGCAAGCTACAAAAGCTAGAAGGGTTTGCAGGTATGTCAATCACCCAACTAATGGAGGTAGCTAATAAGGTGTATATGAATAGGGAAACAGAAAGCAAGAAAGAGGAGGAGCGCAAGATGCGTAAAAAGGCTGATATGCTAGCGGTAGCGATCGCAGGCGTAGATAAACGGGGCCCAGATAGAGGCAATAATAGATGGAGTAGGGAGCCTTTGAGTAGGGATCAGTGCGCGTATTGCAAGGAAGAAGGGCATTGGAGGAACGAATGTCCGCAAAGAGAGCAGTACGAGAGGGTCCTACCCAGGGCAGGCTACGGAAACTTTAGAGGCAGAGCGAGAGGTAGAGGAGGCCCCGGAGGGAGTAATGGTTATAGAGGGAGTAATGGGAACAGAGGAAGTGTTAGGGAAGACAGATATATTCCAGCAGCGCAAAGGTCCCGCGATAGAGAAGGTAGGGACTTCGTAGGATTGGCTGACACGGTCATGGAGGACTATTGATACCGACCGGGCTCCATCCCCCTTGGTCGAGCGGAGCCTATGGTCGATGTATCAATAGGGGGGAAAAGGAGTGCGTTCATGATCGACACTGGTGCTGAACATTCAGTGGTGACTAATCTAGTTGCTCCTCCATCTGGAAGGACTATTACTGTGATAGGAGCAACTGGAAGAAGTGCTGAAAAACCGGTTCTTAAAAGTCGACTCTGTACATTGGGAGGCCACGTAGTAAAACACCAATTCCTTTATATGCCTGAATGTCCAGTCCAATTGCTGGGACGTGATATGCTATCCAAATTACAAGCGCAGATTACGTTCCTACCAGATGGAACAACATCTTTAAAGTTTAATGGACCTTCAGGTATTATGACTTTATCCGTACCAAAGGAAGAAGAGTGGCGACTTTATACAGTGTTGACTAGCCAAAACCCTAGGAGTGATGAGACATTATTTAACATACCAGGAGTTTGGGCAGAGAACAACCCACCAGGACTGGCCCGCAATATTCCACCTATAAAAATTGAACTTAAACATGGGGTTTATCCAGTGAGCCTGAGACAATATCACATCCCGCAGAAGGCTAAGAAGAACATACAATCCTACCTGGATAAGTTCATACGGTATGGTATCCTAAAATTCTGTACTTCCCCCTGGAACACCCCATTGCTGCCTGTTCAAAAGCCCGGCACAGATGAGTATCGACCTGTGCAGGACTTAAGAGCAGTCAATGATGCGGTTGTTAGTATACATCCAGTTGTACCCAATCCATATAACCTGCTTGCTTTAATTCCGGGCGGGGCTACTTACTTCACAGTTTTAGACCTCAAAGATGCCTTCTTTTGCCTCCGAATTGCCGCAGAAAGTCAATGTATTTTTGCTTTCCAATGGGAGAACGCTGTAACGGGCTCAAAACGCCAAATGACTTGGACAAGACTGCCCCAAGGGTTTAAAAATTCACCTACCCTATTTGGTTCAGCCCTAAGTCAAGATCTATTGGATTTCGAGTCCATCCCAGGAGAGTGTGTATTGTTACAATATGTAGATGACTTGTTGATAGCAGCAGTTACAAAAGAAATCTGTCAGCAAGCAACGCACGATCTACTACACATTCTCTGGAAGGCAGGATACAAGGTGTCTAGAAAGAAGGCTCAGTTGTGTTTGCCAACTGTCAAGTATCTGGGGTTCCATATCTCTGAAGGTCAAAGAATTATGGGGCCAGAGAGAAAAGAGGCTGTCTGCCAAATACCAATACCCAAGAATAGAAGACAAGTGCGAGAATTCTTGGGGGCAGCAGGCTTCTGTAGGATATGGATTCCCAGCTATGCGATACTGGCAAAACCTCTGTACGCAGCTATCAAAGGTACAGAGCACGACCCCTTCCTATGGACCCAAGAACAGCAAACGGCATTTGAAGATGTGAAGAAGGCTTTGATGAGTGCCCCAGCATTAGGTCTACCTGATCACACACGACCATTCTACCTGTATGTACACGAGCAAAGAAGAATGGCTGTGGGAGTATTGACACAGTACTTGGGATCATGGCAAAGACCTGTTGCCTACATGTCTAAACAATTGGATGCAGTGGCCAGCGGACTTCCACCTTGTCTAAGAGCCGTAGCTGCAGCCGCCCTGCTAGTAGCTGAAGCCGATAAACTCACTCTGGGTCAAGAACTTTATGTACGAGTCCCACATGCAGTACAGACGTTGTTGGATTACAAAGGAAATCATTGGTTTAGTAACAGCCGTATGACCAAGTATCAAGCAATGTTGTGTGAAAACCCAAGAGTGCATTTAGAGACTGTAAACACCTTAAATCCAGCTACCCTTTTGCCACAACCTACTGAAAGTCAACATGATTGTCTGGAAGTAATGGATGAAGTATTCTCAAGTAGACCAGATCTTCGTGATTTTTCCATCCAGAACCCCGATGTTCAATATTATACAGACGGCAGTAGTTATGTGAAAGAAGGGATCCGCTATGCAGGATATGCAGTAACAACCATAGACAAGGTGATAGAAGCTCGGCCACTGGCGAAAGGAACATCAGCACAAAAGGCAGAATTGATAGCACTGACACGAGCGTTACAATTGGCTGAAGGTTTAAGAGTGAATATCTATACGGACTCTAAGTATGCGTTTTTAACCACTCATGCCCACGGAGCTTTGTATAAAGAAAGAGGACTACTGAATTCAGAGGGCAAAGAAATCAAGTACGCAGCTGAAATCCTACAACTATTGGAAGCAGTGTGGGAGCCGAAAGAAGTCGGTATTATTCATTGTCGAGCACATCTGAGAGGTGATGGTGATGTAACCAAGGGAAATCGGATGGCAGATAGTGCAGCTAAGCGTGCTGCTGAATCAGGAAGACAGGAGTATGTGGGGCATATAGCTGCTCTTATACCAACTCCACTGTCCCAATGGACTCCAGTTTATACAGCTCAAGAAGAGGAGTGGTTAAAGACTGAACCGGGAAAGTATTTGGAGAACAAGTGGTATCAGCTAGAAGATGGAAGAATAGTTATACCAGCATCACTAGCAGTAGAAATTGTCCAAAACTATCATAACGGGACACATTCTGGGAGAGACAGTACTGAAGAATCTCTTAGAAAACATTTCTACATACCAAGATTGTCCAACTTGACTCAGGCCATTGTACGTAGATGTGTAACGTGTGCTAAAAATAATGCAAGACAAGGACCAGTAAAGCCACCAGGAGTCCAGTTTATGGGGGGACTCCCCATGTCCGATCTACAAATAGACTTTACAGTGATGCCTAAGTCGGGTGGACATCGTTACCTGCTGGTAATTGTGTGCACCTATTCAGGCTGGGTAGAAGCATGTCCTACTCGTACAGAGAAAGCAGGAGAAGTTGTGAGATTCCTGCTACGAGAAATAATACCCCGATATGGACTACCCTGTTCTATAGGATCGGACAATGGTCCAGCTTTTGTTCATCAGTGCCTACAACAACTGACTCATATGCTTGGTATAAAGTGGAGGCTTCATACTGCATATAGACCCCAGAGTTCTGGTAAGGTAGAGAGAATGAATAGAACTATAAAGAACCAGTTGGCTAAAATGTGTCAGGAAACCCAACTTAAGTGGAACGTTCTCTTACCCATAGCTTTATTGCGAATCCGCAGTACCCCTACCAGAAGGATGGGCCTCTCTCCTTTTGAAATCATGTATGGGCGACCACCTCCCGTACTTGGTAACTTAAGGGGGGACTTGAGTCAGTTGGGAGAAGGAATTACTCGGCAGCAGGTTGTAGAGTTGGGTAAAACTATGGAGGAGGTACAGAAATGGGTACAAGATAGATTACCTGTGAATATTTATCCCCCTGTTCATAGTTACCATCCAGGAGACCAAGTGTGGATTAAAGAGTGGAATACTGTACCGTTAGGGCCCAAGTGGAGAGGTCCTTATGTTGTTCTTTTGTCTACCCCTACAGCAATAAAAGTAGCAGAAGTGACTCCGTGGATACATCACTCCAGGGTTAAACCAGCAGCAGTCGATTCTTGGCAAGTTACAGCAGATCCAGAGAATCCCTGCAAGATCCGGTTAAAACGTACTACTCAGTCGGAGTAACGAGGAATTATTGTGGATTACAAATTTTATTGTTACAGGTGTGAGTGAGAAGGCCATAATAAAGCCTGTCCGCTTACCATCACATAGTGTATAAGCCAGGAAAGTCTCGAAGGGACACCTGTGAAGACGAGCAGAACTCCATTCCCTGCAGCCCTCACATCCTGGAAGCTGAGGTTCCATCGCACGGACGAAGACTGAGGATGACGGCGAAAGATGTGCTTTTGATTGTGTTTATTTACATGTGTTTTTATATTCAGGAAGGTAGAGGTACCGACACTCCTAGCTGTGAGGTATGCATTAAGACTACGAGAACAGGTAACCATATTTCCCAAACCCTAATTTGGCATTCACAATACGAGTGTAAAGGAGATGTATCGAGATGTAGATACTTAAATATAGATTATAGTGTGTGCCATTTAGGAGTAGGAGAACCTAAGTGCTTCAGTCCGGAGTATCAACCTCGTACAATTTGGTTGACTCTCAGGAATGGAGATCCTCAGGGGACCCTAATTAATAAAACGGTGTTAGAATCCGTACATTCTTCGGGTGTTCTGCTATTTGATGCGTGTAAAGCGATATCGAGTGGTAGAAAGCCGTGGAATGTATGTGGGGATCTTAGATGGGAGAGGACGTATGGGTCTAACGATAAATATATTTGTCCCAGTAGCAAAAATAAATATGTGAGTCCTAGATGCCCAAATAAAGACTATAACTTTTGTCCATATTGGTCTTGTGTGGGGTGGGCGACTTGGGGACAGACAGTAGACAAAGACATGATTGTTACTAAGTTGCCTACCAATCCATACTGTAAGTCTATGGAATGCAATCCAGTCCATATTCTTATAAATAACCCCGACAAGTTCTTAGATAAATATGGTAATTTATTTGGGTTTCAAATATACGGGACGGGTTTAGACCCTGGGACAATATTATTTATAGGGATAGAGACTGATACGGTATCCTCCCAGACTCATCAAGTATACCATTCCTTTTACGAAGAGATGAGTATAGATAATAAGATCCCCCATAATGCTAAAAACCTGTTCATTGATCTAGCTGAAAGTATTGCCGGTAGTCTTAATGTTACCAACTGCTATGTGTGTGGAGGTACTAACATGGGAGACCAATGGCCTTAGGAAGCAAAGGAGGTAATGTCCGGTTCTGAGGCAGTTCAACAATTAATATCTTCACAAGCCGATTATCAGATGAGTGTTAGAGGTAAATCTGAGTGGAGATTAAAGACCTCCATCATAGGTTATGTTTGCATAGCAAGGAAAGGAATGATGTATAATACTTCTGTAGGAGAATTAACTTGTCTAGGGCAAAAAGCTTATGATGATGATACAAAGAATACAACTTGGTGGTCGGCTTCAAATGTCTCAGAACCATCTAACCCGTTTGCTAGATATGCCAATTTAAAGGACGTGTGGTTTGATCTATCCATCACATCTACCTGGAGAGCCCCAGCAAATTTGTACTGGATCTGTGGTAAGAAAGCCTATTCGGAGTTGCCACAGGACTGGGAAGGGGCATGTGTGTTAGGTATGCTCAAACCATCCTTCTTCTTGTTACCGATTGAAACAGGTGAGACTTTAGGTGTTAAAGTGTATGATGTGAATCATAGGAAGAAAAGGGGACCCATAGAGATAGGCACCTGGGAAGATAATGAATGGCCTCCCCAGCGTATCATAGATTATTATGGGCCAGCCACGTGGGCTGAGGATGGTACCTTTGGTTATAGAACCCCTATTTATATGCTCAACCGTATTATAAGGTTACAGGCGGTGGTTGAGATTATCACTAATGAAACATCACAAGCGCTCAATCTTCTAGCGAAGCATAACACCAGGATGAGGACAGCAGTATACCAAAATAGATTAGCCTTGGATTACCTTTTGGCAGTAGAGGGAGGTGTATGTGGGAAGTTTAACCTAAGCAATTGCTGTCTTCAAATAGATGACGAAGGGCAAGCAATAGCTGAGCTTACTAGCCATATGGTTAAACTAGCGCATGTGCCTACTCAGGTATGGAAAGGGTATAATCCAAGTAGTTGGTTTGGTAGCTGGTATGAGTGGTTTGGAGGGCTTAAGGCAGTGGTAGGTGGAGTCCTACTAATTTTAATGTTGTGTCTACTCCTGCCGTGTCTTATACCCTTAGTAGTTAGGTCTGTGCAAAGCCTGATAGGAACTATAGCAGAGAGGAAGGCTGCTGCACAGATAATGGCCATATATAAGTATAAGGCTTTAGATCAGGGAGAAACTATGCAGGAAGATGAGTGTTGAAAAGATTCACATCATAAGAAAAGTCTGGTCTGGTTCATGGTAACCTGAGGTATATGCAAACCAAGGTTAAGTGATGCCTCAAGTAATTGTGAAATATCAGAGGCATCAAAGGGGGGAATGTGATGTAATTCCAGTAAAATACAAGTTTAGCAGGCTAAGATTGCCACAAGGCATATGTATGTATATGTGTTTGTAGTATCAGTTAGTTAATTACACGTAGCTAAGATACTGTCATCACTGTACTGACCAGGTGCAGGAATGTAAGAACTGGAATTACGCGTCCCTCTCCTTTGTATCAGATGAGCCACGTGGTTAGACCGGATGGATGAGTTTAGACTCTATTCATTAAATAGGTTAAGGGTATGTGTGGGTGTAGTTAATTGTGGGAGGAGCTACAGTGCTATATAAGGAATGTACTCTATGTATTCAGTACTCAGACTTTGCTGTATTTTGGTGACGCTAGTCCCTCTGAGTCCCGATCGGTGATCCAATAAAGAATCTCTTCCTTCCTGAAGAAACCTGTGTCCATCTCTCTGTGCTTGGCTTCCGTCAGTTTCTCCGGTATCAATGTGTCCTTAAGGGGTTAAAAATGTTATCTCCTACTCTCTAAATTGAACTTTAATTACATACAGGAGGCTCCTGCAAGGTCTGCCACGCTATTAGCAGTGCTGGAGATAAGAAATTCTAAATGAAACAGAATTTGTAATAAAGGGAGTATAGACATTAGATGACTCTTTACAGGAAGTGTTTAAGAAGCTGTGTAAGTCATATGCAGGGAGATGTGCCTAGGGCTGCATAAACAACTCCTAAAGTACAGAGAATTGAGAAATGAGACTGCATGGCCGTGATCTATACTCCAATACAGCTTCATTAAGCTAAAGGTTTGTGCCTGTGCAGGCTGTCTAGGGATACATTCTGTCATGATTGCAGGTTCCACCTCTCAATGCTGCCAGGGCCCTGAGTGTGTTAAAGAATCCCAACATAGTCCTAAGGTAAGCAGCAGAGCTGTAGCCTCCTCAGTGACTGTATGTTTGTTTTCACCTTTGAGAAACTGGAGTGAGCAAAACAGTTACCATCTAAATTGTATGCCATGCTTCCTGAGGAGCGTGTTGAACAGTTGGAGGGAGCGTCACCATGTCAGTGTACCTCCAGAGAGGTCCGCATAGAAGGTGAAAGACATTGTTTTGAAATTGTAAGGCATTTGTCCCTTCATGGCTGCCAACACTACCACTTTGTCTCGCGCCACTGTAGCCAGTGCTTTGGGTGATAAAGGTATTCGAAAGCATCCATCCAGTCCCACCACTTTTGCTTGCCTCAGGATCAGGATCGGATTAACATAGGGGCCGATGGAGCTGCAGCTCCAGGCCCAAGCCCATGGAATAGGCCCACTGATGTAAAAAAAAAAATTCTTACACACGCATCTTAGGGTTGCCAGGTATTTCTTAAGGTTGCCAGGTATTTCTCAGAAGTATTTCTCAGAAGTATTTCTCAGGTATTTGAGGCTGCCAAGCCAGTGCCGGTATTGCAGTAATACCGGCAATACAAATGTCAGTCTCAGTATAAACAGAGATTATTCTGCAATACCAGCACCGGCCAGTAGGGGTTAGTGTTTGTGTGGAGAGAGGCAGGGATAAGAAGTTACAGCATCTCCCTCCCTGTCTCTCTCTATTCACTGATCCGCGGGGGCGCCGCTCTGCACAGAGTTCCGAGCCTGCAGAGACAGCCAAAGATGAGAGATGGGGGGAAAGGCTGTTGGGAGACATGGGGACACAGACAATAGGGGACAATGGGAGACACTAGGGGACACTGTGAGACATTGGGACACTGAGACACTAGGGGGCACTGAGACACATAGGGGCACTTGGCGACACTGAGACACTAGGGGCACTTGAAGACCTGGGGACAAAGGCACTAGGGGAAACTGTGAGAGATGGGGATGGTGAGAGACTTGGGGACACTGGGAGACATAGGGGCACTTGGTGACAATGAGACACTAGGGGGCACTTGAAGACCTGGGGACACTGAGTCACTAGGGGAAACTGTGAGACATGGGGACGGTGAGAGACTTGGGGACACTGAGACACTAGGGACACAGTGGCCCCATGTCTCTCTGTGGCCCCTAGTCTCTCAGTGTTCCCTTGTTTCCCAGCCAGTGTCCCAGTTTCCCCATGTCCCCCAGTGTCCCTGGTGTCTCTCAGTGTCCCCATGTCTCCCATTGTCCCTGGTGTCTTTCAGTGTCCCTAGTGCATGTGTCCCTAGTTTCCCAGAGTCCCCTAGTCTCTGTGTCCCCATGTATCTCAGTGTCCCCATGTCTTTCTCAGTGTCTCCATGTCTCACAGTGTCCCAATGTCTCTAAGTGTCCCCTAGTGTCCTAGTGACATAGGGACACTGGGAACCATGGGGATACAAACACTAGGGGACACTGGGTGACATGGGGTGTCCCCTTTGTATCACAGTGTCTCCGTGCCCCATGTCTCCCTGTGTCTCCAAGTGTCTCAGTGTCCCCAGGTCTCCCAGTGTTCCCTAGTATCTCAGTGTCCCCATGTCTCCCAGTGTCCCAATGTCTCTCAATGTCCCCTAGTGTCCTAGTGACATGGGGACACTGGGAGACATGGGGACACAGACATGCCCCCTTTTTTTGGTATGTTCGCCCCTTTTGGCAGTTCTGGTTATGTGATTTGCGTCAGTGGCCCACCTTAGACTTCCTGCTTTACTGGACACTGCTGTTAGGGGGTATGGATTTATTTGAAAGATGAAAGTGTGAGATTAGCATAGGTTATGTGTTTTCTCATAGCTGCATCCTATGAGTTTCCCTCCAGCAGATACATGATGCTTGGGAGGTAGGACTGTTTTAGTGTTTTTGGTCAATAAGATTTTGTAATTAGGCCCATCATAATTGTCAGCACCAGTCCCACTTGGCTCTTAATCTGGTCCAGCTCAGAATAGAAGCGCTAACAGAAGGCACCGCAGGAGATGTGGTAATGCTGCCTCTGGGATGTCCTCTGGGATGCTCAGAATATTCAGATTATTCTGCGCCTCATATACTCCGGCACAGATCATAGGTTTCATGTTGCTGTTGTAACCCCTGAGCATATTGCTATAGCGAGGCTATTTGGACTATACAGACACCAGAGATAATCTCTAGATCTCCAAGCTGACCCTTCAGGCCCTGTACTACCACATCAGTTAAAATGTTTCTCTGGAGATCTGACAAAAGCTCTTTTAGAACCACTGTACTCAACGATGAGGTATCTGGTAGTGTAGATTGCATGGCAAGTGTGTCTCTTCCTGGAGGGACAGTTCATTCAAGAACTCTGAGTAGGCCTCTAGATAGGTGGCCATCTTGGGCCTAGCTGCACCATTTGTCTGTCTCAGGAGGTCCATGGTATTAAAACCCATCTATGGCTTGTCAGGTCTCTGTTTTTGGTCTTTCAAACCCATATCGTTTCCACAGCCACAGCCTCTGATAGCTCAAATTAGATTTTATACACCTGAAATAAGGGTTAATAGGTCTCTGCTGTGCAGAGCTCTTGGTTAATGCCACCATGGCACCATTCCGCCTCCCAATAATTACAATTTATATCACATACTGCGCACACTCTTCTGTTTCTTTCCTCACACCACCTAACACCATGGGTGAGCCTGAAACCTTTTAATCTCTTAAATGTCGTTGGTTGGGGTCAAGTGAATTAGGGAGAAAAAAGGAACAAAACTAACAATGGTGACCATGGGAGGAGAAGAAAATAAAGTAACAACAGTAATTGAGGGCCAGGAAGGGTGTGGGCTTGTAATATGAGGTAACTATTGAGCTAATGACTTAAAGGAATGGAGAAGGTGATAACCCTTGCAGGACATACTTGGCTAGAAACAAGAGAAAGGAGTGTGCTAAAAAATGTGCGAGGGTAAGTGGCATGGAGAAGATTAGCAAATGGGTAAATAAAGTGGAGAGGACTATTGACATGTGGAAGATGGGAACGTGAAACAGGGTGGTGTAAATAAACTTTGTCCATACACACATACACTTACCTACCACACATAACACCCTGTATTTACAGACCTACACTTGTACTGCACACACATACACCACTTTATTAGCACACTCAGGCACGATATACAAATACCACCCTGGATATACATATATGAGCACTCCGCTTATATTCCACGTATTCATACCAGCATTTATACATATCCAAAGGCTGACACTTCAAAATTATATGCTGTTTATTTTTAAGGTAAATTTTAGTTTAAATAATTATATGGCAAAGCAACACCATTGAGGGATTCTGGCGACATCATAATAAATAGATTATAAACTTGTTCAGAAACCCAATGTAGTGCTCCCCCGGGTTGATGATCTCTTTCTCCCAGAGAGCACTCTCCTAGCTGGTCAAGGCGTGGAGCAGGTAGTGGTAAGGTTCGCAAGGTCGTCTATTCGAAAAGGGTTCCATGCGTTCAACGACCCCGTCCTGCTACCTGTGTTCGGGAGACAAAATGGTCACCATTCCTTCGTCCACATGTGTTCAATTATGCCAAATGGCCATCCAGTGTAAAGACTCACTAGTTGGTTTCTTTGCGGTTAACGCGTAAGGGGATGGTCGGTGTTTGAGTGTTCTAACAAGTTGCCTGGGGGTCCCCGTTCGGGAGCCGAACCATATAGGTTCAGGTAAGATAACTCCCGAACATAGTGAAATTCAAACAGTCCCAAAAAATGGTACGTTCCACCACACCCAAAATGGCTTATTTTCTCTTTCTAACACACTTAAAGTTATGCATCTTTTGTACTGTATCATTTGTATGGGGTCAGGGCTAGGGTTAGGGATGAGGGTTTACTTTCATGTTAGCAGGGCTGGGGAATACATGCCTGAGAATAGCTGCTCCTACCTGCGCCTGCCATCATTAATTTGTCTCTTTGTCTGATGGTGATATGTCGGCAGAGAAACAAGGGAAGAGAATCACACTTTCTTTGTTCCCTTAACTCCTATTCCACTTTATCTTTTTATTTTTTTGTTTTAAATTCTTTATTTTTACTCAAATCACTGGTGTGATGCCTGTACGAGGTACACATATGAACAGTTAGGTCACAAAATGATGGGCATAATTCAACAGATAATGACAATTTGTAGTTAATGCAATTCTAGTGACTTGAGGGTTTTGGTGTATATTAAAATGCTATGCTAACAACATCATTAATGTGCCTTTCGCTGGTAGTGAAAAGTAGACTAGAAAGTTATTATTGGCACTCTATTGCTTGACAAATAAAATAAAAGAAATATAAAAAGAAACAGCAGGAAATGAGAATAGAATCATATAACTTGACTAAGGCTCGGGAGCCAGCAATAAAATATTGAAATAGATTGTAGTACTCCGAGGTTGTGTAAGCCTGACCGCAGACCCAATATTTTGTTTAGACAAAGAGGAAAGATTATTGCTAGGTGGTTGGGGTCTGATATATTAAAAGTATGCCTCGAGACCTAAAATAGCCATAAGGTCTATAGATGAGTGGATCTTGAGGCAGGGGGGTTGGATGTTGGTCAGTAATTCAACCCATCTGATTGTAGGGTACATTTCAGCATATGTTATTGAACTGTATGATGTACATTTGAAAACCACTAACATGGTAAAACAGACTAACTGCATTTATAATATGGTAAACAAATCTAACTATAAGGGCAATGCAGTGTATCAAGTGGTGGCTGCTGCATAGGTATTAGGGGAGGCCGGTTGGGGCAGGAACGGGGTAGTGTTCACTGGGTCCTATCTGTGGGTCGGTGTAGGTTCTTGAGGTGGGCCGGACTGCCTCAGAGAGTCTTGTGGGAGACCAAGGGTCTTTAGGAGGGTCGCTGCTCCCTGTAAGTCTTAAACTGGGTAAGACGAGTTGCCTTGCAGGACCATGGACGTGCGGGATAGGCACCATCTGTAAAGAATACACTGATTTTGAAGCAGCGCTGTGAGAGATTGCCACCATACCAATGTGCCACTGGAAAGATCTGCATAGAAGGTGCCTACCGGAGAAGATCTCGAATATGCATGCCCAATCCAAGATGCATCTCCCTCTCCCCTCAGGCTGCAATAAAATGGAGAAGCTGGATATGGCATTTGCTTTTAAAGAATATAATCCCCACTAATCCTACGCAGACTAGGATATGTATATCACTCCACAGCCCTGAGTTTACAGAACCCTCTATTACATTGTATCAATCGTATTTTATATATACTTAGAACAATTCCCCTCTCTATACCTTTATACTTTTTTTTAGAAGAGTCCACTCTGCCCTTGTTTCATTTATTTGGAACAAAAAACCTGCTAGGATTAAATAATCCATTTTACAAAAAACGGAGATCTCCGGGGCTGCCCCATTACCACCCCTCTCACCCGCAAAAAGTCCTCTCTAAGAACCGGCCTAGCACACTCAGGCAGGTTCCGTCTCAGAACAGCAACCCTCCGGGTCTAAAGGCACACACAGGACTCCCAAACACTCACCACTCCAAGCCACCAGGAAACCTAGAGGCAGCACGGAGCCAACTCACTGCCCAACGAACGGGAGTGTTTGGTCCACTCGCTCCCCCGAGAGGCGGCAAAACATATGGCTGTGACATACCCCTGGCAGGTGTTGGCTGACCGGGACATTTGACAACACAGATGAGTCATTCACCCTATGCCTCATAAAGTCCCTACCTGCTACTAAGGACATTTTCTTGTTCCCCTGAGAAATATAGTGTTACTCCCATGCTCATATGCTATGCTCTGCAACTCAGACGCTAACCCACTGCAATTCTCTTGTATGCCTATCGACTAACAACACTAGTATAAACATGTGCCAAACTTTTAACAAAGCACAACCTCTACACACTCTATAGGGCTATGTATAATAACAATGTTCAGCCTGCATAACACTCCATAGCCTCAATAGACTTAGCATGCTCCTACATTCCTGTATTAACCCATAAAACTGTGCAAAGTTAATAGGACACATAACTGTTTCTCTATGTCTATGTCTATGTCTAAGTCTTTAATTTGCTATCACTACCAAGCTTACGATATTATCTTGTTTACATAACTACTTAAAAAAAAAAAAAGTGCAATGTCATTAATGCCATGTGATTAAGACTGTATGCAAACTTGACTGTACCAGCTATTGTGGCAGTACAAATTCGCCTGTTACCCTTATGCACGAACAAAAAAAAAGAATTAAAAAAAAAGGTATCACTCAATGTGTAAACTATTTGGAATCCCATTACAAATTAATTTATAGATGGTACCTAAACCCTTCCAAACTTTTTAACATGCACCTTACCGAAAATAATAAACGTTGGAGAGACTGTGGTCAAATTGGTACATTATTCCACATCTTCGATTCGTGACCCAAAATGAAAAACGTATTGGCTGAAAATTCTCAAATTAATTAATCACATATTAGAATTCAATGTTATTCAATGTAATATTATCCCGTGTCTTTGTCTCTTTAAGAAAATTCCATCTAACCTGCCTAGACACAAAAAAAATTATACTAGGCCATCTTTTCATATCAGCTAATTTCATCATCTCTCGTCATTGGAAGTCACCCACTGTACCAATTGTGGGTGAGGTCTTATCTCTCATTTTTGAAAATAAAAGGTGTGAATTGACTTTTTATGATGCATCTACTTTCACATCTATATTGCAGCATGAATGGTCAATGTGGGAAGATGATGTGATAGATAAATGTTCCTACCTGACTGAATACATATTCTGTTTTCTGATTATTATTTTTTTTAGTACCATGTTATTATTAATTTTATTTCATTTCTGTACACCCTTTACTTATTTCATATACAAATATTTAGAATATTTATATGTATTTTATTTGATTTCTTGTATAGTTTTGAGAATGGTTCATAAGTCATTATATATATGCAGATGTTGTACGATATATTACATTATTTTAAAATATGAATAAAAATTATTTGACGTACATTGTATTAATCGTAATGTGCATAATGGAGAATATAAAAAAACATTATCGTGTAATCATATAGATCATTTCATTTACTGATGCAAAATGTAACCCGAATTTAATATAGCTTTTGGTTCCTCAACTCATTATACTTTCACAATCATGTTTTAGTATCCTCAGCCAAAAGATTAGTTGTGCTGTACCTGAACTCATTAATATGACCTCTGCCATTAATGGTCTAAACCTTGGATAACCTCACATTGGTAGGTTGCAAATAGATGATCTGTTACTCTGCACTGAACGTTTGTAATATGGTTCTTAGAAATTCTTATCTCATGCACAAAGTGTGGACTGATTTGATTTGCTTGTATTGGAGGGTCATTAAGATGTCTGCAAAAAATAATTAAGGAAAGATACATACCGATATATTTAAGAACAAAAGGTTATCACATTTAATCTCCAGCAAGGGTTATCAAATGGAAAACCTTCTAACTTGTTAGAAAGTACTGTGGCCATTTTTAATATAGCCTTGGCAGGTCCCTGGAATTAGTTTGAGAAATCCACAGCGTGTTCATTATTTGAGGTACATATTTGTTGAGTAAGTCATACCAAATTAAATGTTCAACATAAGAAAAACTATCTGGCACGGTGTTCTTATATATGAATATCGCTGTTTGTTGGCTTCTCAAAACGCTTTGACATGTGCTAAACCTTAGTGGTGATTTTTACTAATGATTTAGGCTTTGTTCAACAGAAGGTACTATGGTCATCCGGTGCGTCCTATAGACAACTTAGGCAGTCGCCTAGGGCGCACCAGCCCGGGTGTTCAAGATTTGAGTGACCCAACAGGAGCGAAGTCACTCAGTGTAGCGTGGCCGGGCGGCACAAACTGTGGTATAGGAGCGTCTGTTTCCGGTACCCGGCTGGTCTGAGAGGAAGTGCTCTCTCAAAACTAAACAATTAACTCCTTAGTGACCAGACCATTTTTAAATTTTCTTACCGTTAAGGACCAGGGCTGTTTTTACATTTCTGAGGTGTTTGTGTTTAGCTGTAATTTTCCACTTACTCATTGACTGTACCCACACATATTATATACTGTTTTTCTCGACATTAAATGGTCTTTCTAAAGATACCATTATTTTCATCATATCATATAATTTACTATAACAAAAACGATAAAATATAATGAATTCTTTTTTTAAAAAATACACTTTTTCTAACTTTGACCCCCAAAATCTGTTATGCATCTACAACCGCCAAAAAACACCCACTAGTTTCTAAATTTTGTAAAGAGTTTAGACGCCTTTCTCTCGCTCGTTCAAGCATCGAAACGCGTTAGGCTATTATAATATTTTAACTGCACAGCACTTTTTATTTTTAGCACTGTTTGGGGTGTTGTTTTTTCGGGGAGAGGAAGCCGGATCCAAATTCTATCCTAGCTATGGGGACTCGTTCTTTATATTAGTTACCCTCTATAGATGTAGGGCTACTAGTACGAATCATATAAGTATCTAGAAAGCAATTGTATAGCTAGCTCTAGCCTACAGCACAGACCATATAGTGTAGCACTACCAGTATACTCATTTACGGTAATTTTGTTACGAACGGACCTATATCTAAGCATTCAGTATTAGTGCAATCTTATATATTTTGGGTGTATGGACTAAGAGTGAGCTCTTTACCTATCTAGTCAATAGGAGTCAAGTTCACTTTATTTAGGGCTATGACTACACTGCACGTATCCAGTATGCCATAAATGATACGAACAGCAACAAAGTTACATGTACTATAGCTAATTTGATCTCTGTTCTATTACATACTGGTTACAAATCTGAAAACTCTATGGTTTAAATACAGTGTGGCTTGTGTATCAGTGAGTTCTCCAAAGCAGGCATTGACTTAATCCTTTTCTGTAGAACTAGCTGCCAGAACCTATATAGGATACTTTATTCCATATAGGAGATTTTCTCACTGTACCTAGCTACCCTATCTGTAACTATACTTGTTTCCCCCTATAAGCCAATTGAGATTTGATTCTCCCCTTAGGATTTATATAAGTGGAATCTTTTATGTTCTTTTTTTGTCATGTATTCTAAGATTTATAATAAATATGGTTTTAATCTGTAATAGATACTCTGACATATCCTATCTATGTACCTTGGATGATCTGTCCTAGGATCACTCTTTCCCCTTTTTTTGTCAAGTATGTAGGGTTACCCCCTGTTTGGATATTTTCATGACACACTTTATAGCCCCTGCTCGTTAGAGGGACTTCGTTTCTTGTGCACTATTCACGAAGCAGCGTAAATACAGCTCAAGTGATTGATTAGCTCTTTCAGTCGTACCATTAGTTTGGGGATGGTAAGCAGAGGAAAATGACAATGCAATGCCCAGCTGTTTATTGAATGTCCTCCAGAACCATGACACAAATTGGGAACCCCTGTCAGACACAATATTTTGAGGAACACCATGTAGCCTGACGATATCACGTATAAATATGTGCACCAGGTCCTGAGACGATAGCAATTTTTTAAGTGGAGTGAAGTGTGCCATTTTGGAAAAACAGTCAACTACCATGAGGATGGTATGATACCCACTGGAACTAGGCAGTTCAACAATGAAATCCATTGATAAATGAAACCATGGGATACTGGGTATAGGAAGTGGCTGTAACAATCCACACAGAAGTTTATGAGAAACCTTCGAAACTGCACAGACAGAGCAGGCTTCTACATAATTGTTAATATCCCTCCTGAGTGACTCCCACCAAAATGACCTGGAAATGGCAGATACATTTTTATTAATACCAGGATGCCCAGCAGTCACATGGAATACCTTCAGCACCTATTTCCTGTTGGGCAATGGAATAAACAATTTATCTTGAGGTTTGTTGCAAGGTGCCTGGGGCTGAGCCGCCATGATAGCATGGGGGGACAATAAATAAAAGACAGTGGATGCAATAATAAACTCTGGAGAAATAATAGAGGATGTCTCTTGTTCTAGATCTGATTCAACGTCAAATTGCCTAGACAAGGCGCCAGCTTTAACGTTCTTAGAACCGGGTCTGTAGGTGATAATGAAGTTAAAACGAGACAAAAATAATGACCATCTAGCTTGTCTAGAAGACAGTCGTTTGGCATTCCCAATATATGCCAGGTTCTTGTAATCCGTAATAATCAGAATGGGATCCTTGGAACCCTCCAAAAGATGTTGCCATTCCTTAAGCGCTAGTATGATGGCTAACAGTTCTCTATTACCAATGTCATAGTTACGCTCGGCAGGAGACAACTTTCTGGAGAAGTAACCTTAAGGATACAAAGGGGCATCCTGGCTCTCTCTCTCTGAGAAAGAACAGCCCCGACCCCTGTCTCGGAGGCGTCAACCTCAAGCAGGAAAGATTTACTAGTGTCAGGATGTCTTAAAATGTCAGCAGATGCGAACATTTGTTTAAGAAGCTCAAAAGCACGGCCTCTAGTTTGCAAGGATTCATTTGGAAACCAGAGGCAGAAATGTTATACCCCAAAAACTGAACCTCATGTTGATCAAATATGCATTTCTCAAGTTTACAATAAAGACCATTTTTAGGCAAAGTTTGTAAAACTTGTTTGACATGATCATGAAGAGTTTGGATGTCGGGGGAATAAATAAGGATATCATCCAGGTATACAAGCACAAAAGAGTAAATATAGTCTCTGAGTACATCATTAATGAAGTCTTGAAATACGGCCGGAGCATTACATAACCCGAAGGGCATAACAAGATATTAGTAGTGCCCACTCCTAGTGTTAAACGCTGTCTTCCATTCATGATCCTCCCTACTTCTCACCAAATTGTACGTACTCCTAAGGTCAAGCTTAGTGAAGATCTTAGCACTCTGGGGTCTATTCAGATATAAGGTAAATGGGATAGGCATTTTTCATAGTAATCTTGTTTAATGCCCTGTAGTCTATGCAAGTTCGTAATTCTCCATCTTTCTTAGCTACAAAAAAGAACTCTGCACCAGCAGGCGAGGATGATTTACGTATATGGCCTTTACTTAAAGATTCATGATGTACTCATCCATGATTTTACTTTCTTGTGGGGATAGGGCATATACTGCTCCTTTAGGAGGCATAGCCCCAGGCAACAGATCAATGGAACAGCAATTTTATCTGGCTTTTACTAAACGCCTCTCTAAGCTCCCAATACTGTATGGGAATTGGAGACATAGCAGCGGGTAAAGCAACGATGCCCACTTTTTTTAGAAATGGGTAACAATGGATTGTGTATGTGTATATAAAAGTACTTAGATCATATATATATATATATAAGTATTTTTATTTACTTTTTAAACTTTTACTTAAGTTTTACAAACTTTGTAAAACTTTTCTGCAGGCATTAGGGGGATTGCCTGAGAGCTCAGACAGGCCCCCTGCATGCACTGCACAAGCAGGACCCCGCGATCACATGGCCCGAGGAGGGAGAGGGGGGGGGGGAGGATGGGCAGAGTGGGTATGCCTGAGCTCCCAGGCAGACCCCAGGATCGTGATCACCAGCAAGGGATCGGTGGGGACACGGTAAGTAGTAAAGACGGCAAGGACGTTCTATTCCAACCCCTGGCGTTTAGGACCACCTACAAAAGGACAGCATAGAATGACCACCATCCTTAAGGGGTTAATACAAGAATTGGAATCCATAGAATAGAAAATTAACTATGTATGGGCTTAATATGATGTTACATCTTTATAAAGAGTTATTGTCCATAATTTATGTTTGAGAGCAGTAAAACATCAAGAGATATAAAGATTGTATTCCTGCATTTAAAAAATCCTTGTTGAATGTGATTCAACTTATCCTGTCTCTTTTCTGTCTTGATGAGGGATATGTCTTACAAATCGACTGGACAGCTATGGGAGCTCAAGCACCCATCAAGGCTTGGAGCCGAAGGTACGGAGACAGAGGGTACAACCGACCCACTCACAACAAGAAACAGGACATTCACCTACCCCTGACACCCAGCATGGAAGAGAGTGGGAGAGCCATACTAGGCAACGAACAGAGCTCGCTACTAAAGCCTACTTGCGGAATAGGGGAAACCGGAACGACATGACCCAAGCACTTTGAGTGCCCCAGCCAGGTATTTAACGCACAGAGTTATGATGTTTCAATTCAACTTATTGATATAATGTATGTTATAGCAAGATCACATCTCAGTAACTTGCCAGCCCAGATACTTTACCAACAAATGCTTGAATTTACCTATGTCTAGCCAGTTACCTAGCCTGAGCATATCATACTTTTGTTGTATAAGTTTAAAAAATGTGCAGATGATTCTAATGCCATGACTGTTCCTTACTGTTTAAATATATTGTACTTGCATTAGCTGTCGTGGCAGTGCAAGCATGTGTGTTAACATGTGCACGTCAGAAATAAAGAATTCAAAAATAAATAAATACATTTCTTAACAAAAAGTTACAGTTAAGTTTGTTTGTTTTAGAATTCAGAAATATATACAATTTGAATTACAGAAAGAGGAAATCTGCTGCTAGATAAAGCAAATGATGAAAGGAAAGATAATACATTTGAATTATCTTTTAATGCTCAATACAACTCCTGAGCATTTGATATTAAGAGAATAATAAGAGAATATAGGCCTCTATTGTTAAAAGAAAATTACCTACATCTAAAATTATCTCTAAACCCCACCATCATTTTCAGGAGGGCTAGAAATTTAAAAAATGAATTGTCACCTTGAACTTGCAGAAGAACTAATATCCATATGCTGAAGAGTGGGATTGGCTGGATTTTACATCATTGCCAAGGGGTATGCCAAGGGGTGGGTGTCTGGCTACCTTAGCGACCCACAGGAGGCAGTAAACAAGGGGAGAATGAAGGTGACAAGTGAGCTGAACTCTTCATGCTCTCCCAGCACTGCTCCCTCCCACGCCCAGAGGTGTAGTGCCGGAAGCCTGGTATTGACATCACTCCGGCCCCAGCACCACTAAACTGCGTGTGAGGGAGCAGTGCTGGAAGATCCACTCCAATTTGTGTTGTTTTTGTTGTGCTTAAGGTGTGAGTTAAGGGGATCCCCCACAGGAGTGTTTGAGCACGTACTACCATTACCACTGTGGATATTTAGAATTTTTGGAAGAGCACAAAGATTACAAAGTCCCCACACTGAACCTCAAGGTAAGGACCCCAAGGAAAGGATGCACTCCAGCTGTAAATGTGTGTGTCAGTGTCCACTGTGTGTAAGTGTGTGTGTCAGTGTTTTCTGTGTCTAAATATGTGTGTGTCAGTTTTCTCTCTGTGTGTGTCTGTCCTCTGTGTGTAAGTGTATGTGTCAGTGTGAGTGTGTCCTCTGTGTGTAAATGTGTGTGTGTAAGTCCTGTCTGTGTAACTATGTATCAGTGTCCTCTGTGTGTGTGTTGGTGTCTTCTATATGTAAATGTGTGTGTCACTGTCCTCTGTGTGTAACTGATATGTATGTATTATAGCTTCATTTTGTGACTTTTATACTTTAGATTAATAGTTTATACACTCCTCAATACATTCACATTATGTCATATTTATTTAAAAAATATTATTTTCTACCTTTAATAAGGCTTGTTCTCAAATATTGGATTAACTTAAATATCTGTGTCTACTCGTTTCATTTGGAATTTAAATCAACAGGGATTACTTACTGTAGGCTCCCTGCTACTTAGGATTTTATTTAGACCTGCAGGGGTACATTTTGTCAGGAATAGCAGGAGATCCTACACGCAGAGATTAACAGAATAGTAACGTATACCGGACCTTAGAATTGCCACACTAACGTCACAATAACAGAGATTAATGATAAACGAGCCGAGGTCAGGGATGCCAGAAATCAGGAACAGCGAGAGTACAAGAGCCAAGGTCAAAGAAATACAGAAGGCAGAATCGTCAAACACAGCCAAAAGTCAAAATCCGAGATAACAATACAAAGAAACACACTATTGGGACTAAGAAGAACCACAACAGGGCAATGA
Organism: Pelobates fuscus; assembly: GCF_036172605.1. NCBI lineage: Eukaryota > Metazoa > Chordata > Amphibia > Anura > Pelobatidae > Pelobates > Pelobates fuscus. Next base: position 163,299,849 of record NC_086317.1, on the reverse strand, counting down.
GTCTGTCCCTGAGCCTCCCTTAAGTACTATGTTCCTTGATCTGTAGTTCAAATTCAAACGTTTTGGTGGGCCATGACGTCATTACCGTCATGACATCGGTGCGCATGCACCACGTCATAAAAAGGGGTGGAGCTACCGCAGCCGGCGTGAAAATTGCTGGGAACAAGAGGAGAATCGTTTGGCATGTCCCCAATCCCTTGCCTGATGATGCCAGCTTGTGGCACAGACTGTGTTACCACACAAGGTACCCTGACACTTTTCTGTAAAAGGTTTGGAAACACTGACCTAAAAGACTTTAGAGGTGAGAGATACAATAATCACAGTGGCACCCACACTTGCATAGAGCAACTATGCAAGGTATACAAGGTATTCAGCCAAAGGGCAGAGTACAATAATCATATGCACATTGGCATCCCTGAGTCAGGTTGGTCGGTTTAAATGGGCAGTCCGTCTGCTCAATCATATGTGAGTACCCATTTTTTTTTTATATATGCTCCTTATATACTATTGTATACAGTGAGCACTATCAGTTGTCTCCTTACTCTTCTATGATCTATATATCTATACAAGACTTGCCACTTTACAAGCGGGGATTATACCGCTGTACACCATTCACACTAGAGCTGGTTCAAGCTCTACCGCACGTGAGTAGGACTATATTAGACTCTGTTGTTTTTATACCATCTTTACTAGTTACTAGCCCTATCATCTGTCTTTTTTTTCCACATACGGATAAAAAAGACCAACATTTCTCTACGTATCCCATAAGCAGGGATTGTACCGCTGTACGCCATCCACACTAGAGCTAGTTTAGCTCAACTACACATGAGTAGGACTACCATATACCTCTTCTTCCTGCTATACAACTTTTTTACTAGACGTATTTGCACTATTACCCTCGTCTCTCTTTACATACGGATCCTGGAAAGCTGTCTCCCTTTTTTCCACACAGAGAATATCCCTCTACATACGCCGTTGATACCCCATCAGGCTCCACTAAAGAGTTTGTTTTAATATTACTTTGGACTTTGTTTTATACTACTTTGGGCTTTGTTCATATTAGCTGGACTACAGCTAGCTTTGGCGCAACCTTCATTTGCCTTATTTTCTATAGCATTGTATCTACTACAATTATCTGTAGTTGTTATGGTGCTTTGAGTGCACCTTGTGCATGAAATGTTTTTATTTATTTTATAAAATGCAACATTAAAAACAACAAGACAGCAGTTATTAATTTCTTGTTTATTGAAAGATTCAGAGAATATAACCAACACATTGGGACAGTGATTTGTATTGGAATTTCACGTGGATATCTGGGTTCAGGCTATAAATGAAGGGTGCATTTTTAGGCAGCCTGAGCAAAGCCCACTTGGTTGTTGCCAAGATCATAGACTGAATAGTACTGACGAAGGAAGACATCACCCAGGATCCAGAGGGGCTGTCCATTCTGGGATGGCAGGTAGGTTGGCATGATGCCAATTTCGCAATATCCACTGTTTTGCTGCACAAGAAGATCAAAATAAAAGTTTGAAAGCATTAGAAAACAACTACAATAAGCCACACTCATTTTTAGCATTTGTATTGAACAAGAATTTAGCCAAGTTGAAGAAGTTTGTAATAATTCATTGCATGTTTTTACAATGTAGCTGGAACATCTTTTGGGGTTTTTCGTTTTATGAGTAACAGCAATAAATATACCAGAGTAGACCCAATTACCAAATTAACCCAAATGAATGAAAACGCATTGTACAGTGACACAATATTAACATTAACTAATACGGTGTAAGAAACAGGTTTTACCTGGAGAACATAGGCAGATGGTGGAAGTGGGAAGGTGGCTCCTCCGATGGTGAAAGTGATGGTGGGAAGATTCTGGATGGAACTGCAGCTAACTACGTACTGTAACATGAAATTAAATCCAAACACATTACCAAATCAATCTTTAGACTGTAGCTCACTAGTTCCCCAAATGACTGTGAGAAATGCCTTTTTACCACACATAGTACCATCAACCACAACCCATTGTTCAGTCAACATCTCACACGAAGCCATCCACTTTATGTTTAGCCTATTACATATAAAACAATGGAAGTTTCTAATTATGACTACATGAACATGTAAAAATTTAGGATTTTCAACAGTTGCCTCCTAGGGCTCCACTTACTTGTCCATTCTGATCTTGTTGAGCTCCAATGCTTTGCATGAGGGAGGAGAAAACTTGCTGAGGTGCAGTCAGCAGAGAAGTTCCAGTGTCGACAATACCCTGGCATCCTTGACTACACCATCCAGTAGCCTGTCCATTAATGGCAAATCTAAAAAGCAACCTCTGTTGTATAATTTTGTCATTGTTACAAAGAAAAAGATGAGAAGAGAGAATCTACCGTGGTAAACTTTGCCTACTGAAATGTGCAAAAGTCTCTTCAATACGTATATTAGATTTTTTTTTTTCTTGCATATTAAAAAGTCTCTATTTTAATAGATTAAGTTATTGGGGCAATGTCTACATGTGATTCTATTTTAACTGAAAGACTTTAATTCTGGTAAATTAGCAAAAAAGGATTCAAAGCAAGGAGACCAATATGTATAGCTTGAGACAGAAAAGTGATAGGGTGGTAAAGTGATAAAACCATGACTGGATCATAAGAGGTCCAGGTAACCATGAGATCCAGGTGCAGCACCTTTAAGTGGGCAGCACTTCAGGCATTAAGAAGGTCGTAGATTCAGCACCAACCACCACCCTCAAGAAATAGGGGTGTGCATGTCTGTATGATTGAGAGAGAGAGTGAGTATGCCTATGAGTAGTTAGTTAGTAATATGTGTGTGGATAATTATGTTTATTTGTCACTTATGAATTAGTTATGTTTGGAATGTTATATTATACATGTTGTCATTTGGCTCAAGTGCCATCTTTGGATATGAAGAAGGAATTGTTGAATCACAGAATACTCTTTAAGTGGATGTGACTAAACTTTTGGATGTTTGCAGTTATAATAGAAGAAAACATATAGTAAGTATACACTTAATCATGGCAATTACCCTTGGATTCCAATTTGCCAGTAGGTTTCTGAAGTAACGGGGGTCCAGGTAATCTGCCCTGAGTAGTAGTTTTGGTCAACTCCTCCAAAGGCTACTTCCCCACCATTCTGGGTGTTTCCCTGGCTAGAAACAGAATTGTTCTAGTTAACTTTCTGAAGCATAAAATAAAAGCATGCTCTGTGTTGGTCAATATATACCCTGCAGTAATGTAGCGGGTAATGGGAAAATATTCTGATTTTTTTTTACCCGCTCAGGTAGAAGGCAAACATAGGCTGATTCAGAAGATTTTGTTGCAGCATTCCTTGCATCACAGTGGTAGCTCCTCCCACAGCGATGGAAGGATAAGCCAGACCCAAGATACCATCAAACTGAGCATAGACGAAGTTGGTTCCAGGTTCATTAACACTCAAGCCAAACTCTTGCTGGGTGATAGCAACATTTTGGATCTGATAGCCAGAAAAATAAAAGACGAAATTATGAAAAAAATTTCAATACTTACTTTATGTGTTATTGTTTTCAAAATAGAAACATAAAAACTAATTGAACATGGGAATGTGGCCATGATTTTGCAATCCAGTTTTAAATACATCACAATTCACAATTTAGTAGATAAACCGTTTTGCAAAATATACACATATCAACTATATTCATATTTGATGTATATTTCTAAGGAGTTCCACAGTACTGATTGCAAAGTTATTATAACATCCTAAAGGAAGTGTTCCTATTTGATGCAATTATCCATTTATGCTTATTATAGAGAAATGCATAGATCACGTACAGTCACTGTATCATATCCCAGAATTCCAGTCAAGCTGCCGGTTCCATATTGAAGGGAAAATTGCTGCTGGTTTGAGGTGTAGGTTGAGGATTGGCTGGGGTTGAACAGTGGGTGATTGGCTAGAACGAGAAAAAAAAATAACATATAATATTACTATATATTTTGCAAAATTACAGAGATAACCCATTTTATGGCTCTATATTTTGCCATATGAATGAACAGAAGCATGCAAATTTACATTATATGTAAATTATAGCCATGTCTTATTCATGTATAATGTTGTCAATGGGAAACAAGAGCTAACCTGACACTTAGACCCTTCCCCTTGTGAAATGTATGTATATTAACAAGGCTAATAAGGCATAGGTGTTATTTTTTATTTTTAAAGCATATTTGTACATGTACTTTCTAAACTATGCATCATGGTTGGTAAAAGTTGGTAAGTGCATGGCCATCTGATGGGCCCCCTTAGTGTGCGGGCCCCTATGCTGCCACCCTGGCTGCACCAGTGATAGTTCCGCCGCTGCTTAGAAGGCAATCATTAACTGTGAGTTAAGATATAGCCAGCACTGGCGCCTGTCATTGTTGTCCAAGGTTGGATGGAACAGAATGCTCAATGTCAAAGTCAAATATCATTATGTTGGTGGTTGAGGCGTTAAATCTTGGGTACTGAGAGACCTAGATCTGATTTTTGTCAAACTGCTTGAAAACAGTTTTGCACAAAATGTCTGGAAGGCACCAAAAGCCTAACTGCAGCAAAACCACTTTAAAGAACAGTATTGGTTTGGTGCTTAGAGTGTACCTTGATGCTGCACTGTTTGCACTGAGTATAGGTTAGTTTTTCATGACATAGCTATATCGTCAAAGCATCATTACTCACTGCAGGCCTGGCTCTGGCAGTAGGTTGAAGCTACCCACAGGTTGGAAGATCCAGTGTCAAAGAGAACAAGGAAGTTCTGAGGTGGAGTCCCAATGCTGATCTCACCATAGTAAGACATCTAAAAAAAATACCAATAACACATTAATATATATTAGAGTCTCATTACAAAAGTTCTATAGGAAAAATTAAATCATGCTAAATGTGTTGAAAAAAACAATGTGGAATACAAAAAATATATATTGCAGTGGGATATATCTTTTAGGTTTATTGCTCAAATAAAAAGTAAAAAAACAAAAAAACTATAACCTATGTGACATTTGAATGTTTTGCAAAGACCCTTTCAGGTGACATTCCTGTTGGATGGTGGGTCAGGTGATACATACTAACATAAAGTTCTGCTATCTTGGCATCTCTTAAATCATGAGAGGCTGGAACTATGCCAACATCATCTTTGTACCACAATGTTCAACAGTGCAAAACTGGTTTAATGGTTACATACCCGTCCCTTGATCTCTCCTAAAGGGCAGCACTCTCCTCTTCTCCAGCTCTGCCTCACTCCCACTTTCTTTGATTGCTATCCCCTATCCAATTGTGTTTTATACCTCACCTCCTCAAGATTGTAATCTCGTTTGAGCATGGTCCTCATCAACCTTCTGTTTCTGTAACATTTTGTAATTTTCTAATTTATAGTTAAATCCCTCCCCCCCCCCCTCTTATAATATTGTAAAGCACTACGAAATATGTTGGCGCTGTATAAGTACCAATAATAATAATACCGCATCATTTTGAGGGAGTTTAAGCATGCATGGTATAGGCATAAGGCTATCCTGGATACAAGATAAGGCCAGAGACTAATAAAAGTATCAGAAAATTGGACAGACTAGATGGGCTGAATTGTTCTTATCTGCCGCCCGTGCATGGAGATTTCTTATTTTATTTTTTTTAATCTTTATTTTTATTGTGCGCAAGATAACATAAAAGCTGACGATGCCACAACAGCATAGTACAAGCCCATTAAAGCAAGGCTATTCACATAGATGGCATAGGATTATTGGCACATTTTTGTATTTTTTGAGGATAAACATACATCGAGTTGTAAGCTACCAAAGTGACAAGCAGTAACATCAGGGAGCTCAACGTAGTAGGTTTTGTGAGAGTAACTCTATAAAATGCATATTCTAACAGCATGGCTAGTCTGAGTAGTGCTACACAGCTAACTGGTCTGAAATAGGACTTTCCAACTTTATATTCTGAGCTTACTAGTTGCCAAACTATGCTTAGAGGACAAATCTTACTAGGTTAGAGTTACAATATATGAGAGCTGCAATCATGCTTGGGTTTTTCCACCCTAGGTTAACCCCCCAGCCGCCAGATAAAAGTCAGAGGTTTCTCGCTGTGGGCTCTGCCTGTGAAGGACGTGGGCAGCAGAGGGACGGGAGCCAAGGTATTGCCATGTTAGGCTCAGTCCAGGCAAGTGGCTTGGTGGCAGTCCCCACGATGTGTACTTGCGATTTGTAGTCCTGTGCTTGCCTCTGGTGGGAGCCAGGACCCTGCAGGTCCGAGCGTGTCGGCTGTCAGTCTGAGTGTGTCTGCCTCCGTGTGTTGCTCTGAGAGGCTCAGCTTACAGGGCTTTGTCGCTGGGGGAGCTCCTTCTGCGAGCTTGCTTAGGTGGTCTGGACCGATAGGTCGTTGCCGCCGGCCCCCGCCGGTCTTATGCATTGCCGCCAGCCCTGAGTCAGCGTGGTTCCGGCTGCTCATGCACCGTGTGGTTGGAACTGGAGTGGGTCTCAGCAGGTATGTGCCGGTTTCCTCGTGGCCCATGTCGGCTGTCTGTTGGTGTGAGGCAGGTACTTCCTTATTCCCTGTAGCTCGGGCTACTTGCCATGCGGTCTCCGCCATTTTAGCGCAGCCTCCGAGCGTTAGGTCTGCATTGTCGCCGCCTGGCACGCTGGTGTGTCCATACACTGGTGGGCCCGGGATCACCCCCGCCAGCCCAGAGGGGGGGGAACAGGGCCGGACCTCTTTATCCTCATGCTTCGTTCAGACCTCTGGTGGGCAGGATAGCAGGGTGGCGGCCGTCCACTCCACTCACCGCCCGAGTGCTCCCCATCGCCAAAGACAGAGTGCGGCCCGCCAAGGGACTAGAGCTGTGCAGCAAGCCTCTCCTCGGAACCAGGGTGTCTGTTCATGCAGGACCGCCGATTTCAGTAACTTTTAGTAGGTATTTAATTCGTGTTTTTCGGACAAAACTGACAAAATTTGCAGGAGCCTTTCAGTTGTGCGACCTGCTAGCATGGCGGTCCGGCCCCGCCCCCCCCCCGAGATTTCTTATTTTATTTATTTACATTTGTAATAAATTATTAGTTATTGTAATTAGGGCAATAAATCACATTTAAAATTACACATATACATGACTACTTGGCAGTAGTACTTACATCCATGTAGTTTGCCAAAGGCTCATAAACAGTGGCAAATTTGTTGTAATACTTTGTAGCTGGATCTACAACTGGACCTTTAATTCCATGCTCTCTCATCGACTCCCTCATCGACTTAAACCTCTTCAGGGGGACTCTGGATGAAAATATGGTAAAAATAGATCATATGAAATGAACCCAATCCATATTTAATTCTGTAATCTTCTGTTCATTTCATTATTTTTTTTTTAAATCTGTATTATTCAAGCTACCAACAGGTGTACAGTGCATCCTCTGCAAGTCATGGAACAAGCAGGTAATTAAGCTTGGCTACAAAATAAGCATTGTCCTTTAGATTTTTAGGCTCAAGAAAACCAGGCATAATCACTACATCTTAATGTGATATATACCCTATCTCTTTTATCTGACCAATATATTGGTCAGTGAACACAGCTTTGGTGGCTGTCAGAGAGTCACTAGAGTAATCCTGATGAAGATCTTTGAAAATAAAAGTTCTTCACATAGGGCAGGGGTCCTCAAACTCCGGCCCCCCAGATGTTGCTGAACTACAACTCCCATGATTCTTTGAATTACATAGATAGCCAGAGAATCATGGGAGTTGTAGTACAGCAACATCTGGGGGGCCGGAGTTTGAGGACCCCTGACATGGGGTGTCATCACAGCAAGCATGCTGGCACTGACCACTAATAATGCTTCTCCAAGTGAAGCAATGTATTCAGTGCGTCTCTACGAGAAGCATTGGATAGTTGGAGCATATTGATTGCTGTGTATGTGCATTAGGTCCCCAGTCCTTCTCTATTTGAAGCATTTGATTGTGCCAAGAGTACTGCAGATGACGATCTCAGTATAGACAGAGCAGTGGCCGAGAGAGAACGGTCCCTGTGCTGGATTACATAAAAGTATAATGGCTCTTCTTTGCATTTTTCTGGTTTTAAAATGAGGCATAATATAATCAATAAAGGAATACACTAAAGTTAATAAATGCATATATTTTTAACCTTAGATTGTTCCTTAGAACTGATCTTCCAATGCAAATTTCTAGATCTTGTACATAGGGCACATTTGCTGCTGAGCTATCAGATTATATAGAAGGAAAATATGCAAATCTGGCATGCATAATTACCATAACTACCGGTAGATTGCTATCAGGAATCGAAAACGAAATTGCAATATTTAGGCTAAAAAAGCCTAGATGTTAATATAGCTAAATTGAAAATATTTTCCCAATTCAGCAGGTTCTACCTAAATTCTTCAATCGGGTTTTCAATTCAGTACAGTTCGGTATTAGTGAATAAACCTATCTAAATGCATAGCTTCCACATAAATGTGAATACATTATTGTTCAGATGTACTTTAATATTATGTTAATGTAAATATATATTTATTTGTCCTTTAAAGTAATATGGAGGGTGAAAGCTACCATATCTAGTATCCTTACCTATTTTACATAGATGTGACAAAAATAGTTATATAAAAATAGTCAAAAACACTGCATAAGGATAATTCATCTATTTGTCTATATTTGTCTATTTAAATCTATACATCCATTTGTATTTTAAAACATTCTATAGCATGCTGTTTTAATCTCTTTATTGCAAATTATTATATTCTAAGGAGCAGCATAGTGTCCTAGCAGAGAAATTAGTCTCCTAGCAGAGAAATTTGTTTCTCTCTAAAGTGAAAATCGTTCCCAGAATATAAAGTTAAAGATAAGAGCCGTTTCATGGTTTACATTTGCTTCGCAAATTCAATGGAATTTAAAGACACCCAATTGTACTTACTGTACGTGGTCATTATGCCCACATGATGCTTATATTCTGCTGGTAATTTTCGTATCTGCTTTTCCAATTAAAAATTTAATAATTTTTTTTCACCCATACAGCATGCTACAAGATTGGTTAAAATATAGTTTAAAATAAATGAATCCTAAAAAACCTAAACTGCACTCATTCTACTACTATACCATAGACGGTATGTTGTTTCCTTTGAATACACATTTATATAAAACTCCACCTAGTAACTATTTTATGCAGTTTTCTAAAGTCAAAATAATTTCAGTGCCTTTTTTTTTTAGTTCAGTATAACCTTCCTCAAATTAATGTGATTTGCAATATAACTAAACAAATTACATATGGATTATTACTCACTTAATAATCCCCTCTGAGAGCTGGAGGCAAACGAGAGCAAGAATTAGAAACTTCATCTTGGGTAGTTTCTTCCACCGCGATGCTGATACATGACCACCTACCATGGTCTTTTATACCCAAAGAAGTGCTAATCTAATCTGTAGCAAATGGCTAAAACTGTGCCAATGTCATTTGGAAGTTCTTATCAATAAAAGTCTTATCTTGACTACCTATTCTTTCTTTTTTTTTCTTTTTTCTTTTTTTATTCTTTTTTTTTGCAGTGCAAAGAAACATAACAGCATGTGTGTGGTACCCCAACGGCATTCCCCACGCTGATTTTCAACAGTTTTAACATTGGAGTGTTTAAGAGTATATGCACATTTTTTTAAGTTAGTTATGCTGAAGTTAATCGTGTTTAAACAATACGATAAGTAATTAAGTAGTGTTTGGCCCTATCTTAGCTGAGCAGATCTAGTAATATCGTGATAGTACAATGCATATCCTCTAAAGTAACAACATATCAGACTGGGAGTCTTAGATGATAATTTCTAATTATTCATAAACCTATTTTCTAATATTAAAGAGCTAATGTACTTGGGTTTGTAATATTATTTTGCCAATTATCATATTGTTCTTGTTTTTTACATGCAATCATGCCAGAGTTTGGTAGTCCTCTCTCCATACCAAATTGACAAGTTAACTCTACCACCCTCTTAACCTCCATTGGTTAGCCAACCCATATAAGTTGTTGTGATCGGGGAATAATGTTCCGCTCCAAACCCTCTGGCATGGTATACACATGTAGTCTGCTGTTAACTACTGATTATGTTTGCACAGACACTAGAATAGTGTACCTCTTTGTGGTTCATCGAAGATAGCTACCTAGTTTGTTTCATGTGGGTTATTCACTAAACTCCAAATTTGACCAATTTAAAATTTGCATGGAAAATTATACTAAAACAATAGCAAAAATGTGCTTCTGACTGCTTTAGAGATCCCATATCAGCTGATACTGATCGCCTATCAATGCCACCCATTGCTGCTTGGACAATGTGTAAGCACCCGGGGACTCCAGATCCACATTAGTGGTTATGGTTATGGTGCATGGAATGTTCATTTAGGTCCTGCAAACTTATGTAATCTGCAATATTATATTACATTTTATTATTAATCATTAACAGAGAGAAAACTAAAACATACAGCAGACATTCACAACATTCATACAAGATGATGAAACCCTCTTCCCTAGTCTCTCTGCATTGCTATTCATGGTACTAATATATGAGCTAGCATTTTGTCTCTTTTTTCTTTCTTTTTTCCTTTCCCTTTTCCTTCTTCTTTTCTCTTAACCCCTTCCCCTTTTTTCTTTTTCCCTTTCTCTTCCTTTTTTCTACCCTTCCTCTTCTATATATATTAATCTACTGCCGACAATTTTTTTAACCACTTATTTATGTGAAATATTTTTTTTTTTTCTTCAGATTTCTATTCAAACCTCCCTCCATCCTTAGTTGCGAAGTTAGTAGATTTTGTCCCAGTTCGGTAGAGTTTTAGTTCTCCACCTTCTAGCTATGGAAATCTTTGCTGCTATTAATGCGTGGGTAAAAAAAGTGTTGCAAATCTACATTATACTGATAAATATTTAAATGTAATATAAGCATTTCCGGGGCAAGGGGATAGTTAAATCCAGTTACCATTTCAATTTTAGACAAAAACACTTTCCAAAATTCCTTAAGTGGGAGGCAGCTCCACCAAATATGTACACAATCTCCCACTCCCCCTTCACATCTCCAGCATACACCATTTACTCTGGTCTATTTTGTTTAGACGGCTAGGAACCAAATAGAGTCTGTTAATGATCTTAAAATGTAGCTCCACTAAATTTAGGCATTGAATGCGTTTAGCCACTGTCAGCCATCCTCTATTCCAGTCCTGTCCATCAATTTTTTGTATTTTTAGATCTTTCTCCCATTTTTTTATCGCCGGAAACGTCAAGTCACCCTCTAGTTGTCTCAATACCGAGTTACATTTGTTTAATACGTTTTTCATGTCCTTTCCTTTCAATAAGTTTCCTAATTTATTATTAAATTCCCATTTCTCTTTATTTAGAGTTTTATTCAGATAGCTTTTAATCCTCATATAGTTAAATTTCTCAGTTTCCGGGAGACTGAAATGAATACATATTTGTTCAAACGAATTAACCCTGGTCCTGTTGTTATATCTTCTATAGTTTGTATGCCTGCTCTTCTCCAATTATTTAGTCTCAGGTCTTGCATATTATTTTCCACTATTGAGATCAGCAGGGTATTAATAATGTGATTTTTAAATCCTGCACTTTTTTTTTTATCTTACTCCACATTCCTCTAATGGACTCAATTACCACACTTTCAGAGCTTGGTTGGCTCTTATTTGTTTCTCCTTCTTGAGTAAACCAGAAAAGTGTTACTAGATCCCTACCATCTGCAAGTTCCTTTTCCACCGCATACCACCTTTCTAGTTTAGCCCCAGCGGATTGTAAGATGATACTATGGAAAAAGATACTCGCTTTATGGTATTGTTGTATGAGTGGGAATCCTACCCCTCCCTTAGATTGATTGATCGAGAGGAGTTTTTTTGCCATTCTTGGTTTTTTTCGCTTGCCATATGAACTTAGACCAGGCCTGTTGTATTAGTAGCAGCCAACTATCAGGGACACCCAGGGGAATCATTCTAAACAAATACAGCCATTCTGGTAAGATGTAAGACTTAATAATATTAATACGGCCCCACCACGAGAATTCTAGATTCTTCCAACCATTTAGGAGTTTATTCATTTTAATAAGCAATGGGAGAAAATTGATCTCTACTATTTTCACTGGGTCAGCACAGATATTAATTCCTAAATAACTTTTCCACCCATGCAAAGTAAAATTTCTTCATAATCTAATTTTACAGCTAAGATAGTTGATTTTTCTATATTTATTTTATATCCAGAAACCTGGGGAAATCTCCCAATGGTTTCCATGAGTTGTATTATAGATTGTAGGGGTTTTTGTATTGTTAAGATGACATCATCAGCGTATAAATTTATTTTTATATTTTCTTTATTAAAATCAAAACCTGCTATCCTCTGCTCTTGTCTTATGGCTAAAGTCAAAGGTTCTAATGCCATGATATAAAGTAACGGAGACAAGGGACACCCTTGTCTTGTTCCGTTTAGCAATGAGAACCATTCAGATCCGAAGCCATTTCCTACAACTCTAGCTGTAGGTACTGTATAAAGAGCCGAGATATTCTGGAAAAGTCTTCCCTCTATTCCAAATGCCTGAAGGGTTTGCCTCATGAACTCCCAGTTGACCCTGTCAAGTGCTTTTTCAGCATCTAAACATGGGAGCCCCCGTTCTTGTCGCATGGTTCAAAACATCAATCAGTCTTCTTATATTATGGGTAGATGATCTACCCGGGACAAACCCCACCTGGTCCCTATCTATCAAGTCTGGTGTAATCCTTTTCAAATGTTCTGCTAGATAGAGCTTTGTATCGGTATTTAGGAGGGAAATTGGGCGGTAGTTCTTAATTTTTTTCTATGTCTTTTTCTTGCTTAGGAATTGGGACTATATTCGCTTTCAGTAATTCTGCTGGGAACTTTTTTTAAGGTGGCCCTTATGACCGATTTAAATGCGCACAAGGCCATTGCTGGGTAGACCTCATTCTTTCTATTCTCTAGGAAAAAAAGATCTGTCATCTCTTTAATATAATTAAGATTGTTTTCATTTCTCATTATCCAATCCTTCATTCTCCATTCTGTTCTGGGTCTCTCAAACTGTTATTTTAATTCTAGTATAATTGGGTCAGACCACGTTGTGGTTGTTATAAAGATTTTTTTAACCTGTTTCACTAAATTTCTATCCCCCAAAATTAAATCAATTCGAGAGTATGAGCAAAAAGTTTTAGAGAAGCATGAAAATTCTCTCTTTTACATGGAATATCCTCCAATAATCTAACAGTTCATTTTGTTTGACTAATTCAGAAAAAAAATTCCTGTTAGTTTTTACCTTCTTTTAGTTATTGCCTTTTAATTTAGTACTCCTGTCCAAATCTGCGTCTAAGACGCAATTAAAGTCTCCCATAACAATGACTCGACCAGTTTTAACACGGTCAATTCCATTAAATATTTTTCTAATAAATGGAATTTGTGCCTGGTTTGGGGCATAAATATTAGCTAATGTATATTTTTGGTTATTAATTTAACACACTAAAATTATGTATTGACCTTCTGTATCAAGTTCTTGGTGAAATTTTCTTTACAGTAAATAAAACTTTAAATACACATGAGCTGGCATTGTTGCTGCACTGTTTCAAGGAGAAACGATGAGCTAACAGTGTAGTGTACAAATATTTGAAAGCAAATTAAATATAATTACCACGAGTATACAAAGCAACAACAAACTATTATCGTCTGGCAATGGTTCCCATAAAATTATTAAAATGTTAATAAGCAGGAACATGCCATAGCCACAGCCAAGTATAACAGAGCAAGACAACTGGTCAAGTTTGACCTTGGTATACCTCTGACTGTGCCACCACACTTATCAGGAGAAATACAGACTATTCCATGAATTTTGTAAGAGTTATAGGAATAAGAAATTTAACCCATTCTACAGAAAATAAATACAAATATATAAGGGGGCTCTCGTAGGAGTACCTCTCTGAAACTAAAGAAACACTGTTAGGTTTATTCGGGTAATTCTTGAGAATTGTAGGGAATTAAAAGTGACTTCAGATGTAATGCGTAAATAACTGACACTGAAAGATTTGCTGACTTTGAGCAATTTCTAGTTTGGCTATTTTCTCCTTAAATTTGAAATTTACTTCGAAGTCACTTGAAATTCCTGACAATTCTCATTTTAGTGAAAAACCGTGTATTACATTACCACGAATGTTGTGCATGAATAAAAAAAAAAAAAGAATCATCTCAGTTTCAGTTCTACTGTGTAGAAATAGTCAAATGCATGACAAATTCAAATGCAAGTGTCAAGAGTCACTTATCACAAAGTGCCAAAATGTAATATTTTACTTCAAATATATATTTGTTTATGCACTTTGACGACAAAACAAGTAAAACAAACAAACAAAAAATACATCTCATAGTGCACCACAATGAAAGCAATGTATATATTGTATATTCAAGATACAGAAAAATCACTCATAATTTTATAAGCCACTTAGACCTGGTTCAAGTAGTTTTGCTTTCAGTGTCCTTGTTAGGTGGCACTAGACCTCTTCTTCACATTAACGAGGATCCTCAGTGACAAAGTGGACTGCTAAGTCTCTAGACAAGAAACACATGGCAGTTTGAAACATACATTTTGTAAGAACATTCACTCACTTGGAAGGCAGCTAGGGCCGGATTAAGAGTCTATTGGACCTAATCCTGGAAATTATTATGGGCCTAATTACAGATTCCTATTAATAGAAAACAAAACAGTCATAACTCCCAAATCTCTTGTATCCGGTGGAGGATGTGCTGGAGAGTAAACTCACAGGATGTATAGGAATTCACATACCATATATTAATCTCTCACTTTCATTTCTCAACCAAATACATATTCCTCAACATTGGCATCCTGTGAAGCAGGGCGCTGGTGGGCAGATTAAAGGGACACTGTAGGCACCCAGACCACTTCAGCTAACTGAAGCAGTCTGGGTGCGGTGACCCTTTTGCACTTAGTGCTGCAATGTTTACATTGCAGCTCTAAGTCTGCCCTCTGTGGCTGTCTAACAGAAAGCCACTAGAGGGCTTCCAGAATTCAAACAGACTTTTGGTCCATTATCTGATGCTGGACGTCCTCACGGACCTCCAGCACCAGATTTTCCCCATAGGAGAGCATGCAATAATGCTTTCCTATGGGGAGGTCTAATGCGCACGCAGCCACTGCCGTGCATTCGCATTAGTTCTCCCCCGCCGGCTGACGTTGGCGGGGGAGGAGTGTGGGCAGAGCCTGGCCCAGCGCAGAGAGACATCGGTGCTGGATTCAGGTAAGTGGCTGAAGCGTTTTTAACCCCTTCGCCCCGAGGGAGGGGGGACCTATTAACCCTATAGTGCCAGGAAACCGACTTTGTTTTCCTGGCACTATAAGATCCCTTTAAAAGGTTGTAGGCCAACGTCATCAGCACTGCCCTGAAGAATTGGAAGGTCAGGCTGGAGTTTATGCATGCAGACCCGCCAAGTCGGACTATTTAAACAGCGCTGTTCCAGCACCCTGTGCTCGCCGCAAATGCAGCTGATAATGCACTTGCTCTACTAATTTCTGGGGACAGTTCCCTGGTGTCCTCCAACACTCACTTTCAACTCCTCATTTCCTTCTTTCTAACAAGCAGAAACTCCTTGTAAGCAGCCTGGGACAGAAAAAAAGGTGGACGCTAGTGAGATAAAAGCAGGAAAAGCATTTGCACAGTGAGCAAAGTCAGCTTTTTGTTAACTATTTTATAGTCAGCTAGTCCACACTAGTTTTGTTACACTCCATCCCTTTCCATACTTAATTCCCTCTGCACAACCCAGAGGATTTTCATTTTTTTAAATCAAATGGCCTATTCCAGAATGATGGGCCTGGAGCTCGAGCTCCATTAACCTCTATGTTTTTTCTGGCCCTCCATGGGAATTCAGCTTGAAGAATGAAACTGCTTCCCAGAAAATCTGAAAGCAGCATCACAACACTTTAATACATAATTTATTAAAGAAACACTTGAAGCACCATAACCACTACAGTTTGCTGTGGTGGATTGGTGCCAGGAGTGTCCTGGCGTTCCCATCATTGCACGTAGTAAGAGTGTTTTAGAGCAGTTTGATTTCTTACCATCCTGACAATGGAAAGCTTGAAGCTCTATCTCTTAGAACGAGCTAAGCCAATGCTCCTCATAGAGTACCTAATGCACATGAGTGGCGAACGCAGTGCATGCATTCACTCTTTCCCATAGAAAAGAAGTGAATCAATGTTTTTCTATGGGGGCTTCATGTATGCATGTTATGCAGTATGTGTAGTGAATACAGTGTCTGTGTTTGTGTAGGGGATGTAGTGTGTGCTGGGGATACAGTGCATGTGTTGTGAATGTAGTGTGTGTCTGTGTGTTGAGGATACAGTATGTGGGTGTGTGCTGGGAGTGCAGTGTGCATCAGTATGCTAGGGATACAGAGTGTGTGTGTGTGTGTATTGGGGGTGCAGTGTGTGTCTGTGTGTGTGCTGAGGTGCAGTGTGTGTGTGCAATGTGTATATGTGTGCTGGGGGTGCAGTGTGTGTGGGGTAGGGATCAGATGTGTCTGTGTGTTTTCTGGGAGTGCAGTGCGTGTTTGTTTGTTGGGGTGAAGTGTGTGTCTGTGTGTGTGCTAGGGGTGCAGTGTGTGTGAGTGTGCTGGGGATTTGCTTCCCTGTGCAGCACAGTGTGAGTACTGCAGCCAATCCTGACACTTACCTTTGTTATATGCGCGGTGGGGTGGCTTCTGACTGGAGTCTTAACTGACTTAGCTTTGTTGTATCTGCGGTGGTGTGGCTTCTGACTGGAGTTTAAACTGACTCCTAGAACTCCTGTCCTGCTCTTGTCTGCGGGCTCTTCCGTCAGCGTGCTCCGTGTCCTGTCGCCTGTGCATGACCGCTGCAGCACCCAGATAATCAGAGACTGAGGGGGATTCTGCTGCTCCTATCCGATCAGTAGGAAATGTGTCTATAACCCTGACACCCCGGTCCAGATCAGACCTTCCCCTCCCAGACGCCCTTTATTTGTAAAAAATTTGGGTGGCCTCACAACCCTCCTCGGCAGAGGGACTGACCAGGAACACAAGAGCATTGCCTGACTGCTGTGAAATTCTGACAGGGGTGGCAAGATGGTCCTATGTACGGGCCAGCCCTGGGGCTTCTGCATTATGTTAATGTGTTTTACTTGGTCAATGCTGCAGAAGCGCCTTCAGTGTCACTGTAACAGCCTCCGGAGGTATGTTTAACCGCTAAAGGTAAAAATTACCATTTATGAAAAATTGAAATGTTTTATCTTGAAGGGTTACAACTCCCGGGTAACTGCATCCAAGCCACTTCATCGAGATGAAAAAAAACAACTTTTTTTCAAATCATAATTATTTTAAAGAATGGGGACAATACCCAAAAAAGTAAAAAGAGAATTATGTTTACCAAAACAACCAAGAGTGGATCTGACAAACAGAATTGCCCCTCTAGGATATTGGAATGCCCCAGGGAAGAGTAGGAGAGTGAGTGGAGAGAGGATAGAGGTATAACGGCAGAGATGGCTAGATAATTGGGTAATTTTAATGTTTCTAATAGTGAACTTTCTTCTGAATACCTCTAATAATTGCTTACTGAAAATACGAACGCAAAAAACAAAACACACAAAAAAAACCTACAACACTCGAATATGCAGGACCTGCGTGTCCCACCTCCAAACACTATCAAATTGCATGTACTAAATTGCTATACTTTATGCACAATAAACAGCTTGAATGATAAATATTCTGTATAACCAGAATACTATCCCATAAATTGTACTTAACTGCTAACTAGCCTCAGAGGTTCACTCACCCCCTCTCTCTGTCGCATTATATACCGTACTCACCTATAAGCATTCACACTAAGAGAGAGAACACTACATGTCTTATCTGCTTGCCATCAAACTGATGACCATAGTTTACATGTGTAAAACCTCATACCCTGGGCTGTCTAGTCTAACGTTGATACAGCAAGCATACACTTGTATGTAGACTACAAGATATTTTACACTCTAGGCTTAACAAGCATGTTTTATGTTTAGCATTTTTATGTTCCCACGCAGTTGAGACGCAGCAGTCGTGCATGTCTTTAGACATTTACTTATTGCATACTCTAACTGCACTAGCTTGTTTTTACATAAAGTGTACTGTTTCTACATTAATCGTATTGTGTACTTCATATAAAAAGAGGCTGATAAATCTCTGAAATGATATAAACTGCACTGTGCTGTTTCCACCCTGTATGTATCTTTATCGTCTCCCCTCTTTTATTCTGTACCCATGCAACTTTAAGCCTCAATAAAAGAAAGATTGACGAACTTTCTTCTGAATAAATAATGGCTTAAAATTGCCCACAGTATACCGTCAACCCAATCTATTTATAGATAATGTACTTGTAAAAAAGATATCTAAAAAGATTTTTTCATAAAAAGAAAATAGAAGGGGATATAAATGACTTTAAGAGCAAAATACATTTTAACAATCCCCATAAAAAAATTAAACCAAAATCAACATTTGGCCCTAATGGCAAAGGTAGTCAAGTAGAGGCTTGGGGTATACCGTATTTTTCGCTCCCTAAGACGCACTTTTTTCCCCCTCAAAAGTGAAGGGAAATGTCTGTGCGTCTTATGGAGCGAATATGAAGCTTTACTTACCTGTCTTGTAGCGTGGGCCGGCTTCACAGCGCGCACCGCGGTACAGGAACTTCAATTTCAGGTTCCAGATTCCGGCGGGACTGAAAGGAAGTGCGCACTCAGTGTGCACACTTCCTTTCAGTCCCGCCAGAAACCGGAACCTGAAATTGAAGTTCCAGTACCGCAGTGCGCGCTGTGAAGCCGGCCCAAGCTACAAGACAGGTAAGTAATTATGGGACAAGGGGAGGGGAGAGGGGAACACTATGGGAGGGGGGGAACACTGTGGGAGGAGGGGAGGGGGGAACACTGTGGGAGGAGGGGAGGGGGACACACTAGGGGAGGAGGGGAGGGGGAACACTATGGGAGGAGAGGAGGGGGAACACTATGGGAGGGGGGAGAACACTATGGAGGGGAGGGGGAACACTATGGGAGGGGGGGAGAACACTATGGGAGGGGGGAGGGGGGAACACTATGGGATCAGGGGGAGAACACTATGGGATGAGGGGGAGAACACTATGGGAGGAGGGGAGGGGGGAACACTATGGGATGAGGGGGAGAACACTATGGGAGGAGGGGAGGGGGGGACACTATGGGATGAGGGGGAGAACACTATGGGAGGAGGGGAGGGGGGAACACTATGGGATGAGGGGGAGAACACTATGGATGAGGGGGAGAACACTATGGGAGGAGGGGAGGGGGAGAACACTATGGGAGGAGGGGAGGGGGAGAACACTATGGGAGGAGGGGAGGGGGGGAACACTATGGGAGGAGGGGAGGGGGGGAACACTATGGGAGGAGGGGAGGGGGATCACTATGGGATGAGAACACTATTGGACAAGGGGAGGAAGGGGTTAAAGAACACTTGGACAAGGGGATGGGGTTAAAGAACACTATGGGACGGGGAGGAGGGGTTAAAAATCACTAAGGAACAGAGGAAGGGGGGTTAAAAATCACTATGGGATAGGGGAGGGGGGTTAAAGATCATTATGGGACAGGAGAGGGGAGTGGGTGGTAAGGAACAGGGGAGAAAAAAAAATATTCTGAACAAACTTTCCCATAGTAAAAAACACTATGGGATAGTTTCTTCAAAATATTTTTTTTCTGGGTTTCCTCCTCTAAAAACTAGGTGCGTCTTATGGTGTGGTGCGTGTTATGGAGCGAAAAATACGGTAAATATTTTTCATTTTAAAAAAGACATTTCAATTTTACAAAAAAGGAGAATGGAATTTAGGAAATAGAGAAGATCTTGTAATTAAAAGTGCTTATAAGAGAGGGGTAATAGTGGTTGTTTTGAGGAAGCATATAGACTATTGAGGGACACAAACACAAATAATAAAATTGCTGGACAACCCTAATAGAAGGTTCAATAACCAATTTAAAACTAGAATGACTGACTATAAAGAAGAGGGTGTTATCAACAGTAACATTTTTTTCTTTTGTTGAATGTAGATTTTGATATGGCTGGTTTCTGTAAAGATTTTTAATATATTATATACAAATTGTATTTTTATATTAATTCTGTTTGATTATTGTATATTATTTTTATTCTCATCTATTTAATTTTATAGTATTCCATATTCTTTTTCTCCCTCCCCCCCTTTTAATCTACGTTTCATCTTTCATTTTTATTACATTTGAAATTTTATTTTTACACTGTAATACCTCTAAACGATAATTTATAGAATTGTCAAATATTGTGGCAATATATGATATTACAGAAAGAGGCCTTTTGTAATAAGCAATATTGTGTTTGTTTTTTTAATTCTTTATTTTTGTTGTGCATGAGAATACAGTTAACAAAATCTTGCAGTGCTACAACTGCCATAGCAAGCAGGTGAAAAACAATCATTGTCATTGCATACAAGTAAAACAGCATCATTTTTTTTGTTTTATTAGGGTAATCAGGCTAAATTTGCATGAATAGGTATCAACGTAATAGGCAGGCTTAATATGCATGAAAAAAAACAGTGGAAGGTTAATTATTCTGGATCTATATGAAACATGAAGGCTTAATAATACAGGATGGGCTGTGAGAAGAAGAAATGCTAAGAAGTATGGTGTCAAAACTGGAAACACATTGTAGTAGGAGACCCTACAATATATACCAGGAAATTGTGTATAGTTAAAATAGGGCCCCTTTCATGCAGGATGTCACAAGTAGGCTTCAATAAGCATTTCTGCAAGTCAGAGTTTTAAAAGACCAATTCTAGCAAACCAGAACAGTGCTCAGATCACCTACAGCTGGAAGAAAAAGGCCTTATGCATGTCTGAGTTTCTGCAAGGTAGACTATGGAGGAAACTATCTACCCTTAATACTGGACACTATAATTGGATTGAATTTTAACCACTTGCATATTTTTAAACTATGTATCTCTAACCACCATCTATTTGTCATTGTATCTTAACTGGGTGTGCTTGTTCTTTAATATATGTATGTGTGTATATATGTATATAATAAATATATATATATATATGTATATGTATGTGTATATGTATGTGTGTATATATATATGTTTCTATGTGTGTGTATGCGTGTTTGCTCATACATACATATATTCTGCAGTTTGTCTTGTCCTGCATGCTAAGGCTAGTTGCTCCCTGCCCTGCTCATCACTGGTTTGTTAACTTAAATGTTAATTAACATTCTGCTTATCTCTAAAGACTTTCTCTGTTATTTCTGCTCCCCCCCCTTATTTTATTGATACCCACCCGAATGTCTTGCTTGACCAATCCTCACCTCATCTGTGCATCTCCATTCCATAGCTTTTATTGCAGTCCTGTTTTGACCCTATCATCTCTGTCTTCCACAGTCTGAGTTTTAAAAGACCACTTCTAGCAAACCTGAACAGTGCTCCTCCTACCTCTCCTAGCGCTCTTTCAGTTTCTTTCTCTGGCTCTGCCTCTTCTCCCCAACCCCTCTCTGTCGGCGTCCCCCAAGGTTCTGTCCTCAGCCCCCTACTGTTCTCTATCTATACTGCCTCCCTTGGTAAACTCATCAGCTCCTTTGGCTTCCAATATCATTTATATGCAAATGACACACAAATCTACCTGTCCTCCCCTGATCTCTCTCCGCCCACCTTGACTCGTGTTTCTAACTACCTCTCTGCTATTTCCAACTGGATGGCTGCTTACTTCCTTAAACTCAACCTGTACAAAACAGAACTTCTAGTTTTTCCTCCCTCGAGTGCTGCTACTCCTGTGTCTGTCTCCATCCAAGTCAACGGCGCTACTATCACCTCTACCTTGCAGGCTCGCTGCCTAGGGGTTCTTTTTGATTCTGACCTCTCTTTTACTCCCCATGTCCAATCGATAGCCAATCCTGTTGCTTCCAACTCAAGAACATAGCGCGCATCCGCCCATATCTAACGCCGGATGCGGCTAAGGTACTGGTTCATGCTGTTGTTCTCTCTCGCCTCGACTACTGCAATCCCCTTTTCATCGGTCTTACATGTTCCCAGCTTGCACCTCTGCAATCTTTAATGAATGCGGCTGCGAGGCTTATTTTCCTGTCCGGTCGCACCTCCCACACCTCCACACTCCCTGCATTGGCTTCCAGTTAGATATAGGGCCCAATTCAAAATTCTGGCGCTTGCTTACAAATCCCTACATAATGCTGCTCCAACATACCTATCCTTCCTCATACACAAGTATGTCCCGTCGAGAACCCTGCGCTCAGCCCAAGACCTACGCCTATCCTCTGCCCGGATCCCCACCTCTGATGCTTGCCTTCAAGACTTCTCCAGGGCTGCACCTATTCTGTGGAACTCCCTTCCCTCCTCAATCAGACTTTCACCCAGCCTCCACTCCTTCATAAAAACTTTGAAAAATCACTTCTTCATTAAAGTGTATCAATTAAACTGTCAGCAGGCTTCTCATCCCCCACCCCATGACTCCTTTCCTGCAACTGTCAAAAATGACCTACCAAGCACTCAATAACCCTTCTCTAACAAACTATTTAATTCCCCTACTTTAACCCTTTGTGTCACTATACCCCACTCCCTCTAGCATGTAAGCTCATAGAGCAGGGCCCTCAACCCCTCTGTCCCTGTACGTCCAGTGGTCTGATCTCAATTATGTGTCTGTTAGTCCACCAATTGTAAAGCGCTACGGAATTTGTTGGCGCTATATAAATAATAAAATAATAATAATAATAATCTCCAAGCCTGTCATGCTGTCACCACTCGCCCATACACAGACCCACAATAACAGCCAGGTGGCAGGCAGATGAGGAATAGCTGGTCTCCTGGATTTGCAACGCTCTGAGCCCAGGCCAATTACTGCTTGTTCTCCACACGAACATGGTTCTGGGATTTCCTAGCGCTGAGGGAGAATTCGGGCAGCAAGGTAAACGCACCTCCAGGTGGGTCCCTGATCCAGAGTAGGATCAGTGAATCCCTGCTCTGTCATGCTCTGGTGTAGCAGGTATAGTATAGATGTGCATTGAATGCGCCTCCAAAACGCCTTGCAAATCAGGTCAAATTGGGCCTCTAAGTATTCCCTCCAGGACAGGCTTTTCTGATGCTGTGAAGGATTTGGGGCAGCAGCTATCTTGGGTTCGTCGGGCGGCTATTGGCTCGGCCAGAGATTTCTCTGCTTCAGGGGAGTAGGTTTCCCCATCGTGGACCTGGATAACCCCAGGTCCAAAGGAGGTGGTTGCTGGGCAACAAGAAAGTTGTCATTCAGAGCGGACCTTGTGTTGGGAGATTGGCTGCCTCCCCCAAATAACCAGACTGCCTTCCTCTCTAGGCCTCATGCTTGGATAGCAGTATATTGCCACAGGATCATGTGGAACAGGTATCCACAGGCTCTCACACGATTCAGCAAGAATCTACCGTCATGCAGGTCTGCAAATATATCAATTTGGGGCAATAAAAGCCAAAGGCTAGCTAAGCTGTGCAGGAGCTCTCAAGAGACACACCTGGCCCGCTTGATTGTCAGTCCCTGTCCCCGCAATATTGGTTTCATATTTCTTTTTGACAACATATTGTAAGCCTGATTACGGAAGAGAATGAGGTGGAATGTAAATCGGGACCTGGAAATAATGTGGAGAAGGATTTGGAATGCCAAGTTTCCATAAACATATGATTGGAACTTCTAGCTGAACAGGAAACATGGAATCAGAACTTTTAACTGAGAACGTGGCATGGATTTCTTCGAGCAGGAGCGTGGAACGGAGTGATAGACTGCAGGCAATTGATGATCACAGCACCCCAGCTGATTGCAGTCCAGGGAAGGTGCTATTAAGATAACTAAAAGACAGACGGCAAGGTTTTAAGATTATGTATTTTATTTCTGTGTTTTATTTTCACTATTGCTGCTCCTTAATGTTTCTATGACCTACTTATATCTTGTGAGTGCAATACTAGTTGAAGGAATATTTTTAATATAAGTTATATACTCTGTCTGCTTCATTTATCTCCCCATATTTATCATTGACTTGGAAGCTGGAAGAAGAAAGGTGTGATTTACACTTTATTTTGCCTGCAATTGAGTGCAATATACCCCAGACTTTTAGATGGTGTGTTAAACAGTATTTAAATAAATATGTATACATTTATAATTATATATTGTTTGAAGACCCAGAGTTGTCTAATGGTATTTACAATTTATGTGAAATGGGGTACATATATTAATTTCTATTTTATGCTTACATTTTCCCCCCACTACTGTTTTATCTGGGTTCTTGTGTATATTTTGAGAGATTGAAAGATTCACCAGACACACTGCTGCTCTGGATATTACTCACTCATTAGCCCAAGAAGCTCAGTGGGGATGGGTAGTTGGGGACTCTCTTAGTATTAACGAAAAAAAAAATTGTGCTGTATTCATAAATGCCTTGAAATGCTATGCTTTGTGTGACGAAGTGCCCTTCGTCACTTGTGCCTGGAGAGGACTAATTGCCAGCCTCCTGCCCTGTGACTATGGCCCCTGGATGTATTGTAATTTTAAAACACTATTTTGGCATATTGAATTTTATTTACACTATTACTGCCCCTTTAAATCCTATGGGAAAGGATCTGTGCTTTTGAAATAGCACTTCGGATACAGCCGAAGTGCCAAAGTAGACGACATTCAAACACGTGGCTGCGGCCATTTTAATTCAGCTGAAGTTTTACCTTCCCTGGAACTAACTCATTCGACAATTCGAATAAAAGGGAATCATGACATGTCACGTGTCCTTAAGGGGTTAAACTTCAGTTCCTGCTTAACCCTCAATCTAGAGTCTTGTCTCTTATTTGGGGAATCGGCTACAAGGGATTACTATGCTCTGCATACTCCCTTGGATAATCACTACTAAGCTCTTTTAAGAGCTTGTTCCTGCTTCACTCTCTTGGAGGAGAGGTTCACCCACTGGAACCTGGAGACTTGTTGTAGGTCCAGGGTGGGTAGGAGATGGCGAGACCCCAACCAAGCTGTGGCGGTTCGTGGGGTCTGTGGTGGTTATGGTGTCTGGTGGAGTGCTTGTAGCCCACGGGAAGCACTAGGAGCATCCATCAACTGAGTTACCCAGTCGGGGTACCAGGTGGTCCATTACACTTTGTTTCTGAGATATTTCTTGCCAATGCTGTTGGTGCATCGCAAGAACGTCTATTATTTTCAAGCACGTATAAAAAAATATATATATATTTTTAAAAGGGTTAATGTTCAAAAGTTTGTGCACAAGTACTAGCTTCTACTTAAATTTTTATGTATTTTATTTACTTATTTTCGTATACTGATCCCACCTCTGGGATCAGTATATTTCATTTATAGATTTTTATTTATTTTTTAGCTTTTCTCTATGTATTGTTTATATTTTATTTCTCATATATATATTTTATATGAGGCCCCATATTATTTTGTTTAATGTATTGTTATTTTTTTTACATTATTGTCTGGTGTATATCATGATACATTGTGTTATATATCTATTTTGTTATGGTATGAGACATTCCATTGTATTCTTATTTTCCCTATGTAAATCTATCATGTATTAGGGAGGGAGGGATATAGAAGGCGTATGCCTGAAGTTGTGGGAGGGATTTAAGGCCTATATAAACCCAGCAAACCCCTGCTTACCTGTCTTCGTCGAGTCCGGAAGTTCCAGCCTTCGTTTCCGCCTCGCAGACCTCTGACGTCAATCGACCGCGACGCTCGTACACAGACTGCCAGTTTCGTGAGTATTCCACGCGAACGCAAGCCATTCGACAGTTCATCCACAACCGTAAGTCCACTGCGTATAATTTTCATTATACTTACGTTCGTACGCGTAAATCATTCGTCGGTGTCTTATAATTAGTATATAGCCAATTCTCTGTTCAGCAATCTTGTTTCACTTACGCTTAAAACGCTGTTCGGCTAAATTCGCTTTAAAAAACTGCATGACAGTATTCAGTAATCATTCATGTAAAAATGAATTCGTTAAACGTATGCCTATTCAGTTCGCATGTTTCATAGTCACATACTTTGTTCGGCTATTTCTTTCGGTTAAAATTATATTTCATAAAACGGGTGAATCTAGTCAAAAGTAAAATTACAATTGCAAACTTAATTTTGTTTTGATAATTAGATGTTAAGTTAATGGATTAGATGTTAAGTTCTCTGTATTTACTTTTCTTTCAATTCCAGGGGTATTCTTCCAGGATATATTGCTTCAATTAAAGCTGAATTACAAATTACGGTTTGGTTAGTAATATTTCCTTCCTACACTATGTTATTCCTATCTGCCTCACTCATTACTAGTAGGAATCGGTAAACTCATTCGTCCTACCATGAGCACAGTATAGTCAAAAATATTATAATTTAAATAGTTTTAAAAAAAAAGGGGGTTATAAACTAAAATATGCTTGTTTCTTTTTCTATTTCTATCTAACTTCTCCTGTGTCCATTCTCTGCAAATCGGGGCACCAGCAGTACAAAGCCGACAGAGTAAATAACTCCTTAGGTCATCTTAAAATACTCGTCACTAATTCACGTTCAGGTAAGGATAACAATATTACAATACAAATAAGTTCAGTCTCACATTTATTCCCCCATCCAGTTTAGTCGTGGCTGGTTGTCAGGGTCTTAGGAGCCCAATAGCGGTAGTCTTCTCCCGGCTTCTTCGCCTTAAGTTAGTGGTCTGGCGAGGCCAACACCCATCCTCAATTCGGAGGTACTACGCCCCTCGGGCCAAATCATAGTTAGCCGCCTCGCATTTGGTATAGAGAGGGCCTCACCTGTCACCCCCTACCTCTTATGATTACAAGTCACCGAGAGGCCAACA
Organism: Pelobates fuscus; assembly: GCF_036172605.1. Lineage (NCBI taxonomy): Eukaryota > Metazoa > Chordata > Amphibia > Anura > Pelobatidae > Pelobates > Pelobates fuscus. Next base: position 163,272,965 of record NC_086317.1, on the reverse strand, counting down.
CCCCGCCACAACGCTCAGTGGCCACAAAATCCCCTCGCGCCAACTCATAGATAGAGCCTCTCAAGCCACTTGGCACTTAGCAGGGCCTCACCAGTCACCAACCTAGTATAATTGCTTCGCCACGGTGGCACTAGCTAGTCAGCCAGCACACATAAAAAAAAAAAAAAAAAAAATTCTAACACTACGTTTCCTCTCATGCCCGTAGCATGTCAAACGCTTCAGAACCAGACTATGAACTGTCAGTTGCAAGCACTCCGTCCAGATCTAGCACCCAGCCAAGACAGCCTAGTACCTCATCCAGCTACAGATCCTGGACTGTTCCAAAGATCACAGCCGAGCTGAATAGAAGGAACATTCCCTTCCCGGCTACAGCCAGGAAAGCAGAACTCTTCCATTTACTTAACACCCAAAATGCGGAGGATTTACCAGGCCCTAGTTCTGATGGTATAATACAGAATAGTTTGGCAGAACTACAGAGTATGATGACCTCTTTGGTAGCTTCAGTAGCTACCATAAATAACAGGTTAGATAACCTGGAAGCCACTGGTCAGTCCAGCATTTCAGAAGTTCAAGTTCCACTGGAACAACCACAGACCGGCTCAGGAGATAACTCAACTCCTATTCCTGCCAAAAAATCTAATATTATTAATCCAGTTCATTTAATCCCACAAAATCTAAAACGGGACATACTAGAAGGGAAAGATGTTAATTTAGCTTCCCTCCTCATCGCCTCACAGGATATTATCGAGAACAGATCTTACACTTTCGAAGATATATCCGTAGTAATGAAAGCCAGTGACCCTAGACTTAATAAAAAAACGTAATATTCCTGAATTCGTCTTAGCCTTTGGATTATATAGGGACGTAATTTGCTCTTCTTTCCCACACCGTAGGGAAGAGCTGGATTTATACTTGCACAAACTGGTGGAACTAGCCTACAAGTATGGTGGTTATGCGTTCTATGACTATCATAAATCTTTTTCAGCCAGATCAGCCGCATCACTGGCACAGTTCAACACTCCCACTGATTGGAGTCAGTTGGACACAGAATTGTTCTGTAGGCATTTCGCCGGGCTAAAAACACCAGCATGTGCAATATGCTCTTCAGCTTCTCATACATCGAACTTTTGTCCTAGTACCGCAGTAGGTCCGTCTACTAGTAACGCTAACCCAGACTATTTTTCTAATCAAAGGGAGATGAAAGACAAATTAGGGAGACCTATAGTGTTTCTCGGGAAAGCACAAGTGTGTAATAACTTTAATGGGGGGGGTGTAGTTATAGCGCCTGTAGATTGCTCCACGTTTGTTCAATCTGTTTCAGGGCTCACGCAAAAACAATGTGCCCTAACAAACTGTTTCCAAAAAAGGCAATGACACCAATAAACGTACCTAATTTACAACGTTACCTGACTGCACATCCTTCTTCACAGTTGGCGGACTTTCTCATCTCTGGTTTCACTAAAGGCTTTCACACAGGTTTAGTAGCACTCCCTTCAGGCATACTAGAACGCCCCAACCTGCTATCAGCAATATCCGACCCAGCCAGTCTTAAAGATCTCCTCGACAAAGAAGTGGAAAATGGTTTTATGAAAGGACCCTTCACCACCTTTCACGTCCTGGAGAACAAGCCCACTAGGTATAGCCAGGGGTGTATCTATCACGAGGCAAACAAGGCATTTGCCTAGGGCGGCACTTGCCAATGGGGCGGCAAAATGCCTTGTTTGCTTAGTGATAGTTGATTTTCATTGACGCTATGGCGCTTGATTTTCATTGACGCTATGGCGCTTGATTTTCATTGACGCTATGCCTGTTGATTTATATTGATGCTATGGCTGTTGATTTTTATTAATTCTATGCCTGTTGATTTTCACTGACGCTATGCCTGTTGATTTTTATTGATGCTATGCCTGTTGATTTTTATTAATTCTATGCCGGTTTATTTTCATTGACGCTATTGCGGTTTATTTTCATTGACGCTATTGCGGTTTATTTTCATTGACGCTATTGCGGTTTATTTTCATTGACGCTATTGCGGTTGATTTTCATTGACGCTATGGCGGTTGATTTTCATTGACGCTATGCCGGTTGATTTTCATTGACGCTATGGCGGTTGATTTTCATTGACGCTATGGCGGTTGATTTTCATTGACGCTATGGCGGTTGATTTTCATTGACGCTATGGCGGTTGATTTTCATTGACGCTATGGCGGTTGATTTTTATTGACGCTATGCCGGTTTATTTTCATTGACGCTATGGCGGTTGATTTTTACTAATGCTATGTCGGTTGATTTTCACAGCATTGGTACTATCCTTAGCAGCCATGAGTGACGGGCGAAAAAGGCTAAGTGGAGCAGGTTACCGAAAAAATGCAAAAATTAGGCGTGAAAAACAAGCCAGGGAGCTTGAACAGACAGGAAAAATTTAACTATTTTTCTCAAAACCTGTGGCTTCTTCTAATACTGAGCAGGGTGAGGAGGTAGTTGAAGATTTAACTGCTGACATCTGTGAAACTGATGTAGTTGCTACATGCAGTTATGATACTTCACTAGCTACCAGTAGTTCTAGTATTGCCAGAGAAACAGACTTCTGAATCAGGTCCTTCGAGTTCAGTAGAATTTGATGATCCTGTTGTACAAATAGGAGTGAGATCTGACCCTGCTGAATGGGTTTTAAATGATTGCACCAGAGACCATGTGGCTAAACATGGAATAATTCAAAATGAGAATCTGGACTTTACACAGTCGAGAAGGCTTTATGCTGACCATTCTAGATTGCTAACCAAACACCTTTTTGAAAAAGAAAACTTTAATGGAGAGAAACAAAAAAGGAGCTATTTGGTTTACTCCAAAAGCAAAGGAGTAGTGTTTTGTGCTCCATGTCGTTTGTTTGGTGGCAAATCCCAGTTGGCAGAAAGTGGCTTCAATGACTGGAAAAATGTCATGGCTCGATTAAATGAGCACGAGCGTTCAGCTGAACACAAATCCTGCGTGCTATGTTTAAAATCAAGAGCATGTACACTGGGAAGAATTGATGAAAGTCTCCAAAGCAGCGTTCTGATGAAATTCAATATTGGAGAAATGTTTTAAAAAGAGTTGTTGCTGCAGTTAAGGCACTTGGCACTCGAGGACTTGCTTTCAGAGGGAAAGATGACCGTTTTGGTTCCACACACAACGGAAACTACATGATGATGTTCGAATTTCTGTCAGAATTTGACCCATTTATAGCACAACACATTGCCCGTTACGGCAATGCAGGAAAAGGAGTCACATCTTACCTCTCATTCGCTACCTGTGAGCAGTTTATTCAGCTTATGGCAGATTCTGTTACAAAGCAGATGGTTAAGGAGGCAAAGGCTGCTAAATATTACTCTATCAGTGTTGATTCAACACCTGATAGCTCCCACACGGATCAGCTGGCCTTCATCTTAAGGTATGTCAAGGAAGATGGCTTACCGGTTGAGCGTTTTCTAAGTTTTATTCCAAATCCTGGTCATAAATCGGAACAACTGGCTGAAGTGGTCCTCACCACTCTGAAGTCATATGATCTTGATATTGCCAACTGTCGTGGTCAATCATATGACAACGCAAGCAATGTGTCTGGCCATTATAGAGGATTGCAAGCCACAATTCTGGAAAGAAACCCACTTGCTGTGTATATTCCATGCTCTGCACATTCGTTAAATCTAGTAGGGAAGCATGCTGCTGAAAGTTGTCCTGAAGCCTGTTCATTCTTTGGTCTCCTACAATACCTTTACATTTTTTTTACTGCTTCCACTCACAGATGGGAGATTTTACAAGAACATCTCTCATCTGTGCCAAACACTCTAGCGGTCAAGAGATTATCTGACACACGGTGGTCAGCCAGGGAAGATGCCTGTAGAAGCTTGAATCGAAATTGGACTCAAGTAATCGAAGCCTTAACAAAAATTAAGGCAAATACCTCAGAGGCACCGGGAACATGCAAGGAAGCTGAAGGTCTTCTGAATAAAATACGACGTTTGGAGACTGCACTTATGAGTGGTTTGTGGGGTACTATCCTGGATAGATTTGGTGCAGTTAGCAAAAAACTCCAAAGCATTGGCATTGATGTTGGAATTGTAGGGAAGCTGTATGAGTCACTGATCCAGTTTGTTCGAGAAACCAGAGATATATTCCCGACTTTCGAAGCTGCTGCAATAGAAAAATCAGTTGTGAAGGATTATGAGAATAAGAGGAAAGGTGCACAAGCAAGGAAAGGTTCAGCAACTTCCAGCAAGACACAGGCAGAGGAAGCCCAAGAACATTTTCGCATTAACACCTTTTATGTTATTTGTGACAACTTGGTTGCTGAACTTATGAGAAGAAAAACAGCATATGACTCTTTCTTTGGAAAGTTTACATTTATTACTGATTTATCAAAAACAACCTTACAGTATGAAAACAACCTTTGTTCTTCTTACAGCAAAGACTTGGAACAGGAGTGTTTTTTTGATGAGTGCCTCCACTTTCGTTCATACCTAATAAGTTCTTCTGCAGAAGATACCTCTGTTCTGGCAATGTCCCGAATGATAAGGGAGAGAGGATTGCAAAGCATTTATTTAAATGTGGACATAGCTCTCAGAATGTTTTTGTGTACTGCAGCAACTAACTGCTCAGCTGAGCGTTCTTTCTCAACTTTAAAGCGAGTTAAGAACTACTTACGATCCAGAATGGGAGAGGAAAGATTGAACTCCCTGGCAGTGTTGGCAATAGAGTCTGAACTCACAAAATCTTTGGACTATGAAGAGCTCATCAACAGCTTTGCCACACAGAGAGTTCGGCGAAAGACTTTAGTTTAGTTTACAAGTATGATTTAGATCTAATAGTCTAATATTCAACAGTTTGCACTTATTTAAGTCAGAAATGTTTACAGTTTTATTTGTTGTTTTTCAGTTTAATATATTTATATATTTAATTAAAGTTATCTAAGTTATTAAAAACCTCATCGTGTCAGTTTCAGGATGGATTGATGTAAGTAAATGGTGTGTGAAAGTCTGTGCTATGGCTAAAGTAGTGTAATGGACTGGATGTGTTGATATGTACAGTGGCATTGTCTTGTATGAATGACACAAATTGTGTATGCATGTCCAGTAACAGCTGTTGAAGCCTTGGTGCTGTTACTGCTATTATATGTAAAGATTCTCTTAAAATAATACATGCAACATTTGAAATGGTACAGAAAACACAAAATATTGGCCTTCGTTATTCACTTTTAAATACAGAAAGGAAGATGTGAAGCTCTAACCGGAGAGGGTGGAGCCTAAAGAGGAAGGGGTGGGGTTTACACAGGAAGGGGTGGCTCTTAAACAGAGGGGTTTGGCATTGACAGGAAGGGGTGGTCAAATTTATATTAGGGGGGGGTGCCTGAGTTTAGTCTCGCCTAGGGCAGCACAAAACCAAGATACACCACTGGGTATAGCCACGGGTAAATTTAATGACAAAAAGAGGTTAATAATTGACTTCTCAGCACCGCACTCTTCCACCTCCCAAAGTTTAAATTCCCTTATACCATCAGAAGACTTCTCACTACAATACGCAAAAATAGACGATGCCATTCAAGCCATTGTCAACTTCGGTAAGGCGGCCTGGTTAAGCAAAACAGACATCTCAAATGCTTTCAAACTGCTACCTATTAAGCAGTCGCTCTGGCACCTACATGGAGTTAAGTGGGAAGGGGAATACTATTTTGCAACTAGGCTGACCTTTGGCTCAAAAAGTAGCCCCAAAATTTTCGACATTCGCAGAAACCCTGAATTGGCTACTACTTAACAAGTCCAGGTGCCCAGTAGTAATTCACTACCTCGATGATTTTCTGTATGTCGAACCTCACTACTACATACCACACAGCCTAAAAAGGGCACTCTCCTTATATGAGGAACTAGGGGTTCCGATAGCCTCAAATAAGACAGAAGGTCCCAGTACAGAAATCACCTTTTTAGGTATCACAATCAATTCTGTAACCATGCAAGCTAGCCTCCCTCAAGTCAAAGTAGACAGGATTCTAGATCACATTCACACCTGCACCAACCTCGGGTCATGCACTAGGAAGGAGTTACAGTCTCTCTTGGGTTCTCTTAACTTTGCCATGAGAATTATCCCTCAAGGCAGGTCTTTCATCTCCAGGTTACTCTCTCTACTACACAGCCTCCCTGACGACGACACTAAGAGCAATTTAGACAATTCGGCAAGGGCTGACCTAGAAATGTGGAATCTGTTTTTATCCTCGTGGAATGGTAGGTCATTATTCATTCCTCCCATCTCCGATGATTCACCAGTTATCTGGACAGACGCTGCAGCTTCAGTTGGGTACGCAGCAATATTTGGGGACGAATGGGTATATGACAGCTGGCCACCTGAAACTGATACACTAGATAACTTCGACAAAACCTCAGCGTTATTCGAAATCTTTCCCATAGTGGCAGCAGCACACATTTGGGGAGAGAATTGGAGGGGTAAAGCAGTTAGATGTTATTCTGATAACATAGCAGCCTGTAGTATAATTAACAAAGGCCGCTCTCAGTCCCTGTCTATTATGAATCTAGTGAGAAAGCTCACATGGTTGGCAGCAAAATTACAGTTTTACGCTTGTTGTATGCATGTTCCAGGAATATTCAATAACGCAGCTGACGCTTTGTCACGTTTTAATTTGCAGGAATTTTTCAGACTGCACCCTACAGCGAACAAGCAACCCAAAACTCCCCCGCAGTTCAGAGATCTAATCATACTTTAGACCAATTATTGGCCCACAGTAGAATTCTAGCTCAGGCAGGGTTATCAGTGAACACAAAAAAGCATATAGTAGAGCATTTGGAATGTTTACAAAATTTGTACGCAACTTTAACATAATAAATCGTTTTTCTGTAGAAATCATGGTTGCATTTTCAACTTTTTGCCACATCTCGTTAAAACGTGCATACAATACCATCAAACTATACTTAACAGGTATACAACACTTCATGCTTACTCTCTACCCAAATAAGACCCCTTTCTTATCCACATACCCAATAAAAAAACATTCTAATAGGTATCCAGAGACTAAATGACCATAAATCCCTTAAGAGACTCCCAATAGATAGTAACATCTTTAAAGAAATCTCCAAGCTATTAGATAAAAATCCTTTTGAATATTCTACTAACCTGGTAATTAAATCCGCAGCTTATTTGGCCTTTTTCGGGTTCCTATGGCCCAAAGAGTTTTCAGTAGAAAAGATAACTGACACAGACACTTGCCTTAAACAGAGAAACTTGACTAAAATAAATGATCATTATGTATTAGCAATCCCCCGTACAAAAACAAATCAAGTATTTCCTTACTGGTTCTAAATGGTGCCCAGTTCAAGTGCTGGATAATTTGTTAAGTCAGCAGATTAGGAATCCAGAACTGCCGCTTTTGTCCCTACAAGGAAAACCACTCACTACAAAACACTTCATGCTATACATACGTTCATTATTACTTAGACTTGGCCTCAATCCAAATTCCTTCTCGGGACATTCATTTCGGATCGGAGCAGCCACCACGGCCTCAAGTAATCAAGTTCCATCACATATCATAAAGAGAATGGGACGCTGGAAATCTGCAGTGTACAACCGGTACATTCCAAACCCAGAGAAAGAGATCAGACTCGCTTTCTACAGTATGTCTAAATAATGTTACTATTGTGATATTAATAAATAATATAAACGTTACCAGGGCCGGCCTTAGGGGTGTGCGAGCTGTGCGGCCGCACAGGGCGCCATGGTGCAGGGGGCGCCCTGCGGCCGCATAGCTCACACGGCATGTCTGTTAGCCACAATGCTAACAAGGCATTTGCCTTGGGCGGCATTTTCCAGGGGGCGGCAAAAAAAGCCACCCCCAAATGCCCAAGGCAAATGTCTTGTTAGCCTTGCGGCTAACAGACATGCCGGGCTGCTGGGCGGTCGGGCGGCGCTGGCGGTCGGCTGGCGAGGGAGCACTTCCTCTGAGCTGTATGCTCAGCTCCCTCGCGCGCCGCAGAGTGAGGCTGGGAGCCGGAATATGACGTCATATTCCGGCTCCCAGCCTCACTCTGCGGCGCGCAAGGGAGCTGAGCAAACAGCTCAGAGTAAGTGCTCCCTCGCCAGCCGCCCGCCAGCGCCGCCCACCCAGCCCAGCAGCCACTGGACCACCAGGGAGGAAGAGACCCCCCCCAGCATTCCCAATGGTAAGGAGGCTGGGGGGGTGTCTAAATAAATTTTAAAAAATGTGTTAATGTTAGTGTGTGTGTCTGTGTATGTTAGTGTGTGTATGTGTCTGTCTGCCTGTGTGTGTGTGACTGTTTGCCTATGTGTGTGTGAGACTGTCTGCGTGTGTGTGTGTGTGACTGTTTGCGTGCGTGTGTGTGTGACTGTCTGCGTGCGTGTGTGTGACTGTCTGTGTGTTTGTGTGTGTGGCTGTCTGCCTGTGTCTGTGTGTGACTGCCTATGTGTGAGTGTGACTGCCTATGTGTGACTGTCTGGGCAGACTAGATGGGCCGAATGGTTCTTATCTGCCGTCACATTCTATGTCTGTGTGTGTGTTTGTGTGTGGCTGTCTGTGTATGACTGCCTGAGTGTGTTTGTGTGTGTGTGTGTGTATATGGCTGTCTGCCTGCCTGTGTGTGTGTGACAGGGTGTGTGGGAAGGGGTAAGGAGTGGGGGAGGGGGGCGCTGTGAAGATTTTTTGCACAGGGCGCCCAAATGCCTAAGGCCGGCCCCGAACGTTACATACTTTTTGGCCCTCTTTTTTGCAGGCCTAGCCTCTCGTCGGTTTCAGCACACCTCAACCGACTATTATTTATCAAAACTAAACCTACTTGAAATGTACGCCCCTTTCATAATCCCGTACACAAATATATATATATATATATATATATATATATATGCATAGACAGGTATATAAAAGGAGCGCTGATATTACTACTACTTTGGGATAATTGTGTAGGGCTTGCTCCGATTGAGATGTGCTTTATTTTGACATTTGAACATATTGGCTTTCGGTACTGTTGTCCATTACATGAATGTAGTGTTTGGTTGCCTCTCCCCCTCTGAAGCCAGTGACACAAACAGACACTACAATCACTTTAATGAGATGAAGCAGTTAAGATGCTTACGGTGTCCCTTTGGACCGTCTCCTATTACTGCTTGTTCCCACGTTGCTAACTCGTCAGTGTGATTTTTCAAGGATTGCCCCCATGGAGTTATCTACACTGTGCCATCAGACTATCCACTAGCCTGCAGTCATTGTAGAAGTCATTAATCTTTTAACGCTTACAAAATACTTGTCTCTCTCATCATCATGTGCTTGTTATCAAACATCCCCATTTTTTTTTTAATTGTAAAGCTCTCCATAAGGATAGCACTGTATAAATGCTAATACTGAATCGAACTTCTGTAAAAAAGTTTAGTCCAAATATCTACCTTACAGACTGCATCTGCATACATACATGTTTGTTCACAAAAATACATTTAGAAAATATTTGTTACCATTGTGTAGTGCGTACCCAAAAACAGAAGAAATGCTCGGCCGTATAAAGTTATGTGTCAGGTTGAAGAGCACCTTCGGTTTCATACCATCATGATTTTAGAGCATGTTTAGGTAACCCTGAAAACGCAAGCACGCAAATAGTTATTATAGATAGAACAAGTTAACTGCAATACACTAAAAAGATGCTATACACTTACCTCAATTTGGACATATCATAAACAGCCATAGAAAGTCAGGCTTCATTGCCATCTACAGGCTATATGTAGTACTAACTCCTGCTTTGCTCTAAACCAGGTGTCTAATACACTTGTACAGCTTAGGGAAGACATCCCAGCTACCTGGAACTATTAATCTAAAGCTGCTTATCAATAGAGTTTTAAAGTCTAGTTATCTAATTTCTTAAACGGACACACCACAGTCCAAGTACAAAAAAAAAAAAAAAGTTGTAGATGTACTCCAAATGAAAATAAAAAAGGACAATGTATGCATTATTGAGGAAATATCTAAAAACAGCTTGCAAAAGATGATCCTTCTTCCTCAGCCCAGACTTTGTGTTTGTCTAATCACAGAATTCCCAATGCACCTGTAACAGTTTACCAGGAGTTGGAGCCCAGTTGCAGAAGATGGCACAAGGAGGAGGCAAAAAACAAAAACACAGTACAGATAAAGGGGTAATCCAAAGGCAGGGTCAGACGAGAAGCAGAAGTCATGGCTGGCAGCAAATTATCGTAGTCAGTAAGGCAGACAGAGTAACAAAGATCCAGCAGGAAACATCAAACAAACAAAACAACCAGATCCTAGGTCTCAGGCAGAGCTGGCTTTTACAGCCTGCTGATTAGGAGCAGCTGACCCTAATTGGTAAGGGGCTGCAGGTGGATCAGCACTGCTCCACCCAGGCAAGGAGTCAGGAAGCAGATAGACAGATACTGAAGCCCCCTGGTGAACAGCATGGTACAGAACCTGACTGGGATGCTGGAGCGGTGAGTTCAAACCCAGTCAGGTCTCTTAAAGGGGTGGCCATGCCTTGCTGTCGGAAGGGTTCGGAGTGCACCGTGACAGAACCCCCCCACAAGGGCGACCTCCAGGTGCCGACAGGGCTTCAACATTTTGCAGGTTGTCATTCTTCGAAAAGGCAGTGGAGCCAAGAAGCATCAACCCACCTGAAGAGATGCAGCTCTGGCCTTAAGAGACTGCTCAAAGGCAACTACACAGTCTGTGGACAGATCCTCTGTGTTGGAGGGGGAAACGTTAGGGGAGACAGAGGCTGAGGATTGGAAAGTAGCCACAACCTCCTTTTGAGTCTCTGGAACAGGGCTATGATGGTGCCAATGACCTGGTTAGATGGGCTTTTCGGTATGGTCGCATGCAGAGTTGTACCACAGCAACAGAGGTGCTTCATAGGCTGCCATGAAGGACTTGCTGGATGGTGATACAGAGTCCCCGCATGGCCATGTTTAGGGCGAGGACGACGTTTTAGGCAATAGCTGATGTAGTGGCTTCCCTTGCCACAATAGAAGCAAAGGCCTTCGACTCTCCATCTGGCCTTTTCATTTACCGTGAGAATGGTATTCAGTGTTCCAATCTGCATGGGTTCCTCCATGTCCATGGTGGGGATAGGAGTATAGGTCTCACCAGCAGGTTGGGAGCGTTGATCGGGCAGAGGGTTAGTTTCAAATCGCTCCTGCCTTCTTTCTCTGAACCGGCGATCCAGCTGGGTGGCTAGCACCATTAATTTTTCCAGGGAGGTTGGAACTCCCACTTGTGCCAGTTGATCCTTAAGGGTTTCAGTTAATCCAAGGCGAATTGGTCCACTAGGGCGGTTTTCATTGAGTCCACTGTCTGATGACAAGCCACGGAACTCTGTGATGTAATTTTCTACAGGACGGTTTCCTTGTTTAAGGGATCGGAGACATATCTGTGCTGTGGAGGCACGGAGGGGGTCCTCATACAAGGATGTCAAGGCTGTAGCAAAGGACTCCCAAGTGTCCGATACAGGGCTTTTGGCATACAGCTGTTGATGAGCCCAGCTCTTGGGTTGTCCAGATAACAAGGTGATGACAGTTCTTTAACAAAATCTGTGGCATAAGTACAGGGTTTAAGTACAAACAGTCCGTGATAAAGGAGCGGAAGGAAGCCCTGCGACCAGTGAAACTTTCAGGCAATGCAATATCAAGTTTCATTTTTATTTCTATTGAAATCAAACACTTCACACATGAAGCACTTTAGCTTGCTGAAGTGCTTCAGGTGTTTGGAGTGTTCCTTTCACAATATGGACAGATCACATAATTTTCAGGAGTCTAGCATTATTTTGCTTCACCGTTGTCAAGCTAAGGTACCCTTAACAAACTTAAACTTCACAGGTCAGTGAAAATCTTATCCCAACAGTATTATGTATTATGTAAATCAGCACCTTTTATGTTATTTGTGACAACTTGGTTGCTGAACTTATGAGAAGAAAAACAGCATATGACTCTTTCTTTGGAAAGTTTACATTTATTACTGATTTATCAAAAACAACCTTACAGTATGAAAACAACCTTTGTTCTTCTTACAGCAAAGACTTGGAACAGGAGTGTTTTTTTGATGAGTGCCTCCACTTTCGTTCATACCTAATAAGTTCTTCTGCAGAAGATACCTCTGTTCTGGCAATGTCCCGAATGATAAGGGAGAGAGGATTGCAAAGCATTTATTTAAATGTGGACATAGCTCTCAGAATGTTTTTGTGTACTGCAGCAACTAACTGCTCAGCTGAGCGTTCTTTCTCAACTTTAAAGCGAGTTAAGAACTACTTACGATCCAGAATGGGAGAGGAAAGATTGAACTCCCTGGCAGTGTTGGCAATAGAGTCTGAACTCACAAAATCTTTGGACTATGAAGAGCTCATCAACAGCTTTGCCACACAGAGAGTTCGGCGAAAGACTTTAGTTTAGTTTACAAGTATGATTTAGATCTAATAGTCTAATATTCAACAGTTTGCACTTATTTAAGTCAGAAATGTTTACAGTTTTATTTGTTGTTTTTCAGTTTAATATATTTATATATTTAATTAAAGTTATCTAAGTTATTAAAAACCTCATCGTGTCAGTTTCAGGATGGATTGATGTAAGTAAATGGTGTGTGAAAGTCTGTGCTATGGCTAAAGTAGTGTAATGGACTGGATGTGTTGATATGTACAGTGGCATTGTCTTGTATGAATGACACAAATTGTGTATGCATGTCCAGTAACAGCTGTTGAAGCCTTGGTGCTGTTACTGCTATTATATGTAAAGATTCTCTTAAAATAATACATGCAACATTTGAAATGGTACAGAAAACACAAAATATTGGCCTTCGTTATTCACTTTTAAATACAGAAAGGAAGATGTGAAGCTCTAACCGGAGAGGGTGGAGCCTAAAGAGGAAGGGGTGGGGTTTACACAGGAAGGGGTGGCTCTTAAACAGAGGGGTTTGGCATTGACAGGAAGGGGTGGTCAAATTTATATTAGGGGGGGGTGCCTGAGTTTAGTCTCGCCTAGGGCAGCACAAAACCAAGATACACCACTGGGTATAGCCACGGGTAAATTTAATGACAAAAAGAGGTTAATAATTGACTTCTCAGCACCGCACTCTTCCACCTCCCAAAGTTTAAATTCCCTTATACCATCAGAAGACTTCTCACTACAATACGCAAAAATAGACGATGCCATTCAAGCCATTGTCAACTTCGGTAAGGCGGCCTGGTTAAGCAAAACAGACATCTCAAATGCTTTCAAACTGCTACCTATTAAGCAGTCGCTCTGGCACCTACATGGAGTTAAGTGGGAAGGGGAATACTATTTTGCAACTAGGCTGACCTTTGGCTCAAAAAGTAGCCCCAAAATTTTCGACATTCGCAGAAACCCTGAATTGGCTACTACTTAACAAGTCCAGGTGCCCAGTAGTAATTCACTACCTCGATGATTTTCTGTATGTCGAACCTCACTACTACATACCACACAGCCTAAAAAGGGCACTCTCCTTATATGAGGAACTAGGGGTTCCGATAGCCTCAAATAAGACAGAAGGTCCCAGTACAGAAATCACCTTTTTAGGTATCACAATCAATTCTGTAACCATGCAAGCTAGCCTCCCTCAAGTCAAAGTAGACAGGATTCTAGATCACATTCACACCTGCACCAACCTCGGGTCATGCACTAGGAAGGAGTTACAGTCTCTCTTGGGTTCTCTTAACTTTGCCATGAGAATTATCCCTCAAGGCAGGTCTTTCATCTCCAGGTTACTCTCTCTACTACACAGCCTCCCTGACGACGACACTAAGAGCAATTTAGACAATTCGGCAAGGGCTGACCTAGAAATGTGGAATCTGTTTTTATCCTCGTGGAATGGTAGGTCATTATTCATTCCTCCCATCTCCGATGATTCACCAGTTATCTGGACAGACGCTGCAGCTTCAGTTGGGTACGCAGCAATATTTGGGGACGAATGGGTATATGACAGCTGGCCACCTGAAACTGATACACTAGATAACTTCGACAAAACCTCAGCGTTATTCGAAATCTTTCCCATAGTGGCAGCAGCACACATTTGGGGAGAGAATTGGAGGGGTAAAGCAGTTAGATGTTATTCTGATAACATAGCAGCCTGTAGTATAATTAACAAAGGCCGCTCTCAGTCCCTGTCTATTATGAATCTAGTGAGAAAGCTCACATGGTTGGCAGCAAAATTACAGTTTTACGCTTGTTGTATGCATGTTCCAGGAATATTCAATAACGCAGCTGACGCTTTGTCACGTTTTAATTTGCAGGAATTTTTCAGACTGCACCCTACAGCGAACAAGCAACCCAAAACTCCCCCGCAGTTCAGAGATCTAATCATACTTTAGACCAATTATTGGCCCACAGTAGAATTCTAGCTCAGGCAGGGTTATCAGTGAACACAAAAAAGCATATAGTAGAGCATTTGGAATGTTTACAAAATTTGTACGCAACTTTAACATAATAAATCGTTTTTCTGTAGAAATCATGGTTGCATTTTCAACTTTTTGCCACATCTCGTTAAAACGTGCATACAATACCATCAAACTATACTTAACAGGTATACAACACTTCATGCTTACTCTCTACCCAAATAAGACCCCTTTCTTATCCACATACCCAATAAAAAAACATTCTAATAGGTATCCAGAGACTAAATGACCATAAATCCCTTAAGAGACTCCCAATAGATAGTAACATCTTTAAAGAAATCTCCAAGCTATTAGATAAAAATCCTTTTGAATATTCTACTAACCTGGTAATTAAATCCGCAGCTTATTTGGCCTTTTTCGGGTTCCTATGGCCCAAAGAGTTTTCAGTAGAAAAGATAACTGACACAGACACTTGCCTTAAACAGAGAAACTTGACTAAAATAAATGATCATTATGTATTAGCAATCCCCCGTACAAAAACAAATCAAGTATTTCCTTACTGGTTCTAAATGGTGCCCAGTTCAAGTGCTGGATAATTTGTTAAGTCAGCAGATTAGGAATCCAGAACTGCCGCTTTTGTCCCTACAAGGAAAACCACTCACTACAAAACACTTCATGCTATACATACGTTCATTATTACTTAGACTTGGCCTCAATCCAAATTCCTTCTCGGGACATTCATTTCGGATCGGAGCAGCCACCACGGCCTCAAGTAATCAAGTTCCATCACATATCATAAAGAGAATGGGACGCTGGAAATCTGCAGTGTACAACCGGTACATTCCAAACCCAGAGAAAGAGATCAGACTCGCTTTCTACAGTATGTCTAAATAATGTTACTATTGTGATATTAATAAATAATATAAACGTTACCAGGGCCGGCCTTAGGGGTGTGCGAGCTGTGCGGCCGCACAGGGCGCCATGGTGCAGGGGGCGCCCTGCGGCCGCATAGCTCACACGGCATGTCTGTTAGCCACAATGCTAACAAGGCATTTGCCTTGGGCGGCATTTTCCAGGGGGCGGCAAAAAAAGCCACCCCCAAATGCCCAAGGCAAATGTCTTGTTAGCCTTGCGGCTAACAGACATGCCGGGCTGCTGGGCGGTCGGGCGGCGCTGGCGGTCGGCTGGCGAGGGAGCACTTCCTCTGAGCTGTATGCTCAGCTCCCTCGCGCGCCGCAGAGTGAGGCTGGGAGCCGGAATATGACGTCATATTCCGGCTCCCAGCCTCACTCTGCGGCGCGCGAGGGAGCTGAGCAAACAGCTCAGAGTAAGTGCTCCCTCGCCAGCCGCCCGCCAGCGCCGCCCACCCAGCCCAGCAGCCACTGGACCACCAGGGAGGAAGAGACCCCCCCCAGCATTCCCAATGGTAAGGAGGCTGGGGGGGTGTCTAAATAAATTTTAAAAAATGTGTTAATGTTAGTGTGTGTGTCTGTGTATGTTAGTGTGTGTATGTGTCTGTCTGCCTGTGTGTGTGTGACTGTTTGCCTATGTGTGTGTGAGACTGTCTGCGTGTGTGTGTGTGTGACTGTTTGCGTGCGTGTGTGTGTGACTGTCTGCGTGCGTGTGTGTGACTGTCTGTGTGTTTGTGTGTGTGGCTGTCTGCCTGTGTCTGTGTGTGACTGCCTATGTGTGAGTGTGACTGCCTATGTGTGACTGTCTGGGCAGACTAGATGGGCCGAATGGTTCTTATCTGCCGTCACATTCTATGTCTGTGTGTGTGTTTGTGTGTGGCTGTCTGTGTATGACTGCCTGAGTGTGTTTGTGTGTGTGTGTGTGTATATGGCTGTCTGCCTGCCTGTGTGTGTGTGACAGGGTGTGTGGGAAGGGGTAAGGAGTGGGGGAGGGGGGCGCTGTGAAGATTTTTTGCACAGGGCGCCCAAATGCCTAAGGCCGGCCCCGAACGTTACATACTTTTTGGCCCTCTTTTTTGCAGGCCTAGCCTCTCGTCGGTTTCAGCACACCTCAACCGACTATTATTTATCAAAACTAAACCTACTTGAAATGTACGCCCCTTTCATAATCCCGTACACAAATATATATATATATATATATATATATATATATGCATAGACAGGTATATAAAAGGAGCGCTGATATTACTACTACTTTGGGATAATTGTGTAGGGCTTGCTCCGATTGAGATGTGCTTTATTTTGACATTTGAACATATTGGCTTTCGGTACTGTTGTCCATTACATGAATGTAGTGTTTGGTTGCCTCTCCCCCTCTGAAGCCAGTGACACAAACAGACACTACAATCACTTTAATGAGATGAAGCAGTTAAGATGCTTACGGTGTCCCTTTGGACCGTCTCCTATTACTGCTTGTTCCCACGTTGCTAACTCGTCAGTGTGATTTTTCAAGGATTGCCCCCATGGAGTTATCTACACTGTGCCATCAGACTATCCACTAGCCTGCAGTCATTGTAGAAGTCATTAATCTTTTAACGCTTACAAAATACTTGTCTCTCTCATCATCATGTGCTTGTTATCAAACATCCCCATTTTTTTTTTAATTGTAAAGCTCTCCATAAGGATAGCACTGTATAAATGCTAATACTGAATCGAACTTCTGTAAAAAAGTTTAGTCCAAATATCTACCTTACAGACTGCATCTGCATACATACATGTTTGTTCACAAAAATACATTTAGAAAATATTTGTTACCATTGTGTAGTGCGTACCCAAAAACAGAAGAAATGCTCGGCCGTATAAAGTTATGTGTCAGGTTGAAGAGCACCTTCGGTTTCATACCATCATGATTTTAGAGCATGTTTAGGTAACCCTGAAAACGCAAGCACGCAAATAGTTATTATAGATAGAACAAGTTAACTGCAATACACTAAAAAGATGCTATACACTTACCTCAATTTGGACATATCATAAACAGCCATAGAAAGTCAGGCTTCATTGCCATCTACAGGCTATATGTAGTACTAACTCCTGCTTTGCTCTAAACCAGGTGTCTAATACACTTGTACAGCTTAGGGAAGACATCCCAGCTACCTGGAACTATTAATCTAAAGCTGCTTATCAATAGAGTTTTAAAGTCTAGTTATCTAATTTCTTAAACGGACACACCACAGTCCAAGTACAAAAAAAAAAAAAAAGTTGTAGATGTACTCCAAATGAAAATAAAAAAGGACAATGTATGCATTATTGAGGAAATATCTAAAAACAGCTTGCAAAAGATGATCCTTCTTCCTCAGCCCAGACTTTGTGTTTGTCTAATCACAGAATTCCCAATGCACCTGTAACAGTTTACCAGGAGTTGGAGCCCAGTTGCAGAAGATGGCACAAGGAGGAGGCAAAAAACAAAAACACAGTACAGATAAAGGGGTAATCCAAAGGCAGGGTCAGACGAGAAGCAGAAGTCATGGCTGGCAGCAAATTATCGTAGTCAGTAAGGCAGACAGAGTAACAAAGATCCAGCAGGAAACATCAAACAAACAAAACAACCAGATCCTAGGTCTCAGGCAGAGCTGGCTTTTACAGCCTGCTGATTAGGAGCAGCTGACCCTAATTGGTAAGGGGCTGCAGGTGGATCAGCACTGCTCCACCCAGGCAAGGAGTCAGGAAGCAGATAGACAGATACTGAAGCCCCCTGGTGAACAGCATGGTACAGAACCTGACTGGGATGCTGGAGCGGTGAGTTCAAACCCAGTCAGGTCTCTTAAAGGGGTGGCCATGCCTTGCTGTCGGAAGGGTTCGGAGTGCACCGTGACAGAACCCCCCCACAAGGGCGACCTCCGGGTGCCGACAGGGCTTCAACATTTTGCAGGTTGTCATTCTTCGAAAAGGCAGTGGAGCCAAGAAGCATCAACCCACCTGAAGAGATGCAGCTCTGGCCTTAAGAGACTGCTCAAAGGCAACTACACAGTCTGTGGACAGATCCTCTGTGTTGGAGGGGGAAACGTTAGGGGAGACAGAGGCTGAGGATTGGAAAGTAGCCACAACCTCCTTTTGAGTCTCTGGAACAGGGCTATGATGGTGCCAATGACCTGGTTAGATGGGCTTTTCGGTATGGTCGCATGCAGAGTTGTACCACAGCAACAGAGGTGCTTCATAGGCTGCCATGAAGGACTTGCTGGATGGTGATACAGAGTCCCCGCATGGCCATGTTTAGGGCGAGGACGACGTTTTAGGCAATAGCTGATGTAGTGGCTTCCCTTGCCACAATAGAAGCAAAGGCCTTCGACTCTCCATCTGGCCTTTTCATTTACCGTGAGAATGGTATTCAGTGTTCCAATCTGCATGGGTTCCTCCATGTCCATGGTGGGGATAGGAGTATAGGTCTCACCAGCAGGTTGGGAGCGTTGATCGGGCAGAGGGTTAGTTTCAAATCGCTCCTGCCTTCTTTCTCTGAACCGGCGATCCAGCTGGGTGGCTAGCACCATTAATTTTTCCAGGGAGGTTGGAACTCCCACTTGTGCCAGTTGATCCTTAAGGGTTTCAGTTAATCCAAGGCGAATTGGTCCACTAGGGCGGTTTTCATTGAGTCCACTGTCTGATGACAAGCCACGGAACTCTGTGATGTAATTTTCTACAGGACGGTTTCCTTGTTTAAGGGATCGGAGACATATCTGTGCTGTGGAGGCACGGAGGGGGTCCTCATACAAGGATGTCAAGGCTGTAGCAAAGGACTCCCAAGTGTCCGATACAGGGCTTTTGGCATACAGCTGTTGATGAGCCCAGCTCTTGGGTTGTCCAGATAACAAGGTGATGACAGTTCTTTAACAAAATCTGTGGCATAAGTACAGGGTTTAAGTACAAACAGTCCGTGATAAAGGAGCGGAAGGAAGCCCTGCGACCAGTGAAACTTTCAGGCAATGCAATATCAAGTTTCATTTTTATTTCTATTGAAATCAAACACTTCACACATGAAGCACTTTAGCTTGCTGAAGTGCTTCAGGTGTTTGGAGTGTTCCTTTCACAATATGGACAGATCACATAATTTTCAGGAGTCTAGCATTATTTTGCTTCACCGTTGTCAAGCTAAGGTACCCTTAACAAACTTAAACTTCACAGGTCAGTGAAAATCTTATCCCAACAGTATTATGTAAATCAGCAAATAGAATTATGAAAATATCAATCTTAGAAGAAAAGAAAAAATGCATACCACGATCTGAGAATGCTGTATTATTTCTTTCATGGACTACATCAGAGTTGACTAATTTTACAAATATAGAAAACATTGGTTTTCTATATTTCAAGTTCTGATATTTCATTAATATGAAATGTAAAGTACCATTTATTTGCAAAGCACACAAGTTACCCTCTTAGGTGTCTAAAAAGCAAGAATACTTTGTACTTTTATTGAAATTTGCAAACAATATCAATAGACTCAATATCAGCAAAATTAACAATTAAAGAGTCCTCCGAAATTGGTATCACATGTACAGAACACAATGCAAATTATTTAATAATTTCTTTATTCTTTATACACTCCAAGTGCACAATAAGACATTAGCTTTCTCCAGTATGGAATCACTGGTCAATTTTATTTTGCATCAAATACATCAGCAATGGAATATAAACAGGGGTGGAATGAAAAAGGTCCCACAGTGAGCCTGAAATGGAATTGGAGTAGGAAGCACCTGATATCTCCTCTGCTCCAGTGTGAGAAATACTCAATATTTATAAACACACAATCACGGATAGGTACGACAGTTAGAATTGATCTGGGAATGCCCAGCAGGTCATTACCTCAAACACCTAGCCAAAAAAAATAAAAAAAATGTGTTCCTTCTTACGTAAGGTGAATTATGCTGCAAAAAGACAAAAGACTGGATCGCATTAGAACATGAAAAAAATAGCTTCGTTCAATGTACAAGTCGCTCATGTACCGTAATATCTCTTTTTGGTGTAATGCCCTTCTGAAGCTTGCTACTTGTTGAACGCATTTGGCTAACCTGCAGTCATTTTACATTTTTGCTTGCATTTTTCCAACATATACATTACTTTTTTTTTTTTCTATTTTATGGATAAACAGAATTCTATACTCTGTTCCTGAGTGTAGAAAACCGCTGCTTGCTTGAGATACCCTGGTTCTGTGTGGAGGAGATTACAAATAAACACACAGGGGATTCTGTGTGGGAGATTACAAATCAAAAAAAAATTCAAATTAAAAAAAGAAGAAGTTAGGAAGTAGAGATGCCAAACAACAGCTTTCATAACAATTTGTACTTTAAAAAAAAAAAAGGGGGGGGGGGCCAGTTTCAGACATTTTCAAAATACTGTTACAATTTAGGCATTTACATACTTGAGCGAAGCCTGAGCACTATTTGACTTGCCATTGGCCAAGAACATATACTTACAAAGACATCTAAACTGCCTTGAGTATCAATAAAAAGATATAGCAAAACGTGTAGCTTGTGCTTTTTATATCTTTAAATCAGTAAACTATTTTACCATGGTTCTGTGGCACGCAGGGCAAAACAAATTGCTGCCCTGTCTTTACCATATTTCCATGTTGTTCACCAATAGTTCTAAGGCTACTAAAGGTGGTCAGGGCTCACTAAAGGTGAGAAATAACGTAATGATGAGAATTAGCGGAGGAGCAAATATATGGATTAGATACCAAGTTGTAGTTAAAATTGTTGCACTCACTGACATACAGATACAGTGGACTTGTTTTTTTAGATCAGTATCAGCCATTTTAATGTATAAATGGTATTGGAAAGTAAAATTATATAGTGAGCTCTAAAGTTTACATTTTTGGAAAGCAGATCCACTCAATTTTATACCTTATGGCTTATAAAGCCCTCTTCATTCATAAATTATTATTTTTTTTAAAAGTATGATCTTCTGCCTAGGCAAACAAAATAACTAAAGCAATAATTATACTTTATGTTTATATTTAAAGAGAACTAATATCACAAGAAAATGTAAGTTTGAGATTTTTTATATATATATATATATATATATATATATATATATATATATACACACACATATATATATATATATATATATACACACATACATACATACACAGCAATAAATTATTTTTTTTTTTGAAGATGAACGGGTCACAGCCTTTTTTTTTTAAAAAAACATATATTCAGGGTATTCATCCTCCTTCCTTTAATTGACATCAATGGGAAAAAATAAAGTAGAAAATATATTTTTTTTTTTAAAAACTCAGTGTGCAAGCATCACAAAGGATTTACACACTGACTGTAGTAATAGTACCCAGTATCTCCAACATTGTGTTCTCCCATCAGGCACTAATTTACCCCCAACAACAAAAAAAATAAAATTCTAAAATAGAAAAAAAAAAAAAAAATCAGCTCCACATAACACTGTTTCAAACGTAAGCAAGATCACACCACTAGTAAGCACCTGGTTCCTTTACACTCTTGGCTGCCTCCTTCTCACTCACAAGTAGGGCGGCCAGGATGTAGTACCCACACTGATGTTGACATGGCAGGCATTAGAGACTAGAAGAGAAGGATGGGCTGGGCACACATACCCAAACATTACTTGGTGCTTCCTCAGCTACTACAATGTATTGCTAAAAAAAAAAATAATAATAATAATAATTAAAAGGAAATATACTTAATGGCCATAGTTCTCTGGAGTAGCTTGAGCAGTCATTAACACTACTAAGTGTTCCTGCAGAGGCTAGATATAAAAATTACAGGGAAGATGCCTTGAAATAAACCCTTGCTATTGATCCGAATAAAAAGAAATGGAGCAGAAACGATTTCTGTCTATAAACTGACAAATTCACATTATTGGTTTTAAAAGCACAAGTAGCAGAATGTTTTGTCATGCAAAACTGGAAGCATGGTACGATTACAAATCATCCATCACATTCTTCCTATAGAGGTGGAACAACATATTTGGCCAGTGTGTTCCAAGTTGCCAATTTCGCTCTCATTAGCACCTATGACCACATGATCATATGCGACGTGACCCCCTCCCCCCCACCCCCCCTGCACCCCCCAGCCCTCAGCCTTGGAATGATCAAGGATTAAAAGTAAATATTCAAAGAAAATGCAAGTGTATCCTATTATTATGCAATAGCTGTGCAAGTAGCATATGTTGTGCAAAACACTAACTCTCCATGACTTCTGAGAAAAGACATTTAATGCACAGTCACCCCTCCAAAACAAACAAAAAATAAAAGTTATATTTGACACAGATACAAATAAATAAATCAGACTACCTATTTAACACAAAACATATTCCAGACAAGATTACACTGTGTCAAAATAGGTCAATTTGTAAGCACCAGCTAGAATTTAACGGTGGGTGTGATTAGGGGCAATTGCTGTCATAATAGCATTTTGCGCTACACTACACCATGGCGACATTACAATCTTCATGTATCTGGTGCTCAAAGAAAAGATAGCAGAAAAAAGCAGTGTGTATAGCAGCAGTTCCATCTTTACCATGCGAGAGGGTGACATAACGTAGCAGTAACAACATTGATATCCCAATAAACACTGACTCAAAATGACAAATTCACAATATGCACAGAGTAAGATAACCATAAATCCATCCAGATCGTCCTACATACAGATTTGTTATGCCTTTATCTCAAGATACTGCAAAAATAATATCCATTGATATTTTCCGTGCAAGATAAATTACATCAGGGAATATGTAGAATTTTGAACGGTTACAATCGCTGCACTGGACCCAGAATAAATATATATTTATTATATAATCATTTTTGTAGAGGGTGAATGGATCGGGGAGGGAGTTTGGCTAAAGGTTGTAACCCTAACATAACTTTGTTTCCAAAAGAGAGCCTGCCATTAAAGTGGATCTGTCGTTTTATTCTTCGCATGAGACAAATTACAAAAATCTGCCTATATTTTCTAAAGTGTGTTCAGATGTTGTGTTGACACTTTACATACTTTCTTTCTGAAGGTAAAAGACGTAGTCAAAATGTGAACTAGCTTATAGTACATTCTCCTTTTTCTCACAATAACTCGCCTTAGACTGACCACAGCTATCAGGTTGTGTGTGCGCGCCTTGAAAATAATGCTTATTCAGCCACCAATCAAGTTACATAGCAGCAGTCAATTAAGCTTTAGATAGTGTGATCAGGAAAAAGTGATTAACAGTTTTACATTTTGATTTAGCGCCCAAGTGTGCACAACAAATATTTGTAAACAAAACAAACCAGGAGAGGGGAACACACACAAAATAAGGAATGTTATTAAGACAGGTAAACATTAAAAAAACAAAAAAACAAAAAAGACAGTTCCACTGATACTACAAATAAACTTAAATGGGGATTGTTATTCTTTGCTACACCTAATGATGCAGCTTGGTTAATGTATGCTCCTCAGTTGCATTTTTAATCTAGGAGATTCAAATGAATGTAAACATGTGTCACAAGGGAAGGGGATTTAAAACCACAGTTACATAAATGTATGACTTTTTTACATGGCACAGGTAGAAATATTTGGCACTTTGCATTCAAGTAAAAAATACATAAAAGGGGTATGGTATTCAGAGTTAAAATCCTTCATAGCTGATAGACAACTTTGTGCCCCCTCTATACATGTATATATTTATAGAATTATTTAAATATATATTTCATAAGTTTAAAAGGCCCATCTTTTCTTATAATTAGCACCTACACATAACTTAGATTCAGCAAAATGCATTATTGGGTATATACATAGTTCTTTTGCTTGGGATACATGCAAAAGTCCTAGTGACATCACAAGGTGCACATCTCTAACCACTAACTCAAGCTCGGAAAGAGACATGACCATTAGCATGTGGAGCAAGACTGGACAATGCTTCCTTACAGCACAAAAAGCATGGAATGTTTACAAAAATAAATAGAAAAAAAATAAATTAAATCTGCCAGAGAGGAACAAAAAAACATTCTACAAAAGCAATTAAAAAAAAATAAGTTAAATAATAAATAAATAATTAAATTAAATTAAATTTAAAAAAAAAAAAAACTTTGACCCACAAATAGCATTTTCAGCAGGATGCGGTCATGGCTGTGGCCCTCAGTCCTGTGTCTGGCCAGCCCTTGATGCACATAAGAAGCACCATGTTTACTGTGGCTGTCTCAAATCCTGCTCCTTTTTTTCTCCCTCCCGAAAAGTTAATTTGCACATTCTTTAGAGTGTGGGAAAGTTTGCTCCACTGGGAACATTACACAACAGGAACTTGGTGTGATGAAAAAGAGACCAGGGTTTAGTCACATAAAAGGGCACAGAGAAAAAAAAGCCAGGAGGAGCCGCTGAGATGGCTTTTGAAAAAGATCAGGGATAAAGACAAAGAGGAGTCACAGTCCGCATTTACAGGGGCAGGTCCGTGCTATTGTGCCGGGTTTTTCTTGATGTTCCGTCATCTCGAGGCATAGCTCTCTGGAGGCTAGACATAGCAGCTGTCTTTTTGAGGTCAATAACAGCATAAGAGTCTGCACGTCGGCTTGGGTGATTTGGAGCTGGGGTGCAGGTTATTTGAGGGATCTGCCTCCCCTTACCTTCACTCTTCCCCTCAAGCTCCACTTGGATGTAGTTGAGTTGCCTCTGTTCTGCACGTGGCCGCCTGAAATCAAAGCTGAATACACTGGGCGGACAGCTTCGTCGGGTATGGCAGTCTGGTCGATGGTGGTGGTACCCACCACATGCTGTGGCACTTTCTGCATTCATGTAGTTTTGTAAAGGGTCATCGTGGTAGCCATTAAGAGATGGGGTCATGGCCTCAGCAGAATCCTCCTCTTCTTCATCTTCATCCTCTTCATCTTCATGCTGTAATGACTGGCATTCCCACACAGGAGGCAGGGAGGGCAGGTTTTCATAGTGAAGCATTGCTGTTCTGCGGTGTGAACAGCTGTTGTAAGGCAGCCCTTCTGAAGACAGTTTTAGACCCCTGCTGGCAGTCCCCCTATGCAGAGCGATGTTTCCTGATGGCACTAAACCATTTATGTTCTCGTAGGCACACTTGTGTGTGCTCCACTGATCCTTGCACTCATTGTTATTATTGTGTGGTGGCAAGGGATCCCTCTCGCCACCACAGACATGGCCCTGGCAGTCTCTGTGGTGTCGGCAGAATCCATCTGCTCTCATAGGCATTCGTCTATAGGCAGGAGCTGGACCCAAAACAAATTTCACCTCCCCAGGCTGAAGAAAAACCTGGGGATTTCGCTCTTCCATTGAGCATCCTGGGCCCAGCATATGCCTTGGTGGGTCATGGTAGGTTGCATGAGCCTCAGGTAAAGAGTGCATGCAGTGCCGTCCTCCTATTTCCTCTTCTCCACTAGCTGTATTCACATAGGTGTGAGACTGTAAAACAGGGGGAAAAAATTAGGTATTCTATTTGGATTATAGCCCTTCTGCAAAAACAGTAACATAAGTGCAATATCGTTTCCGTTTAATGTATTATTTGTGAAATAGTTCAACACCTTTATGTTAAGTGAATATGATTCACGCACACATTGGACAACTGAATGGAAGTCACTGAATTATTTGAGTAATCTGGGTAAACTACAAAAGCGTGAAGGTAGTCTGAGTTTTAAGATTTGTGATTTGTAAACTACGCTGTAATATTTTTCAGAATTTACCACCATTTCTAAATTTAAAGGACCACTCTAGGCACCCAGACCACTTCAGCTTAATGAGGTGGTCTGGGTGCCAGGCCCTTCTAGGGTTAACCCATTTTTTCATAAACATAGCAGTTTCAGAGAAACTGCTATGTTTATGAATGGGTTAAGCCTTCCCCCTATGTCCTCTAGTGGCTGTCTCATTGACAGCCGCTAGAGGCGCTTGCGTGCTTCTCACTGTGATTTTCACAGTGAGAGCACGCCAGCGTCCATAGAAAAGCATTATGAATGCTTTCCTATGTGACCGGCTGAATGCGCACGCAGCTCTTGCCGCGCGTGCGCATTCAGCCGACGGGGAGGAGAAGAGGAGGATCGGAGGAGGAGAAGAGCTCTCCGCCCAGCGCTGGAAAAAGGTAAGTTTTTACCCCTTTCCAGAGCCGGGCGGGAGGGGGTCCCTGAGGGTGGGGGCACCCTCAGGACACTCTAGTGCCAGGAAAACGAGTATGTTTTCCTGGCACTAGAGTGGTCCTTTAAGCGGAGTTTACATTGGTAATGCTGATTAAAGGAGTAAAGACAAAAACGCAGAATAACGGGACAAAAAGCAAAGCATGCTTTAAAAAAATAAAAATAAATAAATAATATTTGAAGTAAGCAAGCTGCCACTATCACAGTGAGTGATTATATTACATTAATTTACTAGAAAGCCAGTAACTTAATAGTGCATTCCAAGGAGTAGAAGCAACTGCAGAACAGGAGACATGTAAGGGGTAACCTTGAGCAAAACAATTCAATGTTATAAAAAAAAAAAAAAAAAAAAAAAAAAAAAAAAACAGTGTTGCTTCCCCAGTCTTTTAGTTATAGGTGTAATATCCTCCACCTATAACTTTATTTTCACTTTGAATTCAAATAACATTGGCACTTACTTTAACCCCTTAAGACCGGAGGGCGTACTATTACGTCCTTTTTAAAGCGGCTCTAAACGCCGCAGGGCGTAATAGTACGCCCTCCGTTTTTTTGTAACTTACCCGGTCGCCGGCGAACCCACGCCGGCGATCGCGGTTGGGGGGACTCCCAGGGAGCCCCCCGCAGCACGTCCACCCTCTTCAGCCCCCCCGGGCCATGCGAGAGTGAGGTCCTTGCGAGGACC
Source organism: Pelobates fuscus (assembly GCF_036172605.1). Classification (NCBI taxonomy): domain Eukaryota; kingdom Metazoa; phylum Chordata; class Amphibia; order Anura; family Pelobatidae; genus Pelobates; species Pelobates fuscus. The sequence goes on along the minus strand of NC_086317.1, from coordinate 163,245,848 downwards.
TCACAATCACATGGCCGGGATAGCTGGCCGAAATCAAATAAAACAAAAGTAAAATAAGTGTAAAAATAAATATATACTTAGATTATATATATATATATATATATATATATATATATATATATATATATATATATATATATATATATACACACATACACACACACACTGTCTAGGTGTATTTTAATAATATATATATATATATTAATATCAAATTACACGTAGACCGATACCGATTAAATATATATATAATTATTGTTATATATATATATATTTATATATAATATAAAAAAATATGTAAATACGTAAAAAAATAAAATTAAAAAATTAAAAATAAAATATAGATGTGTTTTATTTCGTTCCAACTGTATTGTGATAATATATATATATATATATATATATATATATATAAAAATACACGTAGAACGAAATATATATATATATATACATAAATATATACGTATATATCTATATATATATATATATATATATATATACACACACACACACACACACACACACACACACACACATTAATTCTACACATATATTTATGTAATAATTTTACATAATTAGGTATCCTAATTAATTACAATTAACGGGACCTGCCTGACAACCCATGCCGAAAGTATAGGGAATTTAATTTGCTAGCACTATATTTAACCCTATAACTTTCCAAGACACCATAAAACCTGTACATGGGGGGTACTGTTTTACTCGGGAGACTTCGCTGAACACAAATATTAGTGTTTCAAAACAGTAAAATGTATTACAACAATGATATCGCCAGTAAAAGTGACGTTTTTTGCATTTTTCACGCACAAACAGCACTTACACGGACGATATTATTGCTGCAATACTTTTTACTGTTTTGAAACACAAATATTTGTGTTCAGCGAAGTCTCCCGAGTACAACAGTACCCCTCATGTACAGGTTTTATGGAGTTTTCAAAAATTACAGCGACAAATATAAGGCTTGTGTTTCATTTTTTTCACATTAAAATTCGCCAGATTGCTTACTTTGCCTTTATGACCCTATAGTAGCCCAAGAATGAAAATTACCCCTATGATGGCATACTATTTGCAATAGTAGACAACCCAAGGTATTGCAAATGGGGTATGTCCAGTCTTTTTTAGTAGCCACTTAGTCACAAACAATGGCCAAAATTGGCGTTTTTTGCATTTTTCACACACAAACAAATACTAACGCTAACTTTGGCCAGTGTTTGTGACCAAATGGCTACTAAAAAAGACTGGACATACGCCATTTGCAATACCTTGGGTCGTCTACTATTGCAAATGGTATGCCATTATGGATGTAAATTTATTTCCTGGGCTACTATACAGTCTCAAAGGCAACGTAACCAATCTGGCGAATTTCAATTTCAAATGTAACACGCTATATTTGACCCTGTAACTTCCCAAAACACCATAAAACCTGTACATAAGGGGTACTGTTTTACACGTGAGACTTTGCTGAATACAAATATGTGTATTTTATTGCAGTAAAAAAAAAACAGTATTATGACATTGACAGTTAAAATGTCATGTAGAACTAAAAAAAATTTATTTTCTCCCATCTTTTTCCATATTAAATTATGTTTTATAGCTAAATATTTGATATTAAATGAAAGCCCTGTTTCCCCTGAATAAAATGATATATAATAAAGGGGGGTGCATTTAATATGAAAGAGGTGAATTATGGTTGGACAGACATTTAGCGCAAATGCCAGGTTTTGTTTACATTTTGTTTCGTTCACAACTTGTACATTTGGCTGCGGTCTTAAGGGGTTAACATTGTTGAGCTTTACTGAAAAATAAAGTATTATGTAAATGAAAAAAAAAGGCATTAGCCGGTCTATTCAAAGACAATTTCTCAAAGGCTGTTGAGAAAGTTTTTGAATAGAAGCAAAACTCATTCAAGTGTTTTCTCTCTCTGCTACTATTTTTGTCCTACCCCCACCCCCCTATAACCGCTACTACTATTCCTTTTTGCCTTTTGCCATGGAACTTTATCGCCAGTTTTTTTTTTTTTTTAAATGTCAACCTTATTAAGTTATACACATGCCCATTAAGCTAGAGAAATCACATTCCATGCTAAGGAAAAGGGAATTCACTTTCCAAAACAAAAATTACTTCTCAAACCTAAGTCGTATCTTGGCAGAAGGAAGGGGGCTAACCTAAAAACCAGGTGGAGTGATGAGAGCTGCTAGCTGATGATCTGTAAGATATTTTCAGACATATTAAAAGAATATCAAAAAATATTCTCACAATACCTCTGGGGAAAAAAAAAATAAAAAAATTATCAAGAATAGCCCTCAAATATATAACTACAAAATTTATGGATGGCGGAATATCATTCCCAGATGTATATCAAGTACATGATGCAATCATGCTTTCTCATATCCTAGAATGGAATAATTATAACATTGTGGACAATTTGTGGATAGACCAAGAACAAATTTCGAGTAATATACCTGATATTAAACTATTATATTGGATTGATTCTCCAACATTTAATAAATTAAAAACAAGATAATATTGGATATTTTTTCTAATCTACAAATCCTGAAGAAAAAATTACAGATTATAGAACATCTAACTATAAATTCACCAATTGAAATAATACAAATATATATATAGAGGATATTAACATAAAAAAATGGAAGGATAATGGTCTCGTAAAATTAGCTGATATTTTAAAACCAGACCTTCAAATAAAATCGTTTCAACAAATTCTCATAGATACAAAAGGTCTTGATAATGAACAATTTACATATATTAGAATTAAACATTTTATACAATCCAATCCAATACATAATACCTCAGTTATAGATAATATTCTTAACATAGAACATAAGAATAATATGGTCTCAAAAATAAATAAGGTTCTATATAGTAGATACAATAAGGGAAAAATGAAATCTATGTTGAAATGGGAAAACGATATAGGGAACGAGTTTTCACTAGATCAATGGAAGGAATCATTCGATTTACTTAGGAAAGCGATACATAGTATAAGTTTGTATGAATTACAGATTAAATTGGTTCATAGGTGGTATATGGTTCCTGCGAGAGTTGCAAGATTCCATCCTTCCACAGATCCTCTCTGTTGGAGATGCTTAAGATGTGACGGAACGTTTAGACATATATGGTGGGCCTCCCCTCCCAAAAAATAAAAATTCTTAAAAAGAGATACTATAGTCACCAGGACTACTACACTAAAGTGTCTCCTATCTCAGTGCTGCACTATGTGCAGCATCTACATTTAGCATCTCCACGCTCTGCATGGAGACGCTGAACATTCCCCATAGAGATGCATTGATTTATTGCATCTCTATGAGGAGATGCTAATGGATAATTGATAATCTCTGCTATGAAGCCAGGCCAGCTACGTCGAGACCAACATGGTGTTGCAAAAAAGGTGAGTAAGAACACCATTCCCATGCGATCAGAGAGGGCTGGTAACAAACATACACATTCTCCCACACAGTCACAAAGTATTTATTATTAAACACTCAAATAGATACACACAGACATAAGAGATACACAAAAAAAATGCATATTTTGCCACCCTCCTGTTTACTACCTCTTGGGCTCAGAAGGGTGGCTTTTCTGGGGTCCAGTGGGACTGGGCAGCAGCAAGTGACATTAGGTTAGTTGGGCTGGCTGTGGCTGATGGAAATAGGCTGCCAGACTCCCACTCCTCCCGTCTCTCCAGCCCGTGCAGATCTCTGTGCACCGGGAGAAGCAAAGGTAACCAATTACTTCCTCCCAGCACTGAGGCCACGCAGGGGAATGGGCGGGCAGCTGGCTCTTAGTAATGGGACGGGGTGGAGGCCAGCTCTGAAGAATGGGGGATGGCTCTGAGGAATGCAGGCGGGCAGGCAGGCTGGCTCTGAGGAGGGAGGAGAGGGGAGCGGGCGCCAAGCAGGCAGTCCCCTGCCAGCTTGCAATTCCCCTGCGGTATTGTAATAGGAGGAGAAGGAGGGAGTGGGCTGACAAATCCCAGGCACCAGGACAAAATTCATAGTCACCATGGCGACCTGGCATTTGTCAAGGCCCGACACAAGCCCACAATCCAAACGGATTTGGTAGATTTGCCTTTGCCTGCTGTTTTCTCTGAAGTCAGTCATAATGTTTCACAACTTAAATTTCAGATGGTTGTGCATGTCCTTGAAAACATCAGAAGGGAGAATAGAGGTAAAAAATTTTGTTAAGAGAGGCTTGAAAGGACTTAATGAAGAATATGACATATTTACATTAAAGGGACACTATAGTCACCTGAACAACTTTAGCTTAATGAAGAAGTTTTAGTGTATTGAACATGCCCCTGCAGCCTCACTGCTCTGCCATTTAGGAGTTAAATCCCTTTGTTTATGAACCCTAGTCATACCTCCCTGCATGTGACTTGCACAGCCTTCCATAAACACTTCCTGTAAAGAGAGCCCTATTTAGGCTTTCTTTATTGCAAGTTCTGTTTAATTAAGATTTTCTTATCCCCCGCTATGTTAATAGCTTGCTAGACCATGCAAGAGCCTCCTGTATGTGATTAAAGTTCAATTTAGAGATACAATTATTTAAGGTAAATTACATCTGTTTGAAAGTGAAACCAGTTTTTTTTTTTCATGCAGGCTCTGTCAATCATAGCCAGGGGAGATGTGGCTAGGGCTGCATAAACAGAAACAAAGTGATTTAACTCCTAAATGACAGTGAATTGAGCAGTGAAATTGCAGGGGAATGATCTATACACTAAAACTGCTTTATTTAGCTAAAGTAATTTAGGGGACTATAGTGTTCCTTTAATCTGAGTAGGTGTAATTTTATATTTCACTTGCCGTTTTTGGTTATTAGTTTTGGTGTTAATTTTTATGATTTTAATGTAAACTTACAGAAACTGGTTAATATTTTCCTTAAGAAACCTTTATTTACTTTACTCCTGCACTTTTCTGTATTTTATGCTTTTGCAAAATTGCCACTTAGTTTCACAGTCTAGCACATTTGTGCTTATTTTGTGCACTTTAGCAAGGTTTCGGCTCTACTCGCTCATGCTATACTTTTGTACACTAGTGATGCTTCTGCTTAATTCCTGAGCCTTGCACAAGTGCACTTATTGTTTATTGCGGGTCTTTTGCTCCTGTGATGTTACATGGTTCTGCACATGCTCACTTCGTTGGGGTGGTGCTCCACTTGCATTCCACCTTAGGTGAACTTGCTATTTTGCACTCCATTGACAACTTTTGGTTTTGTTAATGCGTCATGCTTTATTGCCCATCTCCAATCTTCTCCCATAATGGAATGAAGGGGTAAGTGATTATTAACCCTAATTGATTTATTGTGCACTGTATATATTGGTGTTATGTTTTATGTGGTGTTAGCTTGTCAAAGACTTTTGTTAAGTTTGAAATGTTGCTGTGTGTTGCGATCCAATAAAACGCTCATACTTGAAAATAATGAGTGCTTCTTTTTGGATGTGTCGAAGGAATCATGACACTTTACCCTAAATGCCCTGTCATCATCCTTACCACAAGCTTTTTAGGTCTTTGTAGCAGATTGTATTAATGCTGTCCTCAGAAATTCGTATTGAAAATGTATTCGTGTAATGGTTTCCCTGTATATCTGTAAAGTGTATGTAGCTTTCGTATGATTGTTCGGTAGTTTCATACGAATGTAACTACCGAACCATCAGACCACCCCAGTGAGAAGTGTGCGCCTCGTTAAGCGTTCACACTCTGTAAACCGCCGCTTAATTGATACATTGTATGTGCCTGTGTGGTCGCCGTTCGGTATACGAACCACGTGCGGCGGCCATCTTACGCAAGAAAATCTCAGCGGTGTTTGGTCGTCGAGTGTCTGGAACTCAAATCGGACACTCAAACAACCGAACACCGCTGAGACCACCAGAGCTCCATAACTCCTGAACAGAGGGACTAGTCAGCCCCTTGTTCGGTGAAATCAATGTCCCGAACAAGGGAATTAATACGAATGGAAGATTAGCTGTGGATGGCAGGTATTTCTATGTATTTTAACTCCTGAACAGAGACCGACCGCAAGGCCAAAACACATGGAGCCTTTTTCGGATACAACCTCGTGTGCGGTCGGTCAAATTACACCCTCCACCTAACTCCCAAACCCCTGGTCCGATCTGGGTGAATTTGGGATATGTTAGTGACCCAGATCAGGGCTACCAGGGAGTACCCAAAGTATTATTCTACCTAATTGTTTTGGGGTACATCCAGAATTAGGGTAAAACTCCAGTATGTTTAATGGGATTATGTGTCACACTGAGGGGAGGAGATGTGTGGCAGGTAACTGTTACATTATTAGTTACTGTACTAATTATGGTGAATCCCTCCCTTGCATGGGAGAATGCTTTAAAAGGAGGTTGTGTGGATTAAAAGTTAGTTCTGCTCCTGATGCTGTGTGTCGTCCAGTCACTGGGATCCGTATTGGGATATTCGTGGATTACCTTGCTTGCTGTGATTATTACTCTATGGTATTTTTATTACTTGTTCCTGAGCCTCCCTGGGATCTTTAGTGGAGTTAACCTGTGAAAGACTCTCCGCTACAGTCTTCAAGATGCCCTATTAATTCTGCACAAGGCAATAACTTAACTAAGGATTCAATTATAGAAAGCAGAAAACAGGAAGAAAGCAAAGCTTTTCTGGGTGTGTTCTGCCTCTCCAGATAAAATGGACTAGATCCTTAAAGTAACCCTGCCAGATATAGGTTTGATGTTTTCTAACCACCTGGCTGACTGGATGTTACACAATTATGTGGTTTGTCTCTTAATGCTCACGTGTCACAATGTATAGTGAAAACTATTTTTTTATTCTGGATCAAAAGGACAAAAATAAAATTCAACGTTTCATCTATGAGGCCTTAATCATGTATGTATTCCGGACGAAACTTATTTAATTTTTGTCCTTTTAATTCAGAACAAACATTTTTTGTTTTCACCCTACATTGTGAGGTCTGTGGACTTTTCTCCTTAAGCAGTTCCTGATAGTTGGCGGACCCCCAACCACAGATTTCAAATGTAGACATTGTTATTTCATTTATTTTGTGCATTGTCCCTTAATACTATTAAAAGCCCATATTTTAATATATTACCATTACCCCAGTATCTTGCGGACAGCATCAATCATGTTTCAGTGGGTGTTACATATCACTGTTTTGGAAGCACATACTTGTGTCTCATAACAGGTTAAAAGTTACCAACATGGGCGGGGCGGGGCCGGGCCGCCGAGCTGACTGGAAGCCATCTGCACTGGCTCCAGTTCCAAACCCATGGAAATCACATAAAACGGTGGTACCGACCGACCCAAAGCCTGATATGCTAACACCATTCAACAGAGCATATCCCCAGCTTTAATCCGATACCTGGAAGGAACCCACTGCACACCAGATGAGCTAAAACAGCTACCCTCGGCCTACTAGCCACCATAAGCCTGAACACATGCGGTCGCCGAGATTACTCTTAATGCCAAGACGGGAAACAGTCTCACGGAGGAAACCTGGACATGAGGAGCCCTACCGTGGCTCGGGGCACGGCCCCGCTCCCCCCCCTCGGCCGGTGGGGGTTATCCCGGCCACATGGCGGCAGAACAGCCTGTCGGAAGAGTGGACTATATTGCTATGGGGACAGTCACAGCGGATACCTTACAAAAGGCTGCTTAGAGCCCCGTTAACTGCGCTCCAGACCGCGAAAACTACTCACCTATCGTGAGGACCAAGCATGGGCAGTACACGTGGCCTTCGGTGCTGCCGGCCTCCGGATGGATTCCCCGGCAACCAGCCCGCAAGAGGGGTAGGCGCCCTGGCCTCCGGGTCTGAGGGGTCCCCGGAGACACTTGTCCCTGATGCCGTGAGCCCTGTGGACCAGGTGGTGGCAGACGGTCCGGCGGACCAGTGGCCGTGACTGACGTACACCATCCCCAAGAGTGTGGCCGGCGCCGGGAGAGACAGGGGGGGCACACACTCCACAGAGGATTGAGAGGCGATGGGGAGGTGCAGGAGGCAGACGGTCCGTAGACTCTAAGCGTGGGGGTCATGTGGACGGGTCCTGCCTCTGAGTGCCCACAGAGCCATGGAGAGTCCTGCTGGAGACCCGGCGAGCTGAGGGACATATAGCTGCTGTGCCAGAGACCAACATTTTCCCAGCGAGCCACAAAATGGACTATCTGCTTCAGCACACCAGGGGCGCAGGGTGAAGGTTTGCAGTAGCCTCTATCCCTGCTGCCACCCGGTCAGCAGAGCTGAACTAAAGGGGTATTTACCTTATAGTTGCCCTATGCTCAGCGGCTTAAATATTTAGCTTAAAATGTTTTATATGCTTAATATACCACACAATACTACACATACCTATGTCACACAGGACTGACAAGTCTAACATTGTCTCCGCACTCAAACGCAGGTGACAAATACTCACATACCTGTTATAATCATACTTCTAGAAAAAAGCCATCACCAGCTACTTGCCTGTTTAACATGATTGTACCAGCCTAACTCTACCACCATGACACACAGGCCCAGCATAAATATGCAATGTATGTTCTACTTTGTCATTTACCTTTCCTAAACTAGATACTAGCATTGCCGGTTAGGTCCTTTTTGCATTAACGTTACCAACTTAAGCTATAATTTTTGATGTTAGGCTATAATTTTTGATGTTAAGCTATAGTTTTAAGCTATAATTTCTGATGTTACTATGTCTAAAACCCGGTTACCTCACCATAACGGGAACAACCAAGCGTTAACTCTAAGGCACTAATCTTACGCTCCCACATATCCTAAGCCATTGCTGTAATCTAACTATGTCCTTCATTATCAACAATGTGCCTATAACCCACTGCTCTATCGCACCAGTATAGCACTGTTCCTCATGGCACGTAATTATTAAAATCCTACTCGATATTACGCAAATGTCTAATCAGCTTTAATGTTATCCTGTTAAACTTGCATGAAACTCCAAATTACCAAAAAATGTGCAAGTTATTTATGTACCACATTTATGTTAATCACTCTATGAAAACCGCGCTTGTGAGGGCTGATGTGGCTGTACAAGCAATGTTGTAACCTCCTATGCACAACAAAAAAAAACATTTTATGTTGGCTTTGTGTAAATAACATATCTGTTCTCTCTCTCCATTTTTAGATTACCTGTCCAAAACCGCTTCAATAACTTATTCTGTTTCTCTCCTCTCTCCATGCTGCTGGTAAATTTACTTCCCCTTGCAGGCATTGCTTTCCTTTAGGCTGAATTCAAGCAAGAGAGAATCCCAGAGGATAGACTGAATGATTAAATAAGTGCAGAGCACAGCCTACTCAGCCTGCTGATAGACACAGACTGAACTGAATGAGATAGGTGGAAGGTGGAAGGTGGAAGGGGCTTTTTTTTTTTTTTTTTAAACCTCTGATTTTATATAAATCTAAACATTTGCCAGCAATTTCTGCTAGCATGGTGTATAGCTGAAATTTGATGCTCTATCATTTAAGTTCAAGTTGGGTTTGTCCTGACAGGTACCCTTTAAAAGTAGAAGGACTTTACAGACAGTCACAATCTCAAAATTATCTAAACAGCCTTTGTTATTCACAATCAATGTTAGCCTTTAAAGAACCACTATAGGCACCCAGACCACTTCAGCTCAATGAAGTGGTCTGGGTGCCAGGTCCATCTAGGGTTAACCCTGCAGCCGTAAACATAGCAGTTTCAGAGGAACTGCTATGTTTCCATTAGTGTTAATCCAGCCTCTAGTGGCTGTCTCATCGACAGCTGCTAGAGGCGCTTCTCACTGTGATTTTCACAGTGAGAAGACTCCAACGTCCATAGGAAAGCATTGAGTAATGCTTTCCTATGGACTGATTGAATGCGCGCGCGGCCATTGCCGCGCATGGGTATTCGGCGCTGACGTTGGAAGAGGGAGGAGAGTACCCAGCGCCGAGGGAGCCCGGCGCTGGAGAAAGGTAAGAATTTAACCCCCTCAGGCCCTTTGAGCCCGGCGGGAGAGGGACCCTGAGGGTGGGGGGACCAAAGACCCTATAGTGCCAGGAAAACAAGTTTGTTTTCCTGGCACTATAGTGGCCTTTTAACTGTTGCATGTAAAAACATAAAATGGCATGGTTATTACTAGCTGCAGCATACCTGATCCTCTGGGGTCATAAGGCCAAGTGTGGAATCCTCACCAACAGAAGGGTGCCTCAGATTTCCCATTGTGGGATGACGGGAGGAAGGGAATGACGGACCCTCCCGCGGAAAGTTGTGAAACCCATTGGGAAATCCTGTGTATCCCAGAGCTACAAAGAGGAAATGGGAGACAAAATGGAAAAACAAATTATAAAAATCTGAAATAATTATTTTGTTTCACAATTTGTTATCCAACTAATAGCACAGTATGTCTAAAAGACTGTCAACAGGTTATGGTAACGTTATAGCATTTTGTGTCATGCACCAACTCCCTCTTCCTGTTGAACTTTCAAAACGGGGGGGGGGGGGGGAGGGGATTAACAACATATATTTATTATTCTGATGTGCCAGAGGAAAAGTAGCATTTTGCAAGATACCTGTACCATGCTCTTTTCGCAATAATGAACTGTACCAGAGCCTCCACACAGAAGCGCATTCTTGCTCAAATATAAATGCTCAGTTTTAAACCCTTAAGGACACATGACATACGTGACAACCCTTAATGGGTTAAAAAGGGATAAATGATATCATAGAAGAGAAATGTATTGCTTTCCATGGAGTAGTACATGACATAAATTGATAGAAGTTCAAAAGAAGGGCAATTTAGTAACAAAATAATTAATGCTGCATGTGATTTTAGATTTGATATGAATCTATCTATTCTAAGCATCAAGAAACAGATCATGAGAAAAGATTATTTGTGCTTAATGGATGCACCATGTAGAAACGGCAAGCTGCTTCTCATTAGCGTAGTTAGGGGAATAAAAGGCTGCACTCAGATATCTGGCATTGTTGGCTGTGTAAGTAACACTAGCAGCTTTTGAAATGCCTGGCACTATTACATACATATGTTGCTAGCTTGAAATGGTCATATTTAAATCTTTATCGCGCCAATAGCAGACGGAAAATACAATTAGCAACAAATGTTGTGAAAGAGGTTATTATTTTATCGCGTAAGCAATCATTTTGCACATTTAGCCATTCACTACAACATAAAATCATGATATTTGTGATTTTATGTTGTAGTGAATTAAAGAACACTGTATGTCATAGTCATGCAAAACTATTGAAAGCAAGAAAGGATTATTTCAAATTCAGAACATTCCGCTTTTCTGAACTGCTTTAGGGATTAAAAGTACCATCCTCACTTTATTGGATTCAATGATTCCCTATGAGAAGTGATGCAGGTGTAGTGTGGCGAGTGCCGAACATGAACCCTGAGGGGCGACAGAGTTGCTTTTATGGGCAGTTTCAAATACATGCTTTTATTTGTAATCCCGGAATGTTCCTTTAAATAAACAATGCCATTATTAGGAACACTGCATTTTACCAGCAACTTCAATGTTTAGAAAGTAATTAAAGGACATGGTCATCATGATGCTGTTTTTGCATGGGACTGTTACTTATGTTCAAAGTTTTTATTTAAGGGAAAGCAAAGCTTCAAGCTGCTTGGATTACAACTGCCATCATGCAAAACTAATAAACTCACTTATTCTCAGAGGTTTCAACTGTCACCTTTAAAGAGACATTAAAGGCACCCAGAGCACTTCAGCTCATTGAAGCGGTCTAAGTACAAAGACCTTGTACCTTAAACACTGCAATGTTTACTTCAATAATTACATTGTAGGGTTAAGACTGCCTCTAGTGGCTGTAAATCAGACCACCACTAGAAGCACTTCCTGCTTGCACAGAAATAAGTAGGCTGTGCTCTGCACTAATTTTATCAGGCAGTCCATCCTCTGAGCATCTCTCCTGCTTAAATTCAGCCTAAGGGAAAGCAATAGATAAAAGTAGGTATGAAAGCCTACACGTACTAGGAGATTCCTAACCAAATCGAGAAAAATAGTGTTACGGGAAAGCAATGCCTGCAAGGGGAAGTAAGTTCACTAGCAGCATGGAGGGAGGAGAAAAACAGCCAGAATGAGCTGTTAAGGCAGCTTTGGACAGGCATTCTGAGAATGGCTAGACAGAACGGATACATTTTATTTATGCAAAACCAACATGGCGACTTTTAACCTGTTATGAGGTGCAAGTATGTGGTTCCCAAACAAGGATGTGCAGAAAAGGTGTGTATTACAGCAGTTGTGGCACCCACTGAAACATGATTGATGCTCTCAGCAAGATACAGGTGTAATCTCCATTACACCTGTATCCACCTATATAGTCCCTTAATACTATTAAAATCCCATTTTTATTTTAAATAAGTTTTACTGCAATTGGAGTGGGAGGACCTTATGCATAGTAACCCTTTAACGGCACATATACAGACGGAAAGCTGCTCTCATTTCCTAAAGCGAAATTAATGTCTCTGGGCGTGACAGTTCCTTGTTCCACAATACAAGTTACAAGTGAGTTATGCTTTAAATTTGTATTTTAATAATATCTGCTTCTTTAATAAAATAAATTATTAAAATTACTCTGCCGCCTGAGAACAGTATAATAGACAACATACACAATATTTATTCTGACTGCAGTTTAACACCACTTGAGGGATGAAGAGGCTGCTAAAGAAACCTTCATAATCCCATGTCCTAAGAAAAGTCTTACTCTGTTGATAGCATAGAGTGGCTGTTGGCAACATGGACAGCCTGCAAGCTTATACAAGGGATAAAAACACCATGCATCTCATGCTAAATGCTGGATCTTGTTAATCACTGGAATTGGAGGAAAAAATAATGAATTTTGTTTAATGCATTAGGGAAAAGCTACAGCATTGTGTTAAAAACACAGAAGAATATCTGCTTTAAATTCCCCTCAGCATGGGCCAGTTTTGATAAGATTAAAATGTAGCTACCCATTACAGATTTTAAAAATGGCTGTTGCCACTATTCTTGGACAACTACCTCTGAATTACTAATAGCTTAGGTTTCCAATGGTAACACTGACTTCACTTCTCACTCACACAGGGTTTTTACGAGATTCCAAACTTTTTAAGTCTCCTCACCTCCAGGAGCCTGTTGGGTACGCTGTAGATCCATCTCTCCTGGGTGACCAGACCTGGTGATTATAACTGGCTCTTCCACTACGCTTATACTGTTCCGTTGCATCAGCTCCTGCAGCAAGTTGAAGATTTCTTCTGCTCTTGAGCATTTAAATGCAAATATTCCTGCAGAGGAGGAACATTAGGATTACTCTAAATTGAACATTAAAATGTGGTCAGTGATATACTATAAACTGTTAATTTGTACTATAATTGCTGATTATTCTACAAAAAAAAACCAAAAAACTCATCCATTATGAGACATTTTTTTAATCCACATATTATAACACTATGCGTGTGTGATTAAAGGATACCTATATTCAAAGAGAACACATGTTTTCCGATGAGGAACATTGGATTGGGTCATTGTTCAAAATAGATGCTCATCTAAAAAGTCTTACTCCGTTTGAACCTTTCATTAGCTTGGCAACCTCACTGGGCCAGCAAAATGTAATGAAAGCGATGTTTCAGCAGCCATATCCATAAAGAAGCAACCATACCCTGACCAGTCTGGCATCGCCGACCACTTTCAAAGGAGAAGAGATTAGAATCGTAGCCATAACGGCGCAGGCAGAGGTATGGCCATCTCACAGCATCACGCTTCCGGGTGTGTAGGACAAGCTCAGTCTGTGTTAATTCCATGATTCCTGAACCCAGTTCTGTCCCCTCATCATCAACGTTGGTGACCTGCAGAGAATAACACACAACACAGGCTCTTAAAATTAACTTGTTATAGGGGGTTTCTTTAGTTCACAAATCCAATAAAAGTTATCTTCTTTGCAAACAGAGAAGAGAAGTTATCAATAATAAGCACTCATTTCTAGGAGATAGCTTTAAAGTTCAATGCTTTACTTAGAAATGACCTGTGTCTTACCATCAGCCTGGTAAGGTCCCCACCATGATATAATAGGACACTCAGTAGATAAAGATTTATTTATTTTTACTGAAATATAGATTAAAGTGCAATTGTGATATTTTTGTTGAATTTTAATAAATACTGAAGATTATTTTATCTGCATTATGCTTGGTTGATATAAATTGTGCTAAAGGAGTTCTATAGTTTCAGAACTTTAATCACTGAGTGTCCTATTTTCCAAACAACTTAGATATAGATATAACGTTTGGAATGGTGTTTTCCCTCAACCTTGTTAGTCTTTTGCCCAGCTGGTCTCCAAAACAAAGAGGCTGTGCTGATGTCAATACAAGCTAGGAATTGGACACAGAAAAATTAGCAGAATACAATTATCTAGGCGTGAGCAAATTATGAGTGGGTTTCAAATTGACTAGTATCCAGAGCTACGCATTACTGGTGGAAAAAACAAACAAACAAAAAAAAGAAATATCGATATTTCTGCCGTGAACTAAATGCAAATCTTACCAAATAAACATGGCTGGTGTAACAGTACAGCACATGCACACTCATATACCTTGAACTTAGTGGGATGATTATCTGGGAGTCCGTCTCGGCAGCTGCAGCAGCTACCCATGACGTCAGCACATCAGGTGACCCCTGCTCAGAGAATAATTAATAATTACACAGAGAAATAAAATTTTAAACTTTTACAGTAACAATTTACAGTGGACAGTTGCTTTACACATGACAAACAATGTGGCTGCTCCAAATAGTAGGAGTTTCAACAAAATAAATTGTTTTCCATCTAGTCTCAGGGTTTAAGAACAATGAATCTAAAGGCAGGAACTGTGGTTGAAAACAAAGTAAAGTTCAGGTTTGTTTTAAAAAACACACACTATAACTGTAGCCAATGCACTCACAGTCTTTGTTTAAAATCCAGTCTTTATTGGGTCATGTTAAAAACAATCGTTTTTAACATGGACCAATAAAGACTGGATTTTAAACGAAGACCGTGAGTGCATCTGACTACAGTTATACCTTAGATATCTTAAGCCACAGTATGCACCAATCTGCATCAATTTGAAGGTTTGGCCAGTGTGCAAGGACCTCTATTACTGAGATATATATATATACACACACACACACACACTATCTAAAAACACACATATGCTGGGACAATGCTCATAGAATAGCATTGGAGACCTACAGTACATGTACAGTCACAACACTCCGCCAATCTGGTGCCTTTAAGTACGGAATCCAATGCATTTCTATGAGAAACATTAACACTTGAGTGTCATCATGCCCTGAGCAATTATGCCGAACACAAAATACTTACGGTAGATTATTTAAGATATTAAGGAGGAAGCACCTCTATAGGCTGTCAGCCTTAAAGCCACTAGAGATGTGCTTTCATACTAATGTAAATATTGGTATTTCTCTGAAATGGCAATGTATGACATTATCTGTATAAAATAAATTGTTTGGTGCTTAGAGGGTCCCTTTAAATGACTAATTTCCCAAGCTCCAAAGTTTAGGATGCTAATGCAATCAAATAATTGTTACAAAGAGCTACATTTTTAAAAAGCCAGAGAAACCTAAGTTATTGTATGCAAGATTTGTCATGTGACGCAAAATGTACCGTAAACATTAAAGCATGGATACTTCTATGTAATCAAGGTACACGAGTCTACCCTGGTCAAATATGTTTTCATCATGCAACTGGGTTGAATGATTACCTTTTAGATAGAAAGTATGGTAAAATGAGTAGAGACCTAATGTCAGAAAAACAAAACCTTAAAAATAAGCAATTCATTGTCAATCTAGTCCTTAAAACTTGTGGGAGAACAAAATATCCTGCTTAGTTAACACTATCTTTTCTATAGAGCCTCTAAACCAGAGGTAAGCAACTTTCAGCACTACAGATGTGGTTGACTATATTATTATTGCCAGCATTATAACTGTAGGATATAGTACACAACATCTGGAGTGCTGAAACTGCCTACACCTCTATAAAACATTAAAGGAACAACACACCATAACCACTATAGACCACTTTAGTGGTTATGGTGCCACAACGCCCTAAAACAGTAAGTAGTGCTACTGACAAATTATCTGGGTCCCACCAAGTGCCTGCTGTCACCTACGCTGCAGTTGGAAAGCTCTGCGGTGCGGGAGGCTATCATTGGCTGAAAGCACTTAGATGACATTCTCAGCCAATGAGCCATCCCTACACGGCAGGGTTTGACTCTATGAAGCTAATGGAAGCTCGTAGGATCTTCCATTTTCAAAGGAGACCGCAGCAATTGCCCAATGGTAACTTGTCAAACTGTTCTCAAATGATTTGGACTGTAGAGATTATTGTGTTACGGGTGTTCCTTTAGTTGAGTTGACCAGACTATTTTAGAACAAGATCCTTAAAGAACAGATTGTGACGATTATAGATTCTCAATGGACCATAATGAAGTAAGGGAATAGTCTTTTAAAAGGAACACTTTAGGAATCATGGCTACAACAGCGCACTAGCCGGTCGCTTTTACAGCACAGTATGAGCTGTAAGTTCTTGCCCAGGTAGCGTCAACTGATCGTTCTCAATGAGCTAAGCCATGTACCAAGACAGTCGCTCATTGAGCTGTGGTAGAGGTAAGGAGCAATGACTTCAGGTAAGAAGTCAACACGTTCTAAAATGGTCTCCATACAATGTTGGGGGACACCAAGGCATTCTTGTGCCTTTGTGATACTTTAAACATATAATGCACAGTCAATTCTGTGACCATTCTGTATCATCCAATTCATTAATACAGATATCATCTTGTCCTTTTAATCTGTCCGCTTCCCAAATACTTATACAGATCAATTCTATTGTCTTGATCTGTATAGATATCTCCACTCTTTAAATGGACTCTCGAAGTTGTCTAGATTGACCATTGCTGTAACTGTGTAGCTGAAAACATTGCCGTTCTCCAGGAAAGGCAATGTTTTCATTGTAGAACTAACTTGTCTGGAGTGGCTTTTATACTGACAGCCACAAGTGGCATGTGTGCCGAAACAGTGGAGTAAAACTCCACTATGTCAATCAGTGGTCTCAGATGAGCACAGCATGCCGTGCACGTGCACTAGCCTCCCAATGATTTCCTATGAATTAGTTTAAATCATCAAGCATGATGATCTCAGCCAAAGAAGTGGAGAAGAATACTGGAGACAGGCACTGCAAAGGAGAAAAATTAAGTAAAAAAATAAAAATAAAATAAAAATCACCTTTTTAACCCTTGCAGCAGGTACCCAATCGCACTATAGTGTTAGGAATATACATTTGTATTCTAAACTCTATAGTCTCCTTTAAAGTGGCATTTTCCCCGCCCCCCGCTCCTCTCAAAAAGTCTTTATATAATACTCACATTAACGGTGTTGGAATTTTACTGAAATTCCAATGAAGTCAAAAGATATACTAAAACGAAGTAGGGGCTTGATAGAAAGATGGAGCTACCTTTTGTCAAGCCTCGTCAACCCCCGAGCCATCACTAGTGGAGGATCCCACAGTCTTGCAGGAACCTTCACAGATCTCAGTGTTGTTCTCTTGTGTATATGACATGGACTCCTAGTGCTTCAGCTGAACAGAATCAGCAGAAAAAGTGTGGCGGCGAAGGTTCGGGTAATGAAAAATCAACTACCCCAGCACCCTATGGCAACAAAACCCCCAGTGGCACTGTCGGGGGTCTTTGCCGGAGGTCAGCGCTGCACAGAGCACTTTAACTCGATTTTGTTTAGTGCAGGCTGCTCCATAGAAACCCTCCAAGACCCGAATTGACCCTGGCAGGGGCTCCCAGCCTGTCCCCAGGCGATATGGACCAGTGCTTGGTTTTGCCAGCTTCCCAGTACTGATCTCTGCATATTTGTCTTAGAACAAGGCTCTTTCAGAATTGCACTAAGTGTGCCAACATACCACTATACACGGTGTTAAATACAGTAAATGTCTAATTTCTAATAGAATTGATATTAGCAGTGGGTTGGGTTAGGGTTATAGCTGGGCTAGATTTATGGGTGAGAGTAGAGTTACACTTCGTTTTGGTGTAGGGTTTGCTTTAGGGCTAGGCTTCGTGTAGGGTCAGGGTAAGGGTTAATACTGTTTTAGGGTTGAATTTAGGAGTAAGATTACAGTAGGCATAGAGTTAGGGTTAGCATTAGGTAAGGGGTATGGTTGGTAGAGCGTTAGTGTGGGAGTTGGTATAGGGTTAGCTTTAACTATCAAAAATTAATTTAGATCCTATTAGATCCATATCCTATTAGATCCATATTACATATTAATGTAACAATTAGGACTGGTAACAATCTATTCGTTGCACAAAAATTAGAAAAAACAAGTTTCTTTACATGTTTCCCCCATTTTTGCACATATAATGTTACATATAGGATGTTCAATGAAAGACATTTCTGTCCTTTAAAAAAATTATATATAATATGTATGGGGGCCCTTGAAGAGAAACCCTTAAATTACAGTGGAACTGTAAAATTCAAGGTTTTGTTTTGGTTCACAACGTAGACAACTGCCTCTGTCCTTAAGGGGTTAAAGGGACACTAGACCACTTCAGCTCCATGAAGTGATCTGGGTGCAATGTCCCTCAAGTTTTAACCCTTTACATGTAAACATAGCAGTTTCAGAGAAACTGCTATGTTTACATAGCAGGGTTAATCCAACCTCCAGTGGCAGTCTTCCTGACAGCCGCTAGAGGTGCTTCTGCGACGCTGGATGCAAAATTTGCTTCCAGCGTGCAGAACGTCCATAGGAAAGCATTGAGAAAGGCCTATGGACTGTTCGAATGCGCACATGCCGCGCATGCGCATTCCGCTCCACTTGGGAGCTGACATCGGCTGGGGAGGAGAGGTCACCAGTGCCAAGAGAGCCCAGCGCTGGATTAAAGTAAGTGGCTGAAGGGGTTTTAACACGTTCAGCCCAGTGGGAGGGGGACCCTGAGGGTGAGGGTCCCCCAAGGATTATATGTGTCAGGAAAACGAGTTTGTTTTCCTGACACTATAGTGATCCTTTAAGTAATTAAAAGTGATCAAAATATTTCCAAAGACGATTAAAGAATATAAAAGTACAGCGGATAAACATTGTGGGCATTCTCCAGCAATATTTATCAAAATATTACATCAGATTTGTATAGTTTCTGTTTACAAGTAGATTGGTCCAATCTATACACACACACACACACACACACAGGCACTGCGTGACATTTAGGCCTGATTAGTAGCACAGAAAGTGGAATTGTGAGCTGAGCGTGTATGTATATACAGAACAAAAAAAAAGGAAGAAGAATTAGTGAATGCACATAACTCATCTATGAAGATTTTGATTACTGGACATAATACATTTCATATATCAATCATTGCTACCATAATTTATTGCTAACTGCAACACATTCCTACACATCTACTTACATGTTTCTACCCAAGTACGTTATTCTGTGTTTCAAGTAACCTTTGAGACAATTTTGTTTCTAAAGTTGCCTACCTTGATCTGGCCATGGGTGAGGAATCAGAATGCTTTCTGTACATTCAGGGAGTGACAATCCCACTTTGAACCCATATCTTCCTGCATGGCATCACGGTGCCAGCGATGCCATTGACTGCTTGGTGACATCCATTGCTCCCTGTATTACCTGTCGATAAGAAGAAAAGTATTACATGAGAGATATGGTAAACCCAAATCACATGAAATTTGCTGTTTCAAGACCAATATAAAATAGCACTGTTTTAACCAAACAGGCAAAATAAAATGACCTACCCCTTGCATCACAAGCTTTAAAAAAAAAAAAACCACACACACACAAAAAAAAACACAACAATACAGAAGAAGTCTAATCTATAAATCATGGTAATTGATTATTTAAATAAAGACATCTTGATATAACCCATAGGATGGTATTATAAGAGGATTTAAGCCATTATCTCAGAAGGAGGGATTGCTTTGTTTATATAAACCTGGGAACTCAGTGGTCTAATATAGAATGCTAAAATAAAAATAAAACCCCCTGTATGATGATAGGGGCAAGTCGATAACAATATTAATCTCTGAATGACACGTGGATGTGGGCAGATGATGCTCTGCAGAGGGATATATACAGATTATATATACACAGACCCCCATATATATATAGCCTCCATCCATCTCACACACACGGGGGGGGGGGGGGATAGGGCAGTATGGCCATGTTACACGGTATGAATGGAGCGGGATGGTGCAGCCATAGAGATGTTATGATACACACACAGCCGCATACATACACCCATACAGCCCCCTCCGCCCGTGTACTCGCCGTGGCTCGGGGGGTCAGTGCAGCCCCGCACACCGCTCGCTCTCATGGAGCCGCTTCCAATCTGCGGCCAGTCACAGCGGCAGCATCTCGCAGCCAACCCCGGGACTGACCGACCGACCTGAGCTCGGCTCCCCCCACCCCCCAGCCCTACCGCACCGCGCAGGCCTCCCCGCCGGGGTCAGGGGTCACAGACAGCGGAACAGCGAGACGAGCGAGCCCCGGGATAGAGCGGCACCCGCTGGAGGACCGTGCGGCAGAGGGCGCTGTGCTGGCAGAGCCCGTGACGTCAGCGCCTTCACACCTCCGGTGCTGACATCACAAGCGCGTGAAAGGCGCTGTGAGTGGTGGGAGAAGGGGTGGGGGGGGAAGAGGGGAGGAGGGGAGGGTCACTGTGACCTTTAGCTCTCCAGCTGGTCCAGACTACAGTTTCCTTGGCGCTGGGCCAGCCAATGGCTCTCCCAGCACTGACAGCCAGGGCCATTCTGGAAATGCCCAGCTTTAGTCAGTAAGCCTGTGTCCATTGCATGGAGGCCCATCATGATCTGTCACATCAATTCTCCATGACAGCACCTGATGGACACTGCCTGCTGTGTGTACAATGTATGGATTGGCACACTGGGCACCAAGACCACTTTCAGTGTCCCTGCCTCACTTAGTCCTGCAATGTAAATCATAGTTATATTGTAATACTAAGACAGCCGCTAGAGGCACTAACGGGAGTTTATTGGATTCTAGGTCGCTTAAATGATGACGTCCTCACGCTCTGCATGAGGACATCCAGCATCAGTGAAGTGAAAATCTCGTAGGAAAGCATTGAGACCTAAGCTTTCCTATGGGGAGGACCTAATGCACTTGCTGCGCATGTGCATTAGAACTGCTTCAGATGATGTCAGAGGAGGAGGCGGCAGAGCGCCATATGACATCATCGTTGAAATCGGGCGAGTAAATAAAGGGTGTTTATACAGCTTGGTATTCCTAACAATATAGAATCCCTTTAAATCACTGGTTTCCAAGCTGTAGAATGTGGATGCTGCCTAAGGATCTTAGGATTTTATCATCTGCTGCCAATCAACGTGTGTAATTGTGTCAGAGAAAACATGGTGGGTCTGGTAAACTTGCAGAATGTAAGGCAGTTGGAAGAGCTCACGCAGGGCCGGCGCTTCCTATAAGGCGAACTAGGCAGCCGCCTAGGGCGCCATATAGGAGGGGGCGCCCTGTGCCCCCATCGCCAGTCCTTTAAATGTTGCAGCCGCCTGAGCGCTCTATAGAGAGCGCTTAGGCGACTGCCGCACTGCCTCACCTCCCCTGTAGCGTGGCCGAGCTCCTCTCCGGTCCGCGACCCGGCCGGACTGACAGGAAATGCACACTGAGTGTGCACTTCCTGTCAGTCCGGCCGGGTACAGGAAACACAAGCTCCTGTACCGCGAACCGGAGAGGAGCTCGGCCACGCTACAGGCGAGGTGAGGTTAGGAGGAGAACTGGTGAGGGGGAGGGTAAGGAGAACTGGGGGAGGGGGGATAAGGAGAACTGTGGGAGGGGGGGTAAGGAGAACTGGGGGAGGGGAGGGGAGGGGGGTAAGAAGAACTGGGGGGTAAGAAGAACGAGGGGAGGGGGGTAAGAAGAAGAGGGTCGGGGAGTAAGAAGAGGGGTGGGCGGGAGTAAGAAGAAGAGGGGTTTGGGAGTAAGAAGAAGACAAGTAGAGGGGGGAGTAAGAAGAAGAGGGGTGGGGGGAGTAAGAAGAAGAGGGGAGGGGGTAGTAAGAAGAAGGGGGAGTAAGAAGAAGAGGGGAGGGGGGAGTAAGAAGAAAGGGGGGAGTAAGAAGAAAGGGGGAGTAAGAAGAAGACAAGTGGAGGGGGGGAATAAGAAGAAGAGGAGAGGGGGCGAGTAAGAAGAAAGAGGTGAGGGGGAGTAAGAAGAAGACAAGTGGAGGGGGGGAGTAAGAAGAAGAGGGGAGGGGGGAGTAAGAAGAAGAGGGGAGGGGGAATAAGAAGAAAGGGGGAGGGGGAGTAAGAAGAAAGGGGGAAGTAAGAAGAAAGGGGGGGTAAGCAGAAGAGGGGAGGGGGGAGTAAGAAGAACACGGGGGAGTAAGAAGAACACAGGGAGGGGGTGAGGAGAGGGGGAGGTGAGAAGAACACAGGGAGGGGGAGTGAGAAGAACACAGAGGGGGTGAGGAGAACACGGGGGGAGGTGAGAAGACACGGGGGCAGGTGAGAAGAACACAGGAGAGGGGGTGAGGAGAAGTGGAGATGAGGAGAAGGGGAGGTGAGGAAAACACAGGGAGGGTGGGTGGGTGTGAGAAGAGAACCCCAGGGAAGGGTGGGGGGAGAGGAGAGACCACTAAAGGAACAGGGGAAAGCTCTTTCACACTACACGCACACACACAATGCATCCCTATACATACACAGAAACACACAATGCATCCCTTACACACACATGCAAACACACACACACACACACTGCTTCTCTTGCATACACACAGAAACAATGCATTTCTTACACACACTCAATGCACACACTTACAGACACACACCTTGCATCCCTTATGCATACAAACACAGATTCAAACAATGGATCCCTTACAGACAACCACAAACACACACTGCTTCCACTACACACAACGACACTGCATCACCTATACAAACTGGTATGCCTATACACTACATTCCATACGCACACACATTAGATCCTCTACAATAACACATAACACATGCCCTACACACTACACTCCCTGTGAGCGAATTTAATGGGTGGAACATATAGGTGGACTTATGGGTGGGCCTTATGGGCATACTCACCGTCAGGCCCTGGGGCCCAGACCTTGAGCTGTGTAAGGGGCCTCAAAAAATGGAGCTGCTTCCTGTTCTCCCAGAACATTGAATTTTGTGACCGCAGTTACAAACAGCCTCCAGAGATCCGGTTCTACACCAGACCAGTGGAGCCAGACTGCAGCTAGAGCTCATCACCATCTTCATCTGGTTGTAAGTAGGCAATCTAGTATATTATTAGTGACACTAATCTCTAATTAACCTCACATTCACAGAACCACTGCAGCTTAATGAAGTGGTTCCAGTGTCTATAGCCTGTCCCTGCAGGCTTTTTAATGTAAACACAGTGTGCAGCACTGGCGTTAGTTCATATGGCAGATCATATGGGTGTGGCATTGTGATGTCACATAGGGATGGGGGGGGCGGCAAATTTTTCTTTTGCCTAGGGTGGCAAAAATCCTTGCACCGGCCCTGAGCTCACGTCTGCCATCACAGCTGTATAGTATCTCGTTTTGACACCCCATGGCAAACCCCATCATAGTAAAGTAAGCAACAGTCGTATTGCTATCCCTAGCATCATGCAAGTAAGACCATATGTTATCCTTTTCTGTGCCACATTGGGTTTGAGGTATACATGACCTAGCTTTGGACATATCACTTCATGGCGATGATCAACAGAGACAGTGCTGCCTTCTATGTAGACAAGACATATGCAACAGGATGGAAATTCAGTTCGTAAATAGGACTAGCAAATTATTTGATTGTGATACTTTTGAGTTTAAAGCTAGCCCTCAACATTCTGCTGCCTCGGTCCAAAAACAAAATGATGCCTTCCACACTTCCATACACCTAACTTGTTACACAAAGCCTAATGTAGTGATTCTGGTGCAAGGTGCCTGTTCCTGCACTTTCTGCTCTGCGAACAATGCCTTTTCTGTGAATTGGTGTAACAAATCTCTGTGAGGAGATGGTCATTGGTGCACTGATTGCCGGGCATGTGCAGTAGGCCCCTCAATGCTTCGCTATGGAAAAACACTGGATGGGCAGAGATCATGAGATAATGATCTCAGCCAGGGATGGAACAGCAGCTGCGGAAAGAACAGCGTAGTGATGGATGAAAGGTAAAGTAAAACTTTTTTTTAATGGGGCATCTGTCTGACCAGCCCCTTTTAGATTTACCCATGTACTGTTAAAGCCCTCAGTTTTATAAGGTCCTTAAACTTGTGTTTCATGGGGCCTTTTCTCTGGTGCTCCTAGAAGCAGGAAATTAGCATTGCCAAAATCAGGGCTGCCTCATCAAATCCAGGAGATTTGGGGGTTATGTAGTTAAGGCGTTGCCTAAAGGTAAAGTGGCTTTGTAACCCCCATAAAAAAATGAGTATTTGTTGAAGATATAATTTTTATGATATCATAAGACAAAGTAGGTACCACTTTGTCTTATGTATATTTAAAACACTTGACAAAATACCACTGTCAAGTTTTGAGATTTTCCCCAGCCGTGACTAATGTCTATAGAGGCTTCTGCGGTGTTGCGGGACTCTTCATAGACCTCATTGATCTGCTCTCGCAAATGCTTGAGTGTATAGCAATAATGTGGGCTCCTGGCCAATGCGACAAGGGCTGAAAAGTGATAAAGGGTTCATATAGAATGGTTTAACATGCAATTGCTGTATTGTAATGGAAGGGTTAAAATATTCTAGTTTGTTTAAGCTTGAAAAGAACAAAGATTTGTATTCCATCCAAGATTGCCGAAATAAGAAGATACTTAATAGACCACAAAGTCTGTTTAGCCTTGAAGAAATAACATCTTGCAGCCCTCTCTCTTGTTCTTTGTAACAGTCTCGTACAGGCTGTTAGATCATGGCTAACCAGGTCGATAAACTGTTCACAGTGTGTGTATTTAGACAAAAAGATGGAAATGATGATATCCAATATTAACATTTTACAATACTATTACTTTGCTGCAGAGGGATTTAGATAGATTAGGGGACTGGGCATTCAAATGGCAGTTGACATTTAGTGTAGATAAATGCAAAATATTCTATTTCAGGGTAAAAAATAGACAAGCAGCTTAGATCCTTAAATGGTAGTGAATTAGGGAGAATATGAGAAGGATTTGGGAATTGTTAACATCAAACTAGGCAAAAATGTAGATGAGCAGTTGCTAAAGCCAGTAAGTTATTGTCATGCATAAAAATGGGCATTAAATGAACACTATAGTCACCTAAATTACTTAGCTAAATAAAGCCGTTTTAGTGTATAGATCATTCCCCTGCAATTTCACTGCTCAATTCACTGTCATTTAGGAGTTAAATCACTTTGTTTCTGTTTATGCAGCCCTAGCCACACCTCCCCTGGCTATGATTGACAGAGCCTGCATGAAAAAAAAAACTGGTTTCGCTTTCAAACAGATGTAATTTACCTTAAATAATTGTATCTCAATCTCTAAATTGAACTTTAATCACATACAGGAGGCTCTTGCAGGGTCTAGCAAGCTATTAACATAGCAGGGGATAAGAAAATCTTAATTAAACAGAACTTGCAATAAAGAAAGCCTAAATAGGGCTCTCTTTACAGGAAGTGTTTATGGAAGGCTGTGCAAGTCACATGCAGGGAGGTGTGACTATGGTTCATAAACAAAGGGATTTAACTCCTAAATGGCAGAGGATTGAGCAGTGAGGCTGCAGGCAGTGGCGTACATACCAGGGTCGCAGGGGTCGCGGCTGCGACCGGGCCCGGCCCACCGGGGGGCCCGGCCGCCCCTGCGACCCGGTATGTACCCACAGGGCCAGCCTCTTCTGCTGGGGGGCCCAGGAGCCGGCCACCTCCGGGCCCCCCGAGGCTGGCCCTGCTGTCACCCGGCTGGCGGGCGCGCGAGGGAGCACTGTCCCCTGAGTGCTCCCTCTTCAGCTCCCTCGCGCACCGCACTGAAACCGGAGCCGGAAGATGACGTCATCTTCCGGCTCCGGTATCAGTACGCGGCGCGCGAGGAAGCTGAAGAGGGAGCACTCAGGGGACAGTGCTCCCTCGCGCGCCCGCCAGCCGGGTGACAGCAGGGCCAGCAACACCACTGGACCCCAGGGAATCCCCCCAGCTCTCACACAGGTAAGGAGGCTGGGGGGATTAAATTTAAAAAAAAAACGTGTGAGAGTGTTAGTGAGAGTGTTAGTTAGTGTGTGTTAGTGAGTGTGTTAGTGTTAGTGAGTGAGTGTTAGTGAGAGTGTTAGTGAGTGTGTTAGTGAGAATGTTAGTGAGTGTGTTAGTGAGTGTGTTAGTGAGAGTGTTAGTGAGAGTGTTAGTGAGAGTGTTAGTGAGAATGTTAGTGAGTGTGTTAGTGAGAGTGTTAGTGAGTGTGTTAGTGAGTGTGTTAGTGAGAATGTTAGTGAGAGTGTTAGTGAGAGTGTTAGTGAGTGTTTGTTAGTGAGTGTGTTAGTGTTAGTGAGTGTGTGTTAGTGAGTGTGTGTGTGTTCGTGTTAGTGAGTGAGTGTGTTAGTGAGTGTGTTAGTGAGAGTGTTAGTGAGAGTGTTAGTGAGTGTGTTAGTGTGAGTGTGAGTGTGTTAGTGAGTGTTAGTGAGTGTGTTAGTGTGTGTTAGTGTTAGTGAGAGTGTTAGTGAGTGAGTGTGTTAGTGAGTGTGTTAGTGAGTGTGTTAGTGAGTGAGTGTGTGTTAGTGAGTGTGTGAGTGTGTTAGTGTGAGTGTGTTAGTGTGAGTGTGTTAGTGAGTGTGTGAGTGTGTTAGTGTTAGTGTGTGTGTTAGTGTGTGTGTCTGTTACTGAGTATGTTTGTGTGCGTCTGTCACTGAGTGTGTGTCTGTCAGTAAATGTGTGCGTCTGTTCATGAGAGTGTGTGTGTGTGTCTAAAGCACTTACCTTTCTCCAGCGCCAGGCTCCCTTGGCGCTGGGGATCTCTCCGTCCCGATCCGCCTCTCAGCTTCGAATGCACATGCGTGGCAAGAGCCACGCGCGCATTCAAACCGCCCATAGGAAAGCATTACTCAATGCTTTCCTATGGACGTTCAGCGTCTTCTCACTGTGATTTTCACAGTGAGAATCGTAGAAAATCCTCTAGCGGCTGTCAATGAGACAGCCACTAGAGGCTGGATTAACCCTCAGTGAAACATAGCAGTTTCTCTGAAACTGCTATGTTTTCAGCTGCAGGGTTAAAACTAGAGAGACCTGGCACCCAGACCACTTCATTGAGCTGATTTGATCTGGGTGTCTGTAGTGGTCCTTTAAGTGTATGTGTTTATGCATGCACTGGCGTACATACCGCGGTCGCACGGGTCGCAGCCCTGCGACCAGGTGCCCGCCGCCATGTGTTGCAGCCCCAGCCCGCGCAGAGTAAGAGCGGGGGGGGGGGGGGCCCACAGATCAGTTTTCGCACCGGGGCCCCATGGGTTGTGTGTACGCCACTGGCTGCAGGGGCATGTTCTATACACCAAAACTGCTTCATTGAGCTAAAGTTGTTCAGGTGACTATAGTGTCCCTTTAATTATCTGGATGAAATTATAATTTTACCTCTTTATAAAATAGTGGTAAGACTATACCTTGAATATTCAATTTTGGGCACCTATTCAAAGAAGGATACTATGGCACTAGAAAAAGTGCAGAGGCTGGCTACAAAATCAATAAAAGGAATGGAAGACTTTAGTTATGAAGAGAGGTTAACAAAGGTAAATCTGTTTAGTTTAGCAAAACAGTGCCTCAGAGCGGATATGATAGCATTATACAAATATATTTGGAGGCCATGCAAATCATTGTCTGAAAATCTATTCATAATGCGGGCTATACATATGACACTAGGACATCCATTTACACTAGAAGAAAAGAGATTTACTCTAAGGCAAAGCAAATGTTTTTTCCAGTAAAAACAATAAGAATGTGGAATTTTCTGCTTGAAGAAGTGGTTTTATCAGAGTCTGTACACATGTTTAATGTTCTTTAATTGTTTGCAAAAACATAATAGTCAGGGATATAATTTTTAATAGGTGGGATAACAGCTTCTTGATCCAAGGAGAGACTGCCATTCTGGGGTTGAGAAGGATTTTTTTTCTTGTATGTTGCAATATTAGCAAGAGCTTCAACCAGCTTGTATTTTCTTCTAAGATGCCAACTGCTTTAACAAGAATTAACCTTCAAAACAAATGTGAAAAAATCTGCGAATTTCTGATCTGCAACAAAATGTATCCTCCATCTGAAGATGGAGGCGGCTGTGAGGGACAGCTTCAGGTAAGTAAAAGTTATCTTCCCCTGCAACTCAGGTCCACCACATTGCAAGTGGCAATGTCACCATCAGGGGTCTCTGCAAAATATGCAATGACCCCAGATGGTAGAGAGCCACTTTAAACAAGTGGTAGGTGGTTAATTTCATTTAGCCCCTGACAGTACAGTCACAATTTGTTACTCCTCTCTCACTGTTCTGGGTTTTAATCCTAGAGTTTCAAAAAAGTGGCGCGCACAGTGCATAATTGCATATGTATCTACAGCTCAAGGCCAATACATGGTGATACATGGTATTATTACCTCTAGGAGCAGCAGTCTGTTCATGAGCAACCCTGGTAGACTTTGTGCATGTCAATTTGGCATGTGTGCCAGCTCACATATCCCATTTTAAGTAAATCCTGATGCAGTCTGTACCAGCTATACATATTGCTTCACTCCCCTCACTCATAACGGTTTCAACATTGTAAAGGCATGATTTTAAATTTATATATATATTGTGAGCGTAAAAGTGGCATTGTGGTTGATGGAAGATACATCAGGCCTGATTTGCTAAACTGCGACCTGAGAATTTTCAGTTAAATGCCCCAGGAAAGATGTTAGCGTTTGCAATCTACATTGCTGAGGTTCTGCAAAACATGGTATGGATCCCTGGGGCAGAGTATTTGGAGAGTAGGATGGGCCAATGCTCCAACAGCAATAGTTGCTGTGTAACAAACCACAATTTAGATTTGACTTAAGAGTTAACTAATTGACACTCACCTGTAGCTAGTCAATTAGTAGACAGGCCTTTAAAAGAAGAGGGCAGCCTGCTGCAGGAGAGGGAGAAAAAGACAGCTAGGAGAGTGAATGACAACTGTGTTCATTGCAAAGACATTTCTTTTGTTTGGAAATTGGTAAGTGGGAAAGCCACCCAATTGCAGATAGCAATTTCCTGTCTAGTAAGAGCTCAAGTAAGAGCAAGGGATTTTTGTTTGTTTTTTATTTAAAGCACCTGTTTTCTTACTGAATAAAGAAAAAGGAAAATCGAGCTGACTGTGTCCTGGACTTTATATACCCTAGAAGGCGGTGGTTACTGCAAGATCTGTGACAGCCCTACCTGTAAAAGAGGTGGTTTGTTACATATGGTGGAGAATGCGGGCATAACCACGTAAGCCTGAGGGTAGGAGTCAGTTAAAGCTCAACATGGAGGATGTTATCAAGGCTCTGATCCAGTCCACCTCTGTGCAACAGGAGACTAACAGGAGAGCTGCAGAAAACAGTGCAGCCCTGCAGCAACTGGTGCTGGCCCAGGCAGATGGTGCTAAAGTCCTGGCTAAAACACAAATGGAGTGCACTGAGTCCTTGGTGAAACAGCTTGTTGTGACACAAGCGGAGATGTTTAAAGTAGCCCGTGAGGAGCAGCAAAAAGTCACCCAGGGGCTACAACAGGAAATCCAAGCTATCTTTGGAAAATTGAATGGAGACCCTGATGGAGGATACCAGGGTCAGCCAAAGGCGATTCGGGCGAGCCACTATCTTCAGAAAATGACCACATCCGATGATGTAGAGGCGTACCTTCTGGCATTTGAACGCACTGCTGAGAGAGAGGGATGGCCGGCTGGTGAGTGGGCAAGCATATTGGCACCGTTCCTAAGTGGAGAGCCACAGAAAGCATATTATGACCTAGAACCAGCCGAGGCAAGTAACTACAGCAAATTGAAAGCTGAAATCTTGGCACGACTGGGTGTAACCTCTGCAGTACGTGCCCAAAGGTTCCACTCATGGTCATATTCTTCAGACAAAGCCGCACGCTCCCAAATGTTTGACCTCATACACCTTGCACGGAAATGGCTACAACCTGAAATCCATTCAGCTAGCCACATTGTGGAAACCCTAGTTATGGACCGGTTTTTGCGTGGTTTACCAGCTGCCCTACGTCGCTGGGTCAGCCAAAGTGACCCCCATACCGCTGACCAACTGATTGCCTTGGTAGAAAGATATGTGGCTGCAGGAGAACTGCTATCTCCTACTTCAAAGGAAAACCCGCGCAATCCTAAGCCCCATGATTCGGCAAGACCTGGTAAGACTGTTCAAGGTTTAAGGGGAGCTGAAGAGCGGCAGCTCTATACACAAAACACCAGGGGGGCATCCAGGTCTAATAGGCCTGGGAGAGGAACTGATTGGTGGACAGATTTCACTGTCAAATGTTTCAGGTGCAAAGAGGCTGGTCATATGGCCAAAGACTGTCCATTGGGGGATGAACCTATGGAATGCAATATGGGCAAAGATGAGGGAGCCCGTTCATGTTTGTTTAACTGTTATGGTACTACTACCAATGACTATGATGATAACCCGCATAAATGCTGTGTAACTGTGAACGGAAAAATGTCTAAAGCATTACTTGATTCAGGCAGTATGGTAACGTTGGTAACAGAGTCTATAATACCTTGGGTAAAACCCGATCATGTACAGAAAATAGGCATTATCTGTGTTCATGGTGATAAAAAAGAATACCCCACTGCAGAAGTAAATATTGGAACCCAGTATGGAGATTTAAAGTACCGAGTGGGTGTTGTACCTAGATTAGCCCATGAGGTAGTGATCGGTAGAGACTTTCCTCATTTTCTAGAATTATGGGCAGCTGTACAAAAGAGGAAACAAAATTTATCAGAAATTAGTCAATCGGCCGAGGATAATGTGTTCCCTTTTTCTGATATTGACTTGGGTTTTGACCACTGTGACGGAAAAAGGAGAAAGTACTGCCCTAAACCAGTATTAATAGGAGATAACCCAGCTCAAACTAGTGAGGAGTCTACCAATACTACAGACAAGGATAAGGACCTAATTGATATTGGAATTAGTCCAGGTAATTTTAAAAGTGCTCAGTGGGAAGATCCCACTTTAGTGACAGCTAGAAATGATATTAAAGTTGTGAACGGGGTTGCTAATCAGCCAGGAGAAGCCCTACCGTTCCCCTATTTTGAAGTACAAAACGACCTAATGTACCGTGTAGAAAAAAGGGATTCAGACGTCATTAAGCAGCTGTTGGTTCCTCAGACTTACCAAAATATAGTACTAAAGTTGGCTCACAGCCACGTATTAGGGGGACATTTGGGAGTCGAAAAGACTAGAGAGAGAGTCCTTAGAAGGTTTTACTGGCCTGGAGTGTTTACTGCTATTACAAACTATTGCTCTTCGTGCCCCGAGTGCCAGTACAGGGCTCCTTTCAAGACTTTTCGTAGTCCACTTGTACCCTTACCCATAATTGATGTGCCTTTTGAAAGGATCGCTATGGACTTAGTGGGGCCACTGGTAAGGTCTGCTAGGGGACACCAATATATATTAGTCGTCTTGGACTATGCAACTCGCTACCCTGAGGCCATTCCCTTGCGTAATACCTCTTCAAAGGTAATAGCTAAGGAACTTATGTTGATGTTCAGTAGGGTGGGTATCCCTAAAGAAATCCTGACAGATCAGGGGACCCCGTTCATGTCCAGAGTCACAAAAGAGTTGTGCAGGCTCTTACAGGTTAAACATCTTAAGACCTCAGTATATCACCCACAGACTGATGGTTTAGTAGAGAGGTTCAACAAAACCCTTAAAAGTATGCTACGCAAGGTAATTGATGCAGATGGAAGGAACTGGGATTTTTTATTGCCATATCTACTGTTTTCCATTAGGGAAGTTCCACAGGCCTCCACGGGCTTCTCTCCTTTTGAATTGTTATACGGAAGACATCCCAGGGGAATATTAGATATTGCTAAGGAGACCTGGGAACAGGAGACTACTCCCCACAGGAGTGTAATTGAGCATATAGCTCAAATGCAGGATAGAATGGCCACCATCATGCCTATTGTCAGGGAACACATGCTAGAAGCCCAGCAGGCTCAGAAAAGCAGCTATAACCGAAATGCTAGAGTCAGAGTGTTCCAACCTGGAGACAGGGTATTGGTTCTGGTCCCTACTGTGGAGAATAAGTTCCTTGCGACTTGGCATGGACCCTATGAAATAATAGAAAAAGTGAGTGATGTCAATTATAAAGTCAGACAACCAGGGAGAAGAAAGCCTGAACATCTGTATCATATAAATCTGTTAAAGCCATGGAAGGACAGGGAGATCCTAATTGCTTTAAAACCTACAGACCCCCCTATAGCAGAGCCAGAGGTGAACGTATCTGAGACTCTGTCTGTGCATCAAAAGCAAGAGGTCAGAGATTTCATCAGAAGAAATAGGGATGTTTTCTCGGTAGTTCCAGGAAAAACTAAAGTGATCAAACATGATATAATAACCGAACCGGGGAAAAGAGTTAATCTCAAGCCCTATAGAATTCCTGAGGCCCGGAGGGAGGTTATAAACTTAGAAGTTGAGAGCATGTTAAAACTTGGAGTCATTGAAGAATCCCAGAGTAACTGGAGTAGCCCTATTGTATTGGTTCCAAAACCTGATGGCACATGGAGGTTCTGTAATGACTACCGCAAGTTAAATGCCATCTCAAAATTTGATGCCTACCCAATGCCCAGAGTTGATGAGTTAATAGAAAGACTGGGTAAAGCTCGTTATCTAACAACCTTGGACTTAACCAAGGGTTACTGGCAGGTCCCTCTCACCGAAAGAGCCAAAGAAAAGACAGCCTTTTCAACACCCAGTGGCCTATTTCAGTACACTGTATTGCCATTTGGGTTACATGGGGCACCTGCCACATTCCAACGAATGATGGACAGAATTCTTAGACCTCATGTTCGTTATGCTGCAGCATATTTGGACGATGTCGTCATCCACAGTACAGACTGGGAATCCCACCTTCCCAAAGTTCAAGCGGTGCTTGATGCTGTCCGCTCAGCGGGCTTAACTGCCAACCCTTCCAAGTGTACAATTGGTTTAGAGGAAGCAAAGTACTTAGGTTATTCTATTGGGAGGGGTTTGGTTAAACCACAGGAAGCCAAAGTAGAAGCCATACAAAAATGGCCACAGCCCCTTACAAAGAAACAAGTAAAGGCATTTCTGGGTTTGATTGGATATTATAGGCGGTTCATCCCAGATTTTGCTACCATGGCTGCACCTCTAACAGACCTTATTAAAGCCAAATCCCCGGTCATAGTTAAGTGGTGCCCTGAGGCGGAAGAGTCTTTTAAGAGTTTGAAGGAAGCTATCTGTAGCCACCCTGTCTTGGTGACCCCAGATTTTTCCAGGGACTTTATAGTTCAGACAGATGCTTCTGATATTGGCTTGGGGGCTGTTCTTTCACAGGAATACCAGGGTGAAGAACACCCTATATTTTATTTGAGCAGGAAGTTAAACCCGCACGAGAAGAACTACTCTATTGTTGAGAAAGAGTGTCTTGCTATTAAGTGGGCATTAGACTCTCTAAAATACTACCTGCTGGGCAGAAAGTTCCGCTTGATAACGGACCATGCACCTCTGACATGGATGTATCAGAACAAAGAAAATAACTCCAGAGTAACCAGGTGGTTTTTGAGTTTACAATCTTTTAATTTCACTGTGGAACACAGGGCTGGTCTGCGACAGGATAATGCTGATGGGATGTCGAGGGTACACTCTCTGATTTCCATGGTCGCTCAAACCAATAGGTATGAGCTGGGGGGGAGGATATGTGAGCGTAAAAGTGGCATTGTGGTTGATGGAAGATACATCAGGCCTGATTTGCTAAACTGCGACCTGAGAATTTTCAGTTAAATGCCCCAGGAAAGATGTTAGCGTTTGCAATCTACATTGCTGAGGTTCTGCAAAACATGGTATGGATCCCTGGGGCAGAGTATTTGGAGAGTAGGATGGGCCAATGCTCCAACAGCAATAGTTGCTGTGTAACAAACCACAATTTAGATTTGACTTAAGAGTTAACTAATTGACACTCACCTGTAGCTAGTCAATTAGTAGACAGGCCTTTAAAAGAAGAGGGCAGCCTGCTGCAGGAGAGGGAGAAAAAGACAGCTAGGAGAGTGAATGACAACTGTGTTCATTGCAAAGACATTTCTTTTGTTTGGAAATTGGTAAGTGGGAAAGCCACCCAATTGCAGATAGCAATTTCCTGTCTAGTAAGAGCTCAAGTAAGAGCAAGGGATTTTTGTTTGTTTTTTATTTAAAGCACCTGTTTTCTTACTGAATAAAGAAAAAGGAAAATCGAGCTGACTGTGTCCTGGACTTTATATACCCTAGAAGGCGGTGGTTACTGCAAGATCTGTGACAGCCCTACCTGTAAAAGAGGTGGTTTGTTACAATATATATATATATATATCTCATACGTTGATTTTTTTTTCCTCACGACAAGATCACTTTTAATAACAATATTATATAACATAGTTCATAGTGTAATAATGCTTACCAAGTTTAGCAAAACAAACATATAAGATCTACATATATATTTATGTATATTTATTAGAATGTTAATATTCACTAAAGAAATAATTGTAAGGAATTCAAAGTGATTTTCAAATTTAAGGCCAAAGTAGCTGAATTGAAAACATATATGACTTAGATTAGGGGTCAGCAACCTATGGCATGTGCCTATGCCCAGCACGCAAGGCTTGCCGACACAAACAGGCTGGGAAAATTTGAGGACCTTCCCTTGAACTGGCCTAACAAGGGTCCCAATGGGACTTCTTCAGATATCTGCTGGTGCCATCTGAAAGTTCAGCACTAGGGATGATGGCAGAAGGCTGTGAGGGCAGAACTGAAATCACTCATTACAGCTTTTGTGATGGGAAATCCGCACTGGAAAACAGCCTCCGAAGCCCGACTGTGACCTGTACATGGATAGCTTGATCCCCAGCTTGAGACATTATAAAGTTTCAGAGAGGAGCCGAAACATTGTCTCCATTATTATTATGGAACGCTTTGTCCAGGAGGCCTATGAATCACACCTACACACCTATTACTGTGTGATTACCAAATTCTATCATAACCCAAATAGAGTCAATGTTTGCCTCACTAACTTGTATAAGGTTAGATGTTATGATATTCTTCACATTTCTTGCCTTCTCTGTCTTTTCCATGTAAAGAGTGCCCTGCTATTGATATATTCCAGTCATTTTTCTCATTATACCATGTCTCCGTAATCGCGACTAAATCTACATAATTAGTTGCCATTATTTCCACAAGTTACATACATAGTTACATAGTTAGATAGCTGAAAAGAGACTTGCGTCCATCAAGTTCAGCCTTCCTCACACCTGTTTTTTGCTGTTGATCCAAAAGGCAAAAACAAAATAAAAAAATTTAAAAAAAATACCCCAGTTTGAAGCACAATTTTGCAACAAGCTAGGACAAAAAATTCCTTCTTGACCCCACAATGGCAGTCAGATTTATCCTTGAATCAAGCAGTTATTACCCTACATTGAAAGATTATATCCGTGAATATTCTGTTTTTGCAAGTATGCATCTAGTAGCTGTTTGAACATCTGTATGGACTCTGATAAAACCACTTCAAGTTCATGGATCTTACTCCCTAAACTGCGAGCATTTCTAGATATGACTCTAAGCTTATCATTTTTTAACACACTTGCTACAGGCACTTTCTATCCTTGTTTTGGGGGGCAATTGTATTGATGTTTTATCACCCTTTGCAAAGATGCAAATCATCTCTTTTGTACAGTTAATTTCTATTCCAAATAGAGCTACCATGAGAAACAAAGCCAAGTTTTATCTCACACATACTGAGCTGAAAAGGAACCTTAAGTCGCAAAAATAACATACTTTTTTGGGGGGGAGGATGGAGGGGGCTATAAGTCCCCTGACATTACAGTGACCTCTGTGCACCCCTTTACCTTAAATAATGCAAACCTAATATATTTGACTTACTTTGTTCCCAGCACTGAGAAACCATTGTTGGAGAAATCCAATCCGCCTCGGTCTTTGTCATCCACCATGTTGGTGTCTTCCATTTTCTTGTCCAATCCTAAGCTTTTTTAAGAGAAGCATTGGAGACACATGCACTCCAATCAGTTGCTCTCTATGAGAAACATATAAAGAGGATACGTGTGAGATCTGAGCCTGACTAACTGAGGAAGTGCCTCTAGTGATTATCATCAATTAAAAGTAAATAAAAGGGAAAATGACAGATTAGAATCCAACTAGAATGAAGCACTCTCAAAAATGTAACAATCACTATAAATAGTAATAAACATTAACAAAGTCACCACATTCAAAACACAAGCCCTATATCAACATAAATAAAATGTATACTAAGTGGTGAATAAAGAGTGATAAAAAATAGGATGTGTATAACATACAAACCACATAAAACAAGAGCTGAATAGTCCAAACTCTGCAATAAAAATGCAAAATCACAGAAATTATATTTTGTGCTTGTCTGAAGTGAGCTTGTGTGTGTGTCAGTGACAGCGGTGTATTTACCTTGGACAGCACATTCAGGGGGGCGGCAGAAAGCCGCCCTCCAATCGCCCTGGCAAATGCCTTGTCAGCCTCTTGTCGTGGGGGGCCCAGGAGCTGGCCGGCTGGCCACCTCAGGGACCTCCCGAAGCTGGCAAGCACTGATATTGTGAGGCTCACTATGGAGCATTCTCCCTTGAGTCCTCCCCTGTTTAGCTCCCTTGCGCTCACCCCAGTGATACCAGAGCCGGAATATGATTTTACTCCGGCTCCGGCATCACTAAGAGGCACGCAAGGGAGCTGAACAGGGAGATCAGAGCTCCCTCGTCACCTCCAATATGAGCCTGCCTGATTGCCCAACCACATGCCCGCGTGCCTGCCAGCCCAGCCAGCAGCAACCCCACTGGGCCCCAGGGAAGAATCCACTCCAGCACTCCCAAAGATAGGCAGGCTGGGTGGATTGAAAAAATATATATATTGAGTGTGTTAGTGTGTGTCTGTTAGTGAGAGTGTGTGTGTCTGTCACTGAGAGTGTATATGTGTTTGTCAGTGTGTGTGTGTTTATGCTTGTGTCAGTGTGTGTATGCCTGTTTTAGAGTGTGTTAGTGTGTGTCTGTTAGTGAGAGTGTGTGTGCCTGTCACTGAGAGTGTATACAGGGAGTGCAGAATTATTAGGCAAATGAGTATTTTGACCACATCATCCTCTTTATGCATGTTGTCTTACTCCAAGCTGTATAGGCTCGAAAGCCTACTACCAATTAAGCATATTAGGTGATGTGCATCTCTGTAATGAGAAGGGGTGTGGTCTAATGACATCAACACCCTATATCAGGTGTGCATAATTATTAGGCAACTTCATTTCCTTTGGCAAAATGGGTCAAAAGAAGGACTTGACAGGCTCAGAAAAGTCAAAAATAGTGAGATATCTTGCAGAGGGATGCAGCACTCTTAAAATTGCAAAGCTTCTGAAGCGTGATCATCGAACAATCAAGCGTTTCATTCAAAATAGTCAACAGGGTCGCAAGAAGCGTGTGGAAAAACCAAGGCGCAAAATAACTGCCCATGAACTGAGAAAAGTCAAGCGTGCAGCTGCCAAGATGCCACTTGCCACCAGTTTGGCCATATTTCAGAGCTGCAACATCACTGGAGTGCCCAAAAGCACAAGGTGTGCAATACTCAGAGACATGGCCAAGGTAAGAAAGGCTGAAAGACGACCACCACTGAACAAGACACACAAGCTGAAACGTCAAGACTGGGCCAAGAAATATCTCAAGACTGATTTTTCTAAGGTTTTATGGACTGATGAAATGAGAGTGAGTCTTGATGGGCCAGATGGATGGGCCCGTGGCTGGATTGGTAAAGGGCAGAGAGCTCCAGTCCGACTCAGACGCCAGCAATGTGGAGGTGGAGTACTGGTTTGGGCTGGTATCATCAAAGATGAGCTTGTGGGGCCTTTTCGGGTTGAGGATGGAGTCAAGCTCAACTCCCAGTCCTACTGCCAGTTTCTGGAAGACACCTTCTTCAAGCAGTGGTACAGGAAGAAGTCTGCATCCTTCAAGAAAAACATGATTTTCATGCAGGACAATGCTCCATCACACGCGTCCAAGTACTCCACAGCGTGGCTGGCAAGAAAGGGTATAAAATAAGAAAATCTAATGACATGGCCCCCTTGTTCACCTGATCTGAACCCCATTGAGAACCTGTGGTCCATCATCAAATGTGAGATTTACAAGGAGGGAAAACAGTACACCTCTCTGAACAGTGTCTGGGAGGCTGTGGTTGCTTCTGCACGCAATGTTGATGGTGAACAGATCAAAACACTGACAGAATCCATGGATGGCAGGCTTTTGAGTGTCCTTGCAAAGAAAGGTGGCTATATTGGTCACTGAATTGTTTTTGTTTTGTTTTTGAATGTCAGAAATGTATATTTGTGAATGTTGAGATGTTATATTGGTTTCACTGGTAAAAATAAATAATTGAAATGGGTATATATTTGTTTTTTGTTAAGTTGCCTAATAATTATGCACAGTAATAGTCACCTGCACACACAGATATCCCCCTAAAATAGCTAAAACTAAAAACAAACTAAAAACTACTTCCAAAAATATTCAGCTTTGATATTAATGAGTTTTTTGGGTTCATTGAGAACATGGTTGTTGTTCAATAATAAAATTAATCCTCAAAAATACTGCCTAATAATTCTGCACTGTATGTGTTTGTCAGTGTGTGTGTTTATGCTTGCGTCAGTGTGTGTATGCCTGTTTTAGCATGTGTATCTGCGTCTGTCAGTGTGTGTATTATGTCAGTGTGTGTCTGTCATTCAATGTGTGTCTGATACTGAGTGTATATATGTCTGTCAGCGAGTGTTGTATATATGTGTTTGTCAGTGTGTATCTGTCAGTGAGTATATGTGTGTCCCAGTGTGTGTGTGACACTGAGTGAGTGTGTGTCTGTCAGTGAATGCGTGTTTGTCATTGAATGTGAGTGTAACTGTAATGGGTGAGTGCGTATGTCTGTGAATGTGTATGTTTCAGTGAAAGTGTGTAGGGCAGCACAAAACCAGAATACACCACTGGTCAGTGAGCTTGTCTGTAATTGAGCTTGTATGTGTCTGTGAGCGTGTCTGTAATTGAGCTTGTATGTGTCTGTGAGCTTGTCTATAGTGAGCATGTGTGTGTCAGTGAGCTTGTCTGTAGTGAGTGTGTGTGTGTCAGTGAGATTTTCTAGGATGAGCTTGTGTGTGTCAGTGAGCTTTTCTGTACTGAGCTTGTGTGTCAGTGAGCTTGTCGTGACCATGTGTGTGTCAGTGAGCTTATCTGTAGTGAGCATGTGTGTCAGTGAACATGTGTGTATTGACCTTGTTAGTGTCAGTGAGCTTGTGGTGTATCAGTGAGCATGTGTGTGACCATGAGCTGTCTGTAGTGAGCATGTGTGTGTCAGTGATATTTTCTGGGGTGAGCTTGTGTGTGTCAGCTTGCCTGTCTATAGTGAACATGTGTCAGTGAGCTTTTCTGTACTAAGCATGTGTGTCAGTGAGCTTGTCTGTTGTAACCATGTGT
Organism: Pelobates fuscus; assembly: GCF_036172605.1. Taxonomy (NCBI): domain Eukaryota; kingdom Metazoa; phylum Chordata; class Amphibia; order Anura; family Pelobatidae; genus Pelobates; species Pelobates fuscus. The sequence goes on along the minus strand of NC_086317.1, from coordinate 163,206,146 downwards.
GTGTGTCAGTCAGTTAGTGAATGAGTAAGTGCGTATGTCTGTGAATGTGTATGTTTCAGTGAAAGTGTGTAGGGCAGCACAAAACCAGAATACACCACTGGTCAGTGAGCTTGTCTGTAATTGAGCTTGTCTGTAATTGAGCTTGTATGTGTCTGTGAGCTTGTCTGTACTGAGCATGTGTGTCAGTAAACTTGTCGATAGTGACCTTTTTGTGTCAGTGAGCATGTGTGTGACAGTGGGCTGTCTGTAGTAAGCATGTGTGTCAGTGGGCTTGTGTGTGTCAGTGAGCATGTGTGTGACAGTGAGCTTGTCTGTAGTGAGCATGTATGTCAGTGAACTTGTCTTTAGTGAGCTGGTATGTAGTGAGTTTGTCTGTAGTGAGCATGTGTGTCAGTGAACTTGTCTGTAGTGAGCATGTGTGTTTTAGTGAGCTTGTCTGTAGGGAGTATGTGTGTGATAGTGAGCTTGTCTGTAATGAGCATGTGTGTGTCAGTGAGCTTTTCTGTAGGGGTATATTTGTGTTAGTGAGCTTCTCTGAAATGAGCATGTATGTCAGTGAACTTGTCTGTAAGGGAGCATGTGTTTGTGTGTCAGTGAGCTTGTCTGTAGTGAGCTTGTGTGTGTCAGTAAGCTTGTCTGTAGTGAGCATGTGTGTCATTGAGCTTGTGACAGTGAGTTTGTTTGTAGCGAGCATGTGTGTCAGTGAACTTGTCTGTAGGGGCATTTGTGTTAGTGAGCTTTTTTTGTAGGGAGCCTGTGTGTGTCTGAGCTTATCTGTAAGTGAGCTTGTATGTGTCAGTGAGGTTATCTGTAGTAAGTGTGTGTGTGTGTGTCAGTGAGCTTCTCTGCAGTGAGCATGTGTGTCAGTGAGCTTGTCTGTTGTAACCATGTGTGTGTGTCAGTCAGTTAGTGAATGAGTAAGTGCGTATGTCTGTGAATGTGTATGTTTCAGTGAAAGTGTGTAGGGCAGCACAAAACCAGAATACACCACTGGTCAGTGAGCTTGTCTGTAATTGAGCTTGTCTGTAATTGAGCTTGTATGTGTCTGTGAGCTTGTCTGTACTGAGCATGTGTGTCAGTAAACTTGTCGATAGTGACCTTTTTGTGTCAGTGAGCATGTGTGTGACAGTGGGCTGTCTGTAGTAAGCATGTGTGTCAGTGGGCTTGTGTGTGTCAGTGAGCATGTGTGTGACAGTGAGCTTGTCTGTAGTGAGCATGTATGTCAGTGAACTTGTCTTTAGTGAGCTGGTATGTAGTGAGTTTGTCTGTAGTGAGCATGTGTGTCAGTGAACTTGTCTGTAGTGAGCATGTGTGTTTTAGTGAGCTTGTCTGTAGGGAGTATGTGTGTGATAGTGAGCTTGTCTGTAATGAGCATGTGTGTGTCAGTGAGCTTTTCTGTAGGGGTATATTTGTGTTAGTGAGCTTCTCTGAAATGAGCATGTATGTCAGTGAACTTGTCTGTAAGGGAGCATGTGTTTGTGTGTCAGTGAGCTTGTCTGTAGTGAGCTTGTGTGTGTCAGTAAGCTTGTCTGTAGTGAGCATGTGTGTCATTGAGCTTGTGACAGTGAGTTTGTTTGTAGCGAGCATGTGTGTCAGTGAACTTGTCTGTAGGGGCATTTGTGTTAGTGAGCTTTTTTTGTAGGGAGCCTGTGTGTGTCTGAGCTTATCTGTAAGTGAGCTTGTATGTGTCAGTGAGGTTATCTGTAGTAAGTGTGTGTGTGTGTGTCAGTGAGCTTCTCTGCAGTGAGCATGTGTGTCAGTGAGCTTTTCTGTAGTGAGCTTGTGTGTGTCAGTGAGCTTGTCTGTAGTGAGTGTGTGTGTTAGTGAGATTTTCTGGGGTGAGCATGTGTGTATCAGTATGCTTGTCTGTAGTGAGCATGTATCAGTTAGCTTTTCTGTACTGAGCTTGTCTGTAAGTGAGCTCATATGTGTCAGTGAGCAGGTGTGTGAGAGTGAGTTTGTCTGTAGTGAGCATGTGTCAGTGAACTTGTCTGTAGTGAGCATGTGTGTGTCAGGGAGCTTGTCTGTATTAAACATGGGTGTGTCAGTGAGCTTGTCTGTAGTGAGTTTGTGTGTGTCAGTGAACTTGTCTGCAGTGAGCATATGCATGACCGTGAGCTTGTCTGTAGTGAGCATGCTTGTGTCAGTAAGCTTTTTGGTGGGGAGCATGTGTGTGTCAATGAACATGTCTGTAGGGAGCATGTGTGTGACAGTGAGCTATTCTGTAGGGAGCATGTGTGTGTTAGTGAGTTTTTTTGTTGTGAGCCTCTGCGTGTCAATGATCGTATCTGTAAGTGAGCTTTAATGTGTCAGTGAGCTTGTCTGTAGTAAGCATGTGTGTGTGTGTCAGTAAGCTTGTGCGTGTGTGTTAGTGAGATTGTCTATAGTGACCTTGTGTATGTGTGTCGGTGAGCTTGTTTGTAGTGAGCTTGTATGTGTCAGTGAGCCTGTCCGTAGTGAGCTTGTGTGTGTCAGTGAGCTTTTCTGTAGTGAGTATGTGTGTCAGTGAACTTGTCTTGTGAGCTTGTGTGTGTGTGTGTGTGTGTCTCAGTAAATTATCTATAGTGATCATGTGTGTGTAAGCACGTGTATGTGTCCGTGAACTGGTCTGAAGTGAGCATGCATGTAACAGTAAGCTTGTCTGTAGTTAGCTTCTGTTTGTATTCCAATGAGTTTGTCTGTAGTAAGCTTCTGTGTGTATACAAGTGAGTTTGTAAGTTTGTGTGTGTATACCAGTAAGCATGTCTGTGTATGTCAGTGAGATTGTCTGGCAGTGAGCATGTTTGTGTGCATCAGTGAGCTTGTGTTTTTATGTTAGTGAGTTTACGTGTATCAATGAGATTGTGTCAGTGAGATTGTCTGTGTCTGCATGGGAGTGTGCTTACTGTATAATTAAATATTTTACTCTGAAAGGACCTATATTATAAACTGGAGGGAAAAAACACACCAGTAATATATATAAATATATATATATATTAAACAGGTATACAATATCACACTAGTGAAAAGACACTCTGTGAGAAGCTGCTATATCACCAAAAATATATATATATATATATATATATATATTCAAACATGCAAAATCCAGCACACTCACTCATTTGGTTTTTTATATATATATATATATATATATATATATATATATATATATATATATGCACGCTAACAATGACTTATGGGGCTGGTATACATTTATTTTCCAGGGCTGCTTTGTATCCCCAGTCCGGCCCTGAAGATATCCGTGTACTGTGTTTATAGTATCTGTCTGTGGGGAGCTGAAGATGCTGAGAAACTCGGTGAATGATGAACAAATACTGCAGGAAGTAGTCCAGATGTCAGTAAACCCTGAGAGCACTACCCTCTACATCGGCTCCTGGTAACTACTTCCAAAGAAGGTAGCTTGTGTAGAATCACAAGCAGACTGGCAACACACCTGTCGGGGGAGCAAGCCGATCTGGGATTGTGTTTCGTGACGTGGCCGCTAACTTCAAAAAAGGCTGCGGTAACCTTAAAGGGATATTACCTTCAATCTGTGTCCAGGCAAAAAATATACCCTGAGTCTACGTGTTTCGTCTCTTGAATGAGACTTTTTCAAAACAAGGGTTCAATACCAAGTAATGTCTATTTATACCCTTCATATGGGGCATGGTAAAGATAAAATAAAAACCAGACATGGAATCCCATGTGTATTGCACAATAAATTGTTTATGTCAGTGCGTGTCTGTCATTCAATGTGTGTGTCTGACACTGAGTGTATATATGTCTGTCGAGTGTTGTATATATGTGTTTGTCAGTGTGACACTGAGGGAGTGTGTGTCTGTCAGTGAATGCGTGTCTGTCATTGAATGTGAGTGTAACTGTGAATGAGTGAGTGCGTATGTCTGTGAATGTGTATGTTTCAGTGAAAGTGTGTAGGGCAGCACAAAACCAGAATACACCACTGGTCAGTGAGCTTGTCTGTAATTGAGCTTGTATGTGTCTGTGAGCTTGTCTGTTATTGAGCTTGTATGTGTCTGTGAGCTTGTCTATAGTGAGCATGTGTGTGTCAGTGAGCTTGTCTGTAGTGAGTGTGTGTGTGTGTGTGTGTCAGTGAGATTTTCTAGGGTGAGCTTGTGTGTCAGTGAGCTTGTCGTGACCATGTGTGTGTCAGTGAGCTTATCTGTAGTGAGCATGTGAAGGGATAGAGAGAGTCAATAAATGGTTAAATAGCATAGGTTGGATAGCTGCACTTCATGCCAACTTCTACGCTCCACCAGCCCAGGGCATTGGTTAATCCTGGACTTTCCACAGTGGCCTGACAGGCCGAGAGGACTGTCTCACTCTAGACACCACAAATTAAGCTACATATGCCGATAAATAATGATGCACACCATGATATATATATTTTTTTCTTGTTTCTACACACTACCTATGGTCTCCTACCCTTCAATCACCTAAGGTGTTAACAATTTAAGCATGTACTACACTGTATTTCTGATGTATGAACCCCATCACTAGGCCATGCTTGTTTCCTGTTAATCACTGCTATCCACACTTGTAGCCAACCCTGACGCACACGATTAAAGCCTAGAAAAGCATAATACAGCATATGGGATACTTATAAGCAATGGTTTAGCTTATGTTTAACGTAAAAATTAACATTCTTGGGTGATGTACTGTTGTGTTAACGTCTATTGTGAAACCAATGTTTTTCTCACCCATGTGTCACCAGACGCCTGACTAACATGACTTAGCGAGTTACCAATCCGGATCTTTTGATCCTTAGCTTGTATTTTCAAACTGGAGTTTAACTACAATATATATAAAAAAATGAGGCACTGAAAATCTGGAAATGTACTCTAACTTGGCGTATTGTTGTACCAACCCTATATTGTAAATCGCTTAAACGTTTCCTCCGATTTCTCTTTTGTATCCCATACTATATGCCTTTAATAAAAATAAGATTGACAAAAAAAATAAATGGTTAAATCTCATCTTTTTAATATACTATATTTTTCTAACATTTATAAAGATTTACACAAGAGCTAAAAACCAGACTAACCACAGGTTATTTTTGATTTATAACTTCTGCTTTTGTAACAACAGACGCATCCGCAAGTTGACCTGATGCTTCCGAGAAGAAGTATCATGAATAAACAGACGTGCTTGACCACGAGGCATATGTGGTTTTGCAAGATCAGCTATTGCCACTTTTAGCATAAACATTTATCTTTTGTAAGCACATTTATTGCATATTTTGTAACACAAAGTTCATGACCTATACTGTATAAATATGGCAAAGTTTCACTAATACATTTGAAGTACGTTGGACAGCAAACTGTGTGCGTGTCATTATTTGCTCCATCGTCCTTCCCTGAATTCAGCCAACAACGGAGACCAGAGAACAACTAAGTGGGACCGAGTCACTTAGGATAGAAGTTGCCTTTCAGCTTGGTGGCAGCAGTGGGATGTAGCCAAACCATTACGGGTGAGTAGTAATTCCTTGTGTCTATTATTGACGCCCTGAATCTATGATCCCCGTGGTTTTGTAAGACTACATCCATTTAGGAAAGGCTATTTAGTATTGTATTATATTGTATTGTGACTCAGTTTACATAAAGGTCCAAATCTAGTAAGGGAACTAGACAGGTCTAGTAAGGGAACTAGTCTGTGGTAATTTAAGATACCTATAAAGAGATATAGGTGATTTCTCAGTATATAAGTGAATATACAAGAGTTAGAGATAAGTGTACACTAGCAATATATCACTTGCCTTCTCTGGTCCCTAGTTGTCATTTTTCAAAAGTTTATTGTGTTGTGGGCAATTGTGTAGGACAGAGATTTTGTGAGTAGATATCTGTCCTATAACCTTGGTCCCAGAATGGGAAATAACCAGTCCATTTGCTACCCTCCACCACACCCTGGGGAGTCATGTATAAAATATGTGTCCAAAGTCAGTCCCACTGGTGGCTTCTATACCATGCCATTCGTGGCCAACCTTGCAGGTTGGACCGAGGCTATGGAATCCGCCAATCCCTTCCCCAGATTAGGAGCTAATGATGAATATCACATGAACATGATCAAAGGATTATGTCGTGGTGATAAAAAGTCTTGGCCATGGTATGGTCCAGACCCAGATTGGGATAAAGAATATATGGAACAAGGTGGCATAAATTGGCTCCGAGTAGCCCCACATTGGTATCCTACTAACCCTGATGGTAAAGTATTGAAAGGGAAAAGAAAGAAGGAAGCTTCAAGTTTAGGCACAGGTACATCTATTACATCCCCTACAGCAAACCAGATCCCTTCCCAGATCCCTACTGCACCTCCACCTCCCTATGCCTCAGCCATTCCTGCCTCTACTGGCACATATCCATCCCTCAAAGGTCTTACAGGACCTACCAATGCTAATGAAGATGATGAATATGATGAGCTAGTTTTTGCCAGTGTAGCTGTAGAAGGCATTAATGAAGAAGAGGGAAAGAGACCCGGGGTAGCAAGGGGTGTTCTTCTTTAAAATATTCTACAGTACCGGGGACTAGCAAGATTTTGCTTCACGACAAGACACCCAAGCACATATTAACTAGGGCAATGAGTAAAGTAGAGCTGGTAGACAAGAATTCCGACTCAGCCCAAACCTCTCAGTCTACAGATATGACAGTGAGTGATGTAGGTACATATCCTTTTATGACCATTGGCTCACAACTTATAATAAAACCCCTGGCCCCTAATGTACTTAGAGACATTGTCAAGGGTGCCCCAAATTACAGAAAGAACCCTTCTGCATGTCTCTTGTATTTGAAGAGAAGTTGTCAAGGTCAAAATATGACCCAGATTGATATGAAACTAATCATAGATGGTATTCTGGGATATGACTCAGAATCTGGATGGAACTGTTCGAACGTCCCTTCCATTAATACTCCAGATTTCAGTACTACTACCCCTGCTGCTGACCAAAAAGAGGAGCCATTTAAGTTAGCCACAAGGGATGGGATTGAGACAATGTGGGAAGAAATTGAAAAGGAATTAACAAGATTATATAGAGATAGTTCTTCCATGTCTACTGCTTTGTCATGTAAACAGACAAAGGGGGAAGATGTTGTAATATATGTAAGGAGATTCTTTAAATGTTGGAAAGATGAGGCAGGGTTGTCATCCACTAAAGAGATGGATGTATTAAAACTACAAACATGCATAGGAAACATGATACCCTCTATTGGTCTCCTGGTTAAACAGTTGATCTCTGAATGGCCATCCCTTACAAGTAAGGAATTTCTTGTGAAAATCCAAGAAAAAGACAATGCAGGATGTTTTACATCCCCAACCCAGTCCACTAAACCCAGTACCTTTGTGGTACAAGGGTTAGCACACGCTCAACCCTACAACTCTAGACCCCGAGGATGGGATGGGACACATAGGGCTAGACCCAGAGGTGGTGGTTTCCAAAAGAGGGGGTCGTCCCCAGAGGTGAAGGTATCAGCACCAACAACAGTACCCTGACCGCAATACATGCTTTAACTGTGGCCAACAGGGTCATTGGCGAAGTGCCTGCCCTTTTCCCCCTAAAGCCCTGTCAAATCCAAATATGTCCCAAAACCATAATGCACGAACTACTTCCCAAGACTCCGCTGCTCCGATGACATTCCCAGCACCTCCACCCCCTCAATGTCCCTTTCCCCCTCCTCCTCCTCCACCTCCTCCGTCCCAACCCCAGCATGCCCATCACATTCCATGGCCACAATAGGGATGCCCGGAAGGAGACACTCCTGTTTTTCTCCAACTGTCCAGTAATAGTATGGCTCAACCCTTTTATGTGTTACACATTGAAGGTACCCCAATTCCTTTTCTTGTGGATACTGGAGCAACTTGCTCCAGCATATGCACTGCCTACTACGAAGGACCCAGGTCAAAAGCAGAACCTTCTGTGGGAATTAATGGAGTGTCTGTTCCAACATTCTGTACCCCCCTGCTTTCTGTCTACTGTCCTCTTAACTCTTCCCAAACCCTCCACTCTTTCCGCCTAATCCCTAACTGTCCTGTAAGCCTTTTGGGGAGGGATCTCTTGGGTATCCTGGGTGCCAAGATATTATGCACACCTCCAGGGGGTTTAGATCTTACCATGTTAGCACAACAAGAAGAACAGATAGACCTGTCATCCACAGTTTGGGCCTCCTCTAAGTTAGACGTGGGTTTTGTTAACTGCACACCATACAAGGCTAAACTTAGGTTTACCAACCCAATCTACCTCAAACAATACCCATTGTCTGACCAAAAGGTCCATGCTGTCCGCCCAATGATAGAGTCCTTTTTGACCCAAGGAATCCTCACTGTAGCTGTCTCACCATATAACACCCCCATTAATCCGGTCCCTAAAGGTGAAGGATACCGTTTTGTACAAGATTTCAGAGCCCTGAATTCACTAATAGTCCCAATAGCCCCCCATTGTCCCAGATGCATTTTTCTCTATACCTGTACACAGGGCCGGTGCAAGGATTTTTTGCTACACAGGCGAAGATTAATTTTGCCGCCCCCCCCCCCCCCACACACACACACACGAATAAGATGTATCTTTAGCGGTGTCTCATATCCAGCCTTTTGAAATCCCCATGTAGTGTATTGTACCCCCCTTTAGTGTGTCTTACACCCCCTTGTATGTCTCTTACAACCCCCATGTGTATCTCCTTTCCCCCCCAGCCCCTTTGTGTGTCTTTCTTTCCCACAGCCCTTTTCTGTGGGTCTCTCCCCTCAGCCTGTTTTTTGTGTGTCCCTCTTCCCCTCAGGCTCCTTTGTGTAACTTTTCCCTCCCAAGCCATATAGACATAGATATATAGCTACACACACATACAGGCACATAGTCACAGAAATATGCAGGCACACAATCAAACAAACACAGCCATACAGGCAAACAGTCATACAATCAACACATACAGGTACACAGACATACAGTCATACAGACACACACACAGAGACATGCAGACACTGGCATATAGATAAATAAAGACACATTTATACAAACACAGACATGCAGAGACATGAAGATGCAGGCATACAGAGACATACAGAACAAGGCATACAGATACATACAGGCATGCAGATACATACTTACACAGGCATGCAGGGACATATATACACAGACAGTCACACAAAGATATACAGAACAAGGCATACAGAGACATATGGATACGGTCATACAGAGACATACAGACACAGGCATACAGTGACATTCAGAAACACACGGACACAGTCATAGAGACATACAGACACAGACATACACAGACAGACATAGTCATACAGAGACATGCAGACAGGTATACAGAGCAGGGGCAGATCCAGAACCTAATCTTGGGGGGGGGTAGTGAGTTTCAGTGGGGTAATAGGGGCTCTAATTGAGGAGTTAGGGGCTGTAGTAGGGGGACAGGGGCTGTAGTTGAGAGTTAGGGGCTGTAATTGGGGGTTTAGGAAATGTAGTGGGGAATTGGGGCTGTAGTAGGGGGTTAGGGACTCAAGTAGGTTGATGGCTGCAAGTGGGAACAGGGGCTGTAGTGTGGGGGATATGGGCAGCAATTGGGGGAGAGGGGCTGTAGTGGGGGTAAGGACTGTAGTAAGGGAATAGGGGCTGTACTGGAGTTATGGGGTGTAAAAGGGAGTGGAAGGGATGTGAAGTAAGGGAGTTAGAGGCTGTAGAAGGGAGTATAGGGGCTGTGGTGGGAGCAAAGGAGCAAAGGGGCAATGTGGTTGGAAACGGGCAGTATGGTGGGAAACAGGGGCAGTAGAGGGGGACACGGGCAGTATGGTGTGGGCACAGGCTGTAACGAGGGACACTGAGGCAATAAAGTGGTGTCACAGGGACAGTATGGTAGGGGGTAAATGGGAAGTAGAGGGGGGACAGGGGCTGTTGAGGCGGGTAGAGGAAGTAGAGGGGGAGACAGGGGCAGTAGAGGCGTGTGAAAGGGGGGCAGAGGCAAGGGCTGTAGAGGGAAATAGAGGAGGCACACGGGATAAAGAGGGGGGCACAAAAGCAATGGAGGGGGGCATGGGCAGTATAGTGGGGACAGGGGCTGTAGAGGGGGGCATGGGCTGTATAGGGGGCACATGGGCAGTATGGTGGGGCAGAGGCTTTAGAGGGAAAGAAGGGCTGTAGAGGGAAATAGAGGAGCTGTAGAGGGGCAGTATGGTGGGGCAGGAGTTATGGAGGGAAATAGAGGTGCTATAGAGTGGCACAGGGGGCAGTAGAGGACAGGGTCAGTATGGTGGGGGCAGGGGCTATAGAGGTGCTGTAGAGGGGCACATGGGGCAGGGGCTATAGAGGGGACATGGGCAGTATGGTGGGGCAGGGTCTATAGAGGGAAATAGAAGTGCTGGAGAGGGGCACATGGGGCAGTAGAGTGGGGACAGAGGCTATAGAGGGGCTGTTAAGGGGCAGGGGTAGCATGGTGGGGCAGGGGCTATAGAGGGGTCAGGGGCAGTATAGTGGGGCAGGGGCATAGAGGGGCTGTAGAGGGGGCGGGGCAGTATGGTGGGGCAGGGGCTATAGAGGGACATAGAGGGTGGGGGCTATAGAGGGGCTGTAAAGGGGGCAGTATGGTGGGGCAGGGGCTAAAGAGGGGCTGTAAAGGGGGCAGGGGTAGTATGGTGGGGAAGTTTGGAGGGGCAGGGGCTGTAGAGGGGACAGGGGCAGTATGGTGGGGGCAGGGGTAGTATGGTGGGGGCAGGGGCTATAGAGGGGGCAGGGGTAGTATGGTGGGGCAGGGGCTATAGATGGGGCAGGGGCAGTATAGTGGGGCAGGGGCATAGAGGGGCTGTAGAGGGGGCGGGGGCAGGGGCAGTATGGTGGGGCAGGGGCTATAGAGGGACATAGAGGGGTGGGGGCTATAGAGGGGCTGTAAAGGGGGCAGTATGGTGGGGCAGGGGCTAAAGAGGGGCTGTAAAGGGGGCAGGGGTAGTATGGTGGGGAAGTTTGGAGGGGCAGGGGCTGTAGAGGGGGCAGGGGCAGTATGGTGGGGGCAGGGGCTATAGAGGTGGCAGGGGTAGTATGGTGGGGGCAGGGGCTATAGAGGTGGCAGGGGGAGTATGGTGGGGCAGGGGCAGTATGGTGGGGGCAGGGGGACTATAGTGGGGGCAGGGGCTGTAAAGGGGGCACTATGGTGGGGGTGGGGCAGGGGCTATAGAGGGAAATAGAAGTGCTGTAGAGGGGCAAATGGGGCAGGGGCACTATGGTGGGGCAGGGGCTATAGAGGGGCTGTAAAGGGGGCCGGGGTAGTATGGTGGGGCAGTTTGGAGGGGTAGGGGCCATAGAGGTGGCAGGGGTAGTATGGTGGGGGCAGGGGCTATAGAGGTGGCAGGGGAGTATGGTGGGGGCAGGGGCCGTATAGTGGGGGCAGGGGGAGTATAGTGGGGGGCAGGGGGAGTATGGTGGGGGGCAGGGGGAGTATGGTGGGGGCAGGGGGAGTATGGTGGGGGCAGGGGGAGTATGGTGGGGCAGGGGCTGTATGGTGGGGGCAGGGGCTGTATGGTGGGGCAGGGATAGTATAGTGGGGGCAGGGGGAGTATGGTGGGGGCAGGGGGAGTATGGTGGGGGCAGGGGGAGTATGGTGGGGGCAGGGGGAGTATGGTGGGGGCAGGGGGAGTATGGTGGGGCAGGGGGAGTATGGTGGGGGCAGGGGGAGTATGGTGGGGGCAGGGGGAGTATGGTGGGGGTAGGGGCCGTATGGTGGGGGCAGGGATAGTATAGTGGGGGCAGGGATAGTATAGTGGGGGCAGGGGGCAGGGATAGTATAGTGGGGGCAGGGATAGTATAGTGGGGGCAGGGGGAGTATAGTGGGGGCAGGGGGGAGTATAGTGGGGGCAGGGGCTGTAGAAAGGGGCTTAAAAAAAAAGTTTTGATTTAAAAAATAAATAAAAATAAAAATGCTTCTTCCCCACCCCCTTCCCCTCCCAGAAGCTTACCTTGGGCCAGGGAGGGAGAACCTTTCAACTGGTGGTCGGCTGGGAGGCTGGAGCTGCAGTCAGGACCGCTGGGGAGTCTGGGAGCAGTAGAAGTCCCGCCCCCTTCTGACATCATCAGAGGAGGACGGCTGACTTCACTGCCCTGCTCCTGCTGTGTGCTGGCTGCAGGGAGAGAGGTGAGTTTACAAATCCGAGTCTCCAGCCAGAGGCAGGAGATCCGGATTTTTGCGCCCCCCTCCTCTGGCGCCCTAAGGCGGCCACCTGTGCCGCCTTATGGACGCGCCGGCCCTGCCTGTACACCCTGAGACTCAGTTGTTGCCAGCCTTCACTTTTGAAGGATGCCAACTGACATGGACAAGACTTCCCCAAGGCTATGTGGATTCACCAGCTGTTTATTCTCTGGTACTCCAGCATACTCTCAAGGCATGGCACCCCAGTCATGGTTCAGTCCTGTTACAATATGTTGATGACTTACTAATCTGTAGCCCAAGCCGTGTTGCATGTGTTAGTGACTCTATCAGTTTGCTCAAGCATCTGGCAGCTGAAGGTCACAAGGTTGCAAGGCATAAAATGCAGTTGTGTTTGCCTCAAGTTGTTTATCTGGGATTTGTTCTGGCAGCTGGAACCAGACAATTGAGTCCTAAGAGGATAGAGACAATTCAGAGAATCCCTATGCCCGTCACAAAGAAGGAGTTGCTCACCCCTTTTGGCATAATTAATTACTGCCGTCAATGGATTCCTGAATGTTCCCATTATGACTCAATGCTCAGAAAGTCCACCTCCTCAGATAGCCCTGACCTTGTTCGTTGGTCCCCAGACATGAAAAATGCCTTTATGGTTTTGAAGGTGTCAATTGTTCAAGCTCCGGCTTTGGGTCTCCCTGTGTATACCAAACCATTTCATGTGTATGCTAAGGACAACTGTAAAACTATGGCTGCTGTGTGTGCTCAAGAGCATGGAGGTGGTTTACGCCCCATAGCATTTTTTTCTAAAGTCATGCCCATCCCCGTGCAAGGAATGCCGGCCTGTCTCAGGGCATTGGCGGCATGTGCCATGGCTGTTGAAACTGCTGCTACTATCACTCTGGGCCACACTACAATCCTACACACATCACACCAAGTCCAACACCTAGTTAAGCATTTGACAACCCAACACAGGACAGCACAACGTCTTAGTGGCTATGAAATCATACTTCTCAACTCACAGAACCTTACCATAGAATATACACCACAAGGGTCAGGTCCCATGGCTGTTTTGCATGCTATTCTTTCCTCCCTGTCTTCTTCCTCTCCAAACTCAGTTCCCCCTGCAGCCCTCGAACATGACTGTCTTTCTGCAATACACCTGCAAACCTCACCCCGCCTTGATCTACTGTCTACCCCTCTTTCTGATTCTGATGCTGTTTCTGTGTTTGTTGATGGGTCCTGTTCCAGACCCTCTGATGGCTCATACCTCACAGGTTATGCTGTAGTCCAATTACCTGATATCATTGTAGAATCGGGTTCTTCCCCCGTAGCATCAGCTCAAGCTGCTGAGCTGATAGCTCTCACACGTGCATGTCACCTATTTAAAGATTGCAAAGTTAACATCTACACTGACTCTCGTTATGCTCATGGGGTAGTTCACGATTTTGGAGTTATATGGCAAAGACGGGGTTTTGTAGGAGCAGATGGCAAACAAATTGCACATAGCAAACTCATCACTGAACTCCTCACAGCTATCCAATTACCTTTACAGATAGCAATCATACACTGCAAAGCACACACACAAGGTAAAGATGTAGTGTCCCAAGGTAATGCCTTTGCAGACAGAGTAGCTAAGGAAGCTGCAAGTCTAACAATGGACCCTACAGGACATTTGGACTGTTTTCTTTTATTGCCACCTACTTGTCCCGATCAAACTCTCCTCTCCCAGTTACAATCTTTTGCTTCCCCTTCTGATCTTGATTACTGGTCCAGGGAAGGATTGATTAAAGATCAGTTTGATCTTTACTCTAAAGAGGGGAAAGTAGGAATACCAGAGGCAAGTTCAGCTGTTTTTATCAGCCAGGCCCATGGTCCCGGACACAAAAGTATGCTTCATACTTTTAAAACTGTCCAAGATACATTTTACATCAATAATCTCCGCACACAGGTACAACAGTTCATACAATCCTGTGAACCATGTATGAGATCCAATCCCAACATTCCTAACAAACCACAACACGATCACCTCCCTCCTCCTACTGCACCTTTTACACATCTACAGATTGATTTTACACATGTTCCAAAGACAGGAACTAGGCAACAGTATTTGTTGGTCATTGTAGACCAATTTAGTCGTTGGCCCGAAGCATTTGTAACTAACAAAGAAGATGCTAAGACTGTGGTGAAGATCCTAACCACAGATATTATCCCACGATATGGGTGCCCGCTTCAAATCAATTCAGATAATGGTCCTGCATTTGCAAGCAAAGTTACACAAGAACTAGCCAAGTGGCTACAGATAACTTGGAAATTTCACATTCCCTATCACCCACAGAGTTCAGGGGTTGTAGAGTGAATGAACAGGACTATAAAAGATAAGTTGATGAAGGCGACTGCTGGCACTTGGGTTAATTGGACAAAATATCTTCCAGCCATTTTGGCTGAGATAAGAATGACTCCCCATAAAGTGACTAAATTATCTCCATTTGAAGTTCTTATGGGACGCCCATTTCCCACTCCTTGGGCCAGGGAACCTTTGGTAATTGTGCCTGGTGATTTACACTTAATACAAGAACAGTATGTGCATGAATTATTGATCAAATTGAATGGTATATATGGCAATGTTTCTTCGCAGTTTCCTTTGCCTTCACAGGAACCTACACATTCTTTCAAACCTGGAGATACCGTATACATTCGACAACTCAACCGGAAAAAGAAGGGTGGATATCCTTTTGGCCCACCAACTACCGTCATCGCTGTGACTCGGACGGCTGTCCTCACAGATTCCCAGGACCTCTGGATCCATGCATCCCGAGTGAAAGGCAAAGACAAAGACAAAGATAAAGACAAAGATAAAGGCAAAGACAAAGGCAAAGGCAAAGACAAAGGCAAAGACAAAGAGATCGATAAAGGCAACGATACAGACAAAGACGAAAATGCCGACACTAGTGACCGGCGATGCCAGATTAATGCTCCTGATACTGATATGTTTACTATGTATTTTTCTCCCGATTTATTTGATTAGTGACTGTTTATATCCTTCCGCTAATCCTATACTGCCTTTTTGTAAACATACACAGAAATATTCTCAGACAGGGGTTACCAACAATACCAACTACACTCATATTCCTCACAAAACTGATAACCCTAACCCTAACATTCCTTACAATTCATCTTATAGCCTACCAAGGAAATTAAGTAGCCTCAAACATAATCCCCGTAGTATCTCTTCTGATAACAAACCTCAGGTAACCATTATTAAGGGAGCAGACGACATTTTCCAGTTTTGGTTTAACTCATCCAGTACATCAGTAGCAACATTCACATTTGATTACTGTGACATAGTACCCTGTAGTCCTAAGGAACAAACTAATGAATGCATTCTATATACTCCACCAAGTCAATAATACATTTGCATTACTGATAACTACTGGGGAAACAATTGTGATCACTGGGGCTCGGTAGGCTGGAACACTGGTACAGATTGGGAATATAGACCATATAGTGCTATGACCAGAATAGACAAATTAGGTAGACCACTTAAGGACCGTTTGACCCTAACTAGAACTGATCCCAAGCCTAACATATATTCCTGTTATAAGAAGAAATTGGGTAAACGAATGCCCTTGATACTTAACCTAGAAAACCCCAATAAAAATGATGAAGGTCTATACATATTATCTACCTATATAGATATGGTTTCCCCTGCCACTAAAGGACGGTTCCAATTTAAGGATATGTGGATATGCAGAATGGGAGAAGCTTACTTCACATCAGACACTTGTCAACCCCCTCAAACCACATATACACACCCTTGGAGATATGATGGCCATTGCAGATGCAACTTTTGAGGATACTGTTGCCCTAGAAACAGGATACACCGACACTAATCTCTGGTTGGAATGGATGAGATATAATGCTCATTCCAATAACAGGTCCAATTGTTATGTGTGCGGCAGTTCCAGGCCTCATTTAGGAACAGTCCCACTCTTTGTCCCTGATGAATATTGGAACTGTTTTCTTAGTCTATTCACTGGTACAAATGATTCTACAGATGGTTGTGAGACCTGGAAAGTAATGCATCCTTTAGGCGAGTCTAAAGTTAAATTACACGATGCCGTCTCCATTTACCCTGGTAATTATACATGCTTTAGGGGTAACAATACTGATAACAAAGGAAAACAATTTGGTAATTTTTCCAATGGTTTTTGTCTCTATTATAGTAACATCACCTTACTAAACCAAACTTCATCAGTTGGAGATGTATATTGGATCTGTGGGGACATGAAGATTAGATATAGGCTCCCCACTCCATGGAGAGGTGAATGCACCCCAGCTAAAATTATTATGCCATTACACATCTTTAGTGATTCTCTTTCCGTATCCAAAGCAATACCTGTCTCCAGTCGCAGGAAGAGGGCAGTGCCCAGTGGAAGCCTTGATCCACACATTTATTTAGATACTATAGGTATCCCCCGGGGTGTTCCTAAAGAGTTTAAAGCAAGAGATGAAGTAGCAGCTGGATTTGAATCCATACTTCCTATGATTACCGCCAGTAAAAATGTTGATTGGATCAATTACATATATTATAACCAGCAAAGGTTCATTAATTATACTAGAGATGCCCTACAAGGCCTTGCTGAACAATTACAAGCTACTTCACAAATGACTTTCCAAAATAGAATGGCCCTGGACATGATTCTAGCAGAAAAAGGGGGAGTTTGTAAATACATTGCCTCAGGGGTATGTTGCACCTATATACCCCAGAATACTGGCCCCAATGGAAAAGTAACTTTAGCTATACAGAAATTGGAAGATTTAGCAAAGGAAATGAAGAGTAACTCTGGGATAGCTAACTACTGGGGTGATTGGTTCAATTTCTCCTCCATCCTTAATACAATAAAAACCTTAGGTCTGATCTTAATTATGGGAGCATCTATATCTCTCCTCTTTTATGTACTCACAAGAGTGATATGCTGCATCTACAAAAGCACACCACCATCACGTCCAATACCTCCACCACCAGTTTATGCAGAATTCTTACAATTCTACATGCATGAGAGTAATGTTCCTGAGAATGTCTACATGTGATCTATATTAGCCAGGGTAATTGCCGTGGGAATAGTGGCCGAAGAAATAATGAAAGTCCTGCAGAATTGGCTAGCAATTCTGAATATACCATGATCAGTTACCCTGGCTAAATTAACCCTAAACCCTAAAAGGGTGTGAACAAGTTTTGTTCAAAGAGGGGAAATGAAGGGATAGAGAGAGTCAATAAATGGTTAAATCTCATCTTTTTAATATACTATATTTTTCTAACATTTATAAAGATTTACACAAGAGCTAAAAACCAGACTAACCACAGGTTATTTTTGATTTATAACTTCTGCTTTTGTAACAACAGACGCATCCGCAAGTTGACCTGATGCTTCCGAGAAGAAGTATCATGAATAAACAGACGTGCTTGACCACGAGGCATATGTGGTTTTGCAAGATCAGCTATTGCCACTTTTAGCATAAACATTTATCTTTTGTAAGCACATTTATTGCATATTTTGTAACACAAAGTTCATGACCTATACTGTATAAATATGGCAACCTTTCACTAATACATTTGAAGTACGTTGGACAGCAAACTGTGTGCGTGTCATTATTTGCTCCATCGTCCTTCCCTGAATTCAGCCAACAACGGAGACCAGAGAACGACTAAGTGGGACCGAGTCACTTAGGATAGAAGTTGCCTTTCAGCATGTGTGTCTGTGAAAATGTGTGGAGTGACCTTGTTAGTGTCAGTGAGCATGTCTGTAAGTGAGCTTGTGTGTATCAGTGAGCATGTGTGTAACCATGAGTTGTCTGTAGTGAGCATGTGTGTGTCAGTGATATTTTCTGGGGTGAGCTTGTGTGTGTCAGCTTGCTTGTCTGTAGTGAACATGTGTCAGTGAGCTTTTCTGTACTGAGCATGTGTGTCAGTGAGCTTGTCTGTTGTAACCATGTGTGTGTGTCAGTAAGTTAGTGAATGAGTGAGTGCGTATGTCTGTGAATGTGTATGTTTCAGTGAAAGTGTGTAGGGCAGCACAAAACCAGAATACACCACTGGTCAGTGAGCTTGTCTGTAATTGACCTTGTCTGTAATTGAGCTTGTATGTGTCTGTGAGCTTCTCTGTACTGAGCATGTGTGTCGGTACTTGTCGGTAGTGACCTTTTTTGTGTCAGTGAGCATGTGTGTGACAGTGGACTCTCTGTAGTAAGCATGTGTGTCAGTGGGCTTGTGTGTGTCAGTGAGCATGTGTGTGACAGTGAGCTTGTCTGTAGTGAGCATGTATGTCAGTGAACTTGTCTGTAGTGAGCATGTGTGTGTCAGTGAACTTGTCTGTAGTGAGCATGTGTGTCAGTGAACTTGCCTGTAGTGAGCATGTGTGTCAGCGAACTTGTCTGTAGTGAGTATGTGTGTGACAGTGAGCTTGTCTGTAATGAGCATGTGTGTGTCAGTGAGCTTTTCTGTAGGGGCATATGTGTGTTAGTGAGCTTTTTTGTAATGAGCATGTGTGTGTCAGAGAGCTTATCTGTAAGTAAGCTTATATGTGTCAGTGAGCTTGTGTGTGCATATCAGTGAGCTTCTCTGAAATGAGCATGTGTGTCAGTGAGCTTGTCTGTAAGGGAGCATGTGTGTGTGTGTCAGTGAGCTTGTCTGTAGTGAGCTTGTGTGTGTCAGTAAGATTGTCTGTAGTGAGCATGTGTGTCAGTGAGCTTGTGACAGTGAGCTTGTGACAGTGAGTTTGTTTGTAGCGAGCATGTGTGTCAGTGAACTTGTTTGTAGGGGCATTTGTGTTAGTGAGCTTTATTTGTAGGGAGCCTGTGTGTGTCTGAGCTTATCTGTAAGTGAGCTTGTATGAGCTTGTATGTGTCAGTGAGGTTATCTGTAGTAAGTGATTTAAAACTCCCATCATGCCTTAGTAGTTTACAAAAGGATCACTGCTGGGTTGTAAATAAGTCTCACAAAATCAGTAGGCACCAGCAAACACCGCCTGTTGCAAAAAGGCTGGATAAGTGAACAGTAGGATGAATAGATATAGGAAAGATGTAAATTAAATTAAAGTAATGGCTAGAAATAACATAAAAGATATAGGCAACCTTATACTCAAGCTCTAACAAGATACATGGGGAGGTAATATACACATAAAAATTAAAATCATAGAAAACATGTTAAAAATCTACAATTGGGGTGCCCTCAGTAATTTGACAAATTTATACCGTAGGGTCCCCTATATCCAGTAATACGGAACACATTGGCTAATAGAATGACAAATAAATATATTATGTATCTGATATTCTACTCAATATTCCTTTTGATTTCCACACATTTTATAACCTCACATATATGTATGTGAGGTTAGAAAACCTTTCCTAGGTCTTTCTTTAAATATACTATTAAAACGTATTATCAGTTAAACATGAATTAGTGATCCGCCTATATTAGCTATTATTTGGTATTTCCTCTTTTTATTTGTTATCTTTTTTCTCTTTTTTATTATTCTCTATATCTTTCATCTTTCATTGCAGTGTACACATTGTAGTCTATTCAGTCAGTGTTCTCTTCCAACAAGACTGACATTTATTGCCAGTCTAATGTATTTCTCTGATATCATGACCAATTACTATTTTCTAATACTTTACATCTTTACTCATTAATAATCGACTTTATAAATTTGGTATCAATACATCCTGTTATTTTGGAGTCTTTGTCATTTATATAGATTATCATCTTTTTATTAATACTTTTACAATTCTTTTTCACTTTTTCTATTTTGTGGTACATTTTGTGTTCGGTTCGTTACTCTTAGGGGTTAAGGTTCCTCCTTACGCTTCTATGACGTCATCAGATTCCAGCCAATTGTAGCCACTTACCTGGTCCAATGAACATCGACCTTTTCCTTTTTAAACCCGGTATTTTTCTTTGACCGGTTCCCCTCTGACGAGCTAGGTGGGCGAAACGCGCGCGTCAGGGGCTTTATACACGCCGTCTTTTATCAGATGATGACAGCAACTCTACTTGTCTTTTTCTTACACAGTTTATAACCTAGCAGGGGTAGACTTAGGTGCCCTCGAAGGCACGGGGTGTGAATTGGTAGTGTGAGTGTATTTAGTCATCTTCAGTATTCTCTACACTATCGCAATTATCTATTTACATAGCATTAGCAAGTTAATACTTAGGTACCCTTGAAGGTACTGAGGCGAGCTGTTAGCGTGGAGTTTATTATAATCAGTACTATTTTCTCTGTTCTATTACCCTTATATTCTTGGCTATTAGTCAAGTACAGCCTTTATCTGTTAACCCTTTTTTAGTGCTTTCTATTAGAACTATAGCACGCTACTAGATCATCTACTATCCGCGGCACAGATCAAGAGCCATTACAATTATTATTCCAGCAGTCTCTACAGTATTTGGCTTGGCTACCATTACATATTACTTACATGTCAATTACCATATACCAGGACTCAATAGTCCACACATTGCCAATGGTCGGCAGCACATTTAAGTGGCACCAACCAATCCACCTCTGAAACTTCCAATAGTATATAGCATTCATACGCTTGCAGGCTTTACTGTTATATATGCAGGACTGCGCTACCATCGTTAGGCATTATATTTTTTGCTAAATCTAACAATCATATGTTAGGACCTGCAGTCTTCATACCGATAACCGCAGACATTTTTTTGAGCCATATGTTTAGTATTTTTTGCATTTAGACTACCCTCCTATACTCCACTCACTCCCCCACTATTATGGCTATTATCAGCTAACGTCTTTCCCAAACAGCACAGACGTGTGCTGTTGCTCATTACTCTCATACTATTTAAGACATTAGAGTTAATCCCGCAGATCATTATACTGCTTTAACATATTTTCTTTTTGATACATTCATCGAATCTTATATCATTTCATTGATACATGTATCCTAAGTAAATTAGTACTGTATCTTTATTGCTTTTATTATTTTTTCCACTTTGTATTTTGATTCAGCACGTTTGGGTTTTTGCTATCTTTTTGATACTATTTAGTATACAATAAATTCTTTTTTGTTTTTTGACCTTCGGTCTTTTTACTCGTGCCTCAGATTTTCATATACTTTCTGGCTTTTATGTAGTACAGGCACACGCTGCTCTCTCCCAGTTTTAGGTACACTATTCTCAAGTTGATTGCTCATTTCCACTAGGGGTTACCCCCCTGTACTTAGTGTAACTTATTTGGCTGTATCCAATTAGTTTTCATTTTTTATCCTTATCTAGGATGGCTAATCGATTTTCCCTGAATCTGGATTTTAGAGCCATGGTAGTTTGCCTCACATACTGCATGTGTACATATAAGAAGATAGACTACAAACAAGGAGTTACAATTAATCCTATGTGTGATCGTGAATGCTTTGACCTCTGACATAAAAGCCTGATTAATTGCAACAGTAACCTATTACCATGCCAGAAACCTAGGGGTCAGTACACTGTAACTTTGTGGGAAAAAAATATTTTCCACCGTAGAATGGTCCCTGGGAGGCCCTCCTGTAACTTCATTTCCCTTCACTGACAAAAATCCTATTCTTGCAGAGAAAGGAAATGAATGCTGGAAAAGGGAAATTACTAAAATTATGTTGTTAGATATTAAGTTGGCAAAAATGTAATAGTGTAATTGTTTCTGGGTTTTGAAGAAACATTATTATTTCCTCAAGTGTATACTGTCTGAAATAAAGTAAATTATTTTATTTTTTAATTTGTATTTTATTGGATTTTGCATAAGGTCTACAGGAATACCCCGCTTAACGCTGTAGATAGGTTCCAACTGCTATGAGTGCTAAGCAAAACAGCTCTAAATGGTGCAGTTTAACATGGGGAATAGTGATGTCGCGAACATAAAATTTTCGGTTCGCGAATGGCAAACACGAACTTCCACAAATGTTCGCGAACGGGCGAACCGCCATAGACTTCAATAGGCAGGCGAATTTTAAAACCCACAGGGACTCTTTCTGGCCACAATAGTGATGGAAAAGTTGTTTCAAGGGGACTAACACCTGGACTGTGGCATGTCGGAGGGGGATCCATGGCAAAACTCCCATGGAAAATTACATAGTTGATGCATGTCCTTTCCCTGGCCCCCACCCCTGAGCGGTGGGTGGGGGCCCTAGATAAGAATGGTGGGGGAGGACCTACCGTCCTCCCCCACAGCCTCCACCCCTGAGCGGTGGGTGGGGGCCCTAAAAAAACAATAAGGGGGGACCTACTGTCCCCCCCAGCCCCCACCCCTGAGTGGTGGGTGGGGGCCCTAAATAAAGATGGGGGGGATGACCTACTGTCCTCCCCCCGGCCCCCACCCCTGAGCGGTGGGTGGGGGCCCTAAATTAAGAAAGGGGGGGACGACCTACTGTCCTCCCCCCGGCCCCCACCCCTGAGCAGTGGGTGGGAGCCCTAGATAAGAATGGTGGGGGGACCTAACGTCCTCCCCCTCGGCCCCCACCCCTGAGCGGTGGGTGGGGGCCCTAAAAAAACAATAGGGGGGACCTACTGTCCTCCCCCCCGACCCCACCCCTGAGCGGTGGGTGGGGGCCCTAAATAAAGATAGGGGGGACGACCTACTGTCATCCCCCCGGCCCCCACCCCTGAGCGGTGGGTGGGGGCCCTAGATAAGAATGGTGGGGCGGGACCTACCGTTCCCCCCCCCGGCCCTCACCCCTGAGCGGTGGGTGGGGACCCTAAAAAAACAATAAGAGGGGGGACCTACTGTCCTCCCCCTGGCCCCCACCCCTGAGCAGTGGGTGGGGGCCCTAAATAAAGAGAGGGGGGGACCTACTGTCCTCCCCCCGGCCCCCACCCATGAGCAGTGGCGGCTCTAGACTTGGCGAGGCCTTAGGCGAGACTCATACATGAGGCCCCCACTAACACCATTATTGAAAAAATAGCAGTTGATTTGTGTGTATAAGAAGCTGTAGATATATTGAAGAGGGAGCTTGCAGCACTGGATATAGAGAGCTAGTCTATGTATACATTGTTGCATTGTCTACCTCTGTGTGCCTGAGAATGTGTGTCTGGCAGGGAGTATCCTTGTATATGTATGTATGTTTCTCTGAGCATGTGTATGTTTGTGTACTGCCTGTGGCCTTTGGCACTGAGTTTATGGCGGAGCTATTTTATGACAGTGTGTATAATTATTGCCTTCAGGGGGTGACAGGGTGAGTAGAGGGGTAACTGTGGCAGGGTGAGTGTAAAAGAGCAGGAGGGTGCCAAAGTGTATGGAGGTGGGTGCCAGAGTGTTGAGGGTTGACAGTGAGAATGAAGGGAGGTGCCCGAGTGCGGAGAGTGGTGCCCGTGTGTGCGGAGGGAGAGACCGTGTGTATGGAGGGGTGTCAGTGTGCCTAGAGAGTGGTGGCAGAGTGTGTGGGGGAAATGACATAGTGTGAAGGGGGGTGACAGAATAAGAGGGTGGGTGACAGAATAAGAGAGTGGGTGACAGAATAAGAGGGTGGGTGACAGAATAAGAGGGTGGGTGACTTAGTGTGAGGCGGTGAAAGTGTGAGGTGGGATGACAGTGTGTGGGGAGCGACAGGGTGAGGTGACAGAGTATGGGTGGGTGACAGTGTGGGGGGTCACAGGGTGGGTGACAGGGTAAGAGGGGGTGACAGGAGGGGGACCTAGTGTGTGAGGGGGGAGACCTAGTGCGAGAGGGAGGGTGACATTGTGTAGGGGGGTGACAGTGTGAAGGGGTGGCATAATGTGAGAGGTGAGAGACCTAGTGTGTGAGAGGGAGACCTACTGTGAGAGGGGGGAGACCTAGTGTGAGAGGGTGACATTGTGTAGGGGGTAACAGAGTAAGAGGGGGGTGACAGAGTGTGATGGTGTGACATAATGTGGGGTGACATAATGTGAGGTGGGGTGACATAATGTGAGGTGGGGTGACATGGTGAGAGGGGTTGACAGTGTTAGGGGCTGACAATTTGAGGTGGAGTGACATGGTGAGAGGGGATGACATGGTGTTAGGGGCTGACAATGTGAGGTGGGGTGACAGGCTGAGAGGGGGTGACATATTGTTTGGGGGTGGCAGGGTGAGGTGACAGAGTAAAGGTGACAGAGTAAGAGGTGGGGTGACAGGGTGAGGGGGTGACAGGTGGGGTGAGAAGGGGTGACAGGGAGGTAACAGGGTGAGGGGTTGACAAGGTGAGAGGGGGTGAGAGGGAGGTGACAGGTGGGGTGGCATGGTGAGAATGGGTGAGGAAGGTGACAGGTGGGGTGGCATGGTGAGAATGGGTGAGGAAGGTGACAGGTGGGGTGGCAGGGTGAGAGGGGGTGACAGGTGGGGTGACAGATGGGGTTGCTGGGTGATAGGTGGGGTGGCAGGGTGAGAGGGGTGACAGGTGGGGTGACAGGGTGAGGGGGTGACAGGTGGGGTGGTTGCAGGGTGAGGGGTGTGACAGGGTGAGGGGGGTGACAGGTGGGGTGGTAGGGTGAGGTGGGGTGACAGGATGAGGTGACAGCGTAAGGGGGGTGACAGTGGGGGGTCACAGGGTGGGTGACAGAGTAAGAGGGGGTGACATGGTGAGAGGAGGTGACAGTGGGGTGGCATGGTGAGAGGGGGTGGCAGGGGGGTGGCAGGGTGAGGGGGTGACAAAGTGAGGGGGTGACAGGTGGGGTGGCAGGGTGAGGGGGGTGACAAAGTGAGGGGGTGACAGGTGGGGTGGCAGGGTGAGAGAGGAGTGACAGGTGGGTGGCAGGGGGAGGGAGGTGACAGTGTGAGGTGGTGTGACTGGGTTAGGAGGGTGACAGGTAGGGTGGCTGGGTGGGGAGAGTGACAGGTGGGGTGGCTGATTGAGGGGGTGACAGGTGGGGTGGCTGGGTGACAGATGGGGTGACTGGGTGAGGGGGGTGGCAGATGGGGCAACAGGTGAGGGGGTGGCAGGGTGGCAGATGGGGTGACTGGGTGAGGGGGTGATAGGTGGGGTGGCTGAGTGAGGGGGGTGACAAGGTTACGGATGGGGTGACTGGGTGAGGGGGTCGCAGATGGGGTGACAGGGTGAGAGGGTGACAGGTGGGGTGGTAGGGTGAGGGGGGGTGACAGGGTGAGGTGACAACGTAAGGGGGGTGACAGTGGGGGGGTCACAGGGTGGGTGACAGAGTAAGAGGGGGTGACATGGCGAGAGGAGGTAACAGGGGTTTGGCAAAGTGAGGGGGTGACAGGTGGGGTGGCAGGGTGAGGGGGTGACAAAGTGAGGGGGTGACAGGGAGAGGTGACAGCGTAAGGTGGGTGACAGGTGGGGTGTATGGGTGACAGATAGGGTGACTGGGTGAGGGATGTGGCAGATGGGGCGACAGGGTGAGGGGGTGATAGGTGGGGTGGCAGGGTGACAGATGGGGTGACTGGGTGAGGGTGGTGGCAGGGTGGCAAATGGGGTGACAGGGTGAGGGGGTGACAGGTGTGGTGGCATGGTGACAGATGGGGTGACTGGGTGAGGGGGTGGCAGGGTGGGGTGACAGGGTGAGGGGGTGGCAGATGGGGTGACAGGGTGACAGATGGGGTGACTGGTGGGGTGGCAGGGTGACAGATGGGGTGATTGGGTGAGGGGGTGGCAGATGGGGTGACAGGGTGACAGATGGGGTGACAGGGTGAGGGGGTGACAGGTGGGGTGGCAGGGTGAGGGGGTGACAGGTGGGGTGGCAGGGTGAGGGGGTGGCAGATGGGGTGACAGGGTGAGTGGGGTGACAGATAGGGTGACAGGTGGGGTGGCATGGTGACAGATGGGGAGACTGGGTGAGGGGGTGGCAGATGGGGTGGCAGGGTGAGGGGGGTGACAGATGGGGTGACTGGGTGAGGGGGGTGACAGGTGGGGTGGCAGATGGGGTGACTGGGTGAGGGGGGTGACAGGTGGGGTGACAGGGTGAGGGGGTGGCAGATGGGGTGACAGGGTGGGTGGTGGGGTGGCAGGTACCTTTTTCCCTGGTGGTCCAGTGGTGGCAGTCAGACTCCCTGGTTGTCCAGTGATGGCAGTCAGACTCCCTGGTGGTCCAGTGGGCTCTGCGATCTGCAGCTCTGCCGGATGCAGAGCTGCAGAGCACATGGTGAAGGTCTCGCGATCTTCAGTCATAGCGTTGCCGTGGTAACCCGCGGCAACGCTCTGATTGGCTAGAGATCGCGAGACACTTCAGTCTGCAGCTCACACCCGGCGGAGCTGCAGACTGAAGGCTGGCTCTCCCGGTCAGACTGACAGGAGGGGCCTCGCACCCGGCGGCATACAGGGGAAGCCGCTTGGCCCCCTCCTGTGTCGGGTCCTCAAGGACCTGACATGTCAGTCTGCCCTATGGCGGTTTAGGCGGCCGCGAGGCCCCACACAGCGCGAGGCCTTAGGCGGCCGCCTAAACCGCCTAATTAGAGAGCCGCCTCTGCCCCTGAGCAATGGGTGGGGGCCCTAGATAAGAATGGTGGGGGGGACCTACCGTCCTCCCCCCCGGCCCCCACCCCTGAGCGGTGGGTGGGGGCCCTAAAAAAGCAATAAGGGGGACCTACTGTCCTCCCCCTGGCCCCCACCCCTGAGCGGTGGGTGGGGGCCCTAAATAAAGAGAGGGGGGGGACCTACTGTCCTCCCCCTGGCCCCCACCCTTGAGCAAAGGGTGGGGGCCCTAGATAAGAATGGTGGGGGGGACCTACTGTCTGTAACGAGTATATACCCCTACACGCAGGATCCAGCCTAACAGAAGACAGTACAGAGGAGAGATGCGTCTACCGGACCTTAGAGTGGCCGGACTCGACGTAATAGGATAAGACAGAGTCAGGAACGATCCGAGGTCAAGGGCACAAAGAGACAGCGTAAACGAAAACTAGCCGGGGACTGGTACACAGGAATCAGCAAGCCGGCAAACAGTACAGAATAGGATAAAGCGAAAACGAAGTCAGAATACAAAGCCAAGGTCAAATACGGAGAAACACAACTGAACAC
Source organism: Pelobates fuscus (assembly GCF_036172605.1). Lineage (NCBI taxonomy): Eukaryota > Metazoa > Chordata > Amphibia > Anura > Pelobatidae > Pelobates > Pelobates fuscus. Next base: position 163,179,066 of record NC_086317.1, on the reverse strand, counting down.
AACAAGCACTAAAGGGAACTGAAGCAGAAACCACGATAGGGCAAGGAACTAAGGGAAAAGGGTAAGTATAAGTAGCCTTCAAACTAATGTGATTGGCTCCTGTCACTTCCACTCCCCCAACAGGTAAGTGTATGGGGTGATTGGCATGACAGGAGCCAATGGGAGCCTTTTTGCAATTTAGGCTCCCACTGTCTCTTTAAGAGCGCGCCCGAGATTCGCGGCGCGCTCTTAGCTGCAGGCGGGACACGTGACCGCTTCTCGCGGTCACTGCCCGCCTTCCTGTCTGAACAGTCGGACGAGCCGCGCGCGGCTCGTGCAGCCGCAGGACCGCGCGCGGCTTGAAGAGAGGACCGCGTCCGGCCCCCGGATAAGGTAAGTACCGCTACAGTACCCCCCCCTGAGGACACGCCCTCCGGGCGGGCAGGACCAGGCCTGGCAGGAAAACGCGAATGGAAAGAACGTACAAGGCGGGGAGCATGAACAGCATCCGCAGAAATCCAACTGCGCTCCTCAGGCCCATAACCCTTCCAATGTACCAAGTACTGAAGCCGACCCCTGAGAAAACGAGAGTCAATAACAGCAGATACTTCGAACTCCTCATGACCCTCCACAGAGACAGGAGGGGGAGGGGGAGTATGCCGGGTATAGCGGTTGTGTACGTAAGGCTTCAACAAAGAGGTGTGAAATACATTGGGTATACGCAGATTCTTAGGCAGACCCAAGGCATAAGAAACGGGATTAACCTTATGTATAATGCGATAAGGACCAATGAAGCGGGGAGCCAATTTCATAGAAGGCACCCGGAGGCGAATATTCCGTGTGGAAAGCAAAACCCTGTCCCCCACAACATAGGAAGGAGCCGCTCTGCGATGCTTGTCAGCCTGAGCCTTCTGGCGGGCAGCAGAGTCCACCAAAGAACGCTGAACCTGCTCCCAAGTATTACGCAAACCAGCCAAATGCTCATCCAGAACTGGCATGCCCTGTGAGGAGAATGCAGCCGGAAGAACAACGGGATGCTGGCCATAGACAACGTAAAAAGGGCTTTTGCCGGAAGAATCATGAGTGGCATTATTCCGAGCAAATTCAGCCCAAGGAAGCAGGTCAGACCAATTGTCCTGATGGTGAGACACAAAACAACGGAGGTACTGCTCAAGAGACTGGTTGGCACGTTCAGCAGCTCCATTAGACTGGGGATGGTAAGCGGAAGAAAATGAGAGGGAAATACCCATCTCCGAACAAAAGGCTTTCCAGAACCTGGAAACAAATTGGCTACCCCTATCGGATACAATAGATAAGGGAATACCATGTAATCGAAACACTTCTCTAGCGAAGATAAGAGCCAATTCCTTGGAAGTGGGCAACTTGCGAAGAGACACAAAGTGAGCCATTTTGGAAAACCGATCTACTATCATTAGGATGACTGTGTTACCATTCGAAGGGGGTAATTCAACAATAAAATCCATTGATAGATTAGACCAAGGTCTCTCGGGAACGGGCAACGGATGCAACAGCCCACAAGGAACTCTACGAGAAGTTTTCATACATGCACAAGTAGTACAAGCACTTATATAGTCAGTAACATCCTTACGTAAGGTATCCCACCAGAAATACCGAGAAACGGCTGACACTGTTTTGGAAATACCAGGATGTCCAGCAGTCTTAGTATCGTGATAAAGTGACAGAATATCCCGTCTCTCGGGAATGTCAACGAACAATTTATCATTAGGCCTCTCGCTAGGTGCCATGCCTTGTTTCGCTTGTATGGCCTGCAAGAGGGACGAGGAAATAGACAATATAGTAGTTGCTATTATCCTGTCTGGGGGAATGACAGGAGTGACATCAATCTCCTGTTTGTCAATAGTCTCGAATTGTCTGGACAGAGCGTCCGCTTTGGTGTTCCGGTCACCTGGCCTATAGGTGATTATATAATTAAAATGAGACAAGAACAGTGACCACCTAGCCTGCCTTGAAGACAATCTTTTAGCTTCGCTAAGGTAGGATAGGTTCTTATGATCTGTAAATATGAGAATAGGATCCTTAGTTCCTTCTAGCAAATGTCTCCATTCTTTGAGTGCTAAAATGATAGCAAGGAGTTCGCGATTACCCACATCATAATTCCTCTCTGCCTTGGACATTTGTTTAGAAAAGAAGCCACAAGGATGCAATGGCTTGTCAGGAGACTCTCTTTGGGATAAGACAGCACCTACCCCTATATCGGAAGCATCAACCTCAAGTATATATGGCAATGAGGGGACAGGATGCTGTAAAATAGGGGCAGAGGCGAACGTAGTTTTAAGAAAGTCAAAAGCCTGAAGTGCCTCAGTAGACCAGACACGTGTATTGCCATCCTTTTTAGTCATACGAGTAATAGGCGCTACTATAGACGAAAAACCTTTGATAAAACGTCTATAGTAATTAGAGAAACCCAGAAAACGCTGGATGGCTTTCAGACCTTGCGGCAGAGGCCATTCTATGACTGCAGCGAGCTTCTGGGGATCCATCCGAAAACCCTCGGCGGAAATCAAATACCCTAGAAACTGGACCTCGGACTGGTCGAATAGACATTTTTCTAATTTGCAATAAAGACCATTAGCAAGAAGGGTCTTCAGAACTGTCGTAACATGTCTGTGATGAGTGTGAATGTCTGTAGAATATATTAAAATGTCATCCAAGTACACAATAACAAATGAATGAATAAAGTCCCTTAAGACATCATTAATAAATTCTTGGAACACTGCTGGGGCATTGCAAAGCCCAAATGGCATGACGGTATACTCATAATGACCTGACCGAGTGTTAAAGGCTGTCTTCCATTCGTGGTCCTTTTTAATACGTATCAAATTGTATGCTCCCCTAAGATCTAATTTGGTGAATACCGTAGCATGTTTGAGCCTGTCAAACAATTCTGTTATTAGAGGTATAGGGTAAGCATTTTTGATGGTGATCTTGTTAAGACCTCTATAATCAATGCAAGGTCTTAAATCACCTTCTTTCTTTGATACAAAGAAGAACCCCGCTCCAGCCGGAGAAGAGGATCTTCTAATAAATCCCTTGTCTAATGACTCTTTAATGTATTCCTCCATGACACGGTTTTCTTGAACCGATAGGGGGTACACCCTGCCCTTAGGAGGTATAGTACCAGGCAACAAATCAATAGCACAATCGTAGGGTCTGTGAGGCGGTAATTTGTCAGCTTCTCTTTTATCAAAGACAGTCTTTAAAGTTAAATACTGAGAGGGTATTGTCGTAGATAAAGGAGGAACAGTAGGAACGTTAATAGAATTCACAGGCGTGACTTCAATAGTACATGACTCATGGCAGGCTTCACTCCATGATTTTATCTGCCCTGTCTCCCAGTCAAAAATGGGATTGTGGGCACGTAACCATGGATACCCTAACACCAACTGTGAAGAGGGAGAGGTGATGACCTGGAACCGAATGGTTTCATAGTGTAGAACCCCTGTGTACATGTGTAGCGGTGCAGTCTCGTGAGTAACAACAGGAGATATCAATGGTCTACCATCTATGGCCTCAACGGCCAAGGGTATCTCCTTCTCTCTGATGGGAATATTGTTTCTCTTTACAAAACCAGAGTCTATAAAGTTCTCGGCTGCCCCAGAATCAACCAGGGCGTCTATGTTTTCAACTATACAACTCTCTCCCATATGTAAAGAAACAGGGAGAAGCAATCGGTTAGGAGGCAATGTAGGAGACTTAGAAATCACACCCAAGGCCAGTCCCCTATAAGGTCTTAGGTGCGAGAGTTTTCCGGGAGCAGAGGACACTCCTTTACCATATGGTCTCTCTTACCACAATATAGGCAGAGTCCCTCCCTTCTCCTATGTAATTTCTCAGTATCTGAGAGTTTTGCAACCCCTAATTGCATAGGTTCCTCTTCAGATACTTTAACACTCTCCGGTATATTAACTCTGGGTTGAATAGGTGTAACAAAACGTCTATTCCTGTTCTTAGTATAGAGCCTGTCACGAATCCTATTATCTATATCGATGAGGTAGTCAATAAGGTCCTCTAAGGCAATAGGAAGCTCCTTAGCTGCTACCTCATCCAATATAGAGTCTGATAAACCTTCCATGAAGGCCGTAGTTAACCCATTATTGGTCCAATCGACCTGTGAGGCAAGGGTACGAAACTGTATAGCGTAATCAGCCACAGACCTAGAACCCTGTTTAACCCTCATTAATGCTCTAGCGGCATTCTTAGACCTTTTCATAGTATCAAAAGTTCTGCGAAAAGCTGTTAGAAAACTGTGAAAGTTATGCACCATAGGTCCATTAGCCTCCCAAATAGGGTTTGCCCATTCAAGTGCTTTGTCGGTAAGTTGGTGCATAAAGAATCCAACTTTAGACCTCTCTGTGGGAAATGAACGTGGATACATTTCAAAATGAAACTCTATTTGGTTAATGAACCCTCTGCATGTCTTAGAATCCCCTCCGTACCTAGGAGGAGGCGTTAAATGTGCTGTAGCGTTAGGCATAGTCGATACTTCAGGAAGCAGGGGTGCAGGAGGGTTAGGTGCGGTTGCTGGAATGGTTCTAGTTAAGAGCGTCTGGAGAGCCTGAGCTATTTGATCCATACGGTGATCCTGCTCTACAAATCTAGCCTCATGGGTCGCCATCTGTTGAGCTAAATCTGCGGGGTCCAAGGCCCTATCGTAATGTAACGAGTATATACCCCTACACGCAGGATCCAGCCTAACAGAAGACAGTACAGAGGAGAGATGCGTCTACCGGACCTTAGAGTGGCCGGACTCGACGTAATAGGATAAGACAGAGTCAGGAACGATCCGAGGTCAAGGGCACAAAGAGACAGCGTAAACGAAAACTAGCCGGGGACTGGTACACAGGAATCAGCAAGCCGGCAAACAGTACAGAATAGGATAAAGCGAAAACGAAGTCAGAATACAAAGCCAAGGTCAAATACGGAGAAACACAACTGAACACAACAAGCACTAAAGGGAACTGAAGCAGAAACCACGATAGGGCAAGGAACTAAGGGAAAAGGGTAAGTATAAGTAGCCTTCAAACTAATGTGATTGGCTCCTGTCACTTCCACTCCCCCAACAGGTAAGTGTATGGGGTGATTGGCATGACAGGAGCCAATGGGAGCCTTTTTGCAATTTAGGCTCCCACTGTCTCTTTAAGAGCGCGCCCGAGATTCGCGGCGCGCTCTTAGCTGCAGGCGGGACACGTGACCGCTTCTCGCGGTCACTGCCCGCCTTCCTGTCTGAACAGTCGGACGAGCCGCGCGCGGCTCGTGCAGCCGCAGGACCGCGCGCGGCTTGAAGAGAGGACCGCGTCCGGCCCCCGGATAAGGTAAGTACCGCTACACTGTCCTCCCCCGGCCCCCACCCCTGAGCGGTGGGTGGGGGCCCTAAAAAAACAATAGGGGGGGGGACCTACTGTCCCCCCCCGGCCCCCACCCCTGAACGGCGGGTGGGGGCCCTAAATGAAAATCCCCCCCCCAAACAAGGTGACTAGGGGTCCCAAGCCCTAACTAACTGACCTGTAAAACTTACCATTTGACGTCTTCTTTTTTCTAAAATCTTAATTTTTCAGCCCCAAAAAAGGCCAAATAAAAAGCCATCATACCCGACGAACTAAAAATAAAATAAAAAACCCGAGCGCAAAAAAAAAACTGACGAAAAAGAAAAAACCAGAGCACAAAAAAAAATCCATCTTCACCCATGGAGGGCTCCGTGCAGGCTGAGCTACGCAGGGCGGGGGAAGGCTTATAAAGCCTTGCCCCGCCCTGCAATTAGGCTAAGAACACTCTGATTGGTGGGTTTAAGCCAATCAGAGTGCTCTTTGTCATTTTACACAGCGTGGGAAAGTTCTTTGGAATTTTCCCACGCTGTGTAAAATGACACAGAGCACTGTGATTGGATGGCTTGAAAACCATCCAATCACAGTGCTCTGTGTCATTTTACACAGTGTGGGAAAGTTCTTTGGAATTTTCCCACGCTGTGTAAAATGACATAGAGCACTGTGATTGGATGGATTTCAAGCCATCCAATCACAGTGCTCTGTGTCATTTTACACAGCGTGGGAAAGTTAAATTTTATAAGCCTTTATAAGCCTTCCCCCGCCCTGCGTAGCTCAGTCTGCGCGGAGCCCTCCATGGGTGAAGATGGATTATTTTTTTGCGCTCGGGTTTTTTCTTTTATTTTAAGTTCGACGGGTATGATGGCTTTTTATTTGGCCTTTTTTGGGGCTGAAAAATTAAGATTTTAGAAAAAAGAAGACGTCAAATGGTAAGTTAAATTTTTTTTTACAGGTTAGTTATTTTATTTCCCCCTCACTATTTTTAGGGTGAGGGGGGTAGGTAGGGGATAGTTTGATTTGGGTGGGGGGGTGACTTAGGGCCCCCACCCGCCGCTCAGGGGTGGGGGCCGGGGAGGACGATGGTAGGTCCCCCACGCCACCATTCTTATCTAGGGCCCCCACCCACTGCTCATGGGTGGGGGCCGGGGGAGGACAGTAGGTCCCCCCCCTCTCTTTATTTAGGGCCCCCACCCACCGCTCAGGGGTGAGGGCCGGGGGGGGACAGTAGGTCCCCCCCTTATTGTTTTTTTAGGGCCCCCACCCAACGCTCAGGGGTGGGGACCGGGGAGGAGGACGGTAGGTCCCCCACCCCACCATTCTTATCTAGGCCCCCCACCCACTGCTCATGGGTGGGGCCCGGGGGGAGGACAGTAGGTCCCCCCCTCTCTTTATTTAGGGCCCCCACCCACCGCTCAGGGGTGGGGGCCAGGGGGGGAGGACAGTAGGTCCCCCCCTTTATTGTTTTTTTAGGGCCCCCACCCACCGCTCAGGGGTGGGGGCCAGGGGGGAGGACGGTAGGTCCCCCCCCACCATTCTTATCTAGGGCCCCCACCCACTTCTCAGGGGTGGGGGCCGGGGGGGAGGACAGTAGGTCCCCCTCCTCTCTTTATTTAGGGCCCCCACCCACCACTCAGGGGTGGGGGCCTGGGGGGAGGACAGTAGGTCCCCCCCACTTATTGTTTTTTTAGGGCCCCCACCCACTGCTCAGGGGTGGGGGCCGGGGGGAGGCGGTAGGTCCCCCCTCACCATTCTTATCTAGGGCCCCCACCCACTGCTCAGGGATGGGGGCCGGGGGGAGGACATTAGGTCATCCCCCCCATCTTTATTTAGGGCCCGCACCCACCGCTCAGGGGTGGGGTCAGGGGGAGAGGACAGTAGGTCCCCCCCCCTATCTTTATTTAGGGCCCCCACCCACCACTCAGGGGTGGGGGCCAGGGGGGGAAGACAGTAGGTCCTGGCTATGGGGGGATCATGTATAATAAACACAGGTTACTGGCTATGGATGGATAATGTATAATAAACACAGGTTACTGGCTATGGGAGGATAATGTATAATAAACACAGGTTACTGGCTATGGGAGGATAATGTATAATAAACACAGGTTACTGGCTATGGGGAGGATAATGTATAATAAACACAGGTTACTGGCTATGGGAGGGATAATGTATAATACACACAGGTTACTGGCTATGGGTGGGATAATGTATAATAAACACAGGTTACTGGCTATGGGAGGATAATGTATAATAAACACAGGTTACTGACTATGGGAGGGATAATGTATAATAAACACAGCTTACTGGCTATCGGGGGGATAATCAAAGTTTACTCAATGATGACGAATAGGGGGCGGACCGAACATCGCATATGTTCACCATCCGTGGCGAACGCGAACATGCTATGTTCGCCAGGAACTATTCGCCAGCGAACCATTCAGGACATCACTAATGGGGAGTTTAGGCATAGAGAATCAACTTTGAAAAAAATACACAACACCAATAGAATTTTAAAACTTTTTTTACTTACTTGCTGTGAACTGCACACAGCATCATAAATAAAAAGTAAAATAAACTAAGGGTTTTTCACCCAATAAATGTAAGAAACAGTACCAAATTAAAGTAACAGTCCAAAAAAAGTTTAAATGGTGGATGTGGAGGATCCAGGGTCATCCTCCTGCCTCATTTTTTTTGCCACAAATTGGTCAAGGGTCGTTTGTCTATGCTTCTTGCGGCTATCCAGCAGATGGCAGTAGCAAGACACCCCTCCAAGCACAATGCGTCTTGCATTCCTAGTTCCTAGTTGCATCAGGATCATTGGCCACAAGCTCATCCATTATGTAATTGACCTGATGCAATGCCCTGTTTAGGAGCTCAGAGGAAACCTCTTTTGGAGGCTCAGTGTCAGAGTCGCTGGTGTCCTGAGGTTTCTGTGTGCCCTGTTCAGCCAGTTCTTCAAGGTCCTCATTGTTGAGGCTCTCACCTGAAGCCTGGACTAAATGCTCAATGTACTGAGCATTTGTGTCTCTTAGTCCAGCCATGGTCACAAGGTCCACTATCTCCGCTATGATGGGCTCTGGTAGTTGCACATCCTCACACAGCTCTGGCCAGATCTTTTTCCACACAGCCTTGAGGCACTGCTGTGTCACCTCCTTCCAGGAAAGATCAATGTTGGAGACAGCCTTCATGATGTGGTACTGCTTCCAGAAGTCCAACATTGATTGCTTGTCCTTGCGGTCGGTGTGTTCAATCAGCTGATGGACTGTGCGGCGGAGATAGTAGGCCTTGAAGGTGGCAATCACCCCCTGGTCCATAGGCTGGATAAGCAACGTTGTGTTGGGCGGTAGGAACAGACTCTCCACAGGAATGCAGATGGGCAACTCGGCCAAGTGGGTTGGGTGGCTCGGCGCATTGTCCATGATGAGCAGCGCTTTCTCCTCCAGTCCCTTGTACCGACAATAACGCTGCATGGAAGGGCAGAAATGGTCAGTGAACCACTCTGTAAAAATATCCCTCATGATCCATGCCTTCCTTTTTGCCTTCCAAATGACTGGCAAGCTGGACTTGCTAATGCCCCTCATTGCCCTCGGTGTCTGGGAGTGGTACACCAGCAATGGCTTCATACGGAAGTTCTTCTGGATGTCAAGATTCAAGTGCTGGACCGCATGGATAATGGAGAGCGCTAGGTAGATATCAGGGCAGATCTCCATTTGCCTACATCCACTATCCGCACTATCCTCAAAAACAAGGATAAGATCCGCACTTCAGCGACGGCAAGCACTGCTTCTTCAGCCAAGAAGATCACCTGCTTCAGGTCCTACGCTCTTGAGGAGATGGAGAAGAGACTTTCCATATGGATAGATGATGAGCTGGAGCGTAACATGCCTCTCAGCCAGGCCATCTTGATGGAGAAGGTGAAGAGCATTGAGGCTCACATCCAGAGTCAAGATCCAGATGTGATGGAGAGTTTTGCAGCAAGTAGAGGTTGGTTTGACCGCTTTAAGGAAAGGTACAACCTCTACAACCTTAAGATCACCGGTGTAGTGGCAAGTGCGGACACTGCTTGCCCTCAGCCTGCTCCTCTTTGCGATCAGACATCTGTAAAACAGTATAAAAAATACAATGAATGTAGATTTTCTTAGAAAAGTAACAATTAACACTTAACAATCACATTATGCAACACAATGGAACAATGACAATATAGTATTCTGTACTGTACCTTGCCAGCAGATGTTCTCTGCAGGATTTGGGGGTCCCTGATAACAATCACTAGATATGACTCTATCTGCATTACCCCCCACCACCACCACCCCCCCCCATAAAAAATATGTATTAGACAATTAATAATCACATTATTAAAAACAAGGGAACAAAGAAAGTATTCTGTACCTTGCCAATAGATCTTCCAGGTTGGATTTTGCTGTCTCACTCTCTCTTTCTGGCTCTCTTGTTCTTTCTCCCATGGTACCCCTGTTAACGCTGTAACGCTAACGGAGTCACGCTCTTTATAGCGTTAAGCGGGTCCCGCAAGAAAGAAATAGTGCTATAGCGGGGTTTAGCGCTCTGCAAGTACCAGTACTTGGTATCCCTGTACATCCACGTCAAGGTATGAAAGGAAAGAACATATAGTAAAGTATTTTAAACCCTTACATATTTACAATGCTCTATGTGTGCATAATATGCAATTTTGCCAGAAGTAGTATGATAGAGTTCCTCTATAGTTCTGTTCGGGGACTATATGACCCAGGTAAGAGCTCTGGTAAGATTTGGTCTGTCAAGACAGTTTGTGCGTTGTGCCTGAGGTGTAATCTTGGGACAAATCTTGAAAAAGTGAAGAGTCAGCTTCTAGGAACTGTGTTCTTGGTTAGCCTGGGTCGGGTCAGCAAGGTTCCTTCCCCCTGGGTCTCTGTGTGTCCCATCTTGGGTACTCCTTGGTTGTTCAGCTTCTACTTGTCGAGCTTGCAGGTTTAGGCTCTGGATAAGCTTCTCTGGATCTTCATCTGAAGATAGTGTAAGGGTCTTGTCTCCTTGTGGGACTTGTAAAGCACCGTTGACTCTCCAGCAGTAACAGACTGAGTGGTCCCTCAACTTATTAGCTACCGGTGCTAGTTTACGCTTTTCTACAAGTGCAGCAAATGGGATGTCATTAAAGAGTGACACTGCGGGTCCCTCATACAGAACCGTTGCCAGAGTTCTGGAGGGGCCCATAATTCCTGTGAGCACTGTAATGTCTCTGGTGACAATAATTGTATCTCTTGGGGCTGTAGCTGCCTTACATACACGGAATGCATTCAATATCATGGAAGGGTCTGATCCGCCATAAATGCCCATTGAGGCGATCAACTTTTGGGAGTAGAGCAGCAATGCTTCTCCAGTTACCTCCTCTGGTATGCCTCTCAGGCAGATGTTGCTGCGTCTAGGTCGGGCTTCCGTCGTGGCTACTGTGCGGTGTAACTTCTGGACATGAGTCAGGCCTTCCAGGTGGGTCTTATTCATTTGTAGGCCTACAGCTCGGGTATGTTCCCTCTCCTCAATGCCTCTGTTCTTTTGTTGGAGAATTCCTACTTCCTGTTGTGTCTCTTGTGTCTCTCCACATTGCACGCAGATCCAGAAGTAACTTTTTTATGTCCCCCATCATAGAAGGAGACGAGTCATCCTCTGCGCCCCATTATGTCTCTGAGGGGGTGTGATCGTGGTTAGGCTTCTGCTGGACTTTAATTAGATAAAATACCGATATTGTCTCAGAATAGATGCAGAGCTCCACTGACATGCGTCTGATCAGTCGCATAGTTAGCCACGCCCCCCATTTAAAGTGAATTTAAAAGCTAGCAAGTTATAAAATTTGAAATTTACTTTGAATTCCTGACAATTTTAACTTTAGTGAATAGCCACTTGTTTATGATTGTTACTGTTTTTTATAGCAATAATGTTTTTTTTTTATTAATTTATATAAATAGTTGGCAGTATATAAAGAAATAAAAAACAATGAAAAATGTGCATTATAAGTAAATCACAAATATAACAGAGATATCAGGTGCATTGAACATTACACCAAGTATTAATTATTTTCAGGAATAAGTCACCAATTAAATTACAAGAGCCTACCTATCAATAAAATAGAATGTGGACGATAAAGGCAATTACCAATAAAAACAATAAATGATAAATAAGCTCTCTGCTAACCAAGGGGAAAGATAGGGAGGAGGAAGGTGTGAAACAGAGGCTTATCTAGAAACCATTGGCTGGGGTGACGGGCCCAGTCGAAGGGGTCACATTGTTACGTCACTGGTGTGAGACGAAACACCTATTATGGTGAACAGCACCAATACCAGCTAAACACCTTTAGAGCGGAAACCTTAAATCTGTTTTAGACTATGAGTCATTGAGTCAAGGGGACCTTATCTAGCGAGGTGAAATACAGTTGAAATGTAAAAGAAAATAAATAAAATGATACTGAACATGTAGACCCTTACTGCCTGCCACCATTGTGTCTCAGACCCTAGTGAGGTTCCTGATCATCTTCCACTTTTCCCATAGTAATAAAGGGGTCTACATTGGAGGGTCGCAGCATGAATGTTGGGTTGACTTTATGAGCTCATAGCTGGTACAGACAGCACAGGCAGGTGTATCTTGAAGATATCTTGTGTACAGTCCCACTATGAGGCACCACTAATGCTCTTGGTGCCATCCATTGATATTCCACTCCATCTGACTGCAGTTGGTGTGTTACAAAGTTGAGTAATGTTTGTCACTGTAAAGTGGACATGGTTAGATCTTGGTAGAAAGTGAGGTTGAAGCCTTCAAAAGAATAAGGTGTATTGCCCTGCAACACTGACATGTGGTTTCTCTTGTGAAAATGATCAGCGAACGATAACGTCTCTCATTGCAGAGTGTGGTGCCCTGGATGACTTAAGCTAATTATATATCCCATTGATGGTAAACTTCTAAGCCAAGTTCTGAGGGAACAATGATACCACCAAGCACACATCATTGTGTGAATTATTCTACCATGATAGAATAAATGCCTCTGAATTTCAAATGATTTCAATCTAGATCTGTTGTCAAGCACTGTTAAAGGATCACTATAGGGTCAGGAACGTTCAGTGTCTGCATGCAGAGGGTGGAGACACTGGATGTTTGGATGCATTTTAGGCAGCCATGACCCAGGAAGGATCTCTAACAGGAGATGGCCAGTGAAGTTATCACTAGGCTGTAATGTAAACACTGCTTTTTCTCCAAAAAGACAGTGTTTACAGCAAAAGGCATGAAGGTAATGATTCTATTCACCAGAACAAATCCAATAAGCTGTAATTGTTCTGGTGACTATAGTGTCCTTTAAGTGTATTGATAGCATATGTTGTGTAGCTTGAATGCTTTGTATAGAGTCTCTCACAGAAGACATACCAACGCTATAATGTCCTACTAACTATTTAGATGACCATATCCCCTTACCCCACATTTGAAATAAAAAAGTATTTTAACTTAACTTTCAACCCTAGCTGCATCTTCCTGCCTGGGATCTTCAAGATTCCATAGGAAAACATTGGGAGGCTAGTGTGCATACATGGCAAATCCCCACTCTGTGCCAATCAATTCTCTCTATGAGCAGGATTTGATTGAGAATGGAGTCTGACTTTACGGGGGAAGTGCCTCTTGAGGTGTTTTGCAATATTTTACATTAGAGGTTAAAAAACACATGGTCACTGCACCCAGACCACTTAATTGAGATTAAATGTTCAGGGTGCCTTTAGTGTCCTTTTAAGTGCTTCAAAGGTTCTCTGTGCATGTGATACCGGAGAAACTGACGGAAGCCAAGCACAGAGAGATGGACACAGGTTTCTTCAGGAAGGAAGAGATTCTTTATTCGATTCACCGACCGGGACTCAGAGGGACTAATGTCCCCAAAAAACAGCAAAGTCTGAGCCCTGATCATACAGTGTAGGTCCCTTATATAGGCATGTAGCTCCTGCCATAATCAGTTCAACCTACACATACTCTTATCCATCAACCGAATAGAGACTAAATTCCTGTTTAACCACATGGCTTGCCCAGCACAATGGAGGAGGGGAAATACTCGTATATCCTGTATTCTTACACATGCTCCTTACACTACTGATTGTATCGTTGCCACGTGCAACCAACCGACCGATACATCAACATATGCAAGTGCACATACCACGTGGCAATCTTGTCCTAGTAAATTAATTTTTACTGAGATTCCACCACATTCCCCCCTTTGATGCTTCTGATATTTCACAATTCCAGATGCATCACTTAACCATAGTTTGCTTACACCTCAAGTTGCCATGAACCAGACCAGACTTTGCGACTCCCTAAAGATACGAATCCCTCAACATTCCTCTTCCTGTACTAATTCTCCCTGATTTAGAGCCTCATACCTATATATAGCCATTATCTGTGCAGCAGCCTTTCTCTCTGCTATATTCTCTATAATGCTCTGCACAGACCTAACTACCAAAGGAATCAGACATGGTAGGAGAAGGCACAGCATCAAAATTAGCATGACTCCACCTACCAATGCCTTAAGTCCTCCAAACTGCTCATACCAATTACCAAACCAACTACTTGGATTATACCCTTTCCATACCTGGGTAGGCACATGCGCTAGTTTAACCATATGGCTAGTAAGCTCAGCTATTGCTTGCCCTTCATCATCTATTTGAAGACAACAATTGCTTAGGTTAAACTTCCCACATACACCTCCCTCTACTGCGAATAGGTAATCCAAGGCTAATCTATTTCGGTAAACGGCTGTCCTCATCCTAGTATTATGTTTCGAAAGGAGATTGAGCGCTTGCGATGTTTCATTGGTAATTATCTCAACCACTGCCTGTAACCTTATAATACGGTTGAGCATATATATTGGGGTTCTATATCCATAAGTACCATCCTCTGCCCACGTAGCTGGCCCATAATAATCTATAATACGCTGGGGAGGCCACTCATTATCTTCCCAGGTACCTATCTCTAGGGGTCCCCTTTTCTTTCTATGATTCACATCATATACCTTAACTCCCAAAGTCTCTCCTGTTTCAATAGGCAACAAGAAGAAGGATGGTTTGAGCATGCCTAACACACATGCCCCTTCCCCGTCCTGTGGTAACTCCGAATAGGCTTTCTTACCACAGATCCAGTACAAATTTGCTGGGGCTTTCCAACTAGATGTAGCAGGTAGGTCAAACCACACATCCTTTAAATTGGTATAACTTGCAAACGGGTTAGGTGGTTCTGAGACATTTGAAGCTGACCACCAAGTTGTATTCTTTGTATCATCATCATAAGCTTTTTGCCCTAGACAAGTCAATTCTCCTACAGATGTATTAAACATTATTCCTTTCCTTGCTATGCAAACATAACCTATAATGGAGGTCTTTAATCGCCACTCAGATTTACCTCTAACACTCATTTGATAATCAGCTTGAGAAGATGTTATCTGTTCAATTGTCTCAGAACCGGAATACATTACCTCCTTTGCTTCCCAGGGCCATTGGTCTCCCATATTAGTACCTCCACACACATAGCAGTTGGTTACATTAAGACTACCGGCAATACTCTCGGCTAGATCAATAAACAAGTTCTTAGCATTATGGGGGATCTTATTCTCTACACTCATCTCCTCGTAGAAAGAATGGAAAACCTGATGAGTCTGGGCTGCCACAGTATCGGTCTCTATCCCTATAAATAATATTGTCCCAGGATCCAAACCTGTCCCATATATCTGGAATCCAAATAAGTTTCCGAACCTATCTATAAACTGTTCAGGATTATTAATAAGTATATGGACTGGGTTACACTCCATAGACTTACAATATGGTTTGGTAGGCAACTTAGTAACAATCATATCCTTATCTACTGTCTGTCCCCAAGTTGCCCACCCTACACAAGACTAATATGGACAATAATTATAATTCTTATTTGGGCATTTTGGATCTATATACTTGTTCTTACTACTGGGGCAAATATACTTATCATTAGACCCATACGTTCTTTCCCATTTAAGATCCCTGCATACATTCCACGGTTTTCTACCACTTGATATCGCCTTACATGCATCAAATAAGCCCACTCCTTTTTAAGCCCACTCCTTTAAGAATTGCCATCATCTATCGCCCCCCCCCGGTCACCCTAAACTATTTATTGAACACTTTTCCTCCTGGTTACCCCATTTTCTTTCCTCTAGCACTCCCTCTCTCATACTTGGGGACTTCAATATCCCTATCAACAAGCTCAACTGCCCTGATGCCTCCCGTCTGCTCTCTGTAACCTCCTCCTTTGGACTCACACAGATTTCCTCCTCCGCAACTCACACCGCAGGAAACACTCTTGACCTCATCTTCACCAATCTCTGTACCACCTCTGATCTCTCCACTGATCCATTTCCTTTGTCTGACCACCATCTGCTAACATTTAACATCTGCATACCTCATACCAAAATTTCAACACCATCAACTCTCCAACCTCGCAGAAACCTCAACTCCCTCGATCTCCAGCACTTCTCCACCACACTCCAAACACTCCTTTTACCCATCTCAAATCTCAACTGCCCTAACTCTGCAACCTCACTCTACAACTCCACTCTCTCCTCTCAACTTGACATCATGGCACCTCCTACAGTTAAACGCAGCAAGCTCCCCCAACTACAACCTTGGCACACTAAGCTGACCCGTTACCTCCAAAAATGTTCCAGAACTGCTGAACGCTGCTGGAGAAAGTCTCACTCTGCATCTGACTTTGTCCACTATAAATTTATGCTGCGCTCCTACAGCATGGCTCTTTCCTCTGCAAAAGTAAACTACTTCAAAACCCTCATAAGCACACTGTCCCATCAACCCAAACACCTGTTTCACACTTTTGATGCTCTTCTTCGCCCTGTGACTACCCCTCCTTCCACCACCTTGTCCGCCACAAACTTTGCATCTCATTTCACTGAGAAGATCTCTACAATCAGGAAAGAGATCTCTAATCTCTCTCCTTCCCCTATCATTATATCACCCAACCCCACTCCCCCTGCCATCCTATGCACATTTGCACCTGCTACAGCACAAGAGGTTTCTGCACTGCTCCTGTCCTCCCGCCCCACCACCTGCTCTCTCGATCCTATTCCCTCGCATCTCATCCGCACTTTGTCTCCCTTTCTTGCTCTTCCTCTCGCTAGCATTTTCAATCTCTCCCTTTCCTCTGGCACATTTCCCTCACCCTTCAAACATGCAACCGTAACCCCGATTCTGAAAAAGCCCAACCTTGATCCCAACTCCCCATCCAACTACCGCCCTATCTCGCTACTCCCATTTGCCTCCAAGATCCTCGAGAGAGTTGTGTACGCCAGATTGACAGACTTTCTCGAATCCAACTCTCTGCTTGACCCCCTTCAGTCTGGATTCCGCGCTGGTCACTCTGTCGAAACTGCTGTGACCAAAGTATCCAACGACTTAATTGCTGCTAAATCTCACGGCCAATACTCTATCCTAATCCTCCTTGATCTTTCTGCCGCATTTGACACTGTTGATCATCAACAGCTTCTTCACATTCTTCGTAACTTTGGTCTACGGGATACTGCTCTCTCCTGGTGCTCCTCCTACCTCTCCCAGCGCTCTTTCAGTGTTTCTTTCTCTGGTTCTGCCTCTTCTCACCAACCCCTCTCTGTCGGCGTCCCCCAAGGATCTGTCCTCGGCCCCCTATTGTTCTCCATCTATACTGCCTCCCTTGGTAAACTCATCAGCTCCTTTGGTTTCCAATATCATTTATATGCAGATGACACGCAAATCTACCTGTCCTCCCCTGATCTCTCTCCGCCCACCTTGACTCGTGTTTCTGACTGCCTCTCTGCTATTTCCAACTGGATGGCTGCTCACTTCCTTAAACTCAACCTGTCCAAAACAGAACTTCTAGTTTTTCCTCCCTCAAGTGCTGCTACTCCTGTCGTCTCCATCCAAGTCAACAGCGCTACTATCACCTCTACCTCGCAGGCTCGCTGCCTAGGGGTTCTTTTTCGATTCTGACCTCTCTTTTACTCCCCATGTCCAATCGATAGTCAAATCCTGTTGCTTCCAACTCAAGAACATAGCGCGCATCCGCCCATATCTAACGCCGGACGCGGCTAAGATATTGGTTCATGCTGTTGTTCTCTCTCGCCTCGACTACTGCAATCCCCTTCTGACCGGTCTTACATGTTCCCAGCTTGCACCGCTGCAATCTGTAATGAACGCGGCTGCGAGGCTTATTTTCCTGTCCGGTCGCACCTCCCACGCCTCCACGCTCTGTCAGTCCCTGCATTGGCTTCCAGTTAGATATAGGGCCCAATTCAAAATTCTGGCACTTGCTTACAAATCCCTACATAATGCTGCTCCAACATACCTATCCTCCCTCATACACAAGTATGTCCCGTCGAGACCCCTGCGCTCATCCCAAGACCTACGCCTATCCTCTGCCCGGATCCCCACCTCTGACGCTCGCCTTCAAGACTTCTCTAGGGCTGCACCTATTCTGTGGAACTCCCTTCCCTCCTCAATCAGACTTTCACCCAGCCTCCACTCCTTCAAAAAATCTTTGAAAACTCACTTCTTCGTTAAAGCGTATCAATTAAACTGTCAGCAGGCTTCTCATCCCCCACCCCATGACTCCTTTCCTGCAACTGTCAAAAATGACCTACCAAGCACTCAATAAACCCTTCTCTAACAAACTATTTAATTCCCCTACTTTAACCCGTTTGTGTCACTATACCCCACTCCCTCTAGCATGTAAGCTCATTGAGCAGGGCCCTCAACCCCCTCTGTTCCTGTACGTCCAGTGGTCTGATCTCAATTATGTGTCTGTTAGTCCACCCATTGTACAGCGCTACGGAATTTGTTGGCGCTATATAAATAATAAAATAATAATAATAATAATAAAATAGCAGAACACCCAAAGAATGTACGGTTTCTAGTATTGTCTTATTTATTAGGGTCCCCTGTGAGTCTCCATTCCGCAGGGTCAACCAAATTGTACGGGGTTAATACTCGGGACTAAAACACTTAGGTTCTCCTACTCCTAAATGGCATACACTATAATCTATACCTAAGTATCTACACTTAGATACATATCCTTTACACTCATATTGTGAATGCCAAATAAGGGTCTGGGAAATATGATTACCTGTTTTTGTAGTCTTAATGCAAACCTCACAGCCAGGTGTGTCGGTACCTCTACCTTCCTGAATAATTAAAAACACAAATATACACATTATCAAATGCATTTCTCCTGACATCTTTATCCTAATTCTTCGTCCGTGCGATGGCACCTCAGCTTCCAGGATGTAAGGGCTGCAAGGAATGGAGTCCTTCAAGTCCTCTCTTCCCTTCACAAAGGTCCCTTCAAGACACTCTGGCTATGTAACGTGGGTAGGTGGTCAGGCTTTATTATGGCCGTCAAAACACCTACTTGCTGATCTCTTTCATTACTCTAGAAGTCCCAATATCTCCTCGTCACTCCGACTGAGTTACACGCTTTAACCGGATCTTGCAGGGATTCTCTGGATCTGGTGTAGCTTGCCAAGAATCTACTGCTGCTGGTTTAACCCTGGAGTGATGAATCCACGGAGTCACTTCAGCCACCTTTATAGCTGTAGGGGTAGACAAAAGAACAACATAAGGACCCCTCAACTTTGGCCCCAACGGTACACTGTTCCACTCCTTTATCCAAACTTGATCTCCTGGATGATAACAATGGACAGGTGGATAAATATTCACAGGTAATCTATCTTGTACCCATTTCTGTACCTCCTCCATAATTTTACCCAACTCTACAACCTGCTGCCGGGTAATTCCTTCTCCCAACTGACTTAAATCCCCCCTTAAGTTACCAAGTACGGGAGGTGGACGCCCATACATAATTTCAAAAGGTGAAAGACCAATCCTTCTGGTAGGTGTACTACGAATGCGTAACAGAGCTATTGGCAAAAGAACATTCCATTTAAGTTGAGTTTCTTGACACATCTTTGCGAATTGGTTCTTAATAGTTCTGTTCATTCTTTCCACTTTTCCAGAACTCTGAGGCCTATATGCCGTATGAAGTTTCCACTTAATACCGAGCATATGAGTCAGTTGTTGTAGGCACTGGTGAACAAAGTCTGGACCATTATCCGATCCTATAGAACATGGTAGTCCATATCGGGGTATTATTTCCCGTAACAGAAATCGCACAACTTCTCCTGCTTTCTCTGTACGAGTAGGACATGCTTCTACCCAACCTGAGTAGGTACACACAACTACTAGTAGGTAGCGATGTCCGCCGGATTTAGGCATTACCGTATAGTCTATTTGGAGATCGGACATAGGGACTCCTCCCATATACTGGACTCCCGGTGGTTTCACTGGACCTTGCCTTGCGTTGTTCTTGGCACATATCACACATCTTCGTACAATGGCTTGAGTCCAGTTGGACAATCTTGGTATGTAGAAATGCTTCCTAAGAGATTCTTCCATACTATCTCTCCCGGAATGTGTCCCATTGTGATAATTCTGGACAATTTCTACGGCTAGCGATGCTGGAATAACTATCCTTCCATCTTCTAACTGATACCACTTATTCTCCAGGTACTTCCCAGTTTCAGTCTTTAACCACTCTTCTTCTTGAGCTGTATAAATTGGAGTCCATTGAGACAGAGGGGTTGGTATGAGAGCAGCTATACGTTTCACATACTCCTGTTTTCCTGATTCAGCGGCACGCTTGGCTGCATTATCTGCCATCCGTTTTACTTTTGTTACATCACCATCACCTTTCAGATGCGCTCGACAATGTATGATACCAACTTCTTTCGGTTCCCACACGGCTTCCAGTAGTTGTAATATCTCAGCTGCAGATTTCTTTACCCTTTGAGTTCAGTAGTCCTCTTTCTTTATACAAAGCTCCATGAGTGGTTAAAAACGCATACTTGGAGTCCGTGTAGATGTTCACCCTCAAACCTTCAGCCAATTGTAACGCTCATGTGAGTGCGATTAGTTCTGCCTTCTGTGCCGATGTTCCTTTTGACAATGGCCGAGCTTCTATCACCTTGTCTATGGTTGTCACTACATATCCTGCATAGCGAATCCCTTCTTTCACATAACTACTGCCGTCCGTATAGTACTGGACATCAGGGTTCTGGATGGGAAAATAAAACACTTCATCCATTACCTCCAGGCAATCATGTTGACTCTCAGTAGGTTGTGGAAAAAGGGTAGCTGGATTCAAGGTATTAACAGTCTCTAGATGCACTCTCGCGTTTTCACATAACATAGCTTGATACTTAGTCATGCGGCTATTACTAAACCAATGATTGCCTTTATAGTCTAGCAACGTCTGTACTGCGTGCGGGACTCGCACGTAGAGTTCCTGACCCAGAGTGAGCTTATCAGCTTCGGCTACCAGCAGGGCGGCGGCAGCTACAGCTCTTAGACAAGGTGGAAGACCACTGGCCACTGCATCCAGTTGTTTGGACATATATGCAACAGGTCGTTGCCATGATCCCAAGTACTGTGTCAATACTGCCACAGCCATTCTTCTTTGCTTGTGTACATATAAGTAGAATGGGCGTGTATGATCAGGTAGACCTAATGCTGGGGCGCTCATCAATGCATTCTTCACATCTTCAAATGCATTTTGCTGTTCGGGGGTCCACAGGAAGGGATCGTGTTCTGTACCTTTTATAGCCACATAAAGAGGTTTCGCCAATATCGCATAACTGGGAATCCATTTCCTACAGAAGCCTGCTACCCCCAAGAACTCTCGCACTTGTCTTCTATTCTTGGGTATTGGTATTTGGCATACAGCTTCTTTTCTCTCTGGCCCCATTATCCTTTGACCTTCAGAGATATGGAATCCCAGATACTTGACAGTTGGCTGACACAACTGGGCTTTCTTCCTGGACACCTTGTATCCTGCCTTCCAAAGAATGTGCAGTAGATCATGTGTTGCTTGCTGACATCTCTCTCTTGTAACTGCCGCTATCAACAAATCATCTACGTATTGTAATAGTACACATTCTCCTGGGATGGACTTGAAATCCAGTAAGTCTTGACTTAAAGCTGATCCAAATAGGGTAGGTGAATTCTTAAACCCTTGGGGCAATCTTGTCCAAGTCATCTGGCGTTTCGAGCCCGTTACAGCATTTTCCCATTGGAATGCAAAGATACACTGGCTTTCCGCAGCAATTCGTAGGCAAAAGAAGGCATCTTTGAGATCCAAAACTGAAGTAGGTAGCCCCGCCCGGAATTAAAGCAAGCAGGTTATATGGATTGGGCACAACTGGATGTATACTTACTACCGCATCATTGACTGCTCTCAAGTCCTGCACAGGGCGATACTCATCTGTCCCGGGCTTTTGAACAGGCAACAATGGGGTGTTCCAGGGGGAAGTACAGAATTTTAGGATACCATAACTTATGAACTTATCCAAATAAGATTGTATGTTCTTCTTGGCCTTTTGTGGAATGTGATATTGTCTCAGGCTTACTGGATAAACCCCAAGCTTTAGTTCGATACGAATTGGTGGGATATTACGAGCAAGTCCTGGTGGGTTATTCTCTGCCCACACTCCTGGTATATTGAACAAGGATTCATCACTCTTAGGGTTTTGGCTAGTCAACACTGTATAAAGTTGCCACTCTTCTTCCTTTGGTACAGATATTGTCATTATACCTGAGGGTCCATTGAACTTCAAAGATGTTGTTCCGTTAGGTAGAAATGTTATCTGTGCTTGTAATTTCGACAACAAATCACGTCCTAGCAGTTGGACTGGACATTCAGGCATATAAAGGAACTGGTGTTTCACTATGTGGCCTCCCAATGTACAGAGTCAACTTTTAAGAACCGGTTTAGCGGCACTCCTTCCAGTTGCTCCTATGAAGGTGATAGTTCTTCCTGAAGGAGGAGCGACTAGGTCAGTCACCACCGAATGTTCAGCACCAGTGTCAATCATGAAAGAACTCCTTTTTCCCCCTATTGCTACATCGACCATAGGCTCCGCTCGGCCAAGGGGGATGGAGCCCGGTCGTTATCAATAGTCTTCCATGACTGTGTCAGCCAAACCCACAAAGTCCCTATCCTCTTTCTCTCGGGGTCTCTGCGCTGCTGGGTAATATCTATCTCCACT
Organism: Pelobates fuscus; assembly: GCF_036172605.1. Taxonomy (NCBI): domain Eukaryota; kingdom Metazoa; phylum Chordata; class Amphibia; order Anura; family Pelobatidae; genus Pelobates; species Pelobates fuscus. Next base: position 163,156,599 of record NC_086317.1, on the reverse strand, counting down.
AACACTTCCTCTATTATTCCCACTATTTCCTCCAGGGCCTCCTCTTCCTCTCGCTCTGCCTCTATAATTATTACTATACCCTGCCCTAGGTCTGTCTCTCTCATATTGTTCCCTCCGTGGACACTCACTTCTCCAATGCCCTTCTTCCCTACAGTACGCGCATTGGTTCCTACTCAAAGGCTCCCCATTCCACTTATTCTCGCCTTTATCCATTCCCCTATACGCTTCCTTTTCCCTTCTATCTACGCCTGCGATAGCTACCGCTAGCATATCCGCTTTCCTTCGCATCTTTCGCTCTTCCTCCTTCTTCGTCTCTGTCTCCCTATTAATATAGACCTTATTTGCTATTTCCACTAGTTGGGTTATGGACATCCCTACAAACCCTTCTAACTTCTGTAGCTTGCGCTTTATATCTCCGTAGGCTTGGCTGACAAAGGCAGAGTTAACCATTCGGGAATTCTCAGGAGCCTCTGGATTAAAGGGGGTATACAACTGGTATGCCTCCAATAATCGGTCATAAAAGGCACTGGGCGATTCATCACATTTCTGCAATACCTCAGCCGTCTTAGACATATTAATCGCCTTTTTTCCTCCGGCTTTCATGCCAACAATAATAGCGTCCCTGTATGCTTTTAAATGGGCCATATCTGCGCCATTGACATTCCACTCCGGATCAGTATTTGTATAATGTGCTGTGGCCCATGCTGCTGGGTTGGCCTGATTTTGTATACGGGCCACTTCTTCCAGCGCTTTAATTGCCGCTTGGTTTATCCGTGTCCTTTCCTCGTTGTTAAACAATATCATAAGCAGTTGCTGGCAATCAGCCCAAGTGGGATTATGTGTCTGGACTATGGAGGTAAACAAAGCCGTCATGGCTTGAGGTTTATCGGTGTATGAGGAGTTATGGGTCTTCCAGTTAAATAGATCAGTAGTAGTGAAGGGAACATAGACGAATACAGGATCAGTGTGTTGTAACTGGCCGTCACCGTTAATGTGTGTCGGGCCTGGTGTCAGTCGGAGAGGCATTTGATAATGTCGGGGTTGGAGGGTACCGGTCAGTTGTCGGGTTAGTATGGGGCTTCGTTTAGAAACGTCAGTTAGGGGTTCCGGTCAAGGGGTAGTAAGACGAGGGGAAGGGGACGCTTTACTGAGAGGGAGATCAGTGAGTAAAATATTCCGGGCCGGGCTAGGAGGAGCCTGACCAGGAACTAGATATGACGTCAAATCTGGATAGGTGGGGTTAACGGAGGTAGGTACCGGAAGGGGAGGGTTTAAAACAAGAGGGCTGGGCTCTGAGCTAGAGGAAGTAGGAGGGGACAACGGGGCAAGGGGAGTAGCGTTACCAACAGCACCTCCTCTTCCTCTTCCTGTGGAGGAGGAGTAAGGGGGCTGCATGGGGATCTCGGATTCAGGAGGCGTGTCCAAAATGGGCGTAATTACGGCCTTAGTGGACAAGCAAGTTCTGGCCACCATGAGGCGACATTGTTCCTCGTGGCATACCCGGATCCATTTTGGCAAGTCATTTACGGCCTGCTTCCAACAGTCAATATACGGAAACTGGCCGTAAAGTTCAGGCCTTCCTGATACAGCCACGTGTACACGTTGTACCAGATTAGGATCCAAACTGCCACGTGGTGGCCATGCAGCCACCAAAGTAGGCCATTCCCTACATAAAGTAGTCAGGCGTGTTGGAGACATTTGTACCCCAAAATCATACACAGTGTATTCCTTTTTAAAGTTTTTCAACATACATCCTAAGGGATCCATAATCGTTGAATCTGACGCACCCATACTAACAATGAAGCGTCGTCTCCAACAGAAACCAAACAAACACACTTCCAACGGTCACACCCGTTCCCTCGGCAACAGCAGCACGTGGTACAGTTACTAAGTGAAACGCACACAACAAAACACTCAGGGAATTCCCGTACACACACAGCTGTTACACCAGTCACTAAATAACTATTACTGCGCCTCTTGGCGAAACTATACAGTCACCCACGCTATAATTCCCTATATCTGAATTACCCGTCTATAACATACCCCAGTAACATCGTCTTTACAAACAGTAGTTATAGTACGGTTAGCATTGGTTAGAGTACAATTTAAAGTCACAGTTCAATTAGTATTCCTACACATGCTCCTTACACTACTGATTGTATCGTTGCCACGTGCAACCAACCGACCGATACATCAACATATGCAAGTGCACATACCACGTGGCAATCTTGTCCTAGTAAATTTATTTTGACTGAGATTCCACCACACATGTTGTGCCCTAAGTGATATAGACAGATAGGGTCTTAATCAGCCTGGTGTGCATTATGCCCATTTCCAGGTAGACAGCTCATTTGGGATCACTAATGACACAAGTAGCCTTCCCACCTTCTGTCATGTTTTCATAAGGCGGAATGGATTTGATGTGTTCTAGAATTCTGCATATAGCATATCCATGTGTACCAATGCAGACTAGTAGACTACCATATGTATTAATTACATCAAGTTTATATAATTATTGGTCCCATAGCTTGGGGATAAGTTCCAAGGGCCTGATTTGTTTTAGATTAACAGTCATGCCATGTTTCTCTTTTCTGGAAATGATTCAATATGAAAGCAGATGGGACCCTGGCAGTGACAGCCACTCATTATTACTGTATTGAGACACTTATTTTTATATGGTGTTAATAAAAGTGGTCTTAAATGACCTGCTCAGTTTTATTAAACAAATGTCGCTTTTCATGAACACTTTTGCTACCACAGACAAACACAGGCATTGGGTTGTACCTGAAGGAAACGCGTAATCTTTTAATAATAGGTTCAGTTAAAGACAGTTACTGCTGACATAAGAAAGCTGGCAGTGGGCCTATATGAACTCTTGCCAGGTACATAACACCCATATTAAGGAAACGTATGTACAGGCTTAGACAGGCTAGTAATATAAACAGTAATACCTCCCAAGGGAGCATATGTTAAAAATAATAAAGGAGAGAATGGGAAAATTGTGTGAATCTAGAAATTCATACCGCTTGGTTGCTTTGAAGACAATACTGAGTGAATTCCAGGTTTATATAGTACAAAGTATTTATTACAAATGTTCACAATATAAAATTTAGATCCCTCAAACTTGATCTGCATATAGAACAATAAACTGTATTAGGTAATGAAGTCAGCTGTACTTAGTCCATGTAATATTATGTGTATGTGTAACAGTGTGTGCGTATATAATCTAACAGGATATGTGTATAAATGTGTAACAGTTTGTGTGTGTATGTTTAACAATATATATATATGTGCATGACAACTATGCGCATATGTACAATTTGTTGGAGGAAGTGCGGCCATGAGGGCAATAGTAGGGGCCTTTTGGGTTTTTGTACTAATTTCCCCCTGCGTTCTGCTGTGAGAGAGTTCACATCACTTACAGCTTGCTGGGAGGCAGGTGCAAGTGTGGTGGAATCTCGGTAAAAATAAATTTAGTAGGCCGAGATTACCACGTGGCATGTGTACGTGCATATGCTGACGTATCGATCAGTTGCTTGCACGAGGCAAGATACGATCAGTAGTGTACGGAGCATGTGCAAGAATACAGGATGTAGTATTCCCCTCCTCCATTGTGCTGGACAAGCCATGCGGTCAAGCAGGAAGTTAATTCTTATTTGTATTGATTGGTCAAGAGAATGTGCGGGTGGAGCTTAATATGGGAGGAGTTATGTGCCTATATAAGGAGCCTGCACTATTGTCCGGGGCTCAGAACTTGCTGTATTTTGGTGACATTAGTCCCTCTGAGTCCCGATCGGTGAACCGAATAAAGAATCTCTTCCTTCCTGAAGAAACCTGTGTCCATCTCTCTGTGCTTGGCTTCCGTCAGTTTCTCCGGTATCATTTGGTGCATTGGCCGGGAAGCTCATCGTTCAACGGTAGCTGAGAGGCAGAGGCGTGAGACGGTCTATCTTTGCCCACGTTCTATACGGCTGCACCCCTGAACTTCTGCGTGGACCTCCCTTCGTCTCGGCGCCACTGGTCTGTTGTCCAGGAGATCATCGGCCTCTACGTAAGAAGTGCTGGGGTGTCCCCGTCGATGAGTGTGAACTCAGGTTCAGGAACGAGGAGGTAAGACGACCGCTGTTTTAGACGGCGGACCCACTAGGGGTATACCGATTGTGCGGTAGGCCCATAAGGGGTTTAAATCTGTGTATGGAATCTGCCCCCTCTGTCGGAGGGAAGGAGCGAAGGCGCACCGCTCAATCGAACGCTCTTTAGTAAGACCGTTTGATTTGGTTTGGAGTCAGGCGGGGTTCTGTGTAAATAGCCCTAGCCGGACACCGGTGTCTTGTCTAGACTAGCGTTCTAGGGGTGTATATTACGTTCGCTAGGTCGGAGGGACCGGGAGACTAAGCAGACTCTGATGTACATTATCGTTTGCTAGATCTCAACCTATCTTGGCTAAGTGGGAAGGCGTGTAAATTTGGAACCCACTAGACTATTGATAGAGTAGAAAGACTAAAAGGGTTCTGTTGTAAATTCCGCCCTCTAGTTCGCTATATGTGGTGCTTGGGCAGTGTGGCTAACCAAAACGGATGTAGATAGTTTTAGGTAGTCCATCAAGGTACTGGCCAATAGTTTAGTTGGGATTGTATATGTGTTAAAGATTGTTAGTAAAGTGTATATCTTGTTAGATAGCGCGAGCTCAGCCGTCTAGCGAGAGTGTTAATAGTGTGTTGCTGTATTATAGTGCACGGTACCATAACCCTGTATATTTACTGACATTGTATATAAGTAATAATCATTGTCGTCTATTGCATGTTTAACACCATAACCACTAATAATTGTATTGTGACCTTAAATTGTGCTTTGACCTATGCTAACCGTACTGTAAACGCTGTTTGTAAAAGACGATGTTACTGGGGTGTGTTATAGACGGGTAATTCATATATAGAGAATTATAGCGTGGGTGACTGTATAGTTTCGCCAAAGGGCATAATATTGATTATTTAGTGACTGGTGTAACAGCTGTGCGTGTACGGGAATTCCCTGAGTGTTTATTGTGTTATTGTGTACGTTTCACTTGGTAACTGTACCACGTGGTGCTGTTGCCGGAAGAAACGGGTGTGACTGTTGAATAGAACGTGTGCATAGTATTCGTTGTCAACGATGCTCCATTGATAAGTATGGGCGCGTCGGAGTCGACGATTTTGGATCCCTTAGGTTGTATGGTAAAGAATTTTAAAAAGGGATTTACAACATGTGATTTTGGGGTTAAAATGTCTCCTGTACGTTTGGTCACTTTGTGCACTAGGGAGTGGCCTACTTTGGTTGCGGCATGGCCGCCACGTGGCAGTTTGGATCCAACTCACAGCGTGTACACGTGGCTGTATCAGGTAGGCCTGAACTTTACGGACAGTTTCCATATATTGATTGTTGGAGACAGGCCGTAAACGACTCGCCAAGATGGATTCGGATATGCCACGAGGAGCAATGTCGCCTCATGGTGGCCAGGACTTGTTTGTCCATTAGGACTATGGTTAGGCCCATTTTGGACACGCCCCCTGAGTCCGAGATCCCTATGCCGCCCCCTTACTTCCCTGTAGAAGGAAGTGATACAAGTACAGGAAGTTCTACACCCCTTCCCCCATTGTCCCCATCCACTTCCGCTTCCTCCTCCAGTTCAGAATCCACCCCCCGCCGTACTAAACCTCCCCTTCCGGAACCAACCCCCGTTAGATCCGATTATCCCGATTTGGCGCCACTTCAAACTTCCGGTCAAGCTACTTCTAGCTCGGCTCGGAATATTTTATTCACCGGCCTTCCCCACAATAGAGCCTCTACATCCCCACGCCTTATTACCCCCCGAACGGAACCCATAACCGACGCCCCTCCACGTAGCCCTATACTAACCAGACAACTGACCGGTACCCAACAGCCCAAACATTACCAGATGCCTCTTCGTTTGAATCCTGGGTCAGCCTATCTCGATGCCACAGGTCAAATGGTATATGCTGACCCAGTCTTCGTATATGTCCCGTTCACGACTACCGATCTCTTGAATTGGAAGACCCACAATTCCTCGTACACTGAGAAACCACAAGCTATGACCGATCTGTTCACCTCGATAGTTCAGACACATAATCCGACATGGGCTGATTGCCAGCAGTTATTAATGACATTGTTCAATAATGAGGAAAGGACTAGGATTAACCAAGTGGCCATTAAAGCGCTAGAGGATGAAGCCCGTACTTTAAATCAAGCCAATCCAGCAGCATGGGCCGCAACACATTATCCTAATACCGATCCCGACTGGAATGTTAATGGCGCAGATATGGTTCAACTAAAAGCCTATAGAGACGCTATAATTGCTGGCATGAAAGCCGGAGGGAAGAAAGCCATTAATATGTCGAAGACAGTTGAGGTGATTCAGAAAAGTGATGAAGCGCCCAGTGTCTTTTATGACCGATTATTGGAGGCATACCGCTTGTATACCCCCTTTAATCCGGAAGACGCTGATAATTCCCGAATGGTAAACTCCGCCTTTGTCAGCCAAGCCTACGGGGATATTAAGCGCAAGCTACAAAAGTTAGAAGGGTTTGCAGGAATGTCCATCACCCAACTAATGGAGGTAGCAAATAAGGTGTACATGAATAGGGAGTCAGAAAGTAAGAAAGAGGAAGAGCGCAAGATGCGTAAAAAGGCTGATATGCTAGCGGTAGCAATCGCAGGCGTAGATAGACGGGGCCCAGATAGAGGCGATAGTAGGTGGAATAGGGAGCCCCTGAGTAGGAATCAGTGCGCGTATTGCAGAGAAGAAGGGCATTGGAGAAGCGAGTGTCCGCAAAGAGAGCAGTACGAGAGAGGCCCACCCAGGGCAGTTTATGGAAACTTTAGAGGCAGAGCGAGAGGTAGAGGAGGCCCCGGAGGGAGTGATGGTAATAGAGGGAGTAATGGTAACAGAGGAAGTGTAAGAGAAGACAGGTACTATCCAGCAGCGCAAAGGTCCCGCGATAGAGAAGGTAGGGACTTTGTAGGATTGGCTGACACGGTCATGGAGGACTATTGATACCGACCGGGCTCCATCCCCCTTGGTCGAGCGGAGCCTATGGTCGATGTATCAATAGGGGGAAAAAGGAGTGCATTCATGATCGACACTGGTGCTGAACATTCGGTGGTGACTAACCTAGTTGCTCCTCCATCTGGAAGAACTATTACCGTAATAGGAGCAACTGGAAGAAGTGCTGCAAAACCGGTTCTTAAAAGTCGACTCTGTACATTGGGAGGCCACGTAGTGAAACATCAATTCCTTTATATGCCTGAATGTCCAGTCCAATTGCTAGGACGTGATTTGCTATCCAAATTACAAGCGCAGATAACGTTCCTACCAAATGGAACAACATCCTTAAAGTTTAATGGACCTTCAGGTATTATGACTTTATCAGTACCAAAGGAAGAAGAGTGGCGACTTTATACAGCGTTGACTAGCCAAAACCCTAAGAGTGATGAATCCTTATTCAACATACCAGGAGTTTGGGCAGAGAACAACCCACCAGGACTGGCCCGCAATATTCCACCTATTAAAATCGAACTAAAACTTGGGGTTTATCTAGTGAGCCTACGGCAATATCACATCCCGCAGAAGGCTAAGAAGAACATTCAATCTTATCTGGATAAATTCATACGGTATGGTATCCTAAAATTCTGTACTTCCCCCTGGAACACCCCATTGCTGCCTGTTCAAAAGCCCGGTACAGATGAGTATCGACCTGTGCAGGACTTGAGAGCAGTCAATGATGCGGTTGTTAGTATACATCCAGTTGTACCCAATCCGTATAACCTGCTTGCTTTAATTCCGGGCGGGGCTACTTATTTTACAGTCTTAGACCTCAAAGATGCCTTCTTTTGCCTCCGAATTGCCGCAGAAAGCCAATGTATCTTCGCTTTCCAATGGGAAAACGCTGTGACGGGCTCAAAACGCCAAATGACTTGGACAAGACTGCCCCAAGGGTTTAAAAATTCACCTACCCTATTTGGTTCAGCTCTAAGTCAAGATCTACTGGATTTCGAGTACATCCCAGGAGAGTGTGTATTGTTACAATATGTAGATGACTTGTTGATAGCAGCAGTTACAAAGGAAATATGTCAGCAAGCAACGCACGATCTACTACACATTCTCTGGAAGGCAGGATACAAGGTGTCTAGAAAGAAGGCTCAGTTGTGTTTGCCAACTGTCAAATATCTGGGATTCCATATCTCTGAAGGTCAAAGAATTATGGGTCCAGAGAGTGCCAAATACCAACACCCAAGAATAGAAGACAAGTGCGAGAATTCTTGGGGGCAGCAGGCTTCTGTAGGATATGGATTCCCAGTTACGCGATACTGGCAAAACCTCTGTATGCAGCTATCAAAGGTACAGAGCACGACCCCTTCTTATGGACTCAAGAACAACAAACGGCATTTGAAGATGTGAAGAAGGCTTTGATGAGTGCCCCAGCATTAGGTCTACCTGATCACACACGACCATTCTACCTGTATGTACACGAGCAAAGAAGAATGGCTGTGGGAGTATTGACACAGTACTTGGGATCATGGCAAAGACCTGTTGCCTACATGTCTAAGCAACTGGATGCAGTGGCCAGCGGACTTCCACCTTGTCTAAGAGCCGTAGCTGCAGCCGCCCTGCTAGTAGCTGAAGCCGATAAACTCACTCTGGGTCAAGTACTTTATGTACGAGTTCCACATGCAGTACAGACGTTGTTGGATTACAAAGGAAATCATTGGTTTAGTAACAGCCGTATGACCAAGTATCAAGCAATGTTGTGTGAAAACCCAAGAGTGCATTTAGAGACTGTTAATACCTTAAATCCAGCTACCCTTTTGCCACAACCTACTGAAAGTCAACATGATTGTTTGGAGGTGATGGATGAAGTATTCTCAAGTAGACCAGATCTTCGTGATTTTCCCATCCAGAACCCCGACGTTCAATATTACACAGACGGCAGTAGTTATGTGAAAGAAGGGATCCGCTATGCAGGATATGCAGTAACAACGATAGACAAGGTGATAGAAGCTCGGCCACTGGCAAAAGGAACATCAGCACAGAAAGCAGAATTGATAGCACTGACACGAGCGTTACAATTGGCTGAAGGTTTAAGAGTGAACATCTACACGGACTCCAAGTATGCGTTTTTAACCACTCATGCCCACGGAGCTTTGTATAAAGAAAGAGGACTATTGAATTCAGAGGGCAAAGAAATCAAGTACGCAGCTGAAATCCTACAACTATTGGAAGCAGTGTGGGAACCGAAAGAAGTCGGTATTATACATTGTCGGGCGCATCTGAGAGGAGATGGTGATGTAACCAAAGGAAATCGGATGGCAGATAATGCAGCTAAGCGTGCCGCTGAATCAGAAAGACAGGAATATGTGGAGCATATAGCTGCTCTTATACCAACTCCACTGTCTCAATGGACTCCAGTTTATACAGCTCAAGAAGAGGAGTGGTTAAAGACTGAACCTGGAAAGTATTTGGAAAACAAATGGTATCAGTTAGAAGATGGGAGAATAGTCATTCCAGCATCACTAGCGGTAGAAATTGTCCAAAACTATCACAACGGGACACATTCTGGGAGAGATAGTACAGAAGAATCTCTCAGAAAACATTTCTACATACCAAGATTGTCCAACTTGACTCAAGCCATTGTACGAAGATGTGTAACGTGTGCTAAAAATAATGCAAGGCAAGGACCAGTAAAGCCACCAGGAGTCCAGTTTATGGGGGGACTCCCCATATCCGATCTACAGATTGACTATACAGTAATGCCTAAATCTGGTGGACATCGCTACCTACTGGTAGTTTTGTGCACCTATTCAGGCTGGGTAGAAGCATGTCCTACTCGTACAGAGAAAGCAGGAGAAGTTGTGAGATTCCTGTTACGAGAAATAATACCCCGATATGGACTACCCTGCTCTATAGGATCGGACAATGGTCCAGCTTTTGTTCATCAGTGCCTACAACAACTGACTCATATGCTTGGTATAAAGTGGAGGCTTCATACGGCATATAGACCCCAGTGTTCTGGTAAAGTAGAGAGAAGAGAACTATTAAGAACCAGTTGGCTAAAATGTGTCAGGAAACCCAACTTAAGTGGAACGTTCTTTTGCCCATAGCTCTATTGCGAATCCGCAGTACACCTACCAGAAGGATGGGCCTCTCTCCTTTTGAAATCATGTATGGGCGACCACCTCCCGTACTTGGTAACTTAAGGGGGGATTTGAGTCAGTTGGGAGAAGGAATTACCCGGCAGCAGGTTGTAGAGTTGGGTAAGACTATGGAGGAGGTACAGAAATGGGTACAAGATAGATTACCTGTGAATATTTATCCCCCAGTTCATAGTTACCACCCAGGAGACCAAGTGTGGATTAAAGAGTGGAATAATGTACCGTTAGGGCCCAAGTGGAGAGGTCCTTATGTTGTTCTTTTGTCTACCCCTACAGCGATAAAAGTGGCCGAAGTGACTCCGTGGATACATCACTCCAGGGTTAAACCAGCAGCAGTCGATTCTTGGCAAGCTACAGCAGATGCAGAGAATCCCTGCAAGATCTGGTTAAAGCGCACGACTCAGTCGGAGTGACGAGGAACTTTGTGGGTTACAAATTTTATTGTTTCAGAGATTGGTAAGTGAGTGAGAAGGCCATAATAAAGCCTGTCCGCTCACCAACGTGTAGTTTAAAAGTCAGGAAAAGTCTCGAAGAGACCCCTGTGAAGACGAGCAGAACTCCATTCCCTGCAGCCCTTACATCCTGGAAGCTGAGGTGCCATCGCACGGACGAAGACTGAGGATGATGACGAAAGATGTGTTTCTGATAATGTTTTTATATGTGTATTTTTATATTCAGGAAGGTAGAGGTACCGACACTCCTAGCTGTGAGGTATGCATTAAGACTACAAGAACAGGTAACCATATTTCCCAGACCCTAATTTGGCATTCGCAATACGAGTGTAAAGGAGATGTATCAAGATGTAGATACTTAAATATAGAATATAGTGTGTGCCATTTAGGAGTAGGAGAACCTAAGTGCTTCAGTCCAGAGTATCAACCCCGTACAATTTGGTTGACTCTCAGGAATGGAGATCCTCAGGGGACCCTAATTAACAAAACGGTATTAGAATCCGTATATTCTTCGGGTGTTCTGCTATTTGATGTGTGTAAGGCGATATCAAGTGGTAGAAAGCCGTGGAATGTATGTGGGGATCTTAGATGGGAGAGAACGTATGGGTCTAACGATAAAAATATTTGTCCCAGCAGTAAAAATAAGTATGTGAGTCCTAGATGCCCAAATAGAGATTATAACTTTTGCCCATATTGGTCTTGTGTGGGGTGGGCAACTTGGGGACAGACAGCAGACAAGGACATGATTGTGACTAAGTTGCCTACCAATCCATACTGTAAGTCTATGGAATGCAATCCAGTCCATATACTTATAAATAACCCCGACAAGTTCTTAGATAAATATGGTAATTTATTTGGGTTTCAAATATATGGGACGGGTTTAGACCCTGGGACAGTATTGTTTATAGGGATAGAGACCGATACGGTAACCTCCCAAACTCATCAGGTATATCATTCCTTCTATGAAGAAATGAGTATAGATAATAAGATCCCCCATAATGCTAAAAACCTGTTCATTGATTTAGCTGAAAGTATTGCCGGTAGTCTTAATGTTACCAACTGCTATGTGTGTGGAGGTACTAACATGGGAGACCAATGGCCTTGGGAAGCAAAGGAGGTAATGTCTGGTTCTGAGGCAGTTGAACAATTAATATCTTCACAAGCCGATTATCAAATGAGTGTTAGAGGTAAATCTGAGTGGAGATTAAAGACCTCCATCATAGGTTATGTTTGCATAGCGAGGAAAGGAATGATGTATAATACTTCTGTAGGAGAATTAACTTGTCTAGGGCAAAAAGCTTATGATGATGATACAAAGAATACAACTTGGTGGTCGGCTTCAAATGTCTCAGAACCATCTAACCCGTTTGCAAGATACGCCAATTTAAAGGATGTGTGGTTTGATTTATCCATCACATCTAGTTGGAGAGCCCCAGCAAATTTGTACTGGATCTGTGGTAAGAAAGCCTATTCGGAGCTGCCACAGGACTGGGAAGGGACATGTGTGTTGGGTATGCTCAAACCATCCTTCTTCTTGTTACCTATCGAAACAGGTGAGACTTTAGGTGTTAAAGTGTATGATGTGAATCATAGGAAGAAAAGGGGACCCATAGAGATAGGCGCCTGGGAAGATGATGAATGGCCTCCCCAGCGTATTATAGATTACTATGGGCCAGCCACGTGGGCAGAGGATGGTACCTTTGGTTATAGAACCCCAATTTATATGCTCAACCGCATTATAAGGTTACAGGCGGTGGTTGAGATTATTACTAATGAGACCTCACAAGCGCTCAATCTTCTAGCGAAGCATAATACCAGGATGAGGACAGCAGTATACCAAAATAGATTAGCCTTGGATTACCTATTGGCAGTAGAGGGAGGTGTATGTGGGAAGTTTAACCTGAGCAATTGCTGTCTTCAAATAGATGACGAAGGGCAAGCAATAGCTGAGCTTACTAGCCATATGGTTAAACTGGCACATGTGCCTACTCAGGTATGGAAAGGGTATAATCCAAGTAGTTGGTTTGGTAGCTGGTATGAGCAGTTTGGAGGGCTTAAGGCATTGGTAGGTGGAGTCTTACTGATTTTAATGTTGTGTCTACTCCTGCCATGTCTTATACCCTTAGTAGTTAGGTCTGTGCAAAGCCTGATAGAAAATATAGCAGAGAGGAAGGCTGCTGCACAGATAATGGCAATTTATAAATATAAGGCTCTAGATCAGGGAGAACCAATGCAGGAAGATGAGTGTTGAAAGATTCACATCATAGACAAGTCTGGTCTGGTTCATGGTAACTTGCGGTGTATGCAAACCAAGGTTAAGTGATGCCTCAAGTAATTGTGAAATATCAAGAGGCATCAAAGGGGGGAATGTGGTGGAATCTCGGTAAAAATAAATTTAGTAGGCCGAGATTACCAGGTGGCATGTGTACGTGCATATGCTGACGTATCGATCAGTTGGTTGCACGAGGCAAGATACGATCAGTAGTGTACGGAGCATGTGCAAGAATACAGGATGTAGTATTCCCCTCCTCCATTGTGCTGGACAAGCCATGCGGTCAAGCAGGAAGTTAATTCTTATTTGTATTGATTGGTCAAGAGAATGTGCGGGTGGAGCTTAATATGGGAGGAGTTATGTGCCTATATAAGGAGCCTGCACTATTGTCCGGGGCTCAGAACTTGCTGTATTTTGGTGACATTAGTCCCTCTGAGTCCCGATCGGTGAACCGAATAAAGAATCTCTTCCTTCCTGAAGAAACCTGTGTCCATCTCTCTGTGCTTGGCTTCCGTCAGTTTCTCCGGTATCACAAGCATACACACAGAAGCCGAGAGGGAAGCTAACATGCGCGCATATCTGTGTCAGTCTCTGTGGCAGTGCATACATCCCAGCATTCAAATGCCAACAATGCACACAAATACACCCCTGCATTGAAACACCAATACTGTACACCAGGGGTACAGTGGCGTTTCCAGGATGGGGTCACATGAGGGGCCAGGAACAAAAGTAAGGGGGCAGCTATAAAACGTGTATATACATGTACATATATATATATATATATATATATATATATATTTACATACATATGCACATACATACACAGGGCCCGACAAATCCGAGACACCAGGTCGCCATGGCGACTAAAAATTTCACCCTGGCGCCTGGGATTTGTCAGCCCTTTGCTAAGCCACAAAGGAAACATTGAAGCCGGGCCGCCGCAGGGAGCTTTAAAGATGGCCGCCGCGAGGAGCATGGAGGCGGGATGCGAAGGAGCAGTAACCTTCCTGCAGTTCTGAAGTTCCTCTCTGCTCCCTCGCACGCTGTTTAGTGACATGACATCACTCCAGCCCCAGCATCACTACAGAGAGTGCGCAGTGGAGCAGAGAGAGATTGCAGGAAGATCAGAGAGGATACCCACTGGATGCCAGGGAAAGATCCACTCCGCTCTCCCAAAGGTAGGGAGGTTGGGTGGATTTAAATAAGAATAAAAATAGCAATTTGTGAGGTTGTGAGAAAATGTGTGTGTCTGTCAGTGTGTGTGTATGTATATAAGAAGAGAAACACAGGCAGCCCTCCAGGATAATGAAGGTAAGTTTATTCGTGTTTTCACCACCTCACCAGAAAATAAGTGCAACGTTTCGGCTCCACAGAGCCTTAATCATGCACACACAGACTGACCCATACACACACAGAGACTGACTTTCCCCCTCCCACCCCCCCCCCCCCACACACACACTCACACAGAGACTGAACCACACACTGACTCACACTTACCAGCAGCTACCTGGATGCCTCTGTGCAGAGCTGAGCTTATTCTCCCTGTCTCTCCCCTGCGCTGCTCTCTGTGACCAAGGAGGAAGTCCTCCCAGCACAGTGCCCCCTCTGGCCACTCCTGGAAAAAGGGTGGAAACTGCTGCTGCAGTCTTTAACGCGGGGCAAACGGGGCAGCTGCCCCGGGCCCTGTCCACTTCCTCCCACAGAAACCGGAACCGCGCGGGAGGAAGGAGGACCAGCTGCTCAGAAGGGGGCCAGGCCAGGAGAGAGCGAGAGCTTAACTCCCAGCCACCCCAGCCAGCCCACTGGACCCCAGGGAAGCCACCCTCCAGGAAAAGGTAAGAAACTGGAGGGTGGTTATCACATTTTGCATGAATGTCTGAGTGTGTGTGTGTGTGTGTGTCAGTATATATGCATGTCTATCTGTGTGTATGTGTGTTTCAGTATGTCTGTCTGTGTGTATGTGTGCCAGTGTGTCAGTATGTCTGTGTGTGTGTGAGTCTGTCAATGTATGTGTGGTTCATTATGTCTGTCTGTGTGTATGTGTGCCAGAATGTCTGTCAGTGTGTCAGTATGTCTGTATGTGTGTTTGTCTCTCAGTGTCTGTGTGTATGTGTTTCAGTCTGTCTGTCTGTGTGCCAGAATGTCTGTCAGTGTGTCAGTATGTCTGTATGTGTGTTTGTCTCTCAGTGTCTGTGTGTATGTGTTTCAGTATGTCTGTCTGTGTGTATGTGTGCCAGAATGTCTGTCTGTGTGTCAGTATGTCTGTGTGTGCATGAGTCTGTCTGTGTGTGTGTGTGACAGAATGTCTATGTGTGAGTCTGTCAGTGTCCGTGTGGTTCTGTATGTCTGTGTGTCAGGGTTTCTTTGCTGTTTTAAACAGCAAAACCTTTCTGTTTCAGTGATTGAGTTTGCAGCTGCAATTACTTGAGCTGCTTCTGCTTGTTGCCACGGTTACTCACCTGTGAGTAGTAATCAACCCTGCTGCTAATCAGTTCTGCCTATTTAAGCAGCTAAGCCCAGAACCTCCTTGCCCTTGCGTGGTTTCCTGTTTCCCAGAAGTCTCCTTGTTCCTGTGTTTCCTGTTTGATCCTGGTTCCTGACTCCGGCCTTGTTCCTGACTCCGCTGCTCTCCGTGCTCCTGATCCTGGCTTGTCTGACTACCCGCTCTGGTGACTGACCCCTGCTTGATTCCTGGACTTTGCTTTTGTTTATTATTTGTTATTTATTAATAAAGGTGTGTTTGCATCTACTTCTGTCTCTGTCTGGTTCCTGGTCCCTGACATTACGCAAGGGCCCCCTGACATTACGCAAGGGCCATGAATACAGATGGTACAGGCAAGACACCTATACCTAACCTGCTTACCCAGTGGGACCAGCAGAACCACCATTTGGACCAGTATGCCCATCTGGATCCAGTACCCGGCCAGCCTGCGATTGCGGCCGCCTCTGCCTCACTTCCTGTTCTAGCACCGGTTGTAACCTCCAAACCTGTAGCGGCTAGAGAAATGACTGGGTCTGTCCCGCTCCCTCAGCATTTTGGGGGCGACCCAGCACAGTGCAGAGAATTTATAAATCAGGTTAAAGGATACCTTGAAACCCTGCCCCAGCCATTTCCTACAGACAGTGACAAAGTTCACTTCATGATTTCTTTGCTGTCTGAAAAGGCCCTAGCTTGGGCAAAACCTCTCTGGGAGGCGGAGAAGCCTATTATTTACAATTACCCTGAATTTGTTGCATCCTTCAATAGGGTTTTTGATATTCCAGCTCGCTCCACCCCTACTGCCGAACTACTCATGTCTAATTCTCAGGGCACAAAAACTATTGTCGAGTATGCCAGTGAATTCCGTACCATGGCAGCAGAGGGTGGCTGGAACAACGAGACTCTTGTGGCTGCCTTTGCACAAGGTCTCTCCGATGTGTTTAAAAATGAGATTGCAGCCAGAGAATTACCTAAAGATCTCGAGGAACTGATATCATTTGTCACCCTCATTGATATCAGACTCCGAGAGAGATCCTTATCCAAGGAGCGCCTGCGGAGGCCTCTTGTAAATTTGACACCGAGCTTTTCTTGCCCACCCGAACCTCCCTCACCTCCCTTGCCTCCTGGTCCTGAGTCCTCTGTCTGTGTGGAGCCAAGGCGGTTAGGCTTCTCACGCCTCTCGGCCGAGGAGAGAGCCTTTAGGAGGAGGGAGGGCCTGTGCCTATACTGCGGACACCACGGTCACATGTTAAAGTTTTGCCCGATCCGTCCGGCAAAGGGTCCGTACCCAAGATACTGTCAGGGGCAGATCTTGGGTGGTCTTTCTGCAGACCCAGAGATATGTGTGCACAAACCCTTGGTGCCTGTTATCCTCTCCTGGTCTGATTCATCCATTGAAACCCGGGCGTTACTTGATTCTGGGGCCGCAGGCTTGTTTATAGATTGTGCATTTGCAGCAAAGCACTCTATACCCTTACAGTCTCGCAACTCCCCACTAGCCTTCGAAGCCATCGATGGCAGACCAATACAGCCAACCCACGTGACCCAAGAAACCGTGCCCATATCTCTGGCTGTAGGGGCTCTACATCATGAGACGACCCAATTCCAGGTCATTTCCTCTCCATATTACCAGGTTGTTTTGGGATACCCTTGGTTACAGAAGCATAACCCCACAATTGATTGGCGCAAAGCTGAGATATTATCATGGTCCCAGCAATGCACATTGTCCTGTCTCCAGAAACCGGTCAAAGTTTTGGGCGCATGTTCTGCCTCTTCCTTACCCGCTGAGTACCAAGAATTCCAAGATGTATTTGACAAGGGTCAAGCCAGCGTTCTGCCACCACACCGTCCGTATGACTGTGGTATCGAACTCCAACCGGGTACCAATCCTCCCCGGGGCCGGATTTACCCACTGTCTGTAGCAGAAAATCGAGCCATGGAGGAGTATGTTACCGATGCACTGTCTAAGGGTTTTATTCGGAAGTCATCTTCTCCTGCCGGGGCCGGCTTTTTCTTTGTAAAGAAAAAAGATGGCGAGTTGAGACCCTGTATCGACTATAGGGGTCTCAATCGCATTACTATTAAGAATGCCTACCCCATTCCATTAATCACGGAATTATTTGACCGCCTCAAGGGAGCAACGGTCTTCACCAAACTTGATCTGAGAGGGGCATATAATCTCGTCCGGATAAAAGAGGACCACGAATGGAAAACCGCATTTAACACCAGGAGCGGCCATTACGAATACCTAGTAATGCCCTTTGGTCTTTGCAATGCTCCGGCGGTTTTCCAAGAATTTATAAATGACGTCCTGCGAGATATGCTGCAGCAATGTGTGGTGGTGTATCTTGATGATATTCTGATCCATTCCACATCTCTCGAGAACCATCACGCAGACGTTTCTCGTGTTCTACAGAGACTTCGAGAAAATAGTCTGTTCTGCAAATTGGAGAAATGTGAGTTTCACTGCAAACAGGTTACATTCTTGGGATATGTTATCTCAGATACTGGATTCTCTATGGATCCGGAGAAACTTTCGGCTGTACTTAAATGGCCTCGACCTACGGGTCTTCGCTCTATACAACGGTTTCTGGGCTTCGCCAATTATTATCGGAAGTTCATACGCAACTTTTCTTCCTTGGTTAAACCTCTCACGGACATGACCAGGAGAGATGCTGATCCACAGCATTGGTCACAGGAAGCCATTACTGCCTTTGAGTCTCTCAAAGTCGCCTTTGCTGCTGCCCCTATACTGGCACACCCTAACCCTGCCTTACCATTCATTCTTGAGGTCGATGCGTCTGAGACAGGAGTGGGCGCCCTCCTGTCTCAACGTCCTAACCCAGAGAGTTCCAGGCATCCGTGCGGGTATTTCTCGAGGAAATTGAACCCGGCGGAATGCAACTACCAGATTGGTGATAGAGAACTTCTAGCCATAATTTTAGCTCTCAAAGAATGGAGGCACCTTCTTGAGGGTACTTCAGTGCCAATCCTCATACTCACAGACCACAAGAATCTAACATATCTTTCTGAAGCTAAGCGACTTTCCCCCCGGCAAGCTAGATGGGCTCTCTTCCTATCAAGATTCAATTATGTGGTTTCTTACTTGCCCGGTACAAAAAACATCCAGGCTGATGCCTTGTCTCGACAGTTCTCCCCTCCATCTAGAGAGGAGATAACCCCTACTCCTGTGATTCCTCCGGACCATATACTGGCAACCATCCGTACTAACCTCACCTCACCCCTAGGCGAGGAGATTCTGGCTGCACAAAGTAATGCTCCTCCAGAGAAACCTAATGGCCGTTGTTTTGTACCTATTAACCTCCGTACGAAACTATTGAGTACATACCACGACTCCAAAGCAGCTGGACATCCAGGCAAAAACCAGTTAATCTGGTCCGTATCCCGGCAATTTTGGTGGCCTAGTCTCCGTTCGGATGTCACCGCTTTTGTAGCTGCCTGTCCTGTGTGCGCTCAAAACAAAACCCCACGACGCCCTCCAGTGGGTCTCCTGCAAACCATACCTAATGGTGAACGACCCTGGACCCACTTGTCCATGGATTTTATCGTAGATCTTCCGGTCTCTCGTGGCAATACAGTCGTTCTCATGGTTGTTGACCGATTCTCGAAGATGTCGCATTGCATTCCCTTGAAAAAACTACCAACTTCCCAGGAACTTGCAACAATTTTTGGTCGGGAGATCTTTCGTTTGCATGGGTTACCCAAAGTGATAGTCTCAGATAGGGGTAGCCAGTTCGTGTCCAGATTTTGGAGAGCTTTTTGTACGCAAATGGGAATTCAGCTTTCCTTCTCATCGGCCTACCACCCGCAATCCAATGGTGCAGCGGAACGAGCTAACCAAACACTGGAACAGTTTCTGCGTTGCTACATTTCTGACCACCAGAACAACTGGTCTGATCTGCTACCCTGGGCGGAGTTTGCCCACAATAGTGCGATTAATGCCTCCTCCCGGCTATCCCCGTTCCTGGCAAACTATGGGTTTCAACCGTCCATGTTGCCTGATACGTTCTTGCCACAGGAGATACCGGCATTGGAGGGACATCTCAGGGAACTCCGTTCCACTTGGGTGCAGGTTCAGAGTTCTTTGCAACGCGCAATGCAGAACTACAAACTCCAGGCCGACCGCAGACGCCTTCCTGCACCTACCTATCAGGTCGGAGAGAGGGTCTGGCTGTCTTCCCGCAACCTACGCCTCCGTGTTCCCTCACAAAAACTGGCACCCCGATACGTTGGGCCATTTCGTATACTTCGAAGGGTTAACCCTGTAGCTTACGCACTTGACCTTCCTGCTAACATGCGCATCTCAAATGTTTTCCATGTTTCCCTCTTGAAACCGTTGGTTTGTAATCGCTACACCAACTCAGTGCCACGTCCACGTCCTGTTCTGATTGACAATCATGAGGAATATGAAATACGCAGCATCATTGACTCACGGGTCTTCAGAGGACAGATCCAATACTTGGTGCACTGGAAAGGATACGGTCCAGAGGAACGCTCCTGGGTTCCAGCCTCTGATGTCCATGCACCATCCCTCCTTCGTTCCTATCACGCCCGCTTCCCCATGAAGCCCGGACCCACCAACAGAGATGGGGGGAATCGTTGAGGGGGAGGTACTGTCAGGGTTTCTTTGCTGTTTTAAACAGCAAAACCTTTCTGTTTCAGTGATTGAGTTTGCAGCTGCAATTACTTGAGCTGCTTCTGCTTGTTGCCACGGTTACTCACCTGTGAGTAGTAATCAACCCTGCTGCTAATCAGTTCTGCCTATTTAAGCAGCTAAGCCCAGAACCTCCTTGCCCTTGCGTGGTTTCCTGTTTCCCAGAAGTCTCCTTGTTCCTGTGTTTCCTGTTTGATCCTGGTTCCTGACTCCGGCCTTGTTCCTGACTCCGCTGCTCTCCGTGCTCCTGATCCTGGCTTGTCTGACTACCCGCTCTGGTGACTGACCCCTGCTTGATTCCTGGACTTTGCTTTTGTTTATTATTTGTTATTTATTAATAAAGGTGTGTTTGCATCTACTTCTGTCTCTGTCTGGTTCCTGGTCCCTGACACTGTGTTTGTCAATATGTCTGTCAGTGTATGTGTGTTTAAGTATGTCAATCTTTCTGTGTGTATATGTGCCAGTATGTCTGTCAGTGTATCTGTATGTCTGTGTGGTTCAGTATGTCTTTGTGTATGTGTGTTTCAGTATGGCTATCTGTGTCAGTACGTCTCTCAGAATGTGTCTCTGTATCTGTATGTTGTCCATTTGTGTTTGTGTGTGTATCTGTATGTGTCAGTGTTTGTATCTGTATATCTGCATGTGTGTCTGTATGTGTGTCAGTGTGTGTGTCGGTGTATCTATATGTAGACAGTGTATACCTTTTGTATCTGCATGTATGTCAGTGTTTGTATCTGTGTGTGTGTGTGTCTATGTGTGTGTCAGTGTCTGTGTGTATCTGTATGTTCTTGTGTGTATCTATATGCGGTCAGTGTGTATCTGCATGTGTGTCAGGTAGTGTATTTGTGTGTATCTATATGTAGTCAGGGGGGCCCAAGTAAATGCTTGCCCAGGGTCCAATCAAAATTAAAGACTGCCCTGAGGGAGACGCTGTGCTCCCACTTTAATTTCCATTGGGGGGACACTGCATGCTGTAGGGGGGGGCCATGGCCCCCTCTGCCCCCCTCCTAGCAACACCACCGCAGGGGTAGTCAATGTGGTTCCTAGTGGGCGGTTTGGGATTTCAGGTGGGCGATGGTGGGTTCTGCAGAAAACACCCAGTGGGCCACAATGGCCATGGACCAAACTTGTACAAAAGCTGGTTAACAAAATCAACCTGGTGGCTAATCGATTAATGGCACAAACATGGCTGAACATAGACATGCCACAGTTGGACAGGGTTTTTCAAAAAATAAAAGAGACACACTTAATGGACAAACTCACTGCTCAAGTACGAGATACGTACCCCGCCTTCACTAAAATTTGGCAACCATGGGAGGACTACGTTGACCGCTGAGGACTGCAGATGAGCGTAGTTGGCAGTTTTCACCGCCCTGGCTGGGTATGACTTCCCCTCCCACATGCCACCCCCCTTCTGTTAGCATTCAAACACCATTACTACAAATTCCTGAATTTAAATGACAACAGTACAACATACAAATACACATTTTTTATTGTTGTGAGAAAGTAATAAATTAAATTTATGACATTATTATTATTACTAGATATTGGGGGAAAAAATACTGATGCAGACACTCAAGGATAATAGCCAAAATAGCAGCTTTAGTAAGAGCAAAACAACAGCAATGTTTCGACCCTGCAGGGGTCCCCTATTGGGATACTGTGGCATAGTGGTGGGCTTAACACGATATGGCCATAAGGTGGAACTGAATCCCCATATTTATTTGCTAGGATAGGCGAATGTAAGTAGCCTTGTGAAAAGTAAAGCTGTATTTTTGTTTGTGTGTGCTGTTCCTTTAAATGTATTTTGTATATGCTTTGGACTTTATGGCAGCACCACTGATTGTCCTTGTTTCCTTGCCCTGTTGTGGTTTTTGTTACTTAAGAGTGCGTTTTTACAGTGTGTCGGATTTCCGGTTTTCTGACCTTGGCTTGTTTGACTATTCTTGCTCTCTGCTATCCTGAACTTGGCCTGACTATTAATTTTGTGTATTTCTGTAATCCTGACCTCTGCTTGTCTCTCGTTTATTCTCATTTCATATATCTGTCTCAGCCTCAGGCACTAACCCGGCCACTCTAAGGACCGGTACGTGCACCTTTACTGTTACCTTTAGGTTTGCGTGTTAGGGTAACTATTCTTGACACTTTATTATTATAATATAACTGACCATTAGAATAGGTAAAGAGGGTCCTGTCCTGTAAGCAGAGATCTAGTCTCTGAGGCTTTTTTAGTATAGATATATGTCCTTCTTGTAGAGACTTAGACAGGTTTGTTCAAATTGAGCCTGTTGTGTTGTCCCTGCCTAAATCACTGCTAATGAGCAGGGCCAGATTAAGAGCCCAGTGGGCCTGGTGCTGACCATTATGATGGGC
The DNA here is from genome assembly GCF_036172605.1 of Pelobates fuscus. Classification (NCBI taxonomy): domain Eukaryota; kingdom Metazoa; phylum Chordata; class Amphibia; order Anura; family Pelobatidae; genus Pelobates; species Pelobates fuscus. Next base: position 163,134,142 of record NC_086317.1, on the reverse strand, counting down.
CTAATTACAAAATCTTATTGACCAACAACACTAAAACAGTCCTAGCTCCTAAGCGTCATGTATCTGATGGAGATGGTGCTGGAGGGAAACTCATAGGATGCAGCTATGAGAAAACACATCCCCTATGCTAATATCACGCTTTCATCTTTCAAGTAAACCTGTCCCATACTATACCCCCTAACAGCAGTGTCCAGTAAAGCAGGAAGTCTATGGATGGGGTAAAAGGGTGGGCCACTGACACAAATCGCATAACCAGAACTGCCGAAAGGGATGAACATACACAAAAAGGGGACATGTCTGTGTCCCCATGTCTCCCAGTCCCTTAGTGTCTGTGTCTCTATGTCTCCCAGTGTCCCCATGTCACTAGGACACTAGGGGACATTGAGAGACATTGGGACACTGGGAGACATGGAGACACTGAGATGCTAGGGAACACTGGGAGACCTAGGGACACTGATACTCTTGGGGACACGGAGACATGGGGACACTAGGTGACTTTGACACATGAGAGGACACTGGGAGACAGGCTCGGACTGGCCATCGGGCACACCGGGCAAATGCCTGGTGGGCCGCGATGGCCGTGGGGCCGAGGCCGGCAGGGGAGATCACAGGATCTTCCCTGCCAGCCCCTGCAGGGCCAGCGCGCTACCCGAGCGCCGGCCCCGCTGTGTGCCTCCATGGGCCGGTGGGGAGATCAAAGATCTCCCTCACCGGCCCACAGGCACTGACATGCGGCCACCGGCAGGAGAGGGAGGGAGGCAGGAGAGAGGACCGGCAGAGCTCTATCCAGCAGCTCCGCCGGGTCCTCTCGCGAGGTCTGAGAGTTGCCGCGGTTACCCCGGCAAAGCTCAGATCTCGCGAGAGTGAACTCTAGCCTGCAGGTTAGAGTTCACTCTCACAACTGGACCACCAGGGAAGGAAGCATGGTCCCCCCCCCCTCATGGCAGAACGGCTCCCATCATGGCAGAACGGCTCCCCCCCCCTCCCAGGCTAAAGGTAAGAAGGGAGGGGGGGATATAACTTTTTTTTAATTATTATTATTATTATTATTAATACAAAAATATATATTTTAAATTAAATACAAAATACATTCACACACACACACACACAACCCCCAAACACACACAGCACCCAAACACACACAGCACCCCCAGACACACACAACACCAACAGCACCCTCAGACACACAAAGCACCCTCAGACACACAAAGCACCCAGACACACACAGCACCCAGACACACACAGCACCCCCAGACACACACAGCACCCCCGACACACACATCACCCCCAGATGCACACAGCACCCCCAGACGCGCACACAGCACCCCCAGATGCGCACACAGGTCAAAACATTGCAGTGTCCAATAAACCTGCTTAAATCTATCACAGTGAGTGCCTGATATTTTTTTATTTTATACAAAGGGAACACTGAGACACTTGGGGGCACTGTGAGACATGGAGACACTGGGATACTAGGAGATTCTGAGAGACTAGGGGGCACTGAGACACTATGGACACTGGGAGACACCAGGGACACTGGGAGACATGGGGACACAGAGACACCAGGGACACTGAGACACTAGGGACACTGGCTGGGAGACATGGGGACACTGAGAGACCAGGGTCCACTGGGAGACATGGGGCCACTGTCTCCCAGTGTCCATATGTCTCAGTGTCCCCAAGTCTCTCACTGTCCCCATGTCTCGCAGGCTTGAAACTGCTGTCTGGACTCTCTGTGCAGAGCTGCTCCCCTGCAGATCAGTGAGTAGAGAGAGGCAGGGAGGGAGATGCTGTAACTTCTTATCCCTGCCTCTCTCCACACAAACACCGACCCCTACTGGCCGTCGCTGGTATTGCAGAATAAACTCTTTATACTGAGACAGACATTTGTATTGCCGGTATTACTGCAATACCGGCACCGGCTAGGCAGCCTCAAATACCTGGGAAATACTTCTGAGAAATACCTGGCAACCATAAGAAATACATGAGAAATACCTGGCAACCCTAAGACTAGTGTGTAAAAAAATAAAATTTAAATAAAAATGTATTTTTTTTTTTGAATCAATGGGCCTATTCCATGGGCCTGGGCCTGGGCCTGGAGCTGCAGCTCCATCAGCCCCTATGTTAATCCAACCCTGCTAATGATAATGCCAAAGTGTGTAACTGTAAATAAATAAAGTGATCAAATGAAAGCTTTTTGGGTTATACAAATGTAAAGGAGAGGAAAGCCATTTCCAAAGAGCATATGTTCAACTCATTTCTTGGGTTGCCTTAAAATAGCCTTAAAATAGCAAGGGAAGTTGGGTAGCCCCAAACCACCAAACTTGTTGTTCAGGCCCTTATTCAAGTACGTGCCATCCAATACTTTTTTATTTAATTAGATAACGTAGAACGAACCATGTGAACATAAGTAGAAAGGGAGAATTAGAGGTAGAAGAGTGAGAAGGTCTGTGTAAAAAGATAAATTTCTATTGTCCCCGAGAGTGGGATGCGTTCTCTGGGATGTGTGAGCTTCTTTGCTGTGTATTATCCCACTGTGGGGTGCGCCTCCCATCGCAGAGTGCTCTATGTCCCCCCTGCGGTTCGGTCCCCCCCACCCCCCGGAGAAGGCTCCTTTGTGGGCCGGAAGCAGTGACCCCTGCCGGGTCCCACCCGGGGAACCCTCCGCGCCCTGGTCTCCACTTGGCTATGCCTGGTCCAGGTTCTGCAAGTGGCCTAAAAGGACAGTACAGTAATAAATAAGAGGAAGAGAGTATTGAGTGTCCCTCACCACTGCCCGCTATTCTTAGTTAATTGTAGTTAAGTCATCCATCCATTGCTCCCAAACTTTGTTGAATTTGGATTCTGAGTTCCGCACCTTGACCGTCAGCTCGTCCATGGCGTGGTTTTCTTTAAATATATTTTTAAAGACACAGAGCACGTTATATCTGTACTTCTGTTTTTGAGATTTTGGAGATTGCACTTTATTTGGTTGCTGATAATTTTGTGTAGTATTTGAAATAAGTTTTTGTAGCACTTTCTATTGACCTATTGCACTTTATCACTTGTTTGTCATGAGAAAAAAAATGCTGGTTTCTACAACTGAGGACCTACTAAACTGACACAGGGACACAATTTTGGGTTTCTAATCCAGTTGTCAGAAAAACAAAACAAAAAAACTACCAGTTTAACATTTGTCTCGTTAGCAGGCTATTCAAAGTAACAACTGACATTGACACCCCAATATTATTTAACTACATTACTGCCGTTCTTCGGTAAACCTTTAGACTACCTGAGCTTTATGGTTATTCACTACAGTGAGAAACCAGAATTGAAGATTTTTTTTTTTTCGGTTCAGTTATCTAGGCGGCTTAAAGGACCACTCTAGTGCCAGGAAAACATACTCGTTTTCCTGGCACTAGAATGCCCTGAGGGTGCCCCCACCCTCAGGGACCCCCTCCCGCCCGGCTCTGGAAAGGGGAAAAGGGTTAAAACTTACCTTTTTCCAGCGCTGGGCGGGGAGCTCTCCTCCTACTCTCCGCCTCCGTTCCTCCCCGTCGGCTGAATGCGCACGCGCGGCAAGAGCTGCGCACGCATTCAGCCGGTCACATAGGAAAGCATTCATAATGCTTTCCTATGGACGCTTGCGTGCTCTCACTGTGATTTTCACAGTGAGAATCACGCAAGCGCCTCTAGCGGCTGTCAGTGAGACAGCCACTAGAGGAAATAGGGGAAGGCTTAACTAATTGATAAACATAGCAGTTTCTCTGAAACTGCTATGTTTATAAAAAAATTAGTTAACCCTAGCTGGACCTGGCACCCAGACCACTTCATTAAGCTGAAGTGGTCTGGGTGCCTAGAGTGGTCCTTTAAATGATATATTCAGTTTTAATTCCTGACAATTCTCACTTCCATAAATAGACCCAGTCAGACCACCTTACCAGTAAGTGGCATTGGTTAAAGGGAAACTCCAGTGCCAGGAAAACAATCAGTTTTCCTGGCACTGCAGGTCCCCTCTCCCTCCCACCCCCCAACCCCCGGTTGCTGAGGGGGTGAAAACCCCTTCAGTAACTTACCAGAGGCAGCGACGATGTCCCATGTCGCTGCTTCTTCCTCCGCCGCCGCTCCTCCTAGTGATTGCGTCGGCCGGTGGGTCGAGACTGATCCCGCCCACCGGCCGGGGAGACCTAATGCGCATGCGCGGCAATGCCGCGCTTGCGCATTAGAGCTCCCCATAGGAAAGCATTGAAAATGCTTTTCAATGTTTTCCTATGGGGAATTGAGCGACGCTGGAGGTCCTCACACAGCGTGAGGACGTCCAGCGACACTCTAGCACAGGTTTCCTGTGCTATAATCACGGAAGTGCCCTCTAGTGGCTGTCTAGTAGACACCCACTAGAGGTGGAGTTAACCCTGCAAGGTAATTATTGCAGTTTATAAAAAAACTGCAATAATTACAGTTGCAGGGTTAAGAGTAGTGGGAGTTGGCACCCAGACCACTCCAATAGGCAGAACTGGTCTGGATGCCTGGAGTGTCCCTTTAAGATACCTACCTGAAATCCTCACACATCCTTTGATCAGGAACGTCTTCACCTCTAATTATCATCTATCTAAAACTGTAAAATATATAAAAAAAAATAATAATAACACCGAAAGACTGCATAAACCATCCAAACTCCCTGAAATACTATACAGCTCTGTGGGTTAGCAGGAAACTCACACAGAGGTTTGGGTGCCACCCTTCACTAGATAGCAGAGACACTGTCTACACACAGTAACAAGGAAAGAGTGTGCTGGATAGATAGTGTGAGGCAGGAAATGGAGCAGGGAGAACTTGGAGCAGAGCTGCCATTGGCTGCAGCCGGTGCATTGTCTCAGTAAGGAGGGACTGGGCAGGTGAAGGGCAGTGCCTGTTCCCTTACAGATCCTGTTTGTCTGCCTGTCTCTTGCACTGCAGGCTGGACCAGCAATCCGGGTATAGACGGTCATCGCTGTGAACTGCAGGTCTCAGCCCCCTTCCACACACAGGTAAGGCATCCTAGTAACTGGTTTATGGGCTGGGAGAGACTGCATTTATAGACATGACAGCACAGCTGCTGGAATCAGGAAGTGATCAGTTTTATGGGAATATTGCATATCCAGGAGAGATCCTTGGCAGTCCTTGTGCTCTGGAGCTTATATAAAATCAATGATCAAAGTCATCTCCCGTGGCTCTGCAGCACCCATAGAGGAATGACGCTAAGTGTGATGGATACCTTGTTGCTGCTCAGAATGTTGGTGTTTGTGTTACAGAAGTGCACTGCTCACACAGGTAGGTGATTATAATGCCTTATACTAGCATTATACAGAGTTGCAGTGATTTCCATGCAGGATACAAGATTTATTTTCCACAAGTGACCTGTTCCCTTGCTCAGTTCTTGTTTAGCAAATAACCCTGAAAGATTTGAAAGAATTGGTATTTATTCAAAATATTAATGCATATTCGCTTCAAATTACACATCAGCATGCTTCTTGTTTTTTTTACACCATGTATCCCTTTAACTCCTTAGGGACCAAACCTATTTTCAATTCAATCTTTTGTCAGTGGTTTACAATGTCTGGTTAAATGAATACACCCATTGTCGTTTTTTGGCTATGATAATAATTGTAATGTTTACACAATCAGCACCATATTCTACTGTGCTGGATAATTTGAGGTTAAGCTATATTAATAATAAAATTCTAAAGAAATAAAAATGATATATAATATTTTATATAAGTATGTAATCGGATTTAAACAGATGTAGTAGATTTGATCGTCATGACAGTACCTTTAGTTTAACCCCTTAAGGACCAAACTTCTGGAATAAAAGGGAATTATGACATGTCACACATGTCGGTCACTCTAAGCAATTTCATAAATTTACATTATTGCAAAGCTATAAACTCTTAGAGTTCCCTGTAGCCACCCTCAGCCTTTCAGAGCTGTCAGTCAGCCTAAAATGAAAGTTTCAAGCAATGTGTAATAATTGTATCTAAATGTTTGCGTAAAACAACTTGGGTGAAATTGGGATGGGTTCACCGAGCCTGGGACCAAAACATGCAGATTGTCTCCCTCCTGTCAACTTTCAATGTGTGTCATCTGACATTGGCCAGTGAATGATCTGAAAAGTTGCACAAAATTGTCATAGCTAAAGTGAAATAGAAAATTCTGCTTCAGCCAAATCATGAAGATCAGAAGTAACGTGTGTGCTACTTAAAAACATTTTGACTGTTATGGCTCTGTTCAAAAACCGTTTACATATATTAGGGAAAGGCTGTGCTGCTCTGTAGTGGTTATGGTGCTCCAGGCCCCTTTAAAGCAGCTCTGCCACTCTTTGTGAAATACTCACATTGACTGCATTAGAATGTCATTGAAATTCCAACACAATCACATCATAAGACAAGATTGGGAGTACTTTGTCTTATGGGCAAGCATGAGGTTGACAAATGGCCGAACTTTGCAATGCAGTTGCTGCTTGGTTCCCCATAGAGCTCAGTGTTGTACTCTCAGACATGTCAAAAGTACAGCAGATGGAGATCTAGGAGCTGAAGATGGTCCCTAGGAAAGATGACTGAGACTGCAAGGGACAGCTGTAGGTATGTTGAATTACCTTCCACTAACAACCCTCCTACCCACTCCAGCCACCTTATCACCTTTGGGGATCATTGTAAATTATGCAAAGACCTTGAAAGTGACAGATCATTTTTTGAATATGCCTGAATGGTGATGGCAAACGTAAGATACATTGACAATAAGAAAAGAGGTACAGAACGATAACTAAAAGGCTGATAAATATATAAATGTGACTAATCAGAAAACTTCTGTTTCATCTTGTAATCATTTTTATTAGGTGATCATCTAGTTAAATGGGATATGCTGTATTATATTTAAGCTATAGGATTTTAATACAGTCCTTTTATGTAGTGTACGAGTTTTTTCAGTCTGAACAAGTCACCTGTCTGGTCTATATTTGTCATGTATGAGCCTCTCCATTAATAAGGAGTGTGTAGGATTATTTCAAAACTGGTTAGGACTGTTTACCCATAGTAATTTCTATTAAAAAAAGCACACACTGTTAAATTAAGACAAAAAATAAATAGCTGTCACAATTTTGGATTTGTCACCTTTTGAGAAAATAAAATACCAGCTATCTTGTTTGCACAAGTTTATGATTTCCTTTTTTATATATCGCCTAAGTCACGGTCAGGATGAGTCAAGATAACCTCCTACAGACTAGGCCCAACTGGAGTGTCACATGGCTTAGAAAAATAAGTGTTTCCTGACATAAGGGTATGTGGCTATTGAGCTTCCATTGGTGTTGTGTCAGCCCTGTAAATTTCTGAGTTGTAAAGGTACGTCGTGCCATTGTAAGCTTACCTGAGGTCCGCCAGACCCAGTCATTTCCTCCATGAGAGCCATAGATCTTTGCATTAAGATAAGCCCAGTGGCGCTTCTTGCAAAGAGCTTTTGATTGGCTAGGTTCTTTTGTCATGAACTTGACTGCTTGAGAGAGATGAGTATAACTTTATTTTTTTACATTTACCTGGGGACTACCATGCTAAATGACACCAGGGACATGCTAATATAACAGAGTTTTCTAAGTGAGAATTAGTTTAATAATGGTTAGTTTGTGTTCATGCTTCCACAGTAATTAAAGGGACACTATAATCACCCGGAATTTCATCTCAATAAAGTGGCCTGCAATGTTAAACATTGTTTCTTTTAGGAACTGCAATATTTACATTGCAGGGTTAAAGGAATCCTATACTGCCAGGAAATCAAAGCCATTTTTCTGGCACTATAGGGTTAATAGCCCGCCTTATTATGCATCGCTTTCCAATGGGGAAAATCTGACGCTGGAGGTCCGTGAGGACATCCAGCACCAGATAACGGACCAAAAGTGGCAGACAGCCACTGGGGGCAGACTTAGAGCTGCAATGTAAACATTGCAGTTTCTCTGGAACTGCAATGTTTTGCATTGCAGCACTAAGTGCAAAAGGGTCACAGCACCCAGACCACTTCAATGAGCTGAAGTAGTCTGGGTGCCTACAGTGTCCCTTTAAGTCCACCACTAGTGGCTGTCAGTATGTCAGCCGTTAGATGCGCTATCGCTGTCCTGACCAAGTCAAACAAAGTTACATGAAGCGGAAACCCCCATAGGAAAGCACTGATTTAATTTTATTTTTTTTCTTTTAAATTCTTTATTTTTGTAGTGCGTAAGTTTACAACAATTGCTCGTGAGGTACCCCAAAAGGTAATCCTCTAGCACATTTCAAACATTATAACGTCAAGGTACAAGACAATACTAGCACAATTTTTATATATATGTATACGGTTAAGTCTGGTAGTAAACAGCCTGTGGAGTAGTAGCTTAGCCTCTGCTATGACATGGCGGTTACAGTGTATGATATTATGATTAATTCGAGAATTGACAAACGCCTACTGATGTGTATACAGTCCGTCAGGTGTACGGACGGGTAAGCCTTCAGTTCCTCCAAAGATTTTAAGCAGGTTGGGGCGCCATAGCATTCCCCATTGACTAGTAAAACAGTGCCTATCGATGTAGCCGTTACACGGCAATAGGTGGCGAACGATATACATGTTAAACACAATAGGTATACAGGCAGGTCTAACTAGACATAAGAGTAAATACCGTAATATAGCGATTCCATGACACCTCGTGGGGAGACATGCCGAGGAGAACCCCGTTGTAGTAATGGGCTTGTGGTGGGTGTATATAAACAAAACAAGACATCCGAGGATTACTGGCTACGTTGCCATGTTTGGCCTTATGATAATAAAGCCGAAACTACTTTTAGATTCTCAGGAGGATTAACAAGGCTTAATAAAATAAGATAGTCAAACTGCGCTGGTACAATAAAGAAATATACAGTTGTGGGTGCAATTAAAACAAAGTGTTATTTTTATGAATCAAGTTAGGTATTATTAGCTCGATTGGAGCATACTAGAGAGTGGTTTGAGCCCTGTGGCCCATGCCTGGTATACTATGGAGCCGACTAAAAATAAACAAATTCAAAGCTAATGGAGTAGTGGAACTGTAGAAAAATAAAATGGGAATGCAATACTTTGATATGAGTCCCTTTTTTTGTCGTGTGGGAGTCGTCCGTAGGTATTCTGTGGCTAGGGTGCCGGTATCGGGTATAGGTGAGCTGAGTTGGCCGGTTTCGGACACCGTAAGTAAAAGTTCCCGTTAGTGGGGCATCAAGTGGTGGGAGAGCAGTTCCATGGTAAATGTTGGGTCAGAGCGTTGTCTCGGCTCTAGTGGCAGAGGCTTGAGTATTATACCTCCGTGTGCTCTGGGTAGTGGGCGCGCTGTCCGTTCGAGTCCAACATGAGGGACGGGGTCCAGTTGTGCTGGGGGCCAGGTGTTGTTAAGGTTCATCCTGGTTTTGCCGGGTTGGTCGTCTGTGTGTTCAGGACGTGGCTTCAGCCCGAGAGGTGTGGGCCTTGACCCTGGGTACAAAGTCCCGTGTGGCTTCGGGATTCCAGCCGTGTGGGTTCGTTGGACGTAACCAGTCCAGTGGCAGTCCCAACGCCTGCAGGTGATGTGCTGCTTCTGGCAGGTCATGAATGTAGAGGACCGTTTCCCCGTGAGGTATTATAAGTGACCGGGCTTGGCTCCAGCGGTAGCTGATATTCTTCTCACGTAGTTGGGAGGTAAGGGGTCGGAGAGACCGCCTCCAAGCGAGGGTTCCCCCGGATAAATCCGCGAAGAAGGTTAGAGCCATCCCCTCGAAGTTGTATGGGGTATGTCACCGAAGTTGTATGGGGTATGCCACCAGCACGGCTGCTTTGTCCTTAATGCTTTGGAACTGTAGCACTATGTCGCCCGGTGCTGCGAGTGGTGCTTTGGCAGGTGTTGGGAGACGGAATATTCCCTCGATTTGTGTCGCTTTGGCTTGCTTCGGCACTAGTATGGCCGTCAGGAGTCGCCTGGCAAAATGTGGGAGTTCGTCTGGCGGTACCGACATCCCCACTCCCCTGATTTTCAGGTTTTTCTGCCGTCGTTTGTCTTCTAGCGTATCAAACTTTTTCTCGTGATTGCGGCTCTGTTGTGTGAGCTCTTCAACTTTCTGCCGCAGTTCGGAGATTTGTGTTGTGTGGGTCTGAGTTGTATTTTCCATCTCACCGAGACAGTCTGTCAGTCCCCGCAGTTCTTGTCGGAGCAAGGCCACATCCGCCGAGATTTTCGAGTGGAAGTCCGCCATGATCTCCCTGAGTGCCTTGTGTGGGGGCTCCGTCCTCGCTGTTGGCAACCGCATTGTTGCCTGTATGTGGTCTCCGTCCTCTTCATCCGAGACTCCGTCGGAGAAGTCGGAGCAGCCTCCATGAAGGGACGCCATTGCGGCCTCCTGGGCGCCGCGTGCTTGCAGCCAGAGGTCCCCGATACTTCGCCCCTGTTGGGGTCTGTCGGGTTTTAGTCTTTTGGTCTTCTTGCCCATTTAAGCTATATTAGGGTCTTTTGGGTGCCCTTTGTCTCGGTTTTTAGGGGTTTATTCTCGTCGTTTCGCCGGAGCTCTGAGGCCATGCGACTATCCGCTCCAGTGGTTAGGCCACGCCCCTTGTGGAGAAATTTTAAATGCACGGCACTTGCTGCACATGTGCTTTAAGTCCCAATGCTTTTCTATGAGGAGCATTGTATTCTGCAATGATGAATGAGGCCGTGACCTTGCAAGAGGCAGAGAAGTCAGCAGCGCCAAGGGTGCCTTTGGAGCTGGGAAAAAAAAGGAGTAAAGCTATGTTTTCGGGTTTGTTTTTTTTTCAAGCGGCAATGTCAGGCCCCCCCTGCCCACCTTAAAATGTTGGATTTAATTAAGATGGAATCTTTATAAAAACACTCATATTGACTGTGTTTGGATTTTTCTTAAAAGATATACGGAGACAAAAAAGTTTTTCCTTTATCTTCAGGCACTAAAAGCCATGTGATATATCAGTAGGCTGGAGATGGATCTATTTTAAAATGTCATAACAAAGAGTGGGGGCACACATTTTTGTGTAACTGGCAAACCCTATGCGGATTACTTGCATGAATTAACATAGACATCTGGTCTCAGTAATTTTGGGTTGAACAAACATTTTTACCTGTACTGTCTGTGTCTGATTTACTGTTGATAATAAGGTGTTCTTTCTCAATTCATGGAACACAAACCCATTTCTGTGATACTAGTGCACATGGATATCTCCAGTGTTGTGTTTGGTACTACAAGTGGACTGTGTAATGTGCATGACATTGCAACACATATTCCTAACGTTAGAGGCTACTAGTTTATTTGTTCTCATTTCTGTGTTGTAAACATCCAAAGGCAACAAAAGACCGCGTAATAACTACTTTATGCTAGCATTCCAAATATATCCTAGTGTTACGTTCTAAAAAAACACAGACAGCAATGTTTTTAAAATGCTTTCCACTAGACTTTAAATAGAAATGTAAATGCAGCTGCAAAGCTGTGTGACTTAAAGAGCAAAACAAAAAAAGACCTGTCACACATTGAATGTTGTGTTAAAAATAGTTGTAGCAATAGACGTCACTCCAGCATATAATGATAACATTTGTCTGGCAGGAGATTAGCAATGTTCTTCTGCGTTTATAAACCTGATTGACCTTCCTAACTCATAGTTGTTTATTTTGCCACCTGTTTAGTGTTTAGCTGTATTTCTATCACTGTAGTCCCTTTGTGGCACAGAAATGGTTAAATAACCCTTTAAACACTCACCTTATTCGGCGCTGTCTCTGTCTCTGCCTCCTCCAATGTCATTGCGTGGGGGGAACCTAAGTAAGCCTTTCAAATAGGAAACAATTGTATCAGTGCTTTCATATTGGTATTTAGAAGACGCTGGACATACTCATGCAAAGCTTGTGGACGAACAGCGTCATTTCACAGAGTTAAACTCCGTGAAACCACCTGTAGTGGCTGTCTGGTAGACAACCACTAGATGTAATTTTAACACAGTTTCTCTAAAACAGCAATGACAGTGCACACATAACCCTTTAATGAGATGAAGTGGTCTGGGTGCCTATAGTGTCCCTTTTAATATTTATGAATTGTGTTATGTTTTGGGGTTTGTTTTGTTGTTTTTTTTTTGTGTTGATCAAACTGCAGAAGTATATATTTTTTTCCCTTAGGAAAAATATCACAATAATTAAAATCAGTCAATCCCTGTTATCTCCACTCACTTTCTGTTGCTCAATGATTAACAGACTATAGCCTTATGGTCACTGGGCATAAACAACTCCTTGGTTGTAACCAGGGAATAGGGGACTGCTGATGTATTACACCTACATCATCTATCTGTCTTTCCGCCCATCAACTGTTATACTGCAGTATAATAACTATCGGTTTTGTCACTGTGGTTTCATGAAAGATTATATATCTAATATATACTCTAAAGATTATAGTCCAAGTGCAGCCTTTCACACAGGTTTTTCTGCTTTTGATCTAAAACAAGACAAAAAATTTGAAACTGCAGGGCCCTGTTGCAAGAATCAATGAAAACCTTCTCCTTCTCTCCTTGTGTGATCGGGGGTTGACAAGTAGTGTTGAGTGTGGCGAGGGGCTATGAGGGATTGTGTGGGGGGGATATTTTAGAGAAAATAAAGATACAGGTACTCCAATAAAAGTGTACAATATAATTACGGTAGCCATCTTCTATAGTGTTTACTGTATAGAACTATGTTGCTGAGTTACGCTTAGATGGAACTTTCAGCAAAGTTAAAAACAAGTTCACACAAAGTCATGTGAGAAACCTATGATGGAGATTTAATTGACGTCAGTAGGGACTCAGATTGATTAACGCAGTGCTGTTTGCACAACTTTGTAAATAGTGGTTTTATCAATTTGATCTTCTAGCCCAAGTTATTGCAATTTATTTATCTAGCACTTTTCAATAAAAAAATTTAAAAAATACAATGCTTTTTAGTGAATAACAGTAATCTGCATTGTATTGTTTTTTTTTTTATTATTTTTTTTTATTGAGGAGTGCTACAGAAATAACGTGGAACAACAGCTTGTATAAATATTTTTCAGAAAAATACAGGACAAAATAGGGCAAGAGTAAATTTTGTGTTGAGCCTCCACCAGGGAAAAACCTCACAACCTCGGAGAGGAATCTTTTCACGCGACCAACAGAATTTCTCAGGGTGGCTATTGTCAGACGAATAGTAAACGGTATACGTTTTATATGTAGGAATAAGAATTATCGGGAACATTAACAGCTGCTATATGATAAACAAATTTAAACTGCACACAGCTGATGGAGACATCAGAATAGCAAATTCCTAGTCAGAAAATACGCGGTCAATTGCATAGTCCATTATTCAGAAGATCAGTGGTACTCCTGCGCGTGTGTGTATATGTATTTGTTTGCTAATGCCTCCATCATAAAAACTTAAACCTCCAACAAAATAGAAACCGTGAAAATATAAGTAAAATTGCTAATGCATTACACACACAATGCTGTGGCGCACTAGTAGGGAGACAATTACCTATTGATCAGTTTCACCTTCACTTACCTTCATTCCCTTCTCTACAACGGGTTAGTCAGATCTTGTTATATCACTCTGCTCTGGGTTTATCGTGTGTTTTAAAAAAGGGTAAATGTCTGACATTTGGTTATTTTATTTTTTTATCACACACATTGTTATCTTCTGTGTTGCAGAGTCCTTTAAAAGATATTTTTCAATAAATATTTAATTTCACCTCTTTTTTTTTTTTTTTGTCCTGACAAAACATTACTGCGTTTCACCGAAGAATGCACATGCCTCCTATCTCCTGCATGGTAGAATTGGCACCAAAATTAATTAAATTAATTAATCACCCAATTGGTGGTGTTTTTTTTTTTGTTTTTGTTTTTTTAAATCTGAGGTGCACCTATTGCAATTGCACCTGTGATGTCATACATGCTAATATGCTTTTCTGTGAAAACCACTTAGGCATGTTTTATTTATTATTTTTTTAAACCATTTGCTTCCATGGACTTCAATGCATATTGAAGCATCTTGGGAGCTGGAAGGCTACATGCTGTCTACCCCAGCCCAGAAATACTACATTTTTCTACCTAGACCTTGCACCAGAATGACCATTACAGGGAAGCTGTAGCAAATGCAGGATAGTGCCTCTGGTTTCTGCTGTATCTTATTGATATGGTTTAAAAGCTGAAGTCCTATGCTACTAGCCAGGCATTAAAAGTGACTCACTACTGCAAGGCAAAGCATACTCACTAGGGGTGAATTTTTAATTGCCAACCATAGATTTTTCAATCGCCAATGGTTAGTGGCGAGTGGGATTTTTTCATTTTTAGCTCAGTTGAATTGTTGAAATGTATGAGGATTTCTGCTTTAACATATTTGATACCCATGTTGTAAATGTGTGGAATTCATTGCCACTTTGTTAAATTAAATCTGCCTTTCAGAAAATGGATAGGTTAACCTTCAAATGTGATCTATAGTTAAGTTATACATTGTGCTGGCAGAATTTCCATCAAATATTCTGCTTAAAAGATATTCTCATCTAAAGAACTCTTCCTTCTCCTTCAATATGGGCTCCTGCAATTGACAAGGTAGATGCAGTTACAAATTGACATGGGCCCAAATCACACTCCTCACATTACACAAATCCAAATTGCTGCCCATGGATATTTGTAATCTTTCAATGGAGTGCCAAAAATATATAGTACAGAATGTATAAAGGTTGAATATGTTTATCTAAATATATCTATGACACCAAGTCACCTTTTTATTAACTTCTAAATAACAATGTGACAAAGATCATGTCGCGTGGTGACACATTTGTGTTTTTTGATTGGTATACTTTATCACATGTTGATATTTTTACTGCTTTATAAATATGGCGTGCTCACAATTGACCTAGGTTTGACGGTTTCAATCCAGTTTGGGTCTTTGTCAAACCTAGGTCAATTGTGAGCACGCCATATTTATAAAGCAGTAAAAATATCAACATGTGATAAAGTATACCAATCAAAAAACACAAATGTGTCACCACGCGACATGATCTTTGTCCACATAGTCAGCTCTGTCACAACTGCTTTGTTTTAATTGTGCCTGTTGACAAATTGTCATTACCTTGAGACTTGATACAAATGAAAATGTGCTAAATTCAGCTGGCATTTTAACTTCTGCTTTCTTTCATTGTAGCTCCAATCTCGTGTTGATGCCTTACCGCACCACCTCTTATGGCTCCAGAAAGTGTACCACCATCTCATGGTACAACGTCTTCTGCTCCTTCCTCTTCCTCATCTGACAGTGATTCTGGCTGTGCCCTAGAGGACTATCTTGACCTTGAGGTGAGGGGGAAGGGAAAAAATTGGTGATTTTTAAAGCTAAATGGTTGCCTGTGATGCCATTAAAATGACATGTATTTATAGAAACCACTCCAACATGGAATGTTTTGCACATTAATACGTTGGTCTTGTTGTGTATAACTTATTCATTCAAATAGGTCATTAATCTTGTAGCAGTTGAGAAAAAAAAAATTCAAAAGAAGAATGGTTTGTGAAAGTTACAGAACAATGGAAAAGAAAGGGGAGTGTATTGAACTGAGAAGAGGTGTTGTGAGCTGTAGAAGAGTGCATAGAAAAACTTGTGGGGCAAGGAATGTAACGTGTAATGTAATGTTATGGCAGGAGTAACATATGAAATATATCAAGCTGCGATACAGTGCTAGGGGTAGCTGTAGTTAGATTAACTGGGTGCTCCAACGGTAAACCAAATATTTAAAAGCGACCTCATACACATAGATTGGAAATCAACAAAGGGAGGCATTATAATAATATCTATCTTTGAAAGAGGGTGGAATAGAATAAAGAATCAAAGGGTTACTCCAATCACCATATACACACACCAAGCACCGTGACCACTTCAGTGATTTGAAGTGATCTTGGTCCTTGGAGTCATTATGTGAGGGAAAAAAGCACTTTGCTGCCAGAGATTTAACTCCCATCTGCAGCAGAATCATTAGAGATCTCTGGGATGGCTGATGCTAAATCTAAGTATTGTTTGTATCCATTGTCAGCATGCATAGCACACTGGTGTCCCACAACCAATGGTGGTACGGCACCCCACATGCTCTGTCAGCCTGTCCAAGTGGTGTCCCTCCATTCCATATATAAAGTTGAGTGATGTCACCAAAGGATGTTTTGGCTACAAGGAGACCTTGGCCTCGTCATTGGATCAAAGGTAAGAAGGTAAGTTTTATTCCTTTTTTTTTTTTTTTTTTAGTTAATGGGGACATTCTAGGAATGTCTACTCCATCCAAAAGCAGTGTTTTATTAAAAACACCGTTATTGATTGGGGTAATCCTTTTAAATGTAGGGAGAATGTGAATATGTATAGATATGTAAAAGGGAAATGGGAAAAAAATGGAATAGATCTCGAAAAGATAAAGTAACAGCTGCTTGGTTTCTGAAATAATGGCCACTATTGTGAAAATCGTGTGTACTGTCTTCATGCTTTATAAATACAAATATATATATACGGTTTCTCTACAGCCAGATCTATTGTTCCTGTGTTACTAAGTTACGCTGTCTCCAGGCATTCCCTGTTTGTCTGATTTAGATTCTGTTTGATTATATGCTTTTTTTTTTGTTTACCTTCAATTTTAAAAGGAAAGTATATTAAAAGTAATTCTGTCAATTTAATGAGTAATAGAAAAAGCTGAATGGCTTTAAAGTAAGAGATTTTCCGTGAAATGCCACTTAGCTTAACGTTTTTGTGATGTTTTTGCCTTTGTACACTTTTACTTGCTAAAAGACTTCATAAAGAAAAGGTAGGTAGCCCCTTATAGTAGTCAATCTTAAAATCTGTAGATCATAATTCAAAAAATCTGAATCGTTTGAATGGTCTCTGCTTTAACAGCTACATAATAAGGTTTTAAAGTGGGTAAGGGTTAGAAGTATGGTTTGGTTAGATTCACTGTGCCATTTTTAAATTTCATTTTTTTTTTTTCCCCCCTAGACTCATAGCAGCGAAGTGATGCTTTCCTTGTCCAATAATGATGCCCGGAAGCTAAAATTTATCCACACCCTTCTTAAGCTTCTGCCTCCTCAAGACTGTGATGTAAGTGGTGATGGAAACACAATATTTCTGTGTGTGTGAGTGTATCCTTTTGTGCTGTCATGTTTCAAACTGAGAAATGCTCAGGCTATATAATCTATCTCCGGTAAGTTACTGTCATCCTGTCTGCTGCAAATAAGGCACACTCTCTAAAACTAATCCCATGTAATATTGTGCTAATTAACGTACAATGTGCCACTCTTGGAATCTCGATGATATTTCTTCCCTTAGCAACAATGCTGCTGTTTAGACAGTTTTTTAAACCAAAGCATGGGATTATGTCTCTTTTATTTGTACCAAGAAGCCCATTTACAGACAGTCTGGTTCAACCTGTTGGATCTCGTCATTATGGAGCTAGCTTTTCAAAGAATCAGTTGTAGGGGGGCTTAGTCAGACCTGTCCTAGAGCTATGATGGAGGATTAAAAAAAAAAATGTAAAAAAAAATTTCAATTTAAAATAAAAAAGATATTATAATATACTTAGCTTTAGTAGAGCGTCAAATTAAAACCAAATAAATAATAGAAAAAAATAATAAATAAAAGTGAGAAAAGGGTGAGAAAATAGGAAACCTGATAACCTATTATATACAATATACAAGAGCAAAAAAAAATTTTCCCCCCATTCTCTGGGTATACTACTTGTTCTAGTCCATAAAGGATCAATATAGTATTCTTCCAATAGTATCATCAGCTTTAAAACCAAGCTTGGTATATATTTGAAAAATATAAAAAAAAACTCATAAGTCTGTGATAAAAAACACAGGTTATCTATAGTCTTTGCAAAAAATATATGATAGAGTCTTGTAATAAGTCCTTTAGATCGTTAGATTCATTTTGGTATTCAAGTAATCCAGGTTAGCAGCTCATTCCATAGCACAGATCCCGGTATAGATAAAAAATGAATAAAAAATAAAAGTATGTCATAAAGTATCAATCCCACTTAATAAAAGCAAAGATTTAGTACTTTTATAAATTTACTCTATTTGAAACATATCCCATAAAAATATCTAAAGCATATTCATAAAATATAGACAAACTATGTCTTTGTTCGCAGTTTATATAGCTTATACAACATTAAATGAAGTGCAGACCTCAAGCGAGTTGCTCGGCGTCCCGAGTAATAAGCGTGTTCGTTCTGCACCAAGTTAGGATCAGGATCTTGCATTTACTGGATGCTGGTGATAGAAGTCAAGTCCTCTACAAACGTTTCTCCGCTTTGGCGGCTTTTTCAACGGATATGGCCTGACTTGCATACCCTTCATATTTAAAGGCTGTTCAATTTCGTCAATGTTTCATTAAAGGACCACTATAGGCACCCAGAACACTTCCACTCAATGCAGTGGTCTGGGTGCCAGGTCCATCTAGGGTTAACCCTGCAGCTGTAAACATAGCAGTTTCAAAGAAACTGCTATGTTTACAATTGGGTTAATCCAACCTCTAGTGACTGTCTCATTGACAGCCGCTAGAGGCGCTTCTCACTGTGATTTTCACAGTGAGAAGACGCCAGCGTCCATAGGAAAGCATTGAGAAATGCTTTCCTATGGACTGATAGAATGTGCGCGCGCGGCTCTTGCCGCGCATGTGCATTTGGCGGATGACGTCGGAAGAGGGAGGAGAGTCCCCAGCACCGAGGGAGCCCGGCACTGGAGAAAGGTAAGTGTTTAACCCCTTCTTCCCCCTAGAGCCCGGCGGGAGGGGGACCCTGAGTTTGTTTTCCTGGCACTATAGTGGTCCTTTAAAAAGTCTTAAATTCATTTCGTATTCATTTGATATTATTGCAGACTCTACACACATAGGAATACATTGTTGCAATCACATACATTACCAAATGTATTTGTTTAATATTGGTTGTCTCCCGCTTGTATCTATTTTAAATGTAACTGTTCCAGCCATACAAGTGCCATGAAATTCTATTTTACTTAAAGACATTTGGTAATTTATGTGATTGCAACAATGTATTACTATGTGTGTATACCAAGCTTGGTTTTAAACCTGAGGATACTATTGGAAGAATACTATATTGATCTTTTATGGACTAGAACAAGTAGACATTGTGTTTTTATTTTTTTATTTTATTGTATAAAAAAGTATCTAATAAAAAAGATACTGGTAAACGTCACTACATACCTTACAATATTCATTTTTATATGTTGATGGAAATATGTCATATCTCCATCACAACTAAAGCAAACAAGCAAGAAGAACGTTTGCTTAAATCTACTGTTGTCCTTGGATGTCTTGAGTATGTGCGTGCACTTGTGCATCTAATGGAATATTGCTGAGAATTTGATTGATTGTGGCCAGAAGCTTAATCAGTAAGGAGAAGTGGCTGTTTACAACATACGGCTAAAAGGCCAGCTACTATTTACTTTCCGTGTGCAAATTCTAGGATATCATGGGGATTTCTAATGCATATTATCATGAACAAGTAATTTTTTTTTCACCATAAAACAGATTCCTGATATAAACGTTAAAGGGACACTATAGTCACCAAAACAACAATTGGCTTAATAAAGCAGTTTTGGTATATAGATCGCACCTCTGAAGTTTTTACTACTCAATCCTTTGCCATTTAGGAGTTAAATCATTTTTGTTTCTGTCAATGAAGCCCTAGCCTCACCTCCCCTGGATGTGACTGACACAGCCTGCCTAACAACGATATGGTTTCATTTTCAATCAGATGTAACTACAACATTAAGCCAAAGTTGTGTGGGTGACTGTAGTGTCCCTTTAATATCCTGTTGGGAAACCATTCTCCGTAAAAAAAACATTGTTTTTCCGTTACATGTTTACTTTTCAGGAAAGGTTCTGTACAGCCTTGGGGGAACAGGAGCGGAAGGAGCTGCGGAGATTTAGTGCACACAGAAGACTTCACTGCATGAGACGGGGCATCATTGTACCAGTCACTTCAGAAACCCCTGAACGTTGCTGTGTGAGGGTGAGTGATGGCAGTATTATATGCTGACTTAACTGCTGGAGCAAGGAATGCAAAGACAATGCGATTGAATCTGTGACATTGTTTTCCTGATAAGGTTTATCATGTTTTTTCATATATCACTCAGATATACGTCATGGAAACAATTAGCTTATTTATTTTAACATTGTTGAGGAAATACCATGTAGTTCAGTGTGTTAGCCTATGCTTCAAACCTTTAATAGGTATCCTAGCGAAAACTGTATGGCATCACACTATGGTACCTTAGCTTAACCCCTTAAGGACACATGACATGTGTGACATGTCATGATTCCCTTTTATTCCAGAAGTTTGGTCCTTAAGGGGTTAAAGGCTTGGTCTGTAACTCTGTATCTTGTTAGAAGAGGATAATCAAAGGGCAGCTGCAGCATTACGGAACCAATTAAATTCATATCTCTGACTAAATCATGAACTGGCCTGGTTATGGGAATCTGTATATATCAGCTCTTTCTACTTATAGAATCTTCTATTTTGTTTTATGCTGCATGCCTGCTCTGCATACATCGTTGTCTTAGTTAAATGTGGATTCAAGTGATGATCTAGCCATATGCGTAAAGTATATTTATTAAAAGATTACTGCTGTTGGGTGTAACAGACATTAAAGCATGACTGTGGATTGCTTTGTACACACGGAGTCCCCTGGTGCCCTCCCTCGGTTCTCCCAGCACTATAACTACAACAGCACGCTGTAGGGGTTATGGTGCAAGGAGTGCCCTGACATCCTTCATTGTAAGGAGTCAAACTGTTTTAGAGCTGTTTGCCTGGAGTCTGCAGGGCTAGCTCATTGGCTTAGAGCGTCAGCAGTTTGCCTTCTGCCAGTGAGCTTAGCCCTGCACTGTTTTAGCCTGTCAAGAGTGCTTCTGGCTCTCATGGAATAGAAGTGGATGTGGGGACCAACGGATCAAACAAAAAAAGTTAAACCAGTCTGACTCCTTACAGTGGGGAGAAACCAGGGCACTCCCGGTACCGTAATCCCTACTGCACTCTGTAGTGGTTATGGTGCTTGCAGTATTACTTCCATATCAAGCCATTTACAAAGGGATTGATATAAACAAACCCTTTTCTCAGCACAGAGGGACCACCCAATCTCTGCATCATTGGTAATGTATCAACACTATTAATATGCAATATTAATATTGTTTTTATCCATCTGGACAAGATTGTTGGCTGAGAGTGGTGTGGGAGAAAATTAAGCTGGTAATCTCTAAAGAGGCTTTTAGTATAGTTAACCACTCCTGCCTGTTTCCAAAATGTCACAGATAAAGGACCACTCCAAACCCCAAAAGCACGAGAACATGCTGATGAAATCTGCACTTTTATAAATTAACTAGGGAACACACTCATGGCTGTTAATCAAACAGCCAGTGAGGTTTGCAGCCTCTTTCCGTTAGCTCCCCTGAGCTCTATTTGAGCCTGCCTGCTTCCTCCCACACAGACCTCAGTCCAGATGTGCACAACCTGGTGCTTTGAAAACAAGCCAGCACGCATTTGCATGTGAGCACCAATTCAGCACTTTTATAAAACAGTTGGTTATTTCCATGTGAGAAAACAGAAAGTTTCTTCCAGGAAAAAATAGGGGAGTTCATGCTAGGGCTGCAGTTCATAAGATCTGCAGCCTTAGCAAGCTCTTTTAAGATATACCCTCAATGAATACATGTATTAAAAAGGAATGTATGTATTTATTGGGGGTATATTTACTAATCAGTTTTTATTTTTATTTTATTTTTTTAAGCAGTGGATTGTTCCTTTAACCCGTTCTATGCCGTCCTTTTTGGGGTGGCTCTAAACGCCGTAAGGCGGCATAGAACGTCCCCGCTGTCCAGGGGACTTACCAGGTCCTGGGGTCTGCCTGGGAGCTCAGTCAGACTCTCCACGGCCCGATCCCGGCCATATGAATGTGCCTGCAGGAGGACTGCCTGAGCTCTCAGTCTGTTCACCTAATGCCTGCAAAAAAGTTTATAAATATAAAAAAAATTTATAAAAAAGTTTAATAAAGTAAATAAAAGTACTTGGAATATATATAAAAACTACAGTGATCAATTGGCATTTTACTGTCCTCTGATTTTTTTCTTCTTTTTTTTTTTAACCCCTTTTATTTTTTCTTATTTTTTATTTTAATTCTTTATTTTTGCTGTGCAGGTGGTTACAGGATATCAGCAGACGCCACAACAGCGTATTTCAAGATGTACAATAGTGAAACAGTGGCATGAAAATTCGCACATTTTTTATATTTTTTCAAGCTTGACTAAACAGCTATATTATTGGAGTAAGATTATATAAAACAAAATAAAATAAAATAATAGGTGCTTAACTTGTATAAATTGGCATTTGCTATAGGCATTTTTGTGAAGAACGGAAAAGAGAGCTTTTTGTGCCGTTAAAACAAAAGTTAAGGTCATATAAAGGCTTAATAACATAACACAGAGGCATAAGAAATCGTTTAACGTTAGCTAAATTAAGAGACCCACTGGGCTATACCTTCACACCAAGTCAAACATAGGGAGTCCTTCGCCCAGTTAACCCACTGCCTTAGGTGGAGTATCAAAACCAACATAGTGAGCTCTGGAGGTAGGCTTTGCGTTAGAGGGCCTGCATGTTCTTGTTTGGCCGATGGTAGGTTATCATTTGAGGACATAAGTCTAGACAATTTTTATTGTGTATGAGAGTATTCACGTTGTATGCAGCTAAGTGTCATGTAAGATAAGGTATTATTCTCAGGTCTTAATAACAAGCTGGTTTGGGCGTCGGCTTAAACAATAGGATTAAGGCAAAGGCTATGGTGGGAGGTTATCCTCACCTTCTATAGTGTGGGTGAGTGTGTGTAAGCCATACTTTACATAGATTAACAGTGTCCACATTAGGGTTGTCACAGTCCAGACCAGTGTTGGGCTTCAGGAGATGGGCCACTGAGTGTATACTTAGCCGTCCTCAGCCAATGCCCTGTGCATGCCGCCGTGGAGAATCTGGTTCCCGGTTGGCAAACGTGGCTGCTCGGTGGGAGCTCAATTAAGTGTATCTGCACAGACAGTCCAGGTTGTGCCCCAAAGTGTTCTTGGCTGTGGGTGGCGTGAAGTGGGGCTGCAGGCCGGCGGGCCATCCATCAGCCGATGCCCCTTCTGGGGATGCTGGTATCCCGAGCTGATCGGGTCGGCAGGAGTTCGGTAGGCTGTTGGTGTAAGGAGGGGGCACTCCAGCCCCAGGCCGGTATGAAGGCCAGCACCTGCGGGCCACAGACACGGTGTCTCTTAGTTGAGGCCGGGTCTACCTTCTGTTGGGCGCCGTGAAGAACTCGGGTGTTTTGCCGTCGCCTGCGACGGTTGGACTTCAGGCGGTGTGGCTGGTGCCTTGGAGGTTTTCTCCGGGGGGCCTTCGGCCCAGGAAGGTGTGTGGTGCGGTCAGTGACAGCAGCTCTGTGGGGATTACTCGTTGGAGGTCTCTCCCCGCTCCGCACCTCGTCCCTCATCATTGTTCCCACCGGTTCAGGCTGCTCCTGCCTGCAGCGTTGCTCCAAGCGCTCCCAGAACTTTTGAAAGATCCTGTCCAGTCGCTCGGTGTACTGCTCCTCTAGGTGAGTGCTTTAGCTGCCTTGGTGGGTTGGCGCAGGCTCCCGCCATTGAGCCGCGGACGCCCTCTTGTGTGGCCCACTGGCCATGTCGTTCAGGCTGCAAGGTATAGCCGGGACTTTCAGTGTCTGTTGGCCTGGTTTGATGGGGACCGGGATGACCCCCGCCGGTCCATAGGGGGGGGGGAACGGGGACTCATGCCGTGATTGTAGCTTGGTGAGGTCCCAGGAGAGCGTTCGTCTCTCCCGCGGTCCCTCAATTTGTTTCGTTGCGTATTAGGCCGCACTGCTAGGCCCCGGTTTTTGCGGGCACAGCTTCGAGATTCGAGCACCGCTTCGATTGCAGGTTAACCCCTTCTATTTGGTTTGCCGTTCTGACTCGGTAGCTTGTCGTTAGGGCTGTAATTGTGCTCGCTGCCACCGGAGCATTTAGCATGTGCGTCCGGCCATCTTGGCGGTCAGGCCCCGCCCCCCCCCTTTTATTTTTTGTAACCCTCAGGGATTAATTTTATTTTATTAATTTAAATATAGTAAAATGATATATTTAGCTAGCTGGGGTGGGTGGAAGTTATTGGGGAATTTGGTGTTAGGCTAGATAGGGTTTAACGTTAAATAAATGTTTTTTAAAAAGTTTTTAAAAGTTAAAAATTTTTTAACAACATTAAAAAAAGTTACAAAAATCCCACCACCTTTACCCAGTCCTAATAAAATTAACCCCTTCCCTGCCAGTTGATCACTACCTACTGTGATCAAAATACAGATCACAGTATTATACTGTGATCCTATTTTTTTTTTTTTTAAACCCCCTTAGGGTTAACTTTTATTTTATTTTTTTAACCCTCAGGGGTTCAATTTATTTTATTAATTTAAAAATTTAAAAATGATTTATTTTGCTTGCTGGGTTGGGTTGGGTGGAAGTCGTAAGAAATTGGGAAATTCACTGTTAGTGCTGCTTACTGCTAGTTAGGAGTTAACGGTAAAAAAAAAAAAAGTTTAGGAACGTTTAAAAATTTATTAAGCAAAAAAAAGTTTCAAAATGAGTTTTAAAAAGTTTAAAAAGTAAAAAAAAATACATTTTCAAAATGCTTATTACCACTTCACCTGGCACAAACTAGAGAAAAAATGATCCCACACCAAGGCTCAAAATATGCCTTTTGAATTACCCCAGGGGGGAAGTTTGAATAACCAACCAGCTAAAGTACTAAATGGAACATGGACACAGCGTAAAACTTCAAAGTTAGAAAAAAACTGGCTGCGTCTCAAATGTGCCTCTTCAACATCCACATATACCGGGCAAAGATACGTACGGGGGTATTGTTGTACTCAGACGACATAGCTGAGCAACATATGTAGTATTATACAGTCGTAGCACACATAAGGTTTGCTAAATATACTGTGCAAACTCACTTTGTGTGTAAAAAAGGCAGAAAAAAATGCTAATTACCACTACACTTGGTACAAGCTAGCGGAAAAGTTATCCCACGCTAAGGTTCATAATATGCCTTTTGAAATACCCAGGGATGTCTTCTTTAAGAAATGGTATGCCTTCATGGTGTAGTTGTAATATGTAGCCTGATCATGTGCTCCAAAGTGGGACACGGATGCATTAAAACCCTCCATGAAAATTCACACTTAAAAACTTGAACTTGTCACGTGTCTTTTACAGCACTGTAACTTCACAAAATAGTGTCTAGGTCATACATTGGACATATTGTTTTACTCAGAAGATGTAACTGAGCATAATTTGGGGATTTTTATGACAGTGGTACATATCAATCTGGCCCTCCCCACAGGGCCTCCTGGACCCATATCCCCAGCTCAACAGATTGTAATCGCTACTCCATGGAGAACATTATCTGTTCAATGTGAAGCTAATGTCCCTATTGCACTTTTACACTATCCCGAAAAGTATACAGTATTAGATGGTATATATGTCTGTTTTCTCAGTGCTTAAGTGATTTCTTTAGCGGCTCCTCGCAACTTGAAGACTGGACTGTTCTATATCTTATTGTATTTTCTCTGTTCTAATAACTTGGCTTGCAAAATGAAGAATTGAAAAAAAATGGCTGCGGTGGGGAACCTGACATTTTCACAGATATGTTGTCTATGGTAGTGTTTTGCTGTAAACAAAATTATTTAAGTTCAAATTTCGGACACCAAAACAGCTTTATTAAGCCTTTTTAAGCTGTTTTATGGGGGGGAAAGTAACCCTTTAAGATAAAATGTGTTAAACTGTGTTAACATTTCTCTTTATTTGTTTTATTGTGTACCAATTTGTTGTTGGTATAAAACAAAATAAAAGAGAAACAAAGTTTATGGTTTCTTTATTTTGTCATTACAGTGCAGTGGCAGGATTCTTGTGGGCGACACTGCTGTACATGCAGAGAAGATGCAAGATGAAGGGTACTGCTGGCACATTGGATGCTTTGTATGTGACACATGCCACCTTCCTTTGTTGCAGTTTATCTATTTCCCTCAGGATGGTAGGATTTACTGTGGGCGCCATCATGCAGAGTTAACCAGAGCGCGATGTGTGGCTTGTGACCAGGTAAGAAGGGGAGATAGATAAAACCAAACACATTTTTTCACTTTTACTGGTAAGGAACTTAATCAATGCTGTAGTTCAATACAAACTGAAAACATATTATTCAGCTTACTCTATTAGGGAGTAACTCGAACAAACTCCCTCCCCCCCTCACAAATTGTAATTTTACAATCGTCACAAAAGGGAAAGATTATCTTCATATGTATTAAAACATCCACGGCTTATACATTTACCAATTGCAGACTGTTCCCAGGAAAACAATTCTTTAAGTTTGTAGCCAACCAACTCATGCTACCTTTTGGGATGATTTTTGCCAAACTATATTTATTCCATAAAGACTGGTATCACACAATGATTTGCAAATAACACAAAATTTTCTTCAAACCAGAGGTAATCCATCCCAGGCTTCTATTAAATGTCCAAATTACATTTTAAAAGGACAGAAGAGTATATGGCCTGTTAGACCATGGAAATGGATTGGGAACAACCACCTATCACAATTCCCTTGTGAATTGCTGTCTTAATCTTATTAAACGGATGGTTACTGTAGATCAACCTAAAGGACGATCGTTTCTTTTTTTTATACTGTTGTTTCTTAATTTAGCTCTATAATGTGTTTATATTTAGATTTTTCTCCATTTCAATTCCTGACCACTTCATCATCATAATGCGAATTATATGCATACGTTTTTTTTCATTGGGGTTACATATAAAAACAGCTTGCAAATGATGCACATCTCTTGTCTTGCCCTTCTTACTCCACCCAGACTTTCTGTGACTATCCAATTCTGCTGTCTCCTGAGTTTAGATTCACTGAGCTAACCAAAGCAGGAAGTAACGGGCCCTGTTATTTGATGGACAGGTCATGGGGGTGTAACCAGGTTAATTAATAATAAATCTATTAAAATGTGCACTTTTTGCTAAATGGGAAAAAAAGAAAAAGACACTCTTCACACACAAAGCATTTCAGAAAGTAAAGTGCATTAGGGGTCCGGAGAGCACTGTAGTGGTGATGGTGCAATAGTGCACTGGCACCCCCCTTTGTTGACCGGCTTAACTTTTTACCTAGGGTCTGCTGGACACCAATCTCCACCTCCACAGCTAATGACAGAGAACTGGTCTCTCCTGCTGTGATCAGTTGACCGTCTCATCCGGGAGCCATGCTTCTGCTTCTATGTCATTACTGTTGGAGGTGGAGAGTGGTGCCTGGGCTGACCGTAGGTCAGAAATAAAACCAAAATGGTTCGACTACTTGTAGTAGTAGTGCCAGGTCATTCCTGGCCCCATAATCACCACAATGCACCATAGGGTTTATGATGGTTGCCTGGAATGTTCCTTTAATGAAGGAACAGAGATCTGTTTACCTTCTTGTTTCCTATAGTTACGCTTTCTGTATCTCTTTCTATAGCTGATCCTGTCAGAGAGGTGTATAGTAGCTGAAGGTCATCACTGGCATGTTGAACATTTTCGATGCTGGGAGTGTGATGCGGTGCTAGGTGGGAGCCGATACGTGATGAAAGGTGGAAGACCCTTCTGTGGTGGTTGCTTCATGCATCTGCACGCAGAGAGCTGTGAGGCTTGTGGAGACCCCATTGGTAAGTTCTGGAGATAATGGAAAATGTAATAGTTTTCAAGGAAAATGGATCCTAGCTGATTTATAATTGTTTAATTTTATACATACAGGGTAAGTATTACAATATTAGGAACCACCAAATACCTGTTCCTACCTACCCCACTCACACTAATAATATGGAGGGGGAGCCCAATAAATTTAAAATACCTGTAAAAAATGATGAGGATAATAGTTTAAATAAAACAAATGGTATAATCAAGAACGATCCAGCTCAGTAATATCTAAAACGTAACTTTTATTGTTATAAAGCTCTAAAACATACATTGAACACTTTGAGCTATAGCAACAAATATAATTTAAATCCCAAAGTAACCTAGAGTAACGTTTACAAAACAGTTTAATCGACTTGTATGTATCTTATACCCATAGACCTCCTGTTTGGCTGATATGTTTTTTTTCTATTCTAGATCCCGATGGTGATCCTGTGACTTTTCGGGGTCAGTACTGGCACTCCCTCCCTTCATGCTTCTGTTGTTCCACTTGCAGAGTGCCACTCCAGATGTCACAGTTCACAGTGTATGATGGCAACCTTTTTTGTTCTCACTGCTCTTCTTGTAGCTTTCAATGTCGCCATTCACATCCCTCATCAATGGATGCTACGGGTATCCCTGTCAGAAAACCTAGTCCAGGATGCAATGTAAGACATCGCAGTTCTCGTATTCACCTCAGTCACGAGGATGATGTCATAAATCCTGGTAGAAGAGCAAACAGGCATGTGAACCTGTCACTACAGCATCCATCATCTGCGATCTACTGCCCACCAGTATCCTCACAACCTTGCATGAGCAGTGGATCAAGTATTGTGCAATTCAATGGACATAATGGAATAGTGGAAGATGATGAGGACACCTCATGTTCATCTTCTGATTCTGAACCTGAGGGATTTTTCTTGGGCTCCCCCATCCCAAATTACTGTGGCCCCCGGGCACACCCCTCTCCTGTGTGTGAGAAAAACAGTTCCCTCAAACAAAGACAAAGGGGGAAAAATTGCAAGGTATCCTAGGGAACATTCTAAGTTTGTATATTGTTGCAGAAGACCCCAATAAAATAAAATGTGAAATTAGTGTTTTTTTATGTCTGCCAGATGGCTTTTTTTAATTTAGAAAACATAGTTCCTAATTTTTGATCTTTTGTCCCTTGTAATTCCTATAATAACTTTACAACTTATGGCTGGATGTCTGCAATAGGTGTTAAAGGAACACTCTAAACAAATAATCACACAGTTCTAGTGGTACATTTGCCTAAAGTGCCTAAACTCTTTTACAGTTTAATATCAAAATTATTACGAACAGTGTGCAAACAGAACTCTCCTTCCACATTAAAAATGTGGAATTTAATTTTTTTCGCTTTATCAATATTAGTTTCATTGTACCTGGACAACATTCATTTTCATAGAATGCAGGGCTTGCTCACCCCTAGCCCTATATATCAACCAATCAGTATAGTGGTTATGTTGGCTAGCGTGCACCTTTTTAATGGGCACATTTAAAAACACATACAGGGTTATGCAATAAACGGAGACTTGTACACAACGAACAATACTCTTTCCATTCTCCCCATAGCTTTGGCTTGATGCGTATGGACTCACTGAATACTGTCCACATCGTGTGTGCCGACAGCATTTATCAGGCCCTTGTGAACATTTTAATTGTAGACTGCAGGAAGATTCACATGTTTTCAGAGATTTCCCCTCCCCCCCCCCCCCCCCCCCCCCCCCCAAAGCATTTTCATGCTCCCCCCTGCTACCTTGATATATAGATGATGTCATGGCATGAAGGGGTGCTGCCCTGCAACAGCACTGTCCCTTTAAGTGTGGGAACCAACTTAGCAGAGAAATAATTCTAGGACACGATAACTGGAGTAATAAAGAAAATGTATTAAGGAAAACCAAAAGGATATAGATATATATAATATATACAAAACAAAATATGACAATGCCACAAATATATACAATAACCCAATATATACAATAGAGCAGGCAGAGTCCACGATAGTCCTAGGCAAAGGTAAAGGCTTAGTCAGGTTAGTGCAGCCACCAAGTACAAAATGAACATCAAGGGGCAAAGTCCTAAGCAGGTCACACAGAAATAATGCAGCAAGGTCAGAATCACTGGAGAAGGAGTCTAGACAGGAACACTGCAGGCGAACACTGGAACAGGAGGCACAGGACACAGGACCATAAGGACATCGGAACACCAGATCAGGAAACACAAGATACTCAGGATACTCAGGATACTCAGGAAACAAGACACAGGAGACAGGAGCCAGAATCACGGGAGCCAGGAAACAGCAGGTACAGGGTCAAGGATAGAGGATAATGATCTGACAGGGAGTGAGGGTAGAAACCAGAATATATAGGTGCTAAACAAGGGCCAGGTGTAGTGCCTAACGAAAGGAAATGAGAAACAGTGCCAAACAGAAACAGTGGTGAGTGCGAGTACTGCACGAGGGCATGTCGACTAAGGAGTGTCGTGACAGATGAAGGGCGATAGTATTGGTTTTGAAAACAAATTGTACATAGCAACACCCAAACTTGGAACAAGATTTTTACTTTCAGAACTTTATACATGGAATATTATTTTTTCTATATTCAATGCTGGACTCGCAAAACTTACCATATATTAGCTGCAATTCTGCATTACAATCATTTAAATGCTGTACGGACTGACCAAAGAACACAGAAAACCAGGTGAAAAAATCCTCAGGTTATAAATAGTATTGAGAATCTAATAGGTTATACACCCATAATAAAATCATACGTGGAAATAATCTTGAACCAACATTTTTTTCCCCCTCCCCTTTTCTTTCTTTATTGCTTAAGCCTCATTGAATATTGAAATAGTGAACGCATTACCCATTGCATAGATGGTTTAACCCCTTAAGGACACATGACATGTGTGACATATCATGATTCCCTTTTATTCCAGAAGTTTGGTCCTTAAGGGGTTAAATCCCTGATTTTGGTACTCTATGCAGATTTATTTAAAATGTTTACTCATGTAGAGTGCTTTTTTGTATATGCATTGGTAGAACTACTCTCAGTACAACTGCACCAGGGCACACAGGGTTGTGGCAACTTATCAGGTGACACTCTTTGGGCCACCATTGTGGCATTAGAATTCATTCTCAGACCAGGGGCCCAGTCAAGTGCTGGAGCCTTTTAAAACTGAACACTAAAGCATTAGGAAGGTCTGCTGTGCAGACGCTCATCTCAGCAGCTCCTACTAAACCGGGCACTTAACGCTAAAATTAACCGCCATACAGGCACTTAATCGTGACCCCAAAGCTACCACTCGAGAGAGGACACCAAGGTGCAGAGATCAGTACCTCTCAAGCGACAAACCAAGCACAGCACACAATGAGGCCTACAAGCGTGGCAGGCGCAGTAAGGTCACGCCAAAAAGCTGACTGCAAGCCCTTGTTCCCCCCCCTTCTGGACCGGTGGGGGTCATCCCGGTCCACCGCCAACTGACTCCCGAGCAAAGCAATGGGCCAATACCAGCTCCGTGGAGCCCAAAAGCTACCGTCCCTGCGACCTCCAAGATGGCGGAAGCCTCTTGCACAGACGACACGTCTAACACATGGCGGGAAACTGAGATGCGACTAAACAGTATATTCACTGCTTTCTGGGAGACCGTAGAAGCCCACATGAGGGGCCCAGAACCTGAAGAGATCCCCCAGACTTCGCCACAGGATACCACGGGGGAAAATAGCAGCGCAACACCAATGGCAGACGCAGCAAAAGGGTGACACTAACCCGTACCGACGGGCAGAGGCAGGATGGACAACTCAAAAAAGCAGATGCTGGAAGGTGGCGGGGGGTTAAACACCGGCATCACCCAGGCAAGGCAGGGAAGCGGAGGAAACCGCCGAAGACAAGCACAAGACCACCCCAAATAAGGCAGGTGAAGCTACACTCAGCACCCACGGCAATTCAGAACAGCCCAGGGGATCTCAGCACCCACGCGCCGAGGAGATCGCACCAGCTGCACCACCTACCGCAGGGGGTACTCACCCAGCCCTGTCAAGGCATCGGCTGACCCCAAAGGGACTGAGACTCTAACCCTGGCATAGTATCATCAGACACATAACTCTCTTTGCCCCACTGGAACTCACACGAATGTCTGATGACATATATCATTTATTTTGTGTTCTTACTATATTCAGTCTTGTTTCCTTAATATCCCATCACTTGCAGCCAAAATGGAGGTCTGCATATTAAGCTAAGATGCTAACGTAGCTAGGGGTTTTTACTTATAACTTTTACTTTTCAAATCAGTGTTTTCACTTCATGCTCCACACAGTTAACTCTCTAGCACTGTACTTATCTAGCTTGTATACTTTTCATAAAACGCGCAGATTAAGTTAACAAGTTCAACTGCAATTTGTAATCAATAGAAGTCTATGCTTTGGTTGAGTATCTATTTAAAAAAAAAAAAATGTGCGCTACTTCAAATGCCATAATTGTAAAATCGATGTGTTATGTCCACGCTTACGTATGTTATTGTGGCAGAGTAAGCTGCTATGTTCACTCTTGCATGCAAAAAATAAAGAATTTAATAAAAAAATAAAGCATTAGGAATACAAATATGCATTCATAGTGCCCTAGTCAGTTTGGGTGCTTGTGTTTAAAAAGTTATTGTTTTTTTTTTTTTTTAAACGTTGAGGTTGGACAGAGGATGCTACATCTCAGCCATGCCACCCAGTAAAAAGGAGAGATAAAGTTGGTGTCTAGTGGCACACGGTTAGTGCAGGAAGTCCTTCCTTCCTTCCTCCCTCCCTCATGCGCAGCTTACACAGAGCACTAGGAAGTGCACAAAGCTGCCACAAGGGAGTGTGGAGAGCTGAGGAAGCAAATCAGCCCTGTAAGGGGCCACTGCAACTTTATGTTGTGGTTCTGCCAGTTCAGTCTCACACACACACACAAATTGAGAACGGCTTTGGGTGCAACATTGTAGCACAGGCCGGTCACCAGTTTGAAAATTATAGAGAATCAGTGGACTTAATTTGGGACATGGGTTTGGAACTCCATCAGCCCCTATGTTAATGTGTCCCAAAATGGAAAAATCTCCTGTCTCTCCTGGACGTTTTCAACCTATATTTTACAATTCAGCTTTAAAATCCATAGTTTAGTTGATAACCCTGAAGAAGTTCCATAATGAAATAAGTTCATGGATTTAGCAGATGGTTGAAAGGTCTGGGGGTTTGACAATATCCCATGGAAGATTTGTGATCGGGTCGGCTCCTCTGGCTTAAAAGGGACACGATAGGCTCCCAGACCACTTCAGCTCAAAATGGTCTGGGTGCAGTATCCCAGCATCCTTAATCCTGGAAAGATAATTATGCAGTTTTTTGGTTTTTTTTAATAAACTGCAATAATTACATTTATGGGTTAACTCCTCCTCTAGAGGGACTTCCTGATTGTTAAGGATAAGGAACTTTTGGTCGCTTAACTGATGCTCAAAATCCCAGCTTAACGGAATCCCTCCATGAAAGCCTTGAATAATTCTTTCCTATGGGGAAATCCTAATGCGAGCATGGCCATTACGTCTCTACCAGCTAGCACGGAGCGGAGGTAGACCTGAGGGACATCAGTGCTGGACCCAGGTAAGTGACTGAAGGTTTTTGTATTTTTTAACCCCTTCTGCACCAGAAGGGGTAGGTGGGCACTATAGTACGCAGAAAACCGCTGTTTTTTCCTTGCACTATATAGTTTGCCAGAATCTCAAGGAAGCGTCAGTGTTAGGACCCGCTTAGGGGGGTCTGCCTTGATGTTGGCAGACTGGCATTCCCATTGGAGCAACTAAATGACCTCCATTTGTCTAAATATACATAGGGATTTAAGGAGAGAGCGCAGGTAACTTTCTTTTTACTATATATTGGGGCTAATGTGTACTGTAGTCCTTGCTGCCGGCCCAGTAGTGATGGGAGTGAGTGCAGGACTTCTCTTTTTGTATTTGTATTTATTTTGTATCACACAGCCTGGTTACAATGCTGCTGCTCATACCGTGTGTTCCCTATTAAGGGTTAATAAGTATATAGGGGTGTATATCAAAAACAAAATACCCCTCTCTGTCTCATTAGAGACATCTTTGCCAGAAGCTTAACCCCTTAAGGACACATGACGTGTGTGACATGTCATGATTCCCTTTTATTCCAGAAGTTTGGTCCTTAAGGGGTTAAGGAAGCAAGGTGAAGGGTCAGTGTTAGGACCCGCTTAGGGGGATCTGCCTTGACGTTGGCAGGCGGGCATTCCCTCCAATGGCCATTGGAGCAACTAAATGACCTCCATTTGTCTAAATATACATAGGGATTAAGGAGAGAGCGCAGGTTTCTTTTCTTTGGTTTTTACTATAGTTTCTCTTTAACACGTGCTAGCTGTGCAACTCTAATAAATCATCCTTCCAAATATATACTCAATTTGGGAAGGGAGCCTTAGAGGTTTGTGACAGTCACTACTCACTAATATGTCCTCCATGATTATTATAATTTGCCAAATTGCCCTTTTTTCTTTAGCCAGAAATGTGGGAGCTGTGAGTGTATCACCATTGCAAAAGAAAAGCTTTAAAAAACATTGGGAGACCCCACACACTGAATGCATAGAAATATGCAAATATAGATTATAAACCACAACATTACCCTCTCCTGCAGCACAAGTAGTATTCTGCAAATATAGAATGTATACCAGCATGATGATGGAGCTGGAACAGGTGCAGGGCTCCTGCACTCATACCGGTCCCTTCCTTTTTGCACTAATCTGCGTACAGTATGTAAGCAACGTCAGGAGAGGTTAAAGTGTTTGTCACTTTGCAGGTTTTGCTTTTGGATTAATCCTTTATTGTTCCCTTATTTGTGTGTATATTATATACACATACATACATACATACATACATACATACACACACACACACACACACACTTTATTTATTCATCCTAGTTTGTTTAGTTAAACTTAAGATGTTTCAGGGACTATTTTTTTTTCTCATGAGGAGCGTGGCAAATTTTGCCAATGGGCTTAAGCACAGTTCCTGTTCAGCTACTAAGCCAATTTATCCACAATGCATTGGTCAAAATAATCCACAAAAGGGCAAATTGCAGACAACATGGATAGAGGACAACAAAATGGAGGCACCCAAGTAGTAAGATCTGGCTCATGGAAGAAAAGGACAAATATAAAAAAGTTGCCTCAGAGGGGAGTATAATCATTAAAGGACCACTCTAGGCACCCAGACCACTTCAGCTTAATGAAGTGGTCTGGGTGCCAGGTCCAGCTAGGGTTAACTAATTGTTTTATAAACATAGCAGTTTCAGAGAAACTGCTATGTTTATCAATTAGTTAAGCCTTCCCCTATTTCCTCTAGTGGCTGTCTCACTGACAGCCGCTAGAGGCGCTTGCGTGATTCTCACTGTGAAAATCACAGTGAGAGCACGCAAGCGTCCATAGGAAAGCATTATGAATGCTTTCCTATGTGACCGGCTGAATGCGCGCGCAGCTCTTGCCGCGCGTGCGCATTCAGCCGACGGGGAGGAACGGAGGCGGAGAGGAGGAGGAGAGCTCCCCGCCCAGCGCTGGAAAAAGGTAAGTTTTTACCCCTTTCCCCTTTCCAGAGCCGGGCGGGAGGGGGTCCCTGAGGGTGGGGGCACCCTCAGGGCACTCTAGTGCCAGGAAAACGAGTATGCTTTCCTGGCACTAGAGTGGTCCTTTAAGATACAAAAGATCAAGAAATAAAAAGGAGGGGGGGCGGGGCTGGACCGCCAGGCTGAATGGTCGCACACTGGAGTGGCTCCTGTAAAAGTCTCCAATTTTAAGCCCCTAAATATCAACATAACGCTTACCTGGAGATCGGCAGCTGTTACCCGGTGTAAGAAGCCACCCTGGACCCGAGGAGAGGCTTGCTGCAAAGTTCCAGTCCCTCGGAGGCAGAAACGCGAGGCTAGGCGAGCCTGGACCGGCGGGGGTGATCCCGGTCCCCACCCTGAGGCCCATCGGAGTGCCACAACGACAGAGCAGACCCAGTACATAGAGGCCGCTTCCAAAATGGCGGAGACCTCATGGCAAGCAGCACAGATGCGAGACTCGCTGGATGCACCCATCTACCCTGACGCCACACAGGCGGATTGCCGATTTGATCTCAGCGGGAACCAGCGAGTAAGTGCCGAGACCCCACAAGCCTAACCAAAGAAGCAGCACGAACACCTGGCAAGCCGGGGAACAACAGCAACAGAGTGCGACAACCCTACCGCACACCGGCCTAACCTGCCACACCGCACAGCTCACCACAAGGGGGCCGCAATACAAGGACTGACCACCCATAGCCGCCATGCTGCACCCAACAAACGACACGGTTGCTGGGACTTCAAGGCAAGCGCCCGACCGGACTACCCACAACGAGAACATCTTCCCTCCTCCACGAGCACCCAAAGAGTCTATAAGTATTAACGCAGTCACCTAACCGGTGATCCTGAAAAGATATCCTCACTGTATATAAAAAAGGAGGGCCTGGCATACAAACGCTGATCCTCACCTGGCTGACACGGGATCCCCTTGGGGTGGAAACTCTAAACTCTAAAGTTTAATATTAACTGTTGATACTGCCTTTATGTCTCTCACATATGTTTTCAAGTCATTTACACCCTAGCATAAGCGTAACATAACATGCAAAATTGACAAGCCTAGCATGAACCTAATTGAATAGCCTTGTTAAGATGATGATTGCACATGTCCTGTCTTCACCCTTTGTCACTCCTCTGAATATTCTTTCCTGACACGTGCATTATGCTAACCCAACAACTTACCGTATATACTCGAGTATAAGCCGACCCGAATATAAGCCGAGGCCCCTAATTTTACCCCCCAAAAATGGGCAAACTTATTGACTCGAGTATAAGACTAGGGTGGGAAATGCAGCAGCTACTGGTACATTTCTAAATAAAATTAGATCCTAAAAAAATTATATTAATTGAATATTTATTTACAGTGTGTGTATATAATGAATGCAGTGCGTGTATGAATGCAGTGTGAGTGTATGAGTGCGCGTATGAGTGCAGTGTGTGTGCGTATATATTAATTGAATATTTATTTCCAGTGTGTGTATATAATGAATGCAGTGCGTGTATGTATGAGTGCAGTGTGTGTGTATGAATGCAGTGTGTATGAATGCAGTGTGAGTGTGTGTGATGCAGTGTGTGTTTGTGTATGTGTTGGTGGGGGTGGGCATTTTGATATATTAATTATTATTTTATTTTTATTTTTTAATATTATTATATTTTTTTATTATTATTATTTATTATTTAACTGAATTATTAATTTTTATTTTTTTTATTATATATTTTTTTTTCGTCCCCCCTCCCTGCTTGATACATAGCAGGGAGGGGGGCTCCTTCCCTGGTGGTCCAGTGTCATTGGTAGTTCAGTGGGGGGAGAGAGGGGCTGGCAGAGCTGTACTTACCTGTCCTGCAGCTCCTGTCAGCTCTCTCCTCCTCCGCGCGGTCTGTGCAGCTCCCTCTGTCAGCTCCCACTGTAAGTCTCGCGAGAGCCGCGGCCCTCGCGAGACTTACACTGGGAGCTGACCGAGGTGCTGAACGGACGGCGCGGAGGAGGAGAGAGCTGACAGGAGCTGCAGGACAGGTAAGTACAGCTCTGCCAGCCCCCCTCTCCCCCGGTCTGTATTATGGCAATGCAAATTGCCATAATACAGACTCTGACTCGAGTATAAGCCGAGTTGGGTTTTTTCAGCACAAAAAATGTGCTGAAAAACTCTGCTTATACTCGAGTATATACGGAAACTTAAAAATGTGTGCAGTAACCATCTATGTCATAAGCCTGTTAAACGATGCTTTTTACCCTTCTTGTTACTGCTATTGTGGCATAACAAGCGTATGTACTCACTGATTGCACCACAAAAATAAAGAATAAAATAAATAAATAAATAAATGGAAAACACAAAAAGAGTCAAGTTAAGGTCAAGTGAATATCATGGCTTTCAGTGCATCTCAGTTTTAGATTATGGTAGACTTAGGACTCAAGTTTAGGTTGTGTTTAGGATTAAAATTTAGGGCATTAGGTTTTAAGATGCTATGAGAACAGTACGAGAGCTCTTGTACTCTGGATGTGCGACTGGAAACAAAACTGAAGATTCAGAAATGTTATGAAAATTTCTGAAAGATTTTATTGTGTCAATTGTACCATAAATCAGATAAAATGAAACCGCACAAATAATGAAAGAGTTTTTTTTTGATTTATAGAAAGACTCCAACTTGTAAAAGGCACTTGTGTAGAATATATGTTCGGAAATCAGAAACTCATGGAAGAGTTATATTCGGTATACAAGGGTGGTCGAGCAACACTTAAACATATAAATAAAACAAAACCCAAAGCATAAACAAACTAAAAATATATTTCATTTTGAAATAAATAAGGTGGCTGCTCCTGAGAAGGGAGGATCCCATTATTATTTTTTTTAATCATTTAAACATCTCTGGCCGTTAGTTAGTTTTCCCTCTACTAGCTGCAGACTCAAAGAGGACTCTACTCTCCACATCATAACGCTCAATAAAGCCATTGAGTTCATGAACACAACGGCCAGCAATTTCTTGCAGTGTGGATCGAAGAGCACTGGCTACAGCGGTCTCAATTGATGGGTCCTTTTTCAGTAACATGTTGGCCACCAAAGCAAAGGTCCGGCAGTCCTGAGCATAGGCCTGGAAGAGAAAACAAAAATGATATGACCGAGTATCCCTAGGGATAGAATCATACAATAAACTGACTTACACTCACTGCATTCTGTTCTAAACGCAGTACATTACTACTGAGCACTTTAACTGCATTCATAAAGCTGTGATTTTTGTAGGGGTTCAGTGAGATTTAGGGAGACCCCTCCAGCATCTGGTCCAGAACAGACTATGGCATAGACCCAGCACAAATCTCTATGTAGCTTTTGGTTTAGTGTAGGGTAAGGCAAGAATTAAAGATGGCGTAGAGTTGAAGTTAAGGGTAAGATTAGGGTAGTCATATAGTTAGAATTAGTGTAGGCATTTCGTTAGTATAGCATTAGTGCAGGGGTTGGTATAGGGTTAGTGTTTATCAAATATTTATTTAGATCCTTAACATATTAAGCATTTAACAATCAGGAGTAATATAAATCTATTTTGAGTTCCTTTTAAAATACTTGCACTGGATGTGTAAAAATTAGCAAATCGTAACACATTTTTCCCTCCTCCACATGTAATGTTGTTGTATACATATTGGATGTTAAATGAAAGCCCTTTCTGACCTTTTTAAAATATTGAAATAAATAAGTGATATGTATGAGGGCACCTAAATTTTTTTTTTCGTTCAGAAAATGGACAACTGCCTCTGTCCTTAAGGAGTTAAGTTGTTTTGGTGCATAGATTTTTTTTCTTTTAATCTATGCATTTCCTAGACATGTCTCCAACACAATGTCTGGATTGAATTAATGCTTACTTGAATGTGAACACAATTTGTGAAGGTCAGGTTGACTTTACATACATCAGTCCTCTCCAACCATAAATGCTACACAATACATTTTGGTAATCACGCATTTCTATGATTTTGTGGAAACTTCGGTCTTCACGGTATATTTAGGTGGTACAACATCACCCATTATGAAACAGGAAAAGTGTTGTTGTTTTTTTGCAAGCTGAAGCAGGTTTTTAGGGACTTCTTGGTCATGTAACCCAATTTTTTTTTAATGTTTCTAACAATTTACATGTATTGTAAATGAGACTAATTTTATATCATCTCACCAGTTCAATCTCTTCTTTTCTGGCTAAGATAAAGGCTCTGCGTAGCATTTGGGCTGTATCCGAAACACACTGTTCCAGTTCAGGTTTCTTGGCTAACTCTTCAGTGGCACAAGAGGGCCCCGATGAATGCGGGGGAACATCTATCCAACCATCCTGCAGGGCAATAAAAATACAAATTTATTTTATTTTTTGAGGTGGAGGCAGGGAGGGGCAATTAGAATGGGTTTAAATATGATATATATTGATCAACTACTATAGAGACAGAAAAGGAATTACTCCAACTATAGGGGGTACTTGAAAAATAAATTCTAAAAATTAATGGATCGCAAAAGGATTTTAAAAAAAATGTATAATTTTATGCTTTCTGATAAAATTCCCCTTTTACACTGCACTTTTCAAGGGAGAACGTGAAAACTCAAAATCAGGACACAGGACAAATGGTGTGTCTCAACATTCAAAGCTTCTGCAAGATCAGGCAGCAAAATAGGGGATAGATTAAAATACAAAAAGACATACGATTTTAATTTAGTATTTATATTTTACAGTAAACTGAATACTCAGGACTAGCCTTAGCAGACATGGTCAGCCAGGATCTTCCTTTCCAGTCTACGGCATTTACACTTGATGAAGCGTCTGTTTCTAAATACAAAAACAATACCATTCCTTGCCTCATGGACTCAAACATGGGCAACAACCCTCCAGCATGGCATATCCAGAAATAAAAAAAAATAAAAAAACACAACAAACTAAACCCTGGTGTTTCCAAGCAGCTATTATCTCTACTGTAGCCTAGGCAACAGGGCGCAGTCCACCTCCTTCTGCCGAGTTCTAGAGTCTGACCTGCCTTATTGGGTCCCTACCATTATGGTGGATGTCTGAGCAGTCATAATCCACGAGACACATGGAGCACACTGCTACCCTTCTAATCCGCTCTTCACTTTTGATATTCCCATTGTATATCAGTGAATTTTTAACTCTCTGAAGTGTTAGACCCATTCTGACCTTTGTTATTAGACATATAATTCTTATGTGGGTGCCAAGTTGTTGGTGGTATTAGGTTACCTAGATTTCTCAAACCTATTACACTTTCTCAGTTATATAGCTAAGTAGCAAAGCTGGAGCTAAAAATTTTGTAAATAAATAAGCTAAGAAAAAGAAAGTACCCCCTTGCGGGGATAAGATAAGTGTGTCCAGAACGTATCTCAATAGGGGGTAACCCTTGTATTATATACAGTAAGACAGTAAAGGTAGTGTATACCTAAGACCCAAGGTCTAGGTAACACAAGTGAGATACAGATCTCAGAAGTCTGCTAAAATAAATAATCTTTAATTAGGTATACTTAACCATGAACAAATACAACAACATAAATATGAATACTTAAAGTAAAAAATCACCCAAAACGGTGCAAGAGGAGATCAAAAGGGGCTCAGGGAGTGATTGATGAGATATCAACTTAGGCAAAAGTGCTCTAGATGTATACTCATTACTGGGGAATATGAATGGGAGGTACCAATGTACACTTAACTACCCTGCTGATTCGTAAACAGAAACAAACCCTTAAAACTGGAAAGGGAAGTAACCGCTAATATGATACTCCAACTGTGGAGTGCAGCATAAAACCGCAGAAGTGTCTATTCTTGTGGAGGTATAGGTACAATGAGCTCCTAACAATATAACACTTCACGGTGTTGCAACAGGTGATGTTGCATACTTGCTTAGTGGCCACAGGTGGATCCTGTAGCCATCACAAGGTAACCCTAGAGGGTACTGCAACAAAAGTTG
The DNA here is from genome assembly GCF_036172605.1 of Pelobates fuscus. Classification (NCBI taxonomy): domain Eukaryota; kingdom Metazoa; phylum Chordata; class Amphibia; order Anura; family Pelobatidae; genus Pelobates; species Pelobates fuscus. Next base: position 163,092,790 of record NC_086317.1, on the reverse strand, counting down.
TTACGGAAATATTCATATAGCCACACCTGAAAGGCTAGATGCAAGACAGTAACATAAAGTACTAGGTAGATAGTATAGATATGGGATACTTAGATGTTCCCCTATAGAATATAAACAAACTCAACACTACTTAGACCCACCCCCAGTGCTGTATGCACTGACTGGTAGATGTTGTAGATTGGGATACTTGAATGTTCCCCTGTTAAATGCAAACTGACTCAATGTTGCTTGGAACTAGCCACAGTGCTGTATGAATATCAACAGGCTCAACACTACTTAGAACTAACCCCAGTGCTGTATGCACTGACTGGTAGAAAGTGTAGATTGGGATACTTGAATGTTCCCCTGTTAAATATAAACGGACTCAATGATACTTGGAACTAGCCACAGTGCTGTATGCACTGCTTGATCAAAGCAAGGCTAATAGCAAGGCTAATAAAGTCGTATTGCACACTTAGTTTATCTTAACTGGAATCCAACAAGTAGTAGTAATTGTAGTACAAATCCCTTATTCCCTCCAAAAAATCTCCAAACAGGCCCCAGCTCCTCTTGTCTTAATACAATACCCCTAACATAGTGAAGTGAAAAATAGTGAGAAAACCGTGATTATAAAATCATCTAAATTCTCTGCATGTCTGCCTAACGCGTTTCGGCGCTGTACAAAGCGCCTTTCTCAAAGGCTGTCATAATAAATAAGCTCAATCAGCTTAATTCATGAAGAAAAAAATAGGAATGAAGCTAAAGGCAATAAGAGGCTTTGTGTATTTTTAAAATATAAGCAGTGTACAAACTTTTTATATCAAGTGTAGCAACAGAATTAAATACAGGAGTGTATTGCACAAAAATAATTGATAAAGCACTGATTATCCGAATAGCATATATAAATGTATGCATATACCAGCAATGGAATCTGAACTTCATCGTCTTTATTACAGCGTTCTGGAGATTTGTCGTTCCTCATTCTTTTTGTATCAATGGCCACATGCTCTCTTTTTTCTTCATCCAGACTGGCCTCTTGCTGTTCAGGATGTGGTCTCTTCCCAGCACTGATATCCAAGGATATTTCCTCCTCCTTGGGAGTCAAAACAGGAATTTCCTAAATGCACAAAAATTAGGTTAATCATCATAGAAATGCACAATCCAAAATGCAATAGAACTCTCCATGGAGAACAGAGAATTATGGAATACAGATAGAAAGACAATAAAAACCCAAAAATACCAGAGTAATATGCCATTACACAATGATCATGGGCCGCTTATTCATGTACGGAGAGCATAAAAAAAACAAATTATGGTTAAAGAGAAACTGGGACTTTGAATCACTTTTTGGAGTTCTTATTTACTCCTCGGTTTTATAAATGAGAAGCAGCCAGCAAGTCAGTGCATACATTTCTGTACACTTAACCACTATGGAAGTATTAATGCATATGCAGACTTGAGTGACTTAACAAGCATCAACTTGTAATGCAAACCAAAGGAGAAGTGCTTAGTAAACATTTGCTGGACTTTTACCTTTGACAAGAAAAAAGAAAAAGAAAAAATTGTAATGGGCCTCACACACCTGGACCTACATTATATAGCTGCACAGTTAGCCCAGGTGGGTCCTGTATCATGTCTCCCCAGAGGCAAGACAATTTGGAGGCAGGGTTGATGTGACAGGACCATACACATCTGGGTGATAAAGCAGCACAGAGCCTTCCTCATCTCATGCCCAGAAATCACCAATTCGACTTATGGGATAATGTTTTACCCAAGTACAAATTGAAGATCTTCCCCTCTCCCATGACCACCATTCTACGTAACAAATAGTTCCCTGTGGGAATATCTAGAGACTTTAAAGGTCTGGAGGGAGCTGGCTTTCTGAGGTATAAGCATTTATATCAAGATTCTAAAATAATTACCTTCCCAGACCAAGGCGAGGAGCAGTAAGGAGGAGTATGGGGGTAAGCTATTTGGGAAATGGCTAGGAAGGAGTCCAATTATATAAATTTGCAAGAGAAGATGTTCAAATAAAGCCAAGGTGGTACACCACGCCAGTTAAATTGTATAGAATGGGGAAGACCCCCACAGACTTTTGCTGGAGGTGGAGCAGAAATAAAGGAATGCCCTTAAGTGCGTAGATATCGGGAACAGGTCCAGACGTCCCTGTCAAAGTAATTTATTAGACCCTTCGACCTCGATCCATGGGCATTTTTACTATAAAAGGTCCATATAGGGATTTCCTCACAATCTCAAAACGTGTTCAACATAATCGTGATGGTAGCTTGAAGAGCCTTGGCTTCCTGGTAACGGAGGGATAGCATACCAACACTGCAAGAGATAGAAGTTATAGTAGAGGACATCTACAATCCTATGAGCAGATTTGATAAGGTTTGGTCGCCCTGAAAGATATATATCAGATCTAAGCATATTTGAGTGAGCTGGGCATGTTCCATCCCGCAAGGGTTACTCAATTTGGCTACGAGTCACAATTTACAGTGTTATTTAGTATATGAACAAATACACTGCAAGGGAGAGTTTGCACTCTGGAGCCAGAGAATTATCGGTTTTACGCCAATTATGTTCTTCAGGCTTATTTGACCATCACTGTAACAAAAACAAACATTCTCACAAATATAATTAATATATTTTTTTGTAAAAAGAATGCATTGAATAAGGACTATGGAAAAAGCACACCTAGCGAGATCAGCACATTGTTTTGAGTACTAAGGAAGTGCAACCTGAAAACCCCATCACATTGAACAGTAGTGAGCTGCAAATCAGCATGTAAAATAATACTACATAATAAAACCGCAATATGTTTTCAAAGCTGCACTATACAGCACCTGAAATCAAACAATGATCGTGTCATACAATCAGTAAGGCAGCAGACGGAAGATGTGAAACACTCTTACATGGGCTACTCTTTTTGGTGTATGCAAACACGCATAGAATTAACCAACCAGTCTTTAAGTCGTTCATCTTACCTCTTTAGGTACTGCAAAGACTTTGATGGTCTCCGTTTTGACCTCACTCACAGGTTTTATGGTCACACTGTCTGTGCCAGCCTGTTCGCAGTTTGATTTACTATTGCTTGCTGAAGTCTCTGCTTTGATGGCTGGGATTGGTTTCACATTTCCTTTGTTATTTGTTCTTGCAACTATTGGGCTAGGAGTCTTCTCTTTACTTTCGTCCTAGAAGCACAGGTTTAAACAGTTAAAATACCTTGTGAAATGTGGTTTTTGTATTCTAGTACTACAGAACCATTAAAACTACCATGTTGGGGGCGGAGCCTGACCGGGGAGCTGACCAGACGCACAATCTGTGAGCTCCCGAGCCCGGTCCTGATTTACAGCAAAAAACGGGGGGAAAATACCTGACCCTGAACCTCAACTTACCTTACTCGACGACACCAAAGCTGGGGAGCAGAATGATATCCCCCACACTCGGACAGACCGCTGGATCGGTAGATCAGAGGCTTGGGGCCTACACGACGCAGTGCAGGGGAGAGGCGGCCGCTCTCCCAGCCCTTCAAAGCGTGCGGCACCTGAAGTATCGGGCTTCCCCTCCCCCCTCAGGACCGGTGGGGGTTAACCCGGTCCAACCACCCGCAACCTGTGAGCCCACACAGATAACTGGCGACCTGGAAACTCGCTTGAACATGCTGATGGCAAACTTCTGGGCAAAGGTGGAAGCTAGACACACAGCTACACAGCAGCAGCCGCGGGCAGGCAAGAACACGCCGAGGACCCAAGTGAGCAACAGCCGGAGTGGAACAAGGAAGCCCTCAGGCAAAAGCCCGACGACACAACCCACGACCCGTCACAAGAGCCAACTCCGGGTGAGGGCCCCAAGGGGCAAAGCCCAGACGCATCCCCCACATAAGCAGAGGCGGAGGCCTGCGCATGGCACGCGGCGACACCACCACAGGCCTGAGTCTTACCTCAACAGGGATATACCAGGCCTCTTCAATCCCCCGAGTTAGTGGAGAAACAAAGCTGGCCCTGCCACAAGTCCGGAGCAGGAGGGTGACACCGGCACGCCCCTGGCTGACAGCCGACACCAAGAACTACCCGACGCCATCAGTGCAAGCTCCACCTAAAGGAATCGGCTGATCCCTTAACAGACGGGCAGCATGCCCTTCCCCGCAACCACAAAGGACGCGGTGCAGTTATGCAGGGACACTGGTCAGGATTAGAACGTTTGAAGCCATTATGCATGTCATACTAATTTGCTCCATATAAACGTATTTACTAACTTTCTGAATTACTTAGCAACACGAGGCACTAAATTGTGTATTGTAAACTGCTCTGACCCTCCTGTTATCTGTAAGCATTACTAAACACTATAGTTTGTTAAGCCCAGTTAGACCTCCAAGTAGACTTCCTGGGCCTACCTGGCAACCAGTGCAAACACGATGTTTAATACTGCTGAGCCAGTTTAAATCGCTACTATCTTGTCCTTCATAGATCAGCCTTAGCTCATTACTTTATCGTACAGTAACAGGTTGTTTTTTTTTTTTGCTGTAGTTCCTTATATGTGTTTACTTTAACCGCTCAAGCATTATTGTATTAAGTGGTCCTGTCTAATGGGACAACTTAAGTATGTTTAAAAATTAGCGGTAAAGCTCCTGGCATATCATTGTCGTTAACGAGCACACCACACCTTAAACATAAAAGCTTCCTCCTATAACGATGCAACTCTATATACTTCTAAGCCTCAGCGCAACTAGCCTTGTTATGTACACGTTTAGCCTAGCATGCTGAAAAATATAAAACACTGATGTCTAATTGCTTGCTATTCTTATGTTATGTTATATAAAAAAAAATGTGCTGTCTAAAATGCCACACTTTGAAATGTTGTGAAAAATGCATGCGGATGCTGTCGTGGCTCTGCACGCTCGCTGTCAATCTTTGCACAAGAAAAATAAAGAAATTAAAAAAAAAAAAAAAAAAAAAAAAAAAACCACCATGTTGAACATGCCATGCTCCATAAACCACTACAGCTCCCTCCATCCACCACTGTAAGCATTTACACCGCTTTTGAACTTACCCGCCTCCATTATCAACATAGGAGAGCTGGGAACTTCTGTTAGCCCTATTAAGCTAACCCATGCAGTGCAGATTCGTTTCTGCAACCCCTGTTCTATCACATTCAAAAAGTGTTCACATGGGTTGAGATCTGGTGAATGTGTAGGTTGAGTACACGGAACTCATTTTCATGTGCTTTTTGACAGCACGTGTGTGGATACTAAAAGGCGCCGTTTTACTTTTAATATGTTAAACCAAAGAGATTGATGTATTTTTTTGTCTAACGTGTGTATCTTTACTGTGTACTGAACAGATTTTGCTTTTAAAGTTTCACCACTGTTCATGAATGCTGTGCAATGGTCAATAAACGTTTTTTCGTTGAACCGGTTGCTTCACATGCAAACGACTTTTTGAGATTGCTATTGTTATGTAGAACTGGTAGAAACTAAATTAGCAATGCTTCATTTTTTACTTGAGGAATGAAAAAAAAGTTATACCCTGTAGTGTGTCTAAAGAAAAACTGTAACACAATTATCTTTACGTCTACTGCGATTTTTGTAGTGAATTAATGAACCCACAAACTTTTACCGGAGTTGTGTTGTCACCTGTTAATCTGTAGCAAATAGCCACTATATTATGGGTGTGCCCATAAAGTAACGCACATGGCCAGCCAGAAAACTTACTGGGTTATTTACTAAAGTGAGAATTGTCAGGAATTCAAAGTGGTTTTCACATTTAAGGTCAAAGTAACGAAAACTAGAAGCCAAGCTGCCTAGGAGAATGTTTCTGTTTCACCTACTTTGTCAGGAATTCAAAGAGAATTTTAAATTAAGGGCAATTTTCATTTCAGCAAATCACACTGTTGAGTACATTGTAGCATTTACAGAATGCTAAACTGAAATCAAGGGGCCTCCTATTTAAAGAAATATTCCTTGTACCAGCCAATACTCAAGGTAGCGTGGATAAATGGATGTGTTATTTTACACAACTTTCTTTTGTGTTACTGCCATGGATTTACTTTCATAAGTTGGTGTTCTTTTTGTATGCTTTGTTTATTTTTATGGGTCACTAATAAAAATTAATTTTTAGCTCCACAAGAACAGTTGGCTGATGGCTTTTGGAATTATAGATCTCAGACCATGAACCGAGTTAGCCACCATGCCCCATCAGCAATACAGGATGGATCCAACCACCTGCATGTCACACTGTCACAATAGAGATTTGTTAGGCCAGCTGTCATTTCGCCAATCTTCTATAGTCCAACTTAGGTACACCGGTACCCAGTGCAATCTTAGTTCCTATTTTTAGTGGACATGAACAGAGCTTAGTGTGTTCTGCTATAGTCCATGCCCTTTAAGGTTCTTTGTTCAAAGATGCTCCTCTGCATTCTGCAGTTATAATATGGAGTAATTTCAGTTCTCTTACTTTGGACCAATCAGGTCACTCACTTTTGACCTTTCAAGTAAGACATCCACAGGGCAGTTGCTCACTGGATGCTTTACTGTGTCTTGTACAATTCTCTGGGAAATCAAAAAAACAAAAACTGCTGTGCGTCAAAAAAAAAAAAAAAAAAGAAAAGAAAAGAAGAAAATAATCCAGGATTTCAATAATTTTTGAGAGAGTCAAACCACCACGTCCAACATCAACAAACTTTCCAGTTATGTCACTCAACTTTTATTCCCATGTGTTTGCTTTGAACAACAACTAAACGTCTTGACCATGTCTGCAAGATTTAAAACACTATAGTGTTAGGAACACAAGCATGTATTCTAATTCTATTGTGCACTAGAAAGTTTTAGGTGCCCGGGCTAGTGCATTAAAACATGTAATTGAATCCAGAGTTTCACTCTGCTGTTGCGACGGAAGAGCTCCTAGAGCTGTCAGAGTGACAGTCACTAGATGCAGGTTAACCATGCTAAGAAATATTGCCATTCCCACAGACCTGTAATGATCTCAGCTGCAGGGTTAAAAACAGGGGGGACTTTGATATGAATTGTTCTGGGTGCCAGTAGTGTTCACTTAATGAATTCAGTTGCTGCCACATGATTGGCGGATTAGAAATTTGCATCAACCAGGCACCTGTACCTGCTAAAGTGACAAACGACTGAGGGAGTTTTATTTAAAAAAATTAAATTTCAACACAGACCACCAATATATATTTGATACCAAACAGGCATACATATTTCTGTAAGAGCATTTTATCGTGCCATTACATTTACAAAAATGACATGGAGGCAAAAAGGTAACTTACCGTAGAACTGTCTCCTGATGTTAATACGACAACGCTGCGGCCAGGATTGTGCACCACTTGAAAAAAATAAAATAAAAATGTAACCAGTTTGGAAGTATATCAAAAGCAAAGATCCGTTTGGCCATTTTTGATCTTAAATTTGAAATTCAGTTTGAATTTACCATGAATTCTCACTTTAGTCAATAACCATGTAACGTTTCTTTTCTATTTTTAGTCTGAAGTTTACCCCATTATTTTTAATCATTACATAATAAAATGCATTAAAAATATTCAATAAAAAAAAAAAATGAAAATAAGCCCTTGGTGAAGATAGAACTCCTCAAGAACAATCATATAGATCAGAGGGTACCAGCTACTATGCTGCAGCCAAAAAGACTTTAGTGAGGGAAATACAGATTATATATATATAAATAATATAATATAATATACATACATACATACATATATACACACACACACACACAGACCACAGAACCGAGGACCAGCGCTTTTACTACAAGTAACAGTAGTGGGAAGTGTGCACATTTAGCTAGTATTCCTACACTCACCGCTGCCCAAGACCTGGTGCCCACTTCATAGAAACACGGAGTATCATTCCACTAACAAAGCAGCAGCGAGAGAGATGTCCTGGTTTGCTTGCCTCATAAGGGCAAGCAAACCAGGAATCCCATTAGTACGAACCATTATGCCTGGACCACTAGTGGGCAGCACTGAGCATGAACAAGGGTCTTCATTGTGCAATGGTGTTTATGAAGGGAGCAAATCTATGGTATTACCTCACTTGTTCACACTCCTTATAAAGGGCACAATGGCAGCTAGCTGGTGTAGGTGCTTTTTTCACTAGCAGAATTGAACAGTGTTTTTGCGTCTGAGGTTTTTGGGAAACATGACTGGAAGTGAATTATTTGGGGGAACACGGCTGGTGTAATAACGGTTAATGAAAAGTGAATTATAAACTGCCAGTCCACCAGTACCATGTAAAATATTAGATATTTGGTGTGCTCCAGAGATATCGAAGTCATTGAAGTGTGTGAACAGGTTGGAAACTACTGTGTTTAGACATTCAGCCAGATCCACTTGTGACTCTTCTGGGGAAACATACAGAACTAATAGAGCTGCCATACCAATGTACATGAATCTTTGTCTGTCAATTCAGAAGAACTCAAGGTATGTTTCCTTTAAGATGGCCCAGTAGCTTCATTCTTCAATAGAATAAAGCACTGTGAGTATATGGCATCCAGGGTTGCCATACTGCATTAAACTAAGCGCAGTCCCCCCCCCTCCGCCCGCCCCCCCCCCCCTCCCCCCCCACCAATCAGGTCTTAAATAATTTGTCTATTTACATTAATTCTTTGATTACTGCTCGTTAACCCATCCATGAACATCAACATTTAAAGTAAACAAAACTAAGTATTATTTTTAGTGTTTAGATAGACAGGACATATGCAAAATACTGGGCACTGTCCTCTGGTTTACACAAATCGATTTCTTTATTGTTTTGATTTCTGTATTTTTCACCTTTAATATTTATTCGTTGGCCAATACAGTTTAAAAGGTACAACTAACGGACCATAGAAAAAGGACTAAAATTGTTTGCTTTATGAAATACTCTAATGCATACAGCTTATATATTAACAAAATCGAATGTACTTTATCTCTGTGGATGTATTGAATTCCTGTGGATCACTTCTATTCCTCAATGGACACTAAGCACCAAAACAACTTTAGCTTAATTAAGCAGTTTCACGATATAGAGTATGCCACTGCAGTCTCACTGCTCAGTTCTCTGCCATTTAGGAGTTAAATCACTTTCATTTTAGTTTATGCAGTCCGAGCTACAATTCAGTCTTCCTACATAATTCCTGAAAAATGTATCTAATCTTTTAGCTTCCCTATATGCACATTTTATTTAGTCATACTATAGGCACCAGACTACTACAAGTGGTCAGAGTGTCATGTCCCTGTCTTTTTATCCCTACAATTTAATAAATTGCCGTTTTGCAGAAAAGTCAAAGTTTTCATGGCAGGCTTAACATGCTTCTATTGCCGGTCACATGGATAGCCATTAGAGACACTTCTGCCGCAACAGCCAAGTGAAACTCTATTTCAATCGGATGGTCTAATTGATTGTCGTACATCTGTGTTTTAACATGCCTGCTCACTAGCCTCAATTTTTCCCTATAGGGAAACATTGGATTTTCTGAGATCATCTACACGGACGATCTTGGTCAAAGATGCAGAGCAATAGGACTAAGACCAGTGCGCGTGAACTGAAAGGCAAGCAGAGCTCACCTTTCAAACCCGCACATGAAAATAGTTTGCCCCTCGTATTTGAATCCTTCAATAGAAGTTCACCCAGTTACTCACCTATGGGGACAGGACTAACTGAGCTAGGCTTTGAGCGCCCTGCAGGACCATCCCCTTTCTTGGGGGTCTTGTCAATTTTTGGAGATTTAAGTTTCTTAGGATGTGGCCCTGAATGTTTGTTGTGGGCAGAGTTCCCTCGTTCATGAGACTTGTATCCACCACGGTAGTGGTTCCCCTTAGCACGTCCTCTGTGATATCCAGGTTCCCTGTATTCATGATAGTTTCTTTCGTCATGGTATCGGGGGTCTTTGTAATCCTGAAACTGCCGATCATCATAATCTTGCATGTGATAAGAATCATCAGGATAGTCATGACAGTTGTCATGTCGAGGATTATCGTGGTAGTCGTGTCGAGGATTATCGTGGTAGTCGTGTCGAGGATTATCGTGGTAGTCGTGTCGAGGATTATCGTGGTAGTCGTGGTAGCCTGCAGAATTATAACCGCCATGCTCCCTGCAAGACCAAGATAGCACATTATTCTCCAAAAATAATAATGTTAAAATTACTATAAAAAATGAAAACAGCATTATTGAAAGGACAAAATATTTGCTAAACTTTGAATGCCCATTTCTGATGTTAAACAAAATAAATGGGGAGGGGGGGGGGGATTGCTTGAAAATTGGACAATGGAAATTTTGAGTCTAAAAGTCAAGCAAAGGATGAATACTACTACTTTGTAGTCTTTATTGTGAGAGCGTTCCGTTCAAATTGGCATTGTTAAGAATAGCTTGCTTGTATTTTGTGGGGATTTGTTAGCTTTATTTCAATGCTAGTTTCCACTCTTGTCTTACCTGTGTGCATTGTAGCCTCCTCCTCTGAAAGATCTCGGGTGATGACCTCGAAGCACTGGAACAGGCTGAGCCTAAAAAAAATTATAATTTTTTTTAAGTGTATTATTAAGATAGATAGAGAGAGAGATAATATGAGAGACATTAATAATGAGCGAGAGAGAAATATAAAAGAGAAATAATATAAAAGAGAGAGTTAATATGAGAGCGAGAAAATAATGAGAGAGCGAGAGAGAGAGCGCGAGAGCGCGAGAGAGTTGTGGTGGGGAAAAAAAAAAGTGTGGATGAAAACCCCTTCCACCTTAAGTAAGTGCATTATTAAAGGACCACTCTAGTGCCAGGAAAACACTCGTTTTCCTGGCACTAGAGTGCCCTGAGGGTGCCCCCACCCTCAGGGACCCACTCCCGCCCGGCTCTGGAAAGGGGTAAAAACTTAACCCTAGCTGGACCTGGCACCCAGACCACTTCATTAAGCTGAAGTGGTCTGGGTGCCTAGAGTGGTCCTTTAACTATGGTTTTCATCCACACTTTTTTCCCCACCACAAATCGTTTGGTATGTATTTTACAAGTAACGCCAAGCCTCCATAGCAAGCCAATAACCAATCTCATGCTGATGAGTTACAATACCAAATAAACAGCTGTCTATGAGTGGTTCACTGGCTTTGCTCCTCTTCCTGACTTGTGTTTCAAAGCTGTTGTATACAGCAGACACATACTCCGAGGAATCCATGTATAAAGTTGAATTATGAGGCAAAAATGTGGTTCTTTGTTGAGCTCATTTGCACAGGCCTACCCAGAATACCTTGCAGTAGTGAAAGCACTATTAAAGTGAGATTTATGTGGGAAAAGTAAGTCTTATGGCTTGACACGTGTGTGTATTTAGCAATCTAATCTATATATACACACACATCTCTTGATAAAGTGTATCGGTAAGATTCAGCCTAAGGCTGCATCTTACCGATACACTGACACAGATTGGAACGCAAAGTGAACCAAAGTGGAACGCACGTGGCGAATCTCCCCTTCAGCTACTGGACACACAGGACTCTGCCGCTGTCTGCAAGCCGGCTTCTGACAGTTAGCAACGGCAGAGGATCAAGACGGAGGGCGCTGAGACTCCAGAATAAGGTTCCCACACTTCTGTGAATAACTTTGATTTTAAAATACTTATTCAATTATACTTATTTTTAGAATAAAATCCTTTTTTTGAAAGACATGTTTCTGCATTCTATACTATGAAGACCAACGGCTGGTGTTGGATGGATAACATTGTCGGTTATTAAACTTGACCTATATGTAGAAATGTTTATTACACATTTCTTCACATAGTGGATTACGTTATTATTTATGTGTACCATACTATTAAATATTATTAGTGTGTTACTAGACTAATATTGTGCTCCCATTGGCTCGCTTTCCCTGCTGTTTCAATAGAAGGGATTTCAGCCGTACATAAATAGGAGCATACAGCTTAAAAGACTTATTAGGACTGTTCTGCTCATTTATGGAGTTTTAAAATTATTAAGGATTGTAACTATTACAATTTTCTTTATTTATTGACAACTTATATACCGTATATACTCGAGTATAAGCCGACCCGAATATAAGCCGAGGCCCCTAATTTTACCCCAAAAAACTGGGAAAACTTATTGACTCGAGTATAAGACTAGGGTGGGAAATGCAGCAGCTACTGGTACATTTCTAAATAAAATTAGATCCTAAAAAAATTATATTAATTGAATATTTATTTACAGTGTGTGCGCGCGTATGTATGAGTGCAGTGTGTGCGCGCGCGCGTATGTATGAGTGCAGTGTGTGCGCGCGCGTGTATGTATGAGTGCAGTGTGTGTGTGTGCGCGCGTGTATGCATGAGTGCAGTGTGTGTATGCATGAGTGCAGTGTGTGTGTGTATGTATGCATGAGTGCAGTGTGTATGAGTGCAGTGTGTATGAGTGCAGTGTGTATGAGTGCAGTGTGTACGAGTGCAGTGTGTACGAGTGCAGTGTGTACGAGTGCAGTGTGTACGAGTGCAGTGTGTACGAGTGCAGTGTGTACGAGTGCAGTGTGTACGAGTGCAGTGTGTACGAGTGCAGTGTGTACGAGTGCAGTGTGTACGAGTGCAGTGTGTACGAGTGCAGTGTGTACGAGTGCAGTGTGTATGAGTGCAGTGTGTATGAGTGCAGTGTGTATGAGTGCAGTGTGTATGAGTGCAGTGTGTATGAGTGCAGTGTGTATGAGTGCAGTGTGTATGAATGCAGTGTGTGTGTGTATGAGTGCAGTGTGCATGAGTGCAGTGTGCGTGTGTGTATGAGTGCAGTGTGCATGAGTGCAGTGTGCGTGTGTGTATGAGTGCAGTGTGCATGAGTGCAGTGTGCGTGTGTGTATGAGTGCAGTGTGCGTGTGTGTATGAGTGCAGTGTGCGTGTGTGTATGAGTGCAGTGTGCGTGTGTGTGCTATTCCTAAACCCATATGTAGCCATCAACATTATAACAAATCTCCAGAAAAAAAAGATTTTCCTATACACTACCAACTATCGGTTAAGATCTAAACAGGGTCCATCCATGGGGCTACAGGTAAATAGGCCAAAAAGTCAGCTGCCAAAACATTATGAAGCCCAGATCTGACATGTGAATCATTTACGGTGAGGGGAAAACGGTATTTCCTGAACAACTGATGGCAGCATTAAAGAACGAGTCATTTTCTCCCATCATGACAGAAAGGGACTGTTACAGGAAATAGACTTAAACCAGGCAGACACTACTGCTAAATTGGCCTTTGATTTACACAGACAAGGAATGAAGATTGCAACGGGGTAATTTCTTACATGCAGAGCACAGCAAATCATAGACCAACCCGCAGCACTCCAGATGTTATGGACTACATCTCCCCTGATGCTTTGCCAGCATTATGGGCATAAGAGCATCATGGAATTTGTAGTACAAAACATCTAGAGCAGGGGTTACTAAGCCAGTCCTCAAGTACCCCCTACCGGCCCAGGATTTAGGAATTACACTAAAAACACCTTAGACAACTGTGGAATCCCTAACTTGTGAACGGTTAGGGGGTACTTGAGGACTGGGTTAAGATCCACTGATCTAGAGTACCAAAGGTTGAATCACTGTCCTAGACTGGGGTAGGCAAACTTTTAGCAGCACTGTGCCGAAATAAGATTGTGATGTCCCATAGAGTGCCGGTCCTATTTTTTATTTTTATTTTTTAAATGGAGGTGTGCATGTTGCCTCAATGCTGCATGCACGCGTTATTTATACTGCAGTTGCTTTGTATCGTTGAATTTGTGCGTATATGTTCGTGAGTAGTTTGTGGTATTGTGTACCTATGAATGTCAGCTGTGTATGGGGGCTGCTTGTGGAATTGTGTGTGTGGATGGATATGTCACATTGTGTGTTTTGTAGTATGTATGTGTGGGGCGGTTTGGGGTATTGCATGTGAGACTGCATGTAGGGTTGTGTGCATGTATATGGATTGTCAGTGGTGTTGAGTTTGTGCGGATTGGGTGTGTGTTTGGGCTGCTATTATTTGTATGAGGGGAGGGTTATTCTGCAGCTCTGTGTATATCTAGTAGTGTGGGTGGCTTTCCTGGGTTCCAGTGGGGACCAGGCTGGCCAGATAAAGGTCAAGGGCAGGAGCTGCGATAGCTGCCAAGAACTGCTATACTACAGTGTGGATTCCCATTCACAAGTGCTGGGATGAAGTGATCTGAGATCACCTCTTCTAAGTGCTGCAATGCATAAATTCAGGATTGTCGTTCACCATCTTTTTGTATTAGCAGATATCTGAAGTTTCACTGGGACTCCTGATTGGTCAGAACCTGTTTGGCTTTAGAAGTCTTGAGTGCCGTGCATGGCACACATGCCATTGGTTGCCTAACCCTGTCCTAAACCAACAATCTCTGGCTTCATTTTATATTCTTTAAACAGTATTACAAAATTTGCCACAATTATATTTTAAGTTTTGGACAAGCACTTAGGTAGGACTTAATTTGCATTAGTTACACTTGTTGTTCTGCCAAGATCACACCTTGGAAAAAGAGGTCCAAGTAGGACTTTGGTTTATTAACAATAAATAATGTTAATCTATCCAGTACATAGTTTAAAATGACTGACAATGAAAATATAAACATTAATAAACGGTCTACGACATTGCTTGATATTACGGACCATGAAATACTTGCTCTGAATCTTTTAAAACACCTGTTTAACACCAAGCCTCACCATAACTAATAAAGAACTTTGGCAAGCCATCACAAGATGAAGCAAATACATACTATATAAAATGGGAGCAAGTAACAAAAAGTTTCTAATCGTGAGTTCTGCTTCTTGCCCTTTTTTTAGAATATGACAAATATAAATGAACCACCCCCTGCCTATCAATCAGTGTTATTTCCGGTCTTTCACATTAGTGACATCATTTATGCACCACCTTGCAATGCCCGAGAAGATGCCCTACACCCACATTTGAATAAAAGTCTGAACACAAGCGGTCATGTCATGAAGTCTCAAATGGTTTTAAATTTATGAAAGGTTTAACAGAATGTAATACTTCTCCTATAACTTATGAACACTGTAGTAAAGAGTCAATGTAAGGGTCAAGGAGACTTTCTCCCAGTCCTGATATTTATCTAGTCATAATAATGCTAGTAGTAGTAACTACAAAGCCAGCATCTCACAGGGCAAGATACAGTGACAAATCAGTCCTCCAACCAAGTGTTCCGTTTTAGGAGGGTTAATGGAGAGACACCTCTATAATATTTTAGATTTCAAGAGAAAATAAACACTTCTTATTTTTTTAAAGATCCTAAGTTCCAAGCCAGCAGCACGGTTCTCTTCCTCACTCGCTATGAGCGCGGTCTCAAAGAGGAATGTGAGGCTTCTCAGAGAGAATTATTCAATGCATGTTTAAGAAAAGAACTGTTGCGCATGCACAGGAGGACCCACAATGCTTCTCCATGCACAAAGCTATGACAAATCAAAATTAACTATTGGCATGTGCATGTTAAGCTGCCTTCTGCCATGTCAGCAGTCCATAATATGCCTTAAAAAGTATTTGATAAATATCTCACCTACTCTTTGGGCTGTCCAACACCTTATACAAGTCAAGTTAATTGTACTGCATCATAGTAATTTGGGCAGGACAGTGGGAAAATGGGGTATAATGACAAAAACACAACAATAACCATCCAAGCAAATTTGGAGTTGTTACCAATTAACTACAATTCCAGTGATAATCTTAAAAAAATAAATAAATTTATATATATATATATATATATATATATATATATATATATATATATACGCAAGTATTAAACAATTTCTGAAAGAGCATGATCTAAAATGTCAACTTATCTTTATTTAGCACTCCATTGTACATACAGACAATGTTGGAAAGGTCACTTAAAAGACAGGTGTACATCAAAACACACTGTTACTGAACATTGTATCATTGTCAACAAAGAATTGTCAAAGAAAACTTTTAAAGAGGACAAAATGCACCAAAATCACTTCATCTAAATTAAATGATTGGTCATGTTGTGCAGTTACTGAGAAAAAGGTACGGTTTATAATTCCCACACCTACTAGCGGCTGCCACAGAGACAGCCCCACAGAGCTCAAGACCAGAATAGATTCAATTACTGAATCTACTTGGAGTCCATGGACAGTGTGCAAAGTGTGTCCCGTTAGAAGCATTGGATTAAGTGTACCTTATCAAGAAGCACCTGAATGGCAGATAGCAACGACTGCCTCGCATGCGCAGTGTTATCACACTAGACAAAAGTCCTCAGAATTAATTCATTGGAGGAGAATGGGCCGCTAAAACTCTTCAAATGCAGGTACAGGAAGTTTGGCTTTTGTAAATAATCATCATGATGGTTAAATGAAAAAAAAAAAAAAAAAAAAAAAAAAACACACCACACCATTTTTATTACATTGTTTAAATAAATATAAATATCATATGGTATATTCTAGAGATTGTATGTATTTTAGTAAAACCTGAAATATAGTTTGTGCCTTTTATAGTAGATAATGTAGCATATAAAGTAAAGGGATTAATAGATTTGTATTTATTATTCTCCAACAATTGCTCAGTATTTTGGAGGGAACACATTAAAATCAACTTGTCAGGTAGCAAACCAACCCCAATGACACACAGCCAAATGTATTGTACTTACACTGGAATCGGCTGGAGACACTGGGGTGGCTAGAAGAGTTTTTCTGCTGTTGCAACTGCTAGGCTCCCCCTAGTGGCCCATGCGCAAAAAAAAAAAAAAAAGAAAAAAAAAAAAAAAAGAAGCAAGCCTCATTAGTGCACAAGCGTTAGAGCAACAGCTTTGCAATGTTTGGATCCCAATAAATATGTATAATTTTTTTTAAACCAGCCAATATACATAAAAAAATTGTTGCTGCTGCATGCCGATTTTCAAACTCCGTCGTGTGAAGAGTAAAATCACCTCAAACTATCTAGACTGAGCAAAGTAGAAGGCTCTACTTTTGTAAATATATATATATATATATATATATATATTTTCCTCCGCTTGCTGAAAGGTGTCCGAATGGTATTTCGGTATTAGAGAGTTTTCTGCTTTTCACATACCAACCAACACTACCTGTGACGGAATGAGCTGTACTGCTCGCAGTGTTTCCCAGGTGGGGGATGCACCGCCTGTGCCATGATCACTAGAGAGAAGGTCATTCGATCGTTAAAGGGACACTATAGTTACCAGAACAAC
Source organism: Pelobates fuscus (assembly GCF_036172605.1). Taxonomy (NCBI): domain Eukaryota; kingdom Metazoa; phylum Chordata; class Amphibia; order Anura; family Pelobatidae; genus Pelobates; species Pelobates fuscus. The sequence goes on along the minus strand of NC_086317.1, from coordinate 163,075,631 downwards.
TACAGCTTATTGAATTTGTTATGGTGAGTAGAATCATTACCTTCAGGCTTTTTGCTGTAAACACTGTCTTTTCAGAGAGAATGCAGTGTTTACATTACAGCCTAGTGATATCCTTCCTGTGTCCTGGGTCATGGCTGCCTAAAATGCATCTAAACATTCATTCCTCCCTCTGCATGCAGACACTGAACTTTCCTCAGAGATTCATTGATTCAATTCATCTCTATGAGGAGATGCTGATTGGCCAGGGCTGTGTTTGAATCATGCTGGCTCTGCCCCTGATCTGCCTCCTTGTCAGTCTCAGCCAATCCTATGGGGAAGCATTGAGATTGGAGCAGGCTACCACTTCTGATGATGTCAGCAGACAGCTTGTTTTTCTGAGGCAGACAGGGCAGAGCCAGCAGCTTCAGGCTTGAATACAAGTAAGATTTTTACTATATTTATGGAGGCATGAGGGGCCCAGGAGGGGCTAGATGGTGGATTTTACACTATAGGGTCAGGAATACGTTTGTGTTCTTGACCCTATAGTGATCCTTTAACAATTGAATTAGATACTTTGCATTCCTTTTAAAATACTGTATTTACGGAATTACACTATTTGCACCATTTGTCTTTTTCATTTTAAGTGGACAAATTCTTTAATAACGAATCAAACATTTGGGGCAACCTACGCTGTAAAAGAGACCATTTGTATTATTTATTTGGCAAAGGTTTTTTGTTTGTTTTTTATAATTTTTAATTTTGGCTCTAAAGCACACAACTCTCTTTAAAAGGTACATGCCAAGCACCAAAGCATTAAATCAAGATGCAAAATTTTCCCCAGGGTATAGAAATTCAGCCGTGTATGGACTCTAGGCTTGGGGTGGCAACTAACTTAAAGGCGGACTTGAACTTATGAACCCTGTATTACATCTCAGTGCACTGTTGCGTTGGTGTATAGATACTGTACTTTATTTTTTTATTTTTTTTAAATGCCAGGCACTATAGCCATTTCATCTATTTGAATTGGGTGTAGAGGCTGGAGTCCTCTGATGCTGTTCTTCCATTCAGTATTTTCAAGAAGTTTAAAATTAAATAAGCGTATCTGGTCACTCACTTCCCGGCACCCGCAGGAGGTATGACTGTAATAGCGGTCATCTGACACTCTCGGCTGCCCATTGAAAATAATAGGAGCATCAGTGATTGAACAGCAGCAATATAAAATAACTGCATGTGTGCAGAAAGATCCTAAATGCCCAAAACATTAATAGTATAGAACAGAAACTCCATATATAGACATGAACAAAACTATACAAAAAAAATGTTCAAAAGTAAAAATGCTTATGCAAACTCACATCCCACTGGTGCTGCCCCCGATGCCAGCCTCTGTCTGATCCACGTGGGTACATCTCCTCTGAACCTTTATGCTCGTTCCTGAAATAAATGAAACCCAGCTGATGAATATAAAATATACACACACAAGATTTAATGTAGAAAAATGCAAAGTTATGCACTTCGGGTTACAGAATGCACAAGCAACATGGTAGCGAGTTAGGGATAACACATGAGAAGGATTTGGGAATGGTTATAGACAACAAACTAGGTAACAATGTGCAATGTCAATTGACAGTGGCTAAGGTCAGTAAGGTATTGTCATATATAAATGGTCTATGTAAAACCCTGATAAGACCACATCTTTAATATGCTGTGCAGTTTTGGGCACCTGTTCTTATGAGGGATAGTATGGCACTCGAAAAAAAGGCAAGCTGCAAAATTAAGAATGGAACATTTTAGTTGTTAAAGTTTAAATGTAAACCTAGTTTAAAAAAACTGCGCCTCAGCATTATACAAATATATTTGGTACCAATAAAAACCCATTGTCTGGAATTCTATTCATAAACAGGACTATATAAATGACACAAGGTCATGCGTTTAGACTGGAAGAAAGGAAAGGTTATTTTACAGAAAAATTTCCGATAAGGTGTTCTGTCTCCACAGGTTGTTTGGTTACTCCCTTTCTTAGGTTTAACCATCACCTGTGGAGTCTATAATTTTTATTTTACAGTAAGAACAATAAGGATGTGGAATTCTCTGCATGAAGAAGTGGTTTTAACAGAGTCTGTACAAATGTTTAAACAGCAGCTTACAAACATACTTGAAAAAATCTAATATTCAGGGATATAATTTCATTAGTGGGGTAGTAGCTTCTTGCTCTAAGGATAAATTTGACTACCATTCTGGGGCCAAGAAGGAATTTCCCCCAAGTTTGTTGCAAAATTGGAAGTGCTTCCAACAGGTTATTTTTGCCTTCATTTGGATCAACAGCAAAAACAAATGTGAGAAAGGCTGAACTCTATGGACATGTTTCTTTTCAGCCTAAGTAACTACACACACACACACATATACATATACATATCTCTTGACAAAGGCGTATCTAAAACGCCGAAACGCACGTCGAGGTGTATTAGCCGATGCTATTTTTCTAATTTGAGTTTTCTATTTTCTACTTTTTAACCTAACCTGGGCCCTCTTAGCGCTTGGGATGCGCTAACTTACTTCTTATAGTGCTTTAGGGATTTGGTAGGCTGCCATGAAGCAGCAGTGAGTTCTTTGCCGTCTATTTGAGGCTAGCTAGTTAGCTTAGGGAGTCTTGGGGTGCTCTCTCCTGTTTATTGGGAAGTTTTTCTTTCCTAGATTCTGTACATTTAGACACCCAAGGGCTCCCATATTGTTGCTTACAGCGTTTGCCATCGTCTAGTTATCGACACCATAACCACTACTATTTACCAACCATCCCATTAGTGGCACTTTTTCTATTGGGGGATTATACTAGTCTTGGTTACCACTATTTTATTTAGCGAGTGTGGTTTTTGACCTCTCTTTAGAGGTTCATAGTATCCACTCACTTACTCTGTTAATTTGTGACTATACAGGACTAAGTTTACCCAGGCCTTTTAAGGTGTTGGTGTTCACTCTATCACGATATATACACGCCTTTATTTTGGGTGAATTTATTATTTTTTTACTTTTAGCATTTTTTCTAATAAAGGTTGTTTACCCTATATATGTGACATTTTATTTTAGGAGGTACTTTTAAATGGAGTAGGAGTCTACCTACCTTGTGTGAGTGGACTCCCTACTCCATTTTTTCCACTTTTTTTCTATGTAACTTTGGGGGTTAAGCCATACATCCTGTAACCTCTTTTTGGGGCAGTGGTAGTAGTTTTTCTACTGCATAACCCCATCTCTTTCGTGTGTATAATTATAATATATATATATATATATATATATATATATATATATATATATATATAAAAATAAATGCTATGTACATGTGATTTTTATTCATTCTAATTTGAGAGACATGCCTGACAACACAGGCGGAAAGTAAATTTAATTTGCAATCCCTATATTTGACCCCCATAAAACCTGTACATATGGAGGGTGAAACTGTTGTACTCGCAAGATGTCGCTGAACACAAATATGACTGTTTAATGACAATATCATCTGTGAAAGTGCCATTTCTGTGTGGAAAAACTAAAATGAACACAAATATTGGCCAGGGTTTATAGCTTAAAAAAAACAAAAAAAAAACACAACACATTTTAAAAAAGGGATCGACATTTATTTATTATTTAGAGCCGATACCGATAATCTGTGAACTTTCAAGCCGTTAGTTTACCGATATTCTGTACGTTTACCATTTTGAAAAAATAAACTATTGTTACACAAATCTACTGTTAACTGACCATTTTATTGTTTATTATTTTTTTTTTGCAAATCCTTTTTTTTTTTATTAAGTCAAATGCACAAAATATACATGCCAGTCAGAATTTATGTTTTCAAGAATATGTGTGTGTGTGTGAGTGTGTAGTGGATGCAGTGAGAGTATTTAGTGAATGCAGTGTGTGTATAGTGAATGCAGAGAGTCTGTGTAGTGTATATAATGAATGCAGTGTGTGTGTATAGTGGATGCAGTGTGTGTAATGTGTATATAGTGAATGTAGTGTGTATGTGTATAGTGTATATAATGAATGCAGAGTGTGTGTGTTTGTGTAGTGTGTGCAGTGTGTATATGTTTGTGTAGTGTGTGCATAGTCAATGCAGTGTATTGGTGTAGTGTGGTGTGTGTCTGTAGGTAATGTGTGTAAAATGGATGGGGGCATTTTTGTTTTTATTTTAAATATTTCCTTTTTTTTTAGTCCCCCTCCCTGCTTCCTACTTGGCCAGCTTCCCTGTCTAACTCGCACGGCCTGCGTACCGTACGGAGCGTTGCCATGGTAACCCGTGACAACGCTCTAACAGCCGCTGGACTCGCAAGATTTAGACAGGGGAGCTGCGGAGAAGGTAAGAAAGCGCTTGCTCCGGCCCTCCAGGACCGCTGGGCTTGTCATGGATCCGGCGATCCTGGTCTGCATTATCAGCAATATCGGTATCTCTATAGGCCGATACTGATCTTGCCGAAAATACTGAATAATCGGCCAGACTGATAATCGGTTGATCCCTACAATAAAAAAAAAAACACTGGACATCACCAATTTTGATTACCCTGGGATGTCTACTTTTGCAAATGGTATACCATTATGGGGATATTTCTCATTATGGGGCTGCCATCCGGTGTCAAAGACCCAGCAAACCAAATTTCAATGTTTAAAAACTGAAATGGGCAACTGACCCTGTAACTTTCCAAAACACCATGAAACCTGTACATGGGGACAATGTTGTACTTGTAAAACATCATATGTATGTGTTTTATTGCAGTAAAAGATAGGGATCGACCGATTATCAGTCTGGCCGATATTGGGTATTTTCGGCAATATTGGTATCGGCCAATAGAGATACCGATAATACATACCAGGACCGCCAAGCCCATTACAAGCCCAGCGGTCCTGGGGGGCCCACAACAAGTGCTTACTTACCTTCCCAGCAGCTCCCCTGTGTAAAGTAAAATCCCCCCCCCCCTCGGCTTTAATAAAATTAACCCCTTCCATGCCAAATGATCACTGACAATAGTGATCAATTTGCAGGGACTACATTTTACGGTCATCTGATATATATATTTTTTTTGGTTTTTTTTTTTTTAACCCTCAGGGGTTAAATTTATTTTATTAATTCATTTAAATATTAAAAAAAAAATTATATATATATTTAGCTAGCTAGGGTGGGTGGAAGTTAGTGGGGAATTTGGTGTTAGGCTAGCTAGGGGTTAATGAGATTATATATATATATATATATATATATATATATATATATATATATATATTTTTTTTTTTTTTTAAAGCTTTAAAAAAAGTTTAAAAAAAATATTTACGAACGCTTAAAAAAAAAAAAAAAAAAAAAGAAAAATCCCACCCCCCTTTACCCAGTCCAAATAAAAATAAACCCCTTCCCTGCCAGATGATCACTGCCTACAGTGATCAAAATACAGATCACAGGGGGGGCGGAGCCTAGCAGCCGGGCTGAACGGACGCATGCTGGTGGAGCTCCTCACGAAAAAACCAGAAATAAGCCTAAATAGAAACATTACACCCTACAACTGCCTACTTTTCAGCCCCTGTACAGAGGACTTACCGCAGAGAAAGTGCGTCCGCAAAGCCGCGGCAACCCACAGCGACGACGGACCGGGGATTGACCTGAGGCCTACAGGCGGCCTACTCAGACGGCACGGGGGAGGCGGCCGATCCCTCTGCTGGCTGATGCCAAATTACTTGGAGGTCTCCCCGACACACTCTCACCCCCCCCCCCTGCCGGAGAGGGATATCCCGGCTCAAGCCTCGGCACGGCACCGTAAACAAATCACCGACTCCTTTGTTCTGGTGTGCCACATCATGGCGGACGCCACGTGCCAGCCAGAACGAAGACCCTCACTGCCACCGCTTTCGGAGAGGCTGGACCGACTGCTAGCTGCTTTCTGGGCGAAGCTCTCCGTTCCAGCAGAGACACAAGCAGCATCACCCTCTCAGGTCACCAAGCTACAACCCGCAGCTCCTGAAAGGGGCCATATTAATGCCTGGAAAGCTGGAAGGAGAAGGCGGGAAACCAGACGCAAGCATCAACGGGTCGGCAGCAGACCACCAGCGGTGAGTCATTTAACTAAAAGGCGACATACCCCAGGTCTGCCCGCTTACACCCCCCCTTCCCCCGAGGTGATCACTATCCCTCCCAAGCAAAGAAACCTCTGCTCAATAAGGATGGGGCGTGAGAGGGGATCACCTTGCCATACTGCCCAGACAGAGTGTCCCAGCCACCGCCAGCTTTACAACCCTTGCCTGGGACAACAGGCCCACGAAAGGCTTACTATAAGTCAGGGGACCTTAACCATCATACCCCCAGACTCCAACCCGGTTGGGAACTGGAAGAACATCAAAAGCGGGGACCACTGCCTCACCACCTCTAACACAGACCCGGATGAGGGCTGGAGATGGGGACATTCCACACGCTCAGAACACAGCAGGGCTGCCCCAAATAAATCCCGCAACCAACCCCGAGCAGAGCTCAGACAGGGAATCGGGTGAAGACCCTCATAAGCAAAGGACAGCCGGATTAATGGATGCCGACCGCAAGCTACCACAACCGATGACTAGCAACTATAAAAATGGACAATAACAAATGTTTAGTTTTCATTATGTTTACATTATTTTTCCTTCCCTACTAGCACCCGCATAGTCTAGCATTTAGGCATGAATACATAGCCTGACAGGAGTGAATTGTTTTCTTTTAACTTTTATCATTACTGTGTGCTACATCCTAGGTTCAATGCTGCTTTTACTTATATCTGCCCACTCAGTGCACAGTTACTATTATTTACAGTATGTACAGCAGACACACCACAAAGCATATATTCTAACTTAACCTGCACGGTGTACCTACCAAGCCTGAGTCTTATAATATAACATGCGTTGAGTTACCTCGTAATTGAAAAACTTTATTAAATGGAATAGCTGGTCGATATTAGTTAGAATAGCATGTTTATTATGCATAAAATATTACCTTACTTAACTGTTTTTTGTTTCAAATATTGAATCCACCTTTAAGCTACGTGTAACAGAAGTGACCTTTTACATTAATATAAAAAGTGTGCAAATATGATTACGTTCCCCAATGTTGTGAATGTCATTGAAAAGCATGTGGAATGCCTTTGGGGTACCACATACACGTTGTTATTTCTTTATGCACTACAAAAATAAAGAATTAAAAAAAAAAAAAAAAAAAATACAGATCACAGTATTATACTGTGATCCATTTTTTTTTTAACCCCTTAAGGATAAAAATTTATTTATTTTTTAACCCTAAGGGGTTCAATTTATTTCATTAATTTAAATATTTTAAAAGAATATATTTTGCTAGCTGGGGTGAGTGGTGTAAGTATATGAAACAGTTAACTCCTTTTGCTTAAATATGTTTTGCCTTAAAATAAGGTTTATAATGATTATGCTGACATTAGCAGATGTATTTTGTAACATGCTCCAAGAGACCTTCCGTTTTCAGGATGTTCGACCTCGTGATGTTCCTGTTCTCTCTTTTTTCAAATGCTCATCTTATTATTTATATATCGCCAACAAATTCCGTAACGCTGTACAATGGGTGGACTAAGACACATAATTGAGATCAGACCACTGGACGTACAGGAACAGAGGGGGTTGAGGGCCCTGCTCGATGAGCTTACATGCTAGAGGGAGTGGGGTATAGTGACACAAAGGGTTAAAGTAGGGGAATTAAATAGTTTGTTAGAGAAGGGTTTATTGAGTGCTTGGTAGGTCATTTTTGACAGTTGCAGGAAAGGAGTCATGGGGTGGGAGATGAGAAACCTGCTGACAGTTTAATTGATACGCTTTAATGAAGAAGTGAGTTTTCAAAGATTTTTTGAAGGAGTGGAGGCTGGGTGAAAGTCTGATTGAGGAGGGAAGGGAGTTCCACAGAATAGGTGCAGCCCTAGAGAAGTCTTGAAGGCGAGCGTCAGAGGTGGGGATCCGGACAGAGGAGAGGCGTAGGTCTTGGGCTGAGCGCAGGAGTCTCAACGGGACATACTTGTGTATGAGGGAGGATAGGTATGTTGGAGCAGCATTATGTGGGGATTTGTAAGCAAGCGCCAGAATTTTTAATTGGGCCCTATATCTAACTGGAAGCCAATGCAGGGACTGACAGAGCGTGGAAGCGTAGGAGGTGCGACCGGACAGGAAAAAAAGCCTCGCAGCCGCATTCATTATAGATTGCAGCGGTTCAAGCTGGGAACATGTAAGACCGGTGAGAAGGGGTTTGCAATAGTCAAGGCGAGAGATAACAGCATGAACCAGTACCTTAGCCGCGTCCGGCGTTAGATATGGGCGGATGCGCGCTATGTTCATGAGTTGAAAGCGACAGGATTTGGCTATCGATTGGACATGAGGAGTAAAAGAGAGGTCAGAATCAAAAAGAACCCCTAGGCAGCGAGCCTGCGAGGTAGAGGTGATAGTAGCGCCGTTGACTTGAATGGAGACAGACACAGGAGTAGCAGCACTTGAGGGAGGAAAAACTAGAAGTTCTGTTTTGTACAGGTTGAGTTTAAGGAAGTGAACAGCCATCCAGTTGGAAATAGCAGAGAGGCAGTCAGAAACACGAGTCAAGGTGGGCAGAGAGATCAGGGGAGGACAGGTAGATTTGCGTGTCATCTGCATATAAATGATATTGGAAGTCAAAGGAGCTGATGAGTTTACCAAGGGAGGCAGTATAGATAGAGAACAATAGGGGGCCGGGGACAGAACCTTGGGGGACGCCGACAGAGAGGGGGGGGGGGGGAAGAGGCAGAACCAGAGAAAGAAACACCGAAAGAGCGCTGGGAGAGGTAGGAGGAGCACCAGGAGAGAGCAGTATCCCGTAGTCCAAAGTTACGGAGAATGTGAAGAAGCTGTTGATGATCAACAGTGTCAAAGGCGGCAGAAAGATCAAGGAGGATTAGGATAGAGTATTGGCCGCGAGATTTAGCAGCAATTAAATCGTTGGATACTTTGGTCACAGCAGTTTCGACAGAGTGACCAGCGCGGAATCTTTTACTGTCACACAAGTATGTAATGCTAATTATAAGGATGCGATAAACCTAGCCGCTTGCGTGACAAACTGTGTATACTCATTGAGAATCTTGTTAAGCACATTTGGTGTCTGTCTTATTGCTGACAATGATACTCCATCAATATTGATTTGGTGACCGGAGGATCAAGAATCAAGGGGAGTTCAGAATAGCCTTAGTGGGAATTATGGGAAATTGGGGAATTTACAGTTAGTGCTGCTTACTGATAGTTAGGGGTTAACGTTTAAAAATAACTAAAAAAAAAAAAAGTAAAAAAAAAAAAAAAATCATCATTACCACTACACCTGCAACAAACTAGAAAAAAATGATCCCACACTAAGGTTTAAAATATGCCTTTTGAATTACCCCAGGGTGTATTCTTTAATAAATAGTATGTGTTTGTGGAGAAGTTTGAATAACCAACCAGCTAAACTACTCCAAAATGGAACATGGACACAGCATAAAACTTCAAAGTTAGAAAACAACTGGCTGCGTCTCAAATGTTCCCTTCAGTATCCACATATACCTGAGAAAGGTACATACGGGGATTTTGCTGTACTCATAGCTGAGCAACATATGAAGTATTATACAGGCATAGCACACATAAGGTTTTCAAAATATACTGTGCAAACTCACTTTGTGTGTCAAAAAAGCAGAAATAATGCTTATTACTACTACACTTGGTACAAGCTATGGTTCAAAATATGCCTTTTGAAATACCCTGGGATGTCTTCTTTAAGAAATGGTATGGCTTTATGGGGTAGTTGGAATATGTAGCCTGCTCAAGTGCTTCAAAGTGGGACACGGATGCATCAAAACCCTCCATGAAAATTCACACTTAAAAACCTGAACTGGTCACGTCTCTTTTACAGCAGTGTAACTTCACAAAATAGTGTCTAGGACTCTAGGTCATACTTTGGGCATATTGTTTTACTCAGAAGATGTAACTGAGCATAATTTGGGGGAGTTTATGACAGTGGTACATATCAAGTGTAAGAAGAAAAAAAAACAAGAAAAACAAAACACACACACACACACACACAAAAAAAAAAAAATATATATATATATATATATATATATATATATATATATATATATATATATATATTATGAGATTTTATAAAATTAAAGGGAAACTCCAGTGCCAGGAGAACAATAAGTTTTCCTGGCACAGCAGGTTCCCTCTCCCTCCCACCCCCCAATCCCCGGTTGCTGAAGGGGGGAAAACCCCTTCAGTTACTTACCAGAGGCAGCGACATGTCCCATGTCGCTTCTTCCTCCGCCGCCGCTCTTCCCGGTGATTGTGTCGGCCGGTGGGCGAGACTTATCCCGCTCACCGGCCGGGGAGATCTAATGCGCATGTGCGGCAATGCCGCGCATGCGCATTAGAGCTCCCCATAGGAAAGCATTGAAGACGTCCAAGCGTGAAGACGTCCAGCGACACTCTAGCACAGAAAACTGTGCTGTGGACAAGGAAGTGCCCTCTAGTGGCTGTCTAGTAGACAGCCACTAGAGGTGGTGTTAACCCTGCAAGGTAATTATTGCAGTTTATTAAAAAACTGCAATAATTACACTTGCAGGGTTAAGAGTAGTGGGAGATGGCACCCAGACCACTCCAATGGGCAGAAGGGGTCTGGGTGCCTGGAGTGTCCCTTTAAAGCCCTGTTTGTCCTCTAAGAAAAAAAACCAAAAAAACGGTATATAAGATGTGTTGGTGCAATAAATGACAGAGATGCAAATTGCATTTGAACACAAAAAAGCAAAAATGGCTTGTGTCCTTAAAGGGACTCTCCAGTGCCAGGACCCTGCTGTGCCCCTCTCCCTGCATCCCAAGTTGAATCAATGAATTCCCCCTCTCCCTGCATCCCAAGTTGAATCAATGAATTCCCCCTCTCCCTGCATCCCAAATTGAATCAACGAATGCAAGTAGGTAGTGAACTTAAACAATCATTTCCAGTTGAGAATTGTAGCTTACTCTTGGTGTATGTTTGTAGGTTACCGTATATACTCGAATATAAGCAGAGTTTTTCAACACATTTTTTATGCTGAAAAAGTCCCCCTCGACTTATACTCCAGTGAGGAGTATAAGCCTGTATTATGGCCATTTACTTTGCCATAATACAGACCAGGACCGCCGTGCTCATGAAAAACCCGGTCCTGGCAGGGGGGGATGCCCGCAGAAGCTCTTACTTACCTTCCCAGCAGCTCCCTTCAGCTCCCCTGCCTAAATCTTGCGACTCCCACAGGTTACCATGGCAACGCTCCGCGCGGCACGCAGGCCACAAGATTTACAAAGGGGAGCTTAAGGGAGCTGCTGGGAAGGCAAGTAAGAGCTTCTGCGGGCCCCCACTGCACAGTCCACGCCACCGGACCACCAGGGATTGACATATCAAAAAAAAAAAAAAAAAAAAAAAAAAAGTAAATATTAAATAAAAATATTAAAATAAAAATGCCCTCCCCCCACCCAGTTTACACACACTTCACAAACACACATGCTGCATTCATTATACACACAGTACGCATTCATTATACACAGCCACACACTCTGCATTCATTATACACACAGTACGCATTCATTATACACAGCCACACACTCTGCATTCATTATACACACAGTATGCATTCATTATACACAGCCACACACTCTGCATTCATTATACACACAGTATGCATTCATTATACACAGCCACACACTCTGCATTCATTATACACAGCCACACACTCTGCATTCATTATACACACAGTACACATTCATTATACACAGCCACACACTCTGCATTAATTATACACACAGTACGCATTCATTATATACACACACACACACTCACACTGCATTCATTATATACACACACACAGTACGCATTCATTATATACACACACACACTCACACTGCATTCATTATATACCCACACTACACAAACACTGCATTCATTATATACCCACACTACACAAACACTGCATTCATTATATACCCACACTACACAAACACTGCATTCATTATATACCCACACTACACAAACACTGCATTCATTATATACACACACTACACAAACACACACACACTGCATTCATTATATACCCACACTACACAAACTGCATTCATTATATACCCACTACATTTATTATATACACACACACTGTAAATAAATATTCAAAAACATTTAACCTACTGATGCCTCAATTAATGTAATTTTATTGGTATCTATTTTTATTTTGAAATTTACCAGTAGCTGCTGCCATGGGCGTCCGCAGGGGGGGGCACTTGGAGCAGAAGGGCGCAAAATAAGCAGAAAGAGCCAAATATAGAAGACAGTGTCAGAAGAAAAAGAAGACTGTCAAATGAAGGAGAAGAAAAGGAGATTGAAGCAGGAAGGACAAATGAAGTGAACCCTGCACTTTATTCTGGACACCACATCATAAGGCTTTGGTACCTGGGCCTGGCAGGAAACTCTGGACCTTCTCATCTCCCCAGGTTAAAAAAAAATATCAGTTTTAATGTGTTCACTTTTATTTACTGAGTGTCAGGAAGCACAGAGTGCCGCTGGGTAGGGGTGTTGCTGATTGACTAGAGCAGTCAGCTGGCACTCTAAGCCAATCAGTAGCTCCCCATTCATAAAAAAGTTTTTAAAAAAATTATGAACCGGGAACTAGCGATTGGCTTAGAGCGTCAACTGTCAACTCTAGCCAATCAGCGGCACCCATGCCTGACGTCAATCTGCACTTCCTGACACTCCGTTTCAGATGCCGAATACCACTGAGGGACCTGGAGCTGGAGGAAGCCTTTGGGGTTAAACCATTTGAGAGCGGTTTAACCCCTTAAAGGAAAGAGCACCCAGGGGCTTCCTGGCATCATAGCATTTTCATTTAGATTAAGTTGTTATGGTGACCAGAATGTTCCTTTAATTTGCTTAAAGGAACACTATAGTGTCAGGAATACAAACATGTATTCCTGACACCATAGTTGTGAAAACGCTATTCACCCTGGCTTTATGTGATAATCACTATGCACCTCCCCTTCATGACACTGTCAAAAAGGGGCCAAGCATAGATGTCATTACAATTATGCCCCCCCCTGGAAAAATTCCTGCGTACACCCATGGCTGCTGCATTTGCCACCCTAGGCTTATACTCGAGTCAATAAGTTTCCTCAGTTTTTTTTGTGGTAAAATTAGGGGCCTCGGGTTATATTCGGGTCGACTTATACTTGAGTATATACGGTTAGTTATTAGACAAGTTAAAAGTGTTTATCGGTTCCAACATAAATATACACACCATCTGCCATAGGTTTACACTATAGTATTATGTTCAAGAATTTCTCATTCTTTTCACTAATATTTAATATGAACTATGCCAAAAATTGATGTTCACTATATGTATTTTCATAAACTTGGTTCTCTCTGGTAAGAGAACCTATACTCTCATGGATTTCTCTCGGTTTAATTTCAGTGTGAAGACCTTTCTACGGTTGTTGTAAGTGAAGTCGACAACTCAGTTCTCGGTTTACAAGGTTGACCAAGCACAGGACCTGCTGTTTCGTCCATTGTTCATGTAGTTATATTGTTTACATGGTTGATACTCTGCTACAGCAAGAAAGAGGAATTGGGAGGAGCTTGATGACATCATATAAAAATGTTATACAATCTGATTGGTTAAACTTTTTTTACACCATTGTTAACTATTTCTTTGCTGCTGGGAGGTTCAATAAAGAAAGATAAGCAAATATTCGCCTCCTGTCGTTAATAAAATTTACAGTATTCGTTCACTAGAGCTAGAATAATCCTGAATTGCAAACAATTCTGCATGTGCAGTATTTCAGTGATAAGTGAGAGTGCAGGGGCATGATCTATACACTAAAACTGCTTCATTAAGGTGAAGTTGTTTGGTGCCTATAGTATCCCTTTAATTTATGCAGTAGCAAGATTTTCCACTATACTTGATATATTGCATTATAGGTATAATACAAAAAAAAGATTGACAGGTAGAAATAAATAGCCACTGTGGGTGTTGAGAGCTCTGTCTGAAAGCTTAAAATTGAGAACAAAAACATTAGGGCGCTATGAATAATGTCCCTATCCCCAACATAATAGTCCACCCGTTTGGTGACGTGACGTGACATGACATACATCCTTCGTGCTGGCTAGGTCTCCTTCCACAATGCAATGGTGGCACCTAATGCACATAAATAATTCTTGCACATAAAAAAGAAACTATAAAAACCCTTTAGTCACTTACCTTACTCCAGTGCCGATGTCCGTCGACGCAAGATCAGGCTCTGCTGTCAGCCGACTGGGGAGGGCCTAATGCGTGGCAAGCGAAACAATTGCATTAGGACTACCCCATAGGAAAACATTGAATCAATGCTTTTCTATGGGGTTTTAAAGGGAAACTCCAGTGCCAGGAAAACAATCAATCATTTTTCCTGGCACTGGAGGGTCCCTCGCCCTCCCACCCCCCAATCCCTGGTTACTGAAGGGGTGAAAACCCCTTCAGTCACTTACCTCAGGCAGCGACATGTCCCACGTCGCTGCCTGCTCCACCTTCTTCCTCCGTCGGCCGGTGGGTGAGACTGATTCCGCCCACCGGCCGAGGAGTCCCAATGCGCATGCGCGGCAATGCCGCGCATGCGCATTGGCGCACCCCATAGGAAAGCATTGAAAATGAATTTCAATGCTTCCTTATGGGGAATAGAGCGACGCTGGAGGTCCTCACACAGCGTGAGGACGTCCAGCGACGCTCTAGCACAGATAATCTGTGCTAGGGATCAGGAAGTTCCCTCTAGTGGCTGTCTAGTAGACAGCCACTAGGGAAGGACTTAACCCTGCAAGGTAATTATTGCAGTTTAAGGGTAGTGGGAGTTGGCACCCAGACCACTCCAATGAGCAGAAGTGGTCTGGGTGCCTGGAGTGTCCCTTTAAGTAGATGCTGCATATCCTTATTTAGCAGACCGAAGGTGCCTCTAGTAGCTGTCTGGTAGACAGCAACTACAAGTAGAATTAAAGAGACACTATAGTCAGTCAGACCACTTCAGCTCAATGAAGTGGTCTGGGTGCCAGGTCCCCCAAGTTTTAACCCTTCAGATGTCAACATACCTCTAGTGGCCGTCTTCCTGACAGCTGCTAGAGGCGCTTTTGCGACGCTGGATGCGAAATTTGCTTCCAGCGTGCAGAACGTCCATAGGAAAGCATTGAGAAATGCTTTCCTATCGACTGTTTGAATGCACGCGCGGCAAAAGCATATGCATTCTGCTCCACTCGGAAGCGGATGTTGGCGGGGGAGGAGAGGTCACCAGCGCCGAGGGAGCCCGGCCCTGGATAAAGGTAATTGGCTGAAGGCGTTTGAACCCCTTCAACCCCAAGGGAGGGGGCCCTGAGGGTGGGGAGGTCCTAAGGATGCTTTAGTGTCAGGAAAACGAGTTTGTTTTCCTGACACTATAGTCATCCTTTAACCCCTTAAGGACCAAACTTCTGGAGTAAAAGGGAATCATGACATGTCACACATGTCATGTGTCCTTAAGGGGTTAACTCTGCAAAGTAATTATTACAGTTTATCAATAACTGCAATAATTACAATTGCAGGGTTAAGAGGACAGGGTCACTGCACCCAGACCACTTCAATGAGACAATGCCCCTTTAAAAAGGGTTCCATAATGCAATTCAAATATATAATTATAGTAATAGATGAAACATGTCCACAAGTATTTCTTACGAAGACTGTTTACTCTGTGCATTGCTTCAAGTAGTGTTGAATTTTAGTTATGAATCTATAGAAAATAAATTGTGAAAATCAGTGACTTATAATAAAAGTACAGAGACATGATTTTATTGAGTGACGTCAGCTTGGTAGACCAGAGTGGTCTAACTACGAAAATCAATCCACTGCATACTTTACAAAACCTGGATTGTAATATCACCAGTTACTGTGGTGTCCCCCAACGTCACAACTCAGAGATTGCGGTCATGCAAATTAGGAATTAACGGTTTCAATTGTATGCAATTTTAAAGTTTACTGATTAGCAAAAATAGACCAAATGGTCTCTAGGCAATCTTCGGCACCTCAGGTATCGTAGACTACATCTCCCATAATGCTGGCAACGCGCCAGGGGAGACGTAGTCTGCAACATCTGGAGTACCGGAGGTTGCCTAGTCAAAACCTTAAATTCAGATAGGTATATAAATAAAAAACGGCCTCTGCTTTCTTTAAAACGTAAATACGATGTAGATAACATTGTGATTCTGACAATGTTTATTTAATCTCCACACACACACTGAACTGCAGAGATGCGAAAACGTAGGCTATACAGTCGAGTGTGAAAAATCCACCAATTCTGCCAATCTAATGGTTTTTCACCATCTCGATTACCATGGACTAGGTTTTGCAGATCCCATAGCTCGCACACTGGCTGGGTTTCTGGTGCTCGCTTACTAAACATGTGCATTCCATGATGGAAGAATGATTATAACGGAAATGAAGATCGCATCATTGTAACAACACGCTCAGCTCGCGGTTTAGAACGCTCAATTAAAGAATAACCTTGAAATAGCTGTCTGAACCTAGATTCAATGCGCCCCATCCATCGTCTACAAACTGTAAATATAGCACAAACCAACCAGCTTTCACCAAAATCACATTTAGCCAGCAATGCTCACTAACAACCTCCCCCACCGCCCCTCTGGGAATGCACACTGGGAGCTCTAGAGACCCTGTTAAAGTAACCTACCTTGAGCAATGGCTCGGCAATGCATGTGTCTGGGGGGTAGCCATGCTCTCATAGAAGGGTGGAGCATTTTCTGCGATTGCCTAGCTGCTTCTACAGTCATTATTCACTAATCATTTTGCAGAGTAATGTAATGTAATAGCAAAAATGCAATGACCACTGCACAAACCCATGCAACAACAGTTTTGCGGCAACTTATCTAAACGAATAGCCCTAGATTGCATGGTTTGCAGCTACTTACATGCTAGATCCTTGGCTGAGCTCAGTCTACTGCTTTTAGGAACGCCCCTGCACATGGAGACTATATCCACAAAAAAATATGGACTGGGTCACTGACCCCACGATTCTAAAAGCCCCCCACCTGTTTAAAACACTCAACACGTGTAGACAAATATATAAAGGCACCCACCTGTTTCAAAGCTTCACCACATTGAGACAAGACACAGCGAGGTTCTTATCGCACCATCCAGACACTCTCCCAGAGCAAGGAAATCTTTTCCCCTCCCAAAACAACTCCCTTACAGCCCCTTCCTGTACGCCTGCCTCAGAAAACATGCTCAATCTTACAGATGCCCGCCCACTCTCTTCTAAAACCCACAGTTGTACTCTCACACACAAACTGCCTACTGTAATGTTGTATAAGGCTTTATTAACTAAACGGTGTATGGTGACAAATTGGGAATAGAATGTCAACCAGTAGCTTAAGGCACCCAAGCTGGCATTTTTTTTTTAAACCACTAAGCTAGTTTAACAGCTCAGTTAGGTCTATTCACAAGTCTGGGTACTGCAGTTAACTGATCATGATATTTCACATCTCAGTCCAAACTTGCTAAACTGAAAACAATACGTTGAACTGGGTATTTTTTTTTTTCTTTTCAGTTTTACTATCTCTGCCTGAAATTTGCTTTTATCTTGTCATTCCTCTAAATTGTAATCTTATTTGAGGAGGACCCTCAACAAGTTTTTGTCCATGATAACGTTTGTAATGGTTTCATGGTTATTTACTAAAGTGTAAGTTGTCGGGAATGTGAAGAGAATTTAAAACTTTGACTCAATAAGGCCAAACTAAAAAATAAGCTGAATTTGTGTATTATTCCAAAGCAGCTATATGGGCCTAAAATTTGAAATTCACTTTGAATTCCAAACAAATCACACTTTGGTAAATAACACTGTTTCACTTCATTGCTGTTGTATTACATAGAAACATAGAATGTGACGGCAGATAAGAACCATTCGGCCCATCTAGTCTGCCCAATTTTGAAAATACTTTCATTAGTCTCAGGCCTTATCTTATAGTTAGGATAGCCTTATGCCTATCCCACGCATACTTAAACTCCCTCACTGTGTTAACCTCTACCACTTTTACCATTCCATGCATCCACTACCCTCTCAGTAAAGTAATACTTTCTTAAATTATTTTTAAACCTTTGCCCCTCAAATTTAAGACCATGTACTCTTGTTGTGGTAGTTTTTCTTCTTTTAAATATATTCTCCTCCTTTACTGTGTTGATTCCCTTTATGTATTTAAAGGTTTCTCTCATATCCCCCCTGTCTCGTCTTTCCTCCAGGCTATACATGTTAAGTTCCTTTAAAGGACCACTCTAGGCACCCAGACCACTTCAGAGAAACTGCTATGTTTATAAATGGGTTAAGCCTTCCCCCAAATCCTCTAGTGGCTGTCTCATTGACAGCCGCTAGAGGCGCTTGCGTGATTCTCACTGTGAAAATCACAGTGAGAGCACGCAAGCGTCCATAGGAAATCATTGATAATGCTTTCCTATGCGACCGGCTGAATGCGCGCGCAGCTCTTGCCGCATGCGCGCATTCAGCCGACGGGGCGGAACGGAGGAGGATCGGAGGCAGAGAGCTCCCCGCCCAGCGCTGGAAAAAGGTACGTTTTACCCCTTTTCCCCTTTCCAGAGCCGGGCGGGAGGGGGACCCTGAGGGTGGGGGCACCCTCAGGGCACTATAGTGCCAGGAAAACGAGTATGTTTTCCTGGCACTATAGTGGTCCTTTAAGTTTTCCCTTTGAAAAATGTTAAAACTATACTGAATAGATTGGAGTTAAACAATTCCCCACAATTAACAAGGTATTGAATAAACCTAATATACTTTTTTCACTATGGATCACCATTTAGTCCATGAACTCCATTGTTTTATATGTTAATACCAGACTTTCGTATTTAAACAGGTTATTTTGCAGATTAAAAGAACAGTTCCACGCCCATTACAATTTCAAATTGTTTTAATTGTTGTGGGGCAGAATTGTCCTGGTGCCTGCTTACCTTCAGGGGTTAAAAAGACTTGGGGGGCGGGGCCGAACCGCTGAGCTGAGCGGCAGCAACCTTCATCAGCTCCTGCACACAGCGACGGAATAATCGTTAAAACCCTACTGAAACGGCGTTTAAAAGCCAGACAAGGGCCACCGGGTGCTGGGGGAAGTCGGGACAAACAAAAAGATGCAACTCAAGCGACAATCAACCCGATCTACACCGTACACCCCGGTGAGGCCTACTGACCTAATGGGAGCAGGAGAGGCGGCTGCTATCCTGCTGCCGACATCGGAGGACAAGTCTCTGAGCCACCGTTCCCCCCCCCCCCTTGGACCGGCGGGGGATATCCCGGTCCAGCCTTGCAAGACCAACCGGCCACACAGGGCTCAAGCGACAGAGCCACAAAGCCCAGCAACCGTGAGGGAGGCCTGCAAAATGGCGGTCGACCCGCACTCCACTG
This sequence comes from Pelobates fuscus, assembly GCF_036172605.1. NCBI lineage: Eukaryota > Metazoa > Chordata > Amphibia > Anura > Pelobatidae > Pelobates > Pelobates fuscus. The sequence goes on along the minus strand of NC_086317.1, from coordinate 163,056,164 downwards.
CCACGCACTCAATCAGAAGGGAGACTGAGCTCCGATATGAACGTATGTTCCGGGCAGTCTGGGAAAAAATGGTGGCTCTTCTGTGGTCTCCGCAAGAGGATGCCTCGCCTGGCGGAGCGCTTCGGAGACCGACTCATGTGAGCAAGGAGAAGAAGGGGAAGACCCCCACTCACAAAATGGACACTTGCAAAACAGGTACCCAAGCTCCTAGCATCAGGAGGCCGACCCCACACAAGACTCGGGACCAAAAGGAAGCCTCACTACCCTCACGGCTTAACCGCCCACCAAGATCCATCCAGGTACCAGTCGCTACATTGCCGCGAGGCAGCCCACCGCTCACTCATGAAACACACGCGACCATTCAGAGAGGCGGCTGTCACCCGACCGAAGCTACCGACACCCCGGTCCAGTATACAGCCACAGATCCACAAGAGGACCCTGAAGAACCAACGTCCTTACCTACACGGGCTTACACAGGCAGCGAAAAGGATCTGACAAGGCCAGCCGGGAAGGCCCGCCTATGATCGCTCTTACCCAACTTACCGTTTTCCATGTACAGCGGACTTCCCGATCCGGGGGATTGGCTGAACCGCAGACACTCCCAGCACAGCGGACACTGCAACTAAATTCGGAGCCGGCCATGTTGATGGACGCCATCTTGTCCAGTTACGCCATACCGTAATTACCAAACCATGCCCCAGCGATTACCTCACCCAGCAACTGATAAACGAGTGACTTTATACTCTCTTAATGCCTATATCATAGTCTATTATTCTTTCAGGCCACCGCCAGTTTGCCAGTATAACGTTGTTTGTGGTACCTTGTTTCTAGTGCCCTAATACTTAGTTGAATCATATCCAATAGAGCAGGCTAGGCCCTGAGTGGATAGAAATATGTCTACACAGCAGTGGCAGGCTTTAGCAATGTTAAATGTTGGTTATATGTTGTCCCCCAGCCTGTATACACATAGTACTTCTCTGAGGCACACTCTCTCAAGTAGTTACTGCTAATATGCTATTTGTGCCCCTACACTATGACTTATACAATACAGCAAAATAGGATTGACAACTAATCGTCAGTATACCTTATAATATTTGAGTTCATCTAATTTTATCAACCTTTTTATCTGTTTGGTTAAGCATGTTTTAAAAATAACAAAAATTGTGCGTACTCTCATGCCACTGTCAAACTGTTGTGAACCATGTGAACTGCTGTTGTGGCGACCACTAAACATACTGTAACCACCCGCACAACAAAAAAAAAGAATAAAAAAAAAAAAAAAGACTTGGTCCCAATGTAAAATGACAATCTGTTTTACAATTTTTTGACTGCTTCCCCCCAGGCACCCACACCACATTGCAGGGTTAAATACACCAATAGTTGCTGTCTTCCAAACTAGGTTTTCTCAGCTAACCTCCATTTCATTGGAGAAGAGCATGTACTTGTCTTTCATCCCCAATGCTCCACTGTACTCTTATTAGATTGGAAGAAAGAGAGTCAGTGTGATATCATGGGAGGCAGATCACTATTGTGCTCCTCTAAGGACCAGAGTGTGTGGTTACAGTGTTGCTCAAAGGTGTCTTATGATGCACTTGCGCTATACTTTCTGGGGACAGCAGTTCCCTGTGTCTTCAAAAGCGGGAAGAAACTCGGAACAGCAGGCAGTACTGTCCCAGGGTATTCAGTTGGGAGGCTTACTGTTAACAGTGCAGGCATGAACACAATTGTCATAAAACACTGCCCCTCTCTGTGGCATTGAAGGGGAAAAATGCATTTAAATATATAAATAAAAAAAACCTTTATCCTGCTGGAATTCCCTTCTAGCTGGAAGAAGCTAGGTGTCTCCATTCACAGTATAGCTGATCCCTCCCTGGCGTCTGTGTCTGGGAGAGGGTTGCTACATCCACCGCTTAATCTAATTATCTCCCAGGCACAGAGAAGCCCGACTGGGCACCTCCGCCAACAGATGCACCGGACACCACAAACACTGCAGATTCCTCAACCGCCGTAGCTTAGCTGGGATCTCGCCGCCGTCCTCCCACCCTGGACCAACCTCTGATATCCAGGACCCTGTGGGAAAAACCTCTCCTCCAGGAGAGTATAGCTGTATAGTTCTTATAAGGGCTAGTGATATAGCAGTTCCCCTTTAATCATGAGACCAAGTTACGTGTTAAGGGTTAAGCAGGACTCACTTTTAATGGTGCCACAGCTGGCCTTATATGCAAGTCCCCATGCAAGGGAACACCTACCTGGACCTTGTGGGGAACAGGATGACAATTGGTACAAGCCAAGGATAATGCAGTACAGTAGGTGACACTCCCACACATTACACACAATCACCATTGGTGGCAAGCGGTGGGATGGCTTCGTAGTCATGGGAAACCATCCCTACTTCAGAGATGGAAGGCACGTACTGTCGGACAGTATCCCACATCGACTCCAGGCTCCAGCAGCGACTACAGGATGTGCTGCGCAGTATGGAGTACCCTATCTCAGAGGAAAGGGAGACCGAGTGGAGGGTGGCGCTTCAAACCAATATCTGGAAGGAGATTCTCGACGAAATTTGACCCTTCCGGAGAGAGGAAATCTCGACCACCAACCAGCGACCAAGCGGAACAGTTAGAGCTGCAGATGCCATTCCTAGACGACCAGGAATCAGGAATGGGTAAGCGAACTGGAAACACTTGTTGCGACCGAGGTGTGGCTAGATGAGTCATACTGGGCCTTACAGTGGCATGCCGGTTCTATCTACCTGGGTCGGGGCAATCTCAAATGCATTGAGGGAGAGGACTACAATGGCCCTGGTCTTTTATGGGAGGTTTTTGAAGATTGTATAGCGTTAGGAGACCCAGATGGTTCTCGCTTCTGTTGCATCCGAGATGAGCTGCAAGACAGCTTGGGCCTTACGGACATAGCAGAGATGCAACCGGATCTGTCTGTTCTGGCTAAGTGGGACAGGATATGTTCGCCTATTTAGCCGGATAACGCTGCCAGTCTCCGAAGTGATGGAGCGCATAAGCTTGGAGTTCCTGGGAGAAGAGCGTATCATCCTCTCCCCCCAGCAGCAGCAAGCTTTACAGGGAGTGGAGACAACTGGTCTCACTCCCCAGCAGCAGTGTTCAACCCAGGGAGAAGAGACGGTCGGTCTCTCTCCCCAGTGGCAGTGTATACTACCGGGAGTGGAGACAATCTGTCTCACTCTCCAGCGGCAGTGTGTATCACAGGGAGCAGAAGGTGTCGTCCTACCTCCCCAGCGGCAGAGTGAGTTTCAGGGAGAGGAAACAACCGGTCTCTCTCCCCGGTGGCAGTGTACATTCCACAGAGAGGAGGCAACCGCTCTCTCTCCTCAGCAGCAGTGTATCCTACAGGGAGTGCAGACAGCCAGCCTCACTCTCCAACAGCAGTCGGAGATACCGGAAGGGGGGACAGATGATCCCTCTTTCCAATTACCAGGGCTCCTTACAGACTGGTCCGGGGAGGAACCCCAAATGGCAGGTGGAGATGGGGCCGAGGTCTCTCTACTGGCCATACCAAAATGGGGGGCAGCCAGCCCAGATCCCTAGCTACAGCCAGAGTTACTGGGAGTAGAGACAACCGGTATCCCTCCCTAGCGGAAGTGTACCTTGCAGGGAGAGGAGACAGCTGTGGCACCATTAAAGGTGAGTCCTGCTTAACCCTCAACTTGGTCTAGTGATTGGAGGGGAACTGCTATATCACTGGCTCTTATAAGAGCTATACAGCTATACTCTCCTGGAGGAGAGGTCTTTCCCACACGGTCCTGGATATCAGAGGTTGGTCCAGGGTGGAAGGACGACAGCGAGATCCCAGCTAAGCTACGGCGGTTGTGGAGTCTGTGGTGTTCGGTGCGGTGCTTATGGTGCTTGCAAGTACTAGGAAGCATCTGTTGGCGGAGGTGCCCAGCCAGGGTGCCAGGCATTCCGTCACACATGTTATAAAATATTAGTATATTAGGAACTAATTTGTGTTACGTACTTCCAGCTTCCATTTTATATCGTATGTATTTTGTTCATCTTGGGATGGCTTGAATTTACAGGAGGCTTGATGTGGAACAGGTGTTCTGAGACGTTTCAAAAGATTTAGAGCAAGTATTTCATAGTCTGTGATCTCAAACAATGTGGTGGAAAGTTTGATAAAGTACATCTCATCATCAGTAATTTAAAACAGTGTACTGGATAGGTAAACAAGGTACAAGAGCCATTGTTAATGAACCAAAGTCATACTTGGACCTCTATGTCAAATGTGTGATCTTGGAAAAAATGAGTGTAACTCAAGGACACTGATGTCATACCTAGGTCCAAAATATAATCATGCCAATATTGTGATACTTATGTAATATTGATTTTATTAAAGACACAGAGGTTCTTATTATCCTATTTTGCTGCACTCATTATTTCCCTCAGCAGCAAATAAAAAATATTTAAAACCAATACAATAACACATATATAACATAACAGGCCCATCCTTCTAGCCAATCAGCATTGCTTCCATAGTATAACAGGCGATGCCAAACAAAGCACTGGCTCTTTTTTTGCTGCTCCAACAGTTAAAAGTAAAACCTGTCCCACGGTTCCTAACTGTGATGTTTCTGTTATTAACTTATCGTTATCATATTGGTATTATTATAACTTACACAATTTTTGTTTATTGATTGCTTGTGTGACTTGTTTAAGCATTGTCTTCCTTTTATCTATTCTTTTCATATAATTTTGTGTTTAAGCTTTATTGGGAGTTTTTTCCTAGCCCAATACTTCAACAGTGGGGCTTGGGTACATCTTAGAGATTTACCCCCTTCATTTGTGTTTTATGCGCTCTAGTTTTTGTATTTTTCCCATTGGCCAAATGCACAATTAGATTTTTGCTCTCTGAAGTGGGCGTGCATGCGATTCTCCTCAGTTTGTGCTGCGCACTTAAACACATTTGCGCATTGAATGCTCGCGTACCAAGTTATTTTCTCACATTTGGCTGGCATTCGGGTTGCACCAAATGCACTTTGTCATTTTGTTGGTTACTGTAACGAAAATATACCCTAACTCGCAGGATTCAACTCGACAAAAGACAACACAGAGGAGAGATACGTCTACCGGACCTTAGAATGGCCGGACTCGACGTATATGAGAGGAGACAGAGTCAGGAACGATCCGAGGTCAAGGGCACAGAGAGACAGCATAAACTAGGACTAGCCGGGGTCTGGTACACAGTAAACAGCAAGCCGGCAAACAGAACAGATAAGGATAAATAGATAACGTAGTCAGAAACAAAGCCAAGGTCAATACGAAGGAACACAACTGAACACAATAAGCGCTAAAGGGAACTGAAACAGAAACCACGATAGGGCAGGGAGTAAAGGGAGAGGTAAGTTTAAATACCTTCAACTTATTCTTGATTGGCCCCTGTCATATCCACACCCCCAATATGTGAGAGAGTATGGGGAGTGTGGGGTGACAGGGGCCAATGGGAGACCGTTTTGATTTTCGGCTCCCACTTCCCCTTTAAGAGCGTGCTCGTGACGCGCGGCGCGCTCTCAAAGCTAGGCGAGACACGTGACCGCATTCCGCGCTCAGCACCCAACGTCATCTGCGCTACGAGCGCGCCGGGAACAGAGGACCTCGGCCGCCCCCGGACAAGGTAAGTAACGCTGCAGTAACCCCCCCCTGAGGACACGCCCTCCGGGCGGGTAGGGCCAGGTCTGGCAGGAAAACGAGAATGGAAAGAACGCACAAGGCGGGGAGCATGAACAGCATCAGCTGAAATCCAACTGCGCACCTCAGGCCCATAACCCTTCCAATGTACCAAGTACTGAAGTCGACCCCTAAGGAAACGAGAGTCAAGAACAGCAGAAACTTTGAATTCCTCATGACCCTCCACAGAGACAGGAGGGGGAGGACAAGTATGCCGGGTATAGCAGTTGCGTACGTAAGGCTTCAACAATGAGGTGTGAAAGACATTAGGAATACGCAGATTCTTAGGCAGACCCAAGGCATACAAAACAGGATTAACCTTATGTAGAATATGATAAGGACCAATGAAGCGGGGAGCCAATTTCATAGAAGGCACCCGTAGGCGAATATTCCGCGTGGAAAGCAAAACCCTGTCCCCCACAACATAAGAAGGAGCCGCTCTGCGATGCTTGTCAGCCTGAGCCTTCTGGCGAGCAGCGGAATCCACCAAAGAACGCTGAACCTGCTCCCAAGTATTACGCAAACCAGCCAAATGCTCATCCAGAACTGGCATGCCCTGTGAGGAGAATGCAGCCGGAAGAACAACGGGATGCTGGCCATAGACAACGTAAAAAGGGCTTCTGCCGGAAGAATCATGAGTGGCGTTTTTCCGAGCAAACTCAGCCCAAGGAAGAAGGTCAGACCAATTGTTCTGATGGTGGGACACAAAACAACGAAGGTACTGCTCCAGAGACTGGTTTGCACGTTCTGCAGCTCCATTAGACTGGGGATGATAAGCGGAAGAAAATGAGAGAGAAATACCCATTTCTGAACAAAAGGCTTTCCAGAACCTGGAAATAAATTGGCTACCCCTATTGGACACAATAGATACGGGAATACCATGCAACCGGAATACCTCTCTAGCGAAGATACTAGCTAGTTCCCTGGATGTGGGCAACTTGTGAAGAGGCACAAAGTGAGCCATTTTGGAAAACCGATCTACTATCATCAGTATAACTGTGTAACCATTCGAAGGGGGTAATTCAACAATAAAATCCATGGATAGGTTAGACCAGGGGTAGGCAACCTTCGGCTCTACAGATGTTTTGGACTACATCTCCCATAATGCTTTTACAGCCATATTGCTGGCAAAGCATCAAGGGAGATGTAGTCCACAACATCTGTAGAGCCGAAGGTTGCCTACCCCTGGGTTAGACCAAGGTCTCTCAGGAACGGGGAACGGATGCAAAAGCCCACAAGGAGCTCTACGAGAAGATTTCATACATGCACAAGTTGTACAAGCACCTATATAGTCAGTGACATCCTTGCGTAAGGAATCCCACCAAAAATACAGAGAAACAGCTGACATTGTTTTGGAAATACCAGGATGTCCAGCAGTCTTAGTATCATGATATAACGACAGAATATCCATCTCTCGGGAACATCAACGATCTTTTAGCTTCACCAAGGTAGGATAGGTTCTTGTGATCCGTAAAAATGAGGATAGGATCCTTAGTTCCTTCTAACAAGTGTCTCCATTCTTTAAGAGCTAAGATAATAGCAAGGAGTTCACGATTACCCACATCATAATTCTTTTCAGCTTTGGACATTTGTCTAGAAAAGAAGCCACAAGGATGCAATGGCTTTTCAGGCGATTCTCTATGGAACAAAACAGCACCTACCCCGATATCAGAAGCATCAACTTCAAGAATATAAGGCAGTGAGGGGATAGGATGCTGTAAAATATGTGCAGAGGCGAATGTAGTTTTAAGAAAGTCGAAAGCCTGAAGTGCCTCGGGAGACCAGACACGAGTATTACCATCCTTTTTTGTCATACGGGTGATAGGCGCTACAATAGAAGAAAAACCCTTAATAAAGCATCTATAATAGTTAGAGAAACCAAGAAAATGCTGAATGGCTTTCAAACCTTGTGGTAGAGGCCACTCTATGACAGCAGAAAGCTTCTGGGGATCCTTACGAAAACCTTTGGCGGAAATCAAATACCCCAAAAACTGGACTTCGGATTGGTTTTTGTGTGTTTTTGTGGAATATGTTTGTATGTGGTGTTGGCGTGATTGCAAGCACACACACACACAGATATACTGACACACACAGAGACATACTTACACAGATATACTGACACACACACACAGACATACTGTAACGGACCGTTTCACACACAAGAGGATAAAACCCAGTTTAGGCGATAATCCCCTTTCCAGATGCACAGGCAGCTACTGCAAACACCATTCTCCCGACTGGAACCACACAAACACTGGAACAGCTGAACAAGAAAAGCAGACATCGGCTTACACTCTTGGCAGTCAGCATACAATCCCATTCCCCCAAAGACCGAGACGACACATCGCTTTGAGGGTTAAGCAAGAACTCTGGACTGGGACACCCAGTCTGGCTTTTATTACAACCAAGTACATACAGGACACCCCCAGGGGGAGGATGAATTTAACCAATCACATGGATGTACCTTCCACACATTTCCTCCCCTTAGATTAGCACTTAACATAATTATACCGTACACCTTTTTCCCCAATTCCTGGATGTACCCCAAATACATATGCTACACCTCCAAAACAGGTATCCCCTGATAACCCTTATTCAGGGGGACAACATATTCAAGAATCAGGTCATTCGGTTGAATGGTTCGGGAGATATGAGGTTCCAAAGATTTGACCGACCGCATGGGTAAAGTATCCGAAAACAGTTCCATGCATTTTGGCCCTGCGGTCGGTCACAAACAAGTGAATGAAACAGACGAATTACTTGGGTTATAGAGACTAAGGGGGATTCGCATGAATCCCCTAGTTCGTATGTTTCTTTCTACCGAACGGCGGGTCATTCGGTAGTTTCCATACGAATTTCTGGGAGTATGGAGGTCTCAGCGGTGTTTGCCTAGTCAAGTGTCCGATTTCAGTTCCAGACACTCGACGGCAAAACACCGCTGTTCGGTAGTTTAAGATGGCCGCCGCCACGTGTTTGTTTCCCGAATGGCGGCCACCCAGAGGACAAAGAATACATTACATGGATTGCCAATTACCTGTTTGCAACATTGTTGCAAACTGTAATTGGAGGCACACTTATTCCTGGGTGGTCTGGTTGTTCGGTAGTTTCACTCAATATAATGAATGGAGTGATTCTACCGAACAATCAGATGAATGCTGCATACATATCACCCAGGTTAAACTTAACACATGAATACATATACAATATACAGGCAGTACAATAGAATATGCTTCACAGTCTTAAAGGGACAGTAGTCCCAAAATGTCCATCGCTGATTTTAAAGGGCCAGTAGCAGCAATATAAATTATTACATGCCCAATTATAGTTTTGAAAGTGCAATATGTCCAGGGGCCATAGTCGCAGGGCAGGAGGCTAGCAGCCAGGCCTCTCCAGTTCACAGTGGCGAAGCTGGTTTCGCCACACATACTGACACACACACACTGACAGACATACTGAAACAGACATACACTTTAAAACTCACCCTCCAGTTTCCTACCTTTCCTGCTGGTGGCTGAAGGCGTTGGGAGTTGGGGTCTAGAGCTCTTGGCCAGCCCCCCTCCAATCTGCCTACTCTTCTTTCCTGCGCGCTCCTCTCTTTGTGGGAGGAAGTGATGCGTGGCCGTCACTTCCTTCCAGCCTTCTGCCGAAAAGCAAGGGGCCCGCTCGCGCTGTTAAAGCACCTCAGCGTGTGACCGGGTCCCTGCTGACAGAAGCCCAGCGGGTGGTCCTTTGTGCATGGGCCACCCGGTGGGCCTCCTTAGTGTGCAGATTACCAGTCAGAGGGTTAGAAATAGTTGAGGCCAGCAGGGCTCACGATGCAGCTGCCTTGTTTGCCCCGCGTTAAAGAAGGCCCTGCGTATATGAGCTATTATATTGTATATGTTCATGAGTAGTTTATGGTATTGTGTATGATACATATGAATGTAAGCTGTGTATGGGTGCTGCTTGTGGAATTGTGTATGTGTGTGGATGGATATGTCAAAGTGTGTGTTTGGTAGTGTGTGGGGGCTGTTTGGGGTATTGCATGTGGGGTTGTGTGCATGTATGTGGATTGTCAGTGGTGTTTAGTTTGTGCGGATTGTGTGTATGTTTGTGTGTGGGCTGTCCGTATTATTTGTATGAGGGGAGGGTTATTCTGCAGGTCTGTGTATATCTAGAAGTGTCGGTGGCTTCCTTGGGTTCCAGTGGGGACTAGTCCGGCCAGGTACATGTCAAGGACAGGAGCTGCAACAGCAACTGCAGGCTGCTCTACTACAGAGTGGCTTCCTATTCACAAGTGCTGGGAGGAAGTGATCTGAGATCTCTTCCTCTACGTGCTGCAATGCATAAATTGAGGATTGTCCTGCACCACCTTTTCGGATTAGCAGATATCTAAAGTTTTACTGGGACTCCTGATAGGCCAGAGCCTGTTTGACTCTAGCAGCCTTGAGTGCCGTGCAAAGACACCTCGAGTGCCGTGCATGGCACTAGTGCCGTAGGTTGCCTACCCCTGGTATAGGGTATGCATTTTTGATAGTGATTTTGTTTAGACCTCTATAATTGATACACGGTCTTAAATCACCTTCTTTCTTAGATACGAAGAAGAACCCCGCTCCAGCCGGAGAAGAGGATCACCTAATGAACCCCTTTTCTAGTGATTCCTTAACATACTCCTCCATGATACGGTTTTCTTGAATAGATAAAGGGTACACCCTGCCCTTTGGAGGTATAGTGCCAGGCAATAAATCGATAGCACAATCATAGGGTCTGTGAGGCGGTAATTTATCAGCTTCCCTTTTATCGAATACAGTCTTGAGAAACAAGTACTGAGGAGGTATAACAGTAGACAAAGGAGGAGTAGTAGGAACATTAATAGTAATTAAAGGGGTGACTTTAATCATACAAGATTCGTGGCAGGCTTTGCTCCATGATTTTAATTATCCCGACTCCCAGTCGAAAATGGGATTGTGAGAACATAACCATGGGTACCCTAACAGGATATGAGAAGAGGAAGAGGTGATAACCTGGAACTGAACAGTCTCAAAGTGTAAAACCCCTGTGTACATGAATAATGGTACAGTTTCATGGGTAACGACTGGAGTACTTAAAGGTCTACCATCTATGGCCTCAATGGCCAAGGGTATCTCCCTCTCTCTGATGGGAATGTTGTTTTTCGTAACAAAACCAGAGTCTATGAAGTTCTCAGCAGCCCCGGAATCAACCAAGGCTAGTACGCTTTCAGCTATACAACTCTCTCCCATATGAAGAGAAACAGGGAGAAGCAAACGGTTAGGAGGCAATTTAGGAGACTTAGATATCACACCCAAGGCCAGTCCCCTATAAGGTCTTAGGTGCAAGAGTTTTCCGGAAGCAAAGGACATTCCTTTACCATATGGTCTCTCCTACCACAGTATAGGCAGAGTCCGTCCCTTCTCCTAAGTAATTTTTCAGTATCAGAGAGTTTGGCAACCACTAATTGCATGGGTTCCTCCTCAGATACTTTAACACTCTCAGATTTATCAATTCTGGGGTTATTAGGTGTAACAAAACGTCTATTCCTGTTCTTAGTATAGAGCCTGTCACGAATCCTATTATCTATATCAATGAGGTAATCAATAAGGTCCTCTAATGCAATAGGAAGCTCCCTTGCTGCTACCTCATCCAATATAGTGTCAGATAAACCTTCCATGAACGCAGTAGTTAACCCATTATTGGTCCAATCTACCTGTGAAGCAAGGGTACGAAACTGAATAGCATAGTCAGCCACAGACCTAAAACCCTGTTTAATTCTCACTAATGCTCTTGTGGCATTCTTTGACCTTTTCGTTGTGTCAAAAGTTCTACGAAAAGCCGTAAGAAAACTATTGAAATTATGCACCATAGGTCCATTGGCCTCCCAAATAGGATTTGCCCACTCAAGTGCTTTATCAGTAAGTTGATGCATCAAAAACCCCACTTTAGACCTATCAGTGGAAAAGGAACGTGGATACATCTCAAAGTGGAATTCTATTTGATTAATGAAACCTCTGCATGTCTTAGCTTCCCCTCCATACCTGGGAGGGGGTGTTAAATGGGGCGAAGTATTAGGTAAATTGGATACTTCGGGAAGAAGAGGTGTAGGAGGGTTAGGTGCGGTTGCAGGAATAGTTCTAGACAAGAACGTCTGGAGAGCCTGAGCTATCTGATCCATACGGTGATCCTGCTCTACAAACCTTGCCTCGTGAGGGGGGCGTGTCCGGCAGCCGAAAAAGATGGCCGCTTAGACCCTGAGCTCCTCGTGGCGCCCGCAATAATTAACCGCACATCGGCGAAACCAGCTCTCACACACACCGCAGATGGGCTGTACAAAACGACAGGCAGACCCTGCCAGCACCCCCAGACCCTCAGGACACGGGGGGACCACAAAATCCAGTCATACCTCCAAGCTGCAACCCGGGCACAGTCGCCGCAACGGGAGATGGAGGCTGCAAGCCAGACTAATGAATCACTCCCATCCACACCTGCCAGATTCTCCCCAACGCTTTCAGAACCCCAGCAGAGGCAGCAAGATGGTGAGTGGAGAGAAATCCTACCTAACCTACTTACCAAGTCAGACTTTGACGCCCTCTCAGACAGACTGGGCCACGTGGTCCGCGAGGAAGTGGCCCAACTACGCATAGACATGGCAAACATGGAGGCCCGAATGGCGGTGATGGAAACTGAGACCAGGGCACTGAGGACAGACGTGGAGCAGACAAACACGGCTGTGGTGAGCCAGGAGCCTACCTTACCACATGGGTCGACGACCTAGACAACCGTGGCCGCAGAATGAACCTGCGGGTCCGCGGAGTAAGGGAGGGAGGCCCCTCGAAGAACATACCAGACCTCCTTAGGCAAATTTTCACCCAAGTCTTGGGCGGCCAACAAATACCCAGAATAGGCCTGGTTCGAGCACATAGGGCCCTGAGACCGATACCAGCACCAGAAGAACAACCCAGAGATATAATATGCTGCCTAGACAATCACCACCTCAAAGAAGAAATACTTTGCATAGCCCGCCGCATGGGCACTGTCCGCATGGCAGGCCAAGCCATTTCCATATACCAAGATTTGTCCAGATATACCCTACAAGCCAGAAGAGCCCTACGCCCAGTGACATCAGCCTTACAACAGGTGGGCATCCAGTACCGCTGGGGCTATCCGTTCTCACTTTCTGCAAGACACGGACAAGACCAACTGTTCGTAAGAAAGCCAGGAGACGTCCCGGGATTCCTACGCAGCCTGGGCCTCCCGCCACAACAGGTACCAGACTGGTTGGCGAGATCGTTCCTCCAACAACCACCGGGACCACAACAACCACGCAGACCCAACGCTGGCCCGCAAAGACCCCAGCAACAGCAACAGCGTGACGGGCACCAGGGCCCAGTGAGGAGGGAGCAGTAGCCAAGCACCAAGCAGCGCAGCCGGGGCACGGGATGGGGGACTTAAGCACTACCGCACAGCGCATCGGAAACGTGAGTACTGACAGTGGGGATTAGCCTACTCATACCGCACATTCTAACAAGAATTGGGGTGGGGGAAGATGGGCTACGGGACACAGGGGACACCAGCCATATCAACTGCACACCATGGGGGACTCCACGCCAGGATAACCCCAGGGACGCGCATAAACCACCAACTGAGACAAATGAGGGGCAGACAAGACACTTTGGGGAGGGGGACAGGCGGGACCACCAAGGTGGGCAATGTGGGGGGCAAACGGACGCATAAATGGACACGCTAGCACCCATACAGAACTGCCACCGGAGGTGCAATTCGGACAGGAAATTGGGTCCCCTCGCAGACTCCTGCTTCAACACTTAACCGGAGAGAGGTGGGGGGAAAGGGTGAAATACATGGGATGACACCTGAGGAGGAAGGGGGAGGGGGGTACCATACCCGCAACACCAGGAAGAGAGTGAGACAAGTTATGGGAAAGGAACGAAGGAAACGCAGTAGAAGCAGGCAGATGGGACGCACTTAAGACAGATAGGCGAGGGAGGGAGGGGGGAAGGCGGGGGGGGGGGGGAGAGAGGAGGGAGGGGGAGGGCCGACGCAGGGAGCAAACAACAATATATGTTAAGGGGGGGGGTGGAAACGGGGGAAGGGGAGGGGAGGGGAGAGGAGAGACAAACAACAACAACAAAAAACACGGGAAGTTAACATAAGAACCCTCAGCCCCACAGGCGAAGGTACACAAGTCAGGCAAAGCGGATGGGATCCCATGTCGAGGCAAGAGGGGGTCAGGTTAGCCACAAGACATATACAAACAGGAGAAGGGAAACAAGAAATTGAATATGTACTATATGTAACCATTATGTGTCATTGCAATGTGATATACTGCACGAAATGTTTTATCCCTGACAGAACTGAGATAAGTCAAAACACCTGCCTCGCACAGACGTACGATATAGCAGAGCACGACACACGTCTAGGGAGACAAACACGACGATACGCAAAGCTCAGAGGCCCAGACTTAACACAACCATAGCTATAACAGAGGACAAGCCAATACCAGGCGGCATAGCATGGGGATACCAGACCACCCACACGCCGAATGGCAGCCAGCGCCAAGACAGGGTCAAAGATTTCAGTAGGCCCCCCCCCACACCGCAAGACGCCCCACCCCATAGCCCCTAAAGGACACGCACAAGTAGTGCGAGCCAAATGGCGACATACCCCCACTCCGCGATGATGATTAGCCCAGCCCAGACTGAATTACAGCTAAACAGTGCACCAGACCCACCCCACACGGCACCACAGGCCCACGGCAACACGACTTCAACTCAGAGCAGAAGTAGGAATGCAGGGAAAACACATATAATGCCTAGCACATCACGCACTCACGGACAAAAGCCCAACACACAATGAGAGACTAAACGGACGCTACAGCTACAAAGCCACTTAGGAGACGAAGGACCACGGACTACCAATAGTACAACTTACTATATACGTCACGCGGAGGGAAAGTCCACCACGGACGAGAAACCCGACACCCCCACAGGTATAGGACACAGTAGCCCCCGATACAAAGGGGACGTACAACTCCCAGGAACAACCCGAATCGGTTGGGCAGACAGGTTGATCCATCGGGACGATTGTCCTTTCACCAAGAGTGCACAGTTACTCTACAAAACGCACAGACCCGAGCAACACTAGCCCCTGACAAGGCCTGACACGGGACAGCACCACGCTATACAAGCACACGACCCACAGCCTTACCCACAGCCCTCCTTGCCCCTACCCGACTATCCACCCCCTGCGGCTGCCCAGACGATGCCGGCTCCAGGCCCTAGCGGGTTCACCCGGGAAGACCTGAGCATAGTCTCCTACAAGGCCTCAACATGGCCTCAACATCAGAGAAAAACGCACAAGACCTGAAACACTATAGGGCATCGGTGGCGTTTATTCAAGAAACTCACTTCCAAGAAGGCAGGGCACCAGCCCTGAAGGACCGCAACTACCGAACAGGGTACTTCAGTAACAACCCAGATAAAAGCACACAAGGCGTGTGCATCCTTTTTTCAAGCAGAATCCCATACACAGAACTAGCCACCCTCAGATGCCACCCAAACAAGGCAGGTATATTTTTGCTAAAGGCACAATTGCAAATCAACTCTACACATTCGCCAACGTATATGCCCCGAACACGAAACAACACCACTTCCTTCGGGATGCCCTAAGCACCTTGATGAAATTCGCGGAAGGTACCCTGATCATCGGGGGGGATCTGAACCTGGCACTACACCCGGACCAAGACTCCTCGACCCCGCACGAAGCGACACCACACAACTGTCAGGGTACCTGAAGCCTCTACCTCTGAAAGAGGTAGAGACTTAGAAGTTTATCCGTCCGGACGGCATGTCTCCTCGGCCCCTCGCGGTTCACTCGGTCTTGCTAACGCCGGCCGCGAGGGAGTCACTTCCTTTTATAGCAGGAGGACCGGAGGTCGACGTCATGACGCCAACCCGGAACGTCCTGTCACTCAAATCTCGGGAGACGAATCAGGACTCGCCGGAGGCGTGTCTTCTCTCCCTAACCAGGATACTTAACAGTGGCTCTCTCATTTACTCATTGCCCTGTCGTGGTTCTAGTCTGCCTAGTCACACAGTGCTTTGTTATTCTCTTGCCTTTTGGTTCTGACCCGGCTTTGGTATTTACTCTCCTGTCTTTCTGTTATCCTTGACCCGGCTTGTCTCTCGCTTACCTGTCTTCTCGTTCCCTCGACCTCGGCTTGTCTCTGACCATTCTATCGTAGTTTTACGTTAAGTCCGGCCATTCTAAGGACCGGTATACGTATCTGCTACTCTTTGTACTCTGCGTGTTGGATCCCTGACCCGATCCTGACATTACGACAGGGCCATGGATCCTGCAGGTACAAATTGTCAGCTTGGTTCTCCTGATCCTAGGTTTGACGCCATGGATCATAGGATGGATCAGATGGCTCTAGCACTACAGGCGCTGCTATCACGTCCTATTAATCCACCTGAGGAGATGCGTAATACGTCTGCTTCTTCTGTGGGTTCAGGGCTAGAGGTAGTTACTGTAGGTGCTTCTTCCCGAGTTACCCCACCTGTACGTTATGCTGGTTCTCCTGAGAGGTGTCGTGGGTTTTTGAACCAGATCAGTATCCATTTCGAACTACAGCCCCGTTCCTACCCTACTGATAGGGCAAAAGTGGGATTTATTATTACCTTACTCATTGAGAAAGCTCTGCGATGGGCTAATCCGTTGTGGGAGAATGATAATCCATTAGTCTATAACTATAATGCCTTTGTAGCTGCTTTTAAAAGAACTTTTGATCCCCCTGGCAGGAGGGTCAATGCAGCCAGATTACTGTTACGCCTTAGACAAGACAACCAAACACTTGTGGATTACGCACTAGAGTTCAGGTCTTTGGCGGCAGAGGTAAAATGGAATGAACAGGCTTATATAGACGTATTTTTAAATGGATTATCCGATGTAATACTTGATGAGGTAGCGACAAGAGAGCTTCCCGAGAACCTGGAAGACTTAATTTCCTTTATCTCTCGTATTGACGAACGTCTAAGGGAGAGGCAGAATACTCGAGATAGTACCGGTAAATCTTCCTTTAGACTAGCACCATCATTTCAAATTTCTGAAACCAAAACTCCACAGGTTTCAGAACCTATGCAGTTAGGCCTTACTCGTCTGTCAGAGGAGGAGAGACAGTACAGGAGAAGGGAGGGACTGTGTATGTATTGTGGAGCCAGAGGGCATGTACGTTTGAGCTGTCCCAGTCGTCCGGGAAACGCTTGCACCTAAGTTTCTCTAGAGGACAGACCTTGGGTGTTTCGATTTTGTCCTCTACTCATAACTACAAAGAACATAGACTCCTATTACCGGTCTCTTTAACTTGGGAAAAGGGAACCTTAGAGACTATGGCATTGATAGACTCCGGCGCTGCTGAGAGTTTTATCGACCAAAAGTTTCTCACCAAACACACTATCCCATCCCAGTTAAGGAAGACACCCTTGGCTGTTGAGGCCATTGATGGTAGACCTTTAGTTGAGCCTGTGATTTTCCGGGAGACCACACCTCTTTACTTAACTACTGGTATTCTACACAAGGAGGAAATATCCCTACTACTCATTTCATCTCCTTCTGTTCCCATAGTCCTGGGATACTCCTGGCTTAAGAGACATAACCCCGTTATAGATTGGAGATCAGGGGAAATAGTTTCGTGGGGTCAGGATTGTCAAGAGAATTGTTTAAAGAAAGTGTCACCTCTTTGTAGTGTCAACGCACTTAATAACGCTACCGACTCTACCAAAGTACAGATACCGTCCTTGTATCAAGATTTAAAGGCAGTATTTGACAAAAGGCCACCACATAGGCCTTTTGATTGCAAAATTAATTTACTTTCTGGTACTATGCCCCCCAGGGGTCATGTATACCCTTTGTCTACGAATGAAAACTTAGTTCTAGAGGAGTATATTCGTGAAAACCTAGACAAGGGGTTCATTAGAAGATCCTCCTCTCCTGCTGGGGCTGGATTTTTTTTTGTTAAAAAGAAGGATGGTTCTTTAAGACCCTGCATTGACTACCGAGGTCTTAACAAGATAACCATTAGAAATGTATATCCGATTCCCTTGATCACCGAGCTTTTTGATCGATTAAAAAGTTCTAAGATTTTCACTAAGTTAGACCTTAGAGGTGCTTATAATTTGGTGAGAATTCACGACGGAGACGAGTGGAAAACTGCATTCAATACTCGATATGGGCACTATGAGTATACTGTAATGCCTTTTGGTCTCTGCAATGCCCCGGCGGTATTTCAGGACCTTATTAATGAGGTTCTTAGGGAGTTTCAAGATGACTGTGTGATTGTATACCTTGATGATATACTTATACATTCCAGGGATATTGAAACTCACCACGGACAAGTCAGAAGGGTTTTACACAAACTTCTTCAGCATGGCTTATACTGCAAATTAGAGAAATGCAGCTTTGACCAATCCCAAACTACCTTTCTTGGTTATGTGGTTTCTGGGGAGGGGTTTGAAATGGATCCGGAGAAGCTCCAATCCATATTAGATTGGCCTTTACCTAAGGGTCTCAAGGCTATCCAGAGATTTATTGGTTTCTCCAATTACTACAGACGTTTCATTAAGGGATACTCCTCTATCATTGCTCCCATCACCAATATGACCAAACAAGGGGCTGATACTAAGAATTGGTCTACTGAAGCACTTCTGGCTTTTAAGACACTCAAGGAGCTGTTTGCTTCCGCACCAATTTTAGTTCACCCTGATACTACACTACCTTTCCTACTCGAAGTTGACGCTTCTGAGACAGGTATAGGTGCCGTTCTGTCCCAAAGGTTGGGTGTAGATAAACCATTACATCCTTGTGGATACTTTTCCAAAAAATTGTCAGGTACTGAAAGCAGATATGACATTGGTGACAGGGAACTACTAGCGGTTATAATGGCCTTAAAGGAGTGGAGACATTTATTGGAGGGTACTTTGCATCCTGTTACTATTTTGACAGATCATAAAAACTTATCCTATATTGGAGAGGCTAAACGACTATCATCTAGACAGGCTCGTTGGTCCATATTCCTCACTCACTTCAACTACGTACTCACATATAGGCCAGGTTCTAAGAATTCTAAAGCCGATGCCTTGTCTCGCCAATATGAACCTGCTGCCGTATCTGAGCCGGTTTTGTCCTCTATAGTACCCAAGTGTAACATTATCGCTAACACTACTCTCAAAGTCCATTCTCCGCTACTTGATCAGATAAGGAGCTTGCAGCATCTGGCACCTAGACTGACTCCGGCTTCCAGACATTTCGTTCCTCCTGAACTCCAATTGGAGCTCTTACAGTGTCTTCACGAGAGTAAGGTGGCTGGTCATCCGGGAGTTCGCAAGACGTATTCTTTGATCTCCAAGGATTTCTGGTGGCCTTCGTTACGGAAGGATATTAAGGATTTTATCGGAGTTTGTGAGGTCTGTACTAAAACTAAACTACCGCATTCGCTTCCTTGTGGCCTTCTACAACCTCTGGAAATTCCTGACAAACCTTGGTCCTGTGTGGCAATGGACTTTATTGTGGATTTGCCTGTTTCTAAAAGGCACACTGTTATCCTCACCGTAGTCGATAGGTTTACCAAGATGGCACATTTCGTACCTTTGCCTAAACTCCCGACTTCTCCTGAATTGGCGGAGATCTTTGCTAAAGAGATTTTTCGCTTGCATGGGATTCCTTCGGAGATCACTTCTGATAGAGGCTCCCAATTTGTTTCACGTTTTTGGAGATCGTTCTGTTCTCAATTAGGCATCAAATTGAATTTTTCATCCGCCTATCATCCTCAGTCTAACGGAGCTGCCGAACGAACCAACCAGAAGATTGAGCAATACTTACGTTGTTTTGTTTCCGAACACCAGGACGATTGGGTCGGTTTGATTCCTTGGGCGGAGTTTGCGCACAACAATCTCGTTTGTGACTCTACGCATTCAAGCCCCTTCTTCATGAACTATGGCTTTCATCCATCTATTCTTCCCTCGGTTTCTCCTTCCCAAGGGCGGCTCCGAATTTTGTTCCAGGCGATAGAGTTTGGTTGAGTACTAGGAATATTCGCCTTAAAGTTCCTTCCATGAAATTCGCTCCTCGTTATATTGGTCCCTACAGGATCTTGACTCGAATTAACCCAGTGGCGTATCGTCTAGCTCTCCCAGCTACTTTACGCATCCCGAACTCCTTTCACGTGTCATTGCTGAAACCTCTAATCTGTAACAGATTCTCCTCCACAATCGCCCCTCCGCGCCCTGTTCAGGTAGAGGGTCAGGAGGAGTATGAGGTTAACTCCATTATTGATTCTCGTGTCTCCCGGGGGAGAGTACAATATTTGGTTGACTGGAAGGGTTATGGTCCTGAGGAGAGGAGTTGGGTACCACAAGAGGATGTTCATGCTCCTCGCCTTCGCAGGGCATTTCACTCCCGCTTTCCATCTCGCCCCGGCTCCTTCCGCCCGGTGGGCGTATCTGAGAGGGGGGGTACTGTCAGGGTACCTGAAGCCTCTACCTCTGAAAGAGGTAGAGACTTAGAAGTTTATCCGTCCGGACGGCATGTCTCCTCGGCCCCTCGCGGTTCACTCGGTCTTGCTAACGCCGGCCGCGAGGGAGTCACTTCCTTTTATAGCAGGAGGACCGGAGGTCGACGTCATGACGCCAACCCGGAACGTCCTGTCACTCAAATCTCGGGAGACGAATCAGGACTCGCCGGAGGCGTGTCTTCTCTCCCTAACCAGGATACTTAACAGTGGCTCTCTCATTTACTCATTGCCCTGTCGTGGTTCTAGTCTGCCTAGTCACACAGTGCTTTGTTATTCTCTTGCCTTTTGGTTCTGACCCGGCTTTGGTATTTACTCTCCTGTCTTTCTGTTATCCTTGACCCGGCTTGTCTCTCGCTTACCTGTCTTCTCGTTCCCTCGACCTCGGCTTGTCTCTGACCATTCTATCGTAGTTTTACGTTAAGTCCGGCCATTCTAAGGACCGGTATACGTATCTGCTACTCTTTGTACTCTGCGTGTTGGATCCCTGACCCGATCCTGACAACAACAGACACGCCAACACTCTCCGCCTTCTACACCTCCACCAATTAGCGGATTGCTGGCGAGCACTACACCCAACAACCAGGGACTACACCTTCTATTCACAAACACACTCGACGTACACAAAATTGGATTACTTCCTGATGTCCCACTACAACCTAAACCTGCTTCAAAACGCGGAGATCCTGACGATGACTTGGTCAGATCACAACCCGATACGAATACGGTTGAAATCGCCGTTGTACAGACCCAGGCAGATGTCATGGAGACTAAACGAGTTCATCCTTTCAGACGTGGTGGAGACGGACAAGATAGGCAACACTATAAGGGACTACTTCCACAACAACGAGAGGGGGAACATGATGCCGCTGACGTGCTGGGAAGCGCATAAAACGGTGGTCAGAGGCCAGATCATCGCCATATGCGCAACCCGCAAGAAGGCGGCAGTGCAGGAGACGCTTGAACTAGGCAAAGACATAGCGGCCCTGGAGGCTAGACACAAACGCACCCTCGACGCACAAACGTACAGAGACCTAACGGCCAAACGAACACAACTCACAACACACCTCAACCGAGCAATCCAACGCTCATACCAACACTACAGACACATGATACACGAACATGGAGATAAATGCGGGAGATTGCTGGCGAGCCTTCTGAAACAACGAAAAACACAACTATACATCCCCAAAATAAAGGACGCACAGCAACGGCTCCAACACCTTCCAGACCAGATTGAGACGGAATTCCACACCTACTACCAGGGTCTATACCACCTCCGGCGAGATGAACCGGGAGACCCACGACCTCACAAACTTCGGGCCATACGTAGTTACCTGGACTCGGCTCATATGCGAGAAATTCAGGAGGCCGACCGAGAAGCACTCAAAGCCCCCATCACGCCGGAAGAATTGGCACACGCAATTAAGAAGGCAAAAACAGGCAGAGCGCCGGGTCCCGACGGGTTCCCCCTTCAATATTACAAAGTATATGCGCAAGACATCGTTCCGAAACTACTGCAAGCCCTGAACTCCATCCAAGAAGGGGCCACGCCGACAGCCCAGTTCACCTCGGCGAACATCACCTTACTCCCAAAGGAGGGAAAAGACCCGACACTGTGCCCAAGCTATCGCCCGATATCGGTGCTAAACACGGACATCAAACTCCTCGCCAGCGTCCTGGCATCGCGACTAGCGCCCTTACTACCAGCCACGATCCACCCGGACCAAACGGGATTCATCCCAGGCAGGGAGGTGAGGGACAATACAATACGGGCCCTAAACATCATAGCGCACGTCAGAACCCAACGGCACGGAACCCTCCTCCTGTCTACAGACGCTGAGAAGGCGTTCGACAGGGTGGACTGGGATATGCTAATAGAAACCCTCCATACCATAGGCATAGGGCCGAAATACGGTGTTTGGGTGAGGGCACTGTACACCTGCCCGACGGCACGACTCAGGATCAACGGCGCACTGACGCCGGGACCAGACAAGGCTGCCCACTTTCACCGTTACTATTTGCGCTGACGCTGGAGCCATTCCTAAACAGGATCAGACACAACGCAGACATCCAGGGGCTCAAGATAGGGAACACACACCACAAAACACTAGCGTACGCAGATGACATGCTATTTGTGGTCACGAACCCACAGACCTCCCTACCAGCGATACAGAAAGAATTTGAGGACTACGGGCGGGTGTCAAACTTAAAAATCAATTACTCAAAGTCGGAGATACTGAACTTAACCATCAAGCACGCGGATAGACTGACTCTTCAGAGGCAACACCCATACCGCTGGTGTGACCACCGCATGCGATACCTAGGAATTTGGCTCACCCCAAATCCGACAGACCTGTACACGCAAAACTACCTTCCCATATTGAAAAAAGCAACGGAGGAACTACATAGATGGAATGCCCTATACATCTCGTGGCTGGGGAGGATAAATGCGATCAAGATGACACTACTGCCCAAGCTGCTGTTTGTGTTCCAAGCAGTACCGATACATGCCCCACAAACATTCTTCAGGGCACTGAAGGCAGAGGTCCGCTCGTTTGTCTGGAAAGGCAAGTCCCCACGCATAGCACACACCCAGTTAATCCTACCTAAGCTTCGAGGAGGCCTGGCACTCCCCGACTTTGAGAAATACTATCACGCAACGCACCTGACGAGAGTCGCCAGCTGGACAATAGCCAGCGGCACTAAGCCATGGACCCAACTGGAATCAGACACCATTAACTGTGACCTCCGAACACTACCCTGGATACCCGCGGCGGCATACAGACGCAAACGCATCACCAACCCCTTCGTGGCAGCGACCATGAGGATCTGGCACAGGCAGGGCCACAAACAATACCTGACGACTGACCCTGGCCCGCTGCTGCCACTAAGGGGCAACCCGGACTTCCCAGCGGGAGACCTTGGCCCTACACCGGGCCAAGCAGGACGCCCGGCAATCCCTCGCATGGTGGATGTCCTCGTGCACCCATTTAATATTCGGCAGTTAACAGACCTCTTCCCAGACAGACCACTCACGTTCTCACACACACTGGCCAGAGCACAACTCTCCCAATACGCCAGATCGATCCCGCAAAAGCCATCCCTGATGAGGGAACTGACACAATTCGAACAACTCTGCACGCAAGACGCGGAAACACCTAGAGCCATCTCACAGATATACACTATACTGATCACTAGTAGATACCTACTGGCACCGCCCTGCATAAGGAACTGGGAAGAAGACCTCGACGAGGCTATGTCAGAAGCCGACTGGGACAAATGCCTCACCCTGATACAAAAAACGCCTAGCTCAGCGGGCCTACAGGAAAACTCCTACAAGGTACTTACCAGATGGTATCTGACACCAACGGCACTACACATCAGGAACCCAGACATACCAGACACCTGCTGGAGATGCGGGGAGGAAACGGGCACATTCCTTCATGTCTGGTGGTCATGCACACGGGTACAGCCATTCTGGGACACGGTCAGAGGCATCATACACGAAGTAACAGACGAGATGCTCCAGAGATCCCCAGCAGCCTTTCTCCTCCATCACACCAACATGGCCACACAGTTATACAGCAGATCCATAATACCGCGGTTACTGAATGCAGCCAAAGCGATCATCCCTATCTATTGGAAGCAAGCAAGCATACCACCGATATCAAGATGGGTGGAGGAGGTGGATAACACCAGGAAATACGAAGATATAAAGGCAAACACCCCGAAACTCAGAGACCGATACACCAAACACTGGTTCCACTGGCTGAGAATAACCACATCAAACGACTTCCAACGACACCTGGCCCCGCAATAGCCGGACGGGTCGAGAGGTGGAAGAGGGTGACCGGGGGACCAGACGGGGAGCGGAGAGACGTGGCGAAGGGGGGCAGCAGCAGGGGATGGAGACACGCATAACCCCCCCCCCCAAACCACACTACCTACCCCCCCCATACTGACACCAGACCAGACCCGCTAACGCACCACACAAAACGGACACGGAAGCAAATCTAAAAAAAACAGAATACCAAGCAGTGAGTTTAGAGTGTGAGAAACATTAAACCAACACTTGATATAGGTGCAGCGCTTTCAAAGTATAATGTAAATAATCCTTATGCACTTACCCCTTACAATAGGCACGGGGTGTACATGAAAAATAAACAAAGGAAATATATAGGGTAGTACTGTCAGATAACTTGATAATAGAGTGAAAAATATAAAAGGGGGAACTCACATTGTAAAGAGCCTTTTATACGGGTATAGGCTCTAAACACATCAACCAGTGTGCCTTTCAAGGTAGGCAGCAAAACCTAGGAATAGAAGATGCTCCTTTCTTCCTTCTGTCTGCGAATTATATCTCCAAAATAAAGCACAAAAGAAGACTCCTAGTGCAGATTTATCTTCAATTAAATATTGTAGAACACAGGTATAAATTTGGTGCTCACCTTTTATAGAGCCTTTTGGGGACTGGCTCTAAGTGCTGTAGGCATCAGTGTCAATTTAGAGGTGACACTTCCCTCAGGTGGATACCAGATATATGGAGGAGATGGAGTAAGGGTATTTAAAAAATTACATTTATTGAAAATCACAAGAAAACATATATATATATAAAATGCATACGAAGTAGCATGTATAAGTATACTACTACTAGAATGTCCAATCTCCTCTTCTCCCAGAAACGCGTTTCGCCGTCCTTATCGGCTTCCTCAGTCTGTACTTGTGAGTCTGCTGGTATCCAGTTTATAAAACATCAATTCGCGCCCTTTTCCTCGCCGTCCTGCAGCTGAATTTCATTTCCTGGTTAGATGCCGTCACGTCACTTCCGGTTCGGCTTGTATTGCCGATACATCATTTCCGGGCTCCAGTTGTTCCTACAACTCCCAGCATGCTTCAGTTTGTCCTTCCGTTTTTTTCGAACCTGCATGTAGGGAATGAGCTGTGCAGGAAAAAGGGGTCCTCTACCATTGCTCAAAAGTTGATATGTAATTAATGTATTTCATAAAACTCTCTTCAGAGTAAAACATTTAACAATAGCCATATATCAACTATCCTGGTATATTATAGCATACATATTTTTTCATATTCAACCAGGAACAGCAAATAGTTTTCAAATAATTTTCAGTATGAGGTAGACAGGGATATACAAATGTTAATATTTAAAACATACAATGGTCATTATTAGTTAAAATTTCCATAAAAATTACGTTTGCATAACAAATAAATGAACAATAAATAGTATAAAAAATATATATGGTCGAAAAATGTATTATAAAAAATGACATAACTCAAAATCAACGTTAAGACCAAAAGGAACAAGGGTATTAAGGTTAAAAATCCATTTCATTTCTGTTTGGCCAAGTTTTTTGATTACATCTTCCCCTCTCCAATTTGTCTCCACCTTCTCAATAGCAAAAAATTTTAAAAAACTTGGATCACTATTGTGTAGTGTTTTAAAATGTAGGGATACATTATGTTTTTCATAACCTTTTTTGATATTTCTTACATGTTCACTGATACGTATATGTAGGGGGCGTTTTGTTCTCCCCACATAATACAGATCACATGGGCACTGCAGGATATAGATAACCTTCTTGGAGAAACATGTAGTCATAGTTCTCAATTTATATTCCTTTTTGTTATGGGGGTCTTCAAAAGATGTAAGGTGTCTCTTACTGCTGCTAGTGCCCCTACAGGCCAGACATTGTCCACACCCAAAAAAACCTAACTTATGAAAAAAAGGAGTCGACTTTTTTTCTTTGATGTGGTTTTTAGTTAGAAAACATTTTAGATTGGGAGCACCTCTGTACACAATTTTCGGCTGGTCTGGTAGTATGCTATACAGCATAGGGTCATTTCTTAGTAAGGGCCAGTATTTTTTCATAGTTTTCCTGATTTGGTTGCTGTTCTGATTAAAACCACAAATAAAAGAGATCTCCTTATATTTTTCCTCTTTCTTAGGTTTGTATTCTAAGAGGGATTTACGATCTATATTTTCTATTTCCCTCTCAGTGTTTTGTAGTGCCTGATTTTCGTAACCTTTCTCCAGGAATTGTTCTCTAACTCTATGGACTTGATTTTTAAAAGTGTCTATATCCGAGCAATTCCTCCGAACTCTTAAAAATTGTGACCTTGGAATATTTTTTAAAAACGGAAGGACAAACTGAAGCATGCTGGGAGTTGTAGGAACAACTGGAGCCCGGAAATGATGTATCGGCAATACAAGCCGAACCGGAAGTGACGCGACGGCATCTAACCAGGAAATGAAATTCAGCTGCAGGACGGCGAGGAAAAGGGCGCGAATTGATGTTTTATAAACTGGATACCAGCAGACTCACAAGTACAGACTGAGGAAGCCGATAAGGACGGCGAAACGCGTTTCTGGGAGAAGAGGAGATTGGACATTCTAGTAGTAGTATACTTATACATGCTACTTCGTATGCATTTTATATATATATATATTTTCTTGTGATTTTCAATAAATGTAATTTTTTAAATACCCTTACTCCATCTCCTCCATATATCTGGTATCCACCTGAGGGAAGTGTCACCTCTAAATTGACACTGATGCCTACAGCACTTAGAGCCAGTCCCCAAAAGGCTCTATAAAAGGTGAGCACCAAATTTATACCTGTGTTCTACAATATTTAATTGAAGATAAATCTGCACTAGGAGTCTTCTTTTGTGCTTTATTTTGGAGATATAATTCGCAGACAGAAGGAAGAAAGGAGCATCTTCTATTCCTAGGTTTTGCTGCCTACCTTGAAAGGCACACTGGTTGATGTGTTTACAGCCTATACCCGTATAAAAGGCTCTTTACAATGTGAGTTCCCCCTTTTATATTTTTCACTCTATTATCAAGTTATCTGACAGTACTACCCTATATATTTCCTTTGTTTATTTTTCATGTACACCCCGTGCCTATTGTAAGGGGTAAGTGCATAAGGATTATTTACATTATACTTTGAAAGCGCTGCACCTATATCAAGTGTTGGTTTAATGTTTCTCACACTCTAAGCTCACTGCTTGGTATTCTGTTTTTTTTGGTTTCAACATTTTAGTGGTTTTGGAGTATCCACTATAAGTGCATATAGCAGCTACACTAAATAAGTTTGCACCAAATAAGCGTTAAGCGCCTTATAGCCACACCTTTTTTGTATCTTTCTACGGAAGCAAATCTAGACTGACAGATCTAAACAGGACACCCCCGCTCAACACGGCGGACGGGAAACACCGTACGAACGACACAACCCTACATAATGCCAGAAAGACCCCTGCCCGACGTACGTACACGAACTACCGAGACACACAGAGGGACACCAATGTAAGCCGCCCAGGGAAGGAAAAAGCACACAGGGAACAGAAACCTAACACTTCACAACGATACACACACACATACACTCAACTAAGGCCCGTCAAACCTAACAAAGAGAGATACCAGAATACGGGAACGGGCACCACTCACCGAACACCAATAGGCACAAGACCTCGGCTTAGCCAAATAGGGAACAGCACACGGGAACCGAATCAGCCGCACAGATAGACGCACCACAATAGATTGCCACCCAGGACTGAAGCAACCACCCTTAGCGGCGGAGACACCAATTCGGCTAGAGCACGCAACAACAACCAGAAACCCAAACAAGCTATAACGAAGCAGAATCTAGAGTCCCGCAGCGCCCAGAACACACAAACTACCAAGACACTCATAGCTGTAGGTAGGGCAACATAGCCAGACACACACACAAACTACACCTATTACAAGAACGAACGAGATTAGGGTATAGCCAAACACGACCACAACACAACAAGAGACACAAGGCAATGGATACTCAGCAGCACGGGAAACATACCAAAACATGTACTGGAGTTACACATTACACGGTAAAAAGTTTGAAATATGCCCTTCAGAAGAGAAGGCACTGGGTAGATACACTCTGCCAAAGGTCACCAGAGTAGACAAGACAATGGTGCGCCACGAGCAGTAACAGGGTCAAGTGCGAACAACTGACCAAGCATAAGCAAACTGTATTACACCAACATGAACCAGCTGGCCTCTGCATAGACGACGTAGCGCATAACGACATATACACCGAACATATGCGCCCCTGCGTGGGCAACCTATGCTTACTCATACACGAAGAAGCCACACGCACATATGCTACGGCAACAATAAGTATACAAAAATCTTAAACACACAGCCGTAAAACTAATCTGAGTGCATAGACCAGTTGACAATTTGAACCAAAATGTTATGTCATGTTATACAGGCTAAGACTAATTCGCTTCTGCGTAAGCGACGAACCGTTTACACATTTGTTCACCAATGCTTATGCCCCTGCGTGGGCGAATATTTGCTTTACTAAGACTCAGTTCGATATATGCGTTTATATTGTGACAACAATAAAAATATTCAAAACAAACCTTGCCTCGTGAGAAGCCATTTGCTGAGCCAAATCTGCGGGGTCCATGGCCCTATCGTAATGTAACGAAAATATACCCCAACTCACAGGATTCAACTCGACAAAAGACAACACAGAGGAGAGATACGTCTACCGGACCTTAGAATGGCCGGACTCGACGTATATGAGAGGAGACAGAGTCAGGAACGATCCGAGGTCAAGGGCACAGAGAGACAGCGTAAACTAGGACTAGCCGGGGTCTGGTACACAGTAAACAGCAAGCCGGCAAACAGAACAGATAAGGATAAAGAGATAACGTAGTCAGAAACAAAGCCAAGGTCAATACGAAGGAACACAACTGAACACAACAAGCGCTAAAGGGAACTGAAACAGAAACCACGATAGGGCAGGGAGTAAAGGGAGAGGTAAGTTTAAATACCTTCAACTTATTCTTGATTGGCCCTTGTCATATCCACGCCCCCAATATGTGAGAGGATGGGGAGTGTGGGGTGACAGGGGCCAATGGGAGACCGTTTTGATTTTCGGCTCCCACTTCCCCTTTAAGAGCGTGCTCGTGACGCGCGGCGCGCTCTCAAAGCTAGGCGGGACACGTGACCGCATTCCGCGGTCAGCGCCCGCCATCATCGGCGCTCTGAGCGCGCCAGGAACAGAGGACCTCGGCCGGCCCCCGGACAAGGTAAGTAACGCTACAGTTACATTCACTGCTCCATTCGGATGTCGTGGCAGACATTTATTGGAATTTTTTGTGCGCTTTCGCTCTGCCTCACCACCTAACTGCCCAAACTTGGAGTTGGGGTTTAGTTTTCCTGGTGGCCGGACAGCTCTTAGCTCTTTCAGACATTTCTGCAGAGCTCAATTTGCTTGTCCTCCCTTGCACAATTTTCAGTTCTGTGGGATATTTCTCTTGTCCTCAATTTTTTCAAAACTTGGCCAGATGCTTCATTATCTCTTCAGCAACTTTCTGTTGCTTAAATGGCCATGCTTTTTTGCGTAATCTCCTGCAAGAGACTTTTCGGACTTTAGAACTCTTGACACTGCTGCTTATTAATTTGCTCCGAAAGCCAAGGCCACCCCTTTTTGACATCTCTCAGAGAAGGGAGACTTCCTCCAAGTCTGTGGTATACCCGGCTTTCCCTAGGAGACCTCAACTTTGCCCAGTTGCATGCTTAACACAAACATGAAACTCGTACCATTCTTTTGCATAACCCTTTGATGCCTCAGCTTTTCATCTCTTTCTGCAAGACTCATCTTCCTGCACTGATTCAATAAGCAGTAGCAACAGTATAACTGTGCAGCATAAAAACTCCAATCAAGGACATTAGCATTGATAAAGGGCAATTGCTCGAAACTATTGCAACTTATATTTTGTCCTTCCAATAAATATGGTTACACCCGGGTGTGCACTTTAAATACCAGTTGCGCATTACTCCATTTTTTCTTGTTTGTATATACACTGGAGTAACTACAGTCGGAGTTTTTATGCTGCATGGTTATACTTTTGTTACTGCTTATTGAATCAGTGCAGGAAGATTTTCTGCCTCTACCTCTTAGTGCAAAATGGCCCATTGGGTCAAATGGACTATGTATCTTGTAGGTATTGACGTCTAAGTTTTTTCACCTCACTTAGTACATGGTGCTAGGGCCTCTCATACTTCTGCAGTTGGCAGTTGTTTGGATATCTTGAGAGCTGCTGATGATTTTTACTTAAGATCTATTCAACAGTGATTATTAAAGAACCACTATAGGCACCCAGACCACTTCAGCTCAATGAAGTCTGGGTGCCAGGTCCCTCTAGGGTTAATCCAGCCTCTAGTGGCTATCTCATTGACCGCCGCTAGAGGCGCTTCCACGCTTCTCACTGTGAGAAGACGCCAGCGTCCATAGGAAAGCAGTGAGAATGCTTTCCTATGGACTGACTGCGCGCGTGGGTCTTGCCGCGCATGCGCATTCAGCCTATGATGTCCAAATGAGGAGGAGAGGCCCCAGCGCCGAGGGAGCCCGGCACTGCAGAAAGGTAAGTGTTTAACCTCTTCCTCCAACTTCAGCCCGACGGGAGGGGGGCCATGAGGGTGGGGGGCACCCTCAGGGCACTATAGTGATCCTTTAAGCTGTAGTTGTTCTGGTGACTATAGTGTCCCTTTAATAAAATTCCCAGATTATTTTTTTTTTTATTCTATATTTATGTTGTGCACATATTAACAAACAGGTTTCGGTATGCCACGATAGCTATACCCAACTATAGTAATGCAGTCAAGGAACAACCGTAGCATGGCATGCATTTACATGGCACATTTTTCATTTTTAAGTGTTGTCGTTAAGGAGGAGTATAGTGTGTCACAGACTATGTGTGATGGTGGATATATAGTTGCTCATCCATCTCCGGGCACTCTTATGCATCTCTGGCGTGTTGTGGCCTAGATTTAACTGGGATACAGTGGTGCTGAGCTGCGTTCTAGAGTGTGTCCCAGCTAGTGTGTGTGCCGGAGAATGTTATAGGATCATTGCTGACCGCCTCCGGTACTTGTCAAATCAGTGTTATACGTACTTAGGTCCTAGGAGGTGTGTGTGGGGGGTGGTATAAGTGGCTCATGGGGAGCTGTCGAGCTACAGGTGGGCTGTTGGTGTACGAGCTCTCTTCTGTGTGTATGTTAGTGGGGCTAGGTGTGAACATGGGGCTTAAGTGTGTTTAGCAGGGAGCTGAAAAGTTAGTAAAACATTAAACATTATAGACTTTAAGTTCTGGTGCCCTAGGCTGTGCCTAAGGACGTGTGAATAGCGGACTGTCCATCTAATCAATGTCCTCAGGTGGTGGCTGCTGCAATTCCTCCCTTATTCGGCCGTCAGGGGGAGAACGGAATCACTGCGCCCGGGTTCCATTGGTGTGGAATGCGGCCTGCTGTTTCTGCTCCAGGCGGTGACAGGACGTCGGGTGAAAGGTTGAGGGTGGGCAGTGTGGCCTTTGCTTCTTCGAGATCTCTGATCTGGAGCTTGTTCCCTCCGTGTTGGATCATTAGGGTACGGGATTGCCGCCACTGGTATGGTATCTGCTTCTGTCGGAGGAGTGATGTGAAGGGTCGGAGCGACCTTCTCCAAGCTAGCGTACTCCCTGATAGGTCCGGGAAGAAGGTAAGTGACATGTCTTCAAAGTTATATGGCGCGTGGTCTCTGACCGCCGCCATCACCGCTGCTTTATCTTTCCCGCTCATTAGTTGGATGACCATGTCCCTCGGTACGTCGTCCGGTGCTCGTGGGGATTTGGGTACCCGAAAGAACCCCTCTATTCCCACCAGCTTGCCCTGTCTCGGGGAGAGTATAGTGCCCAGTAGGCGCCTTAGGAGGTGCGGTAATTCCGCTGTCGGCACTCCGTCCGAGATGCCCCTGATTTTGATATTATTTTTCCGCCTCCAATCTTCCATTGCGGAGAAGCGGCGTTCAGCTTGTTCGCTGTGTCGCTGGAGCCCCCGAACAGCCTCTTGAAGTGTGGCAATCTGTTGGGCCTGGGTATCGGACGTGGCTTCCACTACCGCCAGTCTGCCCGTAAGGCCTTGCAAATCCGTGCGGATCAATGCGACGTCCGTTTGGATGGTCTTCTGGAGATCCGCCAGGAGTGCTTTCAGCACTGCTGCCGTCACTGGAGCGTTGTCTCGGTCGGTGTGCTGTTGAGCCACTCTTGGGCTCGCAAACGGGATCTCGCTGTCCTCATCAGGGACAATGTCATCTGAGAGGTCAGAGTACGTTGCAGGGTGGTCGGCCATCTTTGGTCTCGACCCTCCGATGGCCTGCCGCAGCATGTCTCCGATATCGAAGCCCATCCGTGGCTTTTCTGGCTTCATCTTCTTTGATTTGCGACCCATGGCGTATCCACTGTCTCGTGGGGGGTTCCCCTGTTGTGGGTAGCTGAATTTTAGGGTCTTGTGCAGTATTTGTTTGGGTTTTGCGGTCAGAGCTCAGACAATGTGCGGCCATTCAGCTCGGCTGCTTGGCTCCGCCCCCAAATTCCCAGATTTTACTGTTAACATGACGTAAAGTCATGATTTTATTAATGACATGGATATGAGTATTATCCGCTCCTCCCATCCCTGGAGGATTATCCTTTGCTTCTAGGTGAGTGGTTTGATTTCTCTTTATGGTAAGTCCCCAGTAACCAATTATGATAGGCCTGTCCCCATCAATCATGCTTAAAGTTGTAAATTTGTTTACATATCTTTGTTATGGCTAATTGTTATGCTGAATACTTGCTAATTATGTGTAATTTAATTACTTCATTGGTATTACCATATTTTCTTTTCTCTCACGTCTAGCTTAAATAACATAATTTTCAGTTTACAAATAAAAATCCATTAAAAATAATGCCTCGGTTTACAAATCTTTTTTGCAATACAAAGCAAGTTTCCCCAGGACGAGGGTGGAGGTGTTGAAACGGCTTTTGCATCATTTTTAGAGCCGTTCTGGAAATTGTTTGCAGTTGTTTTGGGACTTATTTGAGCATTTCTCAAGCTGTGGAAAGTAGGGAGCTGAGCTTCGTTGTTTGCATGCCTTTTATTGTGTGTTCTGCATTGTGGGTTGGTTTCCATGCCAGCTCATTTTGACTTTTTTCTGACCTCCAGAACGGATGAATTGGTTTTCAATGCATTCCTATGGGAAACCGCGTTTCGATTTACAAATTTTTCGCAATAAGAAACGTCCCGGAGAACGCATTAAATTCGTAAACCGAGGTCCCACTGTAGTTTTAAATGTTTTTTCTTTGCTGCTGAGGGAAATAATGAAAGAGTGCAGCATAATAGAATAATTCTTGCCTCTGTGTCCTTATTAAAATCATGATTTTCCGTCATGCTAATAGTAAAACCTAGGAATTATATGATATTGGCAGGGGTCCGCAACCTGTGGGCCGCACCAGATCCGACCAATGCAATACAGAGGCCCATCACTGTATGCTTTGAAATACTAGGCATCCAGCCCTCTGTCTGTCCTGTCACACCACAGAGCCGAGCGGTAGATTTCTTAAATTGTAAAGAAACTGGCAGTTACAAATGCCCTAATGGTAATAACATTTCTGCAAGGTAAAGTAACTAGCGCTCTCAAATAGAAATTACTTTGAGTTAAGACCAAGCAAAATAACTCAAAAGTGGATAGCGCTTTAAGAAAATTTAATTAAATGTGCATGCAAATAAACAAGCTGCAATCACAAAGTTATCCAAAAAACAAAAACAAGTGGTGCTCTATAAATTATACTTAACATCTATTGATCAAATGAATTCAGAAAAAAAAATAACAAAACACAATCTAATGCAGATTATCCTTATTATAGATATAAAATAAGCAATATACACATATGTGGGTTGCAATTACATTTACAGAGCCAGGGCACGGAGGGTCACCCTACCTGAGGCTGAGTATCAAAAAATGCCCTTTCGGATGACCAAAATTTAAACCATGGCACAGCTTAGAACAGAATGCAAATTTGATATATAGAGCCTTAAAAGTTGCAGATTTGGCACAATAGATTGTGTGTCCCGTTGCACACATGACCCAAGCATGTTTGCATCATTGTGTATGTAAGGAAGTGAAACACCCTAAAGACACAGTCTCAAAGTAGCCAGCATGGGAAATTCTGATGATGTCACCAAGGAGGCGGATCGAGGACAGGAAATAAGAGGAGGAAAGCAACCTAAATGGTGGATTTAACACTATAGGGTCAGGAGCACATGTTTGTGTTTCTGACCCTATAGTGTTCCTTTAAGGTGTTGCAACGGCCCAGTCAAAGTCCAGACCTCAACCCAATTGAAATGCTGTGGCGGGCCCTTAGGAGAGCTGTCCATAAGCACAGGGCCGTCTTTAACGAGGGGCAAACGGGTAGCTACCCAGGGCCCAGTTACTACTGGGGGGCCCAAGGCAGCTGCCCCGTGGGCCGCCCACTGCCTGCAATAATTTTTTTATGAACGCGTTCAGTGCTCACACCGGGTCATCCGTCGGCACTCACGTGGAAACTTTTGTTGTTAAACTATGCGATCTTATAACTTGTGTGTGGCGTGATGTCTCACATTGAGACAGTCACACTAGGGCCTCACTGTGACTGCGCTGGCAGTCTATACCTCCCTCCCATACGTGCAGCCAACGTGTGTCATATTCAGGACAGAGGTCAGTGTGCAGCCCCCCCCCCGGCCAACTTCACAGCAAACCTCAGCCCCCCCAGCCTCCTACATAGCCTTCCCTCCGACACCCCCAACCACCGACACAGCCACCCCTCTGGCACCCCCAGACACCTACACAGCCCCCAGTCAGCCCCCCCCCCCAGCATATACTTATATAAATATTTGCAGCCCCCAGCAACATATACAGTCCACCCAACATATATTATACAGCCCCCAGCACATATACAGTCCCCCCCACCATATTTTATACAGCCCCCCAGCACATATACACAGTCCCTACCACATATTTTATACAGCCCCAGCACATATACAGTCCCCTCCACATATTTTACACAGCCCCCAGCACATATACAGTCCCCCCACCATATTTTATACAGCCTCCCAGCACATATACAGTGTCCCACCATATTTTATACAGCCCCCCGGCACATATACAGGGCCCCAACATATTTTATACAGCCCCAGCAGTCCCCCCAACATATTTTATACAGCCCCCAGCACATATACAGTCCCCCACCATATTTTATACAGCCCCCAGCACATATACAGTCCCCCAACATATTTTATACAGTCCCTTAACATGTTTTATACAGCCCCCAGCACATATACAACCCTCAGCATATACCTATATATATATTTTTACAGCCACCCAGCCATAGCATGCATATATATATATCATTTTATTAATATTATATAAACCAGCTATATATATTATATAAACCAGGTATATAATCTGTGTGTGTGTGTGTGTATGTGTATGCATATGTGTGTGTGTGTATATATGTACATATATATACACATGTGTTACTGCAGGGGGGTGGAGCGATGATGTGATGTGCACGTGGTCACGCCGCGCGAATGAGGGAAGCAGGAACAAGGAAGCGCCCTTCTAACCCCAGGTGATGAGCGGCGGGAGAATGTGGAGACCGAGGAGAGAGTGATATGAACGGGAGGAAAGGAACGCGATATGGTAAAAACTTGTTTTGCCGGTAGCTCGCACCGAAAGTTGGACCTCCACTGACGGCCACTCTGCTTAGCCGCGAGTACATCCCTATATCGAAGACTTTACCGCACGGTGGTGAAAGGAGGGGGATATAAGGAAAGATAGGAGAGAGAGAGAGGAACAGAGAGAAATAGCAACACCTGGTCGGGCTGCTATCAACAGCGGTGATTATGTGTGCTCTCCTGGCCTTGGCAAGCGGTGACTACTTATGCTACTTATGCTATTTATGCTTAAAGTCTGCTGAAGGTTTAAATAAGATATATACACCTAATGCTACACTCAGAAAAGAGATATAAAAGTGTTAAAGGAACACTGTAGTCACCTAAATTACTTTTGCTAAATAAAGCAATTTTAGTGTATAGATCATTCCCCTGCAATTTCACTGCTCAATTCACTGTCATTTAGGAGTTAAATCACTTTGTTTCTGTTTATGTAGCCCTAGCCACACCTCCCCTGGCTATGATTGACAGAGTCTGCATGAAAAAAAAAACTGGTTTAACTTTCAAACAGATGTAATTTACCTTAAATAATTGTATCTCAATCTCTAAATTTAACTTTAATCACATACAGGAGGCTCTTGCAGGGTCTAGCAAGCTATTAACATAGCAGGGGATAAGAAAATCTTAATTAAACAGAACTTGCAATAAAGAAATCCTAAATAGGGCTCTCTTTACAGGAAGTGTTTATGGAAGGCTGTGCAAGTCACATGCAGGGAGGTGTGACTAGGGTTCATAAACAAAGGGATTTAACTCCTAAATGGCAGAGGATTGAGCAGTGAGGCTGCAGATGCATGTTCTATACACCAAAACTTCATCATTTAGCTAAAGTTGTTCAGGTGACTATAGTGTCCCTTTAAGGTGTCCCTATCATATGGTGTGGATATTGGACGCTTTTTTTTTTTTTCCTCTCTCCTCTTTTTGGTACTTTTTTCCACGCGCCCTCAAGTTTACCGTTGGTCGTTATTTATTTTTTTTAGTTTATTTTTTTTAATTTTTTTATTTATCTCTCTCATCCTCCACAAATAACGACATGTGCATTGTATATTCACAGTGACACAAAAGTGAAATAAAATAGAGCCTACTAGAGTGAGAACATCACATCAGCTAGTACGGTCTTAATTAGCCATTAGAAACATCATAATTCTAAACTGTCATACTGCCAGTACACGATGGCATAAAAAAAAGTGACACTAAAACCAATGCTAGAAAAGACAGAGAAAAAAAGCTGAAATAAAGGCTGAATTAAAGTCAGAGAAACGCCTGTCAAATTATTTTCTATCTCGGGGCGAGGCCGGACCGCCGACCAGGATGGTCGCACGCAAGACCAGCTCCAGCAACTGCAGCCTAATTAAGCTACAAAATTAAGATTTCCAGCGTGAAAAACGTTCAGCGACGGCGGCCCTTACCGGGTGGAGAGCACCAGAACCAGGGCGAGGCTGACCCGAAGGGTTTTAGTCCCCTGGAGGAAGAAACCTCACTGGCACACAGAGGCCTACTCCGGCGGTGAGTGAGGCAGACGGCCGCTGCCCAGCTATCCCGCCTATCGGTGCTCCGCCAAGAGCCAGACCCGCGAGGAACCGGCTCCGTTCCCCCCCCTTTGGACCGGGGGGGTGATCCCGGTCCTCACCCTTGAGCCCTGACCAACACACAGCACCCAAGATGCCGCGGCAAAGGCGCCCCCGACCCGCAATGGAAACTCCGAAACTAAGATGGCGGAGGCCACGTGTGCGGGTACTGAAACTAACATCTACCTGCTTACCCGGAGCGGCAACAACCAGGAGGGATTGAAGGCACTTGCAACACAGTCCACTACTGCAGCCACCCACGGACACCCCTGTGTTTAAACGAGCCACACAGACCTCGAAACTGAGATATGAACAGGGATGAGGGAAAAGACCGCGACAGGCAGCGGGGAAGGAGGCTAAACAGACAAACATCGGCCACACAGAACAGACAGCAGGACCCTGAACTGCAAATGGTCACTACTCTGATAACGCGATCCAGAGGTACCCTGCCGAGTGACCCTGACGGAGACACGCCACACTCAGGCAGCCGACCTGCGGCGGGAACACGCTGAGTCCAAACCAAGCAGAGACTATTGAGATACACGAGAGAACACTTTGAAAGCAAGTCTCATTGCCACACAAAGTTAGTCTATAACCCTGGACTGTACGAGTAATTGGGGGGCGAGGGGGGGATACCTAGCACTCATTAGCGTCAGTTAATAGTATATGCATGTTGTCTACTTCTCTATGCATGACACACTAATCTGTATGCACACTCAGTTTGGCATGCCCTTTATGTTTTGAAAGCCTAGGGGGTTCAGTATACTGCCTATTCAGTCTTGCTGACTGTTCACTTATCTGCCTAATCTACTTAATTACCACCTGACATGTCTGCTGTATTTCACCCACATATTAACTACGTCGCAGTAATTGTCAACCAATGTTTAATCACTATTATATATGTTGGAACAGCAGACACACTCCAAGTTAGCTTGAATTAGCTTGTTCAATATTTTGCAACCATCTTGATACTTATCCTGCCTACCAAACAAACAAAGAATCGTTTACACTTTAAAGCGAGGACACTCAACGTAAATGTTAAAGTAATATTCTTAATCGATCGATATCCTTTTGTATTACCTAATCAAAAAAAAAATGTGCTCTGTTTCTCTATTACCCAATGTAACAAATGTTTTGAAACCTACGTATGGAATGCCGTTGGGGTACCATATGTAAGCATGTAACTACCATAAGCACTGCAAAAATAAAGATTTACAAATTATTTTCTATCTCAAGATAAGGAAAGGAGATTGAGTCAACCGGATTTTACTAAGCCTGGCGGAGAGGAGATGGCGAGTTCAAGCCAGGCTGATGTAAGTGGAGCGAATCAAAACTGCATTTCTTCACCAACTGATTCGATAAATATCGATAGAGTTACTCTGAATAGCTGTTTTGATACTCAAATGGAAAAGATAAAAAGTGAAATTCAGGCTAACACTATAACTTTTAAAGATGAAATAACGAAATTGAATATAAAGATCACGTCTATGGAAGAAAAATTGGAATATTCGTTGGTACAAAATAATATGATGGAGGAAAAAATAAACTCTTTGGGGCAGAGATTAGACCTCCTAGAAACTAAATTGGTGGACTGGGAAGATAGGTCCCGAAGAAAGAATATCAGGATTAGGGGAATTCCGGAGAATATTTCCTATCAACAGCTAACTGGCTATCTGTTAGAATTCTTTAATTTTCTAGATATACATTTGGAGAATATCCCATTCGTCTTTGAGAATGTCCATAGACTACTGATACCGGAGAAACTGACGGAAGCGAAGCACAGAGAGATGGACACAGGTTTCTTCAGGAAGGAAGAGATTCTTTATTGGATCACCGATCGGGACTCAGAGGGACTAGCGTCACCAAAATACAGCAAGTTCTGAGCCCCGGACAATAGTGCAGGCTCCTTATATAGGCACATAACTCCTCCCATATTAAGCTCCACCCGCACATTCTCTTAACCAATCAATACAAATAAGAATTAACTTCCTGTTTGACCGCATGGCTTGTCCAGCACAATGGAGGAGGGGGAATACTACATCCTGTATTCTTGCACATGCTCCGTACACTACTGATCGTATCTTGCCTCGTGCAACCAACTGATCGATACATCAGCATATGCACGTACACATGCCACGTGGTAATCTCGGCCTACTAAATTTATTTTTACCGAGATGCCACCACATTCCCCCCTTTGATGCCTCTTGATATTTCACAATTACTTGAGGCATCACTTAACCTTGGTTTGCATACACCGCAAGTTACCTTGAACCAGACCAGACTTATCTTATGATGTGAATCTTTTAACACTCATCTTCCTGCATTGGTTCTCCCTGATCTAGAGCCTTATACTTATAAATCGCCATTATCTGTGCAGCAGCCTTCCTCTCTGCTATATTTTCTATCAGGCTTTGCACAGACCTAACTACTAAGGGTATAAGACACGGCAGGAGTAGACACAACATTAAAATCAGTAGGACTCCACCTACCACTGCCTTAAGCCCTCCAAACCACTCATACCAGCTACCAAACCAACTACTTGGATTATACCCTTTCCATACCTGAGTAGGCACATGCGCTAGTTTAACCATATGGCTAGTAAGCTCAGCTATTGCTTGCCCTTCGTCATCTATTTGAAGACAGCAATTGCTCAGGTTAAACTTCCCACATACACCTCCCTCTACTGCCAAAAGGTAATCCAAGGCTAATCTATTTTGGTAGACTGCCGTCCTCATCCTGGTGTTATGCTTCGCTAGAAGATTGAGCGCTTGTGATGTCTCGTTGGTGATAATCTCAACCACCGCCTGTAATCTTATAATTCGGTTGAGCATATAAATAGGGGTTCTGTAACCAAAGGTACCATCCTCAGCCCACGTGGCTGGCCCATAATAATCTATGATACGCTGGGGCGGCCATTCATCATCTTCCCAGGCGCCTATCTCTATGGGCCCCCTTTTCTTCCTATGATTCACATCATACACTTTAACACCTAAAGTCTCACCTGTTTCAATCGGTAACAAGAAGAAGGATGGTTTGAGCATACCCAACACACATGCCCCTTCCCAGTCCTGTGGCAACTCCGAATAGGCTTTCTTACCACAGATCCAGTACAAATTTGCTGGGGCTCTCCAGGTAGATGTGATGGATAAATCAAACCACACATCCTTTAAATTGGCGTATCTAGCAAACGGGTTAGATGGTTCTGAGACATTTGAAGCCGACCACCAAGTTGTATTCTTTGTATCATCATCATAAGCTTTTTGCCCTAGACAAGTTAATTCTCCTACAGAAGTGTTATACATTATTCCTTTCCTTGCTATGCAAACATAACCTATGATGGAGGTCTTTAATCTCCACTCAGATTTACCTCTAACACTCATATGATAATCGGCTTGTGTAGATATTAGTTGGTCAACTGCCTCAGAACCGGACATTACCTCCTTTGCTTCCCAAGGCCATTGGTCTCCCATGTTAGTACCTCCACACACATAGCAGTTGGTAACATTAAGACTACCGGCAATACTTTCAGCTAAGTCAATGAACAGGTTTTTAGCATTATGGGGGATCTTATTATCTATACTCATCTCTTCATAAAAGGAATGGTATACTTGATGAGTTTGGGAGGATACCGTATCAGTCTCTATCCCTATAAACAATACTGTCCCAGGATCTAAACCCGTCCCGTATATCTGAAACCCAAATAAATTGCCATATTTGTCTAAGAACTTGTCGGGGTTATTTATAAGTATATGGATGGGATTACATTCCATAGACTTACAATATGGGCTAGTCGGCAACTTAGTCACTATCATGTCTTTGTCTACTGTCTGTCCCCAAGTCGCCCACCCCACACAAGACCAATATGGGCAGAAGTTATAGTCTTTATTTGGGCATCTAGGACTCACATATTTATTTTTACTACTGGGACAAATATATTTATCATTAGACCCATACGTCCTCTCCCATCTAAGATCCCCACATACATTCCACGGCTTTCTACCACTCGATATCGCTTTACACGCATCAAATAGCAGAACACCCGAAGAATGTACGGATTCTAACACCGTTTTATTAATTAGGGTCCCCTGAGGATCTCCATTCCTGAGAGTCAACCAAATTGTACGAGGTTGATACTCCGGACTGAAGCACTTAGGTTCTCCTACTCCTAAATGGCACACACTATAGTCTATATTTAAGTATCTACATCTCGATACATCTCCTTTACACTCGTATTGTGAATGCCAAATTAGGGTTTGGGAAATATGGTTACCTGTTCTCGTAGTCTTAATGCATACCTCACAGCTAGGAGTGTCGGTACCTCTACCTTCCTGAATATAAAAACACACATAAATAAACACTATCAAAAACACATCTTTCGCCGTCATCCTCAGTCTTCGTCCGTGCGAAGGCACCTCAGCTTCCAGGATGTAAGGGCTGCAGGGAATGGAGTTCTGCTCGTCTTCACAGGAGTCCCTTCGAGACTTTCCCTGGCTTATAAACTATACGTCGGTGGGCGGACAGGCTTTATTATGGCCTTCTCACTCACGCACCAAATCCCAAAAATAATAAAATTTGTAATCCACAATAATTCCTCGTTACTCCGACTGAGTAGTGCGTTTTAACCGGATCTTGCAGGGATTCTCTGGATCTGCTGTAACTTGCCAAGAATCGACTGCTGCTGGTTTAACCCTGGAGTGATGTATCCACGGAGTCACTTCGGCTACTTTTATCGCTGTAGGGGTAGACAAAAGAACAACATAAGGACCTCTCCACTTGGGCCCTAACGGTACATTATTCCACTCTTTAATCCACACTTGATCTCCTGGATGATAACTATGAACAGGGGGATAAATATTCACAGGTAATCTATCTTGTACCCATTTCTGTACCTCCTCCATAGTCTTACCCAACTCTACAACCTGCTGCCGGGTAATTCCTTCTCCCAACTGACTCAAATCCCCCCTTAAGTTACCAAGTACGGGAGGTGGTCGCCCATACATGATTTCAAAAGGAGAGAGGCCCATCCTTCTGGTAGGGGTAC
Organism: Pelobates fuscus; assembly: GCF_036172605.1. Classification (NCBI taxonomy): domain Eukaryota; kingdom Metazoa; phylum Chordata; class Amphibia; order Anura; family Pelobatidae; genus Pelobates; species Pelobates fuscus. Next base: position 163,013,704 of record NC_086317.1, on the reverse strand, counting down.
TGCGGATTCGCAATAGAGCTATGGGTAAGAGAACGTTCCACTTAAGTTGGGTTTCCTGACACATTTTAGCCAACTGGTTCTTAATAGTTCTATTCATTCTCTCTACCTTACCAGAGCTCTGGGGTCTATATGCAGTATGAAGCCTCCACTTTATACCAAGCATATGAGTCAGTTGTTGTAGGCACTGATGAACAGAAGCTGGACCATTGTCCGATCCTATAGAACAGGGTAGTCCATATCGGGGTATTATTTCTCGTAGCAGGAATCTCACAACTTCTCCTGCTTTCTCTGTACGAGTAGGACATGCTTCTACCCAGCCTGAATAGGTGCACACAATTACCAGCAGGTAACGATGTCCACCCGATTTAGGCATCACTGTAAAGTCTATTTGTAGATCGGACATGGGGAGTCCCCCCATAAACTGGACTCCTGGTGGCTTTACTGGTCCTTGTCTTGCATTATTTTTAGCACACGTTACACATCTTCGTACAATGGCCTGAGTCAAGTTGGACAATCTTGGTATGTAGAAATGTTTTCTGAGAGATTCTTCAGTACTGTCTCTCCCAGAATGTGTCCCGTTATGATAATTTTGGACAATTTCTACCGCTAGTGATGCTGGTATGACTATTCTTCCATCTTCTAGCTGATACCACTTGTTCTCCAAATACTTTCCTGGTTCAGTCTTTAACCACTCCTCTTCTTAAACTGTATAAACTGGAGTCCATTGGGACAGTGGAGTTGGTATAAGAGCAGCTATATGCCCCACATACTCCTGTCTTCCTGATTCAGCAGCACGCTTGGCTGCACTATCTGCCATCCGATTTCCCTTGGTTACATCACCATCTCCTCTCAGATGCGCTCGACAATGTATGATACCGACTTCTTTCGGTTCCCACACTGCTTCCAATAGTTGTAAGATTTCAGCTGCGTATTTGATTTCTTTGCCTTCTGAATTCAGTAGTCCTCTTTCTTTATACAAAGCTCCGTGGGCATGAGTGGTTAAAAACGCATATTTGGAGTCCGTGTAGATGTTCACTCTTAAACCTTCAGCCAATTGTAACGCTCGTGTCAGTGCTATCAATTCTGCCTTTTGTGCTGATGTTCCTTTCGCCAGTGGCCGAGCTTCTATCACCTTGTCTATTGTTGTCACTGCATATCCTGCATAGCGGATCCCTTCTTTCACATAACTACTGCCGTCAGTATAATATTGAACATCGGGGTTCTGGATGGGAAAATCACGAAGATCTGGTCTACTTGAGAATACTTCATCCATTACTTCCAAACAATCATGTTGACTTTCAGTAGGTTGTGGCAAAAGGGTAGCTGGATTTAAGGTGTTTACAGTCTCTAAATGCACTCTGGGGTTTTCACACAACATTGCTTGATACTTGGTCATACGGCTGTTACTAAACCAATGATTTCCTTTGTAATCCAACAACGTCTGTACTGCATGTGGGACTCGTACATAAAGTTCTTGACCCAGAGTGAGTTTATCGGCTTCAGCTACTAGCAGGGCGGCTGCAGCTACAGCTCTTAGACAAGGTGGAAGTCCGCTGGCCACTGCATCCAATTGCTTAGACATGTAGGCAACAGGTCTTTGCCATGATCCCAAGTACTGTGTCAATACTCCCACAGCCATTCTTCTTTGCTCGTGTACATATAAGTAGAATGGTCGTGTGTGATCAGGTAGACCTAATGCTGGGGCACTCATCAAAGCCTTCTTCACATCTTCAAATGCCGTTTGCTGTTCTTGGGTCCATAAGAAGGGGTCGTGCTCTGTACCTTTGATAGCTGCGTACAGAGGTTTTGCCAGTATCGCGTAGCTGGGAATCCATATCCTACAGAAGCCTGCTGCCCCCAAGAATTCTCGCACTTGTCTTCTATTCTTGGGTATTGGTATTTGGCAGACAGCTTCTTTTCTCTCTGGCCCCATAATTCTTTGACCTTCAGAGATATGGAATCCCAGATATTTGACAGTTGGCAAACACAACTGAGCCTTCTTTCTAGACACCTTGTATCCTGCCTTCCAGAGAATGTGTAGTAGATCGTGCGTTGCTTGCTGACAGATCTCTTTTGTAACTGCTGCTATCAACAAGTCATCTACATATTGTAACAATACACACTCTCCTGGGATGGACTCGAAATCCAGTAGATCTTGACTTAGGGCTGAACCAAATAGGGTAGGTGAATTTTTAAACCCTTGGGGCAGTCTTGTCCAAGTCATTTGGCGTTTTGAGCCCGTTACAGCGTTCTCCCATTGGAAAGCGAAAATACATTGACTTTCAGCGGCAATTCGGAGGCAAAAGAAGGCATCTTTGAGGTCTAAGACTGTAAAGTAGGTAGCCCCGCCCGGAATTAAAGCAAGCAGGTTATATGGATTGGGCACAACTGGATGTATACTAACAACCGCATCATTGACTGCTCTCAAGTCCTGCACAGGTCGATACTCATCTGTACCGGGCTTTTGAACAGGCAGCAATGGGGTGTTCCAGGGGGAAGTACAGAATTTTAGGATACCATACCGTATGAACTTATCCAGATAGGATTGGATGTTCTTCTTAGCCTTCTGCGGGATGTGGTATTGTCTTAGGCTCACTGGATAAACCCCAAGTTTTAGTTCAATTTTTATAGGTGGAATATTGCGGGCCAGTCCTGGTGGGTTGTTCTCTGCCCAAACTCCTGGTATGTTAAATAATGTCTCATCACTCCTAGGGTTTTGGCTAGTCAACGCTGTATAAAGTCGCCACTCTTCTTCCTTTGGTACGGATAATGTCATGATACCTGAAGGTCCATTAAACTTTAAAGATGTTGTTCCATTTGGTAGGAACGTAATCTGCGCTTGTAATTTTGATAGCATATCACGTCCCAGCAATTGGACTGGACATTCAGGCATATAAAGGAATTGATGTTTTACTACGTGGCCTCCCAATGTACAGAGTCGACTTTTAAGAACCGGTTTTTCAGCACTTCTTCCAGTTGCTCCTATCACAGTAATAGTCCTTCCAGATGGAGGAGCAACTAGATTAGTCACCACTGAATGTTCAGCACCAGTGTCGATCATGAACGCACTCCTTTTTCCCCCTATTGATACATCGACCATAGGCTCCGCTCGACCAAGGGGGATGGAGCCCGGTCGGTATCAATAGTCCTCCATGACCGTGTCAGCCAATCCTACAAAGTCCCTACCTTCTCTATCGCGGGACCTTTGCGCTGCTGGAATATACCTGTCTTCCCTAACACTTCCTCTGTTCCCATTATTCCCTCTATTACCATTACTCCCTCCGGGGCCTCCTCTACCTCTCGCTCTGCCTCTAAAGTTTCCATAACCTATCCTAGGTCTGTCTTTCTCACACTGTTCTCTTCGAGGACACTCATTTCTCCAATGCCCTTCTTCCCTACAGTATGCGCACTGATTTCTACTTAGAGGTTCCTCATTCCATCTACTATCGCCTCTATCTGGGCCCCGTCTATCTACGCCTGCGATCGCTACCGCTAGCATGTCTGCCTTTCTACGCATCTTGCGCTCTTCCTCTTTCTTACTTTCTGTTTCCCTATTCATATAAACCTTATTCGCTACCTCCATTAGTTGGGTGATTGACATACCTGCAAACCCTTCTAACTTTTGTAGCTTGCGCTTGTGGCGAAACCGAACTCGCCACGTGTCCTTGGAGGGGGCTGCTTGCCCGCCTCTTGCCTTTGGACTATGGACCAGACTTTATGGGAATGTGATACCCCAGATAGCCATACCATGGAGCCTATCTATATAATGAAAGACTATGGGAAAGACTTTAGCTCCATGGCAATTGTACTGTGTGAGTAGGATCTGCGCGCTATTCTGTAGTTTTGTGCGTGCAGATCCCAGCTATCTGGGGATAGGTGAAATGTCTGTGTGTTATGTGTAAATGTGACTTTATGTATTTTAAAGTGTTTTATGTTGTTTTGCAACCATGTGGTTAATGGAGTCTGCCTTTAGTCCTGGGTAATTGGATTACTTCTCCAATTAACTCCAGGGCAGAAGGGAGGAAACCAGGGTGCATTGTGGGGATGTTTTTCTGCCAGCCAGAAAGGAACAAAAGATACTTTTAGTAACTTTTTAACCCCTGGTCGGATTCATGCCATTTTTTAATATGTTGTTCCCCTGAATGGATTGATTGTGGATATGTATTTTTATGTGAATGTGATGTATGGTTTTAAAGTTATGAAAGTTGTGTAAAAGTATATGTTACACTGTATGCATAATGGGATTATGTGTCACACTAAGGGGAGGGGATGTGTGGGAGGTAACATCTATGTCATTGGTTCTTTTATGCCTCCCCCTGGGTGTGGCCTGTATGTGTGAGTTGGAAATAAAAGCCAGGCTGGATGAGCCAGTCCAGAGTTCCTGTTTTAACCTCAAAGTGATGTGTCGTCTCATTATTGGGGGAAGGATTTATTGTATGCTGTTCCAGTTGACTGCTAGGAGTACAAGCCTATTCGTATGGTTCCTATTCAATGGTCTACAGCATTCATATGCTTGGGAGAATTTAAAGGTTTCTCGGATTCGGTGATTGTGGTGTCTGCCAGAGTGCTTGGAGTCCTCAGGAAGCACTAGGAGCATCCATTAACGGAGGTACCAAGTCGGGGTGCCAGGCGATCCGTTACATTGGTGGCAAGCGGTGGGATGGCGTCCTAGTGCGAGGTAAAGCAGCTCAGAGACACTGTTTGGATTTACAAATTGAGGGCAACGCTAGCACTCGTGCAGCGCCCCTGGGAGCAGACTAGTATGGAAGGTTCTGGCTCTGGAGATGATTGGCTGGCCGAGGTGAGGCAGCGAGTGGCCGAGTATGGGGATGATATACCCATGGAGACACGCCGGGTGATCTGGAACCAGGTCATGGCCGAGCGAAACACAAGGCTGGACCGAGAATTCCGGTTGGCGAAAGAGAGGAAGTATGCTCAGCAGCAGGAGCGTTACAGCAGCCGAGTAGAGGCTGCATCCGAGGAGGTTAGCCGTCTTTCCCTGAGGCGGCGGGAAGAACCCGAAGTGGGGGTCCTCATAGACTGGTCCTGTGAGGAACCACAACAGGCAGGTAGAGATGGGACCAAGGTCTCTCCACCGGGATGCTGGGCAGCCGGCCCAGATCCCCAGCAGCAGCCAGAGTTGCCAGGTGGGGAAGCAGGTGGCCCTTACTCACAAATGTTGAGGGGCCTCACGGATTGGTCCTGGGAAGACTCACAGATGGCAGGTGGAGATGGGACTGCGGTCTCTCTACCGGCCCTACAGGGATGCTGGGCAGTCGGCCCAGATCCCCAGCGGCAGTGTGCGTTACAGGGAGCTGAAGGTGCCGTTCTTGCTCCCCAGCGGCAGTCTACGGTGCAGGGAGAGGAGCCTGTTATCCCCTCTCCCCAGCGGTTGAAGGTGTGTAAGGGAGAGGAGTTTGTTATTCCCTCTCCCCAGCGGCAGCACAGCTCACCAAGGGGAGACAGTAAGCCCCTCACCAGCGCAGATGGGACCGTGGTCTCTGCGCCCTGCCTGCGGGGAGTACAGAGGGTCAGCCCTGCTCCCCAGCGGCTGAAAGTGTGTAAGGGAGAGGAGTTTGTTACCCCCTCTCCCCAGCGGCAGCTTAGCACACCAAGGGGAGACAGTAAGCCCCACACCAGCGCAGATGGGACTGTGGTCTCTGCGCCCAAGTTACAGGGAGCTGAAGGGGCCGTCCTCCCTCCCCAGCGGCAGTGTGATTTGTTGGGAATTGGGAGCCGAGTCTCCATTCCCCAGCGGCAGAGTATCCAGCAGGGAATGGAGAGCCCAGCCCCCTTTCCCCCTCAGCAGGACTCTGTGCTGGGAGGAGAGACAGTCGGTCTCCCTCCGCAGAGACGGGAAGTATGTATGGGAGAGGAGATTGTTACCATCTCTCCCCAGCGGCGGATCATTAATGTACAGGGAATAGAGAGCCCAGTCTCCATTCCCCAGCGGCAGAGTGTTCTAATGGGAGAGGAGCTGGTTACCACCTCTCCCCAGCGGCAGCTTAATGTACCAGGGGGAGACTGTAAGCCCCACACCTGTGCAGATGGGACAGTGGTCTCTGCACTTCCAGCACAGGGGGTAGGGACGGTCGGTCCTGCCCCCCCACGACAGGGCTGTTTAGCCAAAGGGGAGACAGTCTGTCTCCAGCAGCAGAGCTGTGTACCCAGAGGGGAGACGGTCGGTCTCCCCCTCCCACAACCAGGCTCCAATCAGGCTACTTCAGTGGTAGCGCTGGCACCAGGGCAGAGTACCGCTGGTCTCTGCCCACTCAGCAACCCACCAAGGCAGACTACCAGTCCCCCACACAGCCGTGGTGAGGCACCTGGACCTGGACAAAGTTCTCCTCTACCCAGGTGTAGTAACCAGTTATTGTGGGTGGGAGGTACTGCTGTTTGTGCTTCATGGGTGGGTTGCTGGACTAACCAGGGCACGGACCGGCAGGAGGTCAGATACCCTGTTAGTCTGGGGGATAAAGGGGAGAAGTGTGGCGAAACCGAACTCGCCACGTGTCCTTGGAGGGGGCTGCTTGCCCGCCTCTTGCCTTTGGACTATGGACCAGACTTTATGGGAATGTGATACCCCAGATAGCCATACCATGGAGCCTATCTATATAATGAAAGACTATGGGAAAGACTTTAGCTCCATGGCAATTGTACTGTGTGAGTAGGATCTGCGCGCTATTCGGTAGTTTTGTGCGTGCAGATCCCAGCTATCTGGGGATAGGTGAAATGTCTGTGTGTTATGTGTAAATGTGACTTTATGTATTTTAAAGTGTTTTATGTTGTTTTGCAACCATGTGGTTAATGGAGTCTGCCTTTAGTCCTGGGTAATTGGATTACTTCTCCAATTAACTCCAGGGCAGAAGGGAGGAAACCAGGGTGCATTGTGGGGATGTTTTTCTGCCAGCCAGAAAGGAACAAAAGATACTTTTAGTAACTTTTTAACCCCTGGTCGGATTCATGCCATTTTTTAATATGTTGTTCCCCTGAATGGATTGATTGTGGATATGTATTTTTATGTGAATGTGATGTATGGTTTTAAAGTTATGAAAGTTGTGTAAAAGTATATGTTACACTGTATGCATAATGGGATTATGTGTCACACTAAGGGGAGGGGATGTGTGGGAGGTAACATCTATGTCATTGGTTCTTTTATGCCTCCCCCTGGGTGTGGCCTGTATGTGTGAGTTGGAAATAAAAGCCAGGCTGGATGAGCCAGTCCAGAGTTCCTGTTTTAACCTCAAAGTGATGTGTCGTCTCATTATTGGGGGAAGGATTTATTGTATGCTGTTCCAGTTGACTGCTAGGAGTACAAGCCTATTCGTATGGTTCCTATTCAATGGTCTACAGCATTCATATGCTTGGGAGAATTTAAAGGTTTCTCGGATTCGGTGATTGTGGTGTCTGCCAGAGTGCTTGGAGTCCTCAGGAAGCACTAGGAGCATCCATTAACGGAGGTACCAAGTCGGGGTGCCAGGCGATCCGTTACAGCGCTTAATATCTCCGTAAGCTTGGCTGACAAAGGCGGAGTTCACCATTCGGGAATTATCTGCGTCTTCCGGATTAAAGGGGGTATACAAGCGGTATGCCTCCAATAATCGGTCATAAAAGACACTGGGCGCTTCATCACTTTTCTGAATCACCTCAACTGTCTTCGACATGTTAATGGCTTTCTTTCCTCCGGCTTTCATGCCAGCAATTATAGCGTCTCTATAGGCTCTGAGTTGAACCATATCAGCACCATTTACATTCCAATCGGGATCGGTGTTGGGATAATGTGTTGCGGCCCATGCTGATGGATTGGCTTGGTTTAAAGTACGGGCTTTATCCTCTAGTGCTTTAATGGCCGCTTGATTAATTCTTGTCCTTTCCTCATTGTTGAATAAAGTCATTAATAACTGCTGGCAATCAGCCCATGTCGGGTTATGTGTCTGTACTATTGAGGTGAACAGATCAGTCATAGCTTGTGGTTTCTCAGTATACGAGGAATTGTGGGTCTTCCAATTTAAGAGATCGGTTGTCGTGAATGGGACATATACAAAGACTGGGTCAGCATGTGCCATTTGGCCTGCGGCATCGATATAGGCTGACCCAGGATTCAGACGAAGAGGCATCTGATAGTGTTTTAATTGTTGGGCACCGGTCAACTGTCGGGTCTGTATGGGGCTACGTGGAGGGGCGTCAGTCATAGGTTCCAGTCGGGGAGAAATAGGGTATGGGGATGTGGGAGCTTGGTTTTGGGAAAAGGTTGTAAATAAAACACTTCGAGCCGAGCTAGATGAAGCTTGACCGGAAGTCTGAAGTGGCGCCAAATCAGGATATTCGTTTTTAATGGGGGTTGGTTCTGATTCCGGAAGGGGAGATTTAGTACGAGGGGGGGTGGATCCTGTACTGGAGGAGGAAGCGGAAGTGGATGGGGGTAATGAGGGGAGGGTTGCAGGACTTCCTGCATTTGCGTCACTTCCTCTTAACGGAAAGTAAGGGGGCGGCAAAGGGATCTCGGACTCAGGGGGCGTGTCCAAAATGGGCCTAACACCAGTCCTAGTGGACGAACAAGTCCTAGCTACCATGAGGCGACACTGCTCCTCGTGGCATGTCTGGAGCCATTTTGGCGAGTCATTTACGGCCTGTCTCCAACAATCAATATAAGGAAACTGGCCGTAAAGTTCAGGCCTACCCGATACAACCACGTGTAAGCGCTGTACCAGAGTTGGATCCAAACTGCCACGTGGCGGCCATGCCGCAACCAAAGTAGGCACTCCCTAGTACACAAAGTGACCAAACGTACAGGAGACATTTTAACCCCAAAATCACATGTCTTGAATCCCTTTTTAAAATTCTTCACCATACAACCTAAGGGATCCGGAATCGTTGACTGCGACGCACCCATACTTAACACTGGAACGTCGTCGACAACGAATACTATACACGCGTACTATTCAACAGTCACACCCGTTTCCTCTGGCAACAGCACCACGTGGTACGGTTACCAAGTGAAACGTACACAATAACACAATAAACACTCAGGGAATTCCCGTACACACACAGCTGTTACACCAGTCACTAGATAATCAATATTATGCCCTTTGGCGTAACTATACAGTCACCCACGCTATAATTCTCTATATATGAATTACCCGTCTATAACACACCCCAGTAACATCGTCTTTTACAAATAGCGGTTACAGTACGGTTAGCATAGGTCAAAGCACAAGTTAAGGTCACAATACAATTATTAGTGGTTATGGTGTTAAACATGCAATGGACGACAATGATTAGTACTTATATACAGTGTCAGTAAATATACAGGGTTATGGTACCGTGCACTATGATACAGCAACACACTATTAACACTCTCGCTAGACGGCTGAGCTCGCGCTATCTAACAAGATATACACTTTACTAAACAATCTTTATCACATTTACAATTCCCAACTAAACTATTGGCCAGTACCTTGAATGGACTACCTAAAAACAATCTACATACGTTTTGGTTAGCCACACTGCCCAATCACCATATATAGCGAGCTAGAGGACCGAATTTACACAGACGCCTCTTAGTCGCACTATCAAAAGTCTAGTGGGTTCCAAATTTACACGCCTTCCCACTTAGCCCAGATAGGTTGAGAGCTAGCGAACCGAATTTACACAGACGCCGCTTAGTCTCCCGGTCCCTCCGACCTAGCGAACAAAATATACACCCTAGAACGCTAGTCTAGACAAGACACCGGTGTCCGGCTAGGGCTATTTACACCAGAGCCCCGCCTGACTAACAGAATCAAACGGTCTGACTAAAGAGCGTTCGATCGAGCGGTGCGCCTTCGCTCCTTCCCTCCGACAGAGGGGGCAGATACACAGATTCAAACCCCTTTGGGCCTACCGCACAATCGGTATACCCCTAGTGGGTTCTGCCGTCTAAAACAGCAGTTGTCTTACCTCCTCGTTCCTGAACCTGAGTTCACACTCATCGACGGGGACACCCCAGCACTTCTCACGTAGAGGCCGATGATCTCCTGGACAACAGACCAGTGGCGCCGAGACGAAGGGAGGTCCACGCAGAAGTTCAGGGGTGCAGCCGTAGAGAACGTGGGCAAAGATAGACCGTCTCATGCCTCTGCCTCTCAGCTACCGTTGAACGATGAGCTTCCCGGCCAATGCACCAAATGATACCGGAGAAACTGACGGAAGCGAAGCACAGAGAGATGGACACAGGTTTCTTCAGGAAGGAAGAGATTCTTTATTGGATCACCGATCGGGACTCAGAGGGACTAGCGTCACCAAAATACAGCAAGTTCTGAGCCCCGGACAATAGTGCAGGCTCCTTATATAGGCACATAACTCCTCCCATATTAAGCTCCACCCGCACATTCTCTTAACCAATCAATACAAATAAGAATTAACTTCCTGTTTGACCGCATGGCTTGTCCAGCACAATGGAGGAAGGGGAATACTACATCCTGTATTCTTGCACATGCTCCGTACACTACTGATCGTATCTTGCCTCGTGCAACCAACTGATCGATACATCAGCATATGCACGTACACATGCCACGTGGTAATCTCGGCCTACTAAATTTATTTTTACCGAGATTCCACCACACTACCAAAATCAAAAAGTCTACCAGCTCATGTCCCAAGAGAGGTCATCATTTAAAGGTTAAACTTAATGCTGCACTGAGGACGAAATCCCTAAAGGACTTAAAGTTTGCCGACTTAAAAGTCTTTAATGATGTATCCCTGGCCATGAGAAACGCAAGAAATAAATACTCAAGCTACACGGCAAAGTTAAGAGAACACAATATAGGCTCTGCATGGGTATTCCCTATAGGATTAAAGATTCATCATAAGGAAAAAACTGAACTGTTTAAAGATACTGACAAGGTACAACAATGGTTATTAATGAACGAACCGGCTTAAAAGGAAAGGGAAGGATAGAGAGGGGAGGGCAGATAAGAAAATGTCTGCCTTTTTTTTTTTTTTTTTTTTTGGTAAATGAGGCTGAATCTAAAGTCTATTTATAAGAAGGTGATATGGTGGCAATAGTGGAGCCATACAGTAGGAGGATATATGGAGGCAGGAGGGGAAGGAAAGGGAGGAAAGAGGGAGAAGAGAAATGAAGTGTTTATTAGTAGCTTGATACACGATTATTTTGCACACAATAGGATATTTTTATGTGACTCACTAAATTACCTGCAGTTACTATTGGTCACAAATTTGATGTTAGATTAGAAAGTACTTGAAAATATGATAATGCATTCACAGGATATAAATACACTTAATATTACATTTGAAGTATGTATACGCGTATATAAGGGGGGAAGTATAGGGATTACATAAATTTCTACAAGACCACTTGGGAATAAATCAATAAAGAGGTTGAACATAGTTTGAGGATTATTTATATGAGTGTAACACAGGATAATACTGGATAGAGATATAGAGATTTTTTTGGTTTTGTTTTTTATTGATAATAAATGCAGGGTGATTTATTTGCAATATGGGATAGTACATGAGTGATATATATTAAAGTTTCGCGGAGAATGGATAATTAATACAGGGTGAATTAGGACGGTTGTACATATTCCTTCTCTTACGTTTTATTGGAGAACCCTATCTCCCAATTTGTATTATTGCTTTTTTTTTGTTTATACGAGGATATACGGGAGTGTGAGATGGGAAGACTTTTACGTATACAGTACTACATAGATTTTCTATGTATATTAAACAAGGAGGTTCAACAAACATTAAAGATGTATTAAAAGGTATCATAAAGGTCTTTTGAAACTTATTCTGCATTCTATTGTAATACCAATCTTGGCTTCTGCGCAAGCAAAATGTTTCTGTACACTTGTTACTCCTGTCGAGTCGAAAAATAAAGAATAAAAAAAAAAAAAAAATACTGTAGCATTACACCCTATTCCAAATTATTATGCAAATTCTATTTGTGTCACAAAGATTAAATATTTTGTTTTTCAGTTTAACTCATGGATGGCATTGTGTCTCAGGGCTCTTTTGATCACTGAAAACAATCTCGGACACCTGTGATAATTAGATTGCCAGGTGAGCCCAATTTAAGGAAAAACTACTAAAGGAGGGTGTTCCACATTATTAAGCAGAGCACCATTTTCAAAAAGGATCTCTCTGCTGCTGAAAAGAGTAAAATAGTTCAATGCCTTGGACAAGGTATGAAAACATTAGATATTTCACGAAAACTTAAGCGTGATCATCGCACTATTAAGAGATTTGTGGCTGATTCAGAGCACAGATGGGTTCGTGCAGATAAAGGCACATTCAGGAAGATTTCTGCCAGATCCATGCATCGGATCAAGAGAGCAGCTGCTAAAATACCATTACATAGGTATTTGAAGCTGCTGGAGTCCCACGAACATTTAGGTGTAGGGTCCTACAGAGTCTTGCAACTGTGCATAAACCTTCTATTTGGCCACCACTAACCAATGCTCACAAGCAGAAACGGCTGCATTGGGCAGAAAAATACGTGAAGACTAATTTTCAAACAGTCCTGTTCACTGATGAGTGCCGTGCAACCCTGGATGGTACAGATGGATGGAGTAGTGGATTGTTGGTGGATGGCCACCCTGTACCAACAAGGCTGCAACGTCAGCAAGGCAGTGGTGGAGTCATGTTTTGGGTCGGAATCATGGGAAGAGAGCTGGTCTGTCCCTTTAGGGTCCCCGAAGGTGTAAAGATGACCTCTACAAAGTATGTGGAGTTTCTGACTGACCACTTTCTTCCCTGGTTCAGAAGGAAGAACCATGCTTTCTGTAATAAAATCATCTTCATGCATGACAATGCACCATCTCATGCTGCAAAGAATACCTCTTCATCAATGGCTGCTATGGGGATAAATGGTGTGGCCTCCATCCTCCCCTGACCTCAATCCTATTGAGAACCTTTGGAGCATCCTCAAACAAAAGATCTATGAGGGTGGGAGGCAGTTTACATCCAAACAGCAGCTCTGGGAGGCTATTCTGACATCTTGCAAACAAATTCAAGCAGAAACTGTCCAAAAACTCACAAGTTCAATGGATGCAAGACTTGTGAAACTGCTTTCAAATAAAATGTAACGTGACCTGTTAAAATGTTGTCATAAGTTTGATTGAAATAGCTTTTGATTTCAGTAAATATGCGGCAAACACAACAAATGACAATTTTCAGTTCTTTACAACCTATAAAGTGTTTTGAAACTTACTGTGCGTAATAATTTGAAACCGTGCATTGTAAGTTTTTTATGTTTTAAAAAAATACTGCTATCATTAGGAGGCTTGTTCAATAAAATTTGAATTGTACTCTTAATAGTTGATAACATGAGTATTATGCTGACTGTTATTTACATCAATTATTTAGGTAAATTAGAAAAATATAATTTGGAACAGGGTGTATAAATAAATGCATGTACAGTGTTGGGTAGTCTCTTTATTTTAACTGTAAATTTAACTGTAAATTTAACTGTAAATTTAACTGTAAACCAAAGGCGAGAGAGTCCCTCACTTCACCTCGGCTCTGTCCCTGGGACATTATCAGTACTGATGATCTCCTGGCCAATCTGATGCTTACGACAGAGAAACACTGGGACACAAAGCACATGCACTGTAATCACTACCCGGTGCCTGCAATGCTTCTTATAGGGTACACCCAACCCAGTGCTTTTTTGACTGACAGATGGGAGGGTGCAACCTTGTCACTTTATAAAACTGATCATTTATCTTATAAAGTGACACAGAGGGAACACTATGTTAAGCCCCAAAACATTTTGGTAAGCTGTAGTGCATTAGGGGTTTGGAGTGCTCCTTTAAATTATAAACATAGTAACATAGGGTCTTATTTCTCAACCTGTGGCATTGATACTTTAAATTGTACACCCACCAAAAGCCAGCGGCAATGGAGCTCTAGCTTTTAAAATAGTCCCAGACTGGTCCTGCCATCACTCTAATTAGGTGACTTAGGCAGGCTCCAACAGATGCTTGACCATCCTTTGATTCTCCTGAAGTTCTTCCTTCTGTGTGGCCTCACAGGGAAGCAGCAGCGTTCTCACAAACAGAGTTCTGTTCTTGCTGTGTTCGGGAGCCGAGTTCTGTCTGCAGTATAGGAGTAGCGTTCGCATGAACAGACGTGGCGTTTGTAAGCATGGGGTTCTTCCTTCTGGATCTGGTAAGTGGCGTTTGTGCGAACAGAGGTGCTGTTCGTATGAACGTGAGCGGTCAGCGTGGGTGATTGAACCGACCGCGCTGCCTGGGGGGATTATATAGGTGAGTGAGGGGACAACCTGATAAGGGGTGGTTTTATCAGAGTCCATACAGATGTTTAAACTGCAATTGGATAAATACTTCCAAAAACATAGCATACAGGGATATAATTTCTAATTAGTGGGGTAATAGCTTCTTGAACGAAGGAGATATCTGGCTGCCATTTTGGGGTCAAGAAGGAATTGTTTCCTAGTTTGTTGCAAAACTGGAAGTGCTTCAAGCTCGTTTTTTTGCCTTTTGAATCAACAGCAAAAACATATGTGAGAAAGGCTGAACTTGATGGGCACAAGTTTCTTTTCAGCTATGTAACTATGTCACAATTTAATATTTGCATATACAGGGACAAACTGAGTTCAGGGTGTCTAAAATCGAGTCAATAATAACCTCCAAACCAAATCATTTATTGTTATGCTTCCTATGGATTTGGAGTGGAACTCAACTGCAGAATAGTGTTTGAGGAAGTGATGAGAGTATAGGTCGATGGGGAGGTTCCTGTAGACTTAAGGAACACAATATAGAGATAGCTTGATGAGAAGAGTTCATGTAGCTTTAAGGAACACGACATGCAGAATAAAGTGATGAGGAGAGTTCTTCCTGTAGCTTTAAGGATTGCAATATGAAGATAGTTAGTTGAGACGAGTTCCTGTAGCTTTAAGGAATACAATAAGAAGGTAGTTCGTTGAGACAAGTTCCCGTAGCTTAAAGAATACAATAAGAAGGTAGTTTGTTGACACGAGTTCCTGTAGCTTTAAGGAACCCGACTGGAATTAGTGTCTTGTATTATAATACAGAGAGGATGCAGAGGAATAATCTGCGAGGATAAGTTCATGTATGAATTACAGAGATAGCTTTTCCATTAATAGTACTCAGACGGCACGGAAAGACCTTGAGGTGCCAGTAGAAAGGGATAGTCCAACATTTACTTGCCGTAAGTTGGTGGTTTAAACAAGAAGAGTATTCCAAAGGTAATCCGAGTCAAGGTAAGGAGAATGGAGGTCAGAGGATTAAACAGTCCAGGTTCGGTACACGTAGTCAGTAGATTAGCGTGATAGTTTGTAGCCGGTCAGAAGACAGGAAGCTTCAAAATAATCAAGCACTTTGAATCTGGCGCGGTTCCTCTATGTAGCGTGAGGAAGCCGAGTCAGAGAAGGGGGTGTGTCATTGGTCCGTGAACCCGGAAGTGTTGGATATCGGCAAGGTCGCTAGTTAAAGGACCACTCTAGGCACCCAGACCACTTCAGCTTAATGAAGTGGTCTTGTGATGTAATTCCAGTAAAATACAAGTTTAGCAGGCTAAGATTGCCACAAGGCATATGTATGTATATGTGTTTGTAGTATCAGTTAGTTAATTACACGTAGCTAAGATACTGTTATCACTGTACTGACCAGGTGCAGGAATGTAAGAACTGGAATTACGCGTCCCTCTCCTTTGTATCAGATGAGCCACGTGGTTAGACCGGATGGATGAGTTTAGACTCTATTTATTAAATAGGTTAAGGGTATGTGTGGGTGTAGTTAATTGTGGGAGGAGCTACAGTGCTATATAAGGAATGTACTCTATGTATTCAGTACTCAGACTTTGCTGTATTTTGGTGACGCTAGTCCCTCTGAGTCCCGATCGGTGATCCAATAAAGAATCTCTTCCTTCCTGAAGAAACCTGTGTCCATCTCTCTGTGCTTGGCTTCCGTCAGTTTCTCCGGTATCATTTGGTGCATTGGCCGGGAAGCTCATCGTTCAACGGTAGCTGAGAGGCAGAGGCGTGAGACGGTCTATCTTTGCCCACGTTCTCTACGGCTGCACCCCTGAACTTCTGCGTGGACCTCCCTTCGTCTCGGCGCCACTGGTCTGTTGTCCAGGAGATCATCGGCCTCTACGTGAGAAGTGCTGGGGTGTCCCCGTCGATGAGTGTGAACTCAGGTTCAGGAACGAGGAGGTAAGACAACTGCTGTTTTAGACGGCAGGACCCACTAGGGGTATACCGATTGTGCGGTAGGCCCAAAGGGGTTTTGAATCTGTGTATCTGCCCCCTCTGTCGGAGGGAAGGAGCGAAGGCGCACCGCTCGATCGAACGCTCTTTAGTCAGACCGTTTGATTTGGTTAGTCAGGCGGGGTCCTGGTGTAAATAGCCCTAGCCGGACACCGGTGTCTTGTCTAGACTAGCGTTCTAGGGTGTATATTACGTTCGCTAGGTCGGAGGGACCGGGAGACTAAGCGGCGCCTGTGTAAATTCGGTTCGCTAGTTCTCATCCTATCTGGGCTAAGTGGGAAGGCGTGTAAATTTGGAACCCACTAGACTTTTGATAGTGCGACTAAGAGGCGCCTGTGTAAATTCGGTTCTCTAGCTCGCTATATATGTGGTGATTGGGCAGTGTGGCTAACCAAAACGGGTGTATATAGTTTTAGGTAGTCCATTCAAGGTACTGGCCAATAGTTTAGTTGGGAATTGTAAATGTGTTAACGATTGTTTTAGTAAAGTGTATATCTTGTTAGATAGCGCGAGCTCAGCCGTCTAGCGAGAGTGTTAATAGTGTGTTGCTGTATTATAGTGCACGGTACCATAACCCTGTATATTTACTGACATTATATAATAAGTACTAATCATTGTCGTCCATTGCATGTTTAACACCATAACCACTAATAATTGTATTGTGACCTTAACTTGTGCTTTGACCTATGCTAACCGTACTGTAACCGCTATTTGTAAAAGACGATGTTACTGGGGTGTGTTATAGACGGGTAATTCGTATATAGAGAATTATAGCGTGGGTGACTGTATAGTTACGCCAAAGGGCATAATATTGATTATATAGTGACTGGTGTAACAGCTGTGTGTGTACGGGAATTCCCTGAGTGTTTATTGTTATTGTGTACGTTTCACTTGGTAACCGTACCACGTGGTGCTGTTGCCAGAGGAAACGGGTGTGACTGTTGAATAGTACGCGTGTATAGTATTCGTTGTCGACGACGTTCCATTGTTAAGTATGGGTGCGTCGCAGTCAACGATTCCGGATCCCTTAGGATGTATGGTTAAGAATTTTAAAAAGGGATTCAAAGTTTGTGATTTTGGGGTAAAGATGTCTCCTGTACGTTTGGTCACTTTGTGTACTAGGGAGTGGCCTACTTTGGTTGCGGCATGGCCGCCACGTGGCAGTTTGGATCTAACTCTGGTACAGCGCTTACACGTGGCTGTATCAGGTAGGCCTGAACTTTACGGCCAGTTTCCTTATATTGACTGTTGGAGACAGGCCGTAAATGACTCGCCAAAATGGCTCCAGACATGCCACGAGGAGCAGTGTCGCCTCATGGTAGCTAGGACTTGTTCGTCCACTAGGACTGGTGTTAGGCCCATTTTGGACACGCCCCCTGAGTCCGAGATCCCTTTGCCGCCCCCTTACTTTCCGTTAAGAAGAAGTGACGCAAACGCAGGAAGTCCTGCACCCCTCCCCTCATTACCCTCATCCACTTCCGCTTCCTCCTCCAGTACAGGATCCACCCCCCCTCGTACTAAATCTCCCCTTCCGGAACCAGAATCCACCCCCATTAGAAACGAATATCCTGATTTGGCGCCACTTCAGACTTCCGGTCAAGCTTCATCTAGCTCGGCTCGAAGTGTTTTATTTACGACCTTTTCCCAAAACCAACCTCCCACATCCCCATACCCTATCTCTCCCCGACCGGAACCCATGACTGACGCCTCTCTACGTAGCCCCATCCAAACCCGACAGTTGACTGGTGCCCAACAATTAAAGCACTATCAGATGCCTCTTCGTCTGAATCCCGGGTCAGCTTATATCGATGCCGCAGGTCAAATGGCACACGCTGACCCAGTCTTCGTATATGTCCCATTTACCACAACCGATCTTTTAAACTGGAAGACCCATAATTCCTCGTATACTGAGAAACCACAAGCTATGACTGATCTGTTCACCTCAATAGTACAGACGCATAATCCGACATGGGCTGATTGCCAGCAGTTACTAATGACTTTATTTAACAATGAGGAAAGGACAAGAATAAATCAAGCAGCCATTAAAGCATTAGAGGATAGAGCCCGTGCTTTGAACCAAGCCAATCCAGCAGCATGGGCCGCGACACACTATCCCAACACCGATCCCGATTGGAACGTAAATGGTGCTGATATGGTTCAACTCAGAGCCTATAGAGACGCTATAATTGCTGGCATGAAAGCCGGAGGAAAGAAAGCCATTAACATGTCGAAGACAGTTGAGGTGATCCAGAAAAGCGATGAAGCGCCCAGTGTCTTTTATGACCGATTATTGGAGGCATACCGCTTGTATACCCCCTTTAATCCGGAAGACGCAGACAATTCCCGAATGGTTAACTCCGCCTTTGTCAGCCAAGCATACGGAGATATTAAGCGCAAGCTACAAAAGTTAGAAGGGTTTGCAGGTATGTCCATCACCCAACTAATGGAGGTAGCAAATAAGGTCTATATGAACAGGGATACAGAAAGTAAGAAAGAGGAAGAGCGCAAGATGCGTAAAAAGGCTGATATGCTAGCGGTAGCGATCGCAGGCGTAGATAAACGGGGCCCAGATAGAGGCAATAATAGATGGAGTAGGGAGCCTTTGAGTAGGGATCAATGCGCGTATTGCAAGGAAGAAGGGCATTGGAGGAACGAATGTCCGCAAAGAGAGCAGTACGAGAGAGACCAGCCCAGGGCAGGCTACGGAAACTTTAGAGGTAGAGCGAGAGGTAGAGGAGGCCCCGGAGGGAGTAATGGTTATAGAGGGAGTAATGGGAACAGAGGAAGTGTTAGGGAAGACAGGTATATTCCAGCAGCGCAAAGGTCCCGCGATAGAGAAGGTAGGGACTTTGTAGGATTGGCTGACACGGTCATGGAGGACTATTGATACCGACCGGGCTCCATCCCCCTTGGTCGAGCGGAGCCTATGGTCGATGTATCAATAGGGGGGAAAAGGAGTGCGTTCATGATCGACACTGGTGCTGAACATTCAGTGGTGACTAATCTAGTTGCTCCTCCATCTGGAAGGACTATTACTGTGATAGGAGCAACTGGAAGAAGTGCTGAAAAACCGGTTCTTAAAAGTCGACTCTGTACATTGGGAGGCCACGTAGTAAAACACCAATTCCTTTATATGCCTGAATGTCCAGTCCAATTGCTGGGACGTGATATGCTATCAAAATTACAAGCGCAGATTACGTTCCTACCAAATGGAACAACATCCTTAAAGTTTAATGGACCTTCAGGTATTATGACTTTATCCGTACCAAAGGAAGAAGAGTGGCGACTTTATACAGTGTTGACTAGCCAAAACCCTAGGAGTGATGAGACATTGTTTAACATACCAGGAGTTTGGGCAGAGAACAACCCACCAGGACTGGCCCGCAATATTCCACCAATAAAAATTGAACTGAAACATGGGGTTTATCCAGTGAGCCTAAGACAATATCACATTCCGCAGAAGGCTAAGAAGAACATCCAATCCTATCTGGATAAGTTCATACGGTATGGTATCCTAAAATTCTGTACTTCCCCCTGGAACACCCCATTGCTGCCTGTTCAAAAGCCCGGTACAGATGAGTATCGACCTGTACAGGACTTAAGAGCAGTCAATGATGCGGTTGTTAGCATACATCCAGTTGTACCCAATCCATATAACCTGCTTGCTTTAATTCCGGGCGGGGCTACTTACTTCACAGTCTTAGATCTCAAAGATGCCTTCTTTTGCCTCCGAATTGCCGCAGAAAGCCAATGTATTTTCGCTTTCCAATGGGAGAACGCTGTAACGGGCTCAAAACGCCAAATGACTTGGACAAGACTGCCCCAAGGGTTTAAAAATTCACCTACCCTATTTGGTTCAGCTCTAAGTCAAGATCTACTGGATTTCGAGTCTATCCCAGGAGAATGTGTATTGTTACAATATGTAGATGACTTGTTGATAGCAGCAGTTACAAAAGAAAAATGTCAGCAAGCAACGCACGATCTACTACATATTCTCTGGAAGGCAGGATACAAGGTGTCCAGGAAGAAGGCTCAGTTGTGTTTGCCAACTGTCAAGTATCTGGGATTCCATATCTCTGAAGGTCAAAGGATTATGGGGCCAGAGAGAAAAGAAGCTGTCTGCCAAATACCAATACCCAAGAATAGAAGACAAGTGCGAGAATTCTTGGGGGCAGCAGGCTTCTGTAGGATATGGATTCCCAGCTATGCGATACTGGCAAAACCTCTGTACGCAGCCATCAAAGGTACAGAGCACGACCCCTTCTTATGGACCCAAGAACAGCAAACGGCATTTGAAGATGTGAAGAAGGCTTTGATGAGTGCCCCAGCATTAGGTCTACCTGATCACACACGACCATTCTACTTATATGTACACGAGCAAAGAAGAATGGCTGTGGGAGTATTGACACAGTACTTGGGATCATGGCAAAGACCTGTTGCCTACATGTCTAAGCAACTGGATGCAGTGGCCAGCGGACTTCCACCTTGTCTAAGAGCCGTAGCTGCAGCCGCCCTGCTAGTAGCTGAAGCCGATAAACTCACTCTGGGTCAAGAACTTTATGTACGAGTCCCACATGCAGTACAGACGTTGTTGGATTACAAAGGAAATCATTGGTTTAGTAACAGCCGTATGACCAAGTATCAAGCAATGTTGTGTGAAAACCCAAGAGTGCATTTAGAGACTGTAAACACCTTAAATCCAGCTACCCTTTTGCCGCAACCTACTGAAAGTCAACATGATTGTTTGGAAGTAATGGATGAAGTATTTTCAAGTAGACCAGATCTTCGTGATTTTCCCATCCAGAACCCCGATGTTCAATATTACACCGACGGCAGTAGTTATGTGAAAGAAGGGATCCGCTATGCAGGATATGCAGTGACAACAATAGACAAGGTGATAGAAGCTCGGCCACTGGCGAAAGGAACATCAGCACAAAAGGCAGAATTAATAGCACTAACACGAGCGTTACAATTGGCTGAAGGTTTAAGAGTAAATATCTATACGGACTCTAAGTATGCGTTTTTAACCACTCATGCCCACGGAGCTTTGTATAAAGAAAGAGGACTACTGAATTCAGAAGGCAAAGAAATCAAGTACGCAGCTGAAATCCTACAACTATTGGAAGCAGTGTGGGAGCCGAAAGAAGTCGGTATCATACATTGTCGAGCGCATCTGAGAGGAGATGGTGATGTAACCAAGGGAAATCGGATGGCAGATAGTGCAGCTAAGCGTGCTGCTGAATCAGGAAGACAGGAGTATGTGGGGCATATAGCTGCTCTTATACCAACTCCACTGTCCCAATGGACTCCAGTTTATACAGCTCAAGAAGAGGAGTGGTTAAAGACTGAACCGGGAAAGTATTTGGAGAACAAGTGGTATCAGCTAGAAGATGGAAGAATAGTCATACCAGCATCACTAGCGGTAGAAATTGTCCAAAATTATCACAACGGGACACATTCTGGGAGAGACAGTACTGAAGAATCTCTCAGGAAACATTTCTACATACCAAGATTGTCCAACTTGACTCAGGCCATTGTACGCAGATGTGTAACGTGTGCTAAGAATAATGCAAGACAAGGACCAGTAAAGCCACCAGGAGTCCAGTTTATGGGGGGACTCCCCATGTCCGATCTACAAATAGACTTTACAGTAATGCCTAAATCGGGTGGACATCGTTACCTGTTGGTAATTGTGTGCACCTATTCAGGCTGGGTAGAAGCATGTCCTACTCGTACAGAGAAAGCAGGAGAAGTTGTAAGATTCCTGCTACGAGAAATAATACCCCGATATGGACTACCCTGTTCTATAGGATCGGACAATGGTCCAGCTTTTGTTCATCAGTGCCTACAACAACTGACTCATATGCTTGGTATAAAGTGGAGGCTTCATACTGCATATAGACCCCAGAGTTCTGGTAAGGTAGAGAGAATGAATAGAACTATAAAGAACCAGTTGGCTAAAATGTGTCAGGAAACCCAACTTAAGTGGAACGTTCTCTTACCCATAGCTTTATTGCGAATCCGCAGTACCCCTACCAGAAGGATGGGCCTCTCTCCTTTTGAAATCATGTATGGGCGACCACCTCCCGTACTTGGTAACTTAAGGGGGGACTTGAGTCAGTTGGGAGAAGGAATTACCCGGCAGCAGGTTGTAGAGTTGGGTAAGACTATGGAGGAGGTACAGAAATGGGTACAAGATAGATTACCTGTGAATATTTATCCCCCTGTTCATAGTTATCATCCAGGAGACCAAGTGTGGATTAAAGAGTGGAATAATGTACCGTTAGGGCCCAAGTGGAGAGGTCCTTATGTTGTTCTTTTGTCTACCCCTACAGCGATAAAAGTAGCCGAAGTAACTCCGTGGATACATCACTCCAGGGTTAAACCAGCAGCAGTCGATTCTTGGCAAATTACAGCAGATCCAGAGAATCCCTGCAAGATCCGGTTGAAACGCACTACTCAGTCGGAGTAACGAGGAATTATTGTGGATTACAAATTTTATTGTTACAGGTGTGAGTGAGAAGGCCATAATAAAGCCTGTCCGCTTACCAACACATAGTGTATAAGCCAGGAAAGTCTCGAAGGGACACCTGTGAAGACGAGCAGAACTCCATTCCCTGCAGCCCTCACATCCTGGAAGCTGAGGTTCCATCGCACGGACGAAGACTGAGGATGACGGCGAAAGATGTGCTTTTGATTGTGTTTATTTATATGTGTTTTTATATTCAGGAAGGTAGAGGTACCGACTATCCTAGCTGTGAGGTATGCATTAAGACTACGAGAACAGGTAACCATATTTCCCAAACCCTAATTTGGCATTCACAATACGAATGTAAAGGAGAGGTATCAAGATGTAGATACCTAAATATAGACTATAGTGTGTGCCATTTAGGAGTAGGAGAACCTAAGTGCTTCAGTCCAGAGTATCAACCTCGTACAATTTGGTTGACTCTCAGGAATGGAGATCCTCAGGGGACCCTAATTAATAAGACGGTGTTAGAATCCGTATATTCTTCGGGTGTTCTGCTATTTGATGCATGTAAGGCGATATCAAGTGGTAGAAAACCGTGGAATGTATGTGGGGATCTTAGATGGGAGAGGACGTATGGGTCTAATGATAAATATATTTGTCCCAGTAGTAAAAATAAATATGTAAGTCCTAGATGCCCAAATAAAGACTATAACTTTTGCCCATATTGGTCTTGTGTGGGGTGGGCGACTTGGGGACAGACAGTAGATAAAGACATGATAGTGACTAAGTTGCCGACTAGCCCTTATTGTAAGTCTATGGAATGCAACCCAGTCCATATACTTATTAATAACCCCGACAAGTTCCTAGATAAGTATGGAAATTTATTTGGGTTTCAGATATACGGGACGGGTTTAGATCCTGGGACATTATTGTTTATAGGAATAGAGACTGATACGGTATCCTCCCAGACTCATCAAGTATACCATTCCTTTTATGAAGAGATGAGTATAGATAATAAGATCCCCCATAACGCTAAAAACCTGTTCATTGACCTAGCTGAGAGTATTGCCGGTAGTCTTAATGTTACCAACTGCTATGTGTGTGGAGGTACTAACATGGGAGACCAATGGCCTTGGGAAGCAAAGGAGGTAATGTCCGGTTCTGAGGCAGTTGACCAACTAATATCTACACAAGCCGATTATCATTTGAGTGTTAGAGGTAAATCTGAGTGGAGATTAAAGACCTCCATCATAGGTTATGTTTGCATAGCAAGGAAAGGAATAATGTATAATACTTCTGTAGGAGAATTAACTTGTCTAGGGCAAAAAGCTTATGATGATGATACTAAAAATACAACTTGGTGGTCGGCTTCAAATGTCTCAGAACCATCTAACCCGTTTGCTAGATATGCCAGTTTAAAGGATGTGTGGTTTGATTTATCCATCACATCTACCTGGAGAGCCCCAGCAAATTTGTACTGGATCTGTGGTAAGAAAGCCTATTCGGAGTTGCCACAGGACTGGGAAGGGGCATGTGTGTTGGGTATGCTCAAACCATCCTTCTTCTTGTTACCGATTGAAACAGGTGAGACTTTAGGTGTTAAAGTGTATGATGTGAATCATAGGAAGAAAAGGGGACCCTTAGAGATAGGCACCTGGGAAGATAATGAATGGCCTCCCCAGCGTATCATAGATTATTATGGGCCAGCCACGTGGGCAGAAGATGGTACCTTTGGTTATAGAACCCCAATTTATATGCTCAACCGTATTATAAGATTACAGGCGGTGGTTGAGATTATTACTAATGAGACCTCACAAGCACTCAATCTTCTAGCGAAGCATAATACCAGGATGAGGACAGCAGTGTACCAAAATAGATTAGCCTTGGATTACCTTTTGGCAGTAGAGGGAGGTGTATGTGGGAAGTTTAACCTGAGCAATTGCTGTCTTCAAATAGATGACGAAGGGCAAGCAATAGCTGAGCTTACTAGCCATATGGTTAAACTAGTGCATGTGCCTACTCAGGTATGGAAAGGGTACAATCCAAGTAGTTGGTTTGGTAGCTGGTATGAGTGGTTTGGAGGGCTTAAGGCAGTGGTAGGTGGAGTCCTACTGATTTTACTGTTGTGTCTACTCCTACCGTGTCTTATACCCTTAGTAGTTAGGTCTGTGCAAAGCCTGATAGGAAGTATAGCAGAGAGGAAGGCTGCTGCACAGATAATGGCGATATATAAGTATAAGGCTCTAGATCAAGGAGAACCAATGCAGGAAGATGAGTGTTAAAAGATTCACATCATAAGATAAGTCTGGTCTGGTTCATGGTAACCTGAGGTATATGCAAACCAAGGTTAAGTGATGCCTCAAGTAATTGTGAAATATCAGAGGCATCAAAGGGGGGAATGTGATGTAATTCCAGTAAAATACAAGTTTAGCAGGCTAAGATTGCCACAAGGCATATGTATGTATATGTGTTTGTAGTATCAGTTAGTTAATTACACGTAGCTAAGATACTGTTATCACTGTACTGACCAGGTGCAGGAATGTAAGAACTGGAATTACGCGTCCCTCTCCTTTGTATCAGATGAGCCACGTGGTTAGACCGGATGGATGAGTTTAGACTCTATTTATTAAATAGGTTAAGGGTATGTGTGGGTGTAGTTAATTGTGGGAGGAGCTACAGTGCTATATAAGGAATGTACTCTATGTATTCAGTACTCAGACTTTGCTGTATTTTGGTGACGCTAGTCCCTCTGAGTCCCGATCGGTGATCCAATAAAGAATCTCTTCCTTCCTGAAGAAACCTGTGTCCATCTCTCTGTGCTTGGCTTCCGTCAGTTTCTCCGGTATCAGTCTGGGTGCCAGGTCCAGCTAGGGTTAACTAATTGTTTTATAAACATAGCAGTTTCAGAGAAACTGCTATGTTTATCAATTAGTTAAGCCTTCCCCCTAATCCTCTAGTGGCTGTCTCACTGACAGCCGCTAGAGGCGCTTGCGTGATTCTCACTGTGAAAATCACAGTGAGAGCACGCAAGCGTCCATAGGAAAGCATTATGAATGCTTTCCTATGTGACTGGCTGAATGCGCGCGCAGCTCGTGCCGCGCGTGCGCATTCAGCCGACGGGGAGGAACGGAGGCGGAGAGGAGGAGGAGAGCTCTCCGCCCAGCGCTGGAAAAAGGTACGTTTTTACCCCTTTCCCCTTTCCAGAGCCGGGCGGGAGGGGGTCCCTGAGGGTGGGGGCACCCTCAGGGCACTCTAGTGCCAGGAAAACAAGTATGCTTTTCTGGCACTAGAGTGGTCCTTTAAGTTTTGACATTTAGACAGTCAGCAAACAGTGGGAAAACCTAAAGAAAATTGTGTCCATTGCATTTACTTACACTTGCTTGTACTTAAGTCCCTCCAAAATGCCAAGATGTAACAGATTCTCACGGCACAGCCGGTTACTTACCCGCTCCTGGGCGCCCACAGCTTCCTCTTGGTGGAGCGGCAGCAGTCACAGCTCTCCAGCGGCACCCTCTCTCCCTCTTGCCACAGAAGTCCGCGGCGACCACCAAATTGGCAGCCACCACGCGGACTCTGCGTTCTGGTCATGGGGGGGACACGAGATGTGGATCTGATAAGGGGAGGCAGGTCAGGGACTGTGATGAAAGCCAAAATGGCGTTGAGTCCCTGACCTCCTTTTATTGATCCTGCTTGCTCCGCCTACTGGGAGGAGGTGGCCAGTCATGTGAGTGTCTCCCTATTTAAACCCTGCACGCCCCCCAGTCAGTGCTTGGTTATTTTCCTTGCTCCCTTATCCTAGCTGATAATACTGCTTTCCTGATTGACTTCCTGGTGTCTGATTCCTGAACTCCTTATTGACTATGTGTTATAATATATATATATACAGGGAGTGCAGAATTATTAGGCAAATGAGTATTTTGACCACATCATCCTCTTTATGCATGTTGTCTTACTCCAAACTGTATAGGCTCGAAAGCCTACTACCAATTAAGCATATTAGGTGATGTGCATCTCTGTAATGAGAAGGGGTGTGGTCTAATGACATCAACACCCTATATCAGGTGTGCATAATTATTAGGCAATTTCCTTTCCTTTGGCAAAATGGGTCAAAAGAAGGACTTGACAGGCTCAGAAAAGTCAAAAATAGTGAGATATCTTGCAGAGGGATGCAGCACTCTTAAAATTGCAAAGCTTCTGAAGCGTGATCATCGAACAATCAAGCGTTTCATTCAAAATAGTCAACAGGGTCGCAAGAAGCGTGTGGAAAAACCAAGGCGAAAAATAACTGCCCATGAACTGAGAAAAGTCAAGCGTGCAGCTGCCAAGATGCCACTTGCCACCAGTTTGGCCATATTTCAGAGCTGCAACATCACTGGAGTGCCCAAAAGCACAAGGTGTGCAATACTCAGAGACATGGCCAAGGTAAGAAAGGCTGAAAGACGACCACCACTGAACAAGACACACAAGCTGAAATATCAAGACTGGGCCAAGAAATATCTCAAGACTGATTTTTCTAAGGTTTTATGGACTGATGAAATGAGAGTGAGTCTTGATGGGCCAGATGGATGGGCCCGTGGCTGGATTGGTAAAGGGCAGAGAGCTCCAGTCCGACTCAGACGCCAGCAAGGTGGAGGTGGAGTACTGGTTTGGGCTGGTATCATCAAAGATGAGCTTGTGGGGCCTTTTCGGGTTGAGGATGGAGTCAAGCTCAACTCCCAGTCCTACTGCCAGTTTCTGGAAGACACCTTCTTCAAGCAGTGGTACAGGAAGAAGTCTGCATCCTTCAAGAAAAACATGATTTTCATGCAGGACAATGCTCCATCACACGCGTCCAAATACTCCACAGCGTGGCTGGCAAGAAAGGGTATAAAAGAAGAAAATCTAATGACATGGCCTCCTTGTTCACCTGATCTGAACCCCATTGAGAACCTGTGGTCCATCATCAAATGTGAGATTTACAAGGAGGGAAAACAGTACACCTCTCTGAACGGTGTCTGGGAGGCTGTGGTTGCTTCTGCACGCAATGTTGATGGTGAACAGATCAAAACACTGACAGAATCCATGGATGGCAGGCTTTTGAGTGTCCTTGCAAAGAAAGGTGGCTATATTGGTCACTGATTTGTTTTTGTTTTGTTTTTGAATGTCAGAAATGTATATTTGTGAATGTTGAGATGTTATATTGGTTTCACTGGTAAAAATAAATAATTGAAATGGGTATATATTTGTTTTTTGTTAAGTTGCCTAATAATTATGCACAGTAATAGTCACCTGCACACACAGATATCCCCCTAAAATAGCTAAAACTAAAAACTACTTCCAAAAATATTCAGCTTTGATATTAATGAGTTTTTTGGGTTCATTGAGAACATGGTTGTTGTTCAATAATAAAATTAATCCTCAAAAATACAACTTGCCTAATAATTCTGCACTCCCTGTATATATATATATATATATATATATATATATATATATATATAAAATAAATATATATATTTGTGTTAGGGGCAAAAAAGCAGTATAAAGTGATAGAGAGCAATATAGGAATAGCATAATACAGAATGGAAAACGTCGGTTTAGGTATGCCGGAACCGACGATACTGGTAGGCCTGTAAAATAAAGAGGGTCCACCCAAGGTTATTTTTAAGGTGGCAAAAAGCAGACCATATTACAGAAAACATGGCAAATATGTTGTTAATATACTGTACTAATACTTGGTCAGAGAATACGTAACCTGGAAGTAGGGATGTGCATGGGGAAAAAAATCGTTTCGGTTCGGCATTCCGAAATTCGGGACTTCGGCACTTCGGTTTAGTTCGGCACTTCAACACTTCAGAACTTCGGTACTTCGGACCTTCTGGACATCAGAATTTTGGGACTTCGGATGTTCTTTTGCAGCCGCTTAGTAGATAACTCCCTAATTCCACGGTATTAGGGAGCTATCTACCAAAAGGCTAAAAGACCTAAATTGGTCTTTCAGCCAAATCTACTAATACTAAGTAAAAATTACTTAGTATTAGTACATTCTGCCCCTACTTGCTATACCGCGAGTACTGGCATGTCTATTAAACAGTGAGCAGCCTGTGGCTGCTCACTGTTTAAAAAATAAACAAAAACAAAAAAACGGGGCCCCCTCCCGAGCCCCCATCCGTGCCGCGAGTGGGGGGCTTTTAAACTCAAAGGGTGACCTATTGCCCCCCACCTGGCCCCCACCCCTGAGTAGTGGGTGGGGGCCCTTAATTACATCAAGGGGGGACCTATTGTCCTCCCTCCGGCCCCCACCCCTGAGTGGTGGGTGTGGGCCCTGAAATACTTCAAGGGGGGGGACCTATTGTCCTCCCCCCTGATCCCCACCCCTGAGCTGTGGGTGGGGCCCTAAATTTCTTGAAAGGTGGGGACCTATTGTTCTCCCCCTGGCCCCCACCCCTGAGCTTTGGGTGGGGGCCCTAAAATACTTGAAAGGGGCGAACCTATTGTCCTCCCCCCGGCCCCCACCCCAGAGCTGTGGGTGGGGCCCTAAATTTCTTGAAAGGGGGGGACCTATTGTCCTCCCCCCACCCCTGAGCGGTGGGTGGGGGCCCTAAAATACTTGAAAGGGGCGGACCTATTGTCCTTCCCCTGACAGAGTGTGTTATTAGTGTGTGTGTGTGACCAGAGTGTGTTGTTAGTGTGTGTGTGACCAGAGTGTGTTGCTAGTGTGTGTGTGTGTTACCAGAGTGTGTTGTTAGTGTGTGTGTGACCAGAGTGTGTTGTTAGTGTGTGTGTGTTACCAGAGTGTGTTGTTAGTGTGTTGTTAGTGTGTGTGACCAGAATGTGTTATTAGTGTGTGTGGATTACCAGAGTGTGTTATTGGTGTGTATGTGTGCGTTACATCAGTGTGTTTTATGTGTGTGCGTTACATCAGGGTGTGTGTTATCAGTGTGTGTTACCAGAATGTGTATGTGTTATCAGTGTGTTCGTAACATTAATGTGTGCATTACATAAGTGTGTTTTATGTGCGTGCGTTACATCAGGGTGTGTGTTATCAGTGTGCATTACATCAGTGTGTGCGTTACCAGCCTGTGTTATTAGTGTGTGTTACCACTGTGCGTGTATATATATATTTATGTGTGTGTATGTGTGTGTATGTGTCAGTGCGTGTTTCAGTGTGCATGTGCGGGGCAGTGTATGTGTGTAAATCACAGCAAACGCCAGCTCTACATACAAACATATTAAAAACACAAACACTAATCATATCTACAACACAAACACTATATACAAGTACACCACTACTTTTAAATAGCAACAGTACATTTAAACATACAACTGCATTCAAATGCCAACACTTCACACAAATTCATACATACATTAAATTAAAACACACAAAACATGTTTACATGCAAACACAAACTCTGCTCGCAAATGCAGTTCTGGAAGGATGGCTACATGGTAGATCCCCACCAAGAAAAGCATTGTGGGATTTGTATAAGAAATGGGGATCTATCTGCCTTTTGGCCCTCTCTTCATTAGTTCTGCCACTGGATCCCATCAATAATTATTATTTTGCGTTTGTGACTCAATTGCGCGATGCTCGAGCGCGGACTGCATAGGACCGGTAGAAACAATAAAAATGCTGTGTAGGGAAGGGCGTAGTGCGTCGGGAGGGGACAGTGCAGTGCTAACGTCGCAGCCTGCTGCACATGTCAGGTTGTGGCAATTTGCCACAATATATAATATTTGAACCTACCTAAACGTGTTCTGTGATTAGAGGCGTTTATTATTATTAGCCATGTAAGTTTTTTTTTGTTTTTTTTTACATTTTATAATGAAAAATATAAAAAACTAAATTACTTTTTATTACTTATATACCTTAACTATAGTATATATTTTATATGCGGCCCGAGAAAATTTCTCAACACTCAATGTGGCCCAGAGAAGCCAAAAGGTTGGACATGCATGCTCTAGTGGCTGTCTCCTTGACAGCCACTAGAGGCCTCTCCCGCGATCCTCAATGCGAAAATCACATTGAGGACACGCTGACGTCCATAAGAAAGCATTGAGTAATGCTTTCCTATGGGCAGTTTGAATGCGAGTGCGGCTCTGGCCACGCATGCGCGTTTGGAGCTGACGTCGGCAGGGTGAGGAGAGGTCACCAGCGCTGAGGGAGCCAAGCGCTGGATTAAGGTAAGTGGCTGAAGGGGTTTTAATCCCTTCAACCCAGCGGGAGGGGGGGATCTAATAAATCTATAGTGCCAGGAAAACGAGTTTGTTTTCCTGGTATTATAGTGCTCCTTTAAGCCCGACATAAGGTCCAGTAATACACAAGTCTATCCTTTCTCTCTGCCTCTTGGTAGTATTGCTGACCTATATAGACTGAGCTCTGCAGGGCGGGGGAAGGCGTATAAAGCCTTGCCCTGCCCTGCAATTAGGCTCAGAGCACTCTGATTGGTGGGTTTAAGCCATCCAATCAGAGTGCTCTGACAGGTAAATGAAGAGGCTGACAGGTAAGTCTCTACATTTACCTGTCACAGCACTCTGATTGGTTAGCTTGACATCCACCAATCAGAATGCTCTGTGTCATTTTACACAGCGTGGGAAAGTTATTTTGAATTTTCCCACGCTGTGTAATTTTACTCATAACAACACTCTGATTGGTGGATTGAAAGTAACCAATCAAAGAGTTATGAGTCAAATTACTTTCCCACGCTGTGTAAAATGACACAGAGCACTCTGATTGGCTGGATTTCAAGCCATCCAATAAGTGTGTTATGAGTCATTTTACACAGCATGGGAAAGTTCCTTGGAATTTTACCACGCTGTGTAAAATGACACAGAGCACTCTGATTGGCTTAAAATAAGTGTTCTTATCCTAATTGCAGGGCAGGAAAAGGCTTTATAAGCCTTCCCCGCCCTGCAGAGCTCAGGCTGTGCGGAGCCCTCCATGGGTGAAGATGGATTTTTTTTTTTTTGCGTTTGGTTTTTTTTTTATTTTTTTTATTGCGACTGTCATTATGGATTTTTATTTGCCCTTCTATGGAGCTGAAAAAAGAAGATTTTAGAAAAAAGAAGATATCAAATGGTAAGTTTTATTTTTTTTACAGGTACTTAGTTAATGGACCCCCTCATTATTTTTAGGGAGAGGGGGGTAGGTAGGGGTAAATTTGTTTGGGAGGGGGGTGACTAGGGGTTTGGGGACCCCTAGTCACCTGGAGTGGGGTGTTACATTTTTACGTAGGGCCCCCACCCGCCGCTCAGGGGTGGGGGCCAGGGGGGAGGACAATAGGTCCCCCCCTTAATGGTATTTAGGGCCCCCACCCACCGCTCAGGGGTTATTAGTGTGTGTGTGTGACCAGAGTGTGTTATTAGTGTGTGTGTGACCAGAGTGTGTTATTAGTGTGTGTGTGTGACCAGAGTGTGTTGTTAGTGTGTGTAAAACAGGTGACCCCAGCGCAGCATTCAGCCAGGAGAACACCGTACTCATCGACAACCACACCGCTGCACAGCACGAGAGCTCAGACCTCCCACACACTGGAGAGCTGGCATGGGCTGCGACGAGCGACACTGAGAGAAAGCACCCAGCCCCAACAAGGCATTGGCTGACCCTACAGTGACTGAGACCTGATACCAGGCAAAATGCCCATTGCCAACCGCCCTTCAAAAGCCTCCATTGAACTCACACGACTACATTATCTGTAGACTCTTAATATCCTTTCTTTAAGTTATGTTCTCACGTTGACTCACACAGGGGGTCACAGGGAGGGCCTTACTTGTAGTTTACATCGTACCAATGCTAATAGTAATTAAACTTAAACATGTATGCAAGCAAGTAGCTGTAACTAATGACCAATGGTTATGTCTGTCGTATCTCACCCACAACAGGCGCAGCATAACTCCCAGAACACACAGCCTATATTAAGCCAGTTTGCTAGATAGCATCAACCAGACAAGCCATGCAACAAACATTTACATTTTATTACGATACATCTGACGCTGCATCACTGCGCTAAACGTGCTTATACTATAACATTGTGCTGCATAACTCAATGTTTAAGCTAATCGAAATCTTATACTGTTGCAGTCTTGTTATGTTTTTCTTTTTAACCACAAATGTGCCTGACTATCGATAACCACAACCTGTAAAGCAAATGTTTATAATTATACTCTGATGTCGCTGTTGTGGCGCACCAGGGCTTACTGTTCCTTTTGTGCACACCAAAAATAAAGAATTAAAAAATAAAATAAAAAATCCAGAATATTCTAAACTTGCACTCTTAGGTCTAGCAGTCTAATCAGGTGGTTATCCAAGGCTGCCAGACACAAAATACCAGACACAGAACCAGAATCCAAAGTTGCCCATACTGAATTGTGACCAGAGGAATCATGGTTGCCATTATTCGTGGTATACTTGGCCCAATCCAACAAGTAGGACCATTGGTTTTGGTTTACAGAGATGGATTGAACCGGACCCATCACAGTACGTTTCCTAACAATACCAAGGTTTATGGACTACAATATATATATGTACTAAATACTTTAATACTATGCAGTAGCTGTTTTTCCACTGAAGGAAAATCTTATCAATTTCCCATCTGTTTATTAATCCATCTGTTTGTCTTTACTGGAGTAGTTTTGGACTATAACCCCAGCTTTCTATGTAGAATGTTTGTGACGATTATAGTTATTCAGGTAGTAGATATCAACAGGAACTCCACAGTTGTCTGAGTGTTGAATCAAAGTAGTGTTGTACCTCTCTGCAGTTGGACTACAAACTACATGAAGCAGAATCACTTTGAAGAACCAGATCACATACTCAGGTTGTAAATTTTTGACATGGAAATCTGAATACATATTTCTAATATTAAGTTTTGTATACTGTATAAAGCAGTCATTTATATGCCAGTCTTCATGATACGCCACCGGTGTATGTTTTGTCAGTATCCCAATAGAAACAGTATCAGGAAATGCCTTAATCTGGCCAATGAGTGGCCCTCTGGATAACCTCAGTAGACACAAAGGCACATTTGCATTCAAATGCTAACACTGCACACAAATATACCCAACACACACTCCTACATTCAAACACATAGACACTGCACCCAAATACTGCCTTGAATGGATGGGAAAAGGGTAGATCCAGAGCTGGAAAAGTATTGCGAGGGTTTAAGGACAGTTGAGAACAGTTGTGGACAGTTTGTGCACCAAAATCCTTTCTTCATTTGTTGCTCCACTGAGAAAACGAAGTAAATTGAAATGGATAGAGATAAGATAAGGGAAATTGAAATGACATGTGGGGCACAACAAATATTATACATTAACAAGCCAGAAGAGACATGAATTATAAGTGGACAATTACATTGATATAGATATCAGGGAGGAACTAACATGGTCAAGCACGGGTTGTCTGAACGGGACAGTTATCAAGGGGAAAGTAATTACAGAACATTGGGATAACAGGGAAAATAATGTAACCTGATAGAGAAAGTAATAATCATGTGACAAATGATGGGAATTTTAAATAGACAGGGATAGTGGTTATGAAGGGAGAAAGAGATGGGGGAACAGAAGAAAGTGGGAATTGTGTGTGTTAGTGAGAGGTGGAACTTAAATCTATATTGTGCCTTGTGGTAAAGGAATAAAAGGAAACGTGAAGCTTTTGAAAGTTAGAATTATATTCATGCAGACCGTGATAGATATCAACTTGCTACAGCTTCATCTTAATTTGCTGCTTCTGGTCACAGAAATAAACATCTACCAAGAATGACAAAATACTGAAACTATTACATAGTGAGGCTATGCCTTATGTACACTGTATCATTACACGGTATCAAGTTTTTGTGTTTTCCTTTATTTTCTGTGTAATCTGGTGAAAGACCTTGCTTGTTATACATAAATCTTGAATTCTGTTCCTGACCTTGTAAGTTTTATCCAGTGTGAGTACAATCTTCTCCCCTACATTAACAGTTCCTTATCTTAATCTCTATAAATAGCTGATGCCGTGCTACATCTGTTTTTGTTGTTGTTGTTGCTGTTTATGCAAAATTAATTATGTCTCAACCTTATTTATATTCAACAGCATTGTTACTTCCACATAGTACTTTTTTATTTTTTTTTTACAATGTGTTCATATTTTTATTTTGTCTATAAAACGTTAACTTTTCCCAAAAACAAAACAAAATGGGGGAATTCATGGACTTGGTAACAAATAAGGACTGGCTGCCCTTATCAAGCAGGGACACTTGTGTTGAGTGTCTCCCAGCTATGTCCCACGTGCTTCATGTGGATAACACTGTCATACCCCCTCCTGCCTGCAGAGGTCACTATACGGACCCGGAAGCAGCATGTTCCTGAAGCAGGAAGAGGTTAGCAATCTCACAAAGAAAATGGCGCCGGGTAGCACGGAGAAAGCTGCTGCAGGGTCCCAGGGATGGCTCCATGGGGCCTATCATTTTATCACCGATAAGAATGACTTCCGCAGGTTTGTGACCCCGAGGGTTTATATTGATAGTGTCATACGTGGAGTACATCCTATAACACACAACACGTGCATGGCTCCCAGGGTGTGGGTGATGGTGGCAGTGTGTGTGATATTCACATTTAATATCATTGCATATTACCTGCATGTATTTCCTCATAGTGTATTATGACATTACTGTCTTAGCCATGAATATTTATATATATTACACACATTGCCAACATTTGGTCTGTATGTATTTACTCCTGGGAAATGTAGTTCTGAACAGCTGGAGTGTCCAACACTATATATCTGTAATTTAATATAACTGTGGGTGTCACTGTTCCTGCTGCTGTTGTTTAATGTACCATGCTTCCATGTGAAACAATGTGGTGGGTTACACCGATTGTGTTCAAGGTCATGATGTACTGCTGCTGAAGACATAACATAAGCATGCAAGGGTTGGCACAGCTATTGCAAATTGTAGGCAATAATTAATGAGCTTGAAAAAATAACTTTTATTTTGACAATTTAAATTATGATTTTGAAATTTAAGTTGCTGTTATTCATCCTCTTAAAGCGGCACTGTCATGCCGAACTTGCCTTTCTTTAATCGATTCCTTTTCTCTCCCTCTCTCAGGATCTGTTCTTCATTTCTTCCTGTCTGCTTTAGTTTTTTTTAACCCCTTAAGGACACATGACTTGTGACATGTCATGATTCCCTTTTATTCCAGAAGTTTGGTCCTTAAGGGGTTAAAACATAAGACAAAGTAGGGACTACTTGTCTTGTGGAGGTTTCCTACGCCTGACCATCTCTGACATGTGGAGGAGCAATTTTACCATAATTCTCACCTTTTGTCCTCCTCCCACCCCCAGGCCCCCACACCTGAGCGCCGGTTGGGGACCCTAAATAACAATGGGGGGGGGGGGGGGGGGCTATTGTCCTCCTTCTAAATAACAATGGGGGGGGGGCCTATTGTACTCCCACCCCTGAGCGGCAGATGGGGACCCTAAATAACAATGAGGGAGAGTGGGAACTACTCCCCCCACGGCCCCCACCCCTGAGCGGCGGGTCGCGGCCCTAAATTAAATTGTTACCCCCCGAACCCCAAAGTGACTAGGTCCCCTAGTCACCCACCCCCCCCAAAAAATAAACCCCTACCTATCCCCCTCACCCTAAAAATAATGAGGGGGGATTAAAATAACTAAGTACCGGGGGGGGGGGGGGCAAATAAAAATCCATAATCCCTGTCAAACTTGGAGAAAAAAAAACAACCCAGAGCGTCTCTACATTTACCTGTCACAGCACTCTGATTGGTTGGCTTTAAATGCAACCAGAGTGCTCTGTGTCATTTTACACAGAGTGGGAAAATTCCAAACAACTTTTGAAAGTCGGATTTTTTTTTTTTGCGCTCGGGTTTTTAAAAAAAAGAATTGACAAGTTTGATGGGTATTATGGATTTTTATTTGGCCTTATTTGTCGCTGAAAAATTAACGCTAGGTCCCTCCTTCAGTTAAATAGCCCCCACTTGCGCAGCCCCGCAGGGGGCATACTAGATTATTATTTTTTAAATTAAGTGAGCAGCCACAGGCTGTTTAATAGACATGCCCCTATTTGCGATATTGTGAGTAGGGGCAGAATTTACTAATATTAAGTAATATTTACTTAGTATTTGAAAATTTGGCTGAAAGACCAATTTAGGTCTTTCAGCCTTTTGATAGCTCCCTGATACCATAGGAATTAGGAAGTTATCTACTAAGCAGCTGCAAGATGCTGCCGCGGCACGAATCGGATCAGAATTTCATTAATTCGAATGAAATTTCCGGACAAAGACACGAATGGAGAAACTGTTCTCATTCTGTGAGGACGCAATTCGGTAGTTTCGCCGGCGTTCTGTCTAACTGACAGGACCTTCAGGAAAAGTGAAAGGAGGCTCCGCGGGAACACTGAGGAAAGGTGAGCATTGTGGGAAAATTGCTCTGACCACCAAAAATGAAGCCCACTGTGCACACACAACCCATGGAGCCCCGGTGCGAAAACTGATCCGTGGGCCCCCCTCTCCCCCCCCCCCCCCCGAGCGCTTACTCTGCGCGAACTGGCGGTGGGCACCTGGTCGCATGGGTCACAGGGCTGCGACCGCGGTATGTACGCCAGTGCATGCAGATAGACATACACTTAAAGAACCACTACGGACACCCAGATCACATCAGCTCAATGAAGTGGTCTGGGTGCCAGGTCCCTCTAGTTTTAACCCTGCAGCTGAAAACATAGCAGTTTCATAAAAACTGCTATGTTTTACTGAGGGTTAATCCAGCCTCTAGTGGCTGTCTCATTGACAGCCGCTAGAGGAGCTTCTGCGAGTCATTGAGTAATGCTTTCCTATGGGCGGTTTGCATGCGCATTCGGAGCTGAGTGGCGGAGAGATCCCCAGCGCCAAGGGTGTCCGGCCCTGGAGAAAGGTAAGTGCTTAAGACATACACACTCAACACACTAACAGACACACATTCACTAACACTAACACACACACACACACACTCTCACTAACACACACACACTTTTTTTTTTTTTTAAATTGAATCCCCCCAGCCTCCCTACCTTTAGAAGTGCTGAGGGGATTCCCTGGGGTCCGGTGGTGGTGGTGCTGCTGCTGCTGGGCGGGGTTATCTGGCTGGCGGGCGCGCGAGGGAGCACTTTCCCCCTGAGTGCTCCCTCTTCAGCTCCCTCACGCGCACCGTACTGATACCGGAGCCGGAAGATGACATCATCTTCCGGCTCCGGTATCAGTGCGGTGCGCGAGGGAGCACTCAGGGGAAAGTGCTCCCTCGCGCGCCCGCCAGCCCGGTGATACCACGGCCAGCCTCTGGGGGCCCTGAGGTGGCCGGCTCCTGGGCCCCCCAGGGGAAGAGGCTGGCCACAGTGGGTACATACCGGGTCGCAGGGCGGCCGGGCCCCCTGGTGGGCCGGGCCCGATCGCAGCCGCGACCCTGGTATGTACGCCACTGCCACTTTTCTCCTCTGCTGGTCAGAGATGGTCAGGCGTAGGAAACCTCCATAAGACAAGTAGTCCCTACTTTGTCTTATATTTTAAAGAAAACTAGAGCAGACAGGAAGAAATGAAGAACAGATCCTGACAGAGGGAGAGAAGAGGAATCGATTAA
Organism: Pelobates fuscus; assembly: GCF_036172605.1. NCBI lineage: Eukaryota > Metazoa > Chordata > Amphibia > Anura > Pelobatidae > Pelobates > Pelobates fuscus. The sequence continues at coordinate 162,975,391 of NC_086317.1, read as the reverse complement.
AGAAAGGTAAGTTCGACATGACAGTGCCGCTTTAAATATATTGTTAGTTAATAAACCATTCTTTATGCCATTTCTTCAAAGTGATGCTTATGTTTTCTTTATAGGAATCTTATTGTGAACTTAGGGTTATTTGCAGCTGGTGTTTGGGTGGCCAGAAACCTGACAGATATTGATTTGATGGCACCACCCCCTGCGCTCTAGCCAAAGAAAAACACAAAACAATGCTTGTAAGGTGAGACTTCCCATGTGAAATGCAGCAACCTGTGCTTGAATGTTCCTAATTGTTCTGAATCTGGCAATATGCAATTTTTTGACTGTTAATGATTCACCACTGCACATAGTTAATTACATTCCTCAGTCACCTTGAAAAAGACACATGTAGAGTTATTTCAAGGGGGTTTTATATTGCTTCAAAGTGCATAAATATGGCATTTTTTTTTTTGCTGTGGGCCCACTAGACATGAATGCTGAAAAGATGCAATATGCATCGACCCACTCCCCCCCACACAAAAACCCCAAAACACTGCCATTTTGTAATGTCAGTCAATGTGCAACATTTCTTTCCATTTGATCTTGGTATAATTCTTAAAGGATCACAATAGGGTCAGGGACACAAGCATGTATTCCTGACCCTATAGTGTTAAAAACACCATCTAGCCCCCCTGGGCCCCTCATGCCTCCAATAATATAGCAAAATCTTACTGTATTCAAGCCAGAAGCTGTAACTCTGCATGCTGTTTGCCTAAAAAAAAAAACAAAAAACAAGCAGTCTGCTGACATCATCAGAAGTGGTGGCCTGATCCAATCACAATGCTTCACCACTGACAAAGAGGCAGATCAGGGGCAAAGCCAGCATGATTCAAACAAAGCCCTGGCCAATCAGCATCTCCTCATAGAGATGAATTGAATCAAGGAATATCTATGAGGATAGTTCAGTGTCTGCATGCAGAGGGAGGAGACACTGATTGTTTAGGATGCATTTTAGGCAGCCATGACCCAGGAAAGATCTCTAGCAGCCATCTGAGGAGTGGCCAGTGAAGTTATCACTAGGCTGTAATGTAAACACTGCATTTTCTCTGAAAAGACAGTGTTTACAGCAAAAAGCCTGGAGGTAATGATTCTACTCACCAGAACAAATTCAATAAGCTGTAGTTGTTCTGGTGACTATAGTGTCCCTTTAAAGGAAAACTTCAAACCTCTAAAGCACTTCAGCTCAAATGATTTAGGGGTTATCAGTGTCCCCTAATTCTAATGTTCTAAAAAAAAAAAAAAAAAAGCAAACTGCAAGAGAAATCAGAACTTTTGTAAAGCTCCAGGTTGTAGCACCCTCCTTGCTGTCAGCTGAGAGGTTACTTTTTCTCACATACTTTTAGTGCTCTGAGAAACTTTGAACTGGTAGTGAGGATATTGCTAGATTAACTTCTGAAGGTTCACAGATATGCAGAGGAGACTCTCTCACTGCTGTATTAGTGGTAAGTAATAGCTCTATATCAGGGATGGGGGAACCTTCGCTCCCCTAGATGTTTTGGACTACATCTCCCTTGGTGCTTTGCCAGCATTATGGCTGTAAGAGCATTATGGGAAATGTAGTAAAAAACATCTGGGGGGAGCAAAAATCTGATCTGAAAATAGTTTAGAACATCAGCGTTACAAATAAAGGTTTATAATACTGGAGTATTATAAATAATGCAAATAGTTTTGTCATGTGCACAAAATAATCATATTGTGCCTTAACCCCTTAAGGACCAAACTTCTGGAATAAAATGGAATCCTGACATGTCACACATGTCATGTGTCCTTAAGGGGTTAAAGGAACACTCCAGGCACCCAGACCACTTCTGCTCATTGGAGTGGTCTGGGTGCCAACTCCCACTACTCCTAACCCTGCAACTGTAATTATTGCAGTTTTTTATAAACTGCAATAATTACCTTGCAGGGTTAACTCGACCTCTAGTGGCGGTCTACTAGACAGCGACTAGAGGTCACTTCCTGGATTATAGCAAGGATTTTCCTTGCTAGAGCGTCGCTGGACGTCCTCACGCTGTGTGAGGACCTCCAGCATCGCTCATTTCCCCATAGGAAAGCATTGAAATTCGTTTTCAATGCTTTCCTACGGGGAGCGCTAATGCGCATGCGCTGCATTGCCGCGCATGCACTGCATTGCCGCGCATGCGCATTAGGTCTCCTCGGCCGGTGGGCGGGATCAGTCTCGCCGGCCGACGGAATCAGAGGGAGGAGCGGTGCGGAGGAGGAGACAGCGACGAGGGACATCGTCGCTGCCTCAGGTAAGTGACTGAAGGGGTTTTCACCCCTTCCGTAACTGGGGATTGGTGGGTGGGAGGGAGAGGGACCCTCCAGTGCCAGGAAAACTGATTGTTTTCCTGGCACTGGAGTTTCCCTTTAAAGTACCACTAAAGTTACCCAAGCCACTTCCTCTCAATGAAGCGACCTTGGTGCAGTGGTCCTGTCAATTTTTTTTTTTTTCTTTATTTTTCACTTGACAGAGCATAGGTGAACACAGTTGCATCACGGCTTTCACCCACATGAATAAACACAGTTGCATCATGGCTTACGCAGAAGCCCTTGTAATCACGGTTCTGGCCAACATGTGCTTTCCTGAATATAAACATTAAGCTGTGTAGCCGTAGGGGTCCTGTCAATTTAACTTATTGAAGGTAAAATCTTGCAGTTTTGCACAAACACAATGTTTACCTTAAAGGGTTAAACACACCCCCAGTGGCTATTAGTCATTGGAGGCATGTCCACTGTATTGACAGTCAAACTCTGTAACATAGTGTAGATTCCCCTATAGGAATGCATTTATTAAATGCTTTCCAATGGTTAAGCTTGGATGCTTATCGCTCGCATCCTCTACGAGGAACATTGGATTGGACCACACGATAGGAGGCTGTCTCCATGATGTAGTCGGTGGCAGCGAGATGGCCACTGGAGGGGCTTCTTGGCTCATGGCTGCACGGTAAGCAGCGCTGCCTTCAGCGTCCCCGCGCTCTGCATGCAGAAATTGAATTTTCCTCATAAAGATGCATTGATTCAATTCATCTCTATGAGGAGGTGCTGATCGGCCAAAATGGCATATGGCCCTGCCCCCGTGCCGATTTAGGGAAAGCATTGGATTGCAAAAAAGCCTCCACTTTGATGGTTACAAATGGGGCGGAGCCAGTGCCGACTGATCCGCGCAGCGCTGGAAATAAGTTTTAAACTTTTATAGGGGAGCAAGCCACTTCAGTGGTGGGTTTAGCACTGTAGGGCCAGGAATACATGTTTGTGATCCTTTAAGAATCAAGTTTTTTTTTTTTTAGGTCTATGTAACGTAATGTCTCATTATGCTAATATACAGGTTTATTTATTAAGAGAGAATTCAAAGTGAATTTCAAGTTGAACATGAAAATAACCGAATTTGAATAATCTGTCCAGCAATGCTTTCAGTTTGGCTTCTCGGATCTCTAAATTTAAAATTCTCTTTGAATTCTCACTTTAGTGAATAACCCTGTCAGGCTTTTGGAAATGAAACCACAAAATGAGTGATACTTTTGTAACTGCAGTTATAGACTTCATTATGACTGAAGTGCTTTATTTGTGAAGAGTGTCTCCTCTTTGCATTTTACAAAATGTAAGTAGAAATGTTCACTTTCAGAAATGAACCTTGTTACACTCCCCTGTCAGACAACAGCTCCTGTTACTTCCTGGTTTGGTTAGATCAGTGGAACTAGACTCAAGAGGCAGAAAAAGCTCAGAGCACTTGACTTGCAATGACTTCTCATTGAGCTGTGATTGGACAACCACAGCCCACAAAGGAGAGCTTCACATACATATATTTGCAATTTTGTAAATGCAGAAATTGCCCACAAGAAATATATATACAAATAAAGGAAAAAAAATATTAAAACCTCATTTATTTCATTCATTTAAAATAGAGAGAAAATGTTTCACCCTATGAGGGGTTAGTGCTATCGTGAAGGAATAAATTTAGTGATTGGTTTAACCCTATGGTGAAAGAAAATACAAAAAAAACTAAGAAAGAAAAACTTATGTACAGCTGTACTATTGGGCTAAGCTTGTCCTTTTTTTTTTTTTATTATAGAGATGGCAACATATATTTGAGCTAGCTATTCCCTTCTTTGGGCATAACTTAAATAGTGTCTATTTACCTAATAACAACATGTTACCATTTGTCTACAGTTGCAGCTACTAGACATATATGTTGCCATCTCTATAAACAGTCTGGCTTCCAGCCAGTACAAGAGAAGTATGGTATATGGAGGATTTCCATCGCCCCAGTCTCTTGATGATGTGAACCGGTGTATTAGTGCTGGAGGCTGAAGAGGCGGCTCCTATGCGAAAAGAGTGCCCGGAGAATGAAGTCGGATTAAAACCCAGTTTAGATAATAGCGTTCTGACGTGAGACGTGAATTTAGCAGTGGTAAGCGGGTGCCCTTGTATTGTTAAGAGCGGAGAGTCTGGTAAGTGTGCGTGAAGGGTTGACCGTAGGTGGTCTAGCGCCTTGACCGGACACCAGGCATTATCAGTAGGGAAGAGAGGAATTACAGTGGGGTGTAGTGAATGGTTGGTTTTAGTTGATGGGATCGAAAGTAGATAGTGATCCTCCACCTTTGTAAGGTGCGATGTTTTTAGGCTGTGCGTGATATCCCCTTGACAAACAACCGTGAACTCTCTAGGTCTGAGAAAAACGTAGAAAGCAAGATAGATAGCCACTTTGATCACCAGGTTAGTGTCGGGATCAAACAGGGATTCGTCAAGGATATTGCTAAGTGATCTGAAGACAGGACCATCTATAGGTAGTCTTGTGATAGTGAGAGGAGCTGACCCCTTTAACACCTTCAATACCTTTTTAATGGGATATGATGACAAGAAGGGGGTGGTGTTGGGGAAATTTGTGAGGCTATGGTGCTGCACCCCAGTGAGATAAAGTTTTATGGTGTTGTGGGAAAGTTTAAGATGTACCGTATATACTCGAGTATAAGCCGACCCGAATATAAGCCGAGGCCCCTAATTTTACCCCCAAAAATTGGGAAAACGTATTGACTCGAGTATAAGACTAGGGTGGGAAATGAAGCAGCTACTGGTAAATTTCTAAATAAAATTAGATCCTAAAAAAATTATATTAACTGGATATTTAGTTACAGCATGTGTATATGAATGCAGTGTGTGTGTATGCAGTGTGTATGAGTGCAGTGTGTATATAATGAATGGAGTGCAGTGTGTATATAATGAATGGAGTGCAGTGTGTATATAATGAATGGAGTGCAGTGTGTATATAATGAATGGAGTGCAGTGTGTATATAATGAATGGAGTGCAGTGTGTATATAATGAATGGAGTGCAGTGTGTATATAATGAATGGAGTGCAGTGTGTATATAATGAATGGAGTGCAGTGTGTATATAATGAATGGAGTGCAGTGTGTATATAATGAATGGAGTGCAGTGTGTATATAATGAATGGAGTGCAGTGTGTATATAATGAATGGAGTGCAGTGTGTATATAATGAATGGAGTGCAGTGTGTATATAATGAATGGAGTGCAGTGTGTATATAATGAATGGAGTGCAGTGTGTGTATATGAGTGCAGTGTGTGTGTGTGTGTGTATGAATGCAGTGTGTATATAATGAATGCAGTGCAGTGTGTGTATATGAATGCAGTGTGTGTATGAGTGCAGTGTGTATGCAGTGTGTGTATAATGTATGAGTGCAGTGTGTATGAGTGCAGTGTGTATATAATGAATGCAGTGCAGTGTGTATGAGTGCAGTGTGGGGGTTGGGCATTTTATTAATTATTATTTAATTATTATCTTAATATTTTTTTTTTTGGTTTTTTTTTAGGTAATTATTTTTTTATTTTATTAATTGTATTATTATTTTTTGTTATTATTATTTTAATATATATTTTTTTCTTATTATTTGTTTTATTAATATTTTTATTTTTTCGTCCCCCCTCCCTGCCTGTTAGCTGGCCAGGGAGGGGGGCTCTCACTCCCTGGTGGTCCAGTGGATGGGCTGTAGGAGGGGGGCTGGCAGAGAGCTGTAACTTACCTTCACCGCAGATCCTGTCTGCTCCCTTCTCTCTCCTCCGTCCGCGCAGCTCCCAGGTTGGCTTCCTCTGCAACTCTCGCGGCCGCGCGGAGCGTTGCCACGGTAACCCGTGGCAACGCTCTGACCCCGCGGCTCTCGCAAGAGTTGCAGAGGAAGCCGACCTGGGAGCTGCACGGACGGAGGAGAGAGAAGGGAGCTGACAGGAGCTGCTGTGAAGGTAAGTTACAGCTCTCTGCCAGCCCCCCTCTCCCCCCAGTCTGTATTATGGCAATGAAAATTGCCATAATACAAACACTCACTCGAGTATAAGACGAGTGGGAGTTTTTCAGCACAAAAAATGTGCTGAAAAACTCGTCTTATACTCGAGTATATACGGTAAGTGGCAAAAAGAGGCAAAAGCCACCATGGTTTGAATAGAAAGGTCGCCTTGTAAACCGAATTCTGCAGTGAATTTGTTAAATATGGTTAGTGCCCTATGATAAGAGATGGCTGTGTTAGGTGATAGTGCTTGGTGAGTGAGAGTCCTAGCGTGATGCATTAGTGTGCTCAATCCAGGATTAGTTCATGAAACCGTGGTGTCCTGTATGGCTGGTGGTGAGCCGTAGGGAGTGCCTGAGAGAATACCTGGAATTGAGAGCGAGAAAGAGCGTCCGCTGCAGTGTTATGGATACCCGAGATGTGACAACAACCTAAGTGAAACTGACCAGTTGCTGCTAGCCAGGTCAGCTTGCGAATCAGCTGCATGATGGTCAGGGATGATGAGCGCCCCTTGTTAATGATTTTGCAAGCTGCAGAGTTGTCAGAGTAGCATTTTACTGCCTTGCCGGACCAGAGATGACCCCAGGTGTGTGTGGCCGCCACAATGGGATATATTTCAAATAGGGCTGAGGTCTCCCTGAATCCTGGCAAGGCATCCGTCTCAGCGGGCCAGTGACCCCTAAACCAGTGGTTGCCAAAGATGGCTGCGAAACCAGTGTTGGCTGCAGCGTCTGTGTGAATGATGGGTGAAGAAGTGGAGAGAGGGGGGATAAACATGGAGATACCGTTCCAATCTGCCAAAAACTTCCCCCACATAGCTAAGTCAGCCTTGGCGTGGGGGTCCAATGAAACTGGGCAAGAGTCCGGTACCCCATGGAGCAGGCAAAGAAGCCTGGATATAAAAGACCTTCCCTGCGGGATGATGCGCATGGCGAAGTTCAGGGATCCCAGAAGGGACTGGAGTTCCTTCCTGGTGCAAACATCATTCCGCAGGAACATGTCTATCTCCCTTCTCAAGCGGGTCAGTTTGTCATGGGGAAGGCTAGCCCTGAGGGTAACGGAATCTAGCTCTATCCCCAAAAAGGTTAATTTAGTAGGGGGGGCCATTGTTTTAGATGGGGACAAAGGTACTCCAAGTGTGGAAAAAAGTGCTGTAGTGCGTCTGATAGCGGTGGGTGTTTGTGCCCCAGGCTCTATCAGTAGGAAGTAGTCTAGGTAGTGAATAACTGAGTGACACCTGAGGACGTTCAGAAGCAGCCAGCATAGTGTCTCAGCGAAGATATTGAAAAGTTTGGGGCTGCTTCGAGAACCGAAAGTGAGTCGTGTGGAGAAGTAGTACTTTCCTCGCCATTTAACACCGTGCAAGTGCCAGAGTGAGGGGTGCATGGGTAGTAACTTAAATGCGTTTGTGATGTCTGTTTTGCTGAGCCAGGGGCGATTACCAGAAGAGATGATGGCCTGTATAGCGTCGTCAATAGTTACGTACTGGAGTGAGAATTCGTCTGCTGGAATGAGTGCGTTTATGCTGGGAAAAAAAGAGGAGTGCGGTGCCAATAAATCGATAATTAGACGTTTTTTATTAGAATATTTGTGAACTGCGACACCGATTGGGTTAGTGCGCCAGGAGGTGAAAGGCCCGATCATGAAACCATTAGTAATTTCTGAGGAAAGGAGAGTGTCTGTGGAGACTGGGTCTAGACGTGCTGACAGTAGATTAGGACATTCAAATGTACCTGAGGGGATGGCTACTATACCCGTGAGAAACCCCTGTGTGAACCCTGTGGTCAGATATTCCACCAGGTGCCTGCTAGGGTGTGACCTTAAGTAAAAAAAACAGGTTGTCGACATTAATGTTGGTTAGTCATTTGTTAGGGGACAACCTGTCCGTCACATGGTCTTAGTATGGGCCCTGAAGCAAATGGGGCAGATGTGCAATAATCTACATGCGCTGAAACTGCAGGAGCCTGCGTTGAAATTATTGCACACCTGCACCTTGCCTAAAAAGGAGATGGGCCTACCCGGCTTGTCACGTAGACCACCCACTGGTTTGTTGTGAGGGGTGAAAGAGGGATGAGGGGTGGGAGTGGAGGTGGTGGGATCTGCTTTAGAGGGACATAAGTCCGCCATGTGGGATGTGGAATTACATATGGCACAAGACGGGGGCCTGAGACCAGCGAAGTGGCGACAGAATAATTCTGTATCCATCTGACACCAGTTAATTCTTACGTTGAACTGTTTCAGATGGGTCGCCGCCTTCGCTGATACTGACTTATGGTAGTCGTAGAAAGAAGAGCCTAGATCCACCACCTTGTGAAGGTAGAGGTCTAACTCCTCTCTTCTGTGGGGATACACCGTGCAGATGACGTCACGGTATATCCCGAAAGCTATCCCGAACTGGAGAATTGAAAGTTTTTTTATTAAGCCTAGGATCTCTTGTCTTGAGCACTACTGAAATATCCCCGTAATTGTAAGCCTGGTTCTCCAGTATGTCCTGTGACGCTATAAGCAGAGACACCAGACACACGTCCTTCCCGTCTAGGATTTCTTTCCTGATAGAGTCTGGGACGGAGTGAGCTGGTGACTCAAAAGGAGCTATAGCTGTGAGTGGTGTAGGCGAGGGGAGTATGGGGGGGGGGGCATGCTGGTACAGCCCAAGGGTGGAGACTGGGAGGCCCGGGGTATTACCTGGGGAGGCGATGGCGCTCTCCACCTTAGCCTGCTATTAAGGGTCTGTAGGTTGACCAAGATTGCTGCCAGGGTATCCTGGGTGGTCGTGCCAGTGCTTGGTGGCTGTCCTTGAGAGCTAGTGCTTGGCCTAGGTGCAGGGGCATGGTAGGTAAGCAGCCTGTGAAGTTCTGCCTTTCTAGCTGTGGCTGGAAAGGGGATTCCCCTGAGCCTAAGTTCGGCAGTAATTTTAGGAATAGTCCATGCTCTCAAGGACGTGGGAGTTGAAGGGGTGAGAGATTCGCCTGGAGACTCTGGTCTGGTTGGCGTGAACGGTATCTCTTCTGGCAGTTCTTCGATGGGGATTGGTTCTTGGGACATTCTAAAATAAATGATTTTGTGAATGAGGTATTAGAAGGGGAGTAAGGAAACGTGGGGGGGGGGGGGGTGGTATGAGAGATGGTATTTATCGGAAGAACTGGACTGTAATGCTAGTGCCTAAGCGAAAAACGTATCTGTAAGATTTTGAGCAGGAATGCAAGAAACCGATACAATCTGTAAAGCCAAAGACATGTGACAGAGGCAAGAATAAATGACTGCGTGATTTTAAGGAGAAGATGTAGTACAGATGTGGATTTAACGGAATTACCCTAGAGTATCATAGTCTAATAAATTAATATCTGTATGTAGGGTTTGAATAGGGTTGGTGTATAGTTAGAAAAACTTGTTTATTTATATTGGTGACATGAGAAGTCTATAAGAATTAATAAAATGGATATTAAGACGTAGGTTACTAGTTAATTAGGTGTAGGAAAAAGAACCATATCTTTATAAATAATTGTTGAGATTTTAAATGTTTTAGATATATCAAACCGGCCAACACAGTTTAAGAAAGAGACTGGTAGTTAGACCGGATTGTATAACCAATACTGACATGTAGGTATCAGCAGTTAACTGACCGAACAGGGAATATGCGTTTACATTTAGAATTCGTGTAAATGAAATTGATGAATTAATTTAGCATGGTTTAACAGAATTACCGTATATACTCGAGTATAAGCAGAGTTTTTCAGCACATTTTTTGTGCTGAAAAACCCCAACTCGGCTTATACTCGAGTCAGTGTCTGTATTATGGCAATTTACATTGCCATAATACAGACAGGGGGCTGTGGGGGCTTACAGAGCGTTTACTTACCTCTTCTGCAGCTCCTGTCAGCTCCCTTCTCCTCTGCGGCGGTCCGTTCAGCACCTCGGTCAGCTCCCAGTGTAAGTCTCGCGAGAGCCGCGGGGTCATAGTGCGGCTCTCGCGAGACTTAGTGTCAGCTGACAGAGGGAGCTGACCGGACCGGCGCGGAGGAGGAGGGAGCTGCAGGAGAGGTAAGTAAACTCTCAGCCAGCCCCCCTCCCCCCACTGAACTACCAATGCCACTGGACCCCCAGGGAGTGAGAGCCCCCCTCCCTGCCATGTATCAAGCAGGCAGGGGGGGACGAAAAAAAAAAAAATCAAAATAATAATAAAATATTAATAATAATAAAAAATAATAATTAATTAAAATAAAAAATAACAATAAAAAATAATTATTAAATAATTAAAAAATAATAATAAAATTGCCCATCCCCCCACCAAGGCTCTGCAACACACACACACACACACACACACACACACACTGCATTCATACACACACACACTGCATTCATACACACACACACTGCATTCATACACACACACACTGCATTCATACACACACTGCATTCATACACACACACCGCATTCATACACACACACACACTGCACTCATACACACACACACACTACACACACACACACTGCACTCATACACACACACACACTGCACTCATACACACACACACTGCACTCATACACACACACACTGCACTCATACACACACACACACACACTGCACTCATACACACACACACACACACTGCACTCATACACACACACACACTGCACTCATACACACACACACACTGCACTCATACACACACACACACACTGCACTCATACACACACACACACACACTGCACTCATATACACACACACACACACACTGCACTCATACACACACACACACACACTGCACTCATACACACACACACACACACTGCACTCATACACACACACACACACACTGCACTCATACACACACACACACACACACTGCACTCATTCACACACACACACACACACTGCACTCATTCACACACACACTGTAAATAAATATTCAATTAATATAATTTTTTTAGGATCTAATTTTATTTAGAAATTTACCAGTAGCTGCTGCATTTCCCACCCTAGTCTTATACTCGAGTCAATACGTTTTCCCAGTTTTTTGGGGTAAAATTAGGGGCCTCGGCTTATTTTCGGGTCGGCTTATACTCGAGTATATACGGTAATCGTAATAGGGATTTGTACCGTGGGTTCGTTTAAACCGTACGAATAGATCGGTACTGAATGAGAAAATAGCGAGGGGTGAATAGGATTATTGTCTAATGTTAAGGATGCACGAACGGGTAAGTAGGTAAGTACGAGGTTCGTGCGTAAGCCCGAACAGTAACATAGAAATACAACGATTAATATGTGCGTTATACTTATACATAGTTCGGTAGTTTTCCGTACGAATACGTGAACGATGCGTAAGTGTGACGGGCGTTCGTCTGTTTTGGCGCGGACGCTGAATACGTTTAAACGAGCATGGATACGCGTAGAGAAGATAGAGGGAGCCTACCCCAACGTTTTTAGGCCCGAACAGAGGGAAATAGCCGAACGCTATTTCCCTCACTTAGCTTACGTGAGCGTGCCGGTCTCGTGACCGGAAGCCGTGTACCGCGACCTGGAGGGAAAAAAAACGCGCGGCGGGGCCTCGGAACGGAGGGTGGAAAGCTCTGGACCTCTTGCTGCAGGAGACTGAAGCTGATCTGGCGGGAAGCTCGGACCGGAAGTGCTGGTTGGTATGGGGATAGACAATCAGCTGAACGGCAGAGGTGAGTAGGGCCTGGGAGTTTAAGTAGGGGACTTACTCCTCCCACAAATTCAGGCCTAATGGCCTTTCTACATATATATATTTGCAGTTTCCCCCCAGTGGCTGTATTCAAAGTGGGCTTGTCATGTTGAAGGGGTTTTCAAAATATTCAAAGATGCATGAAAGTGACAGAGCTGCAGAAATGCACTGAATATGTTGTTCAGCCTCGAGTACCAGATGATAAGATTCAGCTGCTAAATAATTTGGTAGCTGCTGCTTCACAACTGTTCTATGTTTGGCATCTTTCTTTTTAATAAGGTTGTGTGCACAGTGTTTATCTAAGCTTCCAACTATGGCCAGGTTGTTTCCAGAGAGATAAATAGTGGATGTGTGAAATTGAACAGTGTGCACATGACCTATGGCTCTCATTTTAAAGGGACACTGTAGGCACCCAGACCACTTCGGCTAATTGAAGTGGTCTGGGTGGAGTGTCCCTTTTGCACTTAGTGCTGCAATGTAAAACATTGCAGTTTCCTAGAAACAGCAATGTTTACAATTGCGACTCTAAGTCTGCCCTTGGTGGCTTTCTGAATTGAAATGGACTGGTCCGGTATCTGACGCTGGACGTCCTTACGCTCTGCATGGGGATCTCCAGCGTCATATTTTTCCCCATAAGAAAGCATTGGCTTTTCTATTGGGAGGTCTAAAGCTCAGGGCATGTTTTTTGCCGTGCATGCACATTAGACCCTGTTTGTCGCGTGACGGAAGGGGTGGAGCGTCGACCCAGCGCAGAGGGACATCGACGCTGGGAAAAGGTAATGGGTTTTTAACCCTTTATTTACCGTTGGACGACAACACACGCGAAGGAGGAGGAAGCGATTAGTGCCAGAAATATGTATTCCTGGCACTACGGTATCCTTTTATGTAAAAGAGAAAATGGGAAGATGTGTGCAAGGAGACTGGGTACCACTTTGCACCATTATGTCCATGGAGTAGTTATGCTGCTTAATGTTTATTTAATCCCCTAAAGAAATAGCACAAATGTTAGGTTCTGTTTAGAACTTGAACAATTACCTATGTTTGTTCCTCAACTGTAATTTTTTTTTTTTTAATTCTTTATTTTGTATTGTGCTTATATCAACAGTACAGGCTTGTCTAGCCACAACAGTGTCCACAAGCTTAGTTACAACAATTTTTGGTGGCAGCGTGGCATTTCGAGTAACAGCACACATTTTTTTATAACGTATGAAAATCAGTTGTGTGTTAAGTAGCATATAAGTAAATAAAAACAGGTCTGCAAGAGTGTCCAGTACAGGTAGCTAGTCATATAATAGTAAAGGCATGTTAAAGGCAGCGCTCGTTGTACAGGAAACAATGCATAGGTGAATAAAGCTGCGAGCTGCGCGCTTGCCATATACGTTATGCTAGACCTGGATGTCAGAAGTTTAGAGTCAAGCTAGTATGGTGGGACAAGTATTAGTTTGTCATATGTAGTAGACTAGGCAGAGCAAACAAGCTAGGTAGGTAAGTAAGTACATGAGGTGCCATAAGTTACTGAGCAAGATACAGATTAAAACATAGATTAGTGTAGTTCGACTCTGTGGGAGACACCCCTGTGGGGGCCAAGGGGTAACCAATACTCTGTGTGCTGGCCACTAGTCAATAGTCATAGGAGTTGGAGTCAGACCCAGAGTGTAGTGCTGGCAGGGTATTGTCCCGTGAGACCATTAGCTCCGTGGAGTTCCTGCTGTCTGTCAGCCGGGTGCTTTAGCCGATACCTGCAGGGGGGGAGCATATCTGCCCCTAAGTGTGGTAGTGTAAGGCAGTGGGGAGGGGTGCTGCTGACAGACCCAGTGGGCCTTTGATTGTTCCATGCCCTCTCACCCTCTCCAACCGGGATCATGCTGGGATCATGTGCTGTTCTTGGAGGGATCCGACAACTTTTCGCTTTGGGGTGTAAGTCCCGTGATCTCAGGCGGCGGTGTATCCTCCGCTTATGCGATCTACAGGCTGATGTTCGGGGCCACTTGGTCCTCCGCTTGGGAGTAGGGCGCCGCTCCAGAGCTCTGCCTGTCGGTTGCGTCTTGGGAGCAGGTATAGTCGATTGCCGACTCCGCGCCTCCACTCTCCTCCAAAACTGCTGGCAGATGTCATCAAATGTCTTCAGGAACAGAGTCTCCCAGTCAGGGAGTCGTTGCAGCGGCAGGAGAGCGCCCGCCTCTCCCGTGCTGGCCAGGCCGCAAAGGCAGCGTGGTAGGAGCCGGCAAGAAATTTGTCGTGTTTGGCATGAGTGGGTAGCTTATGCTGTCCCTTGGTTCCCGGTAGCAGGCTTTGGGTCAATGGGAGCTTGTTTCGGTCGGTAAGTGGGTAAAAACCGCCCCCGGGAGCAGGAGCTGTGATACCGTGCGGCTGCTCTGCTCAGAGGTCAGGCCCCGCCCCCCTCAACTGTAATTTAAGGTTTTCTCTTTAAAAGGGAAGTTATTATCCTACATGTTTGCCTAACAACATTTAAATAAAATACCCTGCCCAAATACAAAATATTACTGTTTAGTAGATATACTCCAAATAAACTTGCATGTATTCTTTTTTTTTTTTTTTTATTGGGGTAGATCTAAAACAGCTTACAAAGCCTGGAGTTCTCTTGTCTGTAGCCTTTGCAAACCTTCCCCTTCTAACACCACCCAGACTTTGTCGCTGTCCAATCACAGACTTCCCAATGCAGCTCATTGTGTAGTCTTTGCAAGGCAGGTGCTCTGAGCAATTTCTGCCTCTTGAGTTTAGCTCCACTGAACTAACCAAATCAGGAAGTAACAGGACCTATTGGCTGCCTGAAATCTGCACTTTTAGCAAAATGAAGTCAAATGTGGTGGTGGGGCACAGGTTGGCTAGCATTTTTTTTTTTTTTTGTCTTCCATTGCAACTAAATAAAAATAGATAAAATCATATCTGTCCTGAATGGTAAATTTCCAGGATCTAAATTGTTTGGTAGTTCTGCTACCCTGACTATATTTAACTCCCTTTATCCTTACCCTTAACATGACACTATCCATAACTCTAAAATAGAAGTAACCCTTAACTTTAACTCTACGCCCAAGTCTAACCATAAGCAGATACATTTCCCACATAAAACAGTATTGTGGTATGATGCTGCCATCTACTGGATTTGTTGTGGCATATTACAGGAAGCTTTTCCTGACTGATTACACTGTGATCAGTGCTGGGAATCTGGCAAAGCCCAGTATAAACACAGTTGGCTTGGGGATATGCAGGGAGATCACAGGGGTCTCATCAGCAGTTTGCTGCATATAGCTATAAATTTATGGCTTGAAAGTATACTATTAAAGTGATCATCTACATTGTTTCAAAATTAAATTGATGCTTTAAAGACTTTTGTACAATTACAATCCATTTTCTCTTCTAGTTATTCGACATAGAACTTGTTCATTCAGCATACTCAGTTCTTTCGCTTGAGTGCACTAGCACATGTCGGAGCAGAAGGTACATAGGGCTACAGTGAGGAAATGGGAACCTTGTTCGTGGCCATGTTGGAGGTTTGCGGCAGCACATCACTGGATGGGATCAATCTGACTTTTGTTTAAACCATTATTTAAAAGAAATGTTTTAGAATTCAAATAAATGTACAATCACAGCTTTGGTTTTATCTTTTAATAGGAAACTTTAGCTTACAAAAACCAAGGTGTAAAAAGAGTAGAGATTTACAAAACTCATAAAAACATGACTTCTACCCCCTCCCAATTACACAATTTTTCCTCTTCAAGAACATGGATAAACATTACTTTGTATCCAACAATCCACAGCCCTGTCAGCTATCCATTTAAAAGGAAATTAACTAGGACAGAGTCACTACTACACACAGGCCGTTGGGCAAAGGATATGTGTGAATGAGATTTAAAAATGACCAGCATATACTAATGTGTATTGAAATGATTGGAGTACACATTCCCAGTCCAACTTAAATGGAAGAAAATGTTATTTTTATGAAGCCTGGTGAAATCCTCAAGCCATTACTGATTTGGCCACAGAAAACACATGAAACCAGTCTTAATGACTATAGTTTGTGTTAACATGGTTTTTAATCCCAAGTCTGATATCACACAGTGGAAAAGGAGCAGTTTGACAAGATTCTAATGAAATCACCCAACAACCCAGTAAGATTGGAAGAGAACATTAGTAAGGAGGGTGGCATTTTAAAGAGTTGGACATTGGTTATTTATGCAAAAAAGTGCTTTTCACAATGGTCCGCTCTTGTCAAAGGCAGAGTAGACACAATGCTTACTGTTCCATTCTTATTTATTAATCTGAGGACTGTATTCACTAAACAGTAAATTAACATGAACTACAATGTTTTTAGCCAAAATGAAAGCAGTATAGAAAACATTCTGTTTAATTTGACACAAGTGCAGTTAACTATTTAGTGAATACATTTGTAATCTAAACCTTTGCACAAAATGCATATCAATTTTACATTGTTTCCCCATGTCTCTACATATACAGCAGTGGTTCTATCCTGGGAGCCATTAAGGAATATTGAAGATGTATCAAAGGCAGTTATATTTTAACATTCTTAGCCTTTTGGTAAAGTAAAAAAACAAATTGTGAACATGACACAATCTAGGGTGAAATGTATATGGCAATAAAGTGCTAAAAAAGTGACTAAAGGGACACTATTAGCACTAAAACAACTTTACCTTAAATAAGTGGTTTTGGTTTATAGATCGTGCCCCTGCAGTCACACTGTTTCCATATAGACTTTCTGCAGAGAGATCTAATTTTTAAACTTCCTGCAAGTCATAAGGTGTTTAATATTAGTCTTAAATGTTTTGTTAATTATCTGCAATAACCTTCAGAAGCTTTGTGTGAGTAAATTTTAGTTAACAGAACTGGATAAAATCACTTCTAAAGTAACACACTGTGCTGTTACATTTGAGACTGCAGGGGCAGGAGCTATACACCAAAACTGCCTCATTAAGTTAAAGCTGTCTTGTATCCCTTTAATAATGTTTGATTTGCTACTTTGATGTGGTAGTCTTGTAGAGTTGTTGCAACTCATCTCTCTTCCCATCAATTTTTTTATAGAAAGGAATTACTAGTTGAAACCAATTACAAATACGTTGGAGTACTATCTGCAGCTAAAATAATAATCCAGTGTTCTCCCTCTAAAATACAGAGGTAAAAAAAAAAAAAAAAGAGTGGGTGCAGCAGTAACACCTATAGTGATCACAAACCATGTGGCTGCCTTTATGAAAGCCAAATGGACATTCTATGGTCCATTTGACATTCGCCAGAATATTTTGTATTTGAGTCTATATATTCCATTTCAGGTAAGGGAACAAAAACGGTCAAGTGCCTAGCATTGACATTAGCTATATGATATATTTCTATAAATCTGCCAATTAATATGTGGCTAACATAAGATGTAGCAGATTGCAATGGAAATGTGATGTATCACAGTGACTTTAGGGCAGGGTTGCCCAAAAGGTAGATCCTCTGATGTTGTAGAAATATAACTACCATCGTACTGTGCATGCCTTTAGAATGACAAAACATCTGGGGATCTACCTTTTGGGCACCTCTGCTTTAGGGTATACCACGTAAAAGTTGGTTTTAAATAATCAAGGATTTTGATTATGGAAGGTCTGTGCTACTTGCCATAGTTTAATCAAATGCTCTGCCATGTAATTGGTACTTATCTTATATGCCTACCAGAATTCAGTACTGGACAGCTGATTAAGTGATGTAGAATTCAATACAGTGGTAGTTAAAATAAGCTGTATTCAGGGTACATGCCTATTTAAACCATACAACTTATTTATTATAAGGTCACTGCAAACACCATGACCACTTCAGTAGTTTGAAGTGGTCATGATGCTTTGAGCCTGTATGTGCAGAATTTTAAGTTTGAAGCAGTGATATCGCACATTGCTGCTAGGGGTGGAAGTCCATATACAGCCGTACCATTAACCAGCCCTGAACAAGTGTTCTAGGCTTGTTGTGTTAACATTGTGCACACATAGCATGCTGCAGCCAGATGACCAACGATGGCACGATCCCGAAGTCCTCCACTCAGCCTGTCTAATAAAGGGAAGGAATAAAATCACCATATGAGGACAGGCTGCAAGGAGAACTTGGCCACAGAGTGGGATTGCAGGTAAGTTTCTCTTCAGATGGTATTCCAGCAAAGCTTACTCCATCCATAAGCTGTTTACTTAAAACACTGTGGTTGAAGTAACCCTTTAACTTCTGGCAATGGAAAATCCTTTCCGATGGATCATATCTGCCTTTTTGCAATGAAATGGATAGAAGTTTTGGATGTAAGCAAACTGAATGCCAGTCCTGTTTTAAAACAAAATTTCTGATAATTGTACACAGAACTATAGACTAAGATGCAGCCAGCAAACCAGTAATATTTAAAACACCAACTACACAGCAACAAATAGCTTAAGTTGAATAATTGTCCCTAAATTACATTCTCATTGTCTGCAGCTAAAGAACGACCCAATCTGCTTTAAAATAACCAAGTTATTGCTTACAACAACACTGGTGTGGATATGTCCCATACCTACATAGTCGTTCTTTCAGGACATCTGAAAATTCGTGAATTAGTTTTAGATAGTGAAGCTAAATTCACAATCTGGATTTAAAAGTCACAGGCCCCATTCATGTACCACATAGACGTTTTATTGGTACTTTTTATTATTAAAATTAGGCACAGATCATAATGGATGATTCGTGCAGTGGTACTTGCCTCTTAATCATGATTATTTATGTAGTATACAAGTGTGTGCGCATCTCTTGGTTCAAAAAGATGTTGTGATACTTGAAAATAGTACTTCAGATCAATGAATCTATACTAAAAAAAAAAATATATATATTGCTATCGAGGTGCCTACAACCCAATTAAAACCATCAGAAAGGTCAAACGCCCATCCTGAGAGACATCCTTTGAAAAATGTTTAGTTACAAATTTTAGTATTTCTGGAATAATGTCACAGGAACATTAAGGACAATGAGTATCATAACCACTACAGCAGAGTGTCGGTATTTTTTTCAAATAGTCTTTGGGTAGTGTTACTCTTGTTTGAACCTTTCCTGTGACTTGGCTAATGCAGAGGGAACAACCCCATTAGCCATCAAACAAGCTTTCAGTGACCGGAGATAAAGGCTTGGCTGGCCATATCGCAGCCTATTATAATCCTACAAATATGAAGTCACAGTAAAGAGTCCCACATCGACCTGGATTTTTATCAGACCACTCAAATGTTGAAACAAATCAGGGGAGTTTAACTCACAGAAGTGACCAGCTAGAGCGGTTCTTTCTGACTGATAAGGGTTTTAATTCGTAAAAGGAACAAACTAATTTTGTAATTTGGTAGGTTTGACATTGTTGTAAATGTTCATACTTTAAGTAGCTTGCTAATGGTAGGTAGTTTTATAGTTATGGATTACTGCCACCTTTTCAAAGAAAATCTTATCTTTAGACACAAACTTATTGTGCCTCAGTTCCATTGTTCTGCATAATGATTGTATACGTTCATGTAGCATAAACCAGCCCAACAAGAGCCAAATGTAAGACATTTAATTAACCCCTTCTACATGAATCAGATTAATAGTGTCCATTAAAACAGTTAGGAAATGTACACAGACACTGGACCTAAAATATATAAAAAATAAAAAAAATAACATTCAATAAATGTCCTCACTTCAGCATAAAAAAAAAACCAACACAAATCCCAAACACTGAATGAAAGCAAATATTTGAATGGAAGCTACCAACACTTTCAAATTAGCTCTCTGTTCTTTCACTTGTGTCAAAACAGGTCATGTGATCTATGAGAAATGTACCTTTTTTTTTTTTAATGCAGAATGTCTCACACTATATACGGTTTGAGGTAGGTGATGTGAGGTCATGCACGTTTATCACTTACCAACAAGTTGAATATTTACTTTCCTACCACTTTTCCCTCTAGTTCGATTGAAAGGGATGTCTGTGCATTTTTTTTTCCCTTCTCAGAAGAATGAAAATGTAAGAAGCACATATCAACCATGAATAAAACTATTAACTACATTCTGAATAACTGCCTTTACTGTCCACACGCCTTGCTTATAGAATTGTCAAAAAGCAGAATGAAACCAGTTGCATACAGTATGTTACTAGACACACAATGATAATCTGCCTGAATCTACTGCAATGAAACTTAAGACTCAAAGGACCACTCTAGGCACCCAGACCACTTCAGGTTAATGAAGTGGTCTGGGTGCCTGGTTCCTCTAGGATTAACCCTTTTTATATATATATATATATATATATATATATATATATATATATATATATATATATATATATATATATATATATATATATATATATACACACATACACATACACATACAAACAAACATACATAGCAGTTTCAGAGAAACTGCTATGTTTTTACTGAGGGTTAATCCAGCCTACAGAGCCTCTAGTGGCTGTCTCATTGACAGCCGCTAGAGGCGCTTGCGTGCTTCCCACTGTGAAAATCACAGTGAGAAGACGCCAGCGTCCATAGGAAAGCATTGTAAATGCTTTCCTATGCGACCGGCTGAATGTGCGCGTGACTCCTGCGCATTCAGCCGATGACATCGCGAGGGAGGAGGAAAGCTCCCCGCCCTGCGCTGGAGAAAGGTAAGTGTTTAACCCCTTCCTCTCTCCAGAGCCCGGCAGGAGGGGGTCCCTGAGGGTGGGGGCACCCTCAGGGCACTATAGTGCCAGGAAAACAAGTGTTTTCCCTGGTACTATAGTGGTCCTTTAAGTATTCTAAAGTTTGCCACATAGTAGTTTAGGCTAACTGGAATGAAGGGGGGCCCCCACACAACTTTGTCCACGAAACGTTGCAACACTTGTTCTCTCCCAACAGTATCTTGTGACGATCTATGAAGTATGTTACATGTGCAAAACTTGTGATAAAATACATGTCTGTCATTTAACACACAAGATGTTTATAGTGTAAGAAAATAGATAAAACGAAAAAAGCGATGGTTGATGGTCCTCAAAATGCAAAACATAGTACGTATGTTTGCTATATATTTTTCTTAAAATAACGGCAAACATGAAAAAAACAAAAAGCTGCTTTCCCCCCTATTGTACCACCTTGATGCACAGCTCCCAAACACACCAGATTCTCATTTTTCTTGAGTGCTGTCACAAACAAATTGCTAGAATTCAACATTAACACTGTTAATGGGCACTGGAGGCATTTTTATTCATTTATTTTTTAAGTATAAAAACAGTCCTGAATTTAGCTGCAACTTCTGAAAAAGACCTAGCAAGTGGCTGACATTTTTAGTGGTCCTGGTTCAGATTTCAATGGGGGTGATGGACAATCCTATGCACACCAATAAAAACTACTTGGCAAGACTTAAGAGGAACTTTCAGTTTTTCCACATGAATGAGTTACTGTAGACCATGGGTAGCCAAAGGAAGACCTGAGCAATTCTAGAAATACCATTATGCTTTTCCAGTATTTAGGGGGTTGTTTTCCTAAAAGGCTGGCTTGATATGTAGCTGTGCATGCCTACTTTTCATGATGATCTAGCGATAGCCACAAAAGACCTAGAGCATTTTAATTTTACAGCAGACCAGTTATATGCATACACATGCTATTCAAGTTCATGTACAGAGAAGAAGGGTTGGACTATAGCTTCAGGGTTTGTTTTAAACCACTGCAGCTATAATTAACCCCTTAAGGACCAAACTTCTGGAATAAAAGGGAATCATGACATGTCACACATGTCATGTGTCCTTAAGGGGTTAAAGCCACAGACTGTGGGCTCCTAGCAAAATATGCTCTACAAGTAACATGTGGTATGGTGCTTAAATAGTCCCTTAAACAAACAAAAAATAGTACAGTGCAATATAATGAACATCACCGGATGAATATTTTTGAAAACACATAGCAAAATTAAGTGCATCAAACTTACACCAGTTATTTCCATCTCATACACAAACCACATCATTTCACAGGCATAAATTCTTTGGGAAGGGGGTGGGGTAGAAGAGTATGCTGGAAAAAAAAAAAAAAATGCTGGAAAAAAAAATTCTCTCTAAAATCTTGGTTGCCTTTTGATATGTGCAAACACACAGTTCCACATTTTTGGTTAAAAAAAAAAAAAAAAAAATGCTATACACACATACACACACACACACACACACACACACACACAACTTGTTACCATTACACTGTTTTTGTATCGCAAGTTAAAAATTCTGTAAGCAAGTTTATCAAATGGCCTTATTTCCTAAAGGAACACTATAGCTTTAGGAATACTAACATATTCCTAATGCTGCAGTGACTTGTTCAAGGTCTAGCTTAACCTCAACCCTCTGAGTTCATTAAAAGGCGAGTTTTATTTTTCTTGGCCGTCGCTCTGCTTTCTCCACGGCCGGCCCGTTTCTCCGGCTGAGATCATCAGTCTTGATGAGATCAGCCAGTTCAATTCATACTATTGGAAGGCTAGTGTGCAGCTAAATGCTTCACTGTGACAATCCGCATCTCCTCCTAGAGATGCATTAAATCTCTGAAAACGCAGAGTTTGCTGTGCTAAGACTGTAGGGACAGGCTATAGCCACCAGAACCCCACAAGCTGTAGAGGTTCTGGTGACTATAGTGTTCCTTTAAAAGGAGCCATCAACCGTATACCTATGTAAACAGAGAATGAAAGGACTGCATTCTAGATTGCTTAGCTTGTGAGACAAGAGACAGATACCTGTGGTAGCCTTGATTTAGTAATTTTGTCAAGCAGATGTAAAAAAATGATGGTCATGAAGGGAAGTCCAGAACCACAATTCCAGCAAATCTTCTGCGTTCGGCCGAATTGATTCACTGGAGTTGCTGTGGCTCTGAGTTGAATGTTTATATATTTCTGGGTCTCATTATAGATCCAAATTCATACATAAACCACTTTACTTACTATGTCAAGAGGAATAACAGCTCCAACGCACTAGAAAAAGCTGAAATCATAATCTAGTGGTGACGTTGCTCTCTTGTAGCGAAAAACTGATCTGGATTGTTATTGTTGATGGGACCATTCTCAGTAACATGGAAAGTTTTCCCACTATTGTGGCATTAGTAAGGCAAAGCTAGTTTGGGTTGTGCTGCACATTTAGGAGCCACTCAAAGTACAAACCTAAGTTGGTGCTCTGTGTCTTACACGTTTGTTTTGCCCACTAAGAGATACAGCTGCTAGTAACATGACCTGCAAAGACACAAAAATACTCTGATGCTAATCAACATCTACATCACTCTGTACATTTTATTTATAATGATGTAAAAAGCTGCCTCAATTAATTGGGAAACACTGTACCAATATGACATAGGATCCCTGCCTTAGTAAAATAAAAAAAGAAAATTGTAGACAAATGTAAAAACAACATATTCACAACTAGTTTCCTCTTATCGAGCCAGGTAGCACAGCTGTTAACATTTGTCATAAAATGATGCCCCAAAATCTGTTAAATAAATTCCACAATCTATACCTACATTGAAGGTAGACACGTGGGTCTTAAAATTGTACTAAAGGGTAAAAAAAAAAAAAAAAGCCTATCCGATTACTGGAACAAGAGGCATTGGAAGGAAGTCTTAAGCAATCTGTTGCATTAGGATTGCCAATTTGTGGCTGAACAGATTAAAGCCACATATTCGCAGAATTTAACTTTAGTGACCACATCATATTTAAAAAGGCAACCACAAAACATTCAGTGATCAGTTTTAAGCGGCTATATAGGAAGACAGTTACTAAGCTCCAAGGAAGTGCAGACACCAAAAACATAAGCAACATAAGGAAGAATAATGACCCCTCAAGTTACAATTCTAAACAGCCAAAACAGTGGGCGAAGACGCCTTGCATGGATTGTGCTTTCAAGGTTAGTCCTTGCCCTTTGGCTTTTTAGGACATGATGCTGACGAGCCTTACATGGGCAGTCACACACCTGAAGATAACAAGGAAGAAGGCAGACAAGTCTAGGCACCAAATTGGGGGAAAACAAGAGCAAAATTATGTCTATGAATGGGGGTGGAGGGGGAATTTAAAAAACAAAAAAAACAAATCCACCACAGGAATTTTCAAACATACATCTGAAATTACACAGTAGTGATATGGACAATAGTGAGATTTGATATGGTCTCCAACAGGCTCTCAATGGACACTTTACACTACTGTTTTAAGTGAATCTGTAGTTCAGCAGCTTTTTGTCAATGGCTTTCACCACCCAGCTACACATGTCAGTGGCAGTAAATATGTAATCAGATCACAACCAAGAACACTACATCTTTAGCAGTGAATGTTTAAAAAAGACATCCTGGCCATATGCACTTTATTCTAAATTTAAAACCTGCCCCACTTGGGTGTCCTTCAGATTTATCACAATGCAAGTCTTTTGTTGCAACTGACAAGATGGAGGGAAAAAAAAAAAAAAAATATGGAAAATTAAAATGACCGGGACATCTTGCAGTGGTACCAGAAATGTCAGGGAGCAATAGTCTTTTGGCTGGATTCTTGTGGATTGGACGGATCCTGAGATGGGAAGGGGAGGTCAGGGATCCCTGCATCACTCTGGATGTTGCTGTTCGGTACTCCACTCTGTGTAGTATTTTGTGTGTTACTCCGCTGAGTGTAGAAAAGGATGTAGGCTTGTGTCCTGCACACCTCCTCCACAGAGCACATGTTCAGTTTCGAATCATTGCAGTGCACCCAAAAGCCTGAAAGGACATTGGAGAGACATGGTGATTAACAGTGCTTCTTAAGAGACACCATTTACACTAATTGTAGTAACAATAATAAAAAAAAAAAATACTCGCCACAGTCTGGATGAAATGGATAGCAACCAATATAGAAAACAATGACGATAAGAACAGTGCAAACTTTATTTGCCCATAGGTAAACTTGTTTAGGGAATAACTTTTCATACAAAACGCTTTATGAATTTGGTACACAAAATAGATGACCAGGGCAGGATTAACATAGGGTCTGATGGAGCTGCAGCTCCAGGGCCAAGCCCATGGAATAGGCCCATTGATTTAAAAAAATACACTGCTCTTAGGGTTGCCAGGTATTTCTCAGGTATTTGAGGCTGCCTAGCAGTAATACCAGCAATACAAATGTCAGTCTCAGTATGAACAGAGATTATTCTGCAATACCAGTGCTTGCCAGTAGGGGTCTCTGTGTGTGTGGAGAGAGGCAGGGATAAGAAGTTACAGCATCTCCCTCCCTGCCTCTCTACTCAATGAAGGGAGCAGCTCTGCACAGAGAGTCCAGACAGCATCTCCGAGCCTGCAGAGACAGCCAACAGCTCAGGTAAGTGAGGGATGGGGGGGTGGGGGTGGGAAGGCTGCAGGGAGACATAGGGACACAGACACTAGGAGACATTTAGACACTAGGGGACACTACTAAGCAGAGTAGATAATGTGAACCGCACTCAATCCCAGCGGCCACGGGTGCTCCGGATCAGGACCAGCAATCCCAGAATCATATGTAAAAAAGGAAGAATCACAGGCACTCAGAGTTCAAGCCGCAGGCAGTTTTATTGTGACAAAATGCAACGCAACGTTTCGACCGTAAAAGGTCTTTTTCAAGCTTGAAAAAGGTCTTTTTCAAGCTTGAAAAAGACCTTTTACGGTCGTAACGTTGCGTTGCATTTTGTCACAATAAAACTGCCTGCGGCTTGAACTCTGAGTGCCTGTGATTCTTCCTTTTTTTACTAGGGGACACTACAAGACATGGAGACACTGAGACACTAGGGGGCACTGGGAGACCTGGGGACACAGACACTAGGGGAAACTGTGAGAGACTTGGGGACACCTGGTGACACTGAGACACTAGGGGAACTGTGAGAAATGGGGACAGTTAGAGACTTGAGAACACTAAGACATTGAGACACTGGAGAACATGGGGGCCCTGAGACACTAGGAACACAGTGGCCACTAGTCTCCCAGTGTCCCCATGTCTCCCAGTGTCCCTAGTGTCTCAAACACTAGGGGACACTGGGCAACATGGGGGCACTGTGAGACACAAGTGTCTCAGTGTCCCCTAATATAAAAGAAAAAAAATCTCAGGCACTCACTGTGATAGATTTAAGCAGGTTTATTGGACACCGCAACGTTTTGACCTGTACCCAGGTCTTTATCAAGTCTCCTATGTATCACAGTGTCTCAGTGCCCCCAGGTCTTCCAGAGATCCCTAGCATCTCAGTGTCCCCATGTCTCCCAGTGTCCCCTAGTGACATGGGGACACTGGGAGACAGGCACTAAGGGACTGGGAGACATTGGGACATAGACATCCCCCTTTTTGGGTATGTTTGCCCCTCTTCTGGTTATGTTATTTGCGTCAGTGGCCCACCCTTTTACCCCGTCCATAGAATGCCTGCTTTACTGGACACTCCTGTTAGTGGGTATGGATTTACTTGAAAGATGAAAGCGTGGGTGTGTTTTCTCATAGCTGCATCATATGATCTTCCCTCCAGCACCATCTCCATCAGATACATGACGCTTGGGAGGTAGAACTGTTTTTGGTCGATAAGACTTTGTAATTAGGCCCATCATAATTGTCAGCACCAGGCCCACGGGGCTCTTAATCTGGCCCTGTATATGACACTTGACACGCTAGGGGTAAATTTTCCTGTGTTTGCACTATACCACCAGTTCAGTTTTCCAGTGTAAAGCTGATTGAAAAGGTTTCAAAACCAATAGCATTTGGAAAAAGAGGAAACTGTGGCCTTTGCAATTTAAAAGGCACTCTATATTTAATTCAGTTTAACTAAAAAATACAGAATTTTGTTAAATCTACATAATAGGCAGTTTCCTTTTAACTCATTTAATTATAAACTTCTGAAAGCCATGCCACTTGACACTTTAGCAGACAAAGTACATTTCCCATGGTCCTCAGCAAGTTAAGAGGACAGGGGCAGCTGAAGCTGTGAGAACACCATAACAGCTAAAATGCAACATTATATAATTTGGGTTACAGAATGCATTATGAGAGTAGGCGGTGAGGGCAAACAAACAAACACCAGTATGTAATTCTCCATTTTAGTCATGCACACTTACCCCCCTCTGTATTATAGCAGTATGCAGTGTAGTGTCCAGAGCCAAAGCCTTTACCATGATGCATGACAACTGCAGAGAGGTCATAAAGAAAAGTCCCTGTATCGGACGACGGCAACACACTTCTACAGTATGGCTCCATGTTTAACACCTGGTCAAAAAATACATGAACTCCAATCTTCTCTCTGTGATTCCGTCCAGACCACCTGTATGTTTAAATAATAATAAAAAATAAAAAAACAATAAAACCCTCAGACACGGACTTGAAGTGCAGTAGCAGAGCAATAGAGCGTCTGCTTGCAGACTTTGGGGTTAAACTTGCTATCTTGCCCTGAATGTCCCTTGGCTTGAGGTTAAAGTTTTTCATGAAGATAGCATCTTTATGAAATACTAATACTTTCACTCAAGTTCCAACCCAGCCAAGAGATTTACTGAGAAAAAGTACAGACTACTTTGTCTCGGTATTTCTCTTACAACTGACACTTCTAGACAGCGGTAGCTACGACCACCGTCTAGAAGTGTCAATCCCTCCCAGCCGTCACAAGGTATGGCTGCAGGGAACTGGCTTAATCTATGATGGATCTTGCGGGATCTTCCATAAACCTCAATGCTGTACTCATGTCAGCTCCTGGCACTGAAAGATGGTGGCATCCACGGGGGACAGGTTCAGGTAAGTAGAACCAATAAGGGCTGTTGTCACTGTGGTGAGGTGTTCTGCCCTCCAGCTGGAGCTGGGTGATCTCTGGTGATCACCAGAACCCATTCTTGCACTGACTGGGAGAGAGAGAGACCCTTAATTGCTTTGGAACTATTCACTGGATCGGAACTGTGCTGCAATCCGGTGAATCTTTGAACAGATGCCAGGGACAGTGCTATTTGGAGCGGATGTCTGGGAGGAGAGGCTGCTTTCAAGGATGTCCAGGACTTTAGGATGCTCCTCTCTCAAGAGCTATAGGAACACCTATTGTATGAATCACCCCTGCTGGTTCAATACACATAGGCTATATATAAATATGCAAGTCTCTGAAGTTGCCCTGATGAAAAAGAAGGGAGATTGGCGGAGATACTCAGCCCGAGTAACGAGCTTTATTACACACTTCTATAATGCTCTAGCCATCATGTAGGCCTTACCTGAAGCGCTTGAGATGCAGCCGCAGGACCTGAGGTAGTCTGAAGATCATGAGTTGTTTCTTTGCCTCACTCAGCAACAAGGGTTTTGGGGAGGACTTTCTCCTTCTGCCTGTAACAAACTTATGTCATCAACTGTTCTATGTTATTGCACCAATGCAATAAACAAAAATATTTAATTTACTAAGTTTTAATAAGTTAATTCCCCTGTAAATGTAATAAAATACCATCCCTGGACACATATGCAATGTCTAGGATACTTATTTGGTACTTGAATAGTAAGGAGATACTTGCATTCAAGGAAAGGTCTATAGAATGTAGAGGTGGGTTTTATTCCCATGGTTAAACAGAACATGGGAGATTTATTAAAGGATTCTGTAAAGTAGTCCAAAAATAAAAACTGAGGAGTGAGCAATGGAATGTGTTGGTTCAATTAGTTTTCATTGTGATTGCCGTTTTATAGCAAAATTACACACAGGACGGTGCTAGCTTTGATTCAGCTTTCAGCGATCCATATTGACAATAGGTGTAGAAGCAAAGAAGCACATTCAGCCTCAAAACACTTTACACACCAATGTGATCATAACCAATATTATTACCCAAACACTCACTGTTACATTGATCACAGGCATATATTCTTCCCTCCAGGGCTTCTGTTTCTGTGAACTTAGCCAGCATTTCAGTAAGTGTGCATTCAGTAGTGGTGACAGGAGCAATCCCCTTTTCCAGGCAGTGGTAGCGTTCAGGAAACTCTAAAGACAGATCCCAGAAGGGTTCTACTGTGTCAGACTTATAGCTGCACGTTAAGCAGGTGACCTAGCAGAAAATAAATGGTTTCAGAAAGCACAAAGGTCATATGCATCTACATAAAAGCATAATATTAACAATAGTTAAGCTAGTATAAGTTGATGAAAACAAAAACAGCAGCCCCCACCCTCCCCCTGCCAAAAACCACAACACAAAACAGGGTTATTAGCTAAAGTGAAATAACACTCTTTAAGTCAGTTATGCTTCCATTTCAGCTACTTTGTCCTTAAAATTGAAATTCACTTTGAGTTCTCAATTTACTGAAAAACCCTGCTGGGGTATGCGGGGTGGGGACGAGGACATTACCGGCAATCTTAGGTTCTCACCTGACTGAGCAGCTGCCCATGGAATATCGTATTCACTACTTTCAACACCTGTTTAGTTAGTTTTCTCTGGGAAATAGGTATAAGTATCCTGTGTTTGTTGCCTTCAGACTCTAGCTCTTGCTGCACTTTATCCAACAGCTCACATAGGAACTCTTGGGCATCCTGCTGATCATAACCCCGGAAAGCTGGGATTAGATTCCACACTGAGTGCAGCATGGCAAAGGGCGAAACCAGCGCCCACTTTCCTGACCACATCACCCGGAACAGAGTGTGCAGCTCGTGGCATAGGGACAGTTGTTTGGTGCTGGGTTCCTTGGCTTGAATCAGTTCCAAACTTTTGCTTATGGAGGACTCTCCATTCAATCTTGGTCCCAAAGCGGGGAGTCCTCCTCCCCCACTGTCAGTTACATGGTGTTTGCCATTGGTGCCAGTTCTTGCCAATAGTTCTTCCTTCTCACAGGTATCGAGGGTGAGAAAGCACTCCCTAAACTTCTGCAGGTGGCTGAGCACTTGTAAGATAGAGTTCATGTAGCAGGTGTTTCCCAGATTTCTAAGTCCAGTTACTCCTGGTGTCACAGTGGGCCTGATGGAATACAGCTGGTTGAAGCGTCTACGTGCCTCACGCCTAGAAGAGGGGCTGCTGGATGTCATGTCCCTGAATTTGCGTGGAATAAGGCTGTCCCGGTTTGTGTGAGACAGCAAACGTGCACTTTTCCTTGGGGGGGTGTTTGCAAGCTCTTCAAGAAGGCGCCGTTTCACTTCTTGCCTTTTCAGCCTGGCTTCTTCTTTTCGCCTTTCAAGTTCAGCCTGTTGCCTCCTCTCCTCTAACTTTATCTGTCCCAGTGAACTTCTTTCAAACCAAGACCGCAGTGCTTTGGCCAACAAAGCCTGGCGTCTGTGGCGCAGAGCGGTGAGCATCATTGTGTGCCCTTGTGGTGATCTGTGGCAACCACTCCCATCACTTGTTGAAGCTTGGGAACGTAAGCTTCTGCGGCTTGTTTCTTCCTGCTTCTGGCTGCGCACAGCAGAGAGGGCGCTTCTAAGCAGCTTCAAGTCTCCCTCAGGGTTATCATTTAATACATAGTCCTGGCACAAATAGCAAAATACATAAAGCTCATGCACCTCCATCACTAGAGGGTGGTTGCTCTCTTGAAAGTGGCGCAAAGAGTGCTCTTCAATATAGCGTCCACAAGCAACATGGGAACACTTAAGACATGCCCATACGGACTCCCGTGTGTCACAGTCCACACAACGCCATTTCTGTGGGTTTAGGATGGAGTGGTCCTGGGCCAGACGCAGGCGTCCTACGTGTTTGCATCGATCCATATTCACAAGAATGTCTCAAAGAAAAACCTAAGGTAACATCGTAAAAAATAAAATTAAAATAAATTTATGAAGAGTACGGTGACCTCCAAGAATACATGTCAGATAAAGGTCAATTAATAAACACAATCAAGGGGGGAGGGGACAACGACACGATGAAAAAAAAAATAAAAAATAAAAATTACACATACACACAAACACACTCTACAGAAATAAATGGTTTAAAAAAAAATTACAAAATCATGCATGCACACACACTGCAACTAAATCAGTCTGTCAATCCAGTGTTTCTCTAAGAGAAGCATCGTCTTTTGTTTTGTGCAAGATTTCTCAAAACGCACGTAAGGAAGGGCATCCTACAGGCTTCTCTGATAGCTGGGAGGGTGCAACCTAGAAGCGCTATAAAAAGTGCAGATTTTGTTTTCTTGATATTGGCATTTTTGTAACGTAGCATAGAAAGGACAAGCTTAAGCTGAAGTGCTTTAGGAGTTTGGATTGTTCCTCTAAAGGCATTTTTAAACTACCTATACAGAAACCAGAAGTGAGAGAGGAGAGGGGGAGATCTTTCTTCAAGTAGTACGAAGTATATACACACACACACACACACACACACACATAAAAAAAAAAAAAAAAAAAAAAAAAAAAAAAAAAAAACTACTTTCATCCCCCTGTTTTATTTACCTGTTCATAGCCCCACAACAAATTCTTTGTAGAGATGAAAGCAGCAGAGCCTGGGCCAGCCCCATGTCAGCCAATCACAGACTTGGAGATCCTCACTGTTATCCAACTACTCCTATGTGAGTAGAGAGAATTTCTAACTCAGAGGAGGGGGCACCTCATCACTGGCAAGGAAGAGAGAGAGAGAGAGAGAGAGAGAGAGAGAGAGAGAGAGAGAGAGAAACAGAAGTATGAAATAAGACAAGATTGCACATATATGTTTTAATCATAAGATAAATTCATATTATGAGTGATAGGACTCACAGCTCAGTTAAAATATTTTTTCCCCCCTGCAGTCAGTCAATCTAAAGGATGAATATTTCATACTGCAACTTATGGTACATCAAACTCTTTATATTTTATTATATACATGTGTAGAAACCTTTCGGAATACAATGTTTGATGGCTAATAACATCAGCCTTTTTTAGAATAATGCCGTAACATTACGTATCACTATAATAAGATAATTTAATGAAGAATGCAATACAACACATGTGTTGAATAACCCTTGTTCTATCAAAAATGATAGCCAAGTAACCAGAAAAGGCAAACAATTGCATTATGTACCATGACGTTGATTTCCTTAACTCAAAACGGACCAATGAGACGGATTGTTCTGCGAGCCAATCAGGTGCTATTATGACATCGCATCACAAGTTGAAACCAAGCTGAAACCAAGTTGGCCACGGCTTTTTTGTAGTTGACCAATTTATTGTTCACAGATGATATATGACCAAAAAAAAAAAAAAATGATTGAAAATAATTGACTGGTCAGCAGCCATGTTAAATAACGTTGCGTGAAAAAGGCTAAACTTATAAGGAAATCTGGTAGTATATGCCTCTGGACCATTCAAGGTTGTCCAAACCCCTTCTGTGTAAGGTGTTTTCCTTTAAAGTGCTGTAGTTCTTCTTTCCAGTGCTTTGGAATAATAGATACACCAGGTCCAGGATAGTGAATCCAATAAAATGCTTTATTTCTTTAAAATCAATGAGTAAAAATAAATAAACGAATCTGTGCCAGGTAAATACCTGGATAGACTAAGTAGTCCAATATCAAATGTCCAAAACGCGTTTCGCCTTGTTAAAAGGCTTCCTCAGTTGGTTGTTCTGTCTCTTCCTCCTTTCTCCTGTTTTTAAATCGCCCGCTTCAGGTTGTTAATTGTTTGTATTTCCGGTCTCTCATTTCCGGTTTTTCGTTTCGTGGAACGCACGTGCGTTCCACTGTGCGTCCTTGCTTCCTGAATCATCATTCTGGTAAAACGCACCTTGTGTTCGGTTTCCGCTTCCGGTTCCGCGATCAGTGGAACGCACTTGCGTTCCAGCGAGTGTTGTCACGGACACCTTTGTTTTACCTTCTAGACAATACTGTATGAAGTTTAATTCATATGTGGATAACACCATCTTTAGTGGTAAACCTTATTTTTACAATGTTACTATTATCCCTAATTTTGTGTATCTTTCAAGGGTGACTTCATTCCTATTCATATATATTCCCACTATTGCATATACATCCACTTTTAAATATATTTTAAAGAAGAAAACATTTAAAAAGACCTTGTCAATAAAAGCAATGTTAATATATATCCTAAAAATATATATGGATAAAATCAAATGATAATTTAAAACCCATTTCTTTAAAAAACAAAGAGAAGAGAGGAAAGAGGTAAATACAGATGGAATCTTCAACTTAACTGGGAAGGAACTACCCATGGGGGAGGTGGAAATTTTACAGAAAGGCTTAAAATTTGCCCCAACTTCTGATCTTAATAAGTTCGATTTTTTCATAGATATTAACAAGTTCATTAGAAACCTCTGTTTAAAAAAATTTTTTTACAACAAGGAAGAACCACAAAAGGAAGAAGGGATATCCGAGTACATACATACTGATCTTAAATCAAAATCGGACTTCTTCCCCAAACATCTTATCTCAGACGAGATTAAAACTTTTGAAATAATGGTAATGAAAGAAATAAAGAAAATTAAACCTTTGAACAAATACCATCAAAACTTGTCTAGTAAAGAAAAAAGAATAGTGAAGGAATTAAAACAAAATAAGGAGATAGTGATTAAACAGGCGGATAAAGGGGGCGGTGTAGTGGTTATGCAAAATAGCAAATATTTACAGGAAGCAGAACGGATCCTCTCAGACTCACAGACATACCAGAAATTAGAGAAGAACCCAATCGAAAATATCAAAAAGAAATTTGATGATTATATTGAAAAAGGGTTAGAGAAGGGAATACTAACCACTAAGGAGGCTAAGTATTTATCTACTCCACACCCCAAAACTCCAGTGTACTATCACCTCCCAAAGGTACATAAAAATAAGGATAATCCACCAGGGAGACCCATTATATCTGGGATAGATTCTATCTCAGCAAAAGTATCTGAGTATCTCGATCACTTACTACAACCCCTAGTGGTCCGAAATGCAGCATATTTGAAAGACACCATACACATCCTACAACTAATTGAGGCAATAACGTGGCAAGAAGGTAATTTTTTAGTGACGTGTGATGTGACCTCTCTTTACAGCATTATACCACACGAAAAAGGTTTGGAAGCAGTGCAATATTTTTTAAAGAAGAATAATTTTAAAGAAGAACAAATTTTATTCATTTTAGAAGGCATCCATTTAATTTTAACCAACAATTTTTTCTGGTTCAACGAGACCTTCTATCTACAGATTAGGGGAACGGCGATGGGCACCAAGTTCGCCCCAAGCTATGCCAACTTGTTTATGGCTTATTGGGAGGAACAGTTTGTATACCAAGGACACCCATGGGGGGCGAACTTGGTGTGCTATCGCCGTTTTATAGATGATATATTCTTTATTTGGACAGGCACTAACATGGATTTAAACCAATTTATCACACACTTGAACACCAATGAATGGAACATTGTTTTAACTGCAGAGATTAGCACTAAACAAATTAATTTTTTAGATTTAGAAATTAACATAATGGACTCACGGATCGTAACAAAAAACCACTTCAAAGAGGTAGATGCCAATGGATACATCGGTAAGGAAAGCTGCCACCACGCACCCTGGCTAATGAATGCCCCAAAAGGCCAATTCTTGCGTATTAGACGCAACTGTACAGAGGATCGCGATTACATAATACAAGCAAATAAGATTAAAAAACAATTTTTGCAAAAGGGGTACGAGGAAACAAAACTCCAAGCAGCCTTAGAAGACGTCCTCAAGATCCCACGAGAGAGCACTTTAATTTATAAAGACAAAAAGAAGAACCCAAAATGGGGCGGGCACAACACCCCATTTATATGTAGTTTTAATGGAAATAATAGGAAGATAAACAAAATTGTAAATAGATACTGGCACATCTTGAAAGATGACCCTGTCCTTAAAAACATTCTACCAGACAAACCTAAAATAATATATAGAGGAGCAAAGAATTTAAGAAACACGCTGGTAAAAAGTTGCAACAAGGACACAACACAAACCAATAAAACCTTTTTTAATATGAGCAATGGTTTCTATGGGTGTGGGCAGTGCCTGGCATGCAGAAATACTAAAAGCAAAAAACGTCACATAATAGATGTGGAGCCCATCATAAACCGAAAATTTCAAATAAAAGACCATTTAACCTGCCACTCAAAGGGGGTAATATATGTTTTAAAATGCCCGTGTAACCTTTTATACGTAGGCCGAACAATCCGCAATTTAAACACAAGAGTGGCAGAACATATAAGGAACATAAGAAATGGGATAGAGACACATAGTGTCTCGAATCATTTTAAAAAAGTTCACAACCTTAACCCTGAAGGGCTAACTTTTATGGCAATCAAAACAGTGAAGAAAGATTGGAGAGGTGGCGATTTTATTAAAAAGATTGGAAGGGAGGAGATGAAATTCATTTACAATTTTAACACGATGATGCCATATGGGTTAAATAATGATTTTGAATTATGCCATTTTATGAATTAACATGGTGCATTTTTATTAATGATTTTTTAAAGAAATGGGTTTTAAATTATCATTTGATTTTATCCATATATATTTTTAGGATATATATTAACATTGCTTTTATTGACAAGGTCTTTTTAAATGTTTTCTTCTTTAAAATATATTTAAAAGTGGATGTATATGCAATAGTGGGAATATATATGAATAGGAATGAAGTCACCCTTGAAAGATACACAAAATTAGGGATAATAGTAACATTGTAAAAATAAGGTTTACCACTAAAGATGGTGTTATCCACATATGAATTAAACTTCATACAGTATTGTCTAGAAGGTAAAACAAAGGTGTCCGTGACAACACTCGCTGGAACGCAAGTGCGTTCCACTGATCGCGGAACCGGAAGCGGAAACCGAACACAAGGTGCGTTTTACCAGAATGATGATTCAGGAAGCAAGGACGCACAGTGGAACGCACGTGCGTTCCACGAAACGAAAAACCGGAAATGAGAGACCGGAAATACAAACAATTAACAACCTGAAGCGGGCGATTTAAAAACAGGAGAAAGGAGGAAGAGACAGAACAACCAACTGAGGAAGCCTTTTAACAAGGCGAAACGCGTTTTGGACATTTGATATTGGACTACTTAGTCTATCCAGGTATTTACCTGGCACAGATTCGTTTATTTATTTTTACTCATTGATTTTAAAGAAATAAAGCATTTTATTGGATTCACTATCCTGGACCTGGTGTATCTATTATTCCAAAGCACTGGAAAGAAGAACTACAGCACTTTAAAGGAAAACACCTTACACAGAAGGGGTTTGGACAACCTTGAATGGTCCAGAGGCATATACTACCGGAGTCATATGACGGTATGACTCCAGGCTTGTGAGTGACACCATTATATATTTTTAAACCAATTTTACATATACTGTGTTACACTATTTTGCTGCATTATCTTGTTTTTCAGAATATTTGCTGCATTGAGCTCCACCTTTTTATGTATGTATACTATGTATTTTTAAGTGGTGTAGGGGATACCACTTTTTAGGTGTTTGAGCATCAGTCCCTAATCACCCCCACATTGTGCACCCATTTTATTGTATTATTTATAAGGAAATCTAACCAAACTTCATATTTATAAACTGTGCAAGAGGGATCTACAGAATCTATCCATTCAAAACCAATCTGGGAAAAGCACAACTTTATGTAGTGATAGAAAAAAAAAAATGTGTGACAATCACCAGAGTTAATTAAAAATGAATTGTTTCAATGTGGTTTGAAGAGTAGTGCTAGTATTGTAAGACGCAGAAAATTCTGTGGAGCCTATTAAATAATCTTGTGAGTCAGAAGCAACCAAGGAATAAAAGAATGGATAGAAGCAATCATACAATCTTGGTTTCACATTCTAACACCTGAAGAATTATTAAACAGAGTTGGGAAACCCTTTTGCAGCAATTACTGCTTACAACAGCATCCCGTGGGCTGAACTAACAGAAATGGTTAGAAGTTATGAAACACACTTCCTGGGGTTTTATTCGCATTATCATTGCAATTCTTGTAATAAAGTATATTGCATTATATTCTGCATTAAATGGTCTAATGATATAACATTTTATGGTATTAGTCTATTAAAAAAAAAAAAAAAAAAAAAGACTGATATTGGAAAAGAAAGAATGATGCCACAAAACATCAGGAATAAACATTTTCCAGGTTTCCACAATTTTGAACACTAGTGTATAATATTACATTTTACCATATATGCCTGCATATAAGTCGACATTTAAAAAAAAAAAAAAAAAAAAAAGAACAACTCAAAATTAGGGGTCAAATAATGTACTGAACATTAAGTTGCTGACATGTCCAAGATGAAATGAAGGCCTTATTAGTACACAGATGTATGAAACAGGACTATTTGTAGACGTCAGCTGCCTGGCCTAGGCCCTTTATTTTGAGGGTTGACTTTTCTGTTGAATATAGGCCTAAACCTTTATAATGCCTCTAATTTTGGGGGTTGACATATATGGTGCATTTAGTCTGTGTATTTTTTTTTTTTACCAACTCCAGTAACTCAAAATGTTTTCTGACTCGACAATAAACAATGCAGCACACATACAAAATGAAAACTCTTCCTGAGTACGAGATACAATGTGCAGCTTCTGTCATGCCCCCAACCCCCCGATATCATTAAGTTTAAGGGAGAAACAGGGATATTTCATGCACAATACACACTCAGTGAACAGGCCCTGCGGGAACATCCTGCCAGTCCCTCATTTACATATTGGAATACTAATCAAATGCCATAGTTAACATCTGCCGTTTGCTTTAACACTTGGGTCTTAAGCCTCTGCCGTCTCAGGGACGTGATTACCAACAGGGATACAAATATAAAATTAAAAATTATAAGCAAACATTACAATAAGAAGGCAGAGGCAAAAAATAAAAAAAACAACAAAGAAACAAGACAAAATTCTGATATTGGTAGGTTAAGGTTTGGCAAGCTATAGCTTGCATTTTTAAGTTTCAATGCAATTATTTCTTCTTTAGGTCACAGCCTTAGAGGAGTTTTCCTTTGGTAATGATAGTGAAAGGGTTAAACTTGAAGGTGTGTCTGTAAACAGAACTAATTGCTAGTAGCAGCCAAGCTCATAGAATCACTGTTTGCACTAATTGCCTTCTGTCAGCAGTAAAACACAGTGAGCCCCCTCCCCTTCTATATTTCTCCCTCTTCGCATTGGAGGCTCTTGCATTGTTCCCAGTGTGAACAGGAGAGGCCTTGAGAGGGACTTAAGGGGATTCTCAAAACGACAAAGCTTTGTGCACGTGGAAAGAGCACACTATGTGGATTTACATATATACCTGAAAAACAGTTGTATAAAACCACCTGCTGACAGCATTGGAGTAGCTGGGCAAGAGTAATAAAAGCTAATCTGGCACAATATTTGCCGTTATCTGTCAATGTCTTAGTTTGGTGAATATCTCACAAAGAGCCTTTTTAAATTAATTTTTTATTAAAGCTGCATTTTTCTCTGAAAATGGTGGTAGAAGATCTGGTTGAGAATTACAATTATCCTCATCAGCAATCATTTTTTGAATCAGAACTGATGAGCCAGGTAAGAGTATGTTAATTAGAAGCCATGAGCAGCAGATGCTAATAGTACAGATTGTATGTGAGTTGCAGTTAATCAAATAGTATTTGAACGTGCCACAAGACATGATCCTAGCACCTAAAAGAAAACAGGAGAGGAAAAACCACAAAAAGCTGAGTCTACATGTACACACTCTAACAGATGGTCAGATCAGTACAGGCATTGCCTGCTTAACCCTGTGCCCTAACAAGATTATAGAATGGCTCCTGAAATTTTTAAAAGGCACGCTAGCCTAGAATGTCTTTTTGTTCCCCCCACCAAAAGAAAAATAAAACACAAACACACATACAAAGCATTCACCACCCTACTCCTAGAAAGTTATTATTAGTATTTATATAGCACCAACTTATTCCACAGTACTTTACAATATTATGCAAAATGCTACAGGAACAATAGGTAAATGAGGACGCTGCTCAAACCAGCTGACAGTCTAGAGAAGGTGGAGTGTAAAGATACCATAAGAAGGGCATCAAGTGGACAGCGAACAAACAAGCTGTAAAAGTAGCACAACTGGAGGCATGTGAATCTTTACTGCTTTTAAATTACTGTTAATAAATAGATTTTGGTCATTTTATTATTTTGTACCATTATCTTTTTTTTTTACTTTATTATTTATTTTAAACTACCTGGCTTTTTACCCGATTTATCTCCTATACTCCAAAGAATCCTTAGGTGGGGATTATACCACCCGTACCTGTATCATAGAGCAGTTAGCCTGCCCTATACATTGTGAGTATATTTTATTATATTTTATATACCAGCATTATTTTACTGAGAGCACTATTGCTGTTTTATTATCTTCTCCCTGAGCTCCTGTTACCATCTTAAGAACCATTTCAAGATCGCTCACCACATATCCCAGAGGCAGGGATTATACCGCTGTATGCCTACTACACTAGAGCTAGTATAAGCTCTATTAAATGTGAGTGGATCTACTATATCTAAATACTTTTTATCCACTTTTGGAACATACTGCACCATCACTGTTTTTTGTTTTATCTCCCCACCTGGCTGTCTGTCACTACACCGAAGAGGATACTCACCGCATATCCCATAAGCGGGGATCATACCGCTGCAAGCTATTCATACCAGAGCTGGATTAAGCTCTACAAAAAGGGAGTATTATCTCTTCTATTTTATTTGGATACCTTTTGGATCACCCTTTATCATTATTATCTTCATCATTCATTGCCCTCCTCCATATATCTGCAAGGAGCGATACTCTAGAACTTCAAAGACCAACATAGGACCAAAGTTCCATTATACTGGACTCTATTTCAAAATTATTACCTCAACCAGGACTTTTTATTCCATTTACTTTGCTCACCGGCGCAGTCCCATCCCTTTGTTTGCCTTTCTTATTTATTTCAAGGACACGTGAGGGAGTCCTTGTTTGGGATTGCTGCCCTTTGTACCTCTTTCTGATATATTAGCGCTGACTCTATTCTCTGTTTTTTCTTACCTTTGTCTAAACCATGGGTCGTCAACCTGGTCCCTACTGCCCACTAGTGGGCGTTTCAGGATTCCAGGTGGGCGGTAGGGATTTTCAATTTTTTTTTTTATAAATTGGGCGGGCGGGCGGGCGCGAGCCGGCGGTACCACTGTGACTGGGTACCGCCATCACCACTTGCGGCCCCGGCGGCAAACCGCCGGGGCCGCATATGGAGGGGTCCATCGGGTGGCCCATGCTGTCAGGGCCACCCGATGGATGTGGATTGTGAGGGGGCCCGGTCAGCGCTGGGCGCTTTAACAGCGCGACCGGGCCCCCTGTGATGACATCAAATCTGCTGGGAGGAAGTGATTCCCCGGTCACTCCTCCCAGCATACAGAGAGCCGCGCGGGAGGAAGGAGGAGGAGGGAGTCAGAGTGGGAACTCTGACTCCCATGCACCTGAGCCACCACTGGACCCCAGGGAAAGTCACCCTCCTGCACCTTAAAGGTAGGAAACAGGAGGGTGACTTAAATATAATGTGTGTTTGTTTATGTGTCTTTGTATGTATGTCTTGTGTGTGTCTGTATGTATGTCTTGTGTGTGTCTTATGTAAGTGTCTTGTGTGTATGTCTGTATACATGTGTCTTGTCTTTGTATGTATGTCTTGTGTGTGTCTTATGTATGTGTCTTGTGTGTATGTCTGTATACATGTGTCTTGTGTTTGTATGTATGTCTTGTATGTGTGTCTGTATACATGTGTCTTGTGTTTGTATGTATGTCTTGTATGTGTCTTGTGTGTATGTCTGTATACATGTGTCTTGTGTTTGTATGTATGTCTTGTGTGTGTGTCTGTATGTGTGTCTTATGTATGTGTCTTGTGTGTGTGTGTGTGTGTGTATGTCTGTATATATGTGTGTCTTGTCTTTGTATGTATGTCCTGTGTGTGTCTTATGTATGTGTCTTGTGTGTGTGTATGTCTGTATATATGTGTGTCTTGTCTTTGTATGTTGTGTGTGTGTCTTATGTATGTGTCTTGTCTTTGTATGTTGTGTGTGTCTTATGTATGTGTCTTGTCTTTGTATGTATGTCTTGTTTGTGTCTGTGTGTATGTCTGTATATATGTGTGTCTTGTCTTTGTATGTATGTCCTGTGTGTGTCTTATGTATGTGTGTGTATGTCTGTATACATGTGTCTTGTCTTTGTATGTATGTCGTGTGTGTGTGTGTGTGTGTGTATGTCTGTATATATGTGTGTCTTGTCTTTGTATGTATGTCCTGTGTGTGTCTTATGTATGTGTCTTGTGTGTGTGTATGTCTGTATACATGTGTCTTGTCTTTGTATGTATGTCTTGTTTGTGTCTGTGTGTATGTCTGTATATATGTGTGTCTTGTCTTTGTATGTATGTTGTGTGTGTGTCTTTGTATGTATGTCTTGTGTGTGTGTGTCTTTGTATGTATGTCTTGTGTGTGTGTGTGTCTTTGTATGTATGTCTTGTGTGTGTGTGTCTTTGTATGTATGTCTTGTGTGTGTGTGTGTTTGTATGTATGTCGTGTGTGTGTGTTTGTATGTATGTCTTGTGTGTGTGTGTCTTTGTATGTATGTCTTGTGTGTGTGTGTCTTTGTATGTATGTCTTTGTATGTGTCGTGTGTGTGTGTCTGTCTGTATATATGTGTGTATGTATGTGTCGTGTGTGTGTCTGTCTGTATATATGTGTATGTATGTGTGTCTGTTTCTTGTGTCTGTCTGTATGTGTCTTTGTATGTATATCTTTGTGTGTGTGTGTGTGTGTGTGTGTGTGTGCCTGTCTGTCTGTATGCTGTCTGTGTGTCTGTATGTCTGTATGTATGTGTGCCAGTCTGTTATAGTGGGATACCTAGCTCAGCCTTCCTACTGGGCATTGCTATAAGGAAGGTAAAAAAAGGGGGAAAAAAGGTGGGGAGGGGAATTGAGGAGGGAGAAGAGGGGAGCTGACGCACAGATGAGAAATCATATTATGCGCAAACAGAGAAGTCGTCTGAATATCACCGAAAGAGGAGACCTTCGTTTGTTCCTTACAACCTCAAGGATCTCATTAATCACTAGTAAAGGTAATTTCAATTTACTTTATTGTTTTCTCATTAAACTTTTTATAAAGTTAAAAACATTATAAACATGCATTAATTGCAAATAAAAAGATAAATGTACGTACATTTATTTTTTTTAAAACACCCTCCTTTCGAAAAAAATATTCCGCACTTGCGCGAAAACTGGTGGGCGGTAAGGAAATTTTTTCAACCAAAAAGATGCATTAGTGGGCGGTAGTTAGAAAAAGGTTGACTACCACTGGTCTAAACCATGTCTACCAACTCCAATAAACTACCTGAAGTTAAAGGACCACTATAGGCACCCAGACCACTTCAGCTTAATGAAGTGGTCTGGGTGCCAGGCTCATCTAGGATTAACCCTTTCTGCTGTAAACATTTAAACTGCTATGTTAACATTAGGGTTAATCCAGCCTCTAGTGGCTGACTCATTGACAGCTGCTAGAGGCGCTTCCGACTGTGATTTTCACAGTGAGAAGACACCAACGTCCATACGAAAGAATTGAGAATGCTTTCCTATGGACTGGCTGAATGCACGGGCGGCTCTTGCCGCACATGCACATTCAGTCGATGACGGGGAAAGGAGGCGGAGAGTCCCTACCGCCGAGGGAGCCCGGCACTGGAGGGGGGCCCTGAGGGTGGGGGGGGGACCTAGAGACCCTATAGTGCCAGGAAAAAGGAGTATGTTTTCCCGGCAGTATAGTGGTCCTTTAACCCTGGCATAAGTCTCCTCTCTGACCTGCTCAGAATTAGGACAGTATATGTGAATCTGTATCAGTATGTGTGTGTGTATATTTCTTTATCTGTCTGTGACAGTGTATGTGTATATGTATATGTATATGTCAATACACCCAGGTATTCCAACACAATACACATACACCCCTGTATGCAAATACCAACACTACATTTAAATTCAGCAATACATACAAATACGCTAGTACATTGAAAAACACCTACACTGCTCACAAATATAACCCTGCAATGATTGGAAAAAGGTAATTCTCCAGCTGGCAAAGCATTGTGGCAGTTGCACGATAGTTAATGTTCTAACTTTTAACCATCCTTGCAAATACATTCTTGCACCAAGGCCCTCCACATTAGTTTCGCCACTGGATAAGTACTTTTAAGTATAGAATAGAACAATGTAAAAAAAAAAAAAAAAAATCCCTTATTACAGAGTATTTACCACAACTCCTGATTGCTCTTGCATTTACATTCCTACCAAATTTATTAATAGAATGTGCAATGCAACTCCTGAATTTCTAAATTATAAACAGCATGTCCCCCTTAACAGGGCTTCACATTTTTGGCTACTAAATTCTTAAAGTAAAATTTCAGTGTTTACTTTTATTTTTGTATGATCTGTAGCAATGAGGAAAAAAAGCACGCTGTTTGTTAGCTTTAATAATTTTATTTTATAATAAAAGCAACAATGTAGGTGAAGAATCTGAAATAATTTTAGGATAACAATTTGAATTGTCCCCTACAAACTCTAGATAAACAACCACTTCCCCCTCTCTATCCAACTGATCTTTAATGTTTGCTCAGCAAATATTGTATGAATTTCAGATAGATAGATAGATAGATAGATATATATATATATATCTATCTTTGTTCTACATTACTCCGATTCACTCTACATTCCTCATGGATATTGTTCAGTCACACCCTTAGTACCAATAGCATGTATTCACCGTTCTAAAAGTAAAATTCTCCCACATTAAAGTGTTGCTTTAATGCGTGCTTCCAACCAACAGTCTTATTTATGTTCTGCATCTCCCATGATTACGGATGATATTTTATTTTTCCAGGTTCGGTACAGAGTGTTCCTGCTTTTCTATTCACCTTAGCCACCCCATTTCTAATGCTACAGTTTCTGTTTAACATATCAAGAAATTCCCTGGCCCCTTTTCTCATCAATCTAATCAGAGATCTGATGTGTTCTAAGTCACAACTCCAAACATTTAAAGCAACACCACTTTCTCACCATCAGCTGTGTCACTAATACATGTCACACGTCCAATGCTAACCTAATGAAGTTTTTTTTATATTTTTTTTTCCTCTAGGTCCTAGTTCTGCTTACAAGTATTTCACACAAGAGCTGGAATTAAATAGATTGTCATTTCTACTCTTGAGACTTACCTACTGCTTATGTTGCTACTTCTATCAATGAAAACCCATCAAGAACATACACTGAATGCCAAGCCAATCTATCACTTTCATTTCCAGTCTGACTAGTGAAACTATTATGGTGTTACATACATAGTTACATAGCTGAAAAGAGACTTGCGTCCATCAAGTTCAGCCTTGCTCACATTAGTTTTTTTGCTGTTGATCCAAAAGAAGGCAAAAAAAAAACAAACAAACACAGTTTGAAGAACAATTTTGCAACAAGCTAGGAAAAAAATTCCTTCTTGACCCCAGAATGGCAGTCAGATTTATCCTTGATCAAGCAGTTATTACCTTGCATTCAATAGAACAGAACCAACTACGATTGCATTATCAGCAAGGCAAATAACATATGAAATCTGTGTGGCCCATCACACAGTACAAAGTGTAATGTTCTTGTAGAATAAGACAAGACTTTATAGTTACAGACTGCTTTTTGTGGATCACCATCATTGTTAAAAAAAAAAAAAAAAAAAAGTAATATATATTACAAAAGATTAGTCACATACATAATTGCAACTTTAGATTTTATTTAAAGAACACTATAGTTACCAGAACAACTACAGCTTATTGAATTTGTTCTGGTGAGTAGAATCATTACCTTCAGGCTTTTTGCTGTAAACACTGTCTTTTCAGAGAAAATGCAGTGTTTACATTACAGCCTAGTGATAACTTCACTGGCCACTCCTCAGATGGCTGTTAGAGATCCTTCCTGGGTCATGGCTGCCTAAAATGCATCTAAACATTCAGTGTCTCCTCCGTCTGCATGCAGACACT
This sequence comes from Pelobates fuscus, assembly GCF_036172605.1. Lineage (NCBI taxonomy): Eukaryota > Metazoa > Chordata > Amphibia > Anura > Pelobatidae > Pelobates > Pelobates fuscus. Next base: position 162,930,478 of record NC_086317.1, on the reverse strand, counting down.
GAAGTTTCCTCATAGAGATGCATTGATTCAATTAATCTCTATGAGGAGCTGCCAATTGGCCAGGGCTGTGTTTGAATTGTGCTGGCTCTGACCCTGATCAGTCTCAGCCAATCCTCTTGGGAAGCATTGTGATTGGATCGGGCTATCACTTCTGCTGATGTCAGTAGGCAGGTCTAAAGGAAACAGGGACAAAGTAAGCAGCTGCAGACTTGAAAACAAGTAAGATTTTACTATATTTAGGGAGGCATTGGGGGGACAGGGGACTAGATAGTGGTTTTAACCCTATAGGGTCAGGAATACAGGTTTGTGTTCCTGACCCTTTAGTGCTCCTTCAATAAAACACATGTGGAGTCAAATTGCCATTTCAGCCCAGGGTTGTGTTATTTAATAAGTACCCAGATATTATATTTAATAAGTACCCAGATAATATACCTACAATGTTTCTCAAGCATATCAGTGACATTTTGATGGGCCCCACACCACTGTTGAAGGAAGCAATTGAATGGACACTACAGGGCCAGGAACACAAACATGTATTCCTGACCCTTTAGTGTTAAAACCACAATCTAGCCCCCCCTGGAAACCGCTCGCCTCACATAATATAATAAAATTCTACCTTTATTCCAGTCTGCTGCTGCTGGCTCTACACCTGATCTGCCTGCTTTGCTGGTTGTTTTACTATGGGTATCAGTGATGGTCTGAGCTAATGATTTCACATAGGAAAACATTGGGTTGCCCAAGACTGTCAAGAAAGCAGAGCCAGCACAAGCCAAACAAACAATCAATGCACCTCTATGAGGAAAGTTCAGTGTCCCCATGCAGAAGCACTGCAAAATACCTTAAGGGAATGATTCTACTCACCAGAACCAACACAAAAATATATGTTGACTCAGTCCACTCACAATGCACCTCTGGAGGGTCATTTGCTAAAGTGCAAATGCAGTCAGGATCAGCAAAATTCAGAGAAAATACAGACAAAAAATATTCACAATTCTCATTTACACCACTCCAACTTAAATTCAGTTATTTCAACCAAAGCAACACTGCTCATTCACTGCCATCTGGTGTTTACTTTAAAAGTAGTACTTCTGGGGGGCGGGGCCTGACAGCCAAAATGGCCGGACGTGCTCTCTAAGAGCTCTTGCACTGGAGGGCACAAAAAACGATAATCCTGGCAAATCCAATCATGCCAAAAGCCGAGGTGCCCAGAAAACGATAGAGAACCACACGAGGAACACAACGGTACCGGTCATGCATCACAAAGTTACACGAGCACAAGAACCGGCCATGCGGCCTACACTGCAGCGGAGCCCGAAACCTGGGGGAGGCGGCCGATCGCCCAGCAAGGGATCCGCTCGCAAGCGAGAATTGCAAGATGCCCAGCTACCCCCCCCCTCTGGACCGGCGGGGGATATCCCGGTCCTCGCTGGGGGCGATTACCCCCACAACAAGACGCGAACAAGCGACAACACTTGCTGGCAAACGGGGCTGTCAAGGCCAAAAAAAGATGGCGCCGCAGGCACAACCCGCAACGAAAAGCTCCCCTGCCAAACCACCCGTTCACACACTGGACTTTTTTGAACGGCTCTGTACCAGCCTATGGTCTGGGCTCCGCAACAGGAGATGGCTCTTCAAGCAAGCGAGAAAAGAGTCAGCGGCATGGATTCGCCCTGCCACCCGGCGCCTCCTGAGTGGATGCCCAACCCGAGCCCCCAGAGCTGCCCTCAGGCGAAAACGAGGTGAGAGATCGGAATGGGGGAGAGCAGAGAATAGCCTCCCAGGCTCCATAACTAGCCCTCACACATGGCGGCACGAGATTGCCACACATACCCGACCCACTCACCGCTCAGCAGCATTCGACGCCTCCGAACATCGAAACACGTCCCCACACTTATGGACGCGAGCTGAAAACCTGCACCAAGCACCTACCATCCCAGGGGCCACCCGACACAAACAGCAAGGAGCTTACCAGAAGCAGGAGCTTCATCAAAACATATCCAGTCGTCCGGTGGAGGCTCCCTCACAGTCCGGGGACCAGAGAGGCACCATACAAGAGCACAGAACTGCTGCCTATTGGCCGAGTCTCTTTTACCGCATGACAGCTCTACACTCAAAACAGCCCGACCCTGAGAATGGGACAGTTAGCCTCTATGAACTATCGGTGTACACCATCAGCTTGCCGATCACCGGAGTTGGCTGAGCGAGTATTGTATACTGTGTGCTTACACATGCCATGAGTCCCCTATGAGCTTAATAACCATGTACCCTACTCACTATGTTCACTACAAGTTCAGTATAGTATAACCCAGGGGCATAAATGTCTTGCATGTTTCTCGTATCCAGATAGATACTGCTACCTTTTGCTTTTTCCTAGCATAGCACAACACTTACTTACATCTTGCCCAGCTAGCAAGACAGGGGGCACTTAAAAGCTCTTTCTATAGCCATAACCTGAGGCCAAATGTTATCAGTTGTTACTTGTTTATATGTTAAATCTCTTAAAGTGAACTGCACAAACCTATGCTTACACCCAACATACTAACAGACCCTAGCCTAATGCATTGTACGTTAACATGACTGTGTGGCTTGAGGCCATCTTGCCTTTGCCACACTATAAAATGGTGGTCGTACCCAGCGATTATACACGCAAGAAACTACTCCAGTTTATAAGCGCCTCACCTCATGATACAGATATAGACATCCACAGCACCAGCCTGTCTATCAGCCTAACACTGTAAATCCCTATAAAACGTGTGATACTAACATACTCCACACTCTGACCAAGCATGTATACAGCATAGTTGTACACGTACAGTTGAAGCTACAATGTTAAAGCTATAATGTTAACACAGCTTATCAAATTATAATCTGTTTTATGAACCTAAACAACGTAAACCAATACTGTATATTTCCTTACCAAAAAAAAATGTGCAAGTTCTACTGTTTACCCTTATGTTTTAATTGTGTAAATTACGCTAGAGGAATGCCTTTGGGGTACCTCTTCAGCATTTGTTACAGTCGTACGCACTACAAAAATAAAGAATTACAAAAAAAAAAAAAGTAGTACTTCTATATTTTAGAAGACATGAAAAAAAAATAAAACATTCCCTGGCTTTTTTGCATACTAAAATCTGTAGTATTTGCCCACATAATAAATAGTTATTATTTTGCCTAAATATAACAACATTTAATAACCTAAACAAACATGTTTAATTGTACGACCCTGTGGATTTAGTTATCTGAATAGTTGCAATTTTTGCCATGATAGCCTCTATTGGCAACTGTCTACCTACAAATTCGGTCCAACCGAAATTGTAAACAGACAGCTGCCAGTTCGGTCTAATCATTATATCTGAGCATTTGGATGTGTCTGGAGAAGCTGAAATCCAGTTTATATCTGCAAAATCTAAATCTTCTTTTCAAGATTTTGCAATACATGTTTGCAGTGCAGTCACCTGCTCCTCCTCCCGCAGGCGCTGCTTTTTCACCCTCTTGTCCAATCAAATGCTCTTCACAGTAAACATTGGGAACAAGAAGTACTTGCATAGCAAGTATCAAGCTCCTCCAACTGAATGCTCTCTATAAGAAGCATTCAGATAACTTAAAGGGACACTGTAGGCACCCAGACCACTTCAGCTCATTGAAGCAGTCTGGGTGCTGTGACCCTTTTGCACTTAGTGCTGCAATGTAAAACAGCACTACAATGTATTTACATTGCAGCTCTAAGTCTCCTCTGTGGCTGTCTAACAGACAGTCACTAGAGGGCTTCCGGAAGCCAAACCGACCTTTGGTCAGTTATCGGACGCTGGACGTTCTCACGGACCTGCAATAAAAATATCTCCATATATACACTAATAATGGAAAAATTTAACAGGGCTAAAATGACAGGGGTACTGCACCCAGATAACTTCATTGAGCGGAAGTGGTCTGGGTGCTAATCGTGTAAACCGAATTTACCTTTCCCCAAATCGATTCCTCTTCTCTCCCTCTGTCAGGATCTGTTCTTCATTTCTTCCTGTCTGCTACTTTGTCTTATGGAGGATTCCTACAACTGACCAGTGGAAGAGCAAAGTGTGCTTCATTTCCGGCAATCAAAGCAATTTTCCTACAATTCTTACCTTTCCCCTGTGATCTCGCTATGCTTCCTGTCAGTATTCCTGAACGTCCTGTCACTTAGACAGAACACCGGCAAAACTACCGAATTTCGTCCCAACAGAATGAAAACAGTTTCTCTATTCGTATTAGGATGCAATTTGGGACTTCGTTCAGATCGGAATTTAATTTGAATGAATGAAACTCCGATCCTATTCGTGCAGTGGCTGCATCTTGCAGCTGCTTAGTTGATAGCCTCCTGATACAGTGGGAATTAGGGGGTCATCTACCAAAAGGCTGAAAGACCTAAATTGGTCTTTCAGCCAAATTTACTAATACTAAGTAAAGATTACTTCTTATTAGTCAATTCTGCCCCTACTCGCTATGCCGCGAGTAGGGACATGTCTAGTAAACAGTGAGCAGCCAGTGTTGGAACGCCCCCCCCCCCCCCAACCCCCATTTTAAACTGAAAGGGGGACAATAGGTCCTCCCCTCCCTCTTATTGTTATTTAGGGCCCCACGCTCTAAATAACAATAAGGGAGGTGCGGGGTGGGGGTTAACCTATTGTCCATCCCCACCCCTGAGCGGCAGGTGGGGGCCCTAAATAACAAAGAAGGGTGGCAGAGGGGTGGGGGAGACCTATTGTCCTCCCTCGGCCCCCACGCCTGAGCAGCAGGTGTGGGCCCTAATCAACAATAAGAGGAGGGCAGGATATCCCCCCCACCCCTGAGTGGCGAGTGGGGGCCTTAAATAAAAAATGCTTTCAATCAACCAATCACAGTGTTATGAGTCAAATTACACACCATGGGAAAATTCCAAAGAACTTTTTCACACTGTGTAAAATGACACAGAGCACTCGGATTGGTTGGATTTCAAGCCAACCAGAGTGCTGTGACTGGTAAATTTAGAGACTTACCTGTCATTCTCTTCATTTACCGGTCAGAGCACTCTGATTGGTTGGCTTAAGCCAATCAGAGCGCTCTGTGCCTAATTGCAGGGCGTGGGAAGGCTTTATAAGTCTGCGCCGTGCCCTTGCTTGGTGAAAATTGATTCTTTTTTAGCGTGTTTTTTTTCCGTCTTTTTTTTTTTACCGCGCTCAGGTGTTTTCTTTTCAAACTGCGACGGGTATTATGGACTTTTATTTGCCATTTTTGGGACTGAAAAAAAGAAGACATCAAATGGTATTTACAGGGAATTAGTTTTATTGAGTGTGTCGTTTCCCCCCCCCCCCCCCCCCCACTATTTTTAGGGTGAGGGGTGTAGGTAGGGACTTCTTAAAAAAAGGAAAAAAAATGGGGGGAGGGGGGGGGGGCTGTGACTATGGGTGGGGGAGGAAATTAGCTCTCTATTGTTATTTAGGGGCCCGCCGCTTAGGCGTGGGGGCCACGGGGGAAAGACAATAGGCTCCCCCCCACATTTTCATTTAGGTCCCCCACCCGCTGCTCATGGGTGGGGGCCGGGGAGGACAATAGGTGGTTTTGTTTACTAGGCATGCCCCTACTCGCGGTATAGCGATTGGGGCAGAATTTACTAATACTAAGTAAGCTTTACACAGTATTGGTAAATTTGGCTGAAAGACCAATTTAGGTCTTTCAGCCTTTTGGCAGATAGCTCCCTGATACCGTGGGAAATAGGGAGTTATCAACTAAGCGGCTGCAAAATGCAGCCGGGGCACGAATAGGATCGGAGTTTTATTCATTCGAATGAAATTCTGATCCGAACCAAGTCCCGAATTGCGTCCTAACACGAATGGAGAAACTGTTCTCCTTCCTCTATGCCGCCGCAACAGCTTAAGCCCATTATAAAGAGGATGGCATAGATAAATCTTACCTTTATTCCAGTCTGCTGGTGCTGGCTCTGCCCCTGATCTGCCTCCTTGGCTGACATCATCAAAAGTGATTATCTAGGCCAATCACAATGCTTTCCCCACAGGAAAGCATTGGATTGGCTGAGATGGTCAATTCGGATGAGGTCAGCCAATGAGGTGGGGTGGGGGTAGAGCCAAACATTTGGATCCACCCTGGCTAATCAGCATATTCTCATAGAGATGCAATGAGGGTGAAGACACTGAATGTCAGTGCTGCACACTGCACTTACACAGGAAGCACCTCTAGTAGCCACTGGATGTGTCCCTAGGCTGTAAAGTAAAGTAAACACTGTATTTTCTGAAAAGACAGTGTTTACTGCAAAAAGCCTGCAGGGACTAACTATACTCACCAGAACAAATCCATTGAAGGGACATTGTAGGCACCCAGACCACTTCAGCTCACTGAGGTGGTCTAGGTGCAATGTTCCATGTACATGTAGAGGGACCTCCGGAATAGAAACAGACCTTTTGAATAATGCTTTCCTATGGGGAAATCTTAATGCGAGCGCGGCCATTGGAGTGCGTGCGAATTAGGTCTCCTCGGCCGAAGGATGTCGGCAGTGGAGGAGCATGGACGTAGCCCGACCCAGCGCCGAGGGACATCGGTGCTGAATGAAGGTAAGTGACCTAAGGAGTTTTAACCCCTTCAGCCGCTCAGGAGGGGTGGGGGGGGGGGAAATCACAGAATTCTACAGCGCCAGGTGACTATAGTGTAAAAAGTATCACAGCAATAATAACAACATCAGTAAAAGTGCCGTTTGGGTGTGAAAAATGCAAAAACCGCCACTTTCACTGACGATATCATCGTTGTAATACATTTTACGGTTTTGAAACACTAATATTTGTGTTCAGCGAAGTCTCCCGAGTAAAACAGTACCCCCCATGTACAGGTTTTATAGTGTCTTGGAAAGTTATAGGGTTAAGTATAGTGCTAGCAAATTAAATTTCCCGCAAATTGTAATTAATAAAATGACCTAATTATGTAAAAATATTACAGAAATATATATACATACATATTATTTTATTTATAGTGATATATATATGTATACTTATGTATATAGATATATTTTGTTCTAGGTGTATTTTGATATCTATATATATTAATATCAAAATACAGTAGAACAAAATTACACATTTGAATAATTTTTTATGTTTTTTTATGTTATATATTTAATCAACATCATTGTACGTGTATTTTGAGATTATTATATATATATACACACACACACACACACACTTAGATCACATACATACGGAATGGAAGCAGGGGGACTCTCTGGGATGCCAGGTAAGTCCCCCACCCCAACACGATCGCATAGAATGCTCCTTAAGGAGTTTAAAAAAAAAAAAAAAAGACTGCATTTACAAGAGATCCGATTTGTGTGGTGTTCCTATCATTAAGACTGTGATTGTATGGTCCCAGGTCACTATAACATCATATAACTCAAGCTCTGCGCAAAGACATCCAAGCGTCAGTGACGTCCCCATAGTAAAGCATTATGTCAATTCTTTCCTATGAGGAGGGCCTAATGTGCTAGCCATGCATGTGCATTAGGTATCCCGAGTCAGATGACATCGGCGGAGTGCTGACCCAGTGCCAAGGGACATTGGCGCTGGGATCAGTCGAGTAAGTAAAGGTTCTTAATTAAAAAAAAAAAAAAAAAAAAAAAAAGGTATATATATATATATATATATATATATTATTTTAACACTTTACATGCTGGAATGAGTGCACACAACGGAGGGAGGGAACAGAGGGCACTATAAGGTTAGCAACTTTGTATTCCAAACACTATAGATTCCCTTTAAGGCTTACTTGGTTGCTAAGAATACGTTGCAACTAATCTCCATGCCCTTGTCATGGTATTCAGGGACACATAGAGAAGAGCCATACCATAGAATGGGGGTACGTGGAAGTGGATTATTTGAGCAGCTCCCCAGATATGGCTATATGAACCAGAAATGCCAACCCAGCATAACGCCGACTGACTTGGATGTATGTGCGATATGCGGGCAGGATTGTGTGCATTACAGTCTCAACAAAGCGCTACGGAATCTGTTGGCGATATATAAATGGCAATAATACTAATAATAATAAATTTAATATAGTGGTCCTTTTGAAAGTAAATTTATTTCTTGATGAATTCTTTGTAAAAGTATGGGAAAAACGCATTCCTACCTTTAGTATATAACAGGACCTTTCAGCCATAATATATATACGCTGGGTCAGACAGTGTTTGAATTTGACAGTTAGTCTGTCTGATGATGGGTTTCTTTCTCTTTTTTATATATACACACACACACTTCATCGAACAAAGAATACAGTTCCTTTCAAATCTTGGTTAAAAGATCATTATATAAAAAGATAGGGTTACGGTGACAGTTCTCCATAAAGGCTAATGGTAGGCGAGTGGGTCATACACTTTCCCCTTGCAAGTACTGTCTGGAAGGGAGAAGCTAATTAAGCCAGACATCAGCATGTAGTGAGCGCAGACAACAGATGTGGTTTTGCACAGAACGGACATTAAAGGGACTCTCCAGTGCCAGGAAAACTGGAAGTGCCCTCTAGTGGCAGTCTAGTAGACAGCCGCTAGAGGAGGAGTTAACCCTGCAATGTAAATATTGCAGTTTATAAGGGTAGTGGGAGTTGGCACCCAGACCACTCCAATGGACAGAAGTGGTCTGGGTGCCTGGAGTGTCTCTTTAAACTACCAGAACATAGTTCTTGGCTGCCTAAGTCAAGTGTGCCGGAGATGCAACTAGCACCTGGCAAAAAGTGCAAATATCTTTTCAAGCAGAAATGCTGCACATACAAACTCCTACCTTCATAACTACTTCTAAAAGCAGAAGTTGTCATGGTGGTTGAAGTAACCCTTTATCGACCAGACATTTTTTCAATTTTCTTACCGCTAAGGACCAGGGCTGTTTTTACATTTCTGCTGTGTTTGTGTTTAGCTGTAATTTTCCTCTTACTCATTTACTGTATCCATACATATTATATACAGTCGTGCCATTAAAATGGTCTTTCTAAAAATACCATTATTTTCATATTATAAATTTACTATAAAAAAAAAAAATATATATATATATATATATATATAAAATATGATGAAAAAATTAAAAACACCTTTTCTAACTTTGACCCCCAAAATATTTTACGAATCTACAATCACCAAAAAAAAACCCACTAGTGCTAAATAGTTTCTAAATTTTATTAACATGTTCTTAGCTTTTTTGGAAAGTTATAGGGCTATAAGTACAAGTAGGACATTGCGGTTTCAAAAATTTATATATATATATATATATATATATATATAGCAATAGAAAAAATATACCAGCACTCCTAGGATTTTCAAATGAAGTTTTCCTTTATTCCAAAGTACAATATCGACGTTTCAGCTCTCCCTCAGAGCTTTCATCAGGACATATACAAAATTCTAAAACATAAACAGACTTATATAGGGAGCTAAAATCAAGGTAAGTACTTACTTTTACAGCTGATTGTCATTTCCCATTCCCGCCCGATTGCTCAGGTTGCCTGTGCATGTACTTCCGGGTATGGTCATGTGACCACCATAAGGAGTTCCGATTCGCCGAGCACATCACGTTTCCTGGGCAACCATGGGCATATTACCTATAATAAATTAGTGAAAATATGCTAATTCACTTAGCAAATGTAAATATGTGAAAAAAACGTGTTTAACAAATGTTGCATGAATGAATTAGCATATTTTCACTAATTTATTATAATATATTTACATATTTAGATTGTTTCTCATTTATTTGTATGAGCAGATTAAAATTTGCACTTTATGTATAAGACACACTACTGTGCACAGTTAAGTAGATAATCCTTACTAATATGCACATTCTAGGAATAGATTTCACACAGCCCTGGTATATTAACATATAAATAAGTGTGTTCCCCCTTTGTTTATGTTTCTTTGTACATTTCCCTTCCCAGAAAATCAGCCCGGCTGCGATCAGGTTACCATGGTGACGTGTAAATAGGAAGTCCGTGGCAATGATGTATTTTGAGCCTTGACAGCACCAGTACACGGGGGATTAACCAATGAGGTAATATGCCCATGGTTGCCCAGGAAACGTGATGTGCTCGGCGAATCGGAACTCCTTATGGTGGTCACATGACCATACCCGGAAGTACATGCACAGGCAACCTGAGCAATCGGGCGGGAATGGGAAATGACAATCAGCTGTAAAAGTGAGTACTTACCTTGATTTTAGCTCCCTATATAAGTCTGTTTATGTTTTAGAATTTTGTATATGTCCTGATGAAAGCTCTGAGGGAGAGCTGAAACGTCGATATTGTACTTTGGAATAAAAGGAAAACTTCATTTGAAAATCCTAGGAGTGCTGGTATATTTTTTCTATTGCTGTGCATGAGCTACCAGAGCACCAGGTACTTTACAAATAGTGAAGAGTGCAAGAGCTGTCTGCATTTATATTATTATTGAGGGCCTGGCTATCCCTCTCTCTATGCACCCACTAATATTATTGCAAATAACTGCAAAACTTCCCCACTATTGAAGGGAAAAGACTGTATTTTTTGGGACATTTTTTCTTGCAAACGGTAGTACATTTGTATTTTGCCGGTAGCATTTTGTTTTAATTTTGGCATTTCTTAAAGCAACAGTATTTTTTAAGGCATACCAATAAAAGTTATTTTTTATATTGAATTGCGTCCATATGAAGAGGCTTGGAGGTGCTCACACCATCTGATACAAGTTTGCTAGGAATATAATATATAAGCTGATGGAGGATTTCTTACAGCATTAAGGGGCATGTGCCCCACAAGCCACCACGCTCCAATTCAGCGATGCCCAGGCTGAGGAAATACTATGGAGTACGTCCAGCATAGAGTTACCCACCACTACCACACTACGTGATGTATATTTCAAACTTCTGAAGTTGAAGAAAAAAGAGGTTGATCTAGACCTCCATGGAATTTTTCTCTCCGACTACCACAGAGCGAAACAAGTACCAAGGGGGTTCCGCGTGAGGAACATCCCTACAATTGGGAGAGCAAAAGCAAAAGTTTGCAGGGACTGGACAGCAGTCCTTAAGTGTTCATTAGACCTGATGGAAATTCGGAGGAAAATACAAAATGTTGAATCTGAGTATGCATTACTTCTCAATACACAGGAGGGTAACAATACGGCATTGAAATTGAGTGAAGAAATCCTCAAATATAAGAACCAGCTGATCAAATTTAAGAGACAGAAGATGGAGAGGGTGCAACTGGACTATCAAGAACATTCAGTCTACCGATGGCTATCAGGTGAGCAGAGGGGGAAACAGAGAAGATTCCGTAAGAGAATAGTGAAACCGAATATCACCACCATCGATATAACATCTGGTGAGTCTGCATCAGAGGGTGAGGGCAGTCAACGAGGACCCTCTGTACATTTTTTAGACAGAGAAGGGGAATCGAGTGCGGAGAAACAACCGACAACGGTCACAAGAAGCAAATTCAAAAATGCAAAAGGACAAATACCAGACGTGGATGCAAGGGACGTCTCCATTGGTCAAAAAGGGAAACCACCGATACGCAAATGATCCCAATCTTCAATCTATCCACAAGGGAATTGTCACCCCTAGAGGTGAATATTTTGAGTAAAGGTCTGTCGTTCATACCTACCACTCCCCCCAACCACTTTCAATGGGACATAGAACTATTTAAATTTGGTCGCACTATCAGACTAAAAGATTTTTTTCAGAAACCAAAATCTCTGACTCCCTCATCAACTACTGGGACACCTTATAAATTTAGAACACCTAGCACTTTTGACCCTCCTTCAACTCAGGTGGCCATTAAATCCTTTCTAACAACGGTTCAAAATGAAACTGATACTATGTTGAAGAAACACAAACAGACGCATTCCAACCTTTCAAAGAAAGAACGTGAATTGGTACAAAACTTGGCTATGGATCCTGAGATTGTAATACGACCGGCGGATAAGGGTGGTGGGATTGTGATCTTGAATTACTCTGAATATGCTGAGGAGATCAAACAACAATTAATGGACACTGATACCTATAAACCACTGGACAGTGATCCCACAACTCTAATTGCCAACAGAATCAGTGAAACACTACAATTTGGTCTACAAGCTGGACACATTGATCTGGTCCTGTTCCAATACCTACAAAAGAAACATCCCAGAACCCCGATAATTTACACACTACCAAAAATACATAAAAATTTAAAAACACCGCCGGGTCGTCCCATTGTCTCTGCAGTACAAGGCCTGCTGGAACCCATAGCTAAGTACCTTGACTACATCTTCAAAGACCCTGTAACGTCCCTCAGCACCTGCATTAGAGACACCCCTGATCTGCTGCAACAACTTAAGCAAGTTGAGGAATTCGATGGGGTTCTCATTACAATGGACGTAGGGAGCCTGTACACGATCATCCCACATGAGGAAGGTGTGCAGGCCATGCGGGACCTCCTCACTCACTCTCCAAGCTACAAAGGTCCATCAATTGAGTGCTTTGGAATTGCTTATGATTGCTTTACAGAACAATTATTTTCGTTTTGAATCACAATGGTACCTCCAGATAGCGGGAACATCCATGGGGGCAGCGATGGCCCCCATGTATGCTAACGCGTATATGTATGAATACGAGATGAAACACATCTTTCAACAATATGGCCATTCAATTCTTAAATATTTTAGATTCATCGACGATATTTTGATTCTGTGGCGAGGCTCTAAAAATGAAGCAATACAGTTTGTACAAAACCTCAACGAGCTACCTACACCGGTAAGACTGACCGCCAACATTGATGAGAGGAGTGTCCAATTTTTGGATGTGGAAATTATGAACATCAATAAGAAGTTGGAATTTAAACTGTTTACTAAATCCACGGATCGCAACACTTTGCTGCGATTTGAAAGTGCTCATCCAAAGCATCTTAAAGAGTCTTTGCCCTATACACAATTTCTAAGGGTATTACGTAACAACTCTCAAAGCTTCCAAGGTGACCTACAATTGGGGGACATGTATAAGAAATTCCAGGCACACGGGTACCCTAGGAGTATCCTTGATAAGGCTGTATTGAAGGCTAAAACGACGTTGTCCTCACCAACATCCTCTAATAAAAAAATGGTTAACACCAGACCCATTTTTCCTATGAATTTTAACACTGCATCTAAGGAACTGACATCATCCATACGTCGAAATTGGAATATAATTGAAGTTGATCCCACTCTCCCAGATGAGTTACGTCAAAAACCGTTATTCTGTCATAGACGGAACAAAAACCTGCGCGATCTGTTGGTGAGAACTGATCCGCAACATTGCTATAATCCTGCAGCTAAAGAGAGTAAGAATGTTGGGTGCGTTAGGTGCTTGGGATGTGTCACTTGTGGGCACATCATTCCTTGCAAAACCTTCAGTCACCCATACACTGGTAAAATCTATAAAATCAGACAACGAATTCATTGCAGGACGGATCATGTTATCTATAAGTTGACATGCCCTTGTGGCCTCAACTATATAGGTAAAACACAGACGGCACTCTGCGAGAGAATTAGGGGCCACAGATCTAGTATCCGGCTTGCCTATCGTGATGGCAAGTCGGACAAACCTGTGGCCCGACATTTTTTGGAACACCAACATCAACTATCTTCCCTAAGATGTGTGGCAATTGAACATATACCTATATCGGCCCGAGGAGGGGACAGAGGCAGATTCCTGATGCAACGCGAAATATATTGGATAACACAACTGAACACCTTGGCACCCAAGGGCCTGAACGAAAAATACTCCTTAACAGTTTTTTTGGGGTGATTTAATATGTGACGTGATTTAGATTTATTTGTATACTACTACTACTGTTAACTAAGAATTCCATATTAATAATGTTTTTAGATAATGATTCAAGGTGGGCTCGCAAAAGCAGGATTTCTTGGAATATAATAATGACTCATTCATAGAGGTAACATCAGACACTTAATTGTTAATATGGGGATTGTAAAATAGTTTGTGGCACTTGCAATTTTTTCACATAGTAATTCCTCATATTTAATGTAATCACATTTATCAACAACTCATGCAACATTTGTTAAACACGTTTTTTTTTCACATATTTACATTTGCTAAGTGAATTAGCATATTTTCACTAATTTATTATAATATATTTACATATTTAGATTGTTTCTCATTTATTTGTATGAGCAGATTAAAATTTGCACTTTATGTATAAGACACACTACTGTGCACAGTTAAGTAGATAATCCTTACTAATATGCACATTCTAGGAATAGATTTCACACAGCCCTGGTATATTAACATATAAATAAGTGTGTTCCCCCTTTGTTTATGTTTCTTTGTACATTTCCCTTCCCAGAAAATCAGCCCGGCTGCGATCAGGTTACCATGGTGACGTGTAAATAGGAAGTCCGTGGCAATGATGTATTTTGAGCCTTGACAGCACCAGTACACGGGGGATTAACCAATGAGGTAATATGCCCATGGTTGCCCAGGAAACGTGATGTGCTCGGCGAATCGGAACTCCTTATGGTGGTCACATGACCATACCCGGAAGTACATGCACAGGCAACCTGAGCAATCGGGCGGGAATGGGAAATGACAATCAGCTGTAAAAGTGAGTACTTACCTTGATTTTAGCTCCCTATATAAGTCTGTTTATGTTTTAGAATTTTGTATATGTCCTGATGAAAGCTCTGAGGGAGAGCTGAAACGTCGATATTGTACTTTGGAATAAAAGGAAAACTTCATTTGAAAATCCTAGGAGTGCTGGTATATTTTTTCTATTGCTGTGCATGAGCTACCAGAGCACCAGGTACTTTACAAATAGTGAAGAGTGCAAGAGCTGTCTGTATATATATATATATATATATATATATATATATATATATATATATATATATATATATATATATATATATATAAATTTTGAAACCGCAATGTCCTACTTGTACTTATAGCCCTATAACTTTCCAAAAAAGCTAAGAACATGTTAATAAAATTTAGAAACTATTTAGCACTAGTGGGTTTTTTTTTGGTGATTGTAGATTCGTAAAATATTTTGGGGGTCAAAGTTAGAAAAGGTGTTTTTAATTTTTTCATCATATTTTATATATATATATTTTTTTTTTTTTTTTAAATGTATCAATAGTGACATTGTAACACTGTTATCGGTCATAAATCTGAATCACACCTTGCATGTACATTTTTTTTATTTTTATTTTTATTAAAGTAGACAACCCAGGGTATTCAATATGGGGTATGTCCAGTCTCTTTTTAGTAGCTACTTAGTCACAAACAGTGGGCAAAGTTAGCATTTATATTTGTTTGTGTGTTAAAAAAAAAAATGCAAAAAACTGATTTGAATACTAACTTTGGCCAGTGTTTGCAACTAAGTGGCTACTAAAAAAGACTGTACAT
Organism: Pelobates fuscus; assembly: GCF_036172605.1. NCBI lineage: Eukaryota > Metazoa > Chordata > Amphibia > Anura > Pelobatidae > Pelobates > Pelobates fuscus. The sequence goes on along the minus strand of NC_086317.1, from coordinate 162,915,080 downwards.
GGGGGGGGGGGGGTACTGTTATACTCTGGTTACTTCGCTGAACACATATTAGGGTTTAAAAAATTTCATTCTAAGTGTATTTTGAGATAAATATATGAATATAAAAATACAGCTTGAATTACACATAATTTTTTACAATTTTACATTTACTTATTTAGATTTTATAATAAATACATACACAAAATATAGAGTCATTACGTGTGTAATTAATTATAAGTGTATTTTTTATAATATATGTATATATTAATTTAAAAAGACACTTCGTATGACATTAAATATAGATATATGTATATATATATATCTCTCTCTCATACACACAATATATATGACCCCCCCATTTTATTTATTTTCTAACTTTTTTTAAACAGAAGCAGTGAAATGGCGGCGATTGGGTAAGTAATATATTTGCTGCGGACGTATCCTTAAGGACTGTTTTTGTCGGACTTTCTTAGTACATCCGGTCTTCAAGGAGTTAACTACCCAAAAAAATAATTTAGACCCTAGATAAGGCATTTTTTTTTTTATCCCTTTTAGTCCTCTTCCCATTTTTTAGATGTAATACATACTTAATGTTGTGTGAATAATACATGTGTGATAAAAGAAACCACTTTGTTGTTTAAAAAACACATTTTATATATGGGGTACCCATACATAAACTTCCATAGGAGTTTTTTTTTTTTTTTTTTTAAACCTTCAAAAGACTATTTAAAAAAAATAATATAGAAATATTAAGATGGAACTCACAAGTTCAGATGTTGGATAATTGCCTCCATTCTTAAGGGCTTAAATAGTCACGCAATGCCTTGGATTACATGCTAGTGAGCATGTCATCACAGATACATAATACATCCAAAGCAACATTTTTATACACACAAAACCCCCATCCCAGATTAACACCAAGAGGATTGCCAAATCAAACAGGCAAATACTTTGCTGCCCAGAAAGAGGAATAAAAACAAAACTGTGTCAGTAATAAAACAGCTACCATCAAAAATAAAAATCATTACCATATTAAAATGATAATAAAGGGCCACATACTGCTCAGGGATTTACCACATCCTTTGCATTGTTTGCAGTCGTTCAGAAAGATACTCCAGGCAGATATTTCACTATAATGCAAACTGCAGACATTCTTGGAGTAAATATTACAATACTTGTTTACATGCTAGTTAGAGTAAGTTTTGTTTGCCGTCTCATACCACCTTATGCAGGAAGATATAGGTAGCAAGCCTAAATGTAAGTAGTACACATGTAAATATGGCAGTTCAGGGTGAAAAAAAAACCCATTAAAAAAAAAAAAAACAAAAAAAAAAAAACACAAACACACAACCTAAACAGCTTTCCTCGCCAACAATACCAGAATGGCAACAATTATATTTGTATTATACATATGACATTTCGAATTTTATTATTTTCTAGTAAACTGTATACATAATTTTAGAATATTCTCTTTTTATAATAAATATATTTTTATACTTAACCATCTTTGCTGCACCCTGTTGAAGTGATTCCAGAAAGGGGTAGTGTCACCCCACAAATTGACACTAGGCCAATATACTTAGAGCCGGTTATCAAAGGCTCTAAAGAAGGTGAGCAATACTATATTTTATTTACATTGGTATTTATAGTATTTGAAAATACTACGCTCAGATTAGATTACCTGTGTCTTTTTTCTATCTAAAACTTGGAGGAAAACACGTATACGTATATCGTGAGAGGGGGGTCGTGTGGTCTACCCAAAAAGACACAGACGCCAGGGAGTTTAGAGCCTTATATCTGTAAAAGGCTCTAAAAAAAATGTGAGTGAATTTGACTCTATCTCCAGAATTCACTAAAAATTTGATTCACCCTAATATACTGCACAATTATCTGTATATTTTCCCTTTTTTTCATATATACAAGTGTGTTAAAGAGGGTAAGTGCAATCAAGAGCACTATTCACTGTTGTATTATTCTATTACACCTAGCGCTACACTCAAGAAAACTTAGGTTTTCATTGTTGATTTTGGTAATACCAGAATGTAATCCACAGAAATGTTTGGGTTTGAGTTCAGCGTATTTGCACTCCAATTGTTAGTTCGTCAGTCCCCCTGGTTGCACTAACAAACTGCATGTTTGTAAATAAAAAATATCAAAAACACCCTACAAATGGCAGAAGCTAGTTTCCACACTGTAACCCAGATCCATGCTATTAATGGTCATAATGAGACCCAGGCAGGCAGACATTTTCAAATGTCTGATGCCATAGTATGTGAATGCTGAAACAAATCTGGTCTCTTCTTTACCAATTAGTGCACCATTGCCATAAAAAATTGACCCAAGACAAGTGCAAGGCTGCAGAATACATAGTTAAGAGGTAATAGCACGTTGAAAGACAAGATCACGAAAAAGGTGGTTTTGTGCACCATGGAATCCCAAGCAAGCATTTGGCAGTCCCCTAAAATTTTATTAAACTCTACAAATTTAAGTAAGTCGAGTACAGCAATATTTCTTGAAATGTTCACAAAGAATCTTTTTAAAAACAAAACAAATAGACAAGCCATCACTCACAACAGCTGATGGAAACATTCAATAAATGCATATTCACCACCATTTTGCAGTCTTGCACATTAACTCACATTTATGGAGCAGATAGGATGTAACAGTAAGAAATTTAAAGCACGTATGTGAGATAGGAGTTTTTTTTTTTTTTTTTTTAAACCTTCAAAGACTATTTGAAAAAAAAAAAAAAAAAATTAAAGCACCAGCGACATAGCTAACGATGGAGCTGAGAGAGCTAGCAGCATCATCCTAGCATTCTAATGTGAGCAAGGCTAAATCCCTGCTCACGACTAGATGACCCAGGTACCAATCAATACCTGGGACTTCCATCGGTTTGCTGAGGACATGTATTAAGTGGTCACAAAATGACAAATGTGCTGCATGCAGTGCTCAACATGAACTCATTACATTGGATTTGCTGCATAGAGCACTTGAAATGCTATTCAAATTCCTGTGGCTAGAATTTGAGGTTAACAGCGTTAAATCCCTTATCACATCAAGTAGAGCCAGGTATCACTAGATACCTGGGGCTCCCTTCTGTCAGGTGGGGCTATATTCAGTGGCCACGGATGGACAGAGGAGGAGTAGTAAGTGCTACATACAGTCCTTCAAACCCATTTAAATCCTTGCAGCTGAGTGATTGCGCCCAGCAATGGTGATTCTCGGGCTCCCTGCAGTCTGATCTTAATTCACAGAGTCGCCCTGCATTGTGACCAGTGCTGGGCTATACCAGCTGCCCAGAACTGATCACACTAGAGAGAGCATGCCAGAGCTTCAGCTTTACAAGGAGACCGCTCTGTCATGCTCAAACAGCTTGTTGTCACATACAGTTCTCTATTGTTTTAGCTTGGAAACCCTTATGCGATTATCAGTACTGATATTAGGAGATGGAAAACCTCAATGTTAGGTTAAGAAAAAGGGTAAGGTTTTAGAATTAAACCATTGCCCAAATACAAAGCACTTTTTGGTGGATGTACCCCAAATGAAAGCTTGCATGTGTTTATATATGCATGTTTTCATTGGGGGAATAACAAAAAAAATTGCAAAACCTGCAGTTCTCTTTTCTGCTGCCCTTGAACCCCCTTCGAACCATATCCAGACTTTCTGTGGCTGTCCAATTATAGGCTTCCTAATGCAGCTCAACGAGAAGACTTTTCAAGGCAGGTGCTCTGGGCAATTGCTGCCTCTTGAGTTTAGCTACACTGAGCTAAACAAACCAGGAAGTAACAGGACTTGTTGTCTGCTTGAAAGCCAAGGATGCGTAGCCAGGTTGATTAATAAGAGTTATAGATTTTCTTTGGATATACTATATATGAGGGTTAATTCATGTATGTGACATTTTGTCACACACAAAAGGCGTAACTAGAAATCACTTGGCCCTGTTCAATAATTTCCGTCCCAGACCCTCCATGTGGGTCATTCTCTCCCCACTACTGTAAAGTAAGTAGTGTGTTTCTGTGTGTGCACACAGGATGCATTGTGTGTTTGTGTAAAGGACGTGTTGTGTCTGTAAGGGGTGCATATTGTGTGTGTGTGTGTGAGAGAGTGTTTGCTGGGTCGGATAGGGGCTGTGTGGCCTAAAAACGGAGCTTTTTTTTTTTTTTTTATTTTGTAATGTAAATTTAAAAAAAAAAAATTTTATATATATACACACACACACACACACACACACACACACACAGAGAGATATAGAGCATACTCTTCACACAAAGCTTTTCAGCAAAATTAAGTGTTTTGTGGTCCAGTGTCCCTTTAAAGGTAGGTATGGTTATAGCTAGGTATGTTTAAATTTAGTATAAGAAGAGGGGTAGGGTTGGTATAGGGTTAACGTTAACTACTAAACATATGAGGAACTTAATTAGGACTGGTATGACCCTATTTTGAGTTATTTTTCTTTATTTGCATAATACATTTTTCTTTATTTATTATGTTTAGGGCAAGACTTTTAAATAAGCAGGACATTTTAAGTGAGCCCTGCTATACAGCCCAGCTGGAGAAGACCAGGTGTGGTGTGAGTGCCAAGGTTAGTTGTCAAATAGTACAATGAAACAACGGTTTAACTACTTAATGCGGGATGGCACCAAGGCAGTTATGGCACCATAGAAACATAGAATGAGATGGCAGATAAGAACCATTTGGCCCATCTGGTCTGCCCAATTTTCAAAATACTTTTAATTAGCCTCTGGCCTTATCTTAAGTCTAGGATAGCCTTATGCCTATCCCACGCATGCTTAAACTCCTTCACTGTTTTAACCTCTACCACTTCAACTGGAAGGCTTTTTCGTGCATCCACTACGCTCTCAGTAAAGTAATACTTCCTGATATTTTTAAACCTTTGACCCTTAAGGACACATGACATGTGTGATATGGCATGATTCCCTTTTATTCCAGAAGTGTGGTCCTTTAGGGGTTAAATTTAAGACCATGTCCTCTTGTTGTGGTAGTTTTTCCTTCTTTTAAATATAGTCTCCTCCTTTACTGTGTTGATTCCCTTTATGGATTTAAATGTTTCTATAATATCCCCCAGTCTCGTCTTTCCTCCAAGCTATACATGTTAAGATCCTTTAACCTTTCCGTGTAAGTTTTATCCTGCAATCCATGAACCAGTTTAGTAGCCCTTCTCTGAACGCTTTCCAAAGTATCAATATCCTTCTGAAGATATGATCACCAGTACTGAGTACAATACTCCAAGTGAGGTCTCACCAGTGTTCTGTACAATGGCATGAACACTTCCCTCGATCTATACAACAAAGCATTCTGCTAGCATTTCCTGCTGCTCTATTACATTGTCTTCCTACCTTTAAGTCATCTGACATAATTACTCCTAAATCCCTTTCCTCAGATGTTGAGGTTAGTATGATATCAAATATTGTATACTCTGCCCTTTGGTTTTTACGCCCAAGATGCATTACCTTGCACTTATCCACATTAAATGTCAGTTGCCACTGCTCTGACCATTTTTCGAATTTACTGAAATCATTTTCCATTTGGCTTATACCTCCTGGAACATCAACCCTGTTGCAAATTTTAGTATCATCAGCAAAAAGACATACCTTACCATCAAGACCTTACGCAATATCATCAATATTAAAAGCAATGGGTCCAAGTAGAGGTATCCAACTGGTAACTAGACCTTGCTTTGAATATACTCCGTTGACTACAACCCTCTGTTGCCGGTCATTCAGCCATTGACTAACCCATTCAACAATATTGGAATCCAAACTTAAAGGGACACTATAGTCACCAAAACAACTTTAGCTTAATGAAGCAGTTTTGGTTTATAGAACATGCCCCTGCAGCCTCACTGCTCAATCCTCTGCCATTTAGGAGTTAAATCCCTTTGTTTATGAACCCTAGTCACACCTCCCTGCATGTGACTTGCACAGCCTTCCATAAACACTTCCTGTAAAGAGAGCCCTATTAAGGCTCTCTTTATTGCAAGTTCTGTTTAATTAAGATGTTCTTATCCCCTGCTATGTTAATAGCTTGCTAGACCCTGCAAGAGCCTCCTGTATGTGATTAAAGTTCAATTTAGAGATTGAGATACAATTATTTAAGGTAAATTACATCTGTTTGAAAGTGAAACCAGTTTTTTTTTCATGCAGGCTCTGTCAATCATAGCCAGGGGAGGTGTGGCTAGGGCTGCATAAACAGGAACAAAGTGATTTAACTCCTAAATGACAGTGAATTGAGCAGTGAAATTGCAGGGGGATGATCTATATACTAAAACTGCTTTATTTAGCTAAAGTAATTTAGGTGACTATAGTGTTACTTTAAAGATTGCCGTTTATTAATTAGCCTTCTATGTGGAACAGTGTCAAAAGCCTTACTGAAATCTAAGTAAGCAATGTTTACTGCACCACCCTGATCTATTAATTTAGTTACCCACCCAATCAATAAAAAAAAAAAAAATCTACAAGATTAGTTTGGCATGATCTCCCTTAATTAAATCCATGTTGTCTCTGATCTTGAAGTCCATGGCTAGTATACATTTTCAAAATTTTATGTGGCATGTTAAAATTCTCCCTTAATTTATTTTATAAAAGTAAAATAAATTGCAAGAGTACAGAAAGTGGTCTACTGTTGAGGCAATCTTCTGAAAGCTATAAAAATAATTCCTGAAAAGATACCCAATTTAATTTAGATGCTCTAAAACAAGCATGTCAAACTCAAAGGCTAGCACGGGCCACATAAACTTTTAACGTTTAAGTTTATGTGGGCCGCAAAAAAAAAACGAAACCTTAAATTTTCATAGAAACATAGGTTTGTTTTGAAAACTACAGTATAACACACACACACCAAAAAAAAAAAAAAACACACCACAAAAAAAAACCAGCATCCACTCTACTAAACCCCAGTCCCCCCCCCCCTCTATATTAAATCCCAGCCCCCCATACTAAACCACAGCCCTTGTTTAAAAAAAAAAAAAAAGAAACAAACAAACAAAATACACACAAACCAACCACAACAAACAATCAGACTTCACTCACATTGCCGCTGCCAGTATGCAACTCTGGAGTCCAGCCTCTGGTATACCCCCAATGGCACCGTTCGCAACCTGTGCCAAAGCAGATACTCCCGCTACTCCTTGAAAACCTGTGAAGGTGGAGCACGTGGAGGTCACGTCGGAATGTGACGTGGCGTGCCTCTGTGGACCTCCAGGTCCTCCACTGTCCAGCTGCAGCCATCGCAACACTAACCAACACACACACACACACTCACATTTTATTTATTGCTCCCTACCTTTGGGAGCTGGTGTGGGGCCTCTCCCTGTGGTCCAGTGGGGATCTTCTCTCGGGAGTGGTCTTCCTGCTCCTCACTGCTCCCTCACGCGCAAAGTTTAGTCATGCTGGAATGACGACATACCCAGCATCACAATAGAGGGCGCAGGAAGACTGAGCTCCCTCGCTCTCGCCAGGCACCTCTCCTCCCCAGCCGGATACATTTTTAGGCACCTGCAATGTAAGGAGAGCAGGTGTCTACTCTGCCTTAATAAGCATGTCTCAAACTAGCAGCTCACCGGGCCGCAAAGATATTCATTGTGGGCCGCAAGTTTGACATGCTTGCTCTAAACCAGACACACACACACACAGTTCTATGTCAGCAATGTATTTTATATTTAATGTGTTTGCTTCTGCATAGAACAAAAAATGGTGACCATTATAGAATTTTACACATTTACGGGTTTTTAAAGTCAAGAATCCAAAGTGAATCAAAAGTTAGCTAGGTTTACAGTTTGGCTATTTTGATAAAAAAAAAAAAAAATGCACTTTAATATGAAAGCCAGCAGTTAGTGGCAATACAAGATTAACATGTGAAATGAAAACTACCTTAGCTTTACATTCTTTACCAGTCAAACACAAAGACCAATCTTTACCAGTGATTTAATTTCTCACAGGACCATCAACTAAACCAGGAACTGTGAAGAATGGACGAAGGATATGCAGATTTTAACAAAAAAAATGGCAGACCTGGAAACAAAACAAAAAACAACTCTTTAAAAAAGTAAATTTTCAGTTTGGATAAAATTTGCCAATCCCTCATTGATTCCCTGTAACTCCCGGTTTAGCAAATAACCTTGCTTAAATGTTTCTTTTATTCAGTTCAAATATTCTACAAAGAAAGTCCCGTGCACAGATTTCTAACTGCGATAGTCAGCCACCTATTAGGGTATGACCCGTTACCCACATCTCTAAAGAGATGCAGTGCTGTCTGTGAGTAAGAGTAACCTACAAAAAGCAGACCCAGCAGGGTGGAGGAAAATGACGAGGGGCTTTTGTTCCTATGTTTCAGAAAACTAAAGTCTTAAGGCCTATTCTGGACCCTCTGGCCCACACACTGTTTCAATTGTATTACCTACTACAAAGGCTTGATCTCACACAAATCATCAGTGCTTATTGTGGTGGAGATGTCCATCTAATACACAAATACTTGATAAAATTTAAAATACCACTGGTTTTCATCAGTACGGCACATGCAGGAGCTTAATTTAGGGCAGCAATGTTACTGGCTATTCAAGAGTTCAAAAAACATCTTCAACAACAAAAGAAAAATATCAAAAACGCTGTTGCCTCTCCCTTGAAAAATAACTGAAATGCAGATTAAATGAAAACCAAAACCTCACCACACACAGCTATATGAATGAAATTATTAAGGAGATGAATGTGCAGACTGAAATTTTACAATTAGCTATGAAGACAGAAAAAGCAGGTAGAAAACAAATGAGTGGGATTCTTGGCAGAATGTGAATTCAACACACACATGAGATAGATAGATAGAAAGACATACATAGATAGAATACATGGCTGATGAGCACAACAGGTGTCTGATTACTAAAATGTTTCATCCTATAATCCAACAGATGAAAAAAAATGCAGCCGATTGGCTAAAAACATTCAGTTCTGTGCAATCAGAGACTAGTACTTATGCTACATTACAAATGCCACCAGTTACCAAGGGGTCCGCGTGGGTACGAAAGGGGCTATCAAGCATGCACGGAGTACAACTGCACATTCTGCTTTATGTTACCATGGCAACAGAGGACAATTCCACTAACAACATGTGGGGCAGGCAATAGTAATTTAGAGTTAAAGCACATTTCCAGTTCAGCTATTTGGTCCTAGAATTAACAATCATTTTGGTCAATTCCCCACAAATGAGTATTCACTTAGGTTTAAATTAGCCTTTGGGCTTGCTGTTTGTTACACAGTACTACGCTCACAGGAAAGTGAACTAAACTAAACTATTCAGGTTGCTCATGTTTTGAGAAGTTGTGTTCATTTTCTGTAAGGGAATTTTTTTAAATCTCTGTGCTTCTGGGTTTTACAGCGTTCGAAAGAACAGTGTTTAGGCAATTCAAAGTCACAAAAGAACAACCATCCCAAATAAATGTACATAATGCAGAGTGTGTGAATAACGCACCAGATTAAAATACTCGTATTTTGAGGGGATGGGGTCGCATTCTAGCATTCATTGCACATCAAAAGAAAGGTTGCTTCAGAAAACAAGAAAAGGAGCAAATTAATCAGAGATATTCTTAAAGGAACAGCATGTCCACCAAACTGTATTCAATGGGTTTAGTAGTCTAAATGCTTTCATGGAGTTGTGGGGTCTAAAAAGTGTTGTGACTTCTTTCAATGAACTGATGGTATTGTCTTTTTCTACAATGGTGCAGAATACCAGCTAAACAATTTACAGAAAGCAGGAATATTATAAGTTAAATGTGTTTAGGGTGTAACTGTATACACTAGCCCTAACATAGCTGTGGTTGAAAATATATGTACTGTACAATGCATTAAATACAATGCACAAAACATAGTAAAAAAAACTGAGATTTATATAAAAAGTGTTAGAATGTCACAGTAAGAAAAAAAAAAATCCCAGATGTGCCCCAGAATGAAAATTATAAATACACTTTCTTTGAATGCTAGAAATGTAGTTTCTCAATAGGTTAACGATTTACAATTTCCTATATCCAATTAGTCTTTATTTCTAGCTAATGTTCTCAATTAAAACATCTAAAGCATAAAATAAAAATGATGTACTAATAAAAATTTGTATTAGCTTTTTTTTTTTTTTTTAAAGGTTGACCATTATTTCCTGTAAACATGATTGGTTTAGCATGTTTAAAGTGCAGATCTAATCGCTGTATTTAAACACTCCTCACTCGAAATGAAAAACAAATCATAGCAATGATCCAAATGCAGTATGACAGTAACTCCAGTAACACCTCAGTGTTAACTTTAATTAAATGAAATCCCCCATAATCTTTCATTTCATGGGGAGATTGCCCTGATGTTTAGATTGAAGCCTACTTAAAGCTCAAGTCAAGAAGCATTAAGGGGTGGGCACTTGTGTCTAACAAGTAAAAAAAATAAATAATAATATTTACTTTTACCAAAACTGTAATAATGCTTTCAATTTTTGGTTGCCTGTTAAACACACGACCAGATCGCAAAACTCAAGCAGTTATTAAAACCTAAATTTATCTCTATATCCTCTTGAATAACAAAATGTTAACCCCCTCAGGACAAGGCACAGTCATATGACAGTCCTGACAGGTCATTATTTCCAGAGGGATTACCACAATGGTTTTTAAAGCTATTAATGGGCCCGCAGCTCTAGGAAAACATACTACCAACATATTTTCCTTCAATTGGGACTCAAAGAAAAGAATTCTGAAAGTCAAACCAGATTGGTGAATAATTTATTCACTAATCAAGCTAACTTATCGGGCTGCAGTTTGTGAAGAACCACTTACATAATTTCAATTCAGGAGCAGAACAATGTCTCTTCCATGCCTAGGAGTAAGTTCCATCCAGAAAATAAAAATCAGAATCTCTCCATGTGTTGAATGCAGCAGAAAACAGAATGTAGCCTGGGATATCTTCTTAGCCCGAGGGTGACAGATGTTTCTAAACCGGGGGTAAGATAACCAGCTGCATCATAATAGTGGATGAGATAACCCAAGTCTACTGAAAACTTAGATATACAACAAACATCTTCAGGCTGGGGTTAAAAGTGTTCAAAAATTATTATTTTTTTTAAAACTTTTAACAGAAACTGTCACAACATACCTGTAATGCTTGTAATTTTGTGTAAATTGTCCTAGCAAATGCATATTATCACAGATAGCTCCCTGCCACCTGAAAATATCTGCATTCACAGCAGCCATTTTGAAAGAGGTATTCCTGATTTTCAGACTGGAGTAACACACTAATATTGCAAAACAGGAGTTTGGAACAACCTTAAAGTGTGCAGCAAATACTGTATACATTCTGGCAACATATCACTTTAAAGGACCACTATAGTCACCCAGACCACTTCAGCTCAATGAAGTGGTCTGGGTGCCAAGTCTTAACCCTGCAGCTGTAAACATAGCAGTTTCAGAGAAACTGCTATGTTTAGATTGCCGTGTTAATCCAGCCTCTAGTGACTGTCTTCCTGACAGCCGCTAGAGGAGCTTCCCCGACGCTCAATGTGAAAGTCGCATTGAGCACGCAGAATGTCCATTGGAAAGCATTGAGAAATGCATTCCTATGGGCGTTTTTAATGCGCGCGCAGTTCTAGACGCGCATGCGGCTCCACTCGGGAGCTGACGTCGGAGAGGGAGAAGAGGTCACCAGCACTGAGTGAGCCCGGCGCTGGATATAGGTAAATGGCTGAAGGGGTTTTTACCCCTTTAGCCCAGCAGGAGAGGGGCCCTGAAGGAGGGGGGAGACCTAAGGATTATATAGTGTCAGGAAAAAAAATTGTTTGGAAAAACAATGATTTACTCAAAGATAGATAGATAGATAATGAGCTTTATGACCTTCAAGTCAAACAGTCACTGAAATTTCGAAAAGAAAGTTAATATACATAAGACAATAAGAGAATACTTTGTCTTATGCATACACACCTAAATATTGATCAGTTTCCAGTTGACAAATAGAACAGATTTGTAAAAGATGCAAAACCAATGGTGGCCCTAAACAATAATCTGTTAGAACTTTAAGACAATAAACAGAAATACCAAGAGGGGAAAGATTGAGAGTGGGGGTGTCTACATTAAAAATAAAAATGAAAGACCCTACATGTAAACGCAATGTTCCCAAAACATTTGTGATGTGTAAAGGTCACAAATAAGACGACTTAGTGCCACTTTAAAGAGCATCACATTCATTCTATACAATGATCTAACCATAATACTAGCAAACGTACAGAAATGAAAATTATTTTGTATCAATTGTAACTGGCCTTCCAGAACTTTATTTATATACTAGAAAGGATGCTTCAGACACTGCTCCAAGCAGTCCAGTATTCCATATGAGAAACAAACAGAGTGCATATACTGGAAATAATATTTTAACTAATTTACTGGTGCTTCCATCACAGAAGTGTACAGAGTATAGCTATCACTACCTGAAAGTAAACTTGTCATCCAAATGATTTGTGGACAATGAGTATACTTTAAGATGACAATGGAAGCCTCTTCGTTTTACTTTTATATGACCTAGTGAGCACTTCTTATCGAAAAGCACTGTCATAAATGGTTCTCTACAATAAGTATTTTGTTGATGAAGTTGCCTCCAATGTGCAATGGGATTAGACCAGAAACCATCACTAGTTATCTCAATGTTGGAAGATCAAGCTGTGGTGAGAAGACTGTCTTACAACTAGGAAAGAGACAGACATACATACATACATACATACATACATACACACACACACATACACACACACTATTTAAACTGAGTGGTATGGCCCAGTAATCTAAACAAATAAAGAAAATCAATTGTTAAAAATAAAAAACATTTGTTTAACACTTCAATGTTAAAACTAAATTAGAGAAATTGAAAACATAACTGACTTGGAGAATATTTTCCCATTGTTATTTTGGCATAAAATGTGTTATATACTCTTTGGAATTACAAACAATTTGTTGCAGAGAATAACTCTGACAATGTCTACAAATGTTTGTCAAACACCAAAACTCCCCCCCCTCCCCCCTTTTAATTTTAATCAAAAGTATGGTCAATAGAAAAGAGCATGCAAGTTGCACATACCTAGAACTTTACGACAGTTGTTGACGCTAAAATATATATTACTATAAGGTACAACCTGCATAACTAAAATTGAACTTTGAGGGGTCCTTCTTGTGCATGGGAACTGGAGAAATCATGTTTTACAACAATCCCATAGCTCCCAACTGGACATTCAAATGGACACAGGCAAGCACTGTGTTTCAGACTTCATACTGCATTTATGCAGGTACCCATAGCAATAGACCGTTTTAAACTGCTTTTGTTAACTAAAGAGTGGGTTATTATCAAAAATGATCAGCGACCAGAAACCAGACATGGACTGCAGTTTCAACCTTGTGGGTCTCATCAGCATGTTGCCGGTTCGGGTTTGGAAGTATCCACACTATGAGTGGTGGTATCGTGTTTGGACTGATATATATATATATATATATATATATATACACATACATACACACACACACAAATACATGAATGTATGTTCACATTTGCTCATTAGTATCATCCTCCCATGGTGCCAATTAGGTGGAGGAAGGGGGCACATTTGAAGTAATCTGGAGTCTAACACAACCCATAGATCAAACTCAAAATTAAGTAATAGGTGTACTCATGTGGTTAATAGGTGTACTCATGTGGTCTATAGGTGCACATGGAATGCAAAATAAATTGAATCTGTGCACAATACTCTATATGCTTAAATATTAGGTAAATACAAACTTGGGATAATCCCTATGCCTAAAGGGAATGGGCTGATGGTCACAACTATGTATTCTATGAGATCCCCCCAGAAACAATGCCTGTTAGTGTGTATATAAATATATATAGCTCTATCTCTATGTGTATATATATTTTATTATGATTTTTCTGTATATATGCAGTGTGTGTATATGCAGTGCCCTACTCCCAGCCTGGGCACACACATGCCTGCTGTATGATATTTACATGTGTGTTTGTGTACACATACGTACACTATTAGTAACTGTGCCTCCCCCGGTACCACCTCCACCGGCCCTCTCCTCCCCCTCCGCCTGGCGCCCCGCCCCCAGCCACCGTGATACCTGCTCCCCCGGTGTCTGCCCCTCCTCCTTCCCGGTGTCTCCGCCTCATGTCTCCGCCGCTCCCGCTCTTTATTCCACCATCCGCAGCATGCGCGACCTGTCACCCACCGCCACCGCGTTACGTCCAGCCCCCCGGCTCCCCGAACTGCCGCGCCATTGGCTCCAACCCGCCGGCGCCCCGCCCCCTTACCCACCCCATTGGTCGGCGCGACAGCCACACACGCACACAAAGCTTCACCGCCCCGCCCCTCTTTCTCCACGTCCGTCGCACGCAGGCCGCTTGGAGGCTATTCTTTCCGCTCTACGCAAAATGCGTAAATGCAGCGGACAGTGAGGGCCCGGAAAGTGTAACCGCCTTAGTGAATGGAAATGGAAGGAGGAAGTGTGGTTGCGCTGTAAAAGGGTAAATAAGGTTGCTGGAGACAAAGAACTCTTAAAGGCGCAGCACCGAGACCATCATTAAACATGGACAGTGGGAGCTTAATTATAGCTTAGGCAGGCTATAGCCATATCCCATAGTAAATCCGCTTTATTTACCAACACGTATAGATGACTATGGCTGGGGAGAGTATGAGAAGCTGCTCATTAAAGCACATACAGTAAAACATGACATCCCATGTAAATCTTCCCAGCTCAGACAATGAGTATCCCCACAGCACCTCTACACAGAAGATGGCTGGAGACATGGGAATTAACATGCATGTGGTACCCAGACCTCCTCTACTATAGGACACTGACTGAGAATTAAAACATTATTCAATTATTATTATTATTATTTGTAAAGCGCCAACAAATTCCGCAGCGCTTTACAATACAACTTCAGCGTGATGCCATTTATCAGCTACATGTTAGCATTCTCTTAAAAAATAGTTTTAAAAAAAAAATTAGTGTAGCATTTTAGGTCTGTTTATTTCTCACATGTTCAGTAGTACTGTTGATATTGGAATGAAATGCTATCCGGGTTATTCACAAAAATGGGAACTGACCAGGGAATTGTGATTAACAATGCCAGTATTCTCTAACTATACACATTTATGAGATGTTGATACTGTATCCAGTAGCGGTATTTATAATTGGCACCAAGGATATGGCACCATATTGATACACTGCAGAATCCGTGTAGAATGCGTTGGGAAGTGTTGTACAGGCACTGCAGAATCCATGTAGAATGCGTTGGGAAGTGATGTACAGGACACAAGAATGTCAAGTATAGCTTATGACTAGATTTTCTCTCCAGGTGTAAAACTATTTTAATTCCTCTGACGGAGGTCACAGAGTATGCAGCAAATAAAAAGCTATATAACTGTGTTTCTGCCATGAATTAAAAAACCAAAGAAGTAATTTTAAAGGGCCCTGTGTAAGCACCATAAGCACTTTGTATTGCTTCAAAGTGCCTGGTGTTTGCACAACCCTGTATTTACTCTATTTCTGAGAAGGGCTGATAGTGGAAACAATTTGTAAAATCAAGGACTGCCATTCAGGTAACCAATAGCAGGAGAAGCCTCCTGTGGGCGGTTATACTGCTTGCTTTCAATCTATGGGAAAGTGATCTCTAAAAGGAGGGAAGAAGAACTCAAGGTTTTTTTTGTTTAAGAGAGGCAGCCCTTTGTTTTAACATGCTGCTTGGATGGCTGTGAAGATAGCATAAAGAAGTGCATGCAAAGTGATATTGAGAAAGTCTATGCTTCTCAAACAATGCCATCAGTTGGATACAACCAGTACTAAGGTTCGGAGCCTAGCTAATGCCATATCTCTCCTAACAGAACGCATTGTGAAATTATAATGCAATAGGCCGCTTCACTTACTGCAGTCAGACCTCTTATATTTGTGTGGCATCACCTAGAACTAGAGCAGGGGTAGGCAACCTACGGCACTAGTGCCATGCACGGCACTCGAGGTGCCTTTGCACGGCACTCAAGGCTACAAGAGCCAAACAGGCTCTGGCTTGTCAGGAGTCCCAATGAAACTTCAGATATCTATAATACGAAAAGGTGGTGATGGACAATCCTCAATTTATGCATTGGAGCACATAGAGGAAGTGATCTCAGATCACTTCCTCCCAGCACTTATGAATGGGAATCCACACTGTAGTAAAGCAGCCCACAGCTTCCTGTTGCAGCTTCTGTCCTTGAGCTGTACCTGGCCAGCCTGGTCCTCACTGGAACCCAGGGAAGTGTCAGAGCTGCAGAATAACCCTCCCCTCATACAAATAATACAAACACACACACAGTCCGCACAAACACAACACCACCAACAATCCACATACATGCACACAACCCCACATGCAGCCTCTCACATGCAATACCCCAAACAGCCCCACACATACAAACACTACCAAATACACAATGTGACATATCCATCCACACACAATTCCACAAGCAGCCCCCATACACAGCTCAAATTCATAGGTATTATACATGATACCAAAAACTATTAATGAACATATACAATATAATAGCTCATATACTCACAAATACAATGATACAAAGCAACTGCAGTATAAATAACACAAGCAGTATATGGCAACATGCACACCTCAATTTAAAGAAATAGGACCGACACGCTATGGGACATCACAATCATATTTCGGCACAGTGCTGCTAAAAGGTTGCCTACCCCTGAACTAGAGGATGGGTTGTTATGGCTCTTCCTCCAACTGCAGTAGGAAGGCAGTGTAGGAGTTCATACAGAGGTTAGTTTGTCACTAGACCCCAGGGAAGTCCCCCTACTGTGGCATAAGTGAGAGCAGGAAAGTTGCTAAAAAAAAAAACCAAACAGATTTCTGTGGGAAAAAACAAATCTTATGGCTTGACTGCTGTGTATATTTGTGTTTAGCAATGTACACAAAAACAAAACACATGCAAGTATTTCAATGTGTGTTGCAGATCCCGGGTTTTCTTTTTGTGAAATAAATCAGACCATATCTTTAATGTACACTATAGTATTAGTAATACAAACACAGTGTTATAGTAACTTTAGATGTTAAGCCCCCCTCCCCCCCCAAAAAAAGTGTTACATATGTTTCCCCCAGTTTGCCGGCCTTGCCGAGGCCACCCCAGCTGAGAACATTTAAAACGCAATCTTTGCAGGACCTATCCCATGAATTTCCTCTAGTGGCAGTCTAGTGGCCTGCATAGAGAGTATAATTTATATGAAACTAGTTTCTTTAAAATGAGCATTCAAAGAGAAATCTTAAAGGGGCACATGTCCCTTTCCAGGTTTAACAAATTATGTTTACCTTATCCTCTATAGTTAAAGGGATACTGTGGGCACCCAGACCACTTCAGCCCATTGCAGTGGTCTGGGTGCCAATTCCCATCACCCTTAACCCTGCAAGTGTAATTATTGCAGTTTTTATAAACTGCAATAATTACCTTACAGGGTTAAGTCCTCCTCTAGTGGCTGTTTACCAGACAGCCACTAGAAGACTTCCGGGTTCATAGACGCCTTTTGGTCATCTAAACGACGCTGGACGTCCTCACGTTATGCATGAGGACCTCCAGCGTTGCCGGAATCCCCATAGGAAAGCATTGAATAATAAACAAAGTAACAGAAATAGAGGCAAACAGTAATACAAAAGTAACCTCGACACTTGTACTTGGAGGGGCCTGCTTGCCAGCCTCTTTGCCCACAGACTATGGGCCCTGCAGGGAAACCTGTAAAAACCTGTAAAAGGCTACCGAACTGTTAGCACTGATTTTCCTGGAATCGTTTTGGACATAGGACCATATGCACGGTCGGTCAAAACTATGACTTCCCGGAAATTCCGTAACCCCTGAACCAATCTGGGTGATTTTTGGATATGTTGTTCACCCAGATCAGGGCTATCAGGGGATGTTATGGGGTTTTATGTGTTTTTAAGGTACTTTTTGGGGTTTCATAAAATTGTATGTTTTTCGGTGCTTGGAGATAATTGGGTTAGATTAGTACAGTTCCTAATTCAATTATCTCCCAAGCACAGAGGAGGGATTCTATTGTTGTGTATCGGATTGTTTCACTGTATGACTCTTTTTATTGGTTTATTCACTTTGTGTCCCTATGCCCAACAAGGTCCACCTGGGTGTCACCCTTGTTGGGAAACTTGCATTAAAGGCCAGTGTGCCTCCATTGAAATTCTGTTCCTCGTTACCCTCAACATAGAGTCTCATGTGTGGGGGAAACGGCTGTATCTATCCTGGGGATTGCTATAATCATTATACTCCCTTGGATTCTCTGAGCTCTTTAAGAGCTATTCCTGCTTGACCCTCTGGGAGTAGGAGAGGTCTGCCCACTGGAAGCTGGATCCCGGTCTTGGGTCCAGGTGGGTGAAGGACGGTGAGACCCCGGCGCAGCTGCATCGCTGGAAGTGGGATCTGCAGTGCTTATGGTGTCTGGTGGAGTGCTGGAAATCCTCGGTGAGCACTAGGAGCATCGATTGGCTGAGGCACTAGGTTGGAGTGCCAGGCGGTCCGTCACAAGTACTATACCAAAAATCTTTTTTAAGCCCCAAGGCAGAAACACAAGTCACCAACTCCCCCAACGTTTCAAGGTTGATAAAGGCAACCAGTTAGTGCCGAAAAGTTGGGGGAGTTGGTGACTTGTGTTTCTGCCTTGGGGTTTAAAAAAGATTTTTGGTATAGTACTTTTGTATTACTGTTTGCCTATATTACTGTAACTTTGTTTATTATTGATTTTTGTCTGATATTGTGATTTTTCTACTGATTAAAGTCTTATTGTACTTAATGATTGAAGTTGTTAAAGTGTGCATTCTATATTATATATGAACCTAAATTTAATTAAAAAAAACAAAGCATGTAATGAAACAAATGGTTAACTCAATTTATAGGTGACTTTTTACAGTGGTATAAATGCCAGAGAAGTGACAGTTCCCCGTTAAAGTTAATTTTGTTCATGTTCCAATTATCATGTGGTAGCAGTTTTCAGTGTTTTATCATTTGTGAAATTCTGAAGTAATCAGTGGCCATTTTAATTGGTGGCCATGTTCTTATCTTTAATTAAATTTTTGACACACTAGCAGCACTTCCATATAATCATATTAAAATTAAACAGGTGGTTCACTGACTTTCTCCCTACTTAACCTTATCCAGACAGTGGAGGAGTTCGGAGATTGTTTGGGCATTACCACTACAAAAGTAAAGAATTGAATCTGACTTTGTCACAGACACAGGCTGAACACCGTCCTTTCCCTTCCGACGGTGCACTGAAGCAATTGTATCTCTAGGAATCCACATAACTGTGCTGGGCAAATATGGTTGGAGTAAACTACTGATCAATGATTTCTCACCCTGATTTACCGGTCACGCTATAAAATTAATTTTTTGGGGCACTTTTACACCTACTACAAGGCAGCTCAGTTCACTATGTTATCTCAAAGAAATCTGTCTTGATACAGGGCAAAATGGATTTAGTCTTACTGGTCCATTGCGCTCCGTCCTATGGTATTCTAATGCTGCCCTTATACAATCCCACCCTAGTCCTGTTCTGCAACACTCCTTACGACTGTGGAGAAAGTATTGGGTGCTATGGAGCCTTCTCTCTGAAGGCATTACTTTCCCTGTCTCTTCTGTAACCATGGGTTCCCAGAGGGGTTAACCCCTTTAGCCTTTCAATGGTAGATTTAAAAAGGCATCACAGAGGTCAGACATCTGATATGCGCATCTGGTGGAGAAGTCCACCTTCCTCCCTCTGAATCTTTTTCAGGCAAATCAGCCCCTCTATGTTGTGCGTTTTTATCTAAAGGCTTATCCTAAGGGGGAATGCACTTTCTATGAACTTAATTGTAGACTATCGCATAAGAGACCGGGCTTGATCTTGTATTCATATTTTTTTTTTTTTTTTTTTTTTTATTTTTTGTTATGCAAAGAGGTTAACATATTAGCCCGCAGTGCCACAACAGCAGCAGCAGGCATAACAAGGTATTTAGTGTAACAACATATGAGTGAATAGCACCTTTTGTTAGGTAAACATAGTCATACTAGTCCTGTTATCAGGTATTAAGGTAAGTAGTGAGACATAGCTAGGATTTGTGCAATGACTGACTATTTCAGATAGTAAAGTTCAAACAAGGGAAAGACATCTTGCTAACCATAAATTAAAACATGAACCAATAATATAATAAAATTAAGTAACATAGTTATATAGTACATTTATGGCGTTTCGGTTAGGTAACATCGGTTTCTGGTATGCCTGTAAAATGACCTATGGTTGTGGGTGGCCAGGTGTCCATCCGGCGTCAGGCTTATATGTCGTGTGGCTTGTGTGATGTGCACCGGGCCACCCCACTGTTGTTATAGTCGTGCGAGGGTTGAGTGTGTGTGGCCGTCGGGTTCGGTTAGTCCCCAACCTTTTGCACATAACCGATGTCAGTGAGGGACAGCTACGCAGGTGAATTAGGTTATGCAAATAGTTTAGGTGGTCAATTAACAACTGGCACTTACTGCCCTGTCAATCACTTCCATAGACTGGGAATAATAAGTGTTCCCAATGCTGAAATTAGACGTGTGTTGGGCTTAGTCGGTATGTCCCCCATGCGTCCGTGCATGGGGCTGGGCCGTTATCGTGGCGGAGTCTGTTGCCTGCTAGTATGTGGGGAGGGAAGAGTGTCACCTACTCTCTTACACCCAGGTTGGTGGGCCGGTTCCCGTAAGCTTACATGTCCGGGGCAGGGCAGGAGGCACTGTGTCTGGTGTGTTTACTCCTCTCTGTGTGTGTGCCCTCCCCCTCCAACCTCCGACCTTCCGTCCGCTAGGTCAAGTTGTGAGTTCCCTTCCCTCTGTGCCCTTACACCCTGCATCTGAGCCAACACATACAGTCATCTTTCATAAACTTCACAAAGTCCAATAACGATCAACTGTTGGCAGGTTGAGATGTGTATATCACATTGTCTGACCGGCGTTATTAGGGGTTCTGCCGCCTGGTAGCGCCTCCACCATCTCTCATCTCATTGTCCCTGTCTTCTGGTAGCTTGGTTGCCGTGTGTCTCTGGGCGCTGGCCCTCTGCTGTGTCAAGGGTTGATTGGGCTGAGGGGGCATCTGGAGTCGCTGCAGAAAGTCTGCTGGGTCCTCAGTGGCCGATAGGACATGGATCTCCTCCCCCCTTGGCACCACCAGGGTACCCAGGACTCCCCATCGGTACCTGATGTTGTGTTCCCTCAGGAGCTTGGTGATGGGCAGGAACTTGCGTCTGGCTAAGAGCACTGAGAATGGTAAGTCCGCGTATACCGTTATCTTGTTGGCATCTACCAATATACTGGGGCTCTTCCTGGAGCAGGCCATGATGGCCGATTTTGCTGATGCGTCTCGGGTTACTGCAA
This sequence comes from Pelobates fuscus, assembly GCF_036172605.1. NCBI lineage: Eukaryota > Metazoa > Chordata > Amphibia > Anura > Pelobatidae > Pelobates > Pelobates fuscus. The sequence goes on along the minus strand of NC_086317.1, from coordinate 162,893,648 downwards.
TTATGTCCCTAGGAGCGTCCGCTGGGGCGGTCGGAGCCTTCCTGATCCTGAAGGCCGATACAAATAGCGGTGAGTCTCCCGCTCGTTTGACCCCCATTGCCTGTGTCACCTTGTGGGCGAAGTCCAGCAGGGAGTCCGGGGTCACCGTTTCTGGTGCTCCCCGGATCCGGACATTCCTCCTACGGTGTCTCGCCTCCAGCGATGCCACCGTACGTGACAGGTTGTTAACCTGCTGTGTGAGGGCTTCCACCTGTGCTTGGGTGTCTGCCTGTCGCTGTTCCCGGGTCGTCTCTCTGGATTCCACTGCTGTAATCCGCTGCCGCAGCCCGCCAATCTCCGTCTGTACTCCTGCCAGGTCTGCCTTCCATAAAGCTCTCAGGTCTTGGAGGAGTTTTCCAAGTTTCGTGGAGGGAGAGGCATCAGAGTCCGATTCTGCCTGCAGGTGTACTCCGCTGGTAGGTCGGGGCAAATCCTCCCCATCTATTGATTCACTGGAGCCGCTGGAGCCACATGGTCTGTTCGGCGCCATTTTGCTGCGGGCCTGTGACCGGTCAAAGGAGAGTCTGATATCGGAGTAATTTGCGCTCTCCGGACGGGCGTTTTTTTTGTTTTTTCTCCCCATTATACTCTAGAAGGTAGTGAGGCGTGCTTGAGCTTGTTTTCGAGGTAATTCAATTGTAAATCAGCCGTTCTTTAGGGATTTAGAGCCGGAGCTATCCGCCTGCACGTCTGCTCTGGATCTCAGCTAGCCACGCCCCCCTCTTGTATTCATATTTTATTGCCACTGCTTGCCCTAATTGCCCACACTACACATCAAAATGGGAACACTACTTGAGGGACAATCTAGAGGAAAGTGACTGGACTGTCATTTTCATAAAAACGTTGCACATCACTCAATCCACTCTAGTTAAAAAAAAAATTGTGAAGTGCTGGCGTGCAGGTAGATTTACGCGACCAGGCTGGTTAATGCCCAACAGGGTACTTCGCCTGATTTAGGGGCTGTAAGGATGAGGGTATGGACCTGCTTCAGGGTTAAACCATTGCTGGATTCCAAATTATCCAGGCCCTTTTGAACAGGAAGTATCAGTATTTTTTCATATGCAACATCTGCAATTAGTTTCGGTCCATATTTAAATCAAGACGAATTTCGGCAATTTGTCCGCATCTGAATATCGGAAGTGCCAAAGTGCTTCGGATTTCTGAAAAGTGGCAAAACAGGAGAGGGAGGAAAAATTAAGGGAATGGTCACAGGAATCTAACCCTAGCAATATCCTAACCCTACCCCTAGTAGGGTTAGAGCTGGGATTAGGATTGGGGTTAGGGGTAGGGTTAGGCTTAGGGAATTGCCAAAGTGACGAATTTCGTAAGTGCCGAACTGAAGTGCTGAATTTCGCAAGTGCAGAATTTCAGATTGCCAGAGTCCCGAATTTCTGATGTGCCGAACTGAACCAAATTTTTGGCCCATGCACATCCCTAGTTTTTTCTTTCCCTAAGCTGTGAACAAGCTCATACACAGTCTGTGTAGCCTTGACAATGTGTCTGGCCAGGACCTGACCCGCCTTCGCAGGCATAGATTGATGCTATTGTCTACCTTAACAGAATAGTGAAGAAGACAGCACTATCAATGATACCACTGATCACTTCCTGAAAATTCAGGAGCCCTGGCAACCTCTCATGGTTTAGTGGTTGGGTGCTCGCTTTTATTTCTTATACTCTCATCTTTTTGGGATCTCTGGTCTGATTACTCCCAATTGCTGTTTAATGTGTTCTGTCCTAATGTTTAATTCCTCTGGAAACAGAAGTTTGTCTCCTTTCTCTTTCCTCACTTGGAAGGGGAAAGGGGATCTCTTGTCTTGAATATGCTGACACTATTGTTTTGTATTGCATTGAAAATCTCAATAAAAACGCTAATTACAAAAAAAAAAAAATAAAAAAAAAAAAACCAAACAAGTAATAAAACACAACTGAGAAAAGAGGCTTATAAAAGTTTGAAGTGCTATGTTAAATTAACTTTTTGGTTGTGCATGCTCAAACCTATTAAAGGACCACTATAGTGCGAGGAAAACATACTTGTTTTCCTGGCTCTATAGGGTCCCCCCCTCCCGCCGGGCTCTAGGGGGAAGAAGGGGTTAACCCCTTACCTTTTTTCCAGCGCCGGGCTCCCTCTGGGCTGGGGACTCTCCTCCTCCTTTCCGTCATCGGCTGAATGCTCATGCGCGGCATGAGCATTCAGCTAGTCTCAGAGGAAAGCATTCTCAATGCTTTCCTATGGATGCTGGCGTCTTCTCACTGTGAAAATCACAGTGAGAAGCGCGGAAGCGCCTCTTGCAGCTGTCAATGAGACAGCCACTAGAGGCTGGATTAACCCATTTGTAAACATAGCAGTTTCTCAGAAACTGCTATGTTTACAGCAGAAAGGGTTAATCCTAGAGGGACCTGGCACCCAGACCACGTCATTAAGCTGAAGTGGTCTGGGTGCCTATAGTGGTTCTTTAAGCTGATGATCTTCGCTAGTAAGTTGGTGACTGTGAGAATGTGTATTTGTGTATGCACACTTATGTATAGGTGTGGGTATGTGAGATTATACACGTCGTAGTGTTTCACAAAAGAGAATTGTCACAGCAAGTGTAACACTCACTGAAAACACTGGGCTAAACCACCATCAGCCAATCATTGCTCACGTTGGTCATCACCCAATGAATCTCCTGGTGCTCTCAGGTATCTGCAGATAACTATATGAGTGCATAAACACACAAGCATTCCTTCCAAAGTGATGTGCAGATGCATGCACTCTCAAAGCAAATTCATTTACACGGTATGCTCCTACCTGCGGTCCACTGGTTGTCGGTCTCCTCTTCCAATGAGAGCTGGAAGATCCTGCAGATCCGGAGTTTTAGCTGCACTACCAGGCCTAGCAAAGACTTTCCAGCTCTCATGGAGGAGGTAACTGGACCCCAGGTAAATATGGAAGTGATTATGTTGCTTAGAGTATTCCTTTAATGCAACACACAGAAGACTTGCTGCTTGATCCAAGGAGATATCTGACTGCCATTTTAGGGTCTAGAAGGAATTTATTCCTAGTTTGTTGCAAAATTGGAAGCGCTTCAGACTGGGTTTTTTGCCTACTTTTGGTTTAACAGCAAAAACCTATGTGAGGAAGGCCGAACTTGATGGACGCAAGTCTCTTTTCAGCTATGTAACTAGTATTTTGTGAAGTACTATTTAGGGACCTCATGGACTACTAGTGACCATTACAAACCTTATATCGAGGTGACTCATGGTTTATAAAACATAATAATAATAAAGAAATATGTAAACATTTAATATTATATATTTTTAAAAAAGGAGGTAAAAAAAATACCACAAAAAGTAAACCCATGCACATACATATTTACAGTGTTTTTTCCATATTTTTTTGATTTGCATTTCGCTTGCACAGATCTTCTGCCATATGAGCAAACAGGTTAACAACTCAGAATCCGGCACAATGTTCTGCAGATCGCATTGATTCAATCTGACACTGTCCTCCAGCAACTGCTTCACTGTGCTTGTCTTGCTCTTTCCTTCTTCACATAAAGGATGCTTGTAGCGGTGAAACTCCAACCTCGGTTTAGTAAATCTCTCCCTTCTCCAAAGTGCAAACATCAGTTGCTGCTTCTCAATGAATGCAGGCAATTAACATTATTTTGCCTCAACGAATGTAGGTATTAAATTATTTTATTTTGCTTTGTGTGGTGGGACAAAATATTGAGCAATAACTGGGACAGGTAGATGTCCTCCTCCAAATCACCGCATCCCTGCAACTGAACCTTGCTGTTGCTTGCGGATCTTGTTGAGCAGCTCCATGTACTGCACCATGGTTTCTGCAGGTGTGTACAGTGAATCATGTTTGGCACTGAAGATAGGAGGAACAGATGGTGCATTGTTACCCATGAAACTCTGCATGAATTCCACCATTAGGTTCCAGCAATCGCCTGGCACAGCACACGGGCAGTAATCAACCTGAGGTAAAGCAAAACACGAAGAGGTTACAACAGTAAATGTAAATATTATTTCAATCATTCCTTACAATCTTTCTTGTTCGGACTAGCATAGACTGTGACTTTTAGTGTATTTTGGTACAATAGACTTCCATTTCACGTCTGAGCGTGCCTTTAACCAAACAACGTCAATTGACTGTCTGCTATTCAAAGAAAATCATAACAACTGTCTCTTTGTCATTCATAAAACCTTTACACGGATGTAATACACTTGATGATAAGCTTCTGCTGCTGCATATTGCTGGTAATTGGTTGGAGTTAAATACTAATACACAAACATACACAGGAACATGAACAGCTGTGGGACGTAGGGAGCAACCCTTGTAACAAAAGATGGTGGTTTTAACAGTATAGGGTCAGGAATAGAATTGTGTTCCTGACCTTACAGTGTTCCTTAAAGTGTCCGGACCCTGTAAAAAGTTGACATTACATTTTGATCAGATGTGGCTTTAGTAAATATGAGAGATGCTGGTCCAGTCAGAATATGTGAAATATTGATGTTTTTAAATAGTTGTAATAAAGGAGCATTGTGTTATATTTAGATGTTTTATAATATGCACGTTTTATATGATATTTCTGTATGTAATATATGCATTTAACTTTGTGTGATGTCATAATAATGCGACTATTGTTTTGCACATGGCACCTTAACTGATTGGCTATTTAAATTAGTTCATTCTATATTTGTGTTAGCTTGATAAAAGCTCCTGTGGGATCCAAAACGCTGTATGGTCTTCCAATAAAATCTGCGTTAATACCAGTTATATGTGACAGGTCAAACTTTCTTCATGATCCCTAAGTTACCGATAACTCAGAGAACTTGAACTACTACTAAGTGAAAGGGAAACTAGCTTTTTGATCTCTCTGTTTCTCCAGAAGAAATTGTTCAGGAGCTAAGTGTGAAAATTAGCAAACCTAAAATGTACCGGGATTGGACAAAAGCAGATGTGGTTCCTATCTTCAAAAAGAGTTCAAAATCTCTGTCTGGAAATTATCGACCTGTTAGCTTAACTTTTGTGACTGTCAAAGTATTTGAATGGCTCTTAAGGGTAATATTTAGGAAAATGTAATTCGCAAAAATCAGCCTGTTTTATGAAAAATAGATCATTATTAAATAGGTCAAACTAACTTAATTGCATTGTATGAAGAAGTAAGTAGAAGTATAGATCAGGGTGTTGCAGTGGATGTGCCAAGGCATTCAATATGATTCAACACTGCAGGTTAGTGTTCGAAAGAAAAGTCTTGGTCTAAATAAAAATTCTTGTTCTTGGGTAGAACATTGGCTTAAAAGATAACATACGGAGAGTTGTTACATAAATATTGCTAGGTAAGATTCGAGGGCTGTCTCAATCATCAAAAACAGAAGAGCATTCACCCCCAGATATGCAGTTTTAGTTCCATCTTTTTCTGATGTTTCATCTGGTCAGACTGGGAGTGTATATTATATTACAGTAGGTGCTTTAAATGTGAAATGCTTGTGATACGGCATTAGAAAAGGAAGTTGCTTGGTCTCTGAAGCTTTATTTTAAGCACATGGCATGTGACATGTGCTGTCTATCATATCAACCACACTTATTTAAGTACTCTTAGAAAAAAAATCTTTCATTTCTTTTTTTTTAACCATTTGTGTAGAGAAAGGAGAGAGGACAGTTCTTTTCTGAACTAGATCCATTTATTTTTTACCAAAACTTTCCTTAATGTTCTCATGCTCTCTTTTCTGCTGAGTGCCTATATATAGTGCCCCATTAATGAGAAATTTATGGCATTCCTATATGTGGTGTGTGATCTTAGGTGTGTCATATTTTTGACAAAGAAATTCGTCAAAACTGCCAGACTTTGGGTGTAGCAGGAAGGATGGAAGGCTAGTGGTAGTTGATAGCTAAATCTTAAAGGACCACTATAGTGCCAGGAAAACATACTCGTTTTCCTGGTTCTATAGGGTCCTTGCGTCCCCCTCACCCTCTGGGCCCCCCTCCTGCCGGGCTCTAGGGTGAGGAAGGGGTTAATCCCTTACCTTTTTTCCCGCGACGGGCTCCCTCAGCGCTGGGGACTCTCCTCCTCCTTTCCCCGTCATCGGCTGAATGCGCATGTACGCTGGCGTCGTCTCACTGGGAAAATCACAGTGAGAAGCACGGAAGCGCCTCTAGCGGCTGTCAATGAGACAGCCACTAGAGGCTGGATTAACCCATTAGTAAACATAGCAGTTTCTCTGAAACTGCTATGTTTACAGGAAAAAGGGTTAAACCTAGCTGGACCTGGCACCCAGACCACTTCATTAAGCTGAAGTGGTCTAGGTGCCTATAGTGGTCCTTTAACCCCTTAAGGACACATGACATGTGTGACATGTCATGATTCCCTTTTATTACAGAAGTTTAGTACTTAAGGGGTTAAAGTTACCCATGCCGTCCACTTATTCATGTTTCAGTAGATGCTACACAAGTGAAAAATAATTATTTTTAACAGGGGGTTCACACACTTAGCGTAATCATTCACTAATCTTGTTAATAGTTCTAGATTAATTTAGTAATATGTTGAAAGAACTTTTATTATGACTAAACTTGTTACTACAATCAAGATGCAATGTACATAAAATCAGGCACCCAACAATGTAGAAAGACATTTTTGTCAACGAGATACAAAGAAGCTGAAAATGGCAGTAGGTCAAGTGATTCATAAAGTTCTTGGTTTGGATTAAAGACATTATAAATATCTATTTTTTGTTAAATTAGAAAAATCTAGAATTCCTTCATAAATACCTCAACTGAGATGCCACGGCCACTTTGCCCCATAGTGACTGTGCCAATCTTCACCAGGAAATCACAGTACTGGTAGCGAGTTCCCCGAGTCTCCATCTTGTTGGCTTTAGCATTTTGGAAGAAGCCCTTCAGTTTCACCATCAGAACATCGAGGTTCAAGTCAGCAACCAAGCAAGGACCATTTTCAAATAGGGCAAAGGTGCTAAGGGGGTATTCTGAATTGTGCATGACATATAGAAGCTTCCCGGTTTGACCTGATTTATACAAAGCAATATTATAAACATTTTATATCTTTTTTCTAGATTAATATATACATGTAAGAATTTGCATCTACACTATACTTAATAACATTCCTTAATATCTGATTAGATATTCATCAATATATTTTAATTTGATGTTTTCCATATATTTCTGCAAACCAGTAGCAGGGAACAATGGGTCTAGTGCCTGCAATATTGACAAACATAATGCAAGAACCTTGTTACACTGCCAGATTAGCCTTGCTGAACATAATCTACATATATTTACAAAGAAAATCTGTTCTCTTAAATGCTATATTGCTATCAAATTACCAATAGAAACAAGCATAAATGAAAACCATGTACATGTGTATTATTTTTCCATGTAGAACATAAAGTAGATGCTGCTTGTACCTGTGGTCCCCATGCTGGCACCAGCTGTATGATATGTTTCACAGTCCACATAAAACGTTCCTTGCTTCTCTGCTCCCATCTGCTCTAGTTTTCGGGACAGAAGTTCTACTGTCTGCTGCACACTCTTTCCTTCTGCCAACGGAACCTGTGAAACGCTGCGGTAGACATTCTTAGTCATATCATAGTTACTTATAACCAGTTTTATGGCAATGTATTAAAAGTGAAGTAATAACCACAAAAACAATTTGAATTGTGTAAGATCTAAATATAGAGTAATCATTTGCACTAAAAAGTGCAACAATAGTGAAGAGACCAGCTGATCAATCCACTAGAGTTGTAGATGGTTGAAGGGTAAATAGGGCATAACCCAGAATAGACAGTAGCATAAGGAAAAACTGAAATGGGTGAAAGGAGACCAGTACACCCATAATCAGAATTTTACCCCAAAATGAATTTGCTCCGTTAATAATTTGCAAAAATTGCCAGTAGTGGAGCTTGAATTGAACTTAATGGTAGTAATTAAAAATCTTTATTAATCCCTCTTGAGGGAAAGAAACGAACACCACAAACAATTAAATAAATATGAAATGTGTGAAAAGATATTATGTACAGTGCGCGGATATTATGTCCGCTTATGAGCTGTCATAGAACAGTTTTCTGTAGCTGTCCCTAATAGTGAATGGCCAATACGCACTCACTGTAAACCCGGCTCACGGTCTCTAGCAGAGCCTTGACTTATGGACCAGTCAGCACTTACTTTATTATGAGCCCCTGCTATTGACTTTAGGTTCCAGTAGTCTCTTAGGACTATGCATATCAGTACTTAGGTGCGGCTAGACTATTAACACGTTTGTCACTGTACATAATATCTTTTCACACATTTCATATTTATTTAATTGTTTGTGGTGTTCGTTTCTTTCCTTCAAGAGGGATTAATAAAGATTTTTAATTACTACCATTAAGTTCAATTCAAGCTCCACTACTGGCAATTTTTGCAACTTATTAACGGAGCAAATTCATTTTGGGGTAAAATTCTGATTATGGGTGTACTGGTCTCCTTTCACCCATTTCAGTTTTTCCTTATGCTAATCATTTGCACTGTATACATAACTGCTATACTCTAGAACACAACAAATAATTGCTTCTGTCCTAACTGTCCTCAGTTTCTAAGATCAAATTATTGTAACCTACCAAAAATATAGAATGGTTCCGTTCTATATAAGGATAAGCATATTCTGCCGTGAGGCATGTATTACAGCCATCAACCTCTGCTTCATATTACAGGCTAGTCAAACTATAGCATTTATAAACTGGATGTGCCAATGTCAGCGTAGTGCCGTTACTGAACAGGTTATGCCATGCTGATATCCACAGGTAAAGTATCTAATTCAGCTGGACTTAATACCTCTCGATCACTATAGGAGAGCTAGTGGAAAAGTGTATACATGAAAATGAATATCACATATTGACCCATTTATGGACAGTGGCATTTATCCAACTTCTGAGCCAAAGCAAAACCTATGATTTGTGCTAAGTGTTTGTTCCACCGTAATTTAACCCCTTAAGGACACATGACATGTGTGACATGTCATGATTCCCTTTTATTACAGAAGTTTGGTCCTTAAGGGGTTAAGGATTTCTTTTTAAGAAATGATGTCTTTTTAATTATATATTGTTTTTTAAAGCAGAGCTTTCTAAACTTTTCATGTTGGTGACACACTTTTCAGACATGCTTCATTTTGTGACGCAGCGGAGGTCAAGACAGTGTTCTACTTCTCGAACATGTCACTTCAGTTGTGGCCGCGTGACCAGAGATACGCATACTGAACATGCGCAGTACATGTATGATCCCTCGATAATCTCTTGCCCCATTTCACAATACAGTAATATAACATAGCTATCTGATACCAAGCCCAAGTTGGGTCTTCTCACCTTAATTTCTGTGGCAGGCTGGCAGACTGGTGTGGCTGCCTGGCAGGCCTCTTTCTTCCCCCAGCCCCTTTGCATTTCTGTTTCTCCCTCAACACATTTGTGAGTCTCTTTTTCCCCTTCCTCTCTGTGTGTTTCTTACCCTCAGCTCTTCTGTATATCTCTTTGTCCCCCCAGACCATCTGTGTCTCTTTGTGCCCCCAGCCCACTTGTGTGTCTTTTTTCTCCCCGAGCCTGTTTGTTTTTGTGCCCCCTCCTCCTGTGCCCTTCTTTTGCCCCCCTTCTCTCCTGTGCTCTTCTTTTGACCACCTTCTTTTGTCCGCTCCCCTCATGTGCCCTTCTTCTGTCTTCCACCCCTCCTGTGCCCTTCTTTTGTCCCCTTCCCCTCTGCCTGCTCAGCCTCACCTTCCTCCATGTAGAATGGCCAAGCGGGCGGTCTGTGGTGGAGGAGCCTCTGTTTTCTGTACCCGGTCTGACAGGAAGCAGTTACTTGCTCTAAGTGAGAATTTCCTGTCAGACCAGGTATGGAATACAGGAGCTCCTCTACCACGGCCCCCTTCTGTCATATCGGTGTACGCACATAGTGGTTGGACTAGTGCACCATACTAATCGGCACCTCATTTGCGAGACATACCTACAGCAGCCGAAACACTGTATCGCGACACAAAGTTTGGAAAGCTCTGTTTTAAAGGATAGATATTGTTTTTTTTAAACAAAATATCCTATATGTATACCTTGCAACATAAGATGTGAATAAAATGTAAAAGATGGGTGGGAGGGTTGTTTTGATATTTGTTTTACAATTTTTCTTACAATAACAATTTTTATACATCATATGCAACTAAAGACAAATAACTTCAAATAGATTTATGTATCAGTCCTGATTATTAAATGCCTTATACTGTATGTCAAGGATCAAATGAAACCTATGCGAACACTACCACAAATGCTATGCCAACCTATACTTATACTACCCTAAACTTACCCTACACTATTCCTAACCCTAGAGAAGAGCATTAAACTTTACTTTTCACTAATTATAACTCAGAGGGATTTCTCGGCTCACACAGTACAGATCGTTCTGTGACTGCCCTCTACTATGTGACTGCAGCATGAGAGGGTAATCTCCCTCTCTTGCTACAGCTCCGGTATGATGTCCCTGCAGATCACACAGTGATCAGTGCTAGGCAGCTGCCAGACCCTCAGACTTGTGGCAGACATAGATTCACGGCAACTGAGCATGATCACTCAGCCGTGGTGATTTAAATGTATTTAAAGGCCTGTATGCATAGCTTGTGCGTTATATATAGCTCATCTAATCTTAGGACACTAAATACGCGCTCTGTCGAAAACCCCAGTGCAGAATGTTTCATGCACACCAAACATCCTTAAAAATCACTCTGTGGAGGACAAAATGAATTGTCTTAACATCCTTAAAGAGACACTATAGTCACCAAAAGAACTTTAGCTTAAGGAAGCAGCTTTGGTGTACAGCTCATGCCCCTGCAGTCTCACTGCTCAATTATGTTACCTTTATGGGTTAAATCACTTTTGTTTCTGTTTATTCAGCCCCAGCCACACCTCCTCTGGCTGTTACTCACACAGCCGGCATGAAAAGAAATGGTTTCACTTTCAATCAGATGTAACTTACTTTAAAAGTTTTTATATCCTGCTCTGTAAATTGAACTTTAATTATAAACAGGAGACTCCTGTAGGGTTTAATAAGTTATTAACAGAGCAAGAAATGTGAAGTTCTAAATTAAACTGTATTTTTAATACAGGAAATGTAAACATTAGACGAATTTCTGCAGGAAGCGTTTGAAGGCTGTGTAAGTCACATGCAGGGATGTGTGCCAGGGCTCTATATAAACAAAGAGATTTGACTCCTAAATGGCAGTGATTTGAGTAGTGAGACTGTAGGGGCATGATCTATACACCAAGACTGCTTCATTAAGCTAAAGTTGTTTTGGTGACTATAGTGTCCCTTTAAGGAGTTAATGCAGCGGGCCAGCATGTATGTGTAAAATAAACAAGTACGTGTAGTAATATATGTTTACTGAAACCTATTAACTAACTGCCGCTGTCTGTGTCATTACTTCCTGAACTGCATGGGCTTTAACGAAGTTAGGGCGTAATAACACATCCTAACATCTGTGCCCTGCAGCCACCCTGAGTTATACTCACCTTGCTGGATCCTTTGAGGTAGTTCCCCAGCAGCCAATCGATTACGATGGGAGTCACGTGATCACTGATACAACGTCATGGCCAATGATTTGTATCATGGGCTGTGACATTGTAATCTGCCTCTCTCTTCCCTTACTTTGATTTGAGGGAGAGAATCTGAAAGATCATTGCTGGCAGTGTTCCAAGTGTTATTGTGTGTTATAAAAAGAATCGCTTGTTTTACCCTTTCGCTGCTGGTCACAGTTCTAATACCATGATCAGAGTGATCAGTAGTGAGTTCTTTGATATTTTTGTTTGGGGGGAGGGGGTGTATTTGTATTTGTTGTTAAAATATGATCTTTTTAACCCTTTATAGTTTTTGTTAACCTGTTCCTGAAATCTGATCACTGCGTAATGTGTCACAGCATTCTATTTTACCTACCCTGATCTTTTTTTTTAACCCAAAAAAACAACTAATATATATATATATATATATATATATATATATATATATATATATATATAGTAAGAGCACTTAAAATAGGTAAATTAGGGTTGAACAGAATTATCTCTGAAGTTCTAGGTTTTGATTTGGTTCAGAACTTGGACAATTGCCTCCGTGCTTAAAAACCGACCAGGCTTAAAGGACCACTCCGCTCCCCAAAAGCACTTCAGTTTATTGAGAAAGCACCGGGAGTGGTCCGAAACGCGTCCAGGGCTACTCTAATGTTTCTTTAGGGTCGGCTTCTTTGGTGGTCTCCCCCCTGTACAGCAGCTGCGAGTGGTCCTATGCTCAGGTTTTGGACTTTTTATACTTTGTTCATGCACAACCTTTTTCTTTTTCATTTTTGCATGGACCAACACAGCATACATGAGGACTGCCATTCTAATATCTTTCCATACGTATTTACTTTTTTGACTTCAATAAATGTGCACTTTTTCTATGATTTCTTCCTGATGTATTTTTGGGGATTCCCTATGAGTGCGGATCAACAAACTTGTCATGTGTGAACCTCCATCTTGATGACCTGTCAAACATTGTTATAAGCTCTGTCATTTGCACCTGGTATACAACACCACTGTTAGAGGATAGAAAAAATAGAGAACCCGAGTGTGATGTAAAGAGAGTAATTTTGTGGCAAATTTCTACAAGTAAAACAGTAATGAAAACCAATAATATGTTCCTGACGACTGCTTCAGTTTTACAACTTTTCCTGCTGGATGACTCTTTATGCATAAACCCCACCGTGCTAACAGGTTAATTCACTGATATGTGTATTCACAGATTACCTAGCAATTTAGGCCAAAATTTAACTATAGCTGACCTGGAATTTTTTTTTCCCAATATGCAATTTTGGCCAAAGATTTTTAATTCACTCTTAATTTCACAACAAGTAACATTCTAATCAATAACTCTGTATGTTTTCACAGTGTTCATGTCAGGAGAATGACCTTACACATTTCAATGTTTTAATTACATAATGATTCTTGTGCCTCTCTCATATAACTACTTACTTTATTCAACAGACTAAAAAAAAAAAACTTATGACTACATACATGGTTATAAAAAAACCATTCAATTATTTATAATGTCGCATGGCTTTTTAAATAATATAAAAACTTTAAACACTTATGTAAAGGGGAGTTACTTTAATTACACATACAATTGTTGCATACCTCCCAAAATTTCACAATGGATAAAGAGGGACATTTTAATTTTAGGAATATGCTTGGGGGATTCGGGGGCTGTTTTGAGAAATTTAGGTTAAGTACTAATAACAATTTATGTAACTAAAATGTAATTTCAACTACAAACAATGTATCTCATTTACAAAGAATAGTTTAAAGACACTTAACTGTATTATTCAAGCCAAAATCCCTCTCTCCCATCCTAATTCCATCTTTTCTAGAATCTCCATACTGTTGTTGTGTCAGAGTGTACAACAGAGCACCGCAGCAATAATACTCACCATAATGTGTATTTAACCCCCTAAGGACTGAGCCAACTGTACAAGTGATCAAATCAAACGCAAAAAACTAAATTGAACGCTAACTTTGGCCAGTGTTTGTGACTAAGTGGCTACTAAAAAAGACTGGACATACCCCATTTGCAATACCTTGGGTTGTCTACTTTTGCAAATGGTATACTATCACGGGGGTAATTCTCATTCCTGGGCTACCATACGGTCTCAAAAGCAACATAACCAATCTGGCAAATTTCCATGTGAAAAAAAGGAAACTCAAGCCTTATATTTGACTCAGTATCTTTTGAAAACACCATAAAACCTGTATATGGAGGGTACTGTTATACTCGGGAGACTTCGCCAAACACAAATATTAGTGTTTCAGGGGGGGGCGGGGCCGGGCCGCCGAGCCGCATGGCGGCAAACTAACAGGGCTCCGAGCCAAAGCCACAAAGAAAGGCACTAAAACTGATTGAACATGGCCCATAGGGCCGGGCATTCACCCAGAATCGATAAGAGAACTACCTCAGCTCCGGATCGATACCAAACATGTACCGAGCGCACCGGGAGCGAGGAAACAGACATACCCGGCCTACCTGCCTCCATAAGCAACGACACTGCATAAACGAGTCCCGGCAAAGGAGGATTGCACCAAGAGGCACACATGCCGGGGACACACACTGCCATGGAGGGCAGCACCGGCTCGGGGCACGGCCCCGTTTCCCCCCCCCGGCCGGTGGGGGTAATCCCGGCCACATGGGGACCGCACACGCCGAGGCAGGAGCTTCCAACCGGCACATGTGCTGCTCCCCTACACTGGCAGAGGCTGTTAAGATGGGACCCGCCAGCAGTGTGAAGAGGGAGACGGCGGTCCCGTGTTTATGGGGAGACCCGACGCCCGCCGCTTGACCTGTGGGGGTCGGGGCCGCGGGTGGACCGCCCGGGCGGCCCAGGAGCCGCTGCCATGATCGCTCCACCTCCGGATGAGTTGGGCACCCGGAGGAACATGTCCCCACCACTGTGAGCCCGGCGGAGCTGGTGGTGCGCGCCTCCGGCGGACCGGTGGCTGAGAGGCTGTGCAGCCCCTGCTCAGCAGAAGTGGCCGGAGATGGGAGAGACATATGGAGTGGGTTGTGGACCCACCGGGGCATTGGAGGTACGGGGGAGGTGCAGGGGACACTGGGAGTGTGGACTCTTTGGGTGGGGGGACCGCAACCGCCCATGTTGCCCCCGAGTGCCCACTGGACTGAGATGCTACCGGGGGGTGGCCTGGGCCGAGCTGGGGTCCGGCCGGGACCTGACAGCCAGGGAGGCGGGGGAGCGCTGGGAGATCCCTGACCTGCATGGGCGACCCAACTGCTTTGCATGCTCACAAGGGCCATGCATGACATCACTCCCACACAGTCGGCCAGACACAGTAACCTCAGGAGGGGTTTTATAGGCCTCAGACATCAAGCCTGGAACTTATCTAACGAGCTATACCTAGGAGGCGCGCCCTGGACGCCAACCATAAGGCGACACAGAGAAATCACGTTGGGAGACACGTATAAACTCCCACAATGGTCCACGACGAGTGTCAATCTCCATGGTTCAGATATACAGCATTACCATCTATAAGGACATAATTCACATAGTTCTGATTCATGTGCCTGTTAGATATAGACCATTCGCTTTTTATGTCACACAGTTTCTAACAATATGAGTGCTAGACGCAGCCTTTAGATATGCATACCGATACAGAAAATGAATGCCTAGTTATCAGCAGAAAATGCATAAATTGTTTTGCTTAGTAATGTTAAAATGCATTGACGGAGGCTAAAGTTTACTGTTACTAGCTTATACACTAACAGCTAGCGTAACATACTAGTTAATATGTTTGATTGGATTGTAACTACGCATAATAGATTGACAAGACCCGGACCAGGCAGCCAGGACCTAATGCTAAGTTTATGGTCCTTACTAATTGCATACTGGATCCTGCAAGCATGCATTTTTTAACTGTTGCCTGAATAATTAACCAGATAAAAGCTACTACTGGCCTACGTATAGTTACAATGGTCGACATGCAGCGCCAATATACACCTCTCTCACGCTTGGTCTGAGACCTAGATAACTTACTATAAGTTACTATAAGTTTAACTTACAATATGACATGATAGCTGAGAATTATTGGCCCCTGCACAGGCAACCATAGGATACCTTCAATACCATATGCCATAGGAGCCTCACACGACCAGGCATGATTAGGAGGAATTTACGGTTAGCAAAATGCGTAAAAATACTGATTGACAGCGTATGGCATTTTTTTTTCTTTTTCTTTCTCTCGCAAAGTTTAGAAACAATACATTTACTTTAATGCCTGTCTATTCTGATATTTATGCCTCTGCGCAGGCAAACGAATGTTATTTCTATGAATCCGTAATATGCCTGCTCACAATTAATTGCGACTTTAATAAAAATATTTAAAACAAATATTAGTGTTTCAAAATAGTAAAACGTATGCACCTTATGTACAGTGGAAGTACCGTTTGTGTCTGAAAAATGCAAAAAAACTGAATTTTTACTGAAGATATCATAGTTGTGACATGTTTTAACGTTTTTAAACGCTAATATTCGTGTTCAGCGAAGTCTCCAGAGTACAACACTAAACCTACATTCTGCGGAATAAGTTGGCGCTATATAAATACTAATAATAATGATAATATTACAGCCACAGTATGCTTCAAACAGCAATATGTTTAAGCAACATTGCTGGCTTTAAGCCTTGAAGGATTTGCCCATAGATTTCACAAAGGTGAATATTGGCTGCTATATTCAGAAATGATAACTAGCACATACATCATGGGACTCTTACCATGTCACCCCCATGTTGATTGCAATGAAATGGTAAAGACCGACGCGCACAACATGACGTCACGGCGCATAATTCCTACGTAACGAATTGGAGTCGTTTTCTAAACTCATTGGCTACAATACAGGTTCAGTGATTTAGAACTCTATGAACAGCCTACCACGGATCTGTGCTGGAGATGCATGCTTGTTGCGTCTCTAGTGTTTAGAACTTTGGTTTGACGGCTGCTTGAACGTCATCAAAATGAGACTGTCTGGTCCTGCGTCTGCCTGTTACGCGAAGCCCAGCACGTGTTTGTATACAGCATGCCCAAGCACCGCAGTTCCCGGGGAGCTGCTCCCCGCCAGCTGCCTCTGGCCGAGCAGATCCTACAGGAAGGAGCCGTGAAGCCGATATCTCGGGGTAAAAAGCGGGGGCAGGTCGCAGGGGGCGCGGAGGATGACGGTTATGTGGATGAAAAGTTATCCAGGAGGATCCTGGAACAAGCACGGATCCAGCAGGAAGAGCTGGAGGCAGAGCATGGCCCTGGACATGGGGCTCCCAAGGAGAGGACTACCGTGCTGGGTGAGGCAAATGAGAGCGTGTATTGACTGGAGGGAGGGATAGGTTAGTAAGGGGTAAATACAGCGAGTGTCTTTAAATCATTACATACACCATCACCACACACACAGTGAGTTTAGTTTGTCCATGCATGCTTGTAGGGGGGGTGCTTTTATATCAGCCAAAAAAACAAAAACCAGCCACATTGTTACAAATGCACTTGATGGAGGTTGCTTCTTTAAATTAAAATCTGCCAAAAACACTTCCTGCATTTTGACTCTGTCCCTAATCATAGCATAGGGAATATTAATGCAAGTCACTTTGCTTCTAGTTCAGCTATTCGTTTTCTACTGTAAATAAAAGCTAACCGGTGTAAACACCAAAAAGGCATGATAAATATACAGAAGCAGTTTTGGGGCAGCTTTGGAACACTGAAGGTAGTGATGGAGGGACTGAAAAGATGTGTTCATGGAGCATAAATAATGCCTGGTCTACCTTTTTAGTATTGACAATTTCATGTTCTAAACCTTTTCATTGCTGTTGACAGATCCTAAAAGAAAAGCGGAGGGTTCAGACTCTGAGGATGATGAATGGCCATCCCTTGACAAAGCAGCATCCCTGGACACCGGGAGTTTCAGTGAAGACGTGGAGGTGAACCCTGAGGATGAAGCGGCCATTGAGATGTTCATGAACAAGAACCCACCAATGAGGTTAGAGGAGTACCAGTCACATTGATTACCTACATTCTTTATATAAAGAGACCATAACAAGTGCATGCTTGCCATACTGCTATTGCACCTTGTGTGAAGCAGTAAAGAAAAACATTAATTTGGCTTTAGGTGTTCAATGCAATCTTGTTGCCAGACAAATTATGTTAAACAGGGAAAGCTGGATATTATATATGATGTTGTGGAAATATTTTGCAGACGAACTCTTGCTGATATAATCATGGAGAAAATAACAGAAAAGCAAACTGAAGTGGACACAATGATGTCAGAAGTCTCTGGCCGTCCTATGCCACAGTTAGACCCTAGGGTGTTAGAAGTGTATAAAGGAGTGAAAGAGGTGAGTGCCTTGCTGATACTTTGAAAACAATATATAACAGTGTTGTTTGTACAAACTGTGTAAATGGCAATCTTTCTGATATTACATGGATACTTCTAATGTGTGATGACTTTACAGATAATGCATTGATCCACGTGTTCTGGAGGACATAGTTTTAAAAGAAATACTTTAATAAAAAAAAAAAACATATAAATGTATATTATTGCAGGTTCATGTTAAAGTTAAGATCACCGCACCACTGTCCAATCTGATGCTTCTTATTAGGGGCAAAGAGTGCACACAATACACCAACAATGCTTTTCAGCAAGATTGTGTTTCCTTTAAAAGGCCTAAACAATATGTTATTGTCACAAATTTGCTTGAAATCTAGGAGCCTGGTTTTTCAACGCCAAAAATACCATTCTTAAAGGGACACTATAGTCACCAGAACCACTACAGCTTAAGTCTATATCCTGTCTCTGAATGCTTTTAACCCCTTAAGGACCAAACTTCTGGAATAAAAGGGAATCATGACATGTCACACATGTCGTGTCCTTTAGGGGTTAAATGTAAACACAGAGTTTTCAGACTAAAGGCAGTGTTTACATTGCCGGGTGACACCTCTAGTGACGGTCACTCAGATGACCTCTAGAAATTCTTCATACTGTGCAGTATTTTCCTTTATAGGGATGCATTGATTCAGTGCATCAGTATGAGAAGAAGTTGATTGGTGCAGTGGCATTTTGCAGTGCATGCACACTAATCTCTGTGATAGAGCTCCCTGTAACCCAGCTGGATACCTCCGTCAAGGTCGCTTCCTAGCTTTCCACCGGGACATCCATAGTGCTTCAGCCCCTAGCCACTGCAGCTTGGCTCCCTGGAACATGGTCCTGTGTACAGGTTCAAGTGATTAGGCTCTCCTGCGGAGAGTATAACTGACCTAAACACTAGGACTGAGTGAAGGGTGAAAATGAACTGGTTTATTCAGGCAAGGCACACGTAATTTATACACAGCCTCCAGCATGGGCTCTCCGTTGTATTCAATACAAGACCATCCCAGAGATCTCTGTGTCTGGAAGATAATTTGATTTAAATACTGGTAAGGTAATTATATCCCAGGAACAGAGAGCCGAACAAAAACAAAAGTACCCCAAAACATAATATACAATAACCCCACATGTCCTACATACCCAAACAGTCCTGATCTGAGTGTCAAAGTTGTCCAAATAGCACTCAGATCCATACAGTATAGGGGAAATGTCACCGGGGCGGACCGGCCACAAATGTAGTTCTAGCCAAAAATAGTTCCAGAGCATTTGGTGCTTTTTGCCAGTCAGCTTTCGGGAGCTCCTATTTCTGAAAAACACCCACCTGGCTCTCAGGGAGTGTTTGTTTCCCTTATTCTTGGGCACTTTCCTTCCAAAAGGCACTCTCCTAGTGGCTCGCAAAGTGGTTCAAAACACTGGACCAAGTTGTCCCGCAACCGCAAGGTCACCTAGCCAAAAACTGGTCTATAACATTCGTGGCTAAGTACCGCTGAGGTGATCGGGAACCACAAAGGTCTCATGGCGAAATTAGTTCCAAAGCAGTCGCAGCTAAGTACCGTTGATGACCGTTCGCATGAACAAGCCCACGAACGTTTGGGAGTTAGTGTTCGGTTCCATTATTGAGAAGGGAAAGTACGAACCAAGGGAAAGCTGCTAATGACGGCTGGGCAGGGTAGCTCCTGAATAGGGTCTCCGACCTGGACCATAGTCACGGGGCAGGAGGGCAGCTTCCACACTCCTCCAGGAGTTTGTGGCAGACAGCTGTGAACAAGCACGTTTGTCATAGTCTCCTAATGCTTTCCTACGGGGAAGCATTGGATTGGCTAAAATCGACAAGACCCTCAGGTCTTCATGAGACGCCCGCACTGTCATCTGTCCGGCTCCCTCCTTCAGCACTTCATTACCCTGCTACCTCACTCCCTCAGCTCTCCATGAGCTGCCTGCTTGCCTCTGCTCTCAGACAGCTGGTCACCTCGGGGGATGAACAGGCGCACAAATCCCAGACGCCAGGACAAATTTCCTGGGTGCCATGGCAACCTGGGATTTTTCGTGCCCTGGAGTAGACTTTTCAGAACGAATGCCTTGCCACTTACGGAAGCTGAACTTTAATTTTAGGTATTTGTTCCATAAGCTTTTCTGTCCTTTTTATGTTTAAGTACTGTAATCATTAGTTCCACTTATACTAGGTATAATAGACATTATATTACAGGTATGTTTCTGCATCTGCAGTTATTTTCTATCAAGATTTTGGAGTGAAGGTTCCTCAAGAATCTCAGATGGCGTTATGGATTGTTATTTTTTTTGTCATGGGTCACTGATCGTTGGTATGATCAGAGCTCTTGCTGGCTGTAGTGGCACTGATGCTTAGAGCAGGGCTTGACAAATTTATTTGGAATCTAGGAGCCAGCTAAAAAAAGTTAGGAGCCATTTTTTTTTTTTTTTTAAACTAGCGAAGTTTAATTTATGAGAAATATACAATTCTTAAAAGGACACCATAGTCACCAGAACCACTACAGCTTAATATTGTTGTTCTGGTGCCTGTAGCCTTTTCAATGTAACCACTGCCTTTTCAAAGAAAAGGCAGTGTTTACATTGCTTCCTAGTGATACCTCTAGTGACAGTCATTCAGATGCCACTAGAGTGTCCTGTGTCAGTGCTGCACAGTGTGCAGCATCTTTGTTCCGCGTCTCCACGCGCTGCATGAAGGTGGTGAATGTTACCCATAGAGAACATGCGCAATATCCTCCCAATGCTTTCCCATAGAAAAGCATTGGTTTATCGACAATCTTTATTGATTGTCTCACCGATGAAGGAAAGAAGGTGAGTAAAAACACCTCTTGTGATTGGAGGGGTGCAGTTACCTAAACAGACACACTCTTTGACACTGACATGCGCGCACACACACTGACAGGGAGAGACACTGACATGCACGCACACACACTGACAGGAAGAGACACTGACATGCGCGCACGCACACACACTGACAGGGAGAGACACTGACATGCGCGCACGCACACACACTGACAGGGAGAGACACTGACATGCGCGCACGCACACACACTGACAGGGAGAGACACTGACATGCGCGCACGCACACACTGACAGGGAGAGACACTGACATGCGCGCACGCACACACTGACAGGGAGAGACACTGACATGCGCGCACACACACACACTGACAGGGAGAGACACTGACATGCGCGCACACACACACACTGACTGGGAGAGACACTGACATGCGCGCACACACTGACTGGGAAAGAGACGCACACACTGACGTTTTCCATTTTAATTCCTCCAGCCTCCCTACCTTTGGGAGAGCTGAGTTGACTTTCCCTGGAGTCCAGTTGGGCTGCTCTTTCTGCGTGCGAGGGAGCAGTAATCTACCTGCCGCTCTTCTCTGCTCCCTGTAGTGGGGCCGGAATGACGTCGTAATCTGGCTTCCGGTATCAATATACAGTACAAGGAAGCAGAGAAACAGCTTGAAGATCACTGCTTCCTCATACGCTGCCCCAGCCGACCACCAAATTGCTCCTCCGGCCGTCTGCTCGCGCCCCGGGCGGCCGTCTGCTCGCTTGCCGTCCACGCTCCTCAGGGCGACTGGCCTGCTCCATTGCTCCCCCATCCTTCCTTTAGCTAAAGGGCTTCAAGTCCCAGGCGCCAGTGCAACATTTCTAGTCGCAATGGCGACCTGGCGCCTGGGATTTTTGTCGAGCTGATTCAATATTTATTAACTCTGATAATTGTCAGTGCTATTCTTAGAATGATCTTGTTTGTTTATGTGTGCTGACTTCCTCTTTAAATACTGATAATCCTTTTTAATGATGACAATGCTTGGATGGAATCCTTGCTCTCTACAAAGATCTAGGGCTATAAATTTTCTTCATAGACATGCAGCCTGATCTTGGCACACTAATTTTTAAAGAGCAGATTATGATTATTTAATGTTGGTGTTTTGGAAGGGACTGGTAACCTATATGTGTTTATATTAATCAAGTTTCACTTTACAGGTCCTGTCATCATATCGTAGTGGAAAACTCCCCAAGGCTTTCAAGATTGTCCCTGCTCTTTCTAATTGGGAGCAGATTCTGTATATAACTGAACCAGAAACTTGGACTGCAGCAGCCATGTACCAGGCCACCAGGTGGGTGTTCTTGCACATCTATTAATGTCATAATTTCTGACACATTTTCCGCTCTTTCATTAGTGCTAATGGGCATATCGTAATGATAGGGCCTTCCTAATACTGGATACACTTTAAAGGAAAACGTCACACTTTAAAAGTCCAAAAAACTAAATGTTGTGGAAAAATATTAACAAATGTTCTAATCTTTCCTGCAGACTCTACCCCAGGGAAAGATACAAAAATAAAAGAATATAAATTGTAACAATATTAAGAAACAATATATCAAATAGTCACACTCATGAAGTTGAGAGCTGTGAAATGAGCTACAGCTTTTTAGTCACTGCTTCAGAATTTTGTATATTTATTATAATCCTCAAATAGATAATTCTTTTTTTTTTTTTTTGTCAATCTTTCTTTTATTAAGGCATGCAAGATGGGGTACAAAAAATAGAAGGGGAAATGTACGAGTAGTATACAGCATAGGGATAATACAATGTTAATATCGAGAAATCACATTTCCTGGATAATGCCTCATAGTTTTTTTTTAATATTGTGTTTAGCTCAGGTTATGTCTATTGCGATAGTATTCAAGCGTCTCTTGTCTCACTAGCTGGTCAAGATTGGAGTGTGTGTTCTGTATTACAAGGAATGGACAAAATGTGTTGACGCTTAGTTAATCTTAAAAAGGATAAGCATGAACAATCAAACTGAACAATAGAGAAAGATTACCTAAACTGTTTGTCTCAAGCTTCATGTAAAAGATGGAACAAGCTAAGTGCTAAACAGTCTGGTGCTAGTAGACCTACTGATACATAGAAGAGATGTTATAAGCAATATTTTGGTCTAAGAGATTAATTACTGGTTATTATGCTAGATACATTTCTAAACTTGCTATAATGCCCACCAACTCTCCAGGGCCATGCAAAAGAATAGCTGGAGGTGAGCTTGTGTGTCAGGTGAGGGTCCAATAGAGAATGTCAGTCAGTGCAGACAGTTCAGGCTAGGTCCCTTAGTGCTCTCAGCCGAGATCAATTTTTGGTGGGACCGCCAGCTAAGGGCGCCAGTTCAGCCGATACCTCTACTGGGCGGGTTGGCATCCCGGTCCGGTGGATTGTGTCCCTTGATTCCGCTGTTTCTGCTGCGGAGGTCGGCTGCAGGGTAGGCGTAATAAAGGAGGGACCGCTCCCCAGCCCCAAGCTTCTTGGCGGGTCGGCTTCGGAGTGCCACAGGCTCGGGCATGCATTTGACCCGGGCCTTTCCCTGAACGGGCGCTGCGGGTAGCCCCGGTGATTCGCCGCCGCCAGCAGCGGGCGGGCTTCCGGCGAGGTGGCTGAAGCTTTAGAAGGTGCCCTCTAGTGACCTGCGGCTCAGGTGGGCGGACAGCGGTTGATGCGGGCGTAAGGGTACATGCTTTACCCGGGGTCGGTCCGCTCCGTCTGCTCTTCACCATCTCCACTGTCTGCACTCCATGGACGAGGGAGGTCTTGGCGAGGCGATTTTCGAGCCGGTCCCAGAACTTCTGGAAGATCAGGTCTAGGCTGGTAAGTTGGGGTTGTGTAGGTGAAGGCTTTGGTGTTTCGTGCGCCAGGTTGTTGGGCTCAGTACTGACAGGGCCCCAGCCAGGTTGGGCAGTCGTAGGCCTTGTGGCTGTGTGTGTCAGATTGGTGGGGACCGGGACAACCCCCGTCGGTCCATAGGGGGGGGGGGGGAACGGTGGCTCAAGCCTTGTCTCCTATTGCGGTGGGGCGGAAGAGCGGCCGTCTGCCACGTGTGTAGGCCTCAGTGGCCGTGCGAGCGGGAACAGTGCGGTGAGCTTCGTGGGTGGTGTCATTGTGCTGGTCTCAGTGCCCCAAGTCGTTAGGGAGCCGAGGGAAATCGGGTCACAGGTTCTGTTCCGCGGGAATCGGTTCTGAGTGCAGGAGCAAAAGAGACCTGTGACCGTCCCGCTCTGCAGCCAGGCCCCGCCCCCTAGATAATTGTCTCTTATGTACCTGGAACCAAATGAAAAAGCTTTGAAACGTCCTGCACCTTGATTTTGTTTCTATTTAGATATTTATAGAAAGCCAACAGATAGCTTCTTGATCGAACGAGATATCGGACTGCCATTCTGGGGTCAACAAGGATTTTTTCCCCTAGTTTTTGGCAGAATTAGAAAGCGCTTCAAACTTTTTTTTTTTTTTTCTTGGATCAACCGCAAAAACAGATGTGAGAGGCGGAACTTGTTCGACGTATGTCTCTTTTCAGCTATGTAAATATGTAAGATATTATTATGGTTCATCCCCAAAAATAATAATAATAAAAAAAAATATTATCTCTATCTGGCATAGCAAGCCATATGTGCCCTCCAGCTGGGCTGAGACCAAATATAGTAGTCTTCCCATTCTGCTAAATAAATTGGCATGTCTAGGAGCAAATCTAGTCCCCAAAGTTGTTCCTTGCACCAGGAGATTTAAATCATTATTAAAATGTACGAAAACACAATATGACCATATGGTGACACTGAATCCCCATATTTGTTTTATGAAATAGGCAATTTTAACCCCTTAAGGACCGCTGACGGTTCAGGACCGTCAGCGGTAAAACGTGCGTTTGGACCGCTGACGGTCCTGAACCGTCATAACGGTTTTGGGCTACTTACCTGATCGCCGTCGGCCCCACGGCGGCGATCAGCTCTCCTCCCGGTCCAGGGGGGTTGCCTGTCTGCCCGGGCAGCCCCCCCTCGGCAGATCAGGACCCCACGGCCATGTGATCACTCGATCACATGACCGCAATAGGGGTCTGTGTATCTGCCTGCAGGGGGACTGTCTGTGCTGACAGGCAGTCTCCCTGCAAGTGAAAAATCACAAATAAAGTTTTAAAATAAAGTAATAAGTGTGAAAAAAATAATATGTGTATATATATATATATGCTATATATACATGTATTATATCTATATATACCTATATATAATATATGTATATATATCATATATATAATGTCACACTAAGTGTATTTTTATATTTATATATACGTATATAATTATAAAAATACACTTATATTTAAATTACACACGAATATATACAATATATATAATAACTATATATATATATATGGTATATATATATTATTATAAAATACAAATAATATGTTAATAAAAATAAATAACAAAAAATAAAAATAATTTTTAATAATTAAAAAAAATTATACATATATATTCAGTTTTATTCTAACAGTATTTTGATATTGATATATATATATTTATATCAAAATACACTTAGAATGTAATGATATATATATCTATGTATAAATAAATAAATAAATAAAAATAATACGAAATATACATATGTCCACATACATAATTACATAAATAATTTCATAAATATACACGTAGACGTCAAATATATAAATATGTATATATATTAAAATTCTACGTGCATATTTATGTAATATTTTTACCTAATTAAGTAATTTTTAATGATTGCAATTTGAGGGACCTGCCTGCCAACCCAGGCCAAAAGTCCAGATAATTTAATTTGCTAGCACTGTGTTTAACCCTGTAACTTTCTATGACACCCTAAATCCTGTACATGGGGGTACTGTTTTACTCGGGAGACTTCGCTGAACACAAATATTAGTGTTTCAAAACAGTAAAACATATCACAGCGATGATATTGTCAGTGAAAGTGAAGTTTTTTGCATTTTTCACACACAAACAGCTCTTTCACTGAGGATATTATTGCTGTGATATATTTTACTGTTCTGATACACTAATATTTGTGTTCAGCGAAGTCTCCTGAGTATCACAGTACCCCACATGTAGAGGTTTTATAGTGTTTGTGAAAGTTACAGGGTCAAATATAAGGCTTGATTTGACTTTTTTTTTTTTTTTTTTTATTGAAATTTGTCAGATTGGTTAGGTTGCCTTTGAGAGCGTATGGTAGCCAAGGAATGAGAATTAGCCCCATGATGGCATACCATTTGCAAAAGAAGACAACCCAAGGTATTGCAAATGGGGTATGTTCAGCTTTTTTTAGTAGCCACTTAGTCACAAACACCGGCCAAAGTTAGCGTTTTTTGCATTTTTAACACACAAACAAATATAAATGCTAACTTTGGCCAGTGTTTGTGACTAGGTGGCTACTAAAAAAGACTGGACATACCCCATTTTGAATACCCTGGGTTGTCTACTTTAAAAAATATGTACATGTTAGGTGTGTTTCGGGGATTTATGACAGATAACGGTGTAACAATGTCACTATTGATACATTTAAAATATATATATATTGAAACAGCAATTTCCTACTTGTATTTATAGGCCTATAACTTGCAAAAAAAAGCAATAAAGCATGTAAACACTGGGTGTTTTTAAACTCGGGACAACATTTTGAATCTATTTAGCAGTTGTTTTCATTAGCTTTTGTAGATAAGTAAAAGATTTTTCAAGTAAAAGTCCAAAAACATGTTTTTTTTTTTATTTTTCACCATATTTTATTATTTTTTTTTAAATACAATATATGACATAATATAAATACTGGTATGTAAAGAAAGCCCTTCTTGTCGTGAAAAAAACAATATATAACTTGTATGGGAACCGTAAATGAGAGAGCGGAAAATTACAGCTAAACACAAACACCACAAAAGTGTTAAAACTGCTCTGGTCCTTAACGTACAAACATCGCAAAAACAGGCCGGTCCTGAAGGGGTTAAGTAGCCTTATTGAATTTAGAAATGTATTCGGTGCACTGTTCCTTAATCTGTATTATTTATACACTTTGGTCGCTACAGCAGCACCATTCCTGCAAGATGCCTGTATAGGGTGTGCTTTCAATTACCTTTTTGTATTTTGAGTTTATGGCTTGGTTGATTTAGTATGTTTCACCTTTGCCTAAAACAGAGATTTTTATTTATTTATTAAATTAAGTACTTTCTTATGTTTGGCCAGCATGGTGCATGTTTGAATTAAAAAAAATCTCTGCTGTCCCATAAAAAAATGAGGGGGATTAATTTTGCAGCTGTGAAAATTATTTTTTGGATATAGTGTAAAAGCAGTGACACATGACCAGTTATTGTTTTATGGCACAGTCCTATATCCTGCATCCAGCCAACCAAACCTGTTGAAAGGAAGTTTTTGAATCCGTTTGGGAACTGGCAGATGGCAGCTGATTTATTATTTAGGATAATCCCCATTTGTCATTACTTTATTACCATCTTTAGTTTTATGGCCAACCCTGTCCTAGTTGTTGTTGTTGTTGTTGTTTTGTGTATTTTTTTTTTTTTTTTTTTTTTTATATTACATGAGAAGGAATTGGAAAAATATGTATGTGGATATTTTCCAATCTTTATATTTGGATAAGGGACTTATTTAGCTTTTTATATTGCCATTTAGTAACACTTGTTAATGTTTTCTTTTTGATCTGTCCCCAGGATCTTCTCTTCCAACTTGACAGAGAGAATGGCTCAGAGGTTCTATAACCTGGTCTTGCTTCCTCGCGTAAGGGATGACATTGCTGAATATAAGCGCCTCAATTTCCACCTCTACATGGCCCTCAAAAAGGCTCTTTTTAAACCCGGTGCCTGGTTTAAAGGTAAGTGACCGAAAGTGTTTTTAGCCTTCAGATATTTAAATCTTCTTATGTCATGGATAACCAAATGATAGCTTTTAGAATCTTGGGGGATGCATGTGCATTCTAATCACAAAGTTGTTGTATACTGCTCTGAGGTCAACAGATGCAGAAAAGACTTCACCCTGCTTATAAACCAACCCAAATTCCCCCAAAAAACAAACCACAAAGCTAGTATTAGTGCATGACATGACTCGTTTGTATATCTAGTTAAAGGTACTTTTGTGGTAAACACAACCCTGTTATCCATCTAGGTATCCTAATTCCACTCTGTGAATCTGGGACATGCACACTGCGAGAAGCTGTGATCATTGGGAGTATCCTCACCAAATGCTCCATCCCTGTCCTACATTCAAGGTATGTGGCCATTTTTCTGTGTAACAAGCCAGTGCGTCAAGAAATGGACAAAAATTCAGAAAAAAAAAATTGTGTAATATAAAAACAAATGGACAGATGAACAAAATAATTATTCAGTGATTTCCTTTGGCCTTTGTCTGAACCCTAGTGCATGCTTTTTGGAGAACACACTCTACTGTTCTATTTACATTGAAAACTATTTATGGAATTACCTGTCTTGTGAAGCTTGTCACTCCAGGATATAACATTTTTAGAATAACTAACAGGCTCCTTTATATCTCACCCTAACCTATGTAGATGTCAAGTCCAATTTGTGCACATATGACATTTTGATAGAAAAGCATCTTTTGAGTAAACTTGTATTAATCTATTGTTGCTTTTGCCTGCCTCTCCATTGGTGGTTAACCCCTTAAGACCGGAGGGCGTACTATTACGTCCTTTTTAAAGCGGCTCTAAACGCCGCAGGGCGTAATAGTACGCCCTCCGGTTTTTAGTAACTTACCCGGTCGCCGGAGGTCCCACGCTGGAGATCGCGGTTGGAGGGACTCCCAGGGAGCCCCCCCGCGGCAGATCTTCCTCCTCCGGTCCATCCCGGTCATGTGAGAGTGAGGTCCTTGCGAGGACCTCACAATCACATGGCCGGTATAGCTGGCTGCAGCAATGCCAGCAGGGGGACCAACTGTAATGACAGTTGGTCCCCCTGCTGGCTGAAATCAAATAAAATAAATGTTAAATAAGTGTAAACATTTTTTTTTATACTTGGATCATATATATATATATATATATATATATATATATATATATATACACACACACACACATACACCGTCTAGGTGTATTTTAATATTAATATATATATATATAATTATATATGTATTATCAAATTACACGTAGACTGATACTGATTAAATATATATATAATTATTGTTATATATATATATATTTATAAATATGTAAATACGTAAAAAAATAATTAAAAATAAAATATTAAATATATAGATGTGTTTTATTTCGTTCTAACTGTATTGTGATATTAATATATCTATTTATATCAAAATACACGTAGAACAAAATAATATATATATCTATATACATATATATATATATATATATATATATATATATATATATATATATATATATATATATAAAGAAAAAAAAAAATATATATATATATATATATATATATATACATATATTCATTCTACACATATATTTATGTAATAATTTTACATAATTAGGTATCCTAATTAATTACAATTAGCGGGACCTGCCTGACCACCCATGCCGAAAGTATAGGGAATTTAATTTGCTAGCACTATATTTAACCCTATAACTTTCCAAGACACCATAAAACCTGTACATGGGGGGTACTGTTTTACTCGGGAGACTTCGCTGAACACAAATATTAGTGTTTCAAAACAGTAAAATGTATTACAACCATGATATCGCCAGTAAAAGTGATGTTTTTTGCATTTTTCACACACAAACAGCACTTACAGGGACAATATTATTGCTGCAATACTTTTTACTGTTTTGAAACACAAATATTTGTGTTCAGCGAAGTCTCCTGAGTACAACAGTACCCCTCATGTACAGGTTTTATGGTGTTTTCAAAAATTACAGCGTCAAATATAAGGCTTGTGTTTAATTTTTTTCACATTAAAATTCGCCAGATTGCTTACGTTGCCTTTATGACCCTATGGTAGCCCAAGAATGAAAATTACCCCTATGATGGCATACCATTTGCAATAGTAGACAACCAAAGGTATTGCAAATGGGGTATGTCCAGTCTTTTTTAGTAGCCACTTAGTCACAAACACTGGCCAAAATTGGCGTTTTTTGCATTTTTCACACACAAACAAATACGAACGCTAACTTTGGCCAGTGTTTGTGACCAAATGGCTACTAAAAAAGACTGGACATCGCTTATTTGCAATACCTTGGGTCGTCTACTATTGCAAATGGCATGCCATTATGGGTGTAAATTTATTTCCTGGGCTACTATACAGTCTCAAAGGCAACGTAACCAATCTGACAAATTTCAATTTCAAATGTAACACGCTATATTTGACCCTGTAACTTCCCAAAACACCATAAAACCTGTACATAGGGGGTACTGTTTTACACGTGAGACTTTGCTGAATACAAATGTGTATTTTATTGCAGTAAAAGCAAACAGTATTATGACATTGACAGTTAAAATGTCATGTAGAACGAAAAAAATCAAAAAAAATCTTATTTTCTCCCATTGTTTTCATATTAAATTATGTTTCATAGCTAAATATTTGATATTAAATGAAAGCCCTGTTTCCCCTGAATAAAATGATATATAATAAGGGGGGGTGCATTTAATATGAAAGAGGTGAATTACGGTTGGACAGACATATAGCGCAAATGCCAGGTTTTGTTTACGTTTTGTTTCGTTCCCAACTTGTACATTTGGCTGCGGTGTTAAGGGGTTAAACAAGGTTGAGGTAAAATTGGGCAGAGTGCAGTAATTCAATTTTTAAGGACCTGTGTCTCCTCTGTCTCACACTCCAGCTTATATCCATGTGTTTCTTTCCAGGCTTCCTCTTTGAATCTCTTGCTTTCTCTTT